>NW_026622808.1:36890474-38140474 GCF_023065955.2 Ursus arctos | reverse complement strand
TTTGGCTCAGGTCATGATTCTGGCGTCCTGGGGTTGAGCCCTGTGTTGGGCTCCCTGCTTAGTGGGGAGCCTGCTTCTCCCGCTCCTCCTGCTTGTTCTCTCTGTCTCTCTGTCTGTCAAATAAATAAATAAAATCTTAAAAAAAAAAAAAAGAAAAGAACGATGGATCTGAGAAGTGTTTCCAAAATAGAGCTATAGGACTTGATGATGAATGGAAAATAAAAGAAGAAGGAGAGGAGAGAGACAGATGTGGTTCTGAGGTCTTAAACATGAGTGACTGAATAAAGGTCAGGGTGTTGGACCTGTGGATGTGTTAGGGAGCGTAGGGAGTGGCAGGTTGGGAGGGCATGGAGTGGGTGATAGGGTTTTGGTTTAGGCAGGTGTGCATGGGTCATGAGTTGGCTTTTGGTCATCTTACATCTAAAGTGATATTAGGACATCTAAATGGAGATGATCAACAGGTGGTTAGGTATATATGAAAGAGGTCAAGGGAGTAAAAGATAAAGTTTGAAAAGTATCTGTATATAGGTGAGACCTGTGGAGGCAGACCTCAATTCCCCTCCTAAGGATCCACATGGATGAAAAAAATGTCTCTAGGACAGAGTAATAAAAGAAAGGTTCCAGTTATAGACTACAGGAAGATGAAGAATTTACAAAAGAAACTTAGGAAATAGGTTTCCAATGAAACATGGGAAATAAGTTTCCAATCTATAAGAGACCTTCAGAGAACTCAAGGGAAGAGTTGGCTTTAGGAAAATGGTGGGTGGATATAGCCCCATTCACCCAATAAACTGTGTTTACAAGGGACTATTTAATGACAAGGGGAAAATTCTAATGATACATTTATTGAAAACTGTTTAGAATTATATGTAGCATCCCAGTTATACATACATACATACACACACACACACACACACACACACACGAAGAGAGAAAGAGAGACAAGGAGATATTATAACAAAATGTGTTTAGTGTTTATTTCCAGATGGTGGGATTTTGGGTGATCTTAATGAAAAAGAATGTCATTATTTAATCTTAAATAAAAAGAGAAATTTTAAAGTTTTAGACTGTATCTTTTACCATTTGTATGATGAGTGTACTTTATTCTCCTTAACAGAAGAAAAATCATTTTATTGGCATCAGTTAGAAGAAGAATAAATAATGTATAGGCTTCAGCATCTCATTTAATGCCCACAAATATGGAATAGAATAAGCAGCATGGTCCCCTGTTTCCTGGTAAGGAAACTGAAGCTGAAAGAGATGTAGGAACTTGTATCAGTCACATAGTAAGTGATGGAGCTGAGATTCTAATCCAGTGTTTTTTAAGGCATAAACTACACATACATAGCCAGCTAAAATGTTATATCAAATGAGGGGAAGAAGTTGGCGGTGCAAACAATACATTAAGAAAAGACATGTGGGGGCGCCTGGGTGACTCAGTCGGTTAAGCATCTGCCTTCAGCTCAGGTCATGATCTCAGGGTCCTGGGATTGAGCCCTGCACCAGGCTCCCTGCTCAGTGGGGAATCTGCTTGTATCTCTCCCTCTACCCTTCCTTCTGTTCATGTTCTCTCTCTCTCTAATAAATAAATAAATAAATAAATAAATAAATAAAATCTTAAAAAAAAAAAAAAAAGACATGGCAAGAAGGAAGGTGCCAGTGGCTTGCAAGTGTCGGGTTTCCATGGGATAGCAAAAGTGAAAAGCAATTTCCTTTCTTGATGAGAAGGGACTGGTGGTGGGGAGATGGAGGCAGGTTTAGGGCACTTGATAAGAAGTGTGACAGTTTACCGGCCAAGACAGCCCAGGCCAGGCTGGAGTAACAGCCCATCGTCTCATGGCATAGAACAACAGAGGTTTATACCTTGCTTATGTGATGTGGGTTGGCCTTGGGCTTCATTGTGGTCACTCGGAGACTCAGTCTGAAGGAGACATGATCTGAAACACACTTCTGTAGTCACAGGGAAAAGGGAAGGTTGGGGTTAAGTACTAGCACTTAAATGCTCCTACCTGGAAATGACAATGATTTTATTGGCCATAGCCTCACCCCAATTAAAACAGAGGGGCAAAGTGTGGCCCTACCATGTGCTCCTAAGGAGGAGAACTAGAATATTGTGAACCACCCTAATGACCACCACAACAGGAAAACATTTGGTGCTTTTTAATGCTCCTGCTTTGGTAGCAAAGGAAATAGTTTGCAGAACTCTAGGTGTTTAACACAGGAGGTATCATGGGCATCACTAGGAAACTGAGACTCAAAGAATCAAGGGATCATTTGTACAAAGTCACAGAGAGAAACAATGGCTGTGTGAAGACTAGAACTGTGTATCTGAGGCCAGTGACCCCAGTGGTCCTCAGTGTACAATACTGGTCTGCGGTATGTGAATTTGGAGGAATCGTAGGCCCTGGTCTAGGAAACTATTGGAGACTCTGCTTGCTAGGTATTGAGAATAGCAGTCTCACCTCATACTAGGAGTTATTGATGCTGGAAGCCAATGACATCTCCATCAGTAAAAACTCTGGACTGCATCTCTTAGGTGCCCAGGTTTCTCTATGTGGTTATTGCTGAAATGACCAGGGAAGACTGCAAGTCATTACTCTATATAACTGTTAAAGTTGGGTTAATATAAAACTAGCAGTAAAGTGGCAGGTGAACTAAGCACTGGGAAACCCAGTTGAGTAACTGTACATAGATTGCAGACAGGTCAGCTTCAACTTAATGAGAGAGAGATTTAGCAGGTAAGAATCCTGGATAGTCTCCCTCTTCTCTGAGATCAATGGTACATTTGGAATACAGAGAGATTTATGAAAGGAAATGGGGTCATGAGGACACAGTCCATCCCATAGAGGGTAAGGTAGACTGAATCTGAGTTGGCACTTGGAATGACCATAATTCTGATCTTTTTTTACGCTGCTCTCAAAAATGGGGGGTGGGGGGAAATATCTGTTTCAGGATCACCAAGCATTGCTTTGTAGAAGGGCTGCTAGTCATATTTATAATATTCCATAAATTTATATGAGAAATAAATATTATAATTGCTTTTTAAATTTTGTATATTTCTAAAGTTAAAGAATAATACTACAATTCTACAATTAAGCAGGTGTGGTTCTGGAACTGTCATGGTTAACCCTCATATTCCTTGCTTTTTAAGCTGTTTTTGGTTTTGACTTTGATTTACATTATATGGTCATCAAATTCCTCTTTTTATCAGGGAAAAATGAAGGGTTCTCTGAATCTTAAAAGCATGTAATTTACCTTGGATGTGAACTATGATGCTTATTCTGAAAAAATTCCATGTAAAACTGAAGAAATTGTGTAGAAAGTCTTTATGAATTGGAACCTAACATGTCATTGACACATTTTGAAGGGCGTTCTGTTGACTTTAGTGATGGATGATCCCATTCTGCCAAGTTCAGCTGGAAGGGGGGTGACTTAGAAACCCAAATATCAACGCTGGAATCTAGAAACTTCCTGGAACCATGGTTTTAAATCAGCAGGGTGGATGCGGCCTGCATCTGTGCAAGGGATGGCATTTCACTAACTCACTCCACGGAAGTCTCTGGAACAGAACCGTAAACACCAGCTCTCTTTGTTGTGTGTTGGCTTTTAAAAGCCCCCAATGGTTTGGGGAGGATAAGGCCTTGCCTTGGGGCTCCCTAGTCCAATTTTTTGGGACCTGGCTAAAAATCCTGGATATTTGATAGTCTGGCTTATTTCTATGGTGTATTAGCACCCTATAAAAGTTACATGTCATTTATTTCAAGTTTAGAACCCTCTCAAACTTCAGGGGCAAACCAAACTTGAACCTTTTGTGGCTGGAATTCTGTTTACCTTTGGCCAAACCTTGCTTCCTGAATGTGAGGCAGGGAGGTGAGGTGAGAGGGGGCTCCTGAGGCCCCTTGGACATCAAATCACTTTTGCCAAACAACGCTTTGATAGGTTAAAACATGAATGAATCTGAAACATGTAGATTAACTTCCTGTCAGAATACTCTGGAGCCTACACACAAAAGTATATTGTGCTGGGCAAATGCATTTTGAGTGTTGCCTTCCGCCAACTGTGAAAGCAGTAGCTGAGATTTTTGCCAAACACAGGTTGAAATTGGGTCAAGCCAGTTACCTTCCACTTCTAATAAATATATTAAATAGTTTCTATAAAGGTTATTGGACAATCCAATTGAATGAGGACCCTGGAGAAATTTGGACATTTTTTGTGTTTGAAACATTTACTTTCATCCAGTGACAAAGAAAGAATGGTCTCTAAGATACAGTGCCCCGCTCAAGGATGGCTATGATTCCTTTGTGTCTATTGTCAGAATACAGGCTAGCAAGGAAGGCCTGGCGCTTGAATGAAGGAGAAATAACACCACGTGCCATGTGCCTTTCAGATAGAGGAACTGATGAATGCATTGGAGAAGACCAGACAGGAACTGGATGCCACCAAGGCACGCCTGGCCTCCACGCAGCAGTCTCTGGCTGAAAAAGAGGCGCACTTGGCCAACCTCCGGATAGAAAGGAGAAAACAGCTGGAGGAGATCCTGGAGATGAAGTGAGTACCCATTTTTGTTTTCCTAGTTTCTCTTTTCTAACTTTTCTTTAGGGATGGGGAAAGGAAGGCTAGAGAAGACAAAGAGCTTAAAGAAAGAATAATTTAGCCAACACTCAACTATTCATTTCTGTGACTATGCTTCTTATTTTTTTTAATTATAGCTTCCATGTCCCAATTTGCACATTTTTCATATCTGTTATTCAAAAAAAAATCCAGCATTAAATTTTGTGTGTCTGTGTTTTGTGGACGGCGCTGTTATTCTTAGATTTGTCTCAAAGGTCTGAGCTGGCCAAGAGACAGAGGCCTCGTTAAGCACAATAGTAATTTGAGTGCTGCTTAGAGTTAAGTGGAAACTTTTCTGAGGAGGTATTTCCTAATTGTGACTATAACTTTGCTAATTATATTCTTTGCACATGTGTACAATGTGTAGCTTGTGTTGGCTTTCATAGAGTCTCAAGGTTGGCACCTCTTTGTTTAGAAAGCAAGGACTCTGATTTGCTGGGCTGATAAAAACAGACTTAGAAATCCCCCTGCCACCTCCTCCCCCTCATCCCAGGGTAGGGTAGGTGAGGGGTAGGGGGGAGACTAGAACCAGTCTCTTTCTTTGATTTAATCAATAAAGTGTGGCCTCATGCTGGGCAATGATCCTTCCTGTGGGCTTGTGACACACCCATCTCCACCTAGCTCTTATTTCATTCTTACAATGAAATAATATCACCATGGAAGAACATAGGAAAGAAATTACTCAAAGATTTTAGAAATAATCGCTTGGCTATGGATCTGTTCCTAAAGAAGTAGGCAAGAAGCAGCATCTCTCTCTATAAGTTAAGATGAAATAATCACCAAGATATAATTTAACTTCCTTCCACAATAAGGGAAACGTACATAATTATGGCATCTTAAGCCTGTAACATAGACTTTGAAATTGGTGGCTAGGTATGGAAGCATGACCTCATCCTGACCCCACAAGTCTTACACATGGTTAACATTAAACCCAGAAAGCTTAGATCATGGAAAATATGGAATGAAATATTTTGAAGGATTTAATAATGAGGACAAAACTTTTATTCCTTGTCAACTACCTCAGTTTCTCCAAGACCAAAGAATAAGTAGGTTTTTTTAATGCATAAACTTGCATTTTTCCTAATAAAATAATATATAATAAAAACAGATATTATTATCCTCAGTTTAGAAGCGAGGGAACTGAGATTCAGAGAGATTTCAAGTAATGTGCTTAAGGCCATCTGGCCAGGATTAAAACTGAAATCTTCTACCTCAAACTCCCTTTCTACTGTCTTATTTTCTCATGGAGCTTATGTGAATTCCACCAAGCCTGGAACTTTCATCAGTTTGAATCACTGTGGTTATCCTACTGCCTAGAACAGTGCCCAGCATATGGTAAATGCTCAATAATTATTTATTGAATGAGTGAATAGATTGAATGTGAAGACTAGATTTTATGTAGCTAAGAAGAAAAGTCTTTCAAACATCTGCGTCATTACCAGCTTGAACAATAATTTATTAACAATAGCAGTACATTGATTCCATCAAGATTTATTCTTTTCCATTCACCAGTCCCACTCCTGCCTCCTTGTGTGTTGTGATGAGTGAAGTTCAGCCTAGTTTCTCTCATTGTTCTCCAACTATTCCCAAGTTAACTCTGTATCTGTTGGAGTGATTTATCATGCTTTTGTAAGGAGACTTCCATTACTTCCTGTTTATAAAAAGGACGTATACTTTCAACGTTTTGAGAGAGCAAGTAACGGTGAAGTACACTGGTTTGGGAGTCATCACATCTACATTGGAATCCTGTTGCTTCCACTTGGCGGCTGTGTGATTTAGGGGAAATGACCCTAACATCGCTGGCCCTTCTGTTTCCTCCTATAACGACTTTCGTGGAGTGTTTGAGAGGAGAGGCACTCAGGAGGGCTTGGCACATGGAAAATGATATATGTGTGTAAATGACGCTATCAGCCAATGAAAATATGTCATTTGTTTAGTATACTTTGTGAAGAGTATCATTTATCTAAAATTTGGATTTATTTTTCTTAAACATATAAACCTTTTCCGTGTGTATGTTTTCCCACTTAATTTCATGATTTCAGATAGCACCTAACTAAGACCTCTTTTGGTGAATTGCCACATTATTGCTCAAGTGCTTAATCTTCTGCCACTGCAAAATAAATACAGAATTCTTCTGTTAATTCCTTTGGTAAAAGTAACAAAGCCTTACTTCATTAAGCCCAATATGGACCCTA
The DNA here is from genome assembly GCF_023065955.2 of Ursus arctos. Classification (NCBI taxonomy): domain Eukaryota; kingdom Metazoa; phylum Chordata; class Mammalia; order Carnivora; family Ursidae; genus Ursus; species Ursus arctos. Next base: position 38,133,668 of record NW_026622808.1, on the reverse strand, counting down.
TTCACTATTTAACTGGCCCAGAAGCCCCACTCATGGGCTCCTTCCCAGGACTATGGGGACACAGGTACAAGGCAATTATATTGACCAACAACCCCAATTAGATTCAGGAGCCTCCTGGGCTGTTCAAGTCAACCAACTGGTTTGATCAATCTTGATTTTTAAGCTGAGTTGACATATTGGTTACTGGACATTAACTGAGTCAGTGTAAGTTAGTGGAAAAAATTAGATGGGTATATCCCTGTCAGTATTTACTATCACTCTGTGCCAAGCATTATTGTTTTTTTTTTTTTTTAAGATTTTATTTGAGAGAGAGAGAGCATGAGTAGGGGTAGGGCAGAGGCAAGCAGACTCTCCTGCTGAGCAGAGAGCCTGACATGGGGCTTGATCCCAGGACCCTGGGATCATGACCTGAGCAGAAGGCAGATGCTTAACCTACTGAGCCACACAGGTGCCCTGTTGGTTTTCTTTCAACTTGGCAGGCATCATGTAAGCAACTTTAGGCGAAGTCTATCTATTTCCAAACCCTGGTGGGAAGGGAGAGGCTGTATGGTGTTAGAGGATGTAGGGGTGGGGCCGTGAGTCAAGCGAAAGAAGGTGGGATATGTTAACTTACCCATAATACTGAAGGAGATCACTCCCTGGTTACCTCAGTTTTCTCTTCAGTAACATGGAGGTGATAATAGCTACCTTGCCTACTCTGTAGAATTGTTGTACAGACAGGATTTTTTTTAAAGTACTGAACTGAAATGAATATAAACCAGCATATGTGAAAGTGCTTTGAAACATAAAAGGGGCTTTTGAAATGAAAGGTAGTGTCTGTTAAATTCGTTGTAAAATTAAATGGCACAGAGTTTTAAAATTGGAAAGCAGCTGGGTCCAACTTCCCAGCGTGCATAAACCAGACTCCTATCCACACAGTTACTAATAGGGAATTCACCAGGCCCTGGCCAACACCATTCCCACTGGAAGTCGTGGGCACTTGCAGGTACCTCACTGGTACTTTCATGGAGCCGAAATGGCTTTCTGTGTAATCTTCCCACTTGTCTTGGTTTTTGTTCAAAGCACACAGAATTCACCTGAGCCCCATACACAGCACAGACAGCATTTTAGATATTTCTTCTGGAAATAATAGTGTTCATTTGAGAAAAGAAAAATGAAGAAATATGAAGAAGCAAAATTAAAAAGAAAATCACCTAAGATCTTCTACCATGCAGACAGACATTGATGGCACTTTGGTGCACACCTTTACAAATACTCTATACTTTTTTTTTTCTTTTTTGCTCTATATTTTTTTAACACAATTCGATTGTACTCTTATATTTTGCAAATCCTGCTTCTTTGGCTTACTGGATGGTGAACACCCTTCCATGTTCTAAACATAAGATTGTATTATTTTTAATTACTTAATATACTGTCATGTAGGTTCACTTCTTTATTGGACATTTATCTTGGTTCTAATGTTTGGCAATATAAAGAATGTTTTGATAAGCATTCTGCTGTTCTATTTTGTTAACTTATTTTAAAGTAATTATAGATTGATATGCAGTTGTAAGAAATCATTTTCCTCAGTGGTAACATCTTGCATAATTATAACTTACAGCACAATATCACACCAAGAAATTGATATTGGTACAATTTGCCAACTTATTTCAAATTTCTCTGGGTTTACATGCACTTGTGTGTGTATGTGTGTGTATTTAGTTATATGCAATTTCATCACATGTATAAATTTGTGTAACCACTGTCACAGTCAAGATATAGAACTGTTCCATTGTTACAAAGATCCCTCATGCTATCTTTTGATAGCTACCCCCACAACCCAGCTGTTTCATTTGTGCTCAGAGTTTTGTTTTGTGTTATATCATTTTGGGACATGTGCCATACTCGTCTACATTTTTCCCTCCCATTCTCCTGGAGCAGGGCCAGGAATTATCTTCTTAGTTTAAAATTAGAATGAATTTAGAATGAGAAAATATTGCCTGATTCTTCCAATTTAAAGATTTCTCATGAGTTGGTTTTATTTATAGTGGAATTACTTTTTAATATTGAATATCTAGAACCTGTCACGTGGTGGGCATTTTATAAACTTTTGAGGAATGAAAGGATGAATTAGCTCATATGAATTCATATTCATTGAGTACCTATGATGTGGCAGGTACGGTTCTAAGTGAACAAATAGAAAAATCCCACCTGATCAAGCTTGCACTTTAGTAAAATGAGTGGAGGAAATGAATGATCAAAGTAATAAGCAAGTAAATGAATAGATAGATGAGAAAAATAGTTTTTTCCTGTAACCAAAGAAATTTGGAATCCCACTTAGAAAGCTATTCCAAAGGTAAGGACCCTTGTAGGTCTTTGAGGTAAAGAGGGACATGGAAAATTCAGTGTAACTTCCTACGACTGAGAACCCTTTTAGGAACCAAGGTCAGAGGAGAGCCTTTGACTGTATTTCATGAAGGATTCTCCCCCCCCCACACACACACCTCCCCATTTAGTTTGGTCTTTATTGGTTAGTATTCTAATTGCTAGTAATTATTCTGACACTGGAAGGAACTAAAAGTCCCCAACCCTGCATTTTCTTTCTTTTGTTAAAAAAGATTTATTTATTTATTTATTTATTTATTTATTTGAGAGAGAGAGTGCAAACCAGCAGAGGGAGAGGGAGAGAGAGAGAGAGAGAAAATCTCAAGCAGACTCCCCACTGACAGTGGAGCCTGATGTGGGGCTCAATCTCAGGACCCTGAGATCATGACCTGAGCTGAAACCAGGAGTCAGCTGCTCAACAGACTGAGCCACCCAGGTACCCCAACCCTGCATTTTCATAGAAGAGCACAGTATTCACTTTCCCTTGTGTATAAGATTATTCTTTTACTTAAAAAATATCTAAAACCTCTTGCTACAACATTTCCTAATGCCTCATCTTTGTTACATTTGCTCCTATTTAAAAGGAATTTTATTAAAATAATATTAAGAACATCATTCTATATGTTTGGTTTTATTAATGCTGGCTAATAAGCTTACATTTGAGTAACCAAAGCTCAATTATTTAATTTGTGACAGGTGAATTTGATATCTGTGGCTAAAAGGAATTGAAGGCCAGGAGACACAGTACTTAAAATCTATCTGTGTGTGCTTGCTCAGATGATTTAAACTAGCATAGTAATTTAATAGGCAGACAGGCAGGCTGACTGATATGTTCAATTTAGTATTAAATATGGAATGAATAAGGGTTTTGAGAGCTAGTTAATAGTTCATGATTTGAAGTGTATATTTTAGACTTCTTGTGGTGATTTCTGGTGCTTGTGTTATGTAAAGATTTTAACGAAACCTCTACATTTTTAACTCATCTGATGATGTAAGATCCATCTTAATTTACTGGGTATTGTTGCATTTTAGACATCTTCTCCAGATAGCCTCAAAAGCCTTTGTATATATTGAGCTATTTTAGGAAGTTTACAGTGAGGTAAGGCAGCAGCTTATTCCAAGGCATTATCCTGTTGGCCTCTTTGATCTAGGATCCTTTTTGAGAGAGCCACTCATTAGGTAAGTACCCTTCAAAGGAGAGGCAGGGTGCAGAAAATGATAAAATCAATTTATTCTTTACTTCATGCCAGCATGAGAAAAGACAAATCACATTTCTTTAGGGAGGAATCCTAAGTGCCTGGCAATTTGGACAGGATAAATGAAGCCTGGGAGGGGAGTTTGGAAGGCATCCGTTACTTAAAATTTATAAACTCAGTTACACCATCTTACAGAGATGTTATGGGGATTTAATGAAATCATACATTTATGAGAAAGTGGTTTTTAAGCAGCAAAAGATCATATATGTACGTGTGTATATATATGTGAGTGCACATGAATATATCATGTTATGTTGCATATTCATGTTAGATAAACACATAGTTCACATATAGTGATCCTATCTTCAAATTCCAAATTAGCTCTATGCTTTCAACATTTTGGGGGTTGGGGACTACAATGAAATCCTTTCTGTATCTAATGGTTTATTTAGAAAAACTTCAACATGTCCAATTTTAAAAATATTAAGTACCAGTGGTAATATGTTGTAGAATGTCCTAATTTGTCTGGTTGTTTCTATTTACCACCTGCTGAGTTTGAAAAGTAAAGTGAATCAGCTAGAACACTGCTGAAGCTCGTCACAGCTTTCTAGCTTACCTGCAGTGGTTGAGGACAGGTGACAGAGAGAGAAAATAAACATCATGAAGAACTGCTCATCCAACATCGATTGCGGTTTGTGCTGCAGGCAGTCACATAAATGCACAGTTGCTTATCATCATGATTTCTGTTTCTCTCTTGTAACCCTGAAGTTGGTGTGTTAGAGCCTTTAGCGGGAGAGAAAAGACCTGCTGTACACAAAACTTATAGTGGGTGAGTAAAACTTAACTGCGAAGAAAATAACTTGAGAATAGTGGAATGGTCTAATTAACTTTAAATGCAAGGAACAGAAAACCTCACATTCCAGAAGCTCTTACAAGTAGCCGTGTAGTCACTGGGGACTTCCACTCCTTCTGTCTTGATGCTTTGCCGTTCTCGGCATATGGCTTTCACCCCCAATGCAAGATTTTTGTCTTAGCTGCAACCATCCTGTCCACATTCCAGTCAGCAGAAAGGAGGAGGGAGGACTTGTAGCCTTTGGAGGCAGCTCCCAGGGTGTGTCGGCAATTCCCGCGCAAGCAAAAAAACACCTGTTCTGGGTGCTATGCAGGGAATTTCCATCCCCATGGAGGGAACAGCAGGGTGATCACAGTGCTTCCAATGTGGAATTCTATCCATAATTTCACTAAATAAATGACCCGAAATGTGGATGATATTTAGGAGATGCCGAAATCTTCTTTGTTCTTCCCTTAAGAAACTTTGTTTAAGTGCAGCAACTTGCCAAAAGTAAAAAATGATTGCTTGGTTTAGGACACAATCTTCTCTAATAGGACCACAGTAGAATTTTTCTGTATGTTTGTACATTGTGTTATTTTCCGTAAGACTCTTTAGATGTAAAATGTATTAGCCAAGCAGAGACATGTTTTACAGATCATTATAGGGAAAGAATCACTGGTTAAATTGCATGTCAGGTAGAATCAAGAGCCCTTCACTCTCTCTGCCTCAGGGAATGTACTGTCTCTGATTCACATGCCTTCAGAGAATTAAACTAGCCCAGGCATATATACTATTCAGTGCATGTAAGACTTTGGGTGATGGAATTACTATTACCAGTAAACTTTTATTAAGTGTTTATTACATGTCAGGCAGGGGCACATTGCTGCCACCTTCTGTGAGCTGGGGAGTATTATTATCCCCACTATGTAGATGCAGGAACTGAGTCCCAGATACCTGGAACTCAAATGCAAGGCTGTTTACCACTATAGTCCATGACCGTTACCATTGAGCACACTGTCTCTGAGTGAAGAACTTAGATGTCATCGTAATAAGAATTTTAAGAGTAGAAATTGCAGGACTGGTTTTGATTAAATAGTAGAAGGCAATGGGCACATGGGTGCTTCTTCCAACTTGCCTCTGGGGTGCAGGACAGCAGACTAGGATGATGATGGGAGGGAGGGGACAGGGAGAGAGCTAGTTGGAAGAGGCCTTTGAAGTCAGCTTCCTTATCTTAAAACAAAATAAGGGACACACTGTCTTCTCGCCAAAAACATGCACTGTATGTAAAGTTTTAATAGTGAAAAATGTCAGTCAAAAGGGCCCTTGGCCTCGTGGTTTTTAATGGAAATACAAACATTTTCTGAGCTAAAGCGGTATAATCTTTCAGCTTAAATAATCATAATCAGCAGTTAAATAATCTAAATGCTTGTGAATTGTGGAGCTTAAATAATTCCAACCACCATACTTTATGTTATCTCCATCCTCACAGCAGCTCCATGGGGGCTAGGGAAGGTCAACCAATAAGACAGGGAAAGAGAAATGTACGGGCCTTCCAACCTCATAAAGCACGGCAAGTCAAAAGGGACAGTTGTGGTCCTTCTCCCAATCAAGAGCAATATCCCGTTGGAGGAATTTTTTAAGTACTTGACCTAACGTTGTGGGCGGTGCTGCCAGGTTTAGCCTCAGGAGGCAATGGATGGGGTAGCTACATCACACAAAGAGAAACCAAGGGCCAGTCAGTACAGCCAGGGTCATATATCAAGTCCTGAAACGAGAATTTTTGGTCCAGTGAGCAGGGCTCTTGGGACTTGAGTTCATAGCCTGAATCTGCCAGTTACAGCTGAATGAGCTGAGGCCAGCTGGACCCAGTCTCTCCAGTTGTGAACAGGGCTTTAGACTCAGATGACCACATTAATAGTCTCTGATTCTCTAAACAGTGGGTTTCAGCCTGGGGTTGATGTTGCCCCCTAGGGGACATTTGGCAAAGTCTGGAGACAGTTTTGGTTGTCACAATTAGAGGGGAGTTGCTACTGGCATCAAGTGCGTAGAGACCAGGGACTGCTAAACACCCTTCAGTGCACAGGACAGCCTCTACAACATTAGAATGATCCAACTCCGAATGCCAATGGTGGGCATTGAGAAACTCATAACTAGTCTCCCTTTTTTAAGAATGTGTGTTTAAATTCAGGAAGAGAGAAAAGCTTTATAGGGTCTCATCTCTGATTTAATTTGACTTATTTTCAAAGGGGACTCACGCAGGATATGTTATCCCCACTCAGGATCATGATCTTGACCCAGAGGGCTTGGTGGCCTGGGAATTTTCTGTTTTGTGTAAATGACTTTGAACTCTTGACTTTGGCTTGATTTCTTGGGACTATAGACCAGCTCATCATGGAGATCCCCAGTGGAATTGTCACAGGTCTCAGATCCAGATCCCCAAGAGACTGTGGTCCCTATAAAATATAAATCCTCACTAAGATACGAAAGACCTGATCCATCCATGCCCATTGGTCAACAGACCATGCAATCCTTTCTGACTCTGGTGTTCCATCATTCCTTAACCTGTGGCTGTCGCAGTGTGCCCAACTATAAATTGAAGGTATGAAATTAGACATTTCTCAATGGGCTAGTCCTCTAGCCAGCTCTATAAATTGATGCCCCTTTCTGTCCACCTTTATTTCTCCCTTCCATTTGTTCCCTCCTTTACCGCATCCCTCTGGGTAGCTAGGTCTTTTGCTAGGGAACACTTCTTGCAATGGTTGTTTAGAGCAAAAGGATAGAAGGAAGATGAGGACAATGCAAAGGGGAGAATGTATGCCAGAGTAGAGACTTAGGGCATCAATGGGAAACAGACTGTTGCCCAGATGCCAGCTGCCTGCCAGAACTGTGAGGGGCAGGACTTGGGGAGAATCACAACTTAGATGGTTTTCTGCTTTCTTGTGGTATCTTCTTGGCATAGGTAAAATGTAGTCCAGATATGATCAGGGGAATCCTCAACCCTAAGATATGGAGGGTGAACAGGTAAATATCAAGATCCTCATCCTCGCTCAAAGAGGACATCACAAAGTCTCCAAGTCAGTGAAGAAGTATAGGGTTATAGGGCAAGGCGTAGCATGGAGGTGGGGAAGGCTTTGAATGTTCTGGATCCCTGGAAAGCATTTAAATAAAAGTGTGTTAGAGGAATGAATGAACGCTGATGAAAGTTATATTCTGCCTCCTGCTAGCTGCCTCTTCCTCCTTTCTCTCTACCTTGGCCACTCCTTCCTTTTCTTCCACCCATCCTCCCCTTTCTTTTCTTTTCTCTCTTCCTTCTTTCCTTTACTTCTAACCACCATCCTCTCTCCTCTTCTTCCTTTCCTCTCCCTTTCCTACCCCTGTTCTGATGCCCTACAAAATGCTGGGGTTCAAAATATTTTCTGGATTTTCTCAGCATAATGGTTGTCTTGCTAGATTCTAATTTTGACTGTTGGGCAGGAGGCAGACCAAGCACCTGGGAAGGAGTGTGTGTGTGTGTGTGTGTGTGTGTGTGTGTGTGTACATACATGTACACACATGTTTGGGGGAGAGAAGAGCCTGGGTCTGGCAATCTTGCCTGGAGAATGAGATGTTGAGAGGAGACTACTCAGTTCACCAGCAGCAAAACAATTGAGAACTATAGCCTAAAGCCAAGCGCCAATCAGACATGGCCAAGGTCTTTTGTTTTCCAGTCACGGAATTTGGGAACCAACGGATTGTGAAAATTGAAATGCAGTGTTTGACTTGATCTTTGGGTTAAGCCAATATCCCTGGGATCTTAATTCGAACCTGCAGGAGGCTGTGGCCAACTTTGAGAATCTGTTATTACTCATACCCTACACTTCGCTTACTTGAAGAGATTTGCAGAGTGTACTGCAGCTAGTGCCAGCATGCAGTTACGATAAAAGTTAAATTGCTGTCTTTCTGTTCTGTTTTGAAATTGGTGTTTGTGTGTTCACTTCATGAGCCCTGTGCTTGGAGCTTCTTTCTCCTCTTGGCTCTATCTCTGGAAGTTTTCTTGGAAAACTTTCCCTTTGATACATTTCTAAGACTCCCATTAGCTAAGGCTTTATTCTAAGGCAACATGGGGTGGGGTAGGCCCAGTGGTTATGCTCTGCTCTTTTCTACTGCCTGCCATTCTTTGGGAGGGGAGGCTGTGCCCTGGGAAGCTGCCCACCCTGGGGTGCATTTCTAGGGTTCCTTTGCTGGCTGACTCCTAGTTGGGTTCAAGGCCAACAGGAGGCGCTGTAGGAAATGGGAGGGTGGGAGTAGAAAAAAGCTAGAGAGTTTCCTCCCTATTCGCTTCCTGCTTTGTGGCCACGTCTCTGGAGGTAGGGACTTCTCTCCATGACTACAGCTCCCTCTCAGCAATGCCCCATACCCAGTTCCTGCTGGCACTGGGATTAACTCATGTTTCCTTTTGCCCCTCACCCAAGGCAAGGAAACGGCTGCCCACCGTTGCCAGTTTCTGGGTGCCTCACCATGTCTTGTTTGTTTTATTAACCCTGCCCACCTCTCCTCTGTAGACCTTTCATTGAAGTCTCCTCATTAGACCCATCTATGGCTGTCTTCAGCCAGACCCAGTCTGGTACAGTGGGGAAATCCATGGTGCCATGGTCACATGTGTGAGATTTGTTAGGATGATTTGAGAAAGCACTGTTAGAAAATGTTTACATTTCCCATATTAAGTAATTTTGGAAAAAGAAGCAGATTGCTTGATGCTTAAGTCAAAACACTGAAACAAAACTGCCATTCTGTGGTTTTTCTAAAAACACTTGGCTTCCAAATGACCCTTCAATATGAATGACGGCTGCTGCCCCGACCCCAGAAAGATGTGGGGCTGATGTGCCCAGAGTCAGCCTTAGTCTTAGGACTAGTGAAAACAACCACCCGCTCCTGCCATATACAAGGGAAAACAATTCTTCCCCAATTCTTCGGGCTTGGGGATGTTGGCTTGACTGAGGAGGGAAGAGGTGCTTAAGATAGAAGGAAAGAACATTCTAGGGCGTCCTGACCAGAGTACAAGTCAGCTGCCTCCAGGCCATGGGTAGCCTCCTTTCAACCAAGCTCAGAGCGTTTGGGGTTTCCATAAAGCTGAAGGCACTGCAGCTTTGAGAAGCAACTGCTGTAAATGTAGCACTGTAGCCTGAGGTACACGCTAAGCACTCCTTATTGACGCAGACATTTGTTCAATCATAGACTAATTCACTCATTCATAAAACAAATCATTCAGGGAAGCCAAAGTTATTGATTGAGAGAATGAATGAATAATTTGATGTCCAATCAAAGGATTAGAAATCTGAATGCAGAATGATAGCGAGGGCAGGTGTGCACAAAAGGAAAGGGTTGTGTAGTAATGAGAGTATCCTGAAAGTAGGAGAAGAGCTCCCTGAGGATTCTATCTGTGAGCCAGGATGTGTTGGGTGAGTGGGAGTTCACTGGGTGAAGAGGTGGGGCTGGGAAGTAGGGTCGGGTGGGGGAGCACATTCTAAGAGGCAGGGGCTGACCCTGCAAAGTCCCTGTGGCAGAAGGGATGACATGCCTTGCATTAGCTCACAGGAGGCTTGTGTGGCTGGAACACAGAGACCGTAGCAGGGAGCAGGATTAGTTAAGAGTGGAGGGGTGGCAGAGGCCAGACCACCCAGGACCTTGAGGGCCATGGTCAGATTATCAATATTTACCCTAAGGAGAATGGGAATCCATTGAAGGGGAGGGGCATGATGGGATTAGCATTTGAAAATAATAAAAAAGGAATTACAATGTACTTACCATGTGCCAGAAACTTTTTAAAGAGCTTTGTAAGCATCAACTTATTTTATCTTCACATGGCTCTCTAAGATGAGTACTTTTATCATCTCCATTTTACATTTGAAGCAACAGAGACACAGAGGGGTTAAGTAACTAGCTCAAGGTCACATAACAAAGGTGAGATTTGAACCTCTTAGCATTGTCAGGTAGTCTGGCCACATGCTTGACCACCACACCATACTGTCTCTGCCTTTTGCACAGAGGATAGATTTGGGTGTCATGGGCATGCTAGTTAGGAAGTGATGCAGTCTTCCAGGGAGAAAGAGCTTGTTTTAGGATTTTGGCAGTGGAGCCACAGAAGAGAAGTGAAAGATTTCAATAGACCCATAGGGAGCTGAATTTACACGATGGGGGTTAGATTGGCTCTGGGAGTGGTGGAGATGTGTGCCCCTGGCTTTCTCCTTCCTGCCTGCTCTGTGTCCGCTCCCCTAGCACTTTCATCCCTCCGTGAACGCATGGGGGCTGTGAGGGGATTATTGTGGCAACTACTGCTCTAGTCTGAGGGTTCACAACAACTATACTGACACTGGGATGGATGATTCTTTGTTGTGAGGATTGTCCTGTGTTTAGTAGCATCCCTGGCCTTTTTGTTTGTTTGTTTGTTTAAGATTTTATTTATTTATTTGACAGAGAGAGAGAGACAGCCAGAGAGAGAGGGAACACAAGCAGGAGGAGTGGGAGAGGAAGAAGCAGGCTCCCAGCAGAGGAGCCTGACGTGGGGCTCGATCCTATAACTCCGGGATCACGCCCTGAGCCGAAGGCAGACGCGTAACGACTGAGCCACCCAGGCGCCCTGCATCCCTGGCCTTTAACTACTAGATGCCAGGAGCAATCCCCTCCTCCAGTTGGCAATAAAAAATGTCTCCAAACATATTGCCAGAAGCCCCTTAGAAGGTAAAATCAGCCCTGATTGAGAAGAGCTGGTCTAGTCCTAGCCTGCATTATGTTTATAGTTCACCGTGGACCAGCAGCTCAGCCCCTTTCTGGAATACATGGACCTTGAGCCAGTGTGGTAATGGCACCAGTAGCATTGTAACCCTGGCCTGTCCAGTGCATAGGCCTTCTTCCATCTGGAGGCAGGTTGCCCCAGACCAGGTAGATTCAGAAAGCTTAGAAAGGAGTCCTTTCCACATTCAACAATGTTGTTCATCTAACAGTCTTTAGTGGGGTAGACTAGAAACTTGGTCACCATTCAAAGCCATTTTCTTTTCTTCAGGGACATAGGCTCTTAAGTTCGAAGCAACTGATTTCAACATGATCCATTCTCATGTATGAGTATCCTCTGCATCTTATGTTCTAGAGCAACAATTTTCTAAACTTCTCCAAAGCTTTCCTATGCAGACTTGCATTTCTTTAGAAAGTCTTTTTAATGAAGAATATATGGAAGTCAGGTAAGCTTCTCATTTGGAAAGGTGAAATTATCAAATGCCTATATTTAAAGGAGAAGAGCATTTTAAAGAATTTTGGCAGTTGAAAATTCCTATTAAGTCATATTTTGAAAATAAGGTACCTTGAGAACCCTGCCTTTAATGTGGGATCCATGCAGATACCTGAACAAGCACTCCAATGAGATATGACTATAAGTTTGGTATGATGAGTGGTAGTTTCCCTTCGTTCAAAAGCAAGGGGCACCTCCATGGAACAGAGAGGGATATTCCTTTGAGAATCATCTCTTTCCTAATTGGTAGCCCAATGCATTTAGATAAAATACTGCTAAACTTTTTTTTTTAAAGGCCAGTTATATACAATAGTAAAATGAACCCCCACATACCCTTTACCCAACTCCAGCAATTATTCAATCATTGACAATCCTGTTTCCTTTCTATCTGGCAGTTCCCCATGCCTATCCCTGGGTTGTTTTGAAGCAAATCCCAGACATTATATCATTTCATCTATAAATACTTCAATATAAACATTCTTTTTTTTTCAGATAAACATTTTTGACACCAAATTACAAACACTTTAAGGTGAAGGAGAATTCTAATGAAGGCCTTTCCCCATAAAGTTGAAACTCCCTGGGACCCAAACATGAGAGGCTTAGATTTTAATTTGTTTTAATGTTGCTATAAAACAGCAACATGGACCACTTACTGGTATTATACAGGGAAATCAGAAGGATTTACACCACTTGACACATTCCTTGATCGATTTTCGGCTCTATTCTCCCTGATTTATTCTTAAATCTTAGTGTTCCCAGGGCTGATACAATGACATGTTGGGTAAGAGTATTTGTTATCTCTTAGTAGTTATTGACATTTCTACACATAACTGGAAGGGAAGGCCTTTACTTGATTGTATCTCTTTCCAACTTCTTTACTGAAAGGTAACTTTCCAGGATTTTAAAGAAATAAACAATAACTTTCAGAGTGTGAACATGAACTGTGATTGGTCACATCTTTTACACCTAAGGGTTCTTGGGTCTTAATTAATGGTTGCTTTTCTGTAGAGAATAAAATTAAAATTAAGCTTTCTTTGTAATGAGGTTAAACTCCTGAATTTCCAGTGAGACCTGAAGATAACCACTCAGTTTCTTGCACTATTTTTGTTAATGATCACATTTGCTTGTTCCCAGAAGCCCCCATATCACTGGGACAAAAATGTAATTTCTGCAGTGTTATTATAGAGCATTTGTTCATTAGTTTTAGTTGACCCTTGAATAACAGGGGTTTGAACTAGATTTTTTTTATGTAAATATAGTATGGTACTTTAAATGGTACTGTATTTTCTCTTCCTTATGATTTTTTACATAACATTTTCTTTCCTCTAGCTTACTTTATTGTGAGAATGCAGCATATAAAACATAAAACAGAAAATATGTGTTAATTGACTGTTTATTTTGTCAGAAAGGCTTCCAGTCAACAGTGGGCTAATAGTAGTTAAGTTTTGGGGGAGTCAGAAGTTACACCAGGATTTTCAACTCTGCAGGGAGTTGGTGCTTTAGCCCCCGTGTTGTTCAAGTGCCAGCTGTCATTCAGCCATCATTTATTGACCAATAACTAGGGACCTCCCACTGTGCTAGATACTGATCCAGTCATGACTCAAACCTAGTCCCCGATTTCCAGGAGCTTAGCTTAGTCTTGATGTTTTGACTGCTTGAATATCTATTGTACATCCAACCTTGGTGATTTAAGCAGTGGGATGGCTTCTGTACCCAAATATTCTCTGTGCCCCTCTCTCCCTCAACTAGGTAACCATGTGACATCATTGGGTTGAGCCAGACTTTTGTCTTGGGCTTGGCATTCGAATTGGGTTACTCTAGAAGAGAATGACTCAAGAAGTCATAACGGCGGGCCAGTAATTTGGCAGCAGTAGGAGGTAGGGAGAAAAGGTGTCCCAAAAGGGTGGGGAAATGTGAAAGCTAGGGTCCCACGTGAAAACAGACTTTATGTCCATTACGTCTTGGTTGACAAACTTTATGTCCATTGCATTTGGTTGACCTTGAGCCAAACAAGACCAAGTGGTGATAATTAAGTGTTGTTATGGAAACAAACTGTTTCATATCATCTAGCCTGTTATCTCATCTGGCAGTGCTCCCTAACTCCTCTGTAGCATCTCTGGGAAGGGGTCCTTTAGCCTCTGCCCAGCATCAAAGGTGGTGAGGAATGCATTAGCACAAGGGCCAAGCACCTGGACTTTGAAGGGTCAGATGACTTAGGTTTAACCTTGGCCCTACCACTTACTCTGCTTGCACTATGACCTTGATCAAATATATAGATGACATTGGCTTCCTTACGGGGTTTTTCTGATGATTAAATGGGTTGATACATATAAAATGGTTGTTACTTACTAAGTCTTAATAAATCTACATGAGGGTTCTGAGGGAACTCATTCTTTTTTCAGAGAACTCTGTCTTAAAATGTTTGCCTTTTGTTCTACTATAAAAACTTTCTTTATCATCCTCTTGCTCTTTGGTTCTTTTACATTTTGCTTTTTGAGGCCACTTAGGTATTTAATCCATCTTTATAATCTTTGAGTATTTAAGGCTATTCTCCTGTTGTCTCTTCTCCCCAGTACCCTTCACACTGCAGAATCTTTTCATCTCCATCTGAAATTACCCAGTTAAATCTTTTCCTGTTTTGTAACAGGTTTAGAGGACCCTCACTATTCTAACCCATCTCCTTTGGATATTCTGTGTGTTCTTTATTTGTGCCTTCCACAATTAGTCACTGGACATTATATATGGGCTGGGCACTGAGTCTGGCCCTAGTGACATGGTCCCTGCCTAGGAGAGCTCACATACTAATGAGGAAGATGGAAAGATGGAGTAAGTACTCTGATAAGGAAGGTCCTGGGGGTATTGGGACATCTAATCCAGATTGGAAGGAAGCATAGGGATTGGGCTTCTAGGAGGGAGGAACAGCTCATGTGAGATCTAAGGGATCCAGAAGGGGGAAAGGAAGAGTGTTTGATATGGAACTCACAATCAAATACAATATTCAAATGGCCAATAAAAATAACTCAGTAGTTGAACAGATTGGGTCCTGCTAAAAGCCCAAAAGAGATTCTTTTGGAAGTTCCTATTTATATGGCAGTAGGAGTGCAAAAATATCACCCCGTAAGGCTGCAATAATAGCTAATCTTCTACCACAACATCCTTGACTCCTGTCTTATCCTCACCTCAAAGCAAATAGCTTCCCTCTATGCAGGGACAGAGCTCTCCCTTTCCCTCCATTCTCACCTTCTTTTTAACATGCGGCCCTTGAAAGTTGGCTACTAACCCAAGTCATTTTTTTTAAGCTACCATTAGAGATGCTGTGTCCACAATGTGTTGTCATGTGGTTTACATTCACACTGGTCAGCTGTAATTGGATATGAAATTTTCAGCCTTACCCTTCCTTCATGATGCTATTAGTAATAATTTATATATTTATAATAAGAAAGGATTTTAAAAAATAAAATACACAATGAAAGAGGCTCTCATAACTAGTCTGGAATTTTTCAGGGAGATATTGCGCTTAGAAAATATTTAAAACTCTGGCATGGAGTTTAGCTTTTAATACAACTAAAAAGTGTATACATGAAACTCTGTGGCAGCAAACTTGAACCACTTTCCATTGCATAACTAATGTTCTATTATTTTAATTTTTGAAACAATATGATTTTACCAAAAGAACATAAGACCTTAGGAAAAAAAAAAAAGAGTTGACTTCTGCCAAGGCTGACCTCAGCCAAAATGGGCCTCTGCCCCTTAGCAGCTATCTCTGAAAACATGCTTTCCTTAAGTTTTATTAACTGAGGAAATAATGGTGATCAAAATGATGGAATGGGATGGTGTTTTTATTGAGCAGCAGCCAGTGAAGGACCAGGAAAGCCTTGGCCTCTGACGTCAAAGTCCACAGAACAAGGGCTCTCCAAAATCATCTGGGAGAGAAGGAGGGCAGGCTTCTGTTGCCAAGATTGCTTTATTTCTTTTTTTGTAAGCTGACTGAATTATGCCCTTGTCTTCTGAAACTCTCTTAGCATCATTCCCTTGAGCCTCAGTGGCACCCAGAGCAGAACTAATCAACTGCAGCCTCCAGGGTTCTTAAATCCAGCCAACAAACTGAATACAGGAATCCAGCAGATGTTCCTGCATCTTAGACACAGGTTATATTTTGGCCAACTTGCCCCACCTGCAGGAGCAAAGCCTGCCTGTTGGAGATGCAGGGCTTGACTCTGCACATGTGTTTGTTCATGGCCTCCACACACAACTCATGTGCTTCCTGATAAGCCCTAGAGGTATAGAGATTACTTCATTTAAAGGTTAAGGAGCCAGTAAATTAATCTTTAATATGTAGAAATGCATACATGATCAGTAAGGCAGGAGGAAAGAACTAGGTTATCATCATGGCAAATAAATATAGAAAATTATCTGTGCTAAATGATCAGAAATTCTGTAAGTGCTAGATATTTTAATGGTATAATGGATTTAATGGTGTTGATTCATGGTGTTATTATTATTCAACATAACAGTAGTAGGTCATATTTGTATAGGACTTTGTAATTATAAAAATACTTTCCCTTGTGTAACATTTCCAAGTGACTGATAGCATGGATGTTACATGCCTCTTATATCTGAAAAATCAAGAATAAATAATATATATTTTGCAATAATATATATTTTACCTCTTTTTTTAAAAAAAATGGAAATTAAATGTTCATATTATGGCAAATGCTGATTGGCAGAAAGAGGAAAGAATATACCCAAGAAAAGGATTTGACATTTTGAATTCTCTCTTTTCCCTAGGCCGTTTTCCCATGCATGCATTTTACATGTCATGATTGCAGTTGTTATTTTTTCTCTTGATATTTTTCATTTACATGGAGTAATGCTTTTTGTTCAATTATTATAAAACAAATGTTTTTTTAATTGAATATGGATGTAACAGTGCATGTACAGTCACTGTGGAGAAGGGAGTCCTTATAGTTTGGTTTGGAACTCATGGGTAGGATTTGCCTGTTCAGATTAAACCCTTAAACACTTATTGCCTAGACCTATTCTAGGCACTGTGTGTGGGCAGTGGGGGTGGGGGGTTGTGGTGGCTGATAAAGGGTTGTGAAGACAACCAAGACCTGTAGAGGATATTTTCAGTGAGCTTATACTTTAGGTAGGAGGAGAATTAAGAGAGGAAATTAAGAGGTAAATAAGGGAGAAGGTAGTTAGGAAAGAAGGAAAGGAGAACAGAAAGCTGAGTAGGAGGCAGGGAGAAAAAAAGAAAAGAAGGAAGGGGAGAGGGAAGGAGGGAGGAAGGAAGAAAAAGAAAGGAGGAAGGAGAAACGAAGGAAGGGAAGAAGGGAGGAACTGAAGAAGAGAGGGAGGGAGATAAGGAAGGAGAAGAAACAACACTAAAAACCAAGAAACCATAAACATCTATTGAATTTTCAATATTCAGAATATAGAAATCACTCAAAACAATGAAAGGAAAATATCACAGGACAATATAAAATCAAAATGTGAGGAATTTTATGAACATTGTCAGTGTCTCAATGATGAACAGTCTTTTTAGCTTTTTTAGATTCTCCCTGTATAAAATTCTCAGAACATCTTGAATGCCAGGTGTCTGTAAAATGCTCATGAGAAAGCATGCTTGAGTATCATTGCCACTGAAGAGAAACTATTGGTAATATGTATATGAGATACATAAAAAAAAATATGTGTGGACTATCTATTTCCAAAAACCCTAAGCTAGGTGAAAGGCTCTTTCATACCATATATAAAAATCAACTCAAAATGGATCACAGATCTAAATGTAAGAGTTAAAACTGTAACACTCCAACAATAAAACATAGGTATAAATCTTTGTGACCTTTTGTTAGACAAAGCCTTTTTAAACATGACAACAAAAGCACAAGCAACTAAAAAAAGAATAGATAAATTGGACTTCATCAAAATGAAAAACTTGTGCTTCAAAGGACACCATCAAGAAAAGACAATCCATAAAATGGGAGAATTATTTGCTATCATATCTCATAAGGTACTTGTATCCAGAATATATAAAAAACTCATACAACTTAATACAAATTCAAATAACCCAATTAAAAAAGGGCAAGGGATTTGAATAGACATTATCTCCAAAGAAGATATACAAATGGCCACTAAGTGCATGAAACGATGCTCCAAATCATTAATCCTAGGGAAATATAAATCAAAACTGCAATGAGATATCACTTCACACTCACAGGGATAACTATAATGAGATAGAAAATAACAAGTGTTGATGAGGATGTGGAGAAACTGGAACCCTCACACATTGCTGATGGGATTGTAAAGTGGTGCAGCCACTTTGGAAAACAGTTTGGTAATTCCTCAAAATGTTAAATACATAGTTCCCATATGACATAGTAATTCCATTCCTAGGTATATACCCAAAAGAAGTGAAAACATACATCTATGCAAAAAATCGTATATGAGTATCCACAGCTGCCTTATGCATAATATGAAAAAAGTAGAAACAACCCAAATGAGTGGATTGTTGATGAATGGATACAAAAAATGAGGTATATCCATAGATGGGACAATATTTGACAATAAAAAGAAATGAAGTACTGATAGAAGCTACAACATGGAAGAGCCTTAGAAACATCATCCTAAATAAAAAAAGCTAGTCACAAAAGATCACATATTGTATGATCCAGTTTATAAGCAAATAAGCAAATATACAGAGACAGAAATTAGTTTCATGGTTGGCCAGGGTTGGGGAGAAGGAAGAAAAGGTGACTAGTGATGGTATGCGGTTTGGTTGGGGATAATGAAATTTTTCTAAAATTTGATTGTGACAGTTTCACAACTGAATATACAGAAACACATTTAATTGTACACTGTGAATGGGTGAATTGTATGATACATGAATTATATCTCAACAAAGCTATTAAAAGTGGGGGGCTCTGCACAGTGCTGTGAAATCTACAAAGATACAGAAGTTGTGGCCCATGTCCATATTTATTTACAATCTGTTTGAAGGCAAAATGTATATAAGATGATTGGAAATATCAGATCACAGCCTCAAAATCATTTTTTAGCTCAGCATCCAGGGAATGTCTACACAGTGAATGCCCTTAAAATGAAACCTATTCATTTGAATTCAACCAATTTATATTTATTTTGAATCACAGAGTTGGTACCTGACCCAGTGCTAGGAGCTGAAAGTTGGGAGAGAAGATTGCATAATTGGGTCATTATGTTATAACCTAGACACGTACAAAGAACTTTTTCAGTGGTTCCACAGAAGTGAGAGAGCAATTTATTTAGCCTGTGAGGTGGGGAGAACTCTGAGGAGTGATATTTAAATGAGGTCTTAAAGATTGAATAGGAGTTCACTGGATGAAAGAGTGAAGATGTCTTAGGGACATGGGTAAAGTAATTAAGTAAGGACTTACTACATAGAAGGCATGGTGATCATGGTGATAATGCTATTGGTAGTGATGATGGATGATGATAACAACAACAGTGATGGTGTTGGTGGTGATGACCCAATGATGATGGTCATGGTGGTGGTGACAGTAGTGGTGAAGACAATGATGGTGATGATGATGGTACTAATGACAACGATGATGGTGGTAATGGTGGTTTTGGAGGTTATGGTTTTGCAAAGACTGAGTTTGAGGAGTTTCTGAGGCATCTAAGTGAAGTGCTTCCAGGAGTCTGCAGCCATAGTCCCTGAGCTGCACATGGTGACCAGGAACACATATCAGTGGCCAGTGCCTTACTTATTATCTTTACAAATATTATTTTTCAGCCAGGTTTGTAGAAACTGTGTTTTGGCCAACAAAAGAGGAAACAAACAATTTAGCAGTTAATGAATTGCTACACTTGGACCTGAAATATCATTGACCCATACTTTTGCAATCAGCAACCACTCAAGACAGTGTATTGGAGGCCTGCTGTAAGCCTAAGTTCTGAATCTCACCATGAACCCTCTCATGAAAACTTTGGGTTAATAATATTAAGTTGAACCATATGAAATTGCCATTTTTGTAGGTTAAAAATGGTTGCTTCTCAGCAGTTTCATCTGGATTAAGCTATACAATGACGATGCTGATTTATATCTCCTCCCTCCCTTCACTAATTGTATGGGATGGGCATGAGGGGTCAAAAAAATATATATGTTACTCTGCTATGATGACAGTCTTTGTGCCATTGACTCTGTGTGTGTGTGTGTGTGTGTGTGTGTGTGTGTGTGTGTGTTTACAGGATAGGTTACCATAGACCAGTGTTGTCCAGTACAGTAGCCATGAACCTTGTATGGCTATTGAGCATTTGAAATGTGACTAGTCCAAACTGAGGTGTGCTGTGAGTGTAAAACACATACCTGATTACAAACCTTAGTGTGAGAAAAAGAATATAAATTATCTCTAATAAATTTTATATTGAGTGTACGTTCAAGTAATATTTTAGGTATATTGGCTTAAATAAAAATACTAATTTCACTTATTTTTCTTATATTTTTAATGTGGCTATTAGAAAATTTGGCTTATATTTCTATTTGACTGTGCTGCTACAAACAGAAAGTTCTTTTCAGTTCACTTTTTTTTGGCAGATTCAGGAGGAAGACAATTCCAAGCGGCTTTTAGAAATTGCCCTTGAATATTCTGAGCCCAAATCTACTTCGGTTTCCTCAAAAAAAGGAAGGAAAACCAATCTGGCCTCTAAAATCTACATTTTGAAAATTGCATTATGGGCATATATCTCCTCTCAAATATACAAAATAAATTCTAGAGGCTCATCATTTTTCCATGTACTTAGAGTACTTTCTTTGCTTTCACTTTTTATTCTCTGTGTTCTTCCTGTCATCACTTTATCAAAATATTGAGGCCCTGGCATCGAGCAAGTAGAGATATTCAAGATACATAAATGCCTCACTTATTTGGTACTAAGTTTATCTGAATCACTTGGGGATTGACTAAGTGTATAAGCATTCGGATTTCTCCAAAATTGAGACCATGCCATGCAGTGTGGGATTAGTGGGGAGAAAAGTGTGTCAGTCTCCTGGTGCTGACAATTTGAACTGTCAGGGTCAGGGCCCTGCGGTCTCCTTTTGCTCCCCTAATCCTGACTAAGAAGGTAATTTAAGTAGAATCCTGGGGTGCTAAATTAAGGAGGCTCTAATGGGAAAATGGGAAGTGGAGGGTTTAAAGGACACCCATTAATGTGCTCACTTCAAGATGTACTCTCGTCAGTGCTTCTTAGGAAGGCACATGCTCGCCAGTGATGTCTTTCCTTTTTGGAACACAACCAAGGGCAAGTATGGAGATTTTTAAACATAATATTTTGGAACCCAAGGGAAGCCAAAATATCACAGACAGTGATAAAACCACGATTTAGTAATTGTGTTGTGTGATCCTGCAGCATGTGGTGGGGCCACTAGAAAGGGAAGTGTGACGAGTTCGGGCAGCAGACATTATGCATCTCGGTTTGCCGTATAATCCTTCCTTAAATAGGCCCAGGCAAATGTGCAGGTGCCCAGAAGTCCTCTTTTCTCTGTAGCTACATCTTCTAAGCCAAAGAGAAATCAGGGTAGGTATCAGCTACGGATGTACTTGCCTGCCCCAACAGAATACTCCCAAATTGAATAGTTTGTTTTTCACATAAGGTAAGTCTGGAGGTAGGCAGTCTAGAAAGTGTAGGCTATTTTACTATGCCATCCTATCTTGTCCTCTGACATGGCCAGCTTTTGTCTTCATGTCATAAAATTGCTGCTGCAGCTCCAACCATCACATCTGTATTCCAGCAGAAGGAAGGGTACATGCCAAACAACTTCAACTGTGGGAAGGGACATGGCATTCAAAGGACCTCTGCCTCTGTCATTGGCTTGAGGTGGGTACATGACTTCTCTCATATGCCAGAGACTCTGAGTAAGTGAAGAAGAGCTAGAATGTGGAACCCATAGAGCTTGCCACTCTCACAAAGGAAGATATAGTCTATGTAAATAGTGTGTAGTTGAGTTCTTGGCACATATTATAAATTTAAAAAATGGACCTTGAAACAACCTCACCTTTGTAGTTAAAAGACCAGGCCAAGCAACACTACAACTGTATCTTTGACAAATAGTGTTTACTTTGATTAGAGCAGTGTCTAACACTTATTGAGCATGTCCTTTAAGGGTATTTGGCTTACAGAACACAGGTGCAGGGCTCAGTGCTTTACATCTCACTTACTCCTTATAACAGTCTCCTCAAGATGTTCTTTTCAGGTTACAGAGAAGGAGACTGAGGCTCAAAAAGGCTAAGTAAACTTGCCTCAAGCATACAGCTAACGTGGAGGAGGGCTGGGATGCAAAGCCTTGCCTTCTGCCTGTGTCTTTATAACCTCTAAGCTCTCCTGTAAGTAGAAGGTTCTTAGTGGATAGTTGGTTTGCCTGTTAAGAAAGGGAAAAAAGGGGCGCCTGGGTAGCGCAGTCGTTAAGCGTCTGCCTTCGGCTCAGGGCGTGATCCCGGCATTCCGGCATCGAGTCCCACATCAGGCTCCCCTGCTAGGAGCCTGCTTCTTCCTCTCCCACTCCCCTGCTGTGTTCCCTCTCTCGCTGGCTGTCTCTCTGTCACATAAATAAATAAAATCTTTAAAAAAAAAAGGGAAAAAAATTTAAGGTAACTTCGAAGTACTTGAAATAGGTCTCCATATCATGGGCTGTTAATGGCCTAAATGATGCTAAGTTCTGGATTCTCTCAGTCATAGATTTATTCTCAGGTTCTCCGTTTTGGGGCATTTCCCTTGATTCCACATAGTAATGATTTGTTTGGGGTTGTCTAGGGGCATTCTTAGGAACAGTTAAGCCATTTGGTGCTGGATGCTGTCAGGAGGAGTGAGAAGGAGCTGTGTGCATGTCTTGGGGTGCAACAAGCCCCTGCCAGAGTGGCCCGTGGCTGCCATGAGATCCGGTAGCATGGAAGGAGGGGTACATCAGAATCACCTCCAAGGAATGGAGGTTCCCCAAGAGTGATGGATCTGCCTTTGATGTCTAGCAGCTTCCAAATAGCACAGAAATGATACAGATACATGCCAAAAGGGGGAAAAACAACTTTTGATCTAGTTAGAACTAATTAAACTTTCAGTGTGCATGAAAGAAACTTGAGTGCAAGCCAGTTGTTTGCCATGGATGGATTTTGTCAAGGAGCATAGTTGAAAATAATGTAACTGAAGTAAACCCCTTCCTGGCGTTCTTCTTGGGGGAATTAATTTTTTGGTCTTTGCTTCTAAAATGTTAGGGATCCCTCCCCCGCCCCTTGCAGGCTGAAATTACCTGCAGTCCCTTTTTTTTCTTTATCCAGTGATATTAAGAGTGATGTTTTTCTTTCATGTTTTCTCAGAAGGCTCTCCCTTCAGCCCTTCCCTGTTGTCATTTCTTGTTTAGTCTAATGTATGTTTTCTGTTAGTGTGTGGACTTAAAAAAGGTAATCTAATTAACAGCAGAAGGTAAGAAGCCCTGCAGGATTTTGGCAACAGAGAAAAACGTGGGCTCTGGTATGTGACCAACAACTCCCACTTTAAAGCTTACAACTCTTACCTCGTTAGCAGGAGAGTTTTTCGCTCTTTATAAGCAGGCTTCAACAGAATATAAAGTGTGTATTTGACAGGACAACAGTCAGGTCTAAGAGTAGCTTTTGGAAATTTCGACTGCCTTTATTCAGAGCGACTGGTCTGGTAAATGTTTAGAGGGCTCTAATTATGTTTGGGGCGATTAAAACATCGTGGATTTATGCTGTTTCACTAAGGCGAACAGCCTACTCCACATACCAAGAAAGAAAGAAGGAAAAAAAACTGAAAGGGAGGCAAGAAAAGAAAAAGGGAGGCGGGTGGAAGGGGGGGAGCACACACCACCCCTGCTTGGAGAGGAGGCCTCTTGGTAGAGCATATGAATCCACTTACATGTAAATTGCTTGTCGCTATGAATTAAGGGAAGGCAATGAAAGAACTGCTTTGCCGTGTTTACTATAGGATTTTTGACAGACTCTTTCCTCTTTCAAGTAAATTTGGCTTAAGTCCATAGTCAGTCCAGTTTTAAGTAAACTCCTCTTTTGTTACATTAACAAGGTTATAACATCACTGGGGCAGATTTCCAGCTGCAGGAACCGAGGCCTAAGTATGGGGCTGAGGGTATAATTAAAACCTTCGGGTGGGAGAGTTAAACTCTCAAGTAAAATTGGATAAAAGGCTAATTGTCCATAGCAACATAATACATGCTCTAAATATCTGTGAAATGAAGATGAATAGTAGGAGGCTTGGAAAAGAACCTTTCCTACTCTGTGAATTGAGAATTGATTTTTCAGTTTCACGATAAAGGGCATTCCCCCTGCCCCATTTCCAAGTCAGTTTCCAAAGCACAGTGCTATCTGCTATAGTCCCTGTGACTTGTCTTCTAACCATGCTGAAGATGTACCGTCTTTTGCAGAACTTCTCTTGCAAAGTGGGGAGCATTTATAGCTGATAAGCAGGACCATTGGCGGAGTCCCGGGTTTTCTGGTTCCCCAGATCCGAACAAAGGTGTTGAGTGCTTTGTCCACATTTGCCAGACCTTCCTTTATAGCAGGGGTGGTAATGGGGGTGGGAGTGGGTAGGAGGGGAGTCCAGGGGAAGGGCGCACATACCCGTGGTGACCTTCTCAAAGATGACATCCCGCCAAGCAAGATGATACATTACCGCAACACTAGAAAAACAAAAGGGCTTGTAATGGCAGCTTGTCCTGAGCAAATGCATCGGGAAGGCCCATTTGTTATTCATTAGGAGCAGCCTGGCTGGGCTGGCGTGGCAGGGAGCCTGGAGACTTAAGGTCATTCTACACCCCTGCCCCAGTGGCACGGACAACAGCGAAGACAGCTTTAGCAGCCCCTACAATTCTAGACGTTGCCGCATGGCTGTTTGAAGCTCTGCAGGAATGAAGGTGTTCTAAAACAGTTTCAAGTTACTCCAAGGGTGGGAGTGAGGTTGGGGTGGAAGCGAAGAAGAAGAGGAAGAGGAAGAAGAAGAAGAAGAGGGGGAAAAAATAAAAAGAAATGATTTTGTGGGTAAAGTAATTTCATGGAACTAAGGACAGTGAGCACACAGTTGAGAAGTTCTGCAGCCTCCCTCCGGCAGCCCAGGAAGTATACCCCCAAAGAATTGCAAGTCTCTCCATTTGAAATAGGGACAATCAGAAGAGAGGGTGTGTGAGAGCCCAAGCCTGTTGGAGAGTGGTCGGTGGTTGAGGGCTTGTTGGAAGAAGTGCATGGCCATGTCCAACTAATAGAGTTTCTGGGTGCAACATGGTAAGGCATTGAGGGTGCCTTGGGGCTACAAGAGGGGCAAACTAGTTCTTTGCAAAGCCAGAAATGCAGGGGGGCAGCCAGGAGGGGAGCTGGGACTGAGCGGAGGGAATGGAAGAGCAGTGGGAAAGCTGTCAGTTTTGGACCTCAGCAAGTGGATGGATTTAGAATGTAGGTCCTGCATGCCAGAAAACCAGGATCCCGCCCCTAAGCTCTGAAGCACAGAGTGGTAGTGAGGCTGGCCTAAATTCTGCCTGTCTTGACAGCTATATGATGTTCCCGGTTTAAAGGAGAACACCCAGGAATTGCATTTCTCGTATTTTTGACCTAGCTGTATTGCAGAGTACTTTTGTCTAAATGCACATTGGGGAGATTTGTGTTTTGAATGGAAAAGTTCCTTCTCATTTTGTGAATCAGAGTGCTCTCAAGAAGGACACGTCTATTTGTTAGAGCTGGGGTGCTTTCCAGCAGGACTGAGATGCCAGGCTTCAGTTTCATTGTGACCATCGGTGTGCTTTATGATAAGTGCTGCAGGCTCCTTTCAACATTTTTGCTCAGAGAGCTGTTTAGCTCACACATTTGCCTCATGGCAGCTTACTATCAGTAGTGTTTTAAGTATCTTTAAGTATGTTGAATAAAAGCTTATATTTTAGAGTGTATAAATCCATTTCTCTTGCCAGCATTGTAAATTTAAATTCCTTCTTACATGTACCAAAGACACTTAATATATAAACTGGATTACAGACCAAAATAAGAATGACATTATGAGAAAATAAAGCTGAGAATGCTATGTTTAATAGGAATGAACTCTTATTAATTCAGCTAATAAAATTTTAGCCATCTTTACATTTCTTTGTCTTTTAAAGTAACAAATTTCCTTTTTAAAGTAGAGGTTTAGTTATTGTGTGTGTGAGTGCATGCGTGTGTGTGAACATACATATATTACAAATTAGTTTAAGTGAAAAAAGCATGCTCTTTCTGTGAGTTGTTATGATTTGATGCCAAGATATGGAAAAATAGTTCTGTTATATTTTTTGAAGTCATATACTATTCAGGGAACAGAAGTTGGGATTTTTAACTTTTCAAATTTTCTTTTTATTATTTTTTGGGGAGGGTCGATTTTTTTTAGACCTGGATTTTGTTGGATGGCTATTCATTCTGTAAAGCACATGGATATGGGCAGCACCTGGTTATTTCAGACATGAGAGTTCACACTGTCTCCATGAGTCAATAAATATTTGAAAATCAAATGTTGCGTGATAAGGGAAGGACTTTTCCCACCAAAAGGCTGATCTTGCCAGATAGCCCTTTCTCGCTGACCTCCCCACCATTTTCTCTCAACACAGTGGCTGAGTATCCCATATTACACAATTATTGCTGTCATCATCATTAATCATTTATTGAACAGGAGAGAAACAAAACAGTGACTTAAGTACTTTCCCTCTCACCTTTACTCTTGTATAACAGTTTTTCTTGTTCTGTTTTGTTATCTGTATAAAGGACCTAACTGTAGCTTTAAAAGAAGAACAGCAGTTTTCTGTCTGAGGCAATGAAAAACTTTTTTAGAAATAGATGGTGGTGACAGTTACACAATATTATAATTAAAAATGGTTAAAATGAAACGCTTTGTATTAGGGAGAAGAAGGGAGAAAGAGAGAAACAGCAGAGAACAAAGGCCTCAAATATCTGCTTGGCGTGTTACCTCGCTATATTCACGTTTCTGCTTTAGTGTCAACTGAGAAGACGTTTCTTACCACATTAGCTTAAAAAGCACTTTTTCTGTCACTATCTGTACTCTTAGCCTGCTCTATTATTCCTACTTTTTAAAAAATATTTTAAAACTTTAAATAAAATTCACATAACAAAAAATTCAACATTTTAACCAAGTAAAGCGTACAATTCAGTGAATTTCAGTATATTTGCAGTGTTGTATAAACATCACCACTGTCTAATTCCAGAACGTTTTCACCACCCCTAAAACCCCATGCTCATTAAACAGTCACTCTCTATTACCTTTTCTCCCCGGCCCCTGGCAACCACTAATCTACTTTCTGTCTCTGTAGATTTGCCTCTTCTGGGTATTCCATATAAATGAAATCATACACTATGTGGCCTTTTGTGTTTGGCTTCTTTCATGTAGCATGATGTTTTCAAGGTTCATCTATATTGTAACATATACCAGTACTTCATTTCTTTTTATTGCCAAATAATATTCTATTGAGTGATATACCACATTTTGTTTGTCCATTCATCAGTTGATAGACGTTTGGGTTGTTTCCACCCTTGGCTGTTATGCATAATGCTGCTATGAATATTCGTGAACAAGTTTTTATGTGGATATATGTTTTCTTTTCTCTAGGGTATAGATATTTTTCTTTGTAGCACTCACCACCACTATATGTGTGTAGGTAAAATATATATATATATATACATGTATTTTGTTTATTTGTTCATTGTCCACTTTGGAATGTCCCTATGTTAGAATGTAAGCTCTGGGAGAACCTGGGCTTTATCTAATCCTTTGCTGTATCTTCAGCACTTAGCACAGTGCCACTGAAATGAATTAGCTGATAAAGAATGAATGGTGTCCTATACTGAATGAGCCACAAAATTCTTCCTGAGCCACAGAGTTACTTCTTTAGTCTTTCTCTCTCTCAAGCCATTCTTTGGGTGGAATACAGCAGAGAGGATCACTCAAACAAAAGAGCTGTTACTGAATATCACAGCTGTGTTAAGTTCAACCAAGTCTTCTCTCAGGCTGACATCCAAAGACACACACACACACAAAATACCACGATGTCTTAGCCAACCACAGGCCCAAGTTCAGTTTTGATGCTGATTACTGATATCAGGAGAATCAGTTCTGCCTATGACAGACATCCTCTTGCATTCGTAATAAAGACAAAGATAAAGTTCTTTTTGAGCAGTGCCAAGGAGAGCACGATCTTCATCTTTCTGAGAGGCGTGATGTCCATCTCTTCTTTGACAGACATGCCAGAGAGGAAAGAACAGGATGTTGCAGCCTGCTGGGGGTGATGGCCAAGTACAGTATTATTCACTAGTTGCATTTAAAAGGCCAGGGACATCTTTTTACATAAAGCCAAAGTAAAATTGAAATTGCTGCAGAACTTTTGTATACTTCAACAAGAAAACTGTCAGTTTGATGAAGCGAAATAAGGCATTCTAGCGTTAGCCTTCACATTTCTGATGACTCTGGGAAGGTATTATTTTGGCTTTTAGGAATTCTGATAGCTCCCTCTTTGTTCTAATTAACTGTATGATTCCCTTCAAAATATTCTTCATGGATTCTATAGCACTTTGATTATGTTTTATTCTGTTTTTTTATAGTTAATCTACCTTTAAACATTTAAAGAAAATAGTTCACTTTTTAAAGAACTTACACAGGATATGATATGTATAGTTTAAATGATAAATCTTTCCCCCCTAAAGAAATGTCATGGCATGAAAGCAGACATAGTTATTACACTGTTTATTATTTGACTTGGCCACAGGCCTAGATTTGGGTACTAATTTTAATATATTAGAATATATTTTTCTTGGAGTTTTGTATATAAATACTATATGTTTGGTGACTGGGTGAGCAGGAGGACAAGTTGAAATTACACTTGATTGAGTCATTTTCTCCATGTTTATTAGTTATTTCTTTCATCGGTAAATGAGGAATTTCTCATCTTATGTGTTACAGGTGAGTGCATTTCCATCCATGATGCTCTTGTGATGGAGTGGGTCAGGAGAACAGATTTTGGGTTTATCGAGAGGGTGGTTTATATCTCCAAAATGCCTTTCAGTCATGATAGATGTATCATCTTCTGTTACAGTCTAGATGGAAATAGGGCAGTCATCTTCCTCCAAGATATTTTTGGGGCTGAATTCTAATCCTTTTTTTTTTTTTTCAAGGAAAATAAAAATTGTTAAGAGAGAATCTTAAAGGAATCCAAGGTTCTGGGCTCCCATAGATAACCTGGCTTTTATGCTTTGGGCACTTGAAGAAAACTGTGAGACCCTGATCGAACAATGAAGAGAAGGTCCTCATTGACAGCTGAGCTTTGGGGAGGGGCCCTCTGTTAAAACAAGGGTGGATGAGCCATCCCCCCACCCCAATAGCCTCCCCCTGCAGTTTATAGTACGCCAGCCCATAGGAATGTGAATCCCACTTTGGAGCCCATTGTGAATGTGTTTCTGAGTTGTTTAACGTGTTTCTCACAAACAGGACATGACATGTATGGTTTAAATGAAAATAATGGCCTTGCTGCTTGGTACCAGACCGTCTTTTGTCAAGAGCATCCTGGCAATTGCAAGGGCTCTGGGCTGACGTGGCCCACAGGCTGAGTCCTTAGGGGATCTGGACTTGCTGTGTTTCACACAAAGAAGGCTCTTAAATCAGGGGGCCTCCCCAAGGGCCTGTGCCCTGGTGCACGCATGTGCACTGCTCTGCAGCAGGCACTCGAGCCCTGCTTGCTGCTGTTGCTTCTGGCCGTGAAAGCTTGGTCATGAATTAAGAGGGAGATTTTCTTAGTCTCTGGATTCCTTAGGTATGGAGTTTATTTTCAAAACAAAACAACCCCCACCAACCTCCCCCCACAATAAGAAGAAACAAAACAGCAATAATAACAAAAAACAGGGTTTTTATATGGGAGTTTTGAAGCATATCTAGGTGTTTTTGCTTTGTGGAGTTAGGCCTTGTGATGACTTTTTAAAAAGAATTTTAACCATTTTTTAAATTTTGTAGTAAAATATACATAACGTAAAATTTACCATTTTGACCATTTTTTTTAAGATTTTATTTATTTATTTGACAGACAGAGACAGCCAGTGAGAGAAGGAACACAAGCAGGGGGAGTGGGAGAGGAAGAAGCAGGCTCCCAGCGGAGGAGCCTGATGCGGGGCTCGATCCCAGAACGCTGGGATCACGCCCTGAGCCGAAGGCAGATGCTTAACGAGTGCTCCACCCAGGCGCCCCCGTTTTAACCATTTTTAAGTGTACAGTTCAGTGGCATGAAGTAAAGTCACATTGTTGTACAACCATCATCACCACCCATTTTCAGAAACCTTTCATCTTTCCAAGCTGAATCTCTGTAACCATTAGATAATAACCTCCACTTCCTTCTCCCCCCGTCCCTGGAAACCACCATTCTACTTTCTGTCTCTATGAATTTGACTCTCTTGGTTCCTCCTATGAGTAGAATCGTGCAGTATTTTGTCCTTTTGTGACAGGCTTATTTCACACAGTATAATGTATTCGATGGTAATAATGTTTGATATAAGTAGATTAGATGATATCAAATCAGTTTATATTTTCTGAGAACTTTCTATATGTTATCTTTGAATGTGCCTCCATTTGATTCATCACGTTTTGTATTTCATGAATGATGAGGGGTATGCTGTCACCAAAGGTCAGTAGTTCTCAACCAAGGATTTTAGGCCCTCCAGGAACAATAACTGGAGACATTATTTTTGGTTGTCATACTGAGGAGGGGTGGGGAGTGGAGGGCATGGTACTGGTATCTACAGGGAAGATACCAGGGCACTAATAAACATCCTGCAATGCAGGGAAAGCCCCCACGACAAAGAATTACCAGGCCCAGATGTCAAAAGTGCTGAGTTTGAGAAATCCTGTCAAGGGTTCATGAACTTGTCAGTCATTTACAGGGAAAAAATCTGGAGGAAAATGTAGGACTTACTTTTATTAAGTAGTTCTGAAGTTAATTTCTATGCTGTCATCAATTTATTACTACTTCAGTAAAACAGATATCGGGGACTCAATGCAAACAAAAATGAAGACTGAATTTCTGACTTCATGGAGAGACTTCAGCCATAAAAAGTAGAGAATTCAAAAACATCCATATACTTGTAACTTCATTAATGCTGCTACGGGTTCTTTTAGGAATTTTTACATTTCTGTGCAGACTATCTTGTAATGAGGTTGGGTGGCTACACAGAGGTAGTGAGACATAGAACTGGAGCTAGGAGTCCTTGTTCTTGTCCCCTTTCCGTGAGCTAAGTAGCTGTGTGACGTTAAGCAATGTGGTCCATTTGGGCCTTATTTTCTCACCTGTAAAATGAGGGAGTAGTATTACAGTGAAGAATGCATGCCTCTGACATGAAGTAAAATGGATAATTTTTAGAAGTGACTTTTCTTATGATGTAATTACTTTAAAGTACATTCTGCTATGTCAGTTATTTTTAAGTGAAGACTAAACATTGCTTAATAAAGGAGTAGGGTTTAATAAATGAATAATAAATGAGTAGGTTAAGCCTGAAGCTAATTGCCAGTGAAGGTACTACATTGTCTGCAAAGGGTCTCAGACCCTGCACTCTTGCTGCTGTCATATTCTTTTATTATTAGGTCAGACTCCTACCACCAGTATCAGTATGATACCTGTGTGATCCAATGGATTACTTTTTTAATGCAGTTTTGCTGTGGTCTACTTCAATGAGAGCAGATGGTTTATCTAGAATTTTTTAATGTTAAATGGGCAGGAAAAGAAAAAAAATAATATAATAAAAACTATTTTTAAATTTCTAGACAATAAAAGTAAGGAACAAGTATCTAAAACCAAAGCTCTGGAGTCCAATTATTTGTATGCCTTGCATAGTGATGGCGTGAAGCAAAGTACAGAGCTCTGGTGATCCTCAAGTTTGTAAGTTGTGCACACAACCTAGGAAAATATTGTTTCCTTTGGAACGTGTTATGTCTTTTCCCAGTGCATTCCCTCTAGTGTATGTGCATGTGTGTGTGTTAAATAAAGACAACTGAAAAAGAATTGATTGTAAAGAGCTGTAGCAAATGCCATTATCTGCAGCAAAGTTTATGTAAAGAGCTGCTTGATCATAGGGAATGCTGAGAATGAAGCCTGGGCTCTGGGGAAGCCACACAGTCTCTTCCAGTCCAGTACACCTGCTGTCCTGTTACCACGTGCATTTTCATCCCAACACCAGCCCCATTGTTGGCTTAAAAAAATCATTATCTAGTATTTTTTCTTAGAGGTTGAAACAAGGTTTCTTCCTAAGACCAGAGCTTTTCCAAGAATTTGCTGGCAGCCCCTGCAGTCTTTGAATTTCAAACAAAGTCTGGTGGGATCTGGATTTTGAGCCTGGGCTTCTGTCTGGCTCTCCATGCTGTTTGATCTGATCCAGTTTTGCACTGTCAGAGTTGGAAGGCAGATACAAGTCCTAAGGGAAAGCAGATTAGAAGACAGGACAGGGGCTTGCCTCCCAGCAGAAGGCAAAGACCAAGCCCCTCCACATTGTAGTAAAGAAGACCTAGGCACACTTAGAAGAATGAAGTATTGATGAAAAAAGGCAATCATTTTTGGTTTTGTTTTGGTTTCCCAGACTGGGGAATCAGCAAGGGGACCGTAAAGGAGGTTCAATTTGATCTGAATCATGAAACATAAGCAGGATTTCCATAATCAGGGAATAGGTAGGAATATTTGCTTTTTATTGGACAATATGACCCATGGCATAAAAATATAAACACAGGTGGTGAATGTAGAGAATGGCGAGTTGTCCTAAGGGCAAGCAAGTATTGGGGCTTCAGGATAGAGAAGGCTGAGCATAGGGAAGGTGAAGCTGGAAGTGCAAATTTGGGGCCAGAGGGAAATGTGGAATACTTTTAACAGCTTAATAGGATGGTGGCTCTGTAGTGTGAAGGATGAATAGGAGCCAAAATCAGTTAGAAGCACAGGTGCAAGTTAGGAGGCTGTAGGGATGATCCAGGTGAGGGGTGATGGAGGTGGAGCCTCATGGAGAAGGAGACGGGGAGGGAAGAGACACATAGAGAAGATGGGACATTTCTATGCCAAGCTGATTTGTGTTTGACACCAAAGAGGCAATTATCATATGGTTTCATTCATTTATGGAACAAAAGAAGTAGGAAGATCGGTAGGAAAAGGGAAGAAGAAGGGGGGGTAAACAGAAGGGGGACTGAACCGTGACAGACTGTGGACTCTGGGAAACAAACTGAGGGTTTCAGAGGGGAGGGGCGTAGGGGAATGGGATAGGCCGGTGATGGGTATTAAGGAGGACATGTATTGCATGGTGCACTGGGTGTTATACGCAAGTAATGAATCATGGAACTTTACATCAAAAACTAGGGATGTACTGTATGGTGACTAACATAATATAATAAAAAAATATAAAAAAAAAAAAAGAGGCAGCCTGAACTTCACCAGCCGCTCGCTCTATTTGCACAAACTTTAGTACAGGTGGCTGCTGTATTGAGAAATTAAACTGGGCTCCTGTGAACTGAGTCATCTTCATCACTTGGCACATAAGGAACTTCTTGAATGCAGTGTGCTAGGCATTGATAAGCCCAGTGGACTTTGGTTTTCTGCTGATAATCTGAATAAAAACATATCATCTTCTTTTAGTATCCATTGCAAAAAAAAAAAAAAGGATTCTAAATAATCCGAATGGCAAAAGAGTGAAAATTGCTGCTTGTAGGTAAAATTGGCATTAAAGTTTTATATTGTTGGCATTAGACCCAAATGTTGTTAGCAGATTTTCCTAAAAGGTAGTCCCTCCTGCTTTTCCATTTTTGCCTATTCTCTAGCTTTTCTTACTGTCCTTTGATGTAACATACATTTTTATAGATCTGTGCATAGTGTTCTTTAGTCTCAAAAATGTTTTAGATGGAGGGTTACAAGAATCTTCTCACTTTGCTTTTAGTATTATAACCAATTTGATTATTTGGATTCATGTATTTAAGAAAATCTTAAAAATTGGTGTATAGCATGCATGCCTGAGAGTACACAAATCATGTGATTTCTGCTTGGTAAATTTTCATAAAGTGAACATACGCATGTAACCAGCACAAAAAAACAAAACAAAACAGAATATCTTGTGTACTCAGAAGTCTTCCATTCCCTTCCCAGTCGTTATTTCTCCCAAGGGTGACCATTCTGATTTCTAGCAGTATAGATTAATTTTGCCTGGCTTTGAACTGTATGTTACTGGGATCATAAAGTACGCATTCTTTTCCTTTTTTGTGTGCAACATCTTATTTGTGAAATTCATCCATATGGTTTTGTGTACTTGTAGTCAATTCGATCTCATTCCCTTTGAGTATTCCTTGTTTGAGTATTTAATGTTTGTTTTATCCATTCTGCTTTTCATGGACATTTGGGCTGTTTCCATTTGGGGACTCTTGTGAATAGTGTGAATTGTGTTTTGGTGAACATTTGCACACATTTCTGTTGCTTATATTCCCAGGAGTAGAAATATTGGTAGGAGGCATATTCTAAAGTGATGAAAGAGAGTATGTACTGCATTTTGCATGAAGGTGGACTATGATGCTGTGCATTTTTATATTTCTGGGGGAATATATCAGTATTTAATATATGAAAGGAATTGAAAAATGTTCATTTACTTTGGCATGGTTTCCTTTATTTGCTTTTATCTGAGAACTCACAAGTTATTCTATAGGTAATATGGTCTGAAGTAAATTGAGTGTAAATGCACAATCCTTGCCCCATTCCAATTTACGAAGCCCAGAGGAAAACATTTGTTATCCTATATTTTTACAATACTTCATTGTGATATGATGAGGCTCCAAGCTTTAAGAAAAGGAAATTGGGAGGAGAGAACTAACATGATCCAGTGTGATTTTAAGGTAACAACTACAGTCTTCACAAAGGAAGGAGCCTACGGGTCTGATGTGAAGTATTGGGGCCACGTATTTTTGAAGTGGGATTAAGGGAATAGAGGAACTTGTGCTTTCCAGAGTCAGGAGGTCCTTCTCCCAAACATTCCACATTTAAAGCATAATATTCCAGGCCATCTGAAAGAAGCTGCAAGCGATAATGGAGCCAGCTCAACTTGACTACATTTTCTAGATTTTAAGTTTATGGCAATAAATCACACTTTTGATCTCTTCTTGAATTTATACCATGTGATGGTTGGAGGAGGTGTTTCCAGAAATTTAGTTGCAATGAAATAAAATCCTTCTTTCCATTAGTATATTTGATATCATTATCCTGATTATCGATCAATGTATGATCTGACGTATTAGAATTCAGATTAGGCTGCTATAAAAAAAAGGGATCCCAAAATCCAGTGGCTTACATAAGATAGAAGTTTACTTCTTCCTTACATCAAAGTCTATATAAAAAACAAACAAACAAACAAAAACAAAGTCCGTTTAGATCATTAAGGACTGTCTTGGTGGTTTGACAATGAAAGGGACCCAGGCTTCTTCTCTCTTACTGCTCTTATCTTACTGCCATCCTTAGCACATGATGGTTTCCATCTTGTGGTCCAGGATGGCTACTCCAGCTCCCTTTATCTAGTCTGTGTTGTAACCAGAAGAAGAACAGAAGACAGGGGAAGAACATATTCCTCTCCTTTAAGGGCACAGTCTGGATGCTACATATATCGCTCTTGCACTCATCTCCTTGGCCAAAACTTAGTCAGGTGGCCACATCCAGTTTGTGGCAAGGCTAGAAAATGTAGTCCCTTAGCTGAAGCCTGCAGGCCAGCTAAAATAGCTATAGAAGGGGAGAATGGATATTGGAGAACAACCAGCAATCCTATGTGGGTTTGGAGATTTTATAAATATACCAGATATTTTTGTTCATGGACTCTGACTTCATCTCTCTCACCTCTTGTCTTTCTTACTTGTTTTCCTTCTTGCATAGCATTCATCTCTTACAGCTCCTCAACTTGCTTTTGATCATGGAAGTTCCTTGTTAATCAGGTCAGCAAACCCTGTGATCCTATCTGTTCTTTCCCAGGTCATAATCTGGGGAAAAAAAATTTTTCTTTGTCTTACCCCAGTCTACATGTTAATTTTTCCGAGGTAATTGGGATGGTTCTAGAATCCTGAGTATAAATACCCTTGGTAAAGTTGAGCTAAAAAAAAATGTTCATCCTAATTCCTAACAACCTATATATAACCAGAGCACACGTAAGTGTGTGTTAGACAAGGAAATAATAGTTATCAGTCTCCACTGAATTATAAAGGAAAATAATTAGTTAACCTTGAGATAGCAAGGGTGCTGGACAGCTGAATAGCAGAACCCCTCCACTCTTCAAGAGTGCTGGGAGCTTGGAATGCATTGTCTTCAGAGACAAGGATTGCTGAGCATTCATTGTGTGTCCCTGGAACAGGACACCCACATTCCTTTGTAAGCTTGTCTCAGCTCATCTGCAGCCCTTCAACACCTCTGAGCCACTTGTGGTCGTCTTAGAGGGTGTAATTTTCTGACAGACAGATTTTGAGCATCTCTTTCAGAGAGCCACAAGTCATCCGGCTCTGGAGTTCGCTAACCTGAGTTTGACTTCCAGTTTCACCACTACTCATTTGTTGGGTGGCTTTAGGCGAATTTCATAATCTCCTTTGGAGCTTCAGTTGCTTCTATTTTTTAACATGAGGAAATTTTGCTAGTAGCCTTGAGTTAATTCACTTCATTCATTCATGCAAAAGTTGTTGGTTATGTGAACACTGAGGGAGGATGAACATGGGTCCTGTCTGTGCTGACTATGGAGGCCAAAAAGTACACATTTAATTAGTACAGGTTTGATCAGTCCAGGGTTACTATTATGTCTCTGGCAAGATATTTCCAACAAGGGATGAAGTATAATGAAGTGGTGAAGAGCTTGATCTCTGAAGTCAGACAGATCTAAGATGGATCCCCAGGTCTGTGTGGCCTTCTCTGAGTCTATTTCCTCATGGTACTGTTGCTAAGATCATTGACTCTGGAACAAATCTCAGCTCTACCCCTTTCTAATTATGTGACTTTGGGCAAATTATATAACCTCTCTGTGTCTTAGACCCCCTTTAATAGTACCTGCCTTAGGGTTTTCAAAAGAATTAAGTGGTAGAACACATGAAGAGCATTTAGTATAACAACTGGAACGCAGTAAGTGCTGAGTAAAATGTTGCTGCTGTGTTGTTTTAGTCACTGCCAGATTTTTTAAAATTTAATAATTTATCTTTAAAAAGAATTTATTAAAGTTTTAGCAGCTTTATTTAGGAATGATTGACATATAATAAATTACACTTATTTAATGTGTAAAACTTGATAAATTTTGACATATGGATGCACACATAAAAGTCAAGATAGCATGCATATCCATTACTTTCCTAAATTTCTTTATGCCTCTTTGTAATCCATTCCTCCTTTCTCTCCATAGTCCCTGCATCCCACACCCTAGTCAAGCACTAATTTACTTTATCTTGCTATAGACTCGTTTGCAATTTCTAGAATTTTATATGAATGGAATCACACAGTATGTATTTTTTTTTACTTGCTTGTTTTCACTCATCCATGTTACATGAATCAATAGGTCATTCCTTTTTATTGTTGACTAGTATGCCAGTGATGTTAGCATGTTATTTATCCATTCACCTATTGTTGGACATATGGGTTGTTTCCAGTTTGGAACTATTATAAATAAAGTTACTATGTTCATTCCTGTACAAGTCTTGGGGTTTTATTGATTGATTGATTGATTGATTGATTGATTGATTGATTTAGAGTGCCAGTGGGGAGAGGGAAAGAGAGGTAGGCAGACTCCACATTGAGCACGGAGCCTGATGTGGGGTTCAATCTCAGATTCTGAGATCATGACCTGAGCCAAAATCAAGAGTCAGATGCTTAACTGACAGAGCTACCCAGGCGCCCCGCTGTACAAGTCTTTGTATGCAGAAATCTTTTTCTTCTCTTGTGTTAATACCTAAGAGAAATGACTGGGTCATATGGCAGGATACATTTGGCTTTTTCAGAAATTGCCAGTTGTTTTCAGAAGTAGTTTTACCATTTTACTTTTCTGACCATCAGTATATGAGAATTCCAGTTCCTTCAAATCCTTGCCACGTGATATGGTCAGTCTTAATTTAGCCATTCTAAATAGTATGTAGTAGTATCTCATTGTGGTTTTAATTTACCTCAATCTAATGACTAGTGAAGTTGAGCATCTTTCCATGTGCTTATTTGCCACCTGTGTAGATTCTTTGGTGAAGTTTAGTTAGATATTTTTCCTGTTTTGTATTGGGTTGTTTGTTTTCTTATTTTTGAATTTTGAGAATTCTTTATACATTCTGTATTTGACTGCTTTATTACATATGTGATTTGTAAATATTTTCTTCCATTGTGGGGATTGTCTTTTTATTCTCCTAATATCTTTTGAAGAGCAGATATTCTTAATTTTTACCCCTGGATTATTTAATAGTGCCTTATTTAGTTTCCATATATTTGGGGATTTTTAAAATTATCTTTATGTTATTGATTTCTATCGATTTTCCGTTGTAATCAGAAAACATAATTTGAACTAACTCAATCCTTTACATTTATTGAGACTTGTTTTATGGTCCAGAGTATGTACTATCTTAGTAAATGATTCACATGCTCTTCAAAAGAATATATATTCTGTTATTGTTGGTGGGAGTGTTTTAAAAATGTCACTTAGGCTAAGTTGGTTGTTAGCGTTGTTCAAGTCTTCTGTGTCCTTACTGATTTTCTGTCATTCATTTTGAAACTCTGTTAATTGGAGCATAAGCATTTAGGTTCTTATATCCTCTTTGTTAAATGACCACTTTATAATTATGGAATGACCTTCTCTATCCCTGCTAATATTCTTTGTTCTAAAATCAGCTTTAGTATTAACATAGCCATTTTGGTTTTCTTTTGATTAGTATTAGCAAAATATATGGTTTTTCAACTTTTTACTTTCTTTCTATTTGTGTCTTTATACTCACAGTGGATTACCTATAGGCAGCATATTTTTGGGACTAGCTTTTTCATCCAATATGAAAATCGCTGACTTTTAGTTTGTGGTATTTAGACCAAATACACTAATTTGATTCTTTGTTATGGTCAGTTTTAATGTATCTTGCTATTTGTTTTCTGTTCCCCCATCATTTCTTTAATCTTTCTTTTGCTGACTTATTTTGATTGAGGATTTTTAATTGATTCACTTTTATCTTCTTTGTTCCTTATTCACTATAGCTCTTTATTTTGTTATTTTAGTGGTTTCTTTAGGATTTATACTATATATCTTTAACTTATCACAATCTGCCTTCCAATGATGTTATGCCATTTCTTGTACAGTTTAAGAACTTTACAGCACTAAAATATTATACTTCCAATTTTTCCTCCTAGTTTTTGTGCTTTTGCTATTCATTTTTTAAATTTATTTTATTATTTTTTTTAAATTTTTTATAATGTTATGTTAGTCACCATACAGTATATCCTTAGTTTTTGATGTAGTGTTCCATGATTCATTATTTGCATATAACACCCAGTGCACCATGCAATATGTGCCCTCCTTAGTACCCATCACCGGCCTTCCCAGTCCCCCATCCCCCTCCCCTCTGAAACCCTCAGTTTGTTTCCCAGAGTCCATAGTCTTTCATGGTTCATTCCCCTTTCTGTTTACCCCCCCCCTTCATTCTTCCCTTCCTTCCCCTACCAATCTTCCTGCTATATCTTATGTTCCATAAATGAGTGAAACCATATGATAATTGTCTTTCTCTGCTTGACTTATTTCACTTAGCATTATCTCCTCCAGTCCCTTCCATGTTGCTGCAAATCGTTCTTTCTGATGGCTGAGTAATATTCCATTGTATATGGGGACCACGTCTTCTTAATCCAGTCATCTGTTGAAGGGCATCTCAGCTCCTTCCACAATTTAGCTATTGTGCACAATGCTGCTATGAACATTGGGGTGCATATGGCCCTTCTCTTCACTACATCTGTATCTTTGGGGTAAATACCCAGTAGTGCAATTGCTGGATCATAGGTTAGCTCAATTTTTAACTTTTTAAGGGACCTCCACACTGTTTTCCAAAGTGGCTGTACCAACTTGCATTCCCACCAACAGTGTAAGAGGGATCCCCTTTCTCCACATCCTCTCCGATATTTGTTGTTTCTTGCCTTGTCAATTTTTGCCATTCTAACGCGTAAGGTGGTATCTCAATGTGGTTTTGATTTGAATTTCCCTGATGGCTAATGATTTTGAACATTTTTTCATGTGTCTGTTAGCCATTTGTATGTCTTCATTGGAAAAATATCTTTTCATATCTTCTGCCCATTTTTTGATTTGATTATTTGTTTCTTGTATATTGAGTTTGAGAAGTTCTTTGTAGATCTTAGATACCAGTCTTTTATCTGTAGTGTCATTTGCAAATATCTTCTCCCATTCCGTGGGCTGCCTCTTAGTTTTTTTGACTGTTTCCTTGTCTGTGCAGAAGCTTTTTATCTTGATGAAGTCCCACAAGTTCATTTTTTCTTTTGTTTCTCTTGCCTTTGGAGATGTGTCATGAAAAACGTTGCTGTAGCTGATGTCAAAGAGGTTGCAGCCTATGTTCTCCTCTATGATTTTGATGGATTCCTGTCTCACATCGAGGTCTTTCATCCATTTGGAGTTTATCTTTGTGTATGGTGTGAGAGAGTGGTCAAGTTTCATTCTTCAATATATAGTTGTCAGATTTTCCCAGCACTGTTTATTGAAGAGACTGTCTTTTTTCCACTGGATGTTTTTTTCCTGCTTTGTCAAAGATTAGTTGCCCAAAGAGCCGAGGATCCATTTCTGGGTTCTCTATTCTATGCCATTGGTCTGTGTGTCTGTTTTTGTGCCAGTACCATACTGCCTTTGTGATCACAACTTTGTAGTATAGCTTGAAATCCAGCAACGTGATGCCCCCAGCTTTGTTTTTCCTTTTCAACAATTCCTTGGTGATTCAGGGCCTTTTCTGGTTCTACACAAATTTAAGGGCTGTTTGTTCCAGTTCTTTGAAAAATGTCCTCAGTATTTTGATCGGGATGGCATTGAAAGTGTAGATTGCTCTGGGTAGCATAGACATTTTAACTATGTTAATTCTTCCAATCCGTGAGCATGGAATATTTTTCCATCTTTTTGTGTCTTCTGCATGTCTTTCAAGAGTGATTTGTAGTTTCTAGAATATAGATCCTTTATGTCTCTGGTTAAGTTAACTCCGAGATAACGTATAATTTTTGGTGCTATTGTAAATGGAATCGATTCCCTAATTTCTCTTTCTTCAGTGTCATTGTTCGGGTATAGAAATGCAACTGATTTCTGAGCATTGATTTTGTATCCCGCCACATTACTGAATTGCTCTATAAGTTCTAGTAATTTGAGGGTGGAGTCTTTTGGGTTTTCCATATAGAATATCATGTCATCTGTGAAGAGAGACAGTTTGACTTCTTCTTTGCAAATTTGGATACATTTTATCCCTTTTTGTTGTCTGATTGCTATTGCAAGGACTTCTAGTACTATGTTGAATAATGATGGCGAGAGTAGACATCCTTGTTGTGTTCCTGTTCTTAAGGGAAAGGCTTTCAGCTTTTCCCCATTGAGAATGATATTCGCTATAGGCTTTTCATAGATGGTTTTTATGAAATTGAGGAATGTACCCTCTATCCCTACACTCATTCAGAATTGATGGAGAGTTAAGGACCTTCCAAGGTTGGCAGAAACTGAAGGAATTTGTAACCACCAAACTGGCCCTACATGAGATATTAAGGGTGTTCTATAAAAGTAAAAAGGCCCCAAGAGTGATACAGAACAGAAATTTACAATCTATAGAAACAAAGACTTCACAGGCAACATGACATCATTAAAATCATATCTCTCAATAATCACTCTCAATGTGAATGGCCTAAATGCTCCCATAAGATGCCACACGGTTGCAGATTGGATAAAAAGACATGACCCATGCATTTGCTGTCTACAAGAGACTCATTTTGAACCTAAAGATACATCCAGACTGAAAGTGAAGGGATGTAAAACCATTTTTCGTGCCAATGGACCTCAAAAGAAAGCTGGGGTAGCAATTCTCATATCAGACAGATAAGATTTTAAACTAAGGACTGTAGTTAGAGGTACAGAAGGACATTGTATTATTCTTAAAGGATGTATCCAGCAAGTGGATATGACAATTATAAATATCTATGCCCTCAACAGGGGAGCAGCTAGATACACAAGCCAACTCTTAACCAGAATAAAGAGACATATAGATAATAATACGTTAATAGTAGGGGACCTCAACACTCCGCTCTCAGCAACAGACAGATCACCTAAGCAGAAACTCAACAAAGAAACAAGAGCTTTGAATGACATACTGGACCAGATGGACCTCATAGATATATACGGAACACTACACCCCAAAACAACAGAATACTCATTCTTTTCGAATGCACATGGAACTTTCTCCAGAATAGACCATATACTGGGTCACAAAACAGGTCTCAACTGATACCAAAAGACTGAGATTATTCCCTGCATATTCTCAGACCACAATGCTTTGAAACTGGAACTCAATCACAAGGAAAAATTTGGAAGAAACTCAAACACTTGGAAACTAAGAACCATCCTGCTCAAGAATGATTGGGTAAACCAGGTAATTAAGAAGGATATTAAACAATTTTTGGATACCAATAAAAATGAAAACACATCAGTCCAAAACCTATGGGACACTGCAAAAGCAGTCCTGAGGGGAAATAACATAGCTATCCAAGCCTCACTCAATAGAATAGAAAAATTTAAAATGAAGTTTTTATATTCTCACCTCAAGAAGCTGGAGCTGGAACAGAAGAACAGGCCTAACCCATGCACGAGAAGGCAGTTAATCAAGATTAGAGCAGAGATCAATGAATTAGAAACCAGGAGCACAATAGGGCAGATCAACAGAACTAGAAGGTGGTTCTTTGAAAGAATAAATAAGATCGATAAGCCACTGGCCCAACTTATTCAAAAGAATAGAGAAAGGACCCAAATTAATAAAATTATGAATGAAAGGGGAGAGATCACAACCAGCACCAATGAAATAGGAAAGATAATTAGAAACTTTTATCAACAGCTTTATGCCAATAAATTAAACAACCTGGAAGAAATAGATGCCTTCCTGGAAACCTGGAAACTACCAAGACTGAAACAGGAAGAAACTGATTATTTAAACAGACTGATTAATTATGAAGAAATTGTAGCAGTGATCAAAAACCTCCCCAAAAACAAGAGTCCAGGGCCTGATGGATTCCCCTGGGAATTCTACCAAACATTCAAAGAAGAAATAATACCTATTCTCCTGAAGCTGTTTCAAAAAATAGAAAAAGAAGGAAAGCTACCAAAGTCATTCTAGGAGTCCAGTCTTACCTTGATCCCCAAACCAGGCAAAGACCCCATCAAAAAGGAGAATTACAGGGGCACCTGGGTGGCACAGCGGTTAAGCGTCTGCCTTCGGCTCAGGGCGTGATCCCGGCGATCCGGGATCGAGCCCCACATCAGGCTCTTCCGCTACGAGCCTGCTTCTTCCTCGCCCACTCCCCCTGCTTGTGTTCCCTCTCTTGCTGGCTGTCTCTATCTCTGTTGAACAAATAAATAAAATCTTTAAAAAAAAAAAAGATATTCATCATATCCCTGATGAATATGGACGCCGAAATTCTCAACAAGATCCTAGCTAATAGGATCCAACAGTACATTAAAAGGATTAACCATCATGACCAAGTGGGATTCATCCCTGGGATGCAAGGTTGGTTCAACATTTGCAAATCGATAGATTTGTATGATAGATTATATCAACAAGAAAAGAGTCAGGAACCATATGATCCTCTCAATTGATGCAGAAAAAGCATTTGTCAAAATACAGCATCCTTTCCTGTTTTGCTATTCATAAATTTTATTTCTGCTTTTTTATAAACCCCACAAAACATTTCTTATCATGTTTGTTTCAAACAGTAGATTATCAGGTGCCTGGGTAGCTCAGTTGGTTAAGCATCTGCCTTTGGCTCAGGTCATGATCCCAGGGTCCTGGGGTGGAGTCCTATGTCGGGCTACCTGCTTTGAAGGTAGTCTGCTTCCTCCACCCCTCCTTCTGCTCGTTCTTTCAATCTCTTTCTCAAATAAATAAATAAAATCTTTTAAAAAATATTTTCAAATGGTAGATTATCTTTTAGAGAGATTTAATAAGAAGAAAAAAGTGTATTTACTCATGTAGTTAACATTTCTGGTGCTCTTTATTCCCTTCAAAGGTTGAAATATTCATGTGATATAATATTCCTTGTCCTTATTGACTGTAACTTTTTTGGTAGATCAAGTCTGATGAATTCTTTAATCTTTTGTTTATCTGAAGAAGTCTGTATTTCACCTTTGTTTTTAAAGGTATTTTTCTAGATGTAGAATTGATTTTTTTCACTAGTACTATAGAGATGTTGCTCCACTATGTTGTAACTTGGATTGTTTCTGATAAGAAATCCGTTGTCATCTTTATTTTTATTTCTCTGTATGTA
Source organism: Ursus arctos (assembly GCF_023065955.2). Taxonomy (NCBI): domain Eukaryota; kingdom Metazoa; phylum Chordata; class Mammalia; order Carnivora; family Ursidae; genus Ursus; species Ursus arctos. Next base: position 38,089,470 of record NW_026622808.1, on the reverse strand, counting down.
ATGTGTCTTTGTTTTCTTCTGGTTGTTTTTAAGATTCCTCTTTATCATTGGTTTTGAGTAGTTTGATTATGATGTACCTTGCTTTAGTTTTCTTCATGTTCTTCTCTTCTTGGATCTGTGAGTTTATCTTTTTTTGTTGCTATTTTAAGCTACCTTCATGACTGGCAGGATAAATTTAAGAGATCACTTAGGTTATTCACTTCTTTTTGAGTGAGCTTTGGTATTTTGTTTCTTTCAAGAGAATGGTCCATTTTATCAATATTGCCAGATTTATAGACAAAAAAGTGTAGGTAACTCCCTTATTAATGTTTTAGGATTTCTAATGACGGTCTCCTTTTTCCCCTGATATAGGTAACTTCTGTCTACTTCCTTTTTTTCTAGGGGCTTATCTATTCATGATCTTTTAAAGAGTAAGCTTTTTGTTTCATTGATTTCTTTTTGAATTTTTTCTGGATTTAATTTCATTGGTTTGAAATTTTTTCACCTTGTTGTCTAATAAGGCATATATTGCTGAAAAGTTCCCTCTAGTCATTGCATCATCTGAATTCTATATATTTTTATTTGTTGTATTTTCATTTTCATTCGATTCAAAATATTTTCTAATTTCTCTTGTGACTTCCTCTTTGACTCATGGACTATATAGAAGTGTGTTATTTCATTTTCAAATATTGGTGATTTTCCCAGATATCTCTCTGTTATAGATATCCTATTTCATTCTGCTATGCTAAAAAAGGTGCTTTTCATTATCTTTATTCTTTTAAAGTTCTTAAGATTTATTCTGTAGCACAGAACATGATCTATTTTGGTGAGTATTCCATCTGAACTTGAAAAGCATGTGTATTCTACTGTTGTTGAGTGGACTGTTCTTTAAATGTCACTTAAGCCAAATTGGTTAATAGCATTATACAGATCGTCTATGCCATTTTCTGTCTATTTATTCTGTTGACTATTCTGAGAGAAATATTGAAGTCCAAGTAAAATAATTTGTTCTCCTTTCAGTTCTATCAGTTTTTGCTTGATGTATCTTGAAGGTTTGTTATTAAGTACATAAATGTTTAATATTGTTATTACTTCTTATTATATAATGACCTTTTATTACCAGAGATTTTTCTTCTTCTTGGTAATATTCTTTGTCTGAAAATTGACTTTATCTGATATTAATGTAGCCACTGCAGTTTTCTTTAGTTTTTGCATGATTTATCTTTCTCATTCTTACTACTTTTAATGTATGTGTATCTTTGTATTTAATGTGAGTTTCTTATAGATAGGATATAGTAGGATATTGCCTTTTCTCTCCATTATGAAAGTTTCTGTATTTTTATTAATATGTTCTGGTTATTTACTTCATTATAATTATTGATATAATTTGATTTAAGTTTACCATTTTATTATGTATATCCTGTTTGCCTTCTCTTATTTTTGTTCTTCTGTTTCTCCGTTAGGTCTTCTTTTAGATTATTTGACTATTTTTTAATATTTCAGTTTATTGGATTTTTTACTATATCTCTTTAATTTTTAAATGATTGCTCTAGAAAGTATAACACAATCTACTTTGAGTCACTATTCAAGTAAAATGGAGAAACTTCATAACAATCTCATTCTTTTCACTTTCCACTTACGTTATATGTGTCAGATGTGTTATGTACATTGAAAAGTCCACTGGACAACATTATAATTTTTGCATTTAATGGTCATACATATTTTAAAGGCTCAAAGAGGAGAAAATATTGTCTATTGTATTTTCCAGGCATTTCTCATTGCTGTTGAACTTCCTTTTATTGTGCATTTCTGGCTTTCCTTCTGGTTTTATTTTACCTCATCCTGAACAACTTTTTTTATTATTATTATTTAATGGGTTTTTTAGAGCAGGTCTGCTGTTAATAAATTCTCTGAATGTGTCTTTATCATAGAATGCATTTCTCTTCATTCCCAAAGGATATTTTTGCTGGCTATAGAATTCTGGACTGGCAGGTTTTTCCTGCCAGGACTTTAAAGGACTTGTTCCACTGTCTTCTGGCCTCCATGATTTCTGAGGAGACATACACAATCATTCCATTCACTGTTCTCTAAGTAGCATGCCATTTTTCTCTAGCTCTTTTCAGGAGTTTTTTCTTTTTTCAGTCTTTGGTTTTTAGCAGTTTGATTTTGATGTAGCTGTAAGTGGTTTTCCTCAAGTTTATCCTATCCAAGTTTGTTCTACTTCTTGAAATTGTAAATTTATGTATTTTACAATGTTTCATAAGTTTCAGTGATTTTTTTTTCCAAATCTTTTTTTTTTCCTCCAGCACTAGACTCTTTCTTCTCCTTCTGGGACTCCAATGGCATAAATGTTAAACATTTAGATATTGTTCCACAGGTCCCTGAGGATCTGTTTATATTTTGTTAAAATTTTTCCTCCTTTTCTTTGGATTGGATGATGCCTATTGATTTATTTTCAAGTTTCCTGACTCTTTCCTGAGTCATTTCCATTCTGCCATTGAAACATCCATTGATTCTTAGTTTCAGATACCTTATTTTTATAGTTTCTATCTCTGCTGAGAATTTCTATTTTTCTATTCATTTTAAGTGTATTAACCTTTAGCTTATGGAGCCTAGTTGTAATAGTTGCTTTGAAGTTTTCGTCTTGATAATCTGGGTCATTTTGAAGTTGGCATCTATTGATTGTCTTTTTCTTTGCAAATTGGTAACTTTTTCCTGTTTTCTGTATGTCAAGTATCCTGAACATTTTGAATAATATGAAATTTGGACTCTGGGTCCTTCTAAAATCCTCTGGAGAACATTGAGGGTGTTTGATTGTTGGTTGATTGGTTGGGTTTTTTTGTTTGGTTGGGTTTTTTTGTTGTTGTTGTTTTGGTTTGGTTTGGTTTTGACTGAACAGGCAATCAACCCAGTTAGGTTCACACTGCAAGTTCTTTTGCATCTTCTGTGAATCTTGGTTTCAATGTCAGTTCAGTTCAGTTTTTAAAGCCTCTAGGTCTATCCTTCACATACACTGTTTAGGGAGAAGCCTGGTAGTTTTACAGGTACATATACAGGATTATGGGATTTTCTTCTTCAGCTTTTTCCTCTCCAGGATTCCCTCCATATTCTCCAGCTCATGAGGCCCTTGTTCTCATTCTCCTGATTAGAAGATTAGAAAGATGGAATTTCTCTTGGGATTCCCTCTGCCCCAGCTATTACAGCCCATTTCTGCAACTATGATCCACCTTGAGGCAAAACTGGAAGAGAAAAAAAGAGGAGGTAAATGAGGATTTCCCCTATACTCCTTAGATCTTAGAAGCCTCTTTCCCCAGTTCTATGGCCAGAAAGGCAAGATTTCTCTCAGTTCTAGTTGTGAGGGCTGCTACCAACATATCACTTTCACCGTCCTCAGGTAGTTGCTTTTATATTTGGGCCAGAGTGCTTAGTTGTAATCAGTGAGAGAGATAGGCTGTAGTGGGTTATTCCATCTTGGCCAATAGTGAAGTCTCTGGGAATTATTTAATGGACTAAATGTTGCCCATCATTATGAAGTTTTCCCCTTGCTCTTTAAAAGTTAAGTTCAGAATTTATTCTTTCCTGCCTCTTATTGCTTAAGTGATTTTTCTAAACATCACATTTGGTAGCACAACTGTGATCTAAGCTGAATGTTTAAAATGGCTGACAACTTTCCAGCTGGTTTTAATCGGTTAGGCCACAGCAATGAATGTATAGAATACAGGCAATGTTGTATGGCTTCCACCATTGCTTCTGAGTGGAACAGGTTTGTAAACATCATGAATGACACTCTCTCATGAGGAGCTCTGCATTTATCATGAATTCTGGAACTTTCTACTGGTGAGAATTCTTATTCTTGTTTCATGAGTCATATGGCTCCCATTGATTCCTGACATTTCCCATAAGCTTAAGCCCAGGCTTTGTCAGTGTGGGGGATGGAAGAGATGTAAAATTCATAGGGACCCATGTACCATGGGAGAGGTAATATTGTGCTTTCAGAGAAGTTTCTGCTCATTATATGGGAATGGATATATTAAAACAATAACTTGATTTACATTATGCCAAAGATTTTTCCGTGACAAATCGACTGATTAAATTTGTGTGGTGATTATTCAGTTACTATCTTTTCCCACATGTGCAATGGCATTTATGAATAATCAAATATAACATTTCTAGAAGCCAGGTAGGGGTTAATTATGACCATGTGACTATCATTTCTTTTTCTTCTTTTTTTTTTTTTCCACATGGAAGGAATGAATAAAATACTGGAATAGGGCCAGGAATGCTCCTCACTCAAGAGGGAATTGTTGCAGAGGAATCCAGAACAATTAGACCATGTTACTTCCTTTTGTTAAGGTAGTCATCTGGGGTCATAGCTAATGTAAAGGAGGGCATTGTCAGTAACAAGTAAAGTGAGGCTGTTGTTAAAATGAAACAGGCTTTGCTTTGCTCTGTGACCTCTCACTACAACCAGCTCTTCCATGATAGCCATTGGCGCCAAGGAAAATTGGGCAGAAGAGTTGGAACCCTTCCCAGTCCAGAATATGCCTTACCAGTCCTTCTATTTGAAAGCTATTTTAAATCTTTTTGGAACTATCCAAGTAGTTAGAGATAAAATAAGAAAATACATACATTGCTAATAGATAAATTAGTTTAATAAAGACTTTCTACAGAATAAACAAATGACAGAGAAGATGAAACAGAAATCAGGAGTTGTGGACTTGTTAACTTGACATAGTTTATAATACTCTGGGCCTCACTTTCAGCCCTTTGTGTAATAGGGAGGAAGGATATATCTAATAGAGCCAACAAGGAATTGAAAATGATTATTGAGGGGTGCCTGGGTGGCTCAGTTGGCGAAGCATTCAACTCTTGATTTTGGTTCAGGTCATGATCGAGATTCTCCCTCTCCCTCCACCCCTCCCCCTACTTGCTTTCACTGTTGCGCGCTCTCTCTCTCTCTCTCTCTTAAATAAATAGATAAATTAGATAAATCTTCAAAAAGAAAAATAAAATGATTATTGAACAGTGATCATTGTCAGGGTTTGTGCTATATGCATTATATGGATTATCTCACTTAACCCTAATATAAATGTAATATACACACTACTGATACTACCTTTTCCCAAGTGAGAGAATTGAAGCTTAGAGAAGTTAGAATAGCTAGCTGATTTGCCAAAGTCAAATAGTTTGACTTCAAATTAATGTATACTGTGTAGACTCTGGTAGACTTGATAACTATAACTAGTCAGTAGTGGGGTTAACTGGAGCCCTAATTCTCATTGTTTTATGGTGGCTTCCTGGAACACTGTGTTTATTGTCATTTTTGAGGTCCATACTAGCTAGTGCACTAGAATAGTTCCTGATTGATTATTGATGCCTGCCATGGCACAGGAGGGCAAAATGAAGGCACATTTGCCCAGTGTTTGCCATCTACACCAGGTAGTTACTGAGGGCCCTTCCAATAAAAACACTGAGCCAAATAGTTAACATTACCAACAAATATGGCAGTTTTCCAGTTTCTATAATTTTACATTAACTTTAAGACTTTGTAATATCACCACAGATAAAATACTAGTTTTCTAGAAAAGAGCTCTTCTCTTTAAAATATCTTTTGATAAGTTATCATAGGACTAAATTATCACAGGACTGAAAGAATCATTATACATACTTACTGGTCCTAATATGAAAAAATTCAGAAGTAACTAAGTTAGTCAGAAAGAACCCCAGCATGATAGGACCTCAAATAATAATGATCAGGGATTTTTGAGTTGAATGTTGTTTTCTGAAGAATAATGATAATTTAAGTTGTTGCACAGATACATACATATACACACACACACACACACATTTTGTGGCAAACTAAATCTGGGATAATTTGTAGATTATGTCCTATTCTTGGAGGTTTAGAGGTTCAAAATACAATTATTATGTAAAGAAATCTGATAAATTTTACATTGTATTCCCCAATAATTTTGACTATAGAATCATTTTATTTGTTAACAACTATTAAAATTCTAAGGAATCATTGTCAGACTTTAAGAAATGCCAGTAAGATTTTAAGACCCACATATATAAAATGGAGTAGGAGTAGTTTTCAGGGTTACTCCTTCTGTGACTCAGCGTGGACTTGAATTTGTGACGTTAAGAACTAAGCAACCCTGCTCACAATTTGAAATGAGGACACAAGGAAGAACTCTCTGGGTAAAGCTGTCAACTGCAAATGTAATTTCAATTGAGAGTTACTAAGTTAAGTCATAATAATAAACAAATGATAGTTTTAGCGAGGACCTCAACCAGTGATAAATCACCATAAAATAATAGTGATTAAAGGAAAGAGAGAATCACTTGTTTTACCTAAAACAGGGGAAATAAAATTGAATGAGCATGTTTGATAATTCCACAGGGAAAATCTAAAAACCTATCTCAACAGCTAACCACATTTCGGCAAGAATGACTTTGCTGTACTCATTCAATGTTCATTTAAAATTAGAAAGGGGCCCACCAGGTAAACCAATACTTCTTACATTTTAGTATGCATTTGAGTGACATATAGGCTTATTAAAAATGTGAGACTCCCAAATGCACTGAGATTTTGATTAGCAGGTGTGGGTTGAAGCCCAGGATTCCACACTTTTACATGAGAAACATTGATGTAAACCATGTGATAATACTAGAAATGATAAAGTATTGTGGGAGCTCTCAGAATCCTCAACATAAATAATAATTCCACCCAGACTGATTTTTGGCAAAATGTCAAAAAATTCATTGCCCTTTATGTTAGTTGGAGCCAACTAATGCTTTAACACATAGACCCCAAAATATATAAATGCTTAAACATAGAGGAGTTTGCTTATTGCTCATACAGAAGCTTATTTTCACTTATGTAAACAGCCCAAGGAGAGTCCAAGTTAATAGGGCCTCTGCTCCCATATAATTGTTCTGGGTCCTAGGATGATGGAGGTTGGCCATCTTCAACTTATGGCTTCTAACATCACTTGGATGTGAAGCCAGCTGGTAGAAGGGGAGTAAGCCTGGAGAATCATGAAAAGCATTATGGGTTGAATTGTGCTCCCTTCCCCCCAATTCATATGTTGAAGTTCTAACCCCCAGTACCTCAGAATATGGCCATATTTGGAAATAGAGCCTTTAAAGAGGTTATTAAGTTAAAATGAGACCCTTGGGTTGGCCCTAATCCAACATGACTGGTGCCTTTATAAGAAAAGGAAATTTGGACATACAGAAAGATGTTAGGAATGTGAGTGCACAGAGAAAAGACCATGTGAAGACACAGCAAGAATGTGCCAAGGAGAGAGGTCTGAGGAGAAACGAAATCTGCCAATATCTTGATCTTAGACTTCTAGTCTCCGGAACTGAGAAGATGAATTTCTATTGTTTAAGCCACCCAGTCAGTGGTATTTTGTTGTGGCAGCCCTGGCAAACTAATACAAGTAGGGGTCTAAGGGTTGTCCTGGAAGCGGTACACATTATTTTCACTCACACTTCATTAACTAGAAGTCAGTCACATGGCTCCCTAAGTGCAGTGGAGTCTGGAGAATACAACTCAGCTACATGCCAAGAAGAAGATCAAGTGAATTTAGTAAATAGCGTCTGTGATACATTTGCCTCTTCTTTTGCATTTGGACCACTCATCTGTGGGTCTAGAGAAAACTTCTTTTTTTTCAATTTTTTTAAAAGATTTTATTTATGTGTCAGAGAGAGAGAGAGAGCACAAGCAGGGGGAGTGGCAGGCAGAGCAGGCAGAGGGAGAAGCAAGCTCCCCATGGAGCAAGGAACCCAATGCAGGACTTGATCCCAGGACCTTGGGATTATGACCTGAGCCGAAAGCAGCCACTTAACTGACTGAGCCACCCAAGGGTCCCTAGAGAAAGCTTCTTAATTCCACTAGAGTAGATCATCAGCATCCTTCTCCAGCCCTATCAAAGCTCTTCCTTTGGTGGGGCGTGAGTAGATGGGTGCCAGCAAAGGTAAAATATCCCTGCAGAATGAGGGACAGCTTCTGGCTCATGGGCCTTAACCTAGCATACGTGACTGTTGCAAGTGAGGAAAGGCAGAAAGAAGAAAGCAAGACAGATGAAACTGGGAAGGCCAAGAGTAGTAACCGTTTACGTGGTCCAGAGCCCAAAATGGGAGGATTGTTTGTTTCAATAGCAAGTCCATTAGTTGCAACATTGTTAAGAAAGGGGAGTTTTTCCAATTTTTAATTTAAGTTTAACATACCTAAGGGTACAACTTGAGGAATTTTATACAAACTCAACTTACCCATGAAGCCAACATCCAGATCATGAACTAGAACAAGACCAGCACTGCAGCAGCAGCAGCAGCCTCTTACACCTTTTCAATCACTGTGCTCCAGGTTCTATCCAGACTTTCCACCTCCTAGATTAGTTTTGCCTGTTGAACTTTATATAAATGGGATCCTATAATACGTACTGTTTTGTGTCTCTTTGACTTAACATTATGTTTATGGGATTTGTCTATGTTGTGTGTATCCAGTCTATTAATATATGCATTCTTATTGTGTAGTATTTCATTGCATGATTATATCATAATTCATGTGTCCATTATTTTCTTGATGGGCACTTAGGCGGTTTCCAGTTTGAGGCAATTACAAACAGTGTTGCTATTTGTAGTATGTTTCCTTTATGGGCATATATGTATATTTCTCATGGGAGTAGAAGTGCTTGGACATAGGTATATATATTTACAGCTTTAGTAGATATTGCAAAACAGTTTTCCAAAGTGGTTGTACCAAAAGACTTTACATTTGTTCCATATACTGTTCTTCCTTTTTGGTCCTACTCTCCGAAAATTCTTCCTGCTGCATCCCTGTGGACCTGTTGCTGATCTCCGAGATCTAGATCTGTCAGACTCACCTGTGGAAGGCCCCATTTAGACCTGCCATATGCCTTCCCTGTCAACGTTTGCCTGTTATTCTTCTCATTCACTTAGATCCTTTTTAACTTTAAATAAAATAAATTCCAAAGTACTTAGGAAGCTTTCTACTGCATAGTACACTGCAGTTGACAGAATTTCAGTGCAAAGTAGCTTAAGCCAGAAAGGGAATTATTTGGTCCTCATCCCCTAGAGAAGCTGGAGAGACGTGGTGCTCAAGCACAGTCATCAGGGCTCTGTTCTTCCTATCGTCCCCTAGCCATCCTCTGCTGTATAGCAGCCTTCTTCTTTCCTGTTAGGGATGAATTTTCTCCATGCAGTGGGTAACAACAGCCCCCAATTCCATTACCTCTTACTGGGTACCTCTTGGGTTTCAGACATACTTCTGAACCAGTGATTTATTGTGCAGGGGAGAAAGAGGAGGGACACGCACTATGAATGACACAGGCTGGGTAAAATGGCAGCCTGAGGCAGGGAGAAGTAAGACCCATGCTTGAGATATTGTGAAGACAACAGGTGTCAATGTGAAGTGTGCTGGGCCAGCAAAGACAAGAGATGTCCATTACAAAGGCAGCCTCTGCTTGCTCTGGAAGGATATTGGCATTTCCAAAGAACATCATATGTGGTCCAGCTTGAATGATGGAAATATAAGGCCCTGGAGCAGTTCACCTGAACTCTCCAGGGTCACTTCAAATCACTCAGATGGGTGACTGCCCATGGCCAGCTTTCTAAAGAGGCTGGCTCAGTTATAATGGGCATAAAATGTCTCATTAAAATGGACCCAGTTTTGGTCTACTAATTCTGCACCAAGAGGCCAAGTGACTCCTTTACATCTTTTAAAATGGAAATGAAAGGAACTTCACAGTGCCTGACCTCATCAGTTTAGCCAAAATGATCCTGGCAAAGCCATGTTTGATTGGTGCAGGAAGGGAAGGAGGAAGGGGTTTGCTATGGAAATTTTGGGCAGCATGATAGCTATTAACAATTCCTGTGGGGTGCCTGGGTGGCGCAGTCATTAAGCGTCTGCCTTCAGCTCAGGGCGTGATCCCAGCATTCTGGGATCGAGCCCCACATCAGGATCCTCAGCTGGGAGCCTGCTTCTTCCTCTCCCACTCCCCCTGCTTGTGTTCTCTCTCTCGCTGGCTGTCTCTCTCTCTCACTGTCAAATTAATAAATAAATAAATCTTTAAAAAAACAACAACAACAACACAATTCCTGCAAGTCAAGAACTGTCCAGCTGATAGTAAGAGGCAGTGATGAGAATGAGAAAAACAATTTAAAAAGCTCGCTGAGAGGGGCACTCAGGCCTTACTTTCATTGCCATGCAATCCATGGTAAGGTAGAGTGATTTATCTAAAGAGATATAACAAGTCTTAGCTCTAATGGAGTAACTTGAAGATTATCTTGTAACAGTATGAATTTCAGGAACAGGTTGGGTGACTCTAAATTCTTTGTGGAATAAGTGAGGATCTTTTTATTTATTTATTTATTTATTTATTTATTTATTGGATATAGAAGTTATTTTTTTTCTTTTAATTTTTTATTATGTTATGTTAGTCACCATACAGTACATCCTTAGTTTTTGATGTAGTGTTCCATGATTCATTGTTTGCGTATAACACCCAGTGCTCCATGCAATACATGCCCTCCTTAATACCCATCACCGGCCTATCCCAATCCCCCACTCTCTCCCCTCTGAAACCCTCAGTTTGTTTCCCAGAGTCCATAGTCTCTTGTGGTTCATTCCCCCTTCTGTTTACCCCCCCTTCATTCTTCCCTTCCTTCTCCTACCGATCTCCCTCCTATTCCTTATGTTCCATAAATGAGTGAGTCCATGTGATAATTGTCTTTCTCTGCTTGACTTATTTATAAGTGAGGATCTTAAAAAGAAATCATTTTTGATGACTATCATCATGCCAAGTTCAAAATTTCCTGAGACTGCCCTATGCAAAGTTCAGATCTCAGGGCACCGTAGAAAGGACAACCAACATATACTGTTTGCATGGCTTTATAGTAAGCCAATAGAATAAATGCCCAGCTATTTAATAAAACCAGTAAAGCAGGCAGACTTTTATGGTGGAAATGTCTTTAACACCATCTCAGAAAAGAAAATATATTTGAAGTTTTAAGTGAGGTCCTTAGAAGCATCAAAGGAAAGATCAATTTCAAACCACCTCCATGTGCACGCCGGCTGCAGAATGTGAAAGCATCCAAATGTACATATTCCCTCTGTTCTGCCACTTGCCAGCTGGGTGATCTTGGGCAAGTGCTGGACTTTCCTAAGCCTCTGCCCATGGCATCTACTTCAAAGAATTATTGTGAGATATTCCTCCTCATCAAATAATCTCTGTACGAAGCTTTGCACAGTGTGAGGCACATGGAAGACCTCAATATGTATTGATTATTATTAGTTTTGTAGATTTATAGCAGTTCATAGGCTCATCATGAGGACTGAGTAATGGTCCCTGAGAAAAAGTTAGCATGCACACTGTTCTCACTATAATGACAATCAACCTCGTCAAGAAACAATGGTTTGGATTTTTTTTAGTCTGGTGCTTTCCCAAGTTTTGTTCACCCTTTAGGAAACATTACTGCTAATCTTCTGTTTCAGTCTGAGACACTCATCCCAATGATAAGTTAATACGTAATTATGCTGTTATTAAAATGTGCTTCAATAAGATGACAGAATACAGCTGGTCAGTCAGCAAGAGAATAGGACAGCGGAATGTGGCTCAGCACCACTTGGCTCCATCACTGAATCCAGAGATTTTCTAAGCTCCTTGCCATGCATTTGATGGGCTACCCAGAAGGTGAACGCTCAGAAACAACCCCTTCGTAGTCCATACAGGTCAGGGGGCCTGGGTTTGTTTGGGTTTTCAGATGTCAATGTGGGGACTAATTTTTGGCAGTCCCATTGAATACCTGCTCTTGTTGTTAAAGTAAGAAATACGCAAAGGGTGGTACAACAGGGTCTCTCTTCAACATTCCTTAGTATAATCCTGCTGGTTGGTTGATGTGACTTCTCCCCATTTCTCACAGAGGGGTTTGTTTTCAGAAGACAAACTCATTTCCAAGGCTTATCTTTACCCCTTTTCTTCACAGTCTAGCACTTGCCCTCCTTCCATTTCTCACTCCCTTCCTACCTCTCTCCTCCGCTTGTTCCCTATTTCCTTTATTCTTTCTTACTTGCTCCCCTTTTGAAATTCCGTGCATTAAACAAGCAGCCATGGAAACTTCTAGGTTATAAAACATTTACCTGACATTTGTGCTGGACCACAGCACTCACTGAATATACCTTGGATTGTTACATGGATGAATAAACAGATGCAAAAATGAATGAACCAATGAATGATCTTGCGTTCTGCGGAGCAAATCCTTTAGCTACCTGTTTCCATCTTCTCATATGAAAATTTTCTCATCTGGAGTGGCAAGCTAGCTAGTGCCCTGGGCTTTGAGATCTGGCTCCACTCCTTGCTCGATTTGTCACCTGGGGCATGATACTTCATCTCCTTGTGCCTCAATTTATCTTCTTTAAAGTGGGTATAATAATTCTTTAAAGTAGTGTGTCGAGAGCATTAATTGAACACACACACACACACACACACACACACACACAACTTAAAATAACAGCTGGACCAGTAAGCATTCAGCAAGTGTTATTGTCATTAAAATTCTGAATATTCTAACTTTAAGTATGTGAGCTCACACAAGATGATTATATGGAAATACTTTAAGTATAAAGCTTATTGCAAAGTTAATAGAGACTTATTTTCCTCATTGAGATGCTTTTCTTGTTCTGTGAAAGGTTAGTTCTATAGCTGTAGTTCACTTCTCTCTTGGAGCTAGTTTTCATGGAATTATTCCATGTCATCAGCCCCGAGCTTTTATCCTCTTTGTCTCAGAGTACCCCAAACCCCACCTCTATGCAGGGCTCCACTTCTAAACTCCAGATGCACACCTGCCCCTTACTCCTAAATGCTCAGCATTCCATTTCACAGAGCTGGATACCTAGACAGCGGTGTGCAGTGAAGCATTCTGTTCAACCTGGTCAGGAAGCGTTACCACCTTGTGGGCACAATTATCCCCTTGCCCCCTCAAAGTGAGGTGGAAATTGCTAATTACACCTGCAAGAGCCTAATTGGGAACTCACTCCATTGCATGCAGCAAAAATGCACCTGCAAATAATTAACTGCAGACACCCAAATTGTGCCCACAAGAAAGGAAAGGAAGCCCAAGCTGAGACTCCAGCCCTTCTGAAAAGGCTCATGTTTCTCAGGTTTGCAGTTTGGACCCTTTGAACATCCAAAGGGGCAGAAAAAGAGGTTTCCATGCACAGCCATGGAATCTGGAATCTGGTGCAGCGTTCCAAATCGGCACGTGTCTTTGCAGTCTTAATATCATCATTATCCAATAGATGCTATCCCACAAGTGGGAAAACAAAAATGGACTCCAGAGCCTTTTCTTTCTCTTCTCTCTGTGTGTGGTAGAGAATTTCCACTCACCACATGTCCGTCTATTATATCTATATGGTATCTGCCAAAATAAATATTGTAGTCCCTTTATTTTTAGTTGGTATTGCACAGGTCCTTCTCAGATTAAACAGTCAGAGGTCAGGAAAGCTGAGATGAACCATAGGTTTAAAACCATTGTACTGCATGGAGTTATTTATATAGAGGTTTTTCATATATAGACTTGATTAAAAGCCGAGGCTATTTGCTCAGCAGAGAGGGGGAAAACCATCATTATCTGATTTTACATGGAATTCGGTGGCTGCTAATCAAACCCGGGCCTGCATCTGGTTAAGACATACTTGGCACTGGCTTGTCACAAGTAGAGGTTTTGCCATGTCAAGGGGATCTTTCACTCAAAGCAGCGACCCATATTGGACTGAACAAACACATGAGTTTTTAATCGGGAACAATAGTTTAACAAACCACTTCCCAGGACCATCGAAAGAAAGGTATGTGCCCATGGCAGTTCTGGCACCAAAAGATGTTTGTTTGAGTGCATTTACTTCAGACCATAGCCCCAAATGCCCAGCAGAGGAGGACCATTAAAGGCTAATGCAGAAAACTGAATTTCCATGGGGTGACCCACATGAGCCGGCACCAGCACCGACCTGGAAAAACCGATCTCTTCCCATGAGCCCAAGTGGACACAGGGACACTTAGGAACTTGCATGTGTGCATTAACTTTGAAATGCTCTTCATTAGGAAATATAAGCCTGTTGTTCCTCTTCTAAATCCATTAGTAGTTTCTTTGCTGAATTTTTGCTGGTAAATCTACACAGTGAATTTTGAGGAACTTCACTAAGAAAAAGCATTCTAATGCTTTCTGAACACGAGGTGCATTGCTAAGTGCTTTTGCTGCCTTGTCACACTTTACACACACACAGCAGCCCTCTGAGGTTGGTAGTCTTGATATGGTCATCTTGCAGATGAGGAGGATGTGGCCTACATGGTTAGCTCACCTGCTAAGAAGCCTGGCTGGCAAGAAGCCAGCCAGAATTTAAACCTGGATCCATCTGAGCCAACGAACAGCCTCAGTGTTCCTGTCTTTTTCTTTGGGAGAAGAAAGATTAGCATGCTGTTGTACTGTTTGTTTGGTAGAAATCTTATCAGGGTAATAACATTTGACGATTGGTCACTGTTTGATCCAGAAACAAACTTATGTTGAAAGCATTCATCCAGGCATAAAAGTCGATAGTTCTGGTTTTTAATTCTGATTTTTAGGGTTTATTTACTCTTTTAAGATCCTGCTCCATGCTGCTAAGATGAAAGGCATGCCACCATGTTTTCCTCTGGCATGGGGACCAGGCTGATTGGGCTCTGTGAGGTCCGAACTCTGAATGTGGAGCTTGGTGCACAGAGTATGTTTCATGAATGTCACTGTAATGAATTGAAACATTCAGGGTATAGTCTCCTTCCAGGGCAGCTCTGGAAGGCCTTGGCAGTTTTTCCAGAAAAAAAGAGGAATTCCACTTGACAGTCCCATCATGCAGATCTTAAATCTTACTTATGATCCCCCAGAAGTGTGGTGCCCCGTGAAAGAGGCGGTGACAAGCAGTCAGATGGCTGACTCAAAGGTCAACAAGGAGAGGCCAAGTCTGGGGCTCTATCCAGTTAGAGAACTGGAAGGCAGTTCTTGTGACTGAGCTGGAGTTGCTGTGTCCTCATCAGCTGGAGGCTTGCCACTAATTACAAAGAACTGGAAAATAGTATGATAACAATGACGATGGGATGAACATTTGAGGGCTTGTTATGTCCCAGGCATTATGCAAAGGTCTTTACGTATAGAATTTCATTTGATCCTTATAACATCCCCATGTGCAGATACTATACAATGTCCCACTTGATAGATGGGGGAACTGAGACTCTGAGAACTTAATTGCTTTGCTCCACACACTGGTTGGCTAGTAATTGGTAGAATCAAGTAGGTGAACTCAAAAGTTCTTTTGGCTTCAGAGGCCAAGGACTTAACCACTATGCAACATTGCCTCAACCAAGGTTTGGGAATGGTTGAGTTTTTTCTAAATATACAAGAGTGGATTCAAGGTTATCCTTATAACAACATAACGTTACTTATTTGCAAAGTGAAGTGCTTTCTTGAGTGAAAGAGGTGAGGTTGGACTTGATAAGCTGCAGATAAGCCCATTCCTTGGGTGAGCTCCCAGGAGTGTCTGGTTGTGGATGCTATGGCACCAGCCAGGGCTGCCAGGGGGCAGCTTATCTTGGAGGCTGCTGGAAGGCTGAGCCATTTGGTACCTGGCACCATGTGAAACAGAAAGCTGGGAATTGTTTGAAGCAGGGACCAGAGAAGCAGGTCAGATCTGGGGTTCAAGTCTTAGCTGTTCGTGACCTTTGTTTAGGCAAGTGATCTAGCCTTTGAGAGCCTTGCTTTCCTCCTCTATAAAATGGGGATAAGAATAATAGCAGAATATGGTTATGACTATTACATAAATGCTGCCTAGCTCAGGGCCTAGAAAATAGAAAACAGCACGTGTGTACTGGACATGGGTGGAAACCCCCTCATGTTGCACAAACCTTGTCTCTGAGGAGTGGAACTTGAAGCATCTGGGGTCAAGTGATGCCTGATACTTTAGCCCCAACTTCATATTCTGAGGAGTACTGCCACATGCGAGAAGCAAGTGTCTCATCCAGCGCTTTCTTGGTACTGCCGCACACACTGGACACCAGAAAATGTTTTCAGCTCCCTTTCACAGTTTGTATAAGGAATATCCACCTGGCCAGCTCTGTTGCTCAGGGTACTGTTTTCTGATACAATATATTCTGTAGAACAACACAACTTATTCTTGCTGTAAAAAGCTCCTTGTTTTGTAATCACAGCCTTTTGTCGGAGGAAAGGTGGGATTTAAATTGTCTTGGAATAATGGAAATCATGTAGGGAGTGAGATTATATCTGACAGAGATGCAATTATGCCTCTCTCTGCTAAAAAACCAGTTCCTCCCTCAGTTTCCTGCATCCTCAGAGTGTCCCCAAGCACTAGGTTTCACTCTTGGTTTTTAGACTTATTACCATTATTACTAATGAATAAGAATGATATCTTGTATTTATAATGTGGCTTTTATTTGAGAAGTCCAAAGTGGTTAAAGATGTGTACAATGGTGTAGAGAGAGGCCACACAGAGCATAGTACTGATAGGGCTCACATCTGTTGTACTCACAGAGCTGTGTCTTTGGTAGATGCTCACTTGCAGAAGGGTTCAGGACAGACAAGCCTTGCCAGTGGACATAGTCGGGGGGTGGGGGGAGAGGAGGTAGCAGGGAGATGTAGTAGGGAGGTTGAGAAAACTCTTCTAAAGGTACAATCCTAAAATCCTTCTTTGAGGTTTACTGTTGAGAAGCTTAAATATTGTCCATTTTCTGTAAGTCACCCCGTAAGTGCACCCTTTAAGTGACCCCAAAGCGGTCACAGTTGAGTCTGTACTGCTTTTTGAGAAGTTCATGTATCAGATCGCTTTCCTCTCCTAGAGCAGAGACTGTAAGGGAGAAGGAGCTATAGAAAGGCCAGAGGTGCTAGAGAATTAATGCCTCTGGGAGCAGGCCCACCAATGCCAGGTAGGAGCAGGTGGATCAGTGCGCTGGCTTCCTGCCGTCAAAGAGGATAACTGAGGCTCCTTCTGTAGGTTTCCTAGAGGTCCCCAGCAGGACTGAACCCTTGTTTCCCGCAGTGGTAACCTATATTGTATCGGCTTTCTTCCCTTCACGGGCTCACGTCCTTAGTCCCTTACCACGTTTTTGGTGATTACCTCCCTAGTTAAAAACTTGGGAGTCAAACTCTGTCTGAGGGTCTGCTACTTCTGGAGAAAGCCCCTGTATTAGTTTTCTATTGCTGCCATAACAAATGACCACAAATGCAGCAGCTTAAAACATCACACCTTTATGACCTCACAGTTTCTGTAGGTTAGAATTCCGGCACAGCATAGTTGGATTCTCTGCTCAGGGTCTCACCAGGCTATCATCAAGGTATCAGTTGTGGCTACAGTTCTTATCTGGGGCTCTGGCTCCTCTGCCAAACTCCTGGGATTTTGGCAGAATAAACGTCCTTCTCATGCTTTTCACATAGCTCCCCCCATCTTCGAGCCAACAATGGCAGGTCGAGTTCTTATGTCTTGAATCTCTCTGATTTTCTCTTCTGAATTATTTTTCTGCTCTTAAGGGCTCAAGTTACTACAGTGGGCCCACCGTGATAATCCAGGATAATTTGCCTATTTTAGAGTTAAGTCCTCAGTGACCTTAATTACATCTGCAAAGTTTTTATGCCATATCATGCAACATATTCTTGGTATAATACCAGAGAACAAAGGTTACGGGAACCAAAAGTCTGCCTATCATACCCACTAAGAGAGCAAGTGTCTTAAGCAAATACCTAAGAAGACATCTGTATCATATTAGAACCCTGATTAAAGCTGGAACCACTTGTTAGATCATTTGTTCATGTAGCCACGACATGGACAAACAAACGTTACTTCAACAAGGAGTTGTTTTAGCAAACATTACTGGTGACCATTCTGTGTTAGATCCAGTTCCGGTACTTGAAGAACCTGCCTTCTAGGAGCTCACAGTCTAGTGGCAAAGGTAGACTAAACAGGGGTTAGAACAGAGTGAATCTTCCCAATGAGTTGGGGTGGGTAGCTCCTATGGAAGGGGTCAGGAGCGCTGAGGAGTTAAGGGAGGCTTCTGGATGGAGTGGCAGCCCCAGAACATAGACTTAAAGGATGAGAAGGATTTAACCAGGCCACAGGGCAAAGAGGCAAAGGGCAGAGCAGACCTCTTGACAAATACCATGCCTATTTTAGACGACTTGCTATCATTGCATAGGGTCCATTGAGTTTTAGGATGAGCTGTATGCTTGTGTGTTTGATGGAGAGGAGAGGGCCAGGGAAAATGCTCTAATGTGGGTCATAGAGAAAGGTGAGTAGAGCCGTATATTCATCCAGCTTTCATGTAGGCTTGTAAATAAGTAGCCCACATTTACCAGCCTACATATATCTTAAAACTTGTCATCTGCTATGTAACTATAACTACTTTTATAGAAAGGTTGACCACATCAGCCAATTTTTTCTATTTTTTTAGTTATTTCTTGCCCTAGCTATGGATTTCAAAGGCTTTCTTTACTTAAGCCTGGCCACTGTAGGCTTAAATTGAAAGAGAAGAGAATTTGATTCACATTTCAAAATGCAAAAAAAAAAATAAAGTAAAATGCAGCATAGTATAGCAAAAACTCTTCAGAACTGGCAGCAAGAAATCTTCGTTTGATCCTATATCTCTGCCAATTTGCAAGCCTAACTGTGGTTTGTGGTTTTCTTACCTGCAAGATGAACATACTATTACTAGCTTTGTGCACCTTGCAGGGCTGTCAAGAGAATCAAAAGGAGAAAATGTACATGAAGTGACCTTGAAGATTTGATGATGCATGTCTCACAACCAAAGGCCATTTTTCTAACTTACATCTTCCTGAATTTTAAGACACTTAAATAATCAGATTTCTGGGAAGGGCATTTGATTGGGATGCCAAAGATACACTTTTATTTTTCTTTTTCATTGTTTTTTCCTGCAGTTTGCCTGTGCTGATGCATTTGCAAAGATGTTCATAAATGCTTTCATCTTGCTCTACAAAATTCATATCTTATCCCATCCCTGGAATCTTTTCTTCTTGGCCTTGTAGATCCTGTTCCCGCCTCTCACATGCTTTGAAGTGGGTTTTGTAGCATTCACAGTAGCCAAGAGGGTTACATGAGAAGAAATGGAAAAGTGTGCATTGCCCAAGGCTAGGAGAGCGGTTGACTAAACGAGCAAATGTGGCTTTGATGGAAGAACTTGCATTTAATAGGAGAAATAATTTTGAAGGTATGATAAAAATTTGGTATTTATAATAAGGCCAGCTCTTTGAAGGTGTTGTAGCAAGTTTTTATTTTCTCTTATGTAACTATTTACACATGCTGAACATTTCTGTGTTTCATAAGTTTTAGTTTCTCGTTTTTTAAGAAAAATGGTCAGTGCAGAGCACAGGACTAGCATCGAAAGCGGGGCACCTCATTGGGCACTCCCAGGTCCCCTGGTGCCCTTTCAGCTCAGCACAGCGCAGATATCAAAGAACCTTTCTGAGTTGTTGAGATTCTGTAAGGGGCGTCAACATCAGGGAATTGTGTTTGGGAAGCCGTGTGGAGTAGTGGAAAGAGGACAGAACCAGGCATGAGTCAACTTGAACTATGTTCCTGGTTCTGCAATCAGCCAAGCCAGGGCTGTCCAATGGAACTTTCTGTGATGATGAGTTCTCCATCTCACTTTCCAGGAGGGTGGCCACCAGCTCTTGAGCAACTGAGCGCTTGAAATGTGGCCAGTGCAATGTGAAATGGAATTTTAAATTTCATTTAATTTCAATTCAGATAGCCACATGTGGCTAGTAAGAACCATATTAGACAATACAGGTAACTGATAGAGTCCAAAAAGTTTGTGGCATAATGATTTAGAAGATTATAGCTCTGGAGTCAAACTGCTTTTAGTGTAAATCCTGACACTCATTTGCCATAGAACTTTGCCAAGGTACTTGTTTTGTTGATGCCTCAATTACCTAATCTGTAAAATGGGATTAAAAAGTACTTACCTCGTTGGACTGTTGTGAGAATTTAAATGAGAAAGTGTAAGGTGTTTAACAGTGCCTAACATTCATTCGTATATATTTTAATGGATTTCAGATTATAAAATTGATTGAATCATGATTCTTGATTCATGACATACTACAATCACTGGTCCATGCAGCATGCAAGACACATGCATACACATGCATATACACACATGCACACACACACAAACTTAACAATCACACCAAGATTTGTAACTGTATGTCTGTATGGGTTTCCCCCTCCTCACCCATGGCCTTTCCCTAATATATGCCCATGACCCTGGATTTTGTGTTTACTATTACCAGGCTTTTCATAAAAGCAATCACATATATGTGAATATTTAAACTGTAATTTGGTTTTATTTGCTTAACATTACAAAAAAGATAGCATACTGTGTGCAGTCTTCTGGGACTTGATTATTTCCCAGCCAAGACAATATTATTCAAAACTATCCATATTCTATATTTAGCTTCGGTTTATTAACTTTACTGTTGCATAATATTCCACTGTCTGAGCACTCTACAATTTATTTTTCCATTGTCCTGTCAAAGGCCCTTGGTGCTACTTCCAATTTTTCTTCCCCTACAAGTAGGGCTTAAGTAAACATATACATGTACAAGAATGTCTCTTGGTTATGTGCTTAAGAGTATGATCACTGAACCATAGGGTATGTGACAAATTCTCAGTTGATTTCAGAAGTCAGTATGCCAGTTTATACTCCTTTAGCCATGTGTGAGATCTTGTGGAGATCCAAATAGTTGCCAACATTTGATATGTTCAACTTCTTAACTTTGCAGTTGGAATAATGTGAAATGGTATCTTCTTGTGGTCTTGAATTCCATTTTCCTGATTTGAGGTTGAACATCCATTCATCTCTTTACCCAAATGCTGTGATAAGTGAGCCAAGGACTCTTCTTCTGGTCTTATCCAATGGCCCACATTTCTTCTTCTGATCAACCTCATGAGTCTGTCTTGGAGTCTGTCTGCACATGGAGGGCACAGAACACCATCTCACCCATGTCTTTGTTTCTTATATCGATTTCATGAGGCCAAATAAATGGTGAGCTCCTAAGACAAGGATACTAACCAGAGATGATTACAAGCACTGCCTTGTCTGGAGTATGTCCTTTGTGCTGTGCTCTGGACCCCATGTTTTACATCCCTTTTAATCCTCACAACAATCCCAGGAGGGATGAATTTCATTCCCACTTTATGGATAAAAAAACAGAATTCAGAGAGGTAAAGGAACTTGTGGGTATTTGGGAACTTGATATACGATGAAGGTGATATTCAAAGTGGTGGGGAGAGGACAGTCAGCCACTTTGTAGTAGTTGATTAAATAGGATCACTATGTGGAAAAAGTAAAACTGGGTCCTTTTTTGGCCCCACATGCAAAAGTGTATCGCCTGGATTAAAATGCCAAATGAGAAAGGCAAAACATTAAAGCTAACAGAAGATAATTTATAACAATATTTTTGAGACCTAAGAGTAGGGATAGAGTTCTTAATTAGAATCCAAAAAGTACAAATCATGGTATGGAAAAATAAAATAATTTTATTCCATCACAATCTAGGATTTTTATCCCAGGAAGTATATGATAGGCACAATTTAAAAGTAGATGATGGATTGAAAAAAGATATTACAATGTCAAAAATTGACCAGGAACTAATATCTAGAATGTATAGAGAACATCAGCAGATCACCAAACAATAGACAGATAACTCAATAGAAAAAAGATAAAGGTTAAGAACAGGCACTTCTCGGAAGAAGAAATACAAGTGATCAAGTCTGTTCAGAGGTGCTCAAACTTGCAAGTATTTAGGGAAACACAAATTAAAACGACACTGAGATATTACTTTATACTCATTGGATTGGCCAAAATTGGAAAGGTGGGAGTTGGTGTATGAAGATGTATCTCTAGATGTATGACATCTTCCTGCACTGCTGGTGCAAGTTTAAATGGGTGAAGCCCTTTTGGAGAACAATCTATGAAAGCATTGAGTCAAAAGATTTGTGGACCTATATGAGCAGTTCTTAACTGGGTATGATTTTGGCCCAACGACGACCATTTAGCAATGTCTGGGACATTTTAGGTTGTTACATCAGAGGGTAGGAGTGATGCCACTCATATCTAGTGGGTAGAGAAATGCTACTCAATATTCTGCAGGTGGTTAGTAGCTACTATACAGATAGTACAGCTATGGAACATTTCCATATCACAGAGTTCTATTAAACAGCTATAAACAATACTCACCCTAATGTAGGAATTGTAAGCTTCTGAGGCCTTTAAATGTTTCTATTCTTTGTTGTGACCATTCTTTTAGGAATTTAGCCCATGGAAACAACTGTGCAGGTATGTAGGGATCTAGGTACATGGATGTCCATATCAAA
Organism: Ursus arctos; assembly: GCF_023065955.2. Lineage (NCBI taxonomy): Eukaryota > Metazoa > Chordata > Mammalia > Carnivora > Ursidae > Ursus > Ursus arctos. The sequence continues at coordinate 38,067,041 of NW_026622808.1, read as the reverse complement.
GAATTGTTTGTGAGAGACAGAAAGGGAAAAGAGTCATTCCAGTTGTCCAGAAGTGGGGCTGATTCAATACAGGCACACCTTGTTTTACTGCATTTCACTTTATTGCACTTCACAAATATTGCAGTTTTTACAAATTGAAGGTTTGTGGCAACCCTATGTCAAGCAAGTCTGTGGTGCCATTTTTCCAACAGTATTTGCTCATTTTGTATGAAAAGATTCTCTCAAAATATTACTTCTCACTGACGATGTACCTGGTCACCCAAGAGCTCTGATGGAGATGTACAGTGAGATTAATGTTGCCCTCATGCCTGCTAACACAACATCCATTCTTCAGCCCATGAATCATGGAGAAATTTTGACTTTTAAGTCTTATTATTTAAGAAATACATTTTATAAGGTTATAGCTTCCATAGACAGTGATTCTCCTGATGGCTCTGGGCCAACTAAATTGAAAACCTCTGGAAAGGATTCACCATTCTAGATGCCATTAAGAACATTCATGATTCATGGGGAGAGGTCAAAATATCAACATGAGTAGAAGTTTGGAAGAACTTCTCATGGAGGACTTTGAGGGGTTCAAGACTTCAGTGGAGGGAGTTACTGCAGATGTGGTGGAAATAGCAAGAGAACTAGAATTTGGAGCCCAAAGATATGACTGCATCGCTGCAATCTCATGATAAAACTTGAACAGCTGAGGAGTTGCTTCTTAGGGATGAACAAAAAAGCGGTTTCTTGAGTTGGAATCTATTCTGGGTAAAGGTGCTGTGATGATTGTTGAAATAAAAACAAAGGATTTAGAATATCACATAAACTTAGTTGATAAAAGAGCAGCATGATTTGAGAAGATTAACTCCAGTTTTGAAAGAAGTTCTGTTGTGGGTAAAATGCTATCAAACAGCATTGCCTGGTACAGAGAAATTGTTTCTGAAAGCAAGAGTCACACAATGCAGCAAACTTCACTGTTGTCTTAGTTAAAGGAATTGTCACAGCCAGCCCAACCTTCAGCAACCACTACCCTGATCAGTCAGTAGCCATCCACATTGAGGCAAGACCCTCCACCAGCAAAATATTACAACTTGCTGAAAGCTCAGATGATGGTTAGTATTTTTTAGCAATAAAGTATTGTTAAATTAAGGTATGTACATTTTTTAGACATAATGTTATTGCACACACTTAATGGACTACAGTATAATGTAAACATAAATTTATATGTGTTAGGAAACCAAAAAAGTTCATTTGCCTCACTTTATTGTGATATTCATTTTATTGAGGTGATCTAGAACTGAACCCACAGTATCTCCAAGGTATGCCTATAATGGTGTGTTTGTACACATACATATGTTTAAAATACTCATAGTGGAAATCAATATAGCTGTTAAAACGGATAATACAGATATGCATTTATTTTCATTAAAAGATTCTACATATATTACTGAATGAAAAAAGTCAGAATAATATGTATAGTGTGCATTCACTTTAGGATGTTTATGTCTGTGTGTTGTGTATGTAGAGGAGAGGGGAGGGAAAAATGAGTGCATGAGAGAAAAACAGAAATATTTGGAGGAATATTTACCAGTGTGTGTAAGTTATTTATTCTTAGTTAGTGAGATCACAGTTTTCCATTTTTATTTTTCCTCATCTATACCTTCTGAGTTTTTCTCTAGGGTATGAATTGTGTATGTAACAGCAAAAAAAGGAGTGAAACTCTTTGCACATGTCAGAATATGAAAATGCATGCGTGAACAGAAGACTATCAGGATAGATTTTTAAAATGTACAGTAGTTGCCTGATGATTTGCAGACATGCAAGTGAGCTACACATACTTTGTGAGGAGAAGGACTTATCTCCTTAAGATCTTGTCATCATGGATTATTCAGTGTGAAATACATCTTTGCTTTTTCTGTGGAAACCTTCCCAGTCCCTTTGACACTAGCCTTAAGAATTAGCAGAACTGTTTTCCTCTACCTAAGATGCCCTTGATTGTAACATATTTGGTGTATCTGAAAATGTGTTGAAAAGGTTTGTACATGCATTTCCCCTGCAGTTTGGGGGATCAAAAATGTGGCCAGCAGTTGTTCCAGCTACTTCCTTACCACAAAACCTCTGTGATTTGAGGCATGGATGCCAACCGACTTGTAAGAAAGCTCATTGGGGACTTTTATACTTGGGTTGTGTCGATAGACAAATGGTCCTGGTGTGAGCTCCCAGATATTGGATTGCAATCCCAGAACTTCACAGCCAGCCATATCCTTTTGAATACCAGGCTGGCAAATTTAGTTTTTATACATATTTGCACTAAGTACTGTAAAATATATGGCTGAAATGAAAATCGACAGCCCAGCAACCATGTTCTAAACATTTTCATGTCCTAACTCCATCTTGTCAAAGAAGCAATGGTTTATTGAATTTGGGGGCCAGGGTCTCCCTGACTTCTTGAGTATCTGGGCCACTCTGAGGAGAAGAGGGAATAAATGCTCCAGAGACTTTTAACTCCACAATGAACAGCAGCCTGTTCCAGGGGCCCTGCCACATAGAGTTGTGTTACCTTTCTCTACACTTAGGGTGTGCTGTAAGATGCTTGGGAAAACAGAGAAGGACCTATGTAAAGATGAAAGGAAATTGAGAAAAGAAAACTGAATTTTGCTCATGATAACCCTTTAACATCTCAGTTCAGACCACTAGCACCCCCCTTCTTCTCTCATCTTATTTCCAAAAGCCACAGAATTCAGTAGGAAAATAAAAAAGGCTGCATTGAGGGACACAACTATCCTTACTTGACAGGAACATGTGTAAATATCTTATACATTTTTCTCTAGAAAACGAAGTGAAGTTAGGAACTAGGTCAAAATTTTAGAGGTTTTTTTAACGCCAAGTTTTGTAGGAGTTTGTGATTTGGTCATACAAAATGATTTAGAAATTGAGGACCACATTTACCTCTGGATCTTTTAATACAGAAAACAACAGGGAAAATGGACAGTAGAGTTGTATTTTCCTCCCCAATTTCACAAATATCCAAGTTCACAGTTTTTTCCCCCTAAACCATACAAGCACATTATTATTTTTTTTTCAACTGTGAATGCCAGGTCCTGCTAGGACCTTCTTCTTAATTAGGTTTTAATAATAATTTTTTATTGTATTATGTTAGTCACCATACAGTACATCCCTAGTTTTTGATGTAAAGTTCCATGATTATTCATTACTTGCGTATAACACCCAGTGCACCATGCAATATGTGCCCTCCTTAATACCCATCACCAGCCTATCCCATTCTCCCCCACCACCGAAGCCCTCAGTTTGTTTCCCAGAGTCCATAGTCTCTCATGGTTCATTCCCCCTTCTGTTTACCCCCCCTTTCTTCTTCCCTTTCTTCTCCTACCGATCTTCCTACTTCTTATGTTCCATAAACGAGTGAAACCATATGATAATTGTCTTTTCTCTGCTTGACTTATTTCACTTAGCATTATCTCCTCCAGTGCCGTCCATGTTGCAGCCAATGTTGAGAAATCATTCTTTTTGATGGCTGAGTAATATTCCATTGTATATATGGACCACATCTTCTTAATCCAGTCATCTGTTGAAGTCAGTCATTCAGATGACTGAATCCACTCATCTTGGCTCCTTCCACAATTTAGCTATTGTGGACAAAGCTGCCATGAACATTGGGGTGCATATGGCCCTTCTCTTTACTACGTCTGTATCTTTGGGGTAAATACCCAGTAGTGCAATTGCTGGATCACAGGGTAGCTCAATTTTTAACTTTTTAAGGGACCTCCACACTGTTTTCCAAAGTGGCTGTACCAACCCGCATTCCCACCAACAATGTAAGAGGGATCCCCTTTCTCCACATCCTCTCCAACATTTGTTGTTTCCTGCCTTGTCAATTTTTGCCATTCTAACTGGCGTAAGGTGGTATCTCAATGTGGTTTTGATTTGAATTTCCCTGATGGCTAATGATTTTGAACATTTTTTCATGTGTCTGTTAGCCATTTGTATGTCTTCATTGGAAAAATGTCTTTTCATATCTTCTGCCCATTTTTTGATTTGTTTATTTGTTTCTCATGTATTGAGTTTGAGAAGTTCTTTGTAGATCTTGGATACCAGTCTTTTATCTGTAGTGTCATTTGCAAATATCTTCTCCCATTCCGTGGGCTGCCTCTTGGTTTTTTTGACTGTTTCCTTGTCTGTGCAGAAGCTTTTTATCTTTTTTTTTTTTTTTAAAGATTTTCTTTATTTGACAGAGATAGAGACAGCCAGCGAGAGAGGGAACACAAGCAGGGGGAGTGGGAGAGGAAGAAGCAGGCTCCTAGCGGAGGAGCCTGATGTGGGGCTCGATCCCATAATGCCGGGATCACGCCCTGAGCCGAAGGCAGGCGCTTAACTGCTGTGCCACCCAGGCGCCCCAGAAGCTTTTTATCTTGATGAAGTCCGACAAGTTCATTTTTTCTTTTGTTTTTCTTGCCTTTGGAGATGTATCATGAAAAAAGTTGCTGTGGCCGATGTCAAAGAGGTTGCTGCCTATGTTCTCCTCTAGGATTATTTCTAACTTAGTTTTGTGACCCTGAAATGTTAACTTCTCTGGACCTCAGTTTTCTTACCTGTGAAATGAGAAAATGAGACTAAAGTAGATACTTTTAAAATTCTTTCCAGCTCAGACATCTTGGCAGTTCTCCCCTTCTCCTCATGCCTCAGGCTGGTTTAACTCTATTTTGTCAAGGTCTAGGGATTATTTAGAGTTGGCAATGGTTAGTTTCTGATGGAGGTTCAGTTGCCTAAAATATAGTTGTAGATATAAATGGATTATGAATGTAAAAAGGATTATGGTAATTTTATTTCAAACTCTTTTGGAAAGAGGTCTCCTAGGACACTTTAAGTTTCCCACTTCCCCAACAAAAACAGGGTTAAAGCAAGCCAGAAATAATGAATACCACTAATGAACTTGGTCCAGAGGCCCACAAGAAAGTCAGCCTTCATTTTATGTAAAGTCACTGAGGCCATTTCCAGCCAATATGACCTACCACTGGAAGCACCCAGAGTCTGCTATTTTATTGCCTCCTTTGTGTGCTTTCTACCATGATTGAAGATACCAGCTGTTTATTTAGATGGTGGTTTCTGAGAGGACACCAAAAGGCCTCCAGCAGCTGGAGTTAGATTTTCTGTAAATCTTGAATTTATAAATGATAGTAACGTCTTCAATTTGCTTCCCTCAGCTGAAAGGGGAGTGAAAACTAAGAGATAAACTCTGGACTCCTTGTTGCTAAAGCATAGCTCCCGCTAGCCTGAAGGCACTCTTACTTCTAAATGCTGAATGTTCAGGCGCCATTTCACCTGAAGACCTTATTATATGTACACAGTTCCTGGGTTCCCAGACAGTCTAAATAAACCCAAAGAGTCCTGAGAAACTCATGTGTTTATTAGGGAAAGGCTAAGCTGTAGGGATTAAAGAATATATCTGTTTATCTCTCTCTTATAACAGTTCCAAGGGGAGGGGTCCAGGTTGACAGGGCAGTTCTGTTCCTTGCCACCACAAATCCAGGTTCCTTCCATCTTATTGCTTCTTCGTCTCTTAGCACAGGGGTCAGCAAACTGAGGTCTGCAAGCCAAAATCAATCTTCTTCCTATTTCTACAAATAAAGTTTTATTGGAACATAGCCATGCCCACATTACAGCTACTTTTGTGATACAACAGAGGAGTTGAGTAATTGTGACAGAGATCATACGACCCACAAAGCTGAGTATGTTTACTATCTGACCCTATACAGAATGACTTTGCCTACCCATTCATGGCATGGCTGAAGTTGGGTCTCAACTACATCCCTATTTAGCAGTCAGAGGGGAACAAAAATAAGTCATTGAGAAGTCATGTTCTTTGACATAAAGCCCACACTCAAAAATCAACACATCACTCCTCACATTCTACTGGCAAGAACTTAGTCTCATGGCCATATCTAACTAAGGAAGGCTATGAAGTGTCTAGCCAGGGAGCCAAGAGCCTAGGAAGAAGACACAGTTTGGTAAACAGTTAGCAGTCTCCACCATATTAAAATGATCACTCCTGAAAACCAGAATGCATTATATACACAGTGGGCCTCTTTGGGACATTCAGAATAATTCCCATTATAGAATGAGTACATCATACCAGGTATCATAGTAAGGGGTTCACATTTGTTATTTTATTTAATCTGCTCCTCTTCACCTGACCAACCCCTCGCCATCCTTCACATGTCCAATTAAATGCTATTTCTTCCCACAAGGCTTCTTTGAACCCTTTTCTAGGGTAGATCTTCCTTGTTGGAGCTTATTTAGCCTCTTACACATCTCTGCAGTAACATCCTTACCTCTTTATTATTTATTGCTTGCTTACATGCCTGATTTCTATGATTAGATCCACGAAGATGGGGATTACACTCATTTTACCCACTGCAGTATTCTGGGACCTAGCATAGTGCCTGGCACATAGGAGACCCTTTAGACGTATCTATTGAGTGAAGGAGCGACCATTGTGAGGTAGGTCCTGCCAGGATTTCCCATTTTTTAGATGAACACACTTCAGCACAATGGGGATGTGTCATTTGCTTCTTGGCTACTTAGGGGTAGGGCTGGGACAACAACCAAGTCTCTTTGCCTTCAAAGCTCATGTTCTTTACTCTAAGCCAGGCTTTCTCAACCTTACCACTATTGGCATTCTGGAGTGGATAATTCTTTGGGGAGATAGAGGGCATCATAGGATGCTTAATAGTGTTCCTGTATTCTACCCACTAGATGTCAGTAGCACCCCCCCTAGTTGTGACAAATACTGTCAAATCACTCCATATTTAGGCCACATGAGAACCACTGGACTAAATTCTACTGCTTCTCAGTTTTGCTTACAACTCCAGGAATCTACTATTCCCCTGCTTCAGCTTGGTGGTGACTTTGGGATTCTTCCATCCTTGGGTAGTAACCCTCTTTTTAGCCCAGGTCACATGCCTCTTCCTCCCTGAAGTCTTCCTTGATGCAGCCTCAGATAACCAGCCTTTCCTTTCTCTGCGCTCCTCCTGTACATTGTTTTTATCACTTCATGATGCTTCATATTAAACCTATGTGATTCACTGCCTTTCTCCTCATAGTAGACTGTGAGTTACTTGAGTACAGGGATGCATCTGCCCCAATTACCAACTGCAGATGACAGGATGGACCTCAGTCAGTGTTTGTTGAGTAGAATTGCAGCCATCTGATCCAGACAGGGACTGAAGGCTAGGAGGGGAAGTAGCAAGGAGAAATTGTAGGCATTGTCTACTGCTAGTATAATTCCATCAACACCATTTGTTTTAGTGTTTCCTAAGTCTGGGGATATAGCTGCTGTCTCAGGACTAAGCCTCTTTAATTTGTTTTTTTTTGTTTGTTTGTTTTTTTGTTTTTAATTGTGAAGAAGCAATAATTTCAGAACTCCCCTGGTCAAAGGGTGCCATTATTCACAAAGCACTGCCAAGTGATATCCTTACTGTACTGCCCCAGCTGGTGGGACTCTTCAATCATTCAAATAGCCCTGGGCCCAGAGTTGGGGTGTTGGGTAGCACTTGTGTACAGATGATAGAGGGCTCAGTTCCAAAATGTGTATCTTAGGCAAGTTTTTGGATCTTGCTGAGCTTCTATTCAGTTACACAGTTAATAGTTATTGCACATCTACCATGTGCCATGCACTATTAGGGATATGACAATAAATGAAACAGACCAAAATCTGAATCCTTTATGGAATGGAGGCCCTAGGGGCACCTGGATGGCTCAGTCAGTTAAGCATCTGCCTTCAGCTCAGGTCATGATCCCAGGAATCTGGGATCAATCGATCGGGTCTGCATCAGGCCCCTGCTTAGCATGGGGTCTGCTCCCTCTCCCCTTCTGCCCCTCCCCCAGTTTGTGCTCTCTCTAATAAATGAATAAAATCTTAAAAAAAAAAAAAAAGGAATAGAGAACCTAACGGGGTAGGCAGGACACACAGAATAAATTAAATACACAAAACATATAATAGGTTATATGGTAATAAAAATTAACCAGAGGGAATTAAAAATGTATACTTGGTGCCTGTTGTGAGGATTAAATGAGCCCATGTATATCACCTGAGCATTGGCATTTAGGTGCTAAATTCGGGTTAGTAAGGTTCCTCTCTTTCCTTAATTGTTTCACCTGTAAAGTGACAGTGAAAATATTGCTCCTATGTGAAAGTGGGGGGCTGAAATATAAGCAATCCTGATATTAATTCACATTGTGTTGTATGTGGCCTTTGACATTTATAAAGCTCTACCACCCACTTTAAGTGATCACAGCTCAAATGGAAGACCTCCTGAAGGAAGCAGAAGGAACTGGTGCTTTTAGACAGTTGGTCCAAACAGGAAGTGGATTGCCTGTCTTCAATAAAACAAACTCTTACTAAAGCAGTGGAAAGAATGGTGGCTACTTCATTTTGGCAGTTGTTGCTGTTGATTTTTTAGATCCACTCTTACTGCTGAAGATGACTGGATTGTTGGTCACCAGAGGGCAGACTGGCAGAGAGGCTAAGCTCACCTGCTTTGAAGTCGGCCGTATCTCCTCCTGTGTCCCTGTTACTTCTTCACAGTGGGTCCTGGGGCAAGGAGCTAACCTCTCAGAGCCTCAGTTTTCTTATGGGGTGCTGAGAGGATTGAATGAGATAAGGCACATAAAAGAGGTATACCTAATTGTCTTCAAGCCCAGCTGGGTCTTAACCATGTCTCTGTCTCTGGATTGGGTGAGCACTCATTGACCAAAGTGTTTTTTCTAAAGGCACATCAACAGTGTCGCACCCCATTGTCTTGATAGCAGAGTCTGTTCTCCTAAGGAGAATACCAGGAGGGCCTAAAAGAACATGGCATGTCAAACGGGTATAAGAGAGCTTTACTGTAGGAGTTGAACCAAAGCTGTACATAGTTATGCTCAAAGGTAACCTGGATATAAAATGAATAACTGATAATTGGGACTGCTTTACTAGACACTGTGAGGCAGTGACAGACTAGATCATTAGTGTTGTTGAAATTTATTTATCATTGCTTTTAATCTTTTAATCCTTGAGAGTGCTACCAAACTTTCTAATACTTGAAAATATGCTACGCATAAAGTATTTGAGAAGCAAGAGTTAAACACATAGAAAATAGTTTGATCTTGTGCTAGTTCCAGTCACTCGACAGTGACTGCCAGAGTGCAATTGTGAGAGCTATACAAAGGCTGGCCTGAAGGCTGAATAAGTTCCAGGATCATTTAGTAATGTCTGCCACTGTGGCAAAAATAGAGTAGGGACTCAAGGGCACATTTTGCTTTCCTTGGATTTACCTGTGTGTTTTAAAAGTCTCTAGAAAGAAAGAGACCCTATCATTACTGTACCATCTACAATCAACCCCATTATAGAGATGGCCCAACATCTGTTCTCAAAATGAACCAGTGTTCCATGGCTATGTTTACAGTTTGACACACCACCACAGTTCGCAATTGTTACCTTTATAGATATATATTTATAAATTGAGCCCTATGTAATTTCATTGTGAAAAATATTGACAGTTAAATTGATATAAATTAACAGTAGACCAGATACAAAATATTCTTTGATCTCTGCTTGAAAAAAATTGAGGTCCTTGCAAAAAATATTGTCAGAATCTCATACTAAATATTCATCCGTTGAAAATACTTTTGATTTGCAAATTTTCATTGGGAACTGGAGTTTCCCATATTTGTTATTACATTCTAGAAGTCTAGCATAGGTATTCTTAGCGCCCTTCATCCAACATTCTTCCCAGTAAACTCTTAAAATGTGGTACAAACGTTTTCATCTTCTTCACGTTTAAGTAGGTGAATAGAAAGGTTGTGGGGGGAAAATTCATTTTATTTTCTCAATGTCATTTAAAAATTTTACAGTTACAATTATTTAATTTTACTTAAATTACAATAGAAAAAGCATAGATTTAGCCTAAAATATAGGCAGTTAATTATCAACACTTGATGCCTAGAGAGAAGAATATTCTGGAAATTGCAGACTGTTGTGAGTCGGCTGCTGATCTTTCTTTGAAGGCAGACATGACCTTATCAGATTTGTTTAATACTGCTAGAGCTCTCGTATTTTTTCCTGGCTTCAGAACAATGGAGTTCAGAGGTCAAGAATACCTACATTCCACATGAGCAAACTTTTCATCCTTTGAAATTGTAATGATGAATAGTCAACCGTCAGCCACACTGTATACCCAGGAGGAGAAACCAGAACCCTGAAGCTGGAATAGGTTCTTATAGGCTATGATGAAGGGGACATTTGTGAAAATAAATTGGCAGTGGCTTTGTGCAACTTTGAAAGTGACAATGGAATAGTTTAATCTTCATAGATGGTGTCTTTTTGTTAATCCTTACAAAAAAATCACCCTAGATTCACTGATTTTCTTAACTGGTACCTTGGTTATTCCAAGTAGAGTATTTGAAAATTTCTGAAGGTTTTGTTTGTGTGTTTATACACTAGGTATTTCAACATAGGATGAAACTTCATAATTCTTAATAAACTCTTATAGGTCAGCATGAACACCTGATATCTTATCTTTATTTGAAATGAGGCATTCTTTACCTTTTAAAATCATCTGTGATGTATTTTTTATATCATGTATCAATTATATCAAAGCCAAGATGCTTTTGTTAAGCTATATTTTCTCAATAAGCATATAATAAATATATGTTTATAAAAATAATACAGTTTTTCCATACTCAGATTTCCCAGTGTGGGGGATCTCACTCATCCCAACTCTGATCTCCCAACTTCCCCATATTTGAGTTCACTATTCTAAATAATATCCTCACTTATTTATGACCTATTCATAGATAATGCTTGAGCAAGCACAGTGCCCTGCATATAGTAAACATTTAATAAGCATTTGTTGAGAAAAGGAATATCTAAATGTGAGATAGGCAGTTAATATTATTTGGGATATTAAATTTGATTCTATAAATTTACAAATGCTTAGATTTAACTTTTGATGAATCAGAGTTAAGTATTGTGATATCCAATACAAAATCTATTCAGGTAATCAGTTTGGGTTCTGAATTAGTTGGTTGTGTGTTCATTTCATCCTGAGATTCCTGCCCCTCCCCTTTTATATTCTCCAGAGTAATGGTTCTCAGGATTTGGTTCCTAGGTCAGCAAGATCATCATCACCGAGGAATTTGTTCAGAATGCAGATTCTTGGGCTTCACCCCAGACCTACTGAATGTGAATCTCTGGGAGTAGGGTGCATCAATGTTGTAACAAGCTCTTCAAGCAGGGCAGCTTCATGGCTGTGCAATTTCTGCAGTGACATGGGGACTCTGCATTTAAATGAGCCTTGTGCTTGGTTTAATGATTTTGCTATCACCATCTTGGAATTCTTAATAATTTCTTAATGATAGGCCCACGTTTTTGCCCTGAACCCTACCACACTATACCCAGTCTTGACTCCAGGTGATGCTCATGCGTACTCAGAGTTTGAGAGCCTCTGTGCTGGAGAAATATTCAGATTCCCTCTGGATATCTGATCAGTTGGTCATTTAATTATAAGTTAAAGCCTATCCAAAGTGTTCTAAGGCAGTTGGTCTTAAGCAAAGTTACTGCTAAGTTCTGTTAACATTCACTTGACTTAGTAACCTGGGTTTTAGACAAACCTTTGAGCCTCTCCTGACTTTTCATTGTAGTTGCTCGACAGTTAACAACCAGAGGTAGAGTGCTCCTGACTTTTCATGTCCATCTTGGGACTTCCTTTTTCTGGTTACTCAGAAAGTGTTCTTAAAACAACTTTTTCTGAGCCTGTCACATCGTGCCAAAGAGTTAACCAATTTTGTTTCCATAGCAAATTGCCCAGAGTTCTGGGTTTATGGGTGTTTAAAGAAAATCTCTCCAAATAGGGGTTGGTTCATAGACACTGTGTTATATAACATGAAATCACAGTGAGTGGGTCAATCAGGCCCCAATAGAAACAGCTATTTCAAATTAAGATAATTGAAGAAGCATTTATTTACAAAGGGATTAGTTCCAAAGGTATGAGTATGGTATAGTGGAGCTTTTAGGGTTTATGCAGGAACCCAGGGCTACTGCAGCAGAGATGTCACCACTTCTAGGCCCAAGGAGACAATGGAAGGATACATTCCCAAAACTTGGAAGAGAGTCAGATGGAGCTGCTTTGAGAGGGACACAGCCAGTTTGAAGTGAACTCTCAGGGAGGGAACCAGAAGGACAGACATGCCAATGTCACTCTCTTCCCTACATCCATCTTCTGCAATTAGCTTGATTCTGCTGGAATCCCAAGGACACAGAGCACACTGATGTCACCTGTATATATAAGCCAATGAGAAAGAAAGCAAGGAGAGAAGAGTGGGGTAGATCTACAGGGAAAAACAAACAATATCTGGCACAGTTTACTCCATTTGCCTCCTGGCATCTCCTCGTGTCCTTTCTTCAGGTGAAAAGTTAATGTCCTCAACACAACCTCAGCCCCCACATCATTGTGAGAAAATGTCAAATTGGTCATATTCGTATCTAAAATCTGAGCTACCACCAGTGTTGTAAGGTAGCAAAGGATAAAGGGGGGGAAAGAAATGACTTAGTGAAAGAAAATGTAACTTCTGTAGCCTCCATCTCTATAGCTGGCCATGAGGCCTCATTGGTAATCATAGTTTTCCTCTACCATTAGCTCTTCTATGATCCCTTTACTTTGTGCTGGCCCTTCAGCTGAATAGAGTTCTTGACTTGGTAATGTCATACACACCTTCATTCCTACAAGATCTAAGTTACTGATGGTTTTGAATTTATTGGGTTACCACAGTTTTACATTTTCATTTGAGGGTACCTCAGTGAACACCTGGGTTCTACATACCTCCTTTCTTATACCCATTGCAGTAATGGTGACCCCTTCCCTGTCTGTTGGTTCAGTGGAGTGCTGAGGAGCCCAAAATGGCCAAAGGACAATCTCAGTTTCTAATTCATCACACCATGACAGTGTTCTTTGATGGAAACAGATGTTCTCCCAGTAAGTTATTATGTGTTTTAGTGAGAAGGGCCACTGTCACCTCTTCCTCTCTTTCCTGATCCACGTATTCTTACTATGGGGGACATGGCATCATATATTGGCCTGTGATTTAAGACATATACCCATAGGACAGTATCTCAGCCTCTTTGGGTATTGTTCCCCATTGGATACTAAACCAGCATTTCTGGGTAATAGACCCACTGATGTACTTCCTTTGATGTAAAATGTATCCCATGGTTGGGGGTGGTGTTGGGCAGGATACCATGGGATAGAAAAGGTACTTTGTATGTCCAAGAATTGTCCTGGCAGAAGTGCTAAAGAGAAGACAAATCCATAAACAGAGTTTCTATCCTTTTTAAGTCAAAGCACTGACCTCTTCAAAGTCGGAGAAGTCTAATGTCATCAGTATGTCCCTAGGTAGCTAATTAGTCCACCCAGGGCTCAGTATTGGCCTTTGCTGTGGGCAGATTTGGTAATCAGCTGTGGTGGTAATCAGATCAGCTTTGATGAGAAGACTGTGACTGACCTGTGCATGGCCCATATTCCTGCCAGTGGGGTCAATGACTTCCCTCTTCCAGACAATATAAAGATGATAAAACATGTTAACTCTGTTTATCACTCTCCTGTTTACATGTTCTTGTCCAGTACCTAATTATCCCCGTTTTTTTGGATCAATGGATTAGATACTGATAAGAAAAAAAATCATATTGGCAATTCTAAACCAAACTGTATATAAAATTATTTTAAAAAAATAGTGTTCTTTGCCATTTCTTTCTACATCTCAAACTTTCCTTTTCAGCTTATACTTCCTTATGCTTTTACAAGTTCTTTTAGTGTACATCTGTTGCTGATAAACTCTTCAATTTTTGTGTCTCTGAAAATATCTTTACTTGACCCTCATTCCTGAATCAACCAATTTTAGGTTGACAGTTATTTTCGCTCAGCAACATATTATTCTAACATCAGGCTTCTGCTATTGCTGTGGAAAAGTCTGCTTTCCATCTAATTGTAAGTAACTAGGTTTCCTTTGATTTTTTTTGTCTTGCTATGATGTATAGGTATGAATTTTATTGTATTCTGCTTCCTATATATGTAAATTCATATCTTTCACCAATTCTGTGTAATTCTCAGTCATTATTTCTTTAAATATCACCTTCCCTCTGCACCTCTAGTCTCTCTTCACTCCAATTAACAGATGTGTTGGATATTCCCTTTTTGTCCTCCATATCAATTAGCGCCCCATTTTCATTTTCCTTCTCCTAGTTTCTATGCTGCATCTGGGTTATTTCTCTATTGATATCTTCCAGTTCACATTTTCTCTCTTCAACTGTCTCTAATCTGGCTAAACACAATCATTAGTGTTTTAGATATAGATATAGATAAGTATAGGTATATATATAAATATAGATAGATATCTAGATAGATAGATAGATAGATAGACACACACACACACACACACACACACACACACACACACACACTATTCTCCAAAGTTTAATTTGGGTTTTTCAAATCTTTCTAGTCACTTTTGATAATCTGTTGTTGCATGGATTTCTTTAAGATTTAGTAACTAGCTATTTTACATTCTATAGTTAATATTTCAAATATCTGAAGCCATTAGGGAGGTATATATATCTAAATAGGCACATATTCTTGTTTATTATAGTGTCTTTCCTTCATTGGTAATTGGTTTCCTTATATGCTTGGTAATCTTTGAGCATTTATATTTGGCAAATCTTAGTGGAAGCCCTGAATGACTGAAATGGGGATTCTTTTCTACAGAGGGGATTTATTTTTGCTTATTCTGGAAGCAAGAAGGGCTGCTACCAACCTAGGACCACTTAGTTCTTTCAAGAATCCTGGTTTAATCAGAGCTTCCAGGTTAAGCTCCTCTAACTTGCACTGGCTTAGTCTCTCAATTCTCTAAATGACTAGGTATTTGCTCTCAGAGCAATCCCTGTTATTTATGTGGGCTTTCAGCACAATATTCTGGTTTCAGCTCACTTCTGGAGTTTTGTTTGTTTATTTTAGTCCTTTAGAGATTTCATTACTTCCCATGAGCTCAACAATGCAATAAAAATTATGTTTTGGAAGAGGTCTTCATAGCATCTAGTCAGCCATGATGCTGGAAGCAGAAATTTCTTATTTCATATGCTCAGTGTGCATGAGCTATTAATAGAAATGATCTTTAAATATTTTGCTTATCCATCTTAATTTTACAGTATTCCTGCATTCCCAGAATATCCAAGAATTTCTGATTTAACCTCTCTCTCAAAGATTTTCAAGTTAAATCCCATTACTTGCTAATTTGCATGGATATGCAAGATGGTTTACTTTTTTTTTTTTAAGTTAAAAAAATTACTTTATTCACATTTTGGTAAGAACAGAGGTATTTTGAAATTCAGGGAAGACTTCAGTTTGAATTGCTGCATTTTATGTAGAATCTAAGAAAAAGTCCATTTGGGGCCTGAAATATGATCTGTGGGTGAAGATCATATTACTTAAAAAAAAAAAGAAAAGACTTTCTTTTTTTAAATCAGTCCTAGGTTCACAGCAAAATTGAGTGAAAAGTACAGAGAATTTCCATATATCCCTGGCCCTCACACATGTACAGCCTTGCCTTCTGTAAATATCCCCACCAGAGTAGTACATTTGTTACAATTGATAAACCTGCATTAACACATCATTATCACCCAGAGTCCATAGTTTACGTTAGGATTCATTCTTGGTGTTGTACACACTTTGGGTTCGTACAAATTTATAAGGACGTGTATCCATCATTATAGCATCACACGGAGTAGTTACACTGCCCTAAAAATTCTCTATGCTCTGCCTATTCATTCCTACCTCTCCACAACCGCTGGCAACCACTGATCTTTTTACTCTCTCCACAATCCGCCTTTTCCAGAATATCATAGTTGGAATCATACAGTATTGGCTTACTTTGTTGTTGTTGTTTATTTAAACATTTATTGGAGGTTACTCTGTTTCAGAATTGGCAAGCTTTTTCTTAAAGGGCCATATAGTAAATATTTTAGAGTTTCAGGTCTGTTGCAGCCACTTAGCTCTCTGTTGTTGTAGTGTGAAAGCAGCCATAGACAATACATAAACAAATGAATGTGGCTGTACGCCAATAAAACTTTTATGACAGAAACAGGCAGTAGGCCCATGAGCTGTAATTTGCTGATATCTGATCTGTTCCAAACTCTGGATCACATTTTTGTTTTTTGTTTTTGTTTTTGATTTTTGCATGTTGAATCTCCATTGATATTCACCAATCTTATTTTGGAGTTTCTCCCTTCTCACACAGTCTCCTGAAGACACAGCAGTCCACTTTCTTTCTCAAAAAAGCCAAGCTTTGCCTGCTTAGGGACTTTATATATGCTGTTCCCCTTCTTGGAATGTCCTGTGTCTGCTTCCTCAACATTAGCCTTCAGATGATAACCTAAATGCTTCCTGCTTAAGAAGATTTCTCTCTACGAAGACATTTCCCTCCACTTCTCATTGTTACTCTCCAAAGAGTTCTGTCATTTCCTTTAGAGCACTTACCAAATTTCTAAGTATGTATTTTCATCTGTTGATTTAGTATCTAACTGCCCAATTAGAATGAAAGAACATTCCATGAGGGTAGGATAAGGTATATTCTGACTGTGTACCTACTGCCTGGCACAGTTCCTGGCAAATAGTAGGTACTCTGGGTAATTATTTCCTGAATGAATGAAGCAACTTTCTGAGTGAGGTACTGTTACTAGTATTCACCTTTTACAGATGAGGATGCTTAGGTCCCACAGAAGTAAGTAACTTAAAGTCGTAGAACCAGTAAGTGGCAGACCCCAGATTTAATGTGAGGTCAGTCTGTCTGATTCCAGGCCCTATGCTGATATCCAGTCCCTCTGTGGCCTTTTGGTTTTTTGGTTATGTGCAGAGTTAAAGAACAAAGCCACCCAGCTATTCTTGGAGACCTGTCAAGGGAATGAGAGGTGGGGGGTAGAGAGTTGGGGTTACAGAAGCATGGTGTTAGTATCAAATGAACTGACTCAAGTTAAATAGGAAAAGGATCAGTTACTTAATTGCAAACAATCCCACTGTTAAGGTACAGCTTTATGATTCAGGGGTCAAAACAGTTTTATGCCAGCGGGATCCCAGTGTTCTTATGGTGGTAAAGGGGAAAGTAAGTAGGAAGGTTCCAGTCTCAGTGGAGATCCAGGGCAAAGCAAAGTGCCCCAGCTTATCCAGGAGGTCTGGCAACTATTAAAGAGAAATGACTTCCTAAATTCTAACTGACAGGGGGACTGAATGCATTGTACCATCCAGGAGGCAGAGCCCCCATGCTCAGGGAAATGAATATGGTTTAAAAACTCATGGGATCTTTCCGGTTTGTCCCAAGCTTGGGAATTCAGTGTGGAACATTTTTTTTAAACAACAATTTGAAAAAAAAGTTAATGTACTTCTCTTAGGATTTTGAAAAGCTGTGTTTTGCTTATTAGTCAGTGGAAAATCTATAAGACTAAAATATGTTTAAATGTAAGCTGGCTAATAGAATAGGCTCAGGGCAGGAAAATAGACCATTTGAAACAAATCAACCATTAATTTCATATGTATTACTTAAGAAAAAAGAAAACGTTGAAGAGAAGTGAAAATGACATGATGGTTCATTTCAAACATTTGGTAAACGTAGTGTAAATGAATTCTCTGCAGTGATTCTTTGAGTTCAGCCAAGCCATCAGAGCCAACTTTAAGGACTTCATGATAACTGTGAGCTTAACAAAGTTTTGCAGAATTATGGTGTTAATTTTCTAAAAGGCATCAAATATAAATAAGGATATATTATTTTGTCAAAGAAATAATCCATAAACAGAATAAAACTTGTCTGGGTATAACACTGACAAGCACTTAACTTGTGTAGAAGTAGTTGTTCCCAAAGAGAAAGACAAGATACTTATGCTCACACACATGTGTATGAAAACTATTTGTACCAAGAAAAAGTGTATTTTGACATCTTCCTGGATCTTTTACTTTTATGCAATAAACATAATCCATCATTTTTCAGAAAGGAACTGAAGTTATAATAAAGCCCAGGTCTGCAAGTGTGTGTGCATGAATGTGTGCATACACAGACACACAGACACACACACACACAATTAATAAAAATAAAAAATGAAAATAAAAGCCTTGAAAACCTGGAGGAGGTAACTCTGCTAACCACAAAGTCCATTATAATTACTATGATTGATCATCAAGTTTGGCCCTGAACTCCCTGGCAGCCAGGGCAAAAAGGGAAACAGGATAAATTGTACCATTTTTGTTATTAGAAAGGAGGAAACAGACTAGTTCCTGGAGATAGAGATTTTCCTGGCACCAGATATTAAAAAGAGTTTCTTGTGAGTTATTTTCTATAGGAATATTGAACCACATAATGGATAATACCCTCAACAGCCCTTTCCAGCAAATGCAGATGTGGTTTTCATAGAGCTGTCTCCTACAACAACCCCCAATAGAAGCTGGTGCCATAACATTAAGTGTAACTTAGAGAAGGCACAGTTTGTGACAGTAGTGTTTTGTTGCGTTTTTTTTCTGTATTTTGAAAGGTGCATGGTTTCGCTTTCAATGCATATTTTAAAGGTCCAGAGAGAAATTCTAATTTGTTTGCCTATGTTGCAGAGATCTGGCACCATTTCTATATCTAGGCATTTCCCTGGGGATTTGTACTTGGGTATATCACACATTAAAATTTTTAATAGATAATTTCAAAATTAAAAATTAGAAGTTTTCAATAATTTGGTTAAGTGTAGATGGAGATCTGAAAAAAATCTCAGCCATTTCTCAGCATGTATGTGTTTGTGTTTAGGAATTTTGAAGCTATTAAACTAAACTCTATAGTAATTCATAGGAAAGATAGTGTTATCCCTTTTAGCATATTCAGTGCAAATTATTTCTGCTTCATTAAGGTTTTTCTATTTGTTTTTAAATTTTAATTTTTGATTAACAATATTATTTTGTTATTATATTTATATAGTCAATATGTCAAACTAACATGACTTGTGTAATAATCAAAACACACTTTTTTTGTCTCCTACCACCCCTTTAAACATTTAAACAAATAGTGGAGAAAACTTTTTCCGTGGGACTGGAAAAAACTTCATAGGCCCAGTATCTTCTCTGGTCACTCGTAGGCCAAACCGTCAGGTAGACACCATAAATCACAGACATTCTGTAGTTGAAAAGTTCACCTGGGTTTTTTTGGTCAGCAAACAATCAACTGCAACACAGTCAAAAGAAGATGTAATTGATTGGTTGAATCCATTAGCTTAGAAAGACTAAACCAGTTCTCACCTTTTTGTGTTCACAGCATTCTTTTAAATTCTGTTATTATATGGACAGATTCATTTACTGCCCAAAGTTCAGGCTTGTAGCACCACCAGGCATAGTTCTCCCACGTATTAGTAAGCACATGAACTTATGCTGGTGATGACTCGACATTTGACTTGCCTCTTTTATTTCTTAGTTGCCAAAAATGGCACTGCACTCTACACTGTATCCCACAACCCATTCAGCTTTCTAGTCTCTGGAAGACATGGTGGTCCTTAGCACAGAGCCTCATTTGTGGCCATTGGAGAGCTGCCAAAGACTTGGTTTTGCCTTGTCAGCTTTGGGAAAGTCATGTACACTCATTTGTTGGCTCATCCTATATTTTGGGAAAAGATAAACGTGAGAAATTGTCTAAAACTCCAATTTGCATAAAGATGTTTAATTTTATTCAGGTTTCTATTACTGTTGTTATTGGGCATTATATATTCATGTGTGCATTTCATTGCTGCATCCAGTGGACAACAAATGGAAATCAAAAAGAGTTCCTTCAACAAATGTTTATCAGATGCCTACCGTGAATCGAGCACAGGGGCCAGTGATGAAGTGTGGGGAAGGAGGTTGGTCAACTCTCTTCGATTTAGCAGCACAATGGTCTGAAGAAGACATAAACATTTGTCAACAATGAAATTATCTGTTAATAAGATAGTGAATAGCTAGCTACACAGCAACTTTCTAATGTCTAGCTTTAAGAGCTATATAATACTCTCTTTACCCTCAGCCTTCTTGCCTGTTCCCCTTATTGGAAAAGATGGGGTTTTCCTTTTTGATTGTCCAGAGTTTTGCTGAGTTAGCAAAGGCAGTGCAATTTACCCAGTCTTAACCTCAAAGCCTGCAAGGGGAGTCTGGTGAAATATTGCACAAGCACAGCCTTGGGTTAGCCATGAATTATACATTGTGTATTTAGACTATTCTACTGTTATAGTCTGTTTATCTGTTGACTTCCACCAAGATTTAGGGTTTTGTTGTACTTAATAACTTGCTTTATTTTGTTTGACATGTATTTTATGTCCTCCATGTGCATGGATACATAAGATACACAGTCGTGGGTGAGGGTCTGGAGAGAAAGCCCAGCCCTGGAAGCACTAACTTTGAGAACTGTGGGGTAAAAATTTGCACATCCTCTTCCCTCTTACATAGTGCTAATCAGTATGATAATGGATTAGGGCTTTCCCATACGCCTAGAACACAAAACAGTTAAACTGAAGGAAAGAAAATGAATTCAGGTTTCTCTTATTTCTAAATTGTGGCTCTTTTTTAAGCAGGTCCTTAAATTAAAATGATGTCAAAAGGGGTTCAGTTAATTCCATATTGATATTCGATATTGACTACAACTAAAAATTTCAGTGTTTCAGACTATATTCTAATTTTCATTCTTATTTTTTTTTTTTAAGATTTTATTTATTTATTCGACAGAGAGAAAGACAGCCAGCAAGAGAGGGAACACAAGCAGGGGGAGTGGGAGAGGAAGAAGCAGGCTCATAGCGGAGGAGCCTGATGTGGGGCTCGATCCCATAACACCGGGATCACGCCCTGAGCCGAAGGCAGACGCTCAACCGCTGTGCCACCCAGGCGCCCCTAATTTTCATTCTTATTCTCTTATTAAGTCTTATACTCAAAATTGTGGCCTGGTGGGTTAATACAGGGTTTGGCATGTCTCAAAAAATAAAAGCAATAGTATGAAGATACTAAGATGACACTTGATTTAGTTTGATCTGAAAAAAAACTCAGCTATTTCTCAGCATGTATGTGTTTGTGTTTAGGAATTTTGAAGCTATTAAAGGAGAAAAACGAAGTAAAAAATATACTAGGATTTTTCATATTTAAAGTGGTTCATTAGAAGTCTACTGTCAAATATAGTCCAGAGATAGATGCAGACATACCTTTTATGTCTACTTACCTTTAGCAATTACTTCTAGACTTTTAAGCCTATTTTACTCCCTTATTTCCATCAAAACAGAGATGTCAGCCTCTAAAGACTCTCCAAATGGAATTAACTGTTTACCCAGCCCCTGTTTTCATCAACTTCCTCTTCCTGCCACAAGTGTTTGTGGTATCTGGGATGAAATCTCCTTCCCCCTATTTAGGCACAAAGAATTACATGACCACCTAAAATAAGGACAATTTACATTTGTGTAACTCCCCACAGTTTTAAACAGCAATCCTTGAGGCTCATAAAGACCCCCTTGGGCAGAAGGGGACAATGAGGCTCAGGAGTCTTACCCACATCTCCCACCCTGCCCAAGGTTATACCAGTCAGAAGCAGAGGATTCCATTTTTTTAAATGAACCCAAGTCTTTTTATTCGAGAGCCTTTGCTTTTGTTCCATATTGCCTTTAAATAGAAAACCAACAATGAAATAAGAGTTCACTGAGTGTCACACCCATTTTTTCAATAAATATCTATTCGGTGCCAGGCATGTGGTAGGCACTGATGATGCCCACTGATAAATCAGAGGCCTTAGTCGCTAGCCTCATGGAGCTCACAGTCTGACTGGGAGATGGGCCAAGGTCTCAAGGCTGTTTTCCCAGAAGCGGGCCTTCAGTCAAGGATTTGAGTGCAGGTAGCTTATTTGTAGGGAGAGAAAGCTAGGCTCTTCACCCTCCACCTCTGTTCCACCCTTAGCTAAGGGATGCTCTCCAGAGCAATAAGTTCTGGTGCTCATGGCCTCTATGAGCCATGCAGGGCAAGAAGAATCAGGTGGCGTTGCAGGTGTGCGCAGTAGGACTCTTGGCAAATTCTGTGCTTGTGACTGCCACGGGGATGAGGGTGAAGAACTGGCCAGGGCTGTTGCAGCAGCAGGGAACAGGGCTGCAGTCTGTAATGAGTGTGTTGTGGGATGCTACAGGAGCATTAAGAAGCCATCAAAGGAGGCTTTCCAGAGAAATTAGCAATTCCCTAAGACCTGTGAGACAAGCAGGATTAGCCTCGTGAAGGCTAGGGGGAAAATGTTCTAGGCAGAGGGAACTAGAACACGTTTCATATGGCTGGAGTGTGATGAGAGAGAGCAAGCGAGGTAAGCAGAGGGCCACTCCAAGAGCACTGAAAGCCACGATGGAGAAATTGGACTTTATCCTGTGGGCAATTGAGAAGAATCTAAATGGAAGGATCTAAAATGGAGGCCTATCATGATCAGGTTTGCATTTGGGAAGATGCTTCAGGCTTCGGTTCAAAGAATGTGGGGAAGAAGTCACAGCTGGAAACTGGAAGCCCAGTTAGGAGTATGTTGCAATAATCCAGGTTTGTGAAGCTAAGTCACTGCCTCAAATCTGGCCAATAGAACAGCCTGTCTTCAGGCTGACATGGCTGACATGTCCCAAGAGTGTCAACATTAGCTGCCAAATCAAATCATGTTGATGCCAAAAGGTCTCCTGGCCTTGTCAAGCAATGTGGATGATGGCTCTGGAACTTCTCTTGCCTTTCTGCAGCACCAGTAGGCTCATTACCCTCTGCGTTTGATCATTTGCTGTAATAGGAAGGTTTTTATTTCATTTTTCAAAAATGTGGCTAAATTTTTTTTAACTCTATTCAGTTTATTATCCTCAGATTACAACCCTGTGCCTTTCTCATTGAGTGTTCTTGTGAGCTCTTCTCAGACTAAATTGTTTGCAAAAGCAATAGTGATTTTACCTGGCATAACCCCACGAAATGCCTTTATCTTTCTTCTTGCACATGAGTTATTTTCTTTCATTTATGCTGAATGTGTTTTCTTTAAACTAGGTTGTGTATTGGGTTTCCTGCCTGTGTCTATAATCTCTCTATGTATCAGTGTTCTTTTTTGCATGGAAACTCCTAAGGGGCCTCAGGTCTTATCTGTATAATTCTCATGGAATAGTAACAAGAACAAAAAGGTGCTGCTTAAATAAGTTTGATACTGTGGGCATTTTGCTTTCAACTTCTCTAGGCATAAGATCTCTGAGGACTTGAAAGAACACAGCATCCGTGGCCCCAAGATGTAGTAAACAAAGTCTCTCAGTTCAGGCGTGTTGTTCGGTTTTTCTGCTTCTTTTGCAAGGCAGTCGCAGTGGGTCTTGAGCTCTAGGACAAAATTTGGGACGTTTAATAGTAACCACAAATATTAAAACTTAGGCAGTGTATTGGGGCAGTGAAATACTCTAGAGCAATGACAGTGAGCTATCATAACCTTCACACCAAAGATGAATCTCACCAATATGTTGAGGGAAAGAAGCCAGGCACAAAGGAGAAAAGAACGTATGATCTCATAAAGTCCAAATGAGTAAAACTAATTTATGATCATGACTACCCCTCTTGGCGGGTAACTGAGAAAGTACAGTGGGTGCTGGTTATGTCCTATTTCTTGAGATGGCTGCTGGTTGCACAGGTATAATCACTTTGTGAAATTCATGGAGCTGCATAGTTACAATGTATGGAATTTTCTGTATGCATGTTATTCTTCAATAAATAAATTTATTGAAAGTAAAATAAATTTATTTGTTTCTAAAGATTTTATTGACTTGAGAGATAGTGAGAGAGAGAGAGAGAGATTACGAGCACTGGGGAGGAGTAGAAGAAGTAGACTCCCCACAGAGCGGGAAGCCCAAAGTGGGACTTCATCCCAGGACCCTGGAATCATGACATGAGCCAGAGGCAGACGCTTAACTGACTGAGCCACCGAGGCGCCCAATAAATTTATTTAAAAACAAAACAAAAATGAAAATGGAAATTTTAGGCCTCAGAACTGAACAGAGTTAATCCTAATGGCCATCTGCTCCAGCCTATATATATCTACATCTGGGAAGAGGGACGGTATGTTCAAGGCCTCTGACCAAGTACCCAGCTGCAGAATTGATCTGGTGCCTGAAGGGACCCCTCTCGTAGACCATTACTCTTATCTCTGAATCATCCTAATTACGTGGACTCAGTGTAACCAGATGAGAATTCACAATGAATGAATTGAAAATTGATAAGGTTATAAAGGAAAATAACCTCTAATATAAGAATCCACAGGGCAAAATGATCAAGATGCTTTTGTGTAGCTTTTGTTTGTTTGTTTTAATTTCCTCCTGTCCTTCCATTGTATCTTTAATCATGCTGGGGAGAAACAAAGGAGATTTCATGAGCCCTTTCCCAGCACATGGCCAGGATTTAAGATATTCTTTGAGGAGTGGCTCCTGCTGCCCAGTGTTTAAGGAATTCTGAGATTGTCAGGGTAGGTTCTAGACCACCTTTTCAGGCAGACACATGGCTCATCATCCCAAGTGAAACTGGCCCAACCCCTGCCACATTCTTCTTTGCTTTCAGATGAGAGAAGAAAGATAGTATATGACATGGCCTAAACAATATTTCAGGTGAATGGTTTAATTCAGTGTATGAGGGATTAGTTAATAGCCCTCTCCTCTCCCTTTTTCTGGTAAGTCTAATATATAAGGTTCTGGAAGCACTGGGTTATTTTCTGTGATTCATGTAATGAAATGATTGAAAGAATAGATGTGTTCTTGGTTTCTTAGTTAATAATACTGGTGATTGGGGGCTGGGTCTGTATGAAAAATCTCTCAAAGTTGGAGAGGTGTCTTCTAGACATGGCTTTCTGCTCATAGATAGTAAAAAGTCTTAAGAATTAGAAAGCATCTGTGTTTCAGGAGACTAATTTGCATTTGAGGTGTGGTTACTTCTTGAATATTTGGCTTTGAGACTCTTTTGAGCCTACAGGGGTATTATTAACAGATATGGTGTGGTAAATTTTCTCTAGTGAGCTCTTAACGATTAATGGAGATCTATCTGTTTTGGTTCTTGGTAGATTTACTGGAGAGATGAATGCTTGTTACCTCCCTTGTTCCTATTTCTCATTTACAATAAATGAAATATTAGTAACCAAAAGATCTTATATAAGGTATGATGCATTAAATAGTGAAATATTCTGCTGTATAAGAATTAATCAAGATGCCAAGTCAAGCCCTATATCCGAACGGAGATGGCCGAGAGTGCCTAACAACGATAAAAATAGAAGTCATTTTTTTAGCAATCAGGCACTGGGCTCTAACATATAATCTAACATATTTCTTGTAGCAACCCAACTAGGTATCAATAGACATATAATATTCTTATCTCCATTTTACAGGTGAGGTAACTGATGCTCAAGAACACTAAGCATCTTGCCTAAGATCAGATAGTAATTAGGGGAGCTGATGTTAAAACGAGGTTCTGTCTTACACTACAGTTTATGTTGCATCCATATGTATTCTAGGACAGGGACTCAATGCATCATATTTTCTCCTGGGAGTGATCCTTTTAAGGGCTGGAGCATTAGCTGAATAGATCTTTCCTTTCGAATACAGGCCAGGGGCAGTTCTCATTATTTATCATCTTGAGGGAGATGCTACCATTGTCCTTGGTAGGGCTTGTTCAACTCACCTTCTATTCTAGCCACAGCCAAAACCTGGAGCCAGCATTCCCTAGGAGTTCAGAATGGCAATGCAGGGATTGATCAAGAGACCAAAGTTTGGAGTGGACAGATTTTGGTTCGTGTGACTTTACCTTTCCAAAACTCAGTTTGTTCACTCATGAAATGGGGATAATAATAGTACTTACCATATAACAGGTTTATTGGGAAGGCTAAATGAGACATTAGCGTAAAATAGTTGGCACAGTGCCTGGCTCACAGTAAGTGTCACAAAATTATAGATGATTATATGTAATCAACAATGGCAATAAGAAAGCCTCATGCATACATCCACAGTCACAGTCACACACATGGAATTAATTGTGAGGTGTGACTCTAGCATGGAAAGTCAGAGATCAGACTCTTATCCCTCTAGAATGAACTAATGGACATGGACCTTGGCACCAAGGTAGCATTTGAATAATTTTCAGGGCATTAGAGTCAATGTATAGAAGACTATAATCCCCTCCAAAAAAATTTGGCTAAACCAGTTTCTGGCTTTCTCTAAAGAACCCCCTACCCTCCACCCTACCACACCATTCACACACATTGCACAGAAAGGCAGAACTTGGTTCATTTTCGATCAGATTTGCAAAAGAAAAGATAATTGTTCCACTGAATGTTGGCATATCGCAAGCTAAGTGTGACATACTATGGAGAGTTAACTCAAATGATGAAGGAATTTAAAAAAATTCCCACATCTAAAACAGATGTATAGGCAGGATCCATAAGTGGTAGTCAATTCATGAATTAAGGAAAATAAGTGAAAGGATAAATGCACATTTCAAGATCTAAGTCTTTGTTCAATATTTTAAACACATGGCTGATTTCAAAGTCCCTGTAACCACTGAGTTGGAAAGCAACCCACTCAGAAGTAGCTGGCACCTTGGAGGAAAGGATTAGAATTCCTTGTGTCCTTGATATGTTAAAGAAGTGATCAGAAACAATCAGACTGAAGCCCTTGAGGCCGAGAAAAACACACTCTGTGAGCAGAAGGTGGTGCAGAGCTGGCTTTGTGTAGCCCCAGTTAAGAGAACTAACCCCAAGTGAAGGCATTGCTGAAAGTCAGAGGCACTTCTAGGCAGCATTAATGAGAAGATTTGGACTGCATGGGGCTCGGGAGGCATCTCTCACTACCTTTTCATTGGCACAAGGCAGAGCACACTTCAATGCCATGCGAGATCCATGGGAAGGGAAGAGCTGAGGTTGAGAAACGCAGGGGTCTGGAAGGGAAGAAAGACAGTTGATAAAAGACCACAGGAAGCAGCTGTTGCCCAGGGAGACAGGAAGAAGAAGCAGGCTCAAAATTACAGCAATGGGACAGAGGTTAGCTAAAAGAGGAAACTGTGAAAAAGTGGTAGCAAAACCTTGAAACTTCACAAGTTTAATAGCATCTCTTTTTTTCTTTTTTTTTTTTTAATAATTCGAAGTGAGGTTTGGTGAGAAGGTACAGGATGGTGCTGGTTAATTTGTATAGCCGCTTTCTGTCATCTAAACACTGACAGGCTAAGCAGGAATGTTAAGAAAGTCTTTTCATCAGGACTTATTTCTAGGTTCTCCATGTGTACCCCAAGTGATCTCACCTCCAGGTAGTTGTCTTAGTTATTCTGTTTGGGTCAAATGCTCCATCCCTCTATAATATTCCCACCATTCCTTCAAGGCCTCGCTCAAATGATACCCTTTCCAGGAAGTCTTTCCAAAAGCTGGAAGTAACCTTTACTCTTTCTGAACCCCTCCACAGCATTGTACTATGGTTGCCTCCCTTGTGAAGCTTTCTGTCATAGAATCTTTGGTTATTCCTTTAAATGTCCCTCTTACCCAGAATTATCCACATATATTAAGTGCTAAGTAATATTTGACAAAAGCCTAAATGAGCAACGCTTTCTTCTGTTGGCACTTCTGGAAACTCTAGTGTTGGCAGAAATTTTCAGCCACATGTGAAGGACTAATGCTTGACAACTACCAAGAGACAAAGGGATGTTTCCCAGTTGGCTTCCTGTGAAACAGGATTTAAAAGTCACAGAAGAGTTCACCTATGCTACTGTGATTTGGACAGACCTACTTTATTTGAGTAGAATATACAGAACCTAGAAAAACATGGGAGGAAAAAAGAACAGCAGATATTAAAACATAAAAAGGTGAAGAAAGCTCTCCAAAGTCGTTTGTCTTAGGAGAGGGACTTGAAACAATGAACAGACCATAAGAGACTTTTTCACCTATAGGCATAATTTATTTTATAAGTTCCTATGAAGTATTTCAAAGTCCATGGAGTTCTGTTGTTGACTGGTTCGGGCCCTGTGACCTGCCTCACCAGGCAGCCTTTTTTACACAGTTCTATAAATTGGTAACCAATATGAAGAATGTTGACAAGCTCTATAAAAACTCTCTTGAAACTTTCTCAGACAAAATGGAAAATGATGAACTTCTGTGGCATACCTGTAAATTTTAAATCTTCTGTAAAACAAGTCACATTCTCTCTCAAGCTTCATTCCATTCTCTGTGGAGATAAAGGGAAAATTACAAAGACTGGGAAGACAAACCAGAGTTCTCTAAAACAGAAAAGCCACATGATCCCAGAAGACATGGGATTTTCCTTCTTTTACATGAGAAATGACTCCTGAAAGGCCCTAGTCTGTATCTGCCTGTTCAAAATGAATTGTATCTACTATAACAAGTACTTTTTTCCTCTAGTATGAAAATATCCCAGTTTAAGATAGTATCTTAATCACATGAAAAAAATTTTAAATCTTTTTATTTTAAAACAAGAAATGTGGTAACCTACAGTGGTTGAGGGTAAAAGACATAGAGATGTCATGAAAGGCAATATCATTTTGGATCTATGACAGCTAACCATGGTTTCTTAGTTACTGTCCTATCTTTTTACTGGCTACCTGTGGCTTTCAGTGTTGGGACCCTGCCTTCAGAATGTGTGTTTGGTGATCTTCATGTTATTTGTAGAGGCAGCTGTGATGCTTTGTCACACTAGGCAGATAACTATTTTTCCCGTATTTTCAAGGATGGGCATTCTCTAACCCATCTACACGTCTAAGTGACATGTACATCAAGAGCATGCCATCAATCTACCTCTAAATTTAGCTTACAGATAATAATGATATTTTTAAATGGCATCAGCAGAAAAGTGGGGTTTGTTTTGTTTTGTTTTTTGTCTTAGAGAAAGAGAGCAATAGGGGGAGGGACAGAGGAAGAGGAACTGAGAGAATCTTAAGCTCCACTGGGTGGAGCTTGGTCTCAGGACCCTGAGATCATGACCTGAGCCAAAATCCAGAGTTGGATGCTTAACCAACTGAGCAACCCAGTCGCCCCCAGAAAAGTTTTTCTTTAGGGCAATCATTCTAGGGAAAAGAGCAAAATATTTCAAAAAGTGAATTCCACATTTCTCATTACTTGAGATGGAATTAGTTCAGCACTAATAAATCTAACAGCGATAGGTAGACTGTGGGATTAAGAGAAATGACATTTGTTTACAAAATAGCTTTAAAAATAACAAGTAACCCAGCATCATGCTAAGGCACTGACTGGTACTATAAAATATTTTCTCCTTTTGGTCCATTGGGAAACTGAGGCCCAGACTGATTACTCAGTCAGGGAGTGGCCAAACTGGCCTTTGAGCCTATGCAGTTGGCCTGGAGAGCCTATACTCCTTGCTATGTACATGTTTTCTCCGTGTGAAGCACAAGTGTTTATAAAAACAGAAATCCTTCATTTTATGTGTTAGTAGTATTCACTGCATCCCTTCAGGTGCTATTGGGAGGAAATCATTTGATAATGTGGGTGAAGAGTATGGCCCTCTCTGTGTGGGACATGTCAGGGTATGGCTAGAGGAAAGTACCCCATTTTGTGGCCTCTGCTGTGGCTCGCCACACCAGCTGTTTCTGGATTTAAAGTCTCGGTGTGAATTCTGACTCTGCTGTTTGCTATCTGCTGAACCTTTCTTTACCATTTTGTAAAATGGGAATAACAACCTCCATCTCATAGGGGTGTAATGCTGATTAAATGAGACACCATGAAGAAAGCAGGTAATCTAGTGCTCAGTAAATGGTAGTGCTTACTGTGGTTGATATTGTGTCATAATGACATTAATATGTGATATTCTGCCTGTCTTGGAAGCAAACATCCTGTCAAATTAACATACGCAATGTTAGTCTATTCATTATGTTTCTTGAGTACCTGCCATGTACAGGGCAGTGTATGAATAGCTGTAAAAAGATTACAAGCATAGAAGGGAGCTTGTGGACTAGCTGGGAGGACAAAATTCTACAGTGAAATGGAGCTTTGCTTGTATTTTGGCATCAAACTCCTGGTACATAATAGGTGCTTAATAAATAGTTGCTTCAATGATTGCATTGTAAGCCCTGGAGTTAAGAAGTATGACTTAGGGGGGCGCCTGGGTGGCTCAGTCGTTAAGCGTCTGCCTTTGGCTCAGGGCGTGATCCCGGTGTTCTGGGATCCAGCCCCAAATCAGGCTCCTCCGCTGGGAGCCTGCTTCTTCCTCTCCCACTCCCCCTGCCTGTGTTCCCTCTCTCACTGGCTGTCTCTCTCTCTGTCAAATAAATAAATAAAATCTTAAAAAAAAAAAAAGAAGTATGACTTATAAATTCCTTCTCTATTTCCAATCATAATACCAGATGGAGTACCAAGCATGCAATGAGCATAGAGTAAATATTCACTGTGATGGTAAAACTATTTATTTGTCAAATACTCTTTTGATACCCCTTGATTACAGTGACAAAAAAAAAAAAATGATGGAGGGTGATGAATGTTATTCAAAATGCCAAAAAGGTAACTCAATCTGATTTGCATCTTGAAAAGATAGTCTGGCTGCCCTGTGGAGTGGGGGAGGCACTTTCAGAGGGTGGGAACAGAAGAGCCTCTTTGTCATTTAATCAGGAAGCTTCCTGATAATTGTGATAGGAATGCAGTACTCTTTGTTCCCTACCCCATTTTCCCAGATGGTTTTTTGTTTACTTGTTTTTGTTTGTTTATTACTGTGTTCCAGCACCTAGAATAGTTCCTGGAACGTAGTATTTTTTGAATAAATGAATAAAAGTGAGACATTAAGTAAGGAGTTTATTGGGTTTGTGACACGTAACATGGTTGCAGTCTTCCTATGGGAATGGAGAGAAGAGTACTGATTCAGGATGAGTAAATGGAGTGAACCTGGTGGGTAAGAGAGAGAAGTCAAGGATATCTGTTGTGATTAAATGGCCAGATGATGGTATCTTTTGCTGAAATACAAAAGAATGCAGGAGGAAGAGGTAAAGGTGTAGGGAGTTGCGGATAGGTAGAAAAACCAGTGGACAGAACAACCCAAGGGACCCAGGAAAATGCTGGCATTGCCTCTTTGGTAAGACCCCTGTGGCCTCTGGTATCAGCAAGCATGTCTGCATGACACATGCAGACCCTCCTCAGTGGGCTGTCTCTCCTGTAGGTAAGAAGAAAAGGAATTCCAGTTGAGATGTGAGATAGCTTTATAATCACTAAAAGGCTTCCCAGAGTACACAGTGGAACTAATATGGGGTGCCCCTCCCTGACAGTCCAGGGACATCTGCATGGGAGCTGAGGGGAGAGGAGCAGTGAGATGTCGCCTCAGGTCCCTTCTTACACTCCACCATTCCCATTTCACAGGGAATTAAATGAAGGTACCTACAGGCTGCTTTCCCAATAGGGTCCTTCATCCTTTGTATGCCTCTTTATGTATATATGTAAGGCCATTTCACTCCTCAGACCTTCTGAGAGAAAGAAAGGGATACAGGAACCAAGGCATGACAGAAAGGTTTTTTAAAAATTAAATGAATGTATTATATAAACTTAAAAATTTACAGACAACAAAGCACCACCCCCCCCAGCCTCCATTAAGATCATATGGAGAAGTCTGGGAATGTTTTCTAAGTGTCTACCCTGGAGAGCAGGGTTGGCAGGGAAGGCCTGTGGTTTTAGGAATGTGGGGTCTCATTCCCTTCCTGGTCCTTCTCCTGCCAATAGTTCAAGTGTTGCTTTCAGTCTCAAATTGGAGACTCTGGAAGAGTTTCCAAGGGCAGGTCTGAACTTGAAACACAGTGATGGATATGGGATGTCCTCTGCAAAATGTCATGGCCCTGGACATCCCTTTCTGGCCTATGCTGAGGCTGCCTCAGCATTATTTTGAATGTTGTCAGAGCACTCAGCAAAGGCAAACTTGCTTGTCCAAGGTCTTACACAAAGTCTTGGGCGAGAGCCCAAAACAACAACCATGACAGAGTGTCCAAATGTATTTGGGTGACATACCACAAGCTGAGGCCCTGGACTTTACCCTGGACTTTTCCTTCGAAGCCCCTTGTTACTTTTCTCCACTTAGGAAGTTTTAGTGAATAGTGACGTGGAAAGATTTTGACTCTCATGAGCTCTTCTTGGCATATCATTTACTGACACACAACACTATGCTCCCAATCCAGTGGGGGACAGATACTTGTCATAGAGTTTGTGATCAGGAGCATGGCAGATTTGGCTGGATTTGAATCCAGGATTTGCCACCTGCTAGATTTGTGCCCTTGAACAAACTGGGTATAATATTTGGCATTACCCAACTAGAAGTGAATTGTTGTAAGTAGGAAATAAAATAAGGCATGTAGAACACTCATCTCCATGCAATAACTGGCACATATTACACATTCAGTAAATAGGTAGTAGTTATTATGATTGAAATAGTCTTTTATATTTTGTTGTGTTATTTGTATTCACTTATTATGTAAATCTAAGATGCAAGTTTTCTCCATTTTGATATTTTTCATGCTGGAACTCATAATTGATATTTTGGTTTACTTATTGGTGTTGTATATATATTGACTATTATGAGTGGAACATTTTCCCGTCATCGTTTTGAACTGGCAGTGCAAGTTATAAGAGAGCTTCATGAATTTTTTTAGCTTGTCACCTTTCTGAATTATTTTGTTCAAGTAAGTTTTAGTTGACTCTTGCACTTCCTGAATAATTATATGATCTGTAAATAATCACACTTGGGCTTCTCTTTTATGATAGCTATGTTTTAGTATCTTTTTCTTGTCTTATTGCTCATTTAGAATATCTGGAACAATACTAAATACTAGCGATTGTGGTAAATATTCTTATCTTATACCCAGTTTTTATGGGAATGCTGCTATTGGTTTACCATTATTATGTTTACTATTCAGATGAGATCATCCTTATTAAAGGGATTAATTCCTAATTTCCTATGATTTATATCAAAAATTCTTTAACTTTTATCAAATGCCTCTTAACACATTTTTCTAAATCAGTACTTCTCAAAGGATATGTAAAAATCCCCAAGAACACCTAAAAAAAAAAAAAAAAAAAAAAACACCAGGACTTGCTCCAGATCTATTGCAGGATTATTTGCCATGTTAGAAATCAGACCTGTGATTCTGATGTGTACTACTGATTAAGAAACATTGATTTGGATGATTACATATATCTCTCTTGACTTAATTAAGTTATGAGCTATATTATAGAACTCCCAATATTAAACCATCCCTCCTTTCCTTAAATAATTGGTCATGTTTATATTATTCTTTAATGTACTGCTGGGTTTTCTTTGCAAGGATTATGACTTACAGTTTTTAATGTCATAATCACAAGTGGAAGTGGCCTTTCTTTCTTTTTTTTTTTTTTTAAATGTATCTAAACTGTGTGGCTGCTTTGAAAGTTAAATTGTGAGGCAGTCCATATTTCCAGAACTATTTAAGCGAACAAAAAAAATTGGTCTGTTCTTTA
Organism: Ursus arctos; assembly: GCF_023065955.2. Taxonomy (NCBI): domain Eukaryota; kingdom Metazoa; phylum Chordata; class Mammalia; order Carnivora; family Ursidae; genus Ursus; species Ursus arctos. The sequence goes on along the minus strand of NW_026622808.1, from coordinate 38,033,492 downwards.
AAGTATGAAAGTAGTATTCTGTTAAGTGGCCCAAACCCAGTGCCATTTTTGGGATAATTATTTGGCAACAGCTTCCATTTATTTCATGATTTGGGGGGTGTTAGTTCATTTAGATTATCTTCCCTTTTCCCAATGAATTTTATTATCTTTATTGTTCTAGAGTATTACACAGTTCATTCACATATATATCCACTGTCCTTATTCCAGTCTCTTCTTTATCTGTTATATTGTCTTGCCTTTGGTCATTTTGTAATTAGTTGCTTGAATTCTCCCGCCTTTTTTTTTTTTTTCCTTGATTAGACTTAGTAAGAAGGAGGTCATCTGTTTTTTTAATTTTTATTTTCCTACTTTTGGTATGTGTGAACACCCTTTATATTTAGTTATTTTTGTGCCCTTCTTCAGTGATTTTATTCATAACCTTTGTCCATATTTATACTTCTGGGGTATTGGACCTTTTTAAAATTAATGTGTCATATTACGGGTGTAGATTCTTTATCTGAAATGTGCACATCTAATTGTCATTTGTCATACACCTTTGCTAATGTGAAATTCTTTGCTGTCCTTTGTTTTGGGTTTTTTTATGGTTGTTTGTTTTCTGCTCCACAAAACTTTTATAATGATACGAATCTCAGCCTCTTCCTTTACAGTGTCCAGATTTCATGTCTTTTGAAAAGTGTTTCTAACACCAGTATTTTGAAAATGAAGCTAAGAAATAAAATAACTGGGCATTATGTTCAGCGAGGTACGTGAAACACAGTAGGCACTCAACGAACATTCCTTCTCAACCTCCTCTTCATCCTCTTTTTTCCCTCTTCCTCACCGCACCACTCTGAATGGGGATAAAACATGCCCAAAGTGGAGTGGAAGGACTTACCCAAACACTATTCCAAAGGCCTTGATTTTCTCCACAGTTATTACTATCAGTAGCCCCCTTGGGATTTAAGGAACACCTGCACTATGTCTAATCTTATGTGCATGTACATATATACATATTCACACGCATCTATTTAGTTGTGCATAAGCATATGCGTTTATACACATGGATTCTAGTGTAACAAAATCTCTTCTTGAAAATATGTATTTTTTCCCATGGGTGTTTGGATTTATTACATTGAAAAAGGATCACATTGACCATCAGTGAGCATTAATAGTCTTACCTAATCGGATGTGAAATATCATCAAGGAAATTTCCTATGCACTGAAAGTTTTGTCTCTTTCAAAAAACCTAAATAAAGAAACCCCACAAAGCTGATTTTTTGAAAATTGCCTCATATAGGAAATAGTCAATTATGTCACATTTCACCATGATAAACAGTACACTAAATGGGCACAGTATTCTGAAATTCACATGTGGAAGAGAACCACACAAGTGTAAAAAGTAAAATTTATATACAGGATTAAGGGTAAAAGTGTGTGTTACAACATGTTTGCCTGATAGTGTATAATTGCTGAGCATTATTTGTCGGTTAGGGGGATCAGCTAAAGCCCGGTGTATAAAAATTCATGCCAGTAGGAAATTTACCATAAATCAAAGTCTAGATTACTCCATAACATTATGTCTTCAAGTTGTAAATTAACTTGCACAAATATGGCTTTCTGGGTAATGAGCAACATTTCCAGTGGAGCTGGAGGTCTACTATAAATAAGTTCAAATTAGACACCAAGCCTCACATCCCCTTCTGCCATTCTGGGGAAGTGTCTGTAAGGCTGCTTTTGTTGCTAGACTTTCATCCAGATATAGCCTGAAGGGTGTGTCCTTGGGTGTGGGTTAAGGACACCCATCTTTAGCCGTGTCTGTAGCACACACACAGAAATTTTATTTTCACTGTAATACAGCTATAGCTGTTTCTGCTGTAGGTGGGTACAGTTGTGCCTTCCAACAGGGCATTGTTCCAGAAACTGGAGATGCATGGGCCTTCAGATGCCTCACTGAGGTCGCATGTCTCTGGCACTTGAACATTGATCCTGAGTGTGAACCTTAGGGGGCCAAGTGCTTCTGCCTGGCAGGGCCATTTGTCCCTGGGAAGAAATGGCATGTTCCTTTATGAGATGCTGCATATTGCTGTTGGGTTGTTGTTTTTTTTGTTTTTTTTTTTTTTAAGTGTTTTTAAATGTCCTTGGGTAAAAGAAGAGGGAGACACTGGGCCCTATGAGCAAGAAGTAAGTCTTTGCAAGAGAGTTCCAGAAAAGATGGGCCCAAGGAGTTAGAGATGTCCACAGTGTTTCTTTAGGACCCACCAGCCAAATGGAATCCCATTAAACAGAAAAACTACTATCCATACCAATACCAAAACTAATACTAATGCTAATCTAACCATTGCACTAATGCCTAATATTTTTGTCTATTTGCTACATGTCAAGTACTGTGCTATTATTCTGCATGTGCTTTCTTATTTTCTTCTCCCAGCAATCCTGTGAGATGGGTCCCATTTACAACAAGGAACACAAGGGTTAGAGAGGTCAGGGTCAAACATCTGAGGTCACCAGTTCCAGTTTATAATCTCTAGAATACTCTGAAGGCAGTACTCAAACCCAAGTCTGGCTTGCCCCTTACCTGGTTCATTTTGTCCATCACGCATGCCCATCAGAGACTCCTCTGGTTTCAAGAATCCTCAGTTGAGGTTCCTAGTGAATCCTCGTCCTATCAGATCTCCTCTTTGGCCATGTCACATCCACTCGTCAGCTTCCTTGTTCCATCCCTGAGAAGGCCTTCTCTCTTCACCCTCAATCACTTTTTGTGCCTGAAGAATTAAATCATCAGTATGTTCTTATTCCTTATCCCTCTGCATGATAACCTCTCCTTCAATTTCCACACTTATCCTCTCTCTACGGACTCATACAGGCCTGCTTCTGACATTTCCAGGGCCTAGGCTGGGAGGACGGAATGGAGGCCCAGTTTGGCTTGTGTGTCCTTTTTTTGTAATTCCAGTTCACTTAGTCAATTAGTAAACTTTCAGCAACAACTTCCTTAAGAGCCAGGAAAAAAATTGGTGTGTAGGTGTTTTGATATGCAGGCCCTCAGAGCAGGGACCTCAGCCAGGGGACCCTCTTGGCCAGTCTCAGGGTTGAATGAGGTTTAGACTTAGCTCAGTGAGGCAGGGTTGGAGACCACTACCAATCTGCCATTCTAATCCTTTTTCCCTTATGGTGTCCTTCTTTTTTTAAAAATTGAAAGGCAGGTGGATTTATGCAAATTAGGCTCCAACTAGAGTTGCCCCTACCTTACACAGAGCAAAGCAAATTATCTGGAAACTAGCAGAGACTGGCAGACAAAAGTTGGTTTGGGCTCATAGCTAATTATCTGCTACTCTGAATATTGGAAGATCAGGAGTGGAAAGTATTTTTTTCTGATTAGATTTTTCTGGTAAAGTTTGGGGAGGGCATTCTCATCTTTTCTCTGTCTCATCCTCTCCCACTTATTTATATTATTTTCTCTCTCATTCTCTCCCTCTTAACCTTTATCACCATTGAGAGGAAGGAAGGAATGACGGGAGGGAGGAAGGAAGGAAAAAATAGTGAAAGACACAGAAGGTCTTTTCCCCTGCAGTTTTGTATATTGAAAACCGAATAATGAGGTTCAAGGCAGGGGGATGTGTCTGGGGATTTTGAGGCACGCGAGGCTTCTGCTTCAGCTGTGTAAAGGCCTCCACAAGGGTGCTGACTCTCCTAAAATGTCCACTGAATTCAAGTGTGTTCTCTAGTTAGACCAGGGAATTAGAATTAGTGTTGGTGTAAGCAGTGACCTATGACAATTTAAGATTTAATGAGGCAAGAACCACATTGGGCTTGGGTTTTATGTCTCTAAAACTTGTAAAACATGCCATTCTCTTAACCATGTTAAAACAAATATTAGTAATTAGTTAATATTAATGGCTATTTTGATGAAGGTCTTTCTTTTTAAATGGAAAATAAAGCAAGTTGACTGGAAAAGCATATTATGTTCCCCGTGGCTGGGCCAGACTGTGCTGTTTACCTGGTGGCAGCCACCCAGGCTCAATACAGAGGGTCTGGGGGAGATGTGCACCTCCAAAGGCCTGGCATTATAAAGCCAAACCTGCAGAGTGAGGATTGACATTACCACCTGTGAACCACGTCTGTGGAAAACCATCAGAGCACCTAGGGCAAAGGATCTGGAGAACCAAACCTGGGAACAGGAGAGCCAAGGAAGCGGATACCACAGCCTCATAAAATTGACAAAAGACCACGGAGTCAGGGAGTCCCTGAGCACTTTGTCATCCTGCTCCAGGCCACAGCTCCGGGAATTTCACTTCCCTGGTGTCTAAATGCACACTTGGTCCGAGCTTAGGCTGTGGAATTCATCTTAACTTGCTGGAAGAACCAATGTTGACATAATGCCTCCCTGCATGAGATCCCACAGGCTTTCTTCCCAACCCAGCTTAGGTGGTTCTTGGACTACTGGGACATTGGTTGCGGTTATGTCCCATTGTCTCCTCTTTCCCTAAAGTAAGGACGTATTTCGCCCAGCCTGGTTCAGGACTAAATGTATCATATTAAAAGTGTGTTATATGAAGATGCCCCATGTCTGAAAAAGGCTGTGGGGTTAATTACTGCTTTGAACTTAAGCAGGGCAGCCAGAAGGATGTGTTTTTGTTTTTTTTTTAAAGATTATGATTATGGGGCTTCTGGTTAGAATCCTTTGGGCATCAGGCAGGGGTAGCAGCCCAAATTTGGGGGATAGGAGAATAAAATGACAAGAATCTCAAATTGGATAAGTATATATACAGAGGCAGCCTCCTTTCCCTCTGTAATCTCTGTTCCTTTCAATATATCCCGGGTGTTTAGTGAACCGGAAAATACACTTAAAGCTTTCCCCATTGCACTTTCAAAAAGCCCAGGATACTTTAACCAAAATTGCCTTTCCCAGGAACACCTGTCAGCAGTCAGATTTTTTTTTTTCATTGTTAACTGAAACTGAAGCACCCAGCCACGTTCAATATTCATTGAATGACTAGTGACTGCAGGTTGGGGTGGGGGGGCGGGGAAGGGGGTTTGTGCTAACACTCTTTTGTGTCAAGTACTATTCTAGGTGCTGGGAATACAGTAAACAAGACCAACATCTCTGCTCTCATGGAGCTGATGTTCTAGAGAGGGCCAAAACCAATCAACATGATAGGTAAGATAAATATGAGATTGGTCCACATGACAGTGCCATTTTCATAGGTCAACAAGTTTAAAAATTGGCAATTTTATAAGGTTCAACTTAGCATGTGGTATTTTGATGGTGATGAGTGCCAAGAAGAAAACAATTAAAGAAGGGGGGATATGAAGTGTTGAGGTTAGGGATTTTTTTGTTAAAAAAAAAAATCCTGACAGAGAAGGTGAGATTTGAACAAAGATAGAGGGAGTAAGGGAGCCAGCCAAATGCATTTCTGGGGGAATAACATTCTAGGCAGAAGGAATAGCAAGTTCAAAGATTTCTGTGGTAGGAATAGAGTACGTGGATGAAGGATGAGTAGAAATGATGTTAGAAAAGTAATTAAGAAGCGGGCAGGTCATGTAGGGTTGGTGCCGTTAGTATGCCTTTGGCTTGACTCAGTAAAATGGGGAGCCTTTAGGAAGTTTTTGAGCAGAGGAATGACTTGCTTCAGTGTAACATTTCAACAGGATCTCTGGCTGCTGTGTTGAGCAAAGGCTGCAGGGGCAAGAGCAGAAACAGAGAGACCAGCTAGGAGGCCATCATAATGATCCAGGCAAGAGATGATGGTGAACCAGACCAGATGGTGGCAGCAGGTGGTAGTGTGGTGGTCTACCTCTGTATCTGTTTTGAAGGTAGAGCCAACCAGAAATGCTGAAGGATCAGATGTAGGGTATGAGAGTGTGGTAGGTGTTAAAGTTGACCCTGAGGCTTTGGGTCTGAGCAGTGGGAAGAATGGAACTGTCCTGAACTGAAATGAGGATGACTGTAGCAGGAACTGGTTAAAACCTAAGGGACTCTCTCCATCTCAGCAGGTTCTACAATTCCACTATGATGGGCTCAGTTCTGATGAGTGAAAATGCATAGGGGAAGGAAAAGAAGGGAGATAGCCTTCAATAGCCTTTTGGTAATAAAAATAAATGATAATTCTAAGAATGGGTATTGAATGCTTACTGTACACCTAGAGCACCATTCTCATCTTTGAGCATGGATTTCCTATCCAATTCACACAACAACCCTTCTTACAGGTGGAGAAGCCCACAGAGGTGAGGCTTTGGAGTGCAGAGCCTTTCTGAGTTGTTCCTGGGTTGCTGATGGATTTCACCCCTGCAAAGCGAGTGGCTATTTGTGAAGCTTGCAGTGGGTAAGAGCAAAAGACTAGGCATAGTTAGGACTTCTAAGAAAACCAGTAACTACCGATATACTGGGTGCTCTGCTCAAAGGGAAATTCCCACAGCAAGTGGAGAACCTGCCTCTGCAGGCATGTGGTGTAATAGGGTGGGGATTGCAGAGGGCACAGTCTCATCCAATGTGTAGGGTCAGCAGTCTCATCTCAGCCCAATGGTAATGAGAGGCATTGCTGCCTCCACAAGGTCCTGAGAGAGGACAGTGGTTAGCTGGAAGCTCGGTGTGGTTAGGTGGCTCTTTCTCGGCACCTGTACAAACAGCTAGCCTAGGAGGATCTGTGCCTCAACATCGCAACAGAGGTAAAAGCAGAAGCCTGGAGAGATAGGTCTGGTGTTCAGAGACACCGGCAGACTGGGATCCAAAATGTGACTCCGTCACAAGAGTAGATAATTAAACCATCTCAATCTATTGCTTTTCTTAGAATTTGCTCCTAACCACCCCAGAGGGAAGCAATTCCTTCAGCCATCTCCATGCAGCAGGGAAGCTCAGGATAATGATATCATGGCAAGTGAAATAATTGAGGACACAAAGCCATATGTAAATGTGTGAAAGGTTATTAAGTTGGGAAAGCACATATATAGCAGACTAGAAAGAACAACATAATGTTTCAGTTTGTCTTTTTTTTTTCTGTCCTCATGTCTATTTATTTTTATCTTCTAATTTTTCTACCACAAACTAATAAGAGAGGTTAACAGCACGGGATTTGCAGACAGACAGACCTGGGTTCAAGTCCTAGCCTCACTTTTTATGAATTGTCTAACTCTGAGCAGCTGTTAGCCTTTCCAAACCTCTCTGTCTCCATCTGTGCACTGATAGTAGGGTTGATTCAAAGACTTAGTGAGGATAATGCATGGAAAGTATATAGCAGGATAGGTGCTGCTGATGTCATTCTTCATTTTATTTTTAAGGCAAATAATCAAGACCATTTGTAATCTTAGCAATCCATATTGGGCCGGTTAAAAAAAATCAAGTTTATCAGTTGTCATAACTGGCAACCAACTCAGAGATCCAGATCCGGAGGGGCACTAGGACATAGTGAGGACTTGAGAACACCCGCTCCGTTGAAGGGACAGTTCCTGCTCATTTCCAGGTGATTTCTGTCATGTAGGAATACAACCTTAGTATTACTAATTCTTCCTATTGTTAAAGAAAGCCCCACATTGGGATTTTTAAATAAAGGCAACTAATTAAAACAAAAGAACTTTTAAAATTCCATTAAAGTCAAACAAAATACTTTTGTGGATCAGAAATGCCTTGAAGGGTGCCAGTTTATAAGTTGTATTAGTCAGCTTTGCTGTATAACAAATGACCCCCACAGCTCAGTGGTTACAGATCAGTCATGGGCCATTGGGAGCACTTCATGTCATTGTCTCTTGGGCATCCAGGGTGAAGTAGCAGCCTCTGTTTGGGACACTACCATTCTCATGGCAGGGAGGAATTACACAGTGGTCTTGGTGTTTTTGCTTAGAACTGGCATGTATCACTTCCTCTTGCATCTTAATGGTCAAACAGATCTCATGGCCAAACCTGTCAGTGGTAAGGAGGAGAGTACACTCTTTCTACTGGAAGGCCCTGCAAATCACCTGGCAGTGGGAAGGAATGTTGGCTGCTCTTACAGGAAAGTAGGGAGCAAATAATTGGGAATGGTAAAATAATCTACCACAAGAACCTTCTGCCCAATCCTCCTCTTTCCATTCACTTGCCCTTCCAGGGTTTTGTTCAACTCTTGCCAGTTATCTTCTAAAATCCAGCTGAGACTCTATATAGATTTCCTTAGAAACAAGTATAATTCTTTGTGGATTGTGGGGTGAATATCCAATCTCTAAACTTGGCACTCAGGCCTTCCATAATTTGGCTTCTATATATTAGGTTGAACTGAATGAAATTGCTGATATTCAGCTAGTTTTTAATGTGAAAAAATGACCATTTCATATTACTCAACCAAATATATTTATAATTTTTTATCCTCTGAGAGCTAAAGTCTGGACTATACAACATTACCTAACAATACCCTGTAATTCCACCTGCAGACCTTTGTTCCTTTCACCCCCTATGCTTGTGTGTACTTTTTCCACCTTTGCCATCCCCAGACAGAGACTCTGTGGTTTTGCTCCTAAAATGTGCTTGGGAATAGGATCAGCAAGGAAGGAAAGGGAGCCATCCCTATAAACTATTAGAGGATAGCCTCATGTGCCCCAGAGCTCCTAACCCAGGCTGGACTGAGTCTTAGCCCCCAACCTACCCCTGAATAAATGCTGAATGGTTTGACCTCATCAGTAATGATGGTGACCCTCAAGGTCCAGGAGGGCAGACTTCTTAAATGGCAAGAGGGCAGGTCTTTTGTGTGTGGAAAGCAGACATTCATTCAGGATATATATATTGACCTCCTCTGTGTGCATGGCCCTGGTCAGAGTTCTGAGGAGGATAACAGTGAACACAGCAGACAGGCTCACTGTGACCCTGGAGCTCAGCCCAGTGCATAGCACATGCTAGAGTTTCAGAGCCAAAGGGACATTGGAGCCTGTGACATCCCACACCCCCATTTTACAGATGAAGAAACCATGGTCCAGCTCTAATCCCAACCCTAAAATCCATCCACATAGCAGCCACAGGGATGGTCTTAGGGCATGTGTTAGATCATGTCGTTTCCTGCACTATATCTTCATACACATATCACTGCATTTACATAATTAAACACAATAATTAACACAAAAAATACAGTAAAGTCCAAACTCCTCACTGGAATGTGCAGCTCGTCTCTGCCCACTGCCTGCTTCCCCACACCCATCTGATATCCGTGTCCCTTTCACTTCTGAGCTCCAGCCCCACCGATTTGATTTTTCTAAGCTCATTCCTGGCTTACAGATTTTACACTCATTGTTGCCCCTGCTGCATATGCTCTTCCCTCTGATCTGCCCACAGGTGGCCCCATCTCCTCCATGCTTCAGGCCTCAATTCACATGTCTTCTTCACAAAGGAGAGCCTGGCTAAAGTCTACCTTCTTCCCTATAACTCTTGATCACTTTATTCTTTTAGGTTGTCTTTATCTGAAATTGTATTTATTTACTTGTTTATTTTTCTTCTCTACCATAGACTTTGAATTTCAGGAAGGCAGAACCTAGTCCTTCAAGTTCACTGCTGTGTCCCCAAGACCAAGCACAATACCTATCACAGAGTTGGTGATCATAACTAGTTATTGAATGAATGAATGAATGAATGAATGAATGGTGTGAAGAGTCTGGCTTATGGATACTCAGATGATGCTTTGTTCCAGAATTGGTGTTCTGATCTGTCAATCAGCCTTCTTCCCATCCTTCTACATTTGGTATTTAATAAGCACTCAAATATTTGTCAAATGAACGTTAGGGGTGTTCATAGCCTGGTTGTCATAGGGAGGACATTTCATTTTCATGTCTGTAGATGACATCAGTGATCACTCAAAACAATCATTTCTTGCTCAGCCTCAAAACCCTCTTGAATCTAGTATTCCCAGTGAGCTTCACCTACAGATCAGAGCAGATCTGTTTGCCATTCCTGGTTTAAGCTGTCTTCATGTATCTGGGGCATGTCTGATTAGGCAGTCTCCTTAGAGGTCTAACACATGAAAGACCACCTTGTCTCCCGTAAATTAAAGCATCATAAACGAAGCTGGGGCTGAGAGGCAAGAAGTGACTCTGAGTAGTGCTGGGCATCTGTCACACCGGCAGTTTTCTGTTTTACTTCCCTCACACATGTGCCTGAAGGCAAGGAGCCCACAGTCAGGACAGCCAGTGAAAATCGAATAGACTGCCTTACTGAAGCCCCTGAGGTCTTTGACAGGCCCTGGAACCAGCCACTTTGGAGCTGGCAGATATGTTAGCAATAGAAGAAGGTGCGAGTGACTTGGAAGCTGGCACTCCTGGCAAAAAAACCAAAGCCCTCTGAACAGTTTACATTTTATAGTACTGCATGCCAGTTGATTATGCCATTGGAGCGCCAAAGTTTACATTTTATCTGTATGACTGTTTAATTAGCACTTCCTCACTTATTATTGCCCTTCTCCACTCATTAAGTCATAACTCCATGAACACAGCAGGGTCCTTGCCTGGTTTTGCTCACTATTTTATCCTTGATGCCCAGTCTGGGCCTGGCATACAACAAATAAATATTTGCTGCCTGAATGACCTGGGGAAATAGGTGACAGGACAGACATAAGAGGAGTGGGGAGGTGACCTGGGCTATGACATGGGGGATTAGTCAGGTGACCCATCCTCAGGAATCCTGTTCCAGGAAGTGGAGGTGGGATGGCAGAGGGGAAATATAGAGTGCTTTTGGGCAGCCCTTTCTCTCCCTAGATGTTGGGCTTTCAGAGAAGATGATTTCTGGGTTATAGTCCCAGAGTTCTTTACATAACCCAACCCCAGAGTGCCTGAGGTCTCCAAGAGGGTCATCAACCCCTCCTAAACTGTGCCAGACAGAAGAGGCAGGGCTTGAGGGTGAGCACTGCTTTCCAAGATACCTTCCTTTGTGGGATCTCAGCCTGTCTCTCAAGCTCTACTCATCTCCTGTACTCCTCATTGTTCCTAGGGCAAACTGCAGTCTGATTTTCTTCACATCCACTTGAAATGCCAACCCCGCCTGGCCTCCTTGGGTCATTTCCAAGGGTAGACAGGGAGAGCTCTCATATTGTTGTTTGAGTCAATTAAAATCATCCACCCAAACACTGCACGTCCATTCCTCTTTTATTCAGTTTGGGTCTTTGTTCCTTTTCCCTGTGGAGAGAGCCAGGAAGTATGTTCTAACCTAAAATGGAGCAGATTCTCCACATCCCCAGCTTTCCTATTGCCCGCCCCCAGGAACAGCAGTGATCTTGGTGATCTACTGCGATTTAGCTTGGCCGGGGGTAGACCAGACCTTGAAATCAGCCTCTGATTTCTACTGCGGGCCTGGGCAGTAGAAGTAGCTTCCTGCATTTCACTTAGTGCTCTGGGATGTGGAGCCTGGGTGCCCCCATGGCGGGGCCTGAGCCCCTTGGCAGACCCCTCCCCAAGTCTGGAGTCCAGCCTGGAGCCAGTTCATCCAACGACCACAAGACTCTACCACTCTCACACTCATTCTGTCACAAAAATGTTTTTCTGAGATTATTGAAAAGTAAAACAGAGACAGTGGGGTCATTTAATCATTTATTCAGCAAAATACACTAAACCCAAACTCACCTTAACAGGCGAGGAATAGAAGTGCTTTGGACACGTGCAAGATTTCCTCAGGCTTTTCCTCTGGTTTAGTCTGCTGCCTCCTCTCTAAAGCAGCCTTTGCACTGTTTTGTATTAATGCACTACCCGCATGATGTAATAGCTCCAGTGACAGCTACTCCCTGAACCTCCAGGAAAAACTTTAAGTAACGACCCACTCTCTAATGCACGTTCCCTCTGTTGAGGATGCCTCTGCCAGTTTAGATTATCTAAAAATGTTCATTTTGAGTCATTAGGGCAGAAAGCCATAACAATAGTTGCACGTGCTACGTCATCGAGTGGAATACAATAGCTCTCTTAGACCCTGGGAAAGATTGATTGCTGCATTTATCTGTAGATTAAATATGAATGTGGGGACCTTGAGGATCAGCCTGTGCAGAGCCATTACACTAGTTTGAACAAGTACCAATGGCTGGAGATGGATGGGCAACTTAATCCACCAAGAAAACTAGATTTTAGATTGTTCTTGTGTCTTGAGAGAAAAAAAAAGTCTTTTATTTAAGCAGGTAATGTGGATAATTGCATGTGTTTTGCATAATTTGATTTATGAGGATAGTATGGTCACATATGTACCCTGGTCTGAATTCTCTATCTTAGGAATTTCAGCTTCATTCAGTCAAAAAAAAAAAAAAAAGGGTGGGGGAGAAATAGATCATGTGGACTTGTAGGGAGACTTGATTATGACTTACTTTTATGACCATTGGAAGAATCAGTAGTACGTTGACAACTTCTAAGAAGCTATCTTGAGTTGGATTAAAACCCGTCTCCTAGAAATTGTTCTAATAGGTAATTCTTGAAATTGACACTTTGGCACAGAGTTGAAGGGCTCTAGAATTTGGCAGCCAATTCTAACCCGATGTGTTGCCAAAAAGAAGAAAAGCCCCACCAAAAATGGGCCTGGCTGGCTCGTATTCCGTTGTTCATAGTCCTATTCAGCTACATACAGCAGAGAAGTACTCCCCTCATTTAAGAGACAGGGAAAAAGAGGCCCCATGCCTCTATTCTTAGGTTTCTAGATTTTATTGGGTGTGTGTTAGTCTGCAGATGAATCCTAGGGAGATATGTGGGTAAATAAAAGTAGGGATTCATTCAATGATTGCCAAAATATCTTGGGGGTGCCTAAGAGACTATCAGAAAACCTAATTAGTTTAGAATCCATTAATTCAAGACTTTAAGATCATATGACCTAAGCCGAGCTTTGCTTTTGCTCTGTCTAGGAGAGCAAAGTTTGATGAGCAAAATAACAGTGTGACCAGAGCCCTAAGGTATCACATTCACTCATATAAAGATTCAGCCAACATTTGTTGTGGGTTTAGCATCCGCCAGGCTCTGGGCCAGGTTATCGGAGACTATGATGGGCATAGGCCTGATGTATACAGTTCAGCAGACACGAATCCATTAACAAGTAAACATGGTACAAGTGCCATAGCACATGTGGCAAAATTTAGTTCTCTTCCAAGAGGTGGCAGAGCTCAGGAGGACGGAGCAGTCTGTGCTTACCTGGAAGCGAAAATTGCCTGAAAAGAAAAAGAAATTGCTTATAAACGAGGCTAGTGATAACAAATGTTGTTTCATAATCCATATGGCTCTTGCAGAGACTTAATTTCAGTTAGAACTATCTGTGTTAGAGAGGTAAACACTTTTTCTAAATTTGGAGAACATTGAAGGGCTCAAAAGTAAGAATTATAAAACTTTATTCTAAACTAAATAGGATAAGGTAAATGGTGAACATATTTCTAAGAATGTTAGTATCTGAGAACTTGGTTTGGGGACTGTACAAGATTGAAAGAGATAGGTCTGCATGCCTGAGTTAGGGAATACACTAAAATAGTGTTCATAAAGCTATATCATGAGAATCCAACTTTTTTTAAGATTCTATTCTTTAAGTAATCTCTACACCCAACGTAGGGCTTGAACTCACAACCCTGAGATCCAGAGTCACACTCTCTACAGGCTGAACCAGCGAGGCACCCCAAGAATCCAATATTTTTTTTTAAAGGGAACAGGCTTTAATTATCAATAATATTTATTCTTTATTAGGAATATGGGAGAAATTTCTTATTTTTTAGAAACCGTGACATATTTAGGGATGAAATGTCTTGTTTTCCAACTTTAAAATATTTCAGAAATAAAAGATGAAAAAATATGACATATCTGTTAAGTCTTGGCAGTGGGCTTATGGGTGTTTCTCCTCTCCTTTTCTGTATGTTTGAAAATATCCGTAACTTAGAGTCAGAAAATCTTATACTATTTGCCGAATACCTTCTATGTGCAGGACAGTTATGCTTGCTACTAGATATTTGTTCTTTCTAAATTTCACAACAACCCTTCAAAGGCAATAAAACCATGCTCCTTTAAAGATGGCAGATCTGGAGCCCAGGGTCACCTCGTTAGTAGGAGGCGGAGTCTATCTCTGAATCTGGGTGTGTTTAATGACAGACACACCCCACATATCTTCATCATGTGTGCAAACTCCTGTCCAGAGCAGGAATTCTCTTGACAGTCTCTGTCAAGATGGCCATTTTCCCCTTTCTCGGAGACTTCGATGGATGGGCAGCATTCCATCAATTCTAGACACCTCCACATTCCACCTAGGTACGATGAAAACCTTCCACTAATTAGTTTAAACTTTTTAATGTCTCCCCAGCATCCCTGGGAGATGGTTAATTCTTCCACTGACCCCCTTCACTTAGATGCATGTCCCAAATACCTCATGTGACATACTTAAATACTAAAAAAAAAAAAAAAAAGCGTTCACTATTTATCTCCAATTCAAATTTAACTGGACTCTTGTGTTTTTGTTTGCCAAATTGGGTAAGCCTACCTATAAAGCCTAAAGTCTTTACTACCTGGCCCTTTGCAGAAAAAGTTTGCTGGCACCTGCGCTGTAGCAATAATAATGATAGGAATACCTGGAGTAAGAACAACAGTCATCAAAGCAGCAACAGCCTGTTTGATTTGCATTGTCAGTTTCAGTGCGCTATCTCATCTAATCCTCAAAGCATCTATGTTAATGTTGGCAGAGGTTCTGGATCACACAGTGAGCACATGGTGATGCTAAACATACGTCTCCTGTCTCCCCATGTCCCCATCAACCCTGGGCCTATCTATTCCTTTTGGAGGAAGGTCTGTATCTCATCGTTGTTTTTTTCCCTAGGTTTATATCGCACCTTTTAGGCTCTCCTATTCCAGAAAGAAGTCAAGACACCCCTGAACCACTACCGTTCGCTGTATTTCATTCCTCAGTTAACTGACTCCATATGTGTACTGTACGTGTCAAATAATTGTAGCATTATTTCTGGATTATTTTATCTGAGCGTTGTTTTTATGCGGCACATTCTCATACACTGAACCACCTCCGGGCAGACCAGCAGAGACACCCGGAAGCCGAGTTCTATATGAATGAGCATTTAATAGGGATGTCTTCATTGTACATCATAGTGGATTTATTTTTCTCCCCACTGTATATGTGAAAATACTTTAATGTATTGAATTGCAACCAGATTTGATAACTGAGTTTTGCTACTCAGTCTATTTTGAGTGTTTCTGAGCCACAGTAAAAGAATATGTCTGCCCTTATATGCAGCAAATATCAAAGAGCTGATCCATGTAACCATCATTGAAAACACTGGGTCGGGGTCTCCAAAGTGCCCCTAATCAATTTTTTACAACCACACTGAGATAGTTGCTTACGTTACAGACAGTAGACTATTACCTTTAAGAAAGAAGGTGATTGGAAGATAAAACAGCTTCAGAATGTGTTTCTGAAGAATCCAGTCTGCTCCTTGACTTTGGGCAGTGGGAGGCACATAATTTACCTATGATACTGCAGGCTCTCAGATGTCAACATGCTATTCCATCGGGGCTGTGAATTTGCTTTTTTCAGCCATTAGAGAAGAATGAGACTGAAACCTACAGTCTGTTTTCATGTGATAACCTTGACACTGGACTACTGTTTGGTAGGGGGCTTATGTCAGGGAGGGGGGCTGACACTCTGTGGGTAAAAAGGTTAAAGCCAATAACAAAGTATCTCTTATGAAAAGTCATAGCATTGGAATTGACCAACTTTTAAAGAAACTTTAACCAAAATGCTCAAACTTCTAATGCATAAAGATGAACCTATTAAAGTAAAACAGTTTCCTTATTTTTCTTTTGTGTAAAAATATTCTCCATGTAAGTTTAAGTGCACTGCTCTTCAAGATCAACTGTAAAACTTGAAAGTGTCAGTCATGCAGATAATTGGAAACATATAAATTAAAGAAATGCGCAGCTGTAAAACTAACTACTAGTTCCATTTAAAAGACTAGATTTGCTAAAGGTAAAATCTGCTGTTTTCCAAAACCCTTTTCCTCCTCCATGATTATGTTGCACGGAAAGAAAAAACAAGCTTCATCATACATGTAGTGAATTTTAATGTAACATTTTTTTGTTGTTTAGTCTTTCGTCCTAGAGTATTGAGAATAGAAACTACCATGTTTATCATACTTATTTTGACCTTCACCTTCTTTTTTTAATGAAAGAGACTTAAAATGTCCCAGCTGGTCCGACTCCCAGTGAGGGGGAGGAGACAGTAGGGAACCCTTCTTCCTGTGCAAATGTCGAGAAGATGGAGTAAGACCTGAGTGATTTAAGTGAACTGTGAAGTAGTCATCATCCTCATTTATGAAAAATTTAGGAAGCTGTTTCTTAAAGTTGTAATACAATTGTAATTTTCAAAATTTCAAGAAGAAGTGGCACAACAATGCACCAACTCAGGGACTGGTTTCCTTTAGAATACTGCTCCCAATTTGTTTTAATTTATGCTCTGTTGAATTGATACAAAAGGAGAAATTCCATAGATAGGTAAACTTGGGGAAACCTGAAATCTTGTAAAACAGAGTTGCTTTTGAGGTTTGGCTTAATTGTTAGGGAGTAAAATTTAATTCCAAATTGAAATTCCACTGCAAAGAACTAAAAATATTAAGAAT
Source organism: Ursus arctos (assembly GCF_023065955.2). Taxonomy (NCBI): domain Eukaryota; kingdom Metazoa; phylum Chordata; class Mammalia; order Carnivora; family Ursidae; genus Ursus; species Ursus arctos. The sequence goes on along the minus strand of NW_026622808.1, from coordinate 38,016,951 downwards.
TAGAGTTTATAATCTAAAAAGAAAAAGGAAAAACCACCTTATCTGGTGGAATTTGGTGGTTAGCCCTCACCTTGGCAAGCCAAGTGTTTTGAATTTCCAAAATGGACTCTCTTTTAATATGCTTAAGCCTTATTTGTTGGTAGAGACCTCAGTGAAGAATATATTTGATCCATTCACCTTCATTGACATAAACCCACTATAACGTTCTTGGAAAATGTTATATAATTTGAGTTGGTTTGGCTTTTAATGCATAATAAGAAGAGTGGAAAGATCCAACATCCACAATTTCTTAGATTAAATGGCTGGATTTCTTTTGGCTATAGACATGACCCACCTTGTCTGAATGCCAGCTCTCAGTGTGCAGCCTCGCAATGTCCTAGGAGACAAGGAAACCTAACTCAGAAAGTTGTAAAATGGGGGCAGAGATCTTAAAAGTCCAAAGATTCCTGAAGGGCGTATAGGGTCACTGGCGCATGTGTGTGTGTATGGGGGGGGGTGCTTTGAAGAATGGCAGGAGTCCAGTCCACCCTTCACCTTTCATGATACCAATCAAAGAAATGTGTCCAAGGATGATGGAGTTCTAGGAAAACCACACAATGAGAAGAAGCAGAGGTTTCTATGACCTTCCTGGGTGTAAGCAGAGTGGCTGTGGTGTGGGTGGTTTGGAGTTGGGGAACCCATTTCACTTAATTTGGTTTAACACATTTCAGAAATCCTATACTATCTTGGCCATAGATTCCAGTTCCTTAATCTTTCAGAAATGGATAATTTGGTATGATATAGTTTTTTGCCTGGAAAATTTTTAGATCAAACTTAATATATAGAGCTGTCTCTTCTTCATGAACTTAGAGCACCCTATGTTTTGGGGAGAATAGTGGTTTACTAGCATCAAACGGCATAGCTCAGCTAATTGCTAGGAAATATTGGATAGCCAAAAAGAGTTAATATTTTAGCCACTCTACTAGTGATAAAATGTAATTCTCTCCATGTGATAAAATTGTCCTTATTGTTATTTGAATACAAAATATAAGAATTCAAAGACATAAATGTGTGTATGTTGATCCAATATTTATCTTGATTTCTAGAATGGTCTTCTACAAAAGAGATCTATTACCTGAGCCTAAAATAAAATTCACTTTTTAAAAAATATTTGACGGAGAATACTTAGTTAATATTAACTAAGAACTGTGATTATATTTCTTAAATTGTAAGCTATTTGACAAACAGCCAATATTTATGGAAGTGTCAATAGCCTAAACGATTGGAATATTCAGAGTGAGCACTTTACAGGTTTATAATTGCTTCTTCTCCTACCACACGCATTTATCGAATGCTTACCCTGTGTTGGGCATTCTGTTAAGTCCTTTATAGACGGCAGTCATTGACTTCCTACATCAATCCTATGAGAATATTGTCCTTATACTAATTTCATATATGCAGAAAGTAAGGCGCCTTATTGTTAGATTGAATCCTATATTGTCATTTTTGTGGGTTGAACCTACCTGCATACTAGAAATTTCATACAGATCCACCAAATATAACTATATTATAATGATTTTATATGTATAGTTATAATTATCACATGAATTTGGACATAACATTAGTCAAATCATATTTCCACTGTAAACTGCCTCAGCACGAAGCCTGAGATAGAAGTCAGTCTGGAAAGTCGTCCTCTGCTACCTCTTGAATTTCTTTACAAATCCAAATTTGCTTTATGGTTAGTGACATCATAGTGCTCTTTTGTAGAAGGTAAGTCTTCAGGAGCAACTTACATATTACAGAATTGTTAATTAAAACTGGGGAAAATGTCACAAAATAAAGGGGAGACCTCCTTGGCTGGAAGTGATAGCCAGGATTCACTTTAGTTGCAAGCAGAGCAGTTTTTAGTTCAAAGTGGAGCACTTTTACCAAAAGCATATTGAATTTGGTGTGTTCATGTATTAACTAAGTGGTTTTTAAGTTAAAAGTTGAAAAGGTGAAAGCGTATTTTAACATGGATTTGGGTATGCATTTTTTTCTTTCTTCTTTGTATTTTATCATTTTTAAAATCAGAGTTAAAAGTAGGCCCTTTGGCTTTCTCCCTGTTTGAGGGAGGGATCCTGAAGTGGTTTTCTTTGCCTTGGTAGGGGGAGATGGGGTGATAGGTGAGAGATTCAAAGAGGCAAGAAGGACTGACTGCCCTTTCTAAAACAAGTGATCTTCCCGGCATTTTAATGGCTTGGAAACAAACAGTTGCTAGTGCCACTCTGTTTTCAAGTGATTTGATTTTTCGTGGCTTCGGCCAGTGTTTGGAAATAATTCATCAGAAGGAGATGTCAGGATGAACAACAGATGCATTAAAGTGAAACAGCCTTTGACATGTCATACCTCTGGTGCTCTTAGACTTTTAATTTTGAAATTTCAGAAAGATAAGCGAACCGGAAAAACAGTGATCCATGGCATCAAAAATACTTACTGTCAAGTCCAATTTCCCATTTCTTGTGTCCCATTGGGCATGTAGAGGAAGCTTCATTGCACCTTTTAAAATGAGACTCGGCTTGAATATTTTGATGTCAAATGGCATAAGCCAGGTTCACTGATATTACAGTCATCTAAGATCATGTTAGCATCAGAAAGCCTCCTGGTGCCCCCAGTTTTAGTAATTATCAGTGCCTACTACGATGTAGCCTACTATTACATATGCCTACTATTATGCATGCAGCTCCTATTATGTAGGTGCAAAAATACTCGAAGATGATAAAAGTACGCTTAAAAGTCTGAGGATAATGAAATTATGTCAAGGTGGCTTTTTAGCTTAGTGATTGTGTTTCAATTTGTAAATGTTATAACTGTTTAAAAAAATTTTTTTTTCTCTAGCAAGCTGCAAACTTTTAAAGACATTAAGCCTGCCAAATTATAGCCACTTATTTCTGCCTGACGTATTTTTCAGCTTAGAACCACAGAGGGACTGCCAAGCCTGTTCCTTTTCATTACCTGTTCTGTGTCTGGCCCAGAGTTTAGATTTTCGAAAATGGAAAAAAGCTGTTTGCAAAATCACAAGGCTCTTGAGCTCTTAGTTTCTTCTTAGTATCAACGTTTATTTATTTAGGTTTGGGCTGGGTTTCAAAAGATTGAAATTGGAAACAGAGAAGGTGACTCTGAACACCATTTATCTGTATATAAGCGAACGTTCAATGTACGTTTAATTTAAAAAATTGCTGTTTCCTACAAGAGGGAGCTATTTTTCACATTGTTACAACATTTTTAGAGGTCACTAGGTGGTCATGTCACCAGCAGGGAGTTTTTGTTTGGCAGGTAACATTGGCAGTTAGTTACAAATGCCTCCCATGATTCAGTGTTCAAAGGGGGCTGCTTTGCAAGTAACAAATACTTACAACCTGAGAACTGAAGTATAAAAAGTAGTGACAGGGGAAAATGTTTGGAAATGTAAAACAGCATCTTTAGTGGCCAAATTAGGGTGTTTGGGGAGTTGAAGATTACATGTCTACTTTATACTTGCGTTTAGCGTTTACAGAAGCAATAATGCCTTAACTACCCCACTTGGCCGTCACCTTGCTTCTAGTTAGCAAGTGCTCTTAATTTCTGAGTCACTGGTTGCCGTGATTTGAAATAATGTTCAGATTCCTGACAATAATCTTTATTAACCTCGTACCCTGCATTTGCCATCCTGATGGTTACTCAACCTGTGCCTCTCGGTCATTCCTCATTGTGAACGCTGGTAATTTAAGCAAGATTAAGTGGGCAGCTAAAAGCACCAATTACCGGGGCTTCTTCTAGGCTTCCATATTTACAGACAAACCAGTATTTCAAATTTGGGATAAGCGAATTATAAGCTGTCTTTATGTGGAAATAAATAAATGAAGTGCAGATGGATCTTTGAGGAAATGGTTAAGTTGAAAAAAAAAAAAGATTAATAGCCAATCATTAGAACTGCAAGTATTTTGTTTGTAATTAGTTTTTAGAAGTCTTAAAATGGAGATAGATTCTTTTTTCTTCAAAACAGGACAAATGTTGTGTCTCCTCTACCCTCCCCCTTTTAAGCCAAGAAAAAACTTAAAGAAGGCAGTTATTAGCTAGGAATATAATGCGGTTAATTTGCTATATTATACAACTTGTATAAAATACGTTATATTTTTTTAAGCTAGAAGCTAAATTTGAGCAAAGAGTTGTCATAGCTCATGTTGAGTTGTTTAGGATAGAAAAGCCTAAGAATTTCAGACTTCTTTAACAGAACAAAGAAAGACATTTAGCACCTGTGTCTATTTGCAGTTCAAAGAGAAACTACAAATAAATTGATGGGACTTTCGTTTATTTGACTATAGCAGTTCGTTGATATTTTTCCCCTTATAATTTCGTGAGGTTTTAAAATTCTCTGTGTAACAACGAGCAACTGTCACAGCCACACGTTTTTTTTTCCCTTCAAGCGAATTAAATTTATATTCTTAATGACACTTTGCTACTTCTTTAATCCTTTGCAGAAAGCTTTTTGGCTCTGAAGATCCATTGAAATACTGGGTTTAGATATTCAAGAGTTCTGCTAAGTGATTTAAAAAAGGAAGGCTGAATCCAGAGTGGAAATGTTGTCTTGGATACACTGTCAAATTTAGAGTTTAGTTTTTCTTTTTGCACTTACCAGAAAAATTCATTTCTACTCTCCAAATTACATTTGCTGAAGTGTGTGCAATTGGAATTGTGATACCATGGTAAACACTAGGAACATACTAAATCTCTAGATACAAACACAGAAAACTGAGAATATCGTTGCTTAACATTCCTTTTAAAAAAGACATAGTTTTCTCTTCTGGTCTCTAGCAGCTGGGAATACTCATATTACTCCCTTGACAATTGGAGATTTGAACATATTTATCTTGTAGTTGATTACAATAGTGAATTAATAAATTAATGATAACTATAGCTTGCATTTATAATAGCAATAACTGCTTATACTTGACTAAATGTGCTAAATGGTTTACATGTTTTATCTCATATAATACCCTACAAGAGTGAGTATTATTATTCTCATCTTACGGATAAGGAAACCGCGATTCACAGAATTAGTTTCCCCCAAATAGATCCGAGTGGTGCTCAACTAGGATTTGAATCCGGATCCATGGAATCCCATTCATTCATTCAACAAATATTCATTGAATGTTCAGTGGATTTAAAAAATTGATAATTTTTAAATTTCTGTTTAGAAAGAGCCGTTGTCTTTCCTGCAAGTGGATTATGGTCACTTCTTTCAAGGAATCATTGGAAAAGGAAAGCTGTATTTCCTCCAGATAGTAATTTTCCCTTCGTGGACTTACACTATTTGTCCCAGGTGAAACTCCCACCAGCCATTTGGACTTATGGTTTTAAGCAGGCTAAACAAATTTGGCTCAACTCATGGAAGCAGTGCCCAGTTCATAGTGGGTCCATCACAGATATTGTTTGGGATGAATCAAGCTGCACCATCCATCACTGTTCGGGCTTTAGGGATCAGAGCTGTGTGCGTAGGGTTACTGCCCATAGTAATGCCTGCCAATTTCATGAGATTTTGCAGTTGATGAGATGCTTTCCTGTGGGTCATCTCATTTGAACCTCTCAGTGACCCTGGGAGTGGGTAACAGTATTTTCATTTAAGATGTATAGTATCAAGTGACTTGTCCAAGGCACACATCTAAAATCAGGTGACTGTCTTTCTAGGAGTCTCCTCCTTTCTATTTTCCCATTAGTACCAGTGGGGGGTAGGGGTTGAAGGTTCAGACTTCTCCCCCCCTTCTCATTGGCCTTGTGGCATCATGGCCAGTTCACTGCCCACTGAGTCCTGAAACGCTGTTGTCATTCACTTGGGGAATTCTGGCACTATACATGGTGAATCGCTCTCATCTCTGAGGATTTGTAAGCAGGTTTAGATTTGGCATCAGTCCACAGGCATTCCAGAAAATGAAAGGAATGAACATCCAAGCACTAGCTGTGAGCTGTCCTGGGTTGCTTGCACTGACAGCAGCTTTATGACTAAAGGGAGATCCTTTTATTGGAATTCAGCCAAGTCCTCACTGGGTTCAAAGTGTTTGGGTTGTCAGTTTTTTCTGTGTCAATGGCATCATTACTTAGAACAACAGTTTCAGGTTGTTTATTTTATTTTGAGACTTATTAAATTATAGACTTCATGGGTTCAAATCTCCACTTTGCCCTTTATTAGCCATGTGAACTCTAGCAAGCTAATTCACCCCTCTGTCTCTACTTCCTTATCTGTAAATGGGGAAATAATAGCACCTGCCTCATTAGATGGCTGTGCAGATTGAATGACTTAACACAAGAGAAGAGTTAGAATAGTGTATAGTATAGTGTTATAGTGCTATCGTGCTGTAGGATAGTGTAGTGTTTGGCACAGAAAAAGTGCTGGGGAGTGTTAGCTAAATATTCCCTATTGTGGGATCTGTGGCATGTACCCTGGGGGGGATAACAGTCTTGGCAAGAGTGTTCAATAATCTCGAAATAGGCCAGTGGTGTGCTGGGAAAACAGGGCAATGGTGGAGGGGGGGGAATCCCTGATTGGTGGTATTTGCCAATTTCCATAGTGTAAATACTCCTACCATGGCCAAGGTACCGACTGACCATGGAGTTGGAAAGAGATCCAGGTAACTGACTCTCCCTAGCCAGTAGCAGCCAGTTCCAACACACCACTGAAATAGACCCTTCAGGCTGTGAGGTTATTAGAGTAATTGCCAATGAGAATGGCCCTCAAATCCTATCTATCCCCTTTTCTTTTGATGTGAAACCATTATTTAGGGTGGGTTCCCAGTGATAGGGACCCCCCCCAATCCCCGCCCCCCCCCCCCCGCCCCCATACCTATAGCTGATTGACCAAGACTGGGCTAATCTATTTTCTTTCTAGGAAGGTCAAATATCCTTTTTCCATTAAGGCTGAAGGTTTTAGCAGAGTTACTATATAAATGGTATGCCTTCCCAAGATGGATTTGGAATTTCCTGCTACCAGGGTACTGGAGCATCTTTCTCACTGACTTTCCTAAGACTCACTTGTTAGTCTTTTTTTCCCTTGACCTATCCAAGTATGCCTCTAATACTCCTCTCTTTGCTAAGTTAGCTGGAGTCCATTTCTGTAGCTGACAGTCCAAAGAAACCTAACCAAACTCATCTTTTGTTAGAATTCTTGCTCTGGGAATTGCTTGACATGGGCCTTTGTTGTCTGCACCGATACCTTCAGAGATGGGAAAGAGGCAGCTTGTGCTGGTTGTTTGAAACTGTGACTTAGCCAGAGTTCTTTCTGCTATTGGATTGGCATCGGCCTCATCTACCTGTGATTTCCTAATTCAAATCTTAGCGTCCCTAGGGAGTAAGCCTCATCCGTACACTTCAGCCAATACTTGGAGGAGTAACTACCATATGGCTAAGTCTTCCAGACACTGATTATTCACACATTCATAGCCATACATATATATATTGCATTAAAAAAATTCAATGCAAGGAGAGGCAGAGTATGTCATATTTTAATATTTCATACTGGACTCTCTGGCCAACCTTTATATGTGGTTTTCCTAACGGTTAATGTTGACCGACCCAACTTTTCTTTCCTTTTCTGGTAACTGAGGGTGCTGAGAAGGACCTGGACATTGTGCGTAGCGGGGACTATTTGTGAAATAAAAGATCACTCCTCGCCTATACCCTAGGGATACAATATCTGAAACAGATATCGGAGAAATGGTCACTTAGTAAGTGACACTTAGTAAGAACAATTGGGGTTCAACATGACGTTTCTAAGGCAACCTGCTTGGAAATCTCGGCAATATTTAGCAAAAGGTCAAGCATTTTTCAAAAGGAATGACAAGCCCCCATCTCTGCAGAGTAAAAGGGAATGGCCAGATGTTCCTCAAACATACCCTCGTTATAATAATATTCAGCAATCAAATGAACACTTTCTAGATTTTTAATGTTATGGACCAATAATGTGAAAAAATATTTTTGAAAACAATATAAAGCTTATTAAACTACTAAGTTTAATAAGGCTATTTAAATGTTAACTCCATCACCATCATTTGATAAAAGGGCATTTTAACACCACAAATGAGGAAAGACATTATCTAATTTCAGAATAAAAGGCTGCCATTACCTGGAGAGGGTGTTGGCAATCTTATCCCTACAATATTTTCCCATGTCCTCACCTGTGTGCCTGAGTGAGAGTGTATGTGCTTGTATGTGCTTGTGTAAATGAGCGTGTGTGTGCACGCATGAGAACTTCAGCACAAGCAAGTGCCAGTCTTTGATTTGGCACTTAGGAATCACTTAATCTGACCATGCGTTTTCTGTGGTGGTACTCTAAAATCCCTGGAAGTTATGTAGCTGGAAATAGGAGTAAATATGCAAGACAGATATAATTTTAAATGATTGAATCCTCTTAGCTTTTCCTCAGATGCTTATCCCCATCTGAAAGCCTCTCTTTTCTTCTAGAGCCCTCCAATACAGCGTTCCTTCACACCCCACCACCACCTCTGCAGTCTGTGAAAACCTACCCCCGTCATCCCAGACCAAAAGGATGTTCCTTCCTTCCTACAACCAAGAATTTTAGTGAAATGACCAAGTCACACCGACTTGGATTCAAATTCCAGTTTCACCATTTAAAAATGATGTAATGTTGGGCAATCTGCTTAAATTTCACAGACTCAGTTTGTTGAACTTCACGATATGAATAATAATAACTCTCTCTTTGGAGGATAATTGGAGAGGACTAAATGAAACTATGCGCTTTACCTATGCCTCACATATGCATATAGCAAACAAAGGATAACTTAATAATTGCTAATCCTCCATCCTAACAATGAAGGCATTAATCGACTCTTATTTGTCTTTTGTTTTGTGATTTAATGTTTCGTATGCATTTGTTTACTTTACCAGAAGTCTGCAAGCCCTATCCCTTATTGCTCCCACTTAGCATCTAGCACAGTGTTTGTCCATAGTAAATTCTTTTCAGATATGTTCAGAGATTAAGATACAGATTGACGTTAGATGGTACTTTTATTTCACCCACCCATGATTGTGTCACCCCCTCAAGGATGCTTTTTTCTTGGTCCTTTCACTAATGGGAATTTAGAAAACCCTTTAAGCATTCTGCAGCCACATTCTTCTCTGACTTCTGCCTTATGTCCTGGGACTTGAAGTTCAAATCTAAAGGAAGGTGCTCCACTGCTGCTCAGTGGTGCAGGGCAGCCTCAAGGCTGTCCTGGGAGATAGATGATCTGATCTCGAAGCAATCAGTCAACAGGTCAGTATCTCAGGGAGTGGTAATCAGTATCAGGTTGGGATTTGATCACCAGGAAGTTTCTCACTAAGTGGTTTTCCAGGTCTGGGGGCACCCAGTAAGGGACTGGGATCTGTCACCTTTCAGGGCTTCTAGTTCCCTTCTTCCTGCTCTGTTCTCGCTTATGGACTGGGTTGTCTCTAGTAGGTAGTCTGGGGTGCATGTAAGATTAGTAGTTGGATATTGTGGAGAGGGAATTCCTTTAATCTTTTACGTCTAGGTTAGAAAGTCATAAGGAATTATAATTATCTATGGGCATGTATTATAAACAAGCAGATGAAGAAACCAATAAAGTTGCTTTTTTTATGGAAGAAAATTGTTAGGTTAGACTGCATGAAATCTCTGATATTTTACTGTTTCTGACACACACAAAAAGTGCACTTCATATCATTCAGCCTTATAGCTATGAACAGGAGGTTTCAGGTTTCTGTTTATTTGTTCATTTTTGAGCTTCTGGGTTGTAACTGCATCACACTGGACATTCAGAATGAAGAGGACAGGATGGGAGAGAGCTTTTGAATCAATTATCCCAGTATTTGATGCACATGGGTGAACGTGCCATGTGAATTCTTATGCCCAGCCTTTGGGTTGGTAAACAGGATTCATGGATATCTTCTTTGCCTTGTATTGCTAATGATCTGGTATTCGTTACTGACAGAAATAGAATGGTATTTCTTTGTGTTTTGTGGCACATTGCAGGGTCAGCCATCATGACTATGTGCATGGAGAGTCTCTGGGGTCTGCTGTGTGGTAACAGGAGTTGTGCCTGTCTTCTTTGTCCTTTCTTCCCTGGTACCTGGTATGCAGTGGGTACTCAGTTAATATGTGTTCAAGGAATTGAAGAACTGGACTCCGATCATCTGGTTAGTTTATTCTTCTCTGTGTGGTCAATAAACAGCCACCCCAGAGGAACACATTCCCTCCAGTTGCTTTGGAGTGGACTTCCTAATTTCACATCAGAAATATTCCTGCTTCTTAGTGATCACTCCTCCCAGAGTGGAAATTTCACTTCCATGAGCCACAAGGCCACCCATACTGTAAATCTGAGACTGCTTTCTATACCATTGTGTCTTGGGCTGGTTCCCCCACGATTCTTTCCAGATGTGGAGTGCTTTCAGGTAGTTTACCAGACTCTTTAATTCTGCATCCGCTGTCTGGTTTCACATTCCCTCAACCTCTGAGAAGGAGCATGCTAGTAGTGTCCCATATATTATATTCACGAATCCAGAAATTTCAGGTAACTAACAGATAGAACTCATTATTTCTGGATTCACTAGCTGACTGTTGGAACTCTTCATTGTACATGTGTCTTTTAAATCAGTTGCTTCACAATGCAATACTTTAGGTGTCTGTATGTGTATGCATAGTTTTATACTTCTGTTTGGGCTCTGAAATTAATTTATGGTCATGGAATATGCTCTTGCATCTCTTTTTAGCTTAGAGCTTATGATACATTGGTGAAACCTTGCTGAGAAGTGGCCACACGCATTTGCTTTCTCTCCCATTGACACGTACAACAAGTGGCTAGTGAGTGTGCATTAGACAGACTCTAATGTGTTTTTATGGCAGTATTTTAGCAATTTCTTCCCAACATGTAACTGCTATAAATTTGGTCTCACTTTTCTCCCTCACATTGTTGAAGTATGTTCAGAAAAACATATCATCCTAGTTTTTAGGTATGAAGCCCCTTTGGATTTACAGTCTACTTTATTCTATACGTTCTCCTAGCAAATTCATGTATAGCAAGTACAGAAATGCTGATCCTTTCATTCATTTGGATGCAACTATGTGTCCATTAAGTTTTCTCTTTTTAAAAAAAGGCACTAAAACATGAGTCTCCCCTCTTAAGCTGCCTTTCAGCAGGCTCAATCCTATACTGAATGTTTATTTGATAATTTGGTAAGTGATCGTTTGAATTTAAGCTTCCATCAAGAAATGAAAAATGTGAGCAGAAAGGGGATTAGAATGTGAGATGCCCTAGCTCCTTACATTTGTGGAGCTCTTCTGTGGCTAACGTTCATTTTTTAAATAAGCACCCTTCGTGGTACCTTTTCAGAATATAGATGATAGAGGTGTGATTACTTTGGGAAAAACTGGAAAAGGGCAGTATTTATTGCAATGGCCACGAGATGGCAGACCTAAAATCCAAACTTCTCAAAGAGATTTACTTGAGGAATTATGTCTTTGAGGGTACTTTAAAAGCCACCAGCTTCCCAAAGGAAGACTCCTACAAGTTATCCCAAATAGCTGTTCGTTTTGATGGCAGGCACAGCAAGGGAGAACAGCTTCAAGCTGAGGGGAATCTGCTTAGCCCTCCTCCCTATCAGATATGATGCCTTCCTGCTCCTTCTGGAAACCTAATTTTTGCTTGGCACACACAGATACACCACTATGTTTCCTTCCCCCAGTAAAGACAGCACGGCTTTTTTCCTTCCCCTGAATAGGAACCGTCACAAAGGAGCTGCTTCCACTAAACTTAATTTTTTGTATTTCTCTCTACAAGATCTGCTTTACAGAACCTTAATTCAATTTTCTTCAAATGTTGCATTAGCAAAATTCTGGAATGTGCCCCCTTCTGCTCATATTCCTCTTACAGCAATGACATGACAAGCTGTTTTGTTTTTCATTATAATTTAGCCTCTGGGAATATTCTATTCCATGTAAACATAAATAAAGGGAGGTTTGACTTAACACAAAAATTTCAATTAAGAGGGGAAATATTTAGTTCAAGGTACAGGAGGGCAATTGCTGCTCTGTGCAAAGACTTACTAACAAATTTTAGTAGCATTAAATGTACAGTAGAGGGAAAATTAAAATATATTGTCTTTTGGGAAATACATATATATATATATATATATGCATATATATACATTTATATATCTCACCAATAAGAAAAAAAGATAATTGATCAGATACCCTGAGCGCTAAACCTTGGACTTAGTGACCTATTTTCTGGCAGTTATTCATCTGCAACCAAAAAGTTAATGTGATAAGGCAAGTGTCTTGACAGTAACTGATCATCCATGGACAATAGGTTTAGCAAAGTTCTGGCCCACAGTGAAGTCCAGATGTATTTGGTTTTCCTATTATCAATCATCAATAACCCTTCCGGGGAGTCTGGTTGGGTGTATTACACATAGAAAGCTACATTGGCAGAGTTAATCGGTCAACAGAGGCGCTTTCTCATCACTGAACGAGAATAATGGGAACAAATGAGAACTATAGCGAGCAATTACACACTAATGCCTGATGTGCTAGTGTATGCCTGGTGTGCCTGGTGAAGGGTCAGAGGCCCTTCATTTTACTTGCCCTCCCCGCCTTCCAAATTTACCATTTTTTTAAGGTTTTTGTTTTTTGGGTTTGTTTTAATGGAAGAAGTTTTGTTTTGAAGTTGTTTGACTTTGGTTAGATTTTGCACTTGACCTTGACTTTTAATAGGTCACCTTTCAAAACATGTTTCCATTTCTCATGTGGCATGAAATCATGTCTTGCCCACTTTCGTGTGGCCTTTCCTATCAGTCTGGACGGAATGATATTGAGCAGTTATTGACTAAATCAGAGCTGTCTGGCCTGGGATGCAACTCTTCTATGATGAACACACTGTGTCCACACTCAAGCTCTGTTTTCTCCTTTAAATTTGCAAAACAGACATCATCTCGTGAAAGTCAAATGTGCACCTACACAGAAACCAATTTCAGAGAGTCAGCCTTGAAACAAGAGACCCATTGGCATGTTTAGAATGTTTACTATAAAGGGGAGCCTGATAGAAAATAAGGCAAAACGAATCTCTGCATTTGGTGGTATCCATGTATGTAATAATAAGTAATTGCTAACATTTGTGTGGTTGTGTCAGACACTGAATAGAATCTTGACGTGCATTATCACATTTAATTCTCACAAAGATTTAAGAGATAATGACTGTCATCCTTCTTAGTTCAATTATGAGGAAATCTAAATTTCAGAGTCATTAAGTAACTTGCCAGGGTTATAGAAATAATAGATATTACTGAGATTCAAACCCAGGTATATTCAGTTCCAAAGCTCAGGCACTAAATTACTACCCTAATCAAGTACCTTAATCAAGTCTTAAGGACATGAGTAATATTTTATTTATGTAGATAAGTTTAAAAAAATCATAATAGACTAGACATCAAAAGAAATAATTTCTTATCTCGTGTTTGTGTGTGTGGCACACAGTAATCAGTACGAACACACACACACACACACACACACACACACACACACACACACACACATCTTCTACCAGGACTTAGAGAAGGGCTCCTCCCATCCCTCATTGCCTTTTTATCAGTTCTCCCAAGGGATGGGAATGGAGAGAGCAATTTAGGTTGGAGGCAGTAGCTCTTCCTGACACTCATCCTCATCTGCCCTCTTCCACATGGGAAAGTCAGTTGGCCTCAGACTCCTTGACACCCTTTGTAGCAGGATGACAAGAGGTGTGGGCATTTGCTATCTCAGGGTCCTGAAAATGCAGTGTTTCCACTCCAGAGCTTCCTGGCTTAGCCGCACTTGGCGGAACCCAAGGATGGCTCAGCTGCCTACTTAGGTCATGCCCTGAGTAAGTAGTGGGGTAAAAGCTGGTGCATGGAGCAAAGAGCTTCCACAAGACTTTGTGGCCCCTGTGTTAGGAAATTCCAGTCGTGTGCTATTAGGTTTCAAAGACAAAATTCTCCATAATTGGAGTAAACTATTTCTTGAGGTCAGTTTTAGGTGGGCGACAGAGAGCAAACCGCATTAAGGAGTCTGGGCTGCCAAAGCCTGGCCTTTACAAATCTAGTCTGTTCTTTGTCCTTGCTGGAACTTGTGGTTGTTCAAATACATCTCACCCTGTGGGCCCCACCTTATGTGAGCAGCTTTGCTTTCTGCGTGGGTCCTTCTGCATACACAATACATCATTCTGCTGGTGGGTAGTGTTGATATTAATTGATATCAGAAGACTTTCCTTTCTCAAGATGTGTTTTAAAAATTTTGCTTTTAAAATTGAAGCAAATGAGCATCTCTCTCCAGGGTTGATCACAGCAAACATCCACCCATCCTCACCCCAGGGGTGAGAGAGAGGCTGTTTTGAACAGGATCTTTCGTCACCGTCTGTCTTAAGTCACCTCCTACTGAACTTACGGTTGAAGATTCAGGGTCATGAGGGAAAGAAAACAGTAATTAACTGGGAAAAGTTGATTGAGCGGAATTTTTTTTCCCACAGTATGATTAGAACATGACTGCGGGCTGAGCACCATACATAATGTAGGTTCTCCCTTGCATGTCATTATCCAAACATTTCTTAATGGAATGCATTTTTTTAAGCATCTGCTTTTGTAATTGAATGTGTTCCTGAAGATGGGTCAGCTCACTAAAACAAGAGTCTGCAAGGAAAAAAAATGTGTTAATACTTCTCCCCCCAACCCAATTTATAAAATTCCTAATTGGTCTGCCTCATTTACAACTCCTAAAATTAATTTTGGACCCTCTCTCAGAGCTCAAGTCATCATTAATAGAGCGACAGCAACAGGGAGTGAAATAGAAATGTTTATAAAGCTCCCTTTTAAATTGACTGTGATAAGTGATGTAGTGATGTATTACCATCAGAGGATTCTGGAGCTTTCTTTGTGAAGGTTAGCCACAGGCAACACTCAAAAGAAGGCATTTATCTTGGTGGGAGACGCCCTTCAGTCTTCTTTTGTTTTATTCCATTGAGGGTTTTTTTTTTTTTTTCAGGGTGGCTCAAACCATTTTTTTGGTGTTTTATTAGCTGTATCTTGACTACCTCCTACAAACTGAGTGACAGCATAGGGTTATTAAATGTGTTCTTGCACATATTTTTATCCATTGTTAACCCTGACTAAATGTGTGTGAGGGCACAGAAGTCCCCCCTCTTTTTAGTTCATTGTTGCCCATATTTGTTAAAGAAATTATTCCCCCTGACGTTTGTTTAGGCTGCACTTTGATAAAATGCTGTCTATGGTCCACTCTCTTAGCTTGGCATTCAGCAGACTCTTATAGATTTATTTCTCTTTGCATTATCTTATCTTCCTTTCTAGCTTACTTGGGCTTCCTTTTCATATTTTAAGCTACATTTTGGGGCATAGACAGATCACCTTAGTAATTGTATACTGAAGCATTGCAGTGTTCTAAAGATAATTTTGCAAGCCTTTGGCATATACTTAACCCCACTAACTATCTAAAGATGAGGAAATATGTTCTTTTCGTGTTGTCTGTGAACAGAAAGGACAGATTAACGGCTGAAGGTGATTTCAGACTTATAGAAACTTGCTTCAGGTTGATGGGACTGTAACAATTTCTGAAGCAATGTAAATCTGGCCTTGAATCTAGATAATTCACTTTATGGGGAAAATAATGAGGATTTTTCTTTGTGTTTCCAGTTTATATCCAAATGTCTTTTCACAGGTACACGCTTTATACTTAAGCATATTTTTTAAACATGTAGATGTAAAAGGGCATTAGAAATGCAAATATTTCAGTTTTCCCAGACTTTGAAAGACTGAATCAAAACTCCCTGTTGGAAAAAAAAAAAGTGGTAACATTTAAGCTTCCTAATTTATTACAATGTTTGCCATTTTCTCAAAACAGGCCTCTGTGTATTTTCAGTAAAGTATTTGCCATTCAGTGCTTTAAGTAGATGTATTAGCAAATTGCCTTATGGGAATTGCAAAAAGTGTAGAATCTGATATAGGGCTGGCAGATGAAATTAATCTTTAAAAAATGTATGTTCAGTATCCCTTACTCTCAAAAAGCCCCTGACTTCTAAAGCAGGGATAATGAAAACCCATAACTTTGCAGAATTAGCTCACAGCGATTTAAATTACTAGTTGAAATGTGTCAGCTTGATAAAGAATTATTTGAAACTCATTTTATAAAGCTTATTGCTTAAAAAAAACCACAAATGCAATGGTTCTATCAGCCTAGAATTAAGAGTTTTCTTTGCCTGGCTTCCCTGTACAAGTAAGAAGTGGCCAAATATAGCCTTAACATATTCAGAACATCTTTCCAGATATCCTAAAGTGTGAAATGGTCACATTTTTCTAGTTTTATATACTTTTATTTTCTACCAATTACCCTTTGACTTAGACTAGAATTATTGAATGTAGATTTTAATCAAGTTATTTTAAGAGAAATTATCATTAGTTTATGATCAATATTTAAAGGAGGGTATATATATATACACACACACACATATATAATCCTTGTTATACTAATTTTGTTCAGAGTTCCGTGATTATATAATACTAGCATTTATAAAACAGATTTGTTAGCCAGAAGCAAACAAAACAAAATTTAAAAAGTAAGGAAAATGTTACAAGGAACAAAATGGGTTATTCTGTATCAATTTAACATTGATGAGTAGTGGTTTAAATGTACTTTTTAAAAAATGATTTTAAATATATGTAGAGGTTTAACAATTAATAATAATAGGATTTGGGACTATAGTAATAACATCTGTAGAGAATTAGGAATTGATACATGTTTTCTGATCAACAGTTTTCTGATCAACAGATTAGAAATTAATTTGTTGGGAATTTTAATGATATTACAAGAGGATACATAAGTGTTAAGTCATGAAAAGCTTAAATTATAGAATTATTGGGCAAAAGGAGTTTAGAAGTGTCCTTCTTTAGGTTGGTAATGACTTTTAACAGTTATTAAAGCTGTATAATTCTAAATTTTGACCTGGAAGAGGAAAATGTGTTGACAAGGACCATAGGACATAGGGATATAAAAGTGGACACAGGGAACCTACTTAGGCAATGATTACAATTGCCCACATGGGAGATGATGTAGATTGTACGAGACGTGTATAATGTGAAAGTATGTGTGTGTGCACTTACCTGTGTATAAAGAGTGAGAGGGACAGAGAGAACATAATGAATACCTCAATGGGAAAATGAACAAATTTCACATATGCCAGGTATTAGAGGCATGCACCTGCAGTTTATTTGATGACTGAAAAGTTTCATTTACAATTTTTTAATATTTACTCTGATGATATTTTGTGAGAAAGAAGAAGACCACAGGAAGGTATAGGCAGAAAAAAAAGCAAAAACCAGCCTATCTATTTCACCACCATGAGATAATGACTATTAGCATTTTGGTGTCTTTCCTTCCCATTTTTTTCTATGAATATAGTTTTATGTATGGGAGATCTTATTGTATATACACATGCACATCAAGAAATGTGAGGATTCTGAGATTTTTCCCTAGTGGCATGCTAATGGGTTAGCCTGCCTCAGTTTCATGGATGGAGGTAGATGACCAGAGACTCTGAGGTCAGAAACAAAGGACTTCTTCACTGCTCAGGGTGCAGAGAGCAGTGTCAGCATATTTATGTCAATTCTCCTTTCCTCAAGTCCCATGGAGGCAAGGCAGAGGAGTCCAGTGAATAGCTGAACCTACAATGGGTTGCATTACAAGAGAAGAACCCTGAGCTTACAGAATGGCATTAACGTGCCTGCCCTTTGCTCTGGATGGAGATGCTATTATATGAGGGCAGTAAGCATGTCTACCCTTTGATCCTAAGGGAGAAACTACCTCTGTCTTCCAAGGCTATTTACTATACAAACATTCTAGAAAGATTGTGAGAAAAGAAGGTAGTGCCTTTGCTTGTAAGATGTGCAGAAACATGAGACACATGGAGAATTGTCTCTTAACAAATAAATGTTTTCACAGATCTTTTTTCATTGGCATTTTAAATGTTGCATATAGCTGTAAAGAGTGAAATGTTGAGGGGCCCCTGGGTGGCTCAGTCAGTTAAGTGTCCGACTTCGGCTCAGGTCATGAGCTCAGAGTCCTGGGATTGAGAGCAAGCCCCACGCCCGCAGGAACTCCGTGCTCAGTGGGGAGTCTGCTTCTCCCTCTCTCTCTGCCCCTCCCCCCACTCTTGCAGGCACATGCACACTTGCTCTCTCTCTCTCACAAATAAATAAAATCTTTTTAAAAGAAAGAATGAAGTGTGAAGATGCAGCATTATTTATGATCAATCCCCAATTTCCATACTAATGATTTCTTAGGTTGTTTCCATTAAAAAAGCTTCACATGGACATTTCAATTTGGGGCAGAGTGGGGTAAAATATTGCAGTCACCTTAGCTGTGTGGTAGTTAGGTAGCAAATGGGCTCTCCCTGAGTTGAAGGCTGTGCAGCCTCTTCAGCTTGGCTTTATGTACAAATATGCATGAGCTGTGAATGGTAAGCATGTCTATTGTCTCAAGATGTTATCCAGAAGGAGACAGGGTATGTGAAGCTGGATTTGAATGCTGCTGTTGATAGTCCAGCCTGCACTGGTTTTCTTCTGGAGAGTGGACATATTCCCTGACATTTCTGCTGCTCATATGTCTGACTGAGCCTCCAACAGAAGCTCCTACTGCCTGCCATTAGCAGGGCCCGGAAAAGTCCATACAAATCCCTGCAGTGAAAAGGGGGAAAATCTGAGATCCAAATAATGACCATCTTGTTCAAACATCTGGAGGGGGCCTGGTCTGGAGGGGGCCTGGTCTGGGAATTAAAGAAAGACAAAACAGGATCATGACCAGGTTTTAGTCCTGGGACTTGTATGCAAAGAAAATACTCAATACAGAGACTTTCCCAGGACTCTGAGGTCTTATAAGGTATCTAGAATGTGGCAGAAGTGACGCAGATTGGGACAAGACTTCCTTAATGTAAAGAAGAACTAAATGAAAGACACCAGGAGAGCCATTTTCTAGTTAGAAATAGTCCCCCCAGGGCGCCTGGGTGGCTCAGTCATTAAGCGTCTGCCTTAGGCTCAGGGCATGATCCCGGAGTCCTGGGATCGGGCCCCACATCGGGCTCCCTGCTCCGCTGGGAGCCTGCTTCTTCCTCTCCCACTCCCCCTGCTGTGTTCCCTCTCTCACTGGCTGTCTCTCTCTCTGTCAAATAAATAAATAAAATCGTAAAAAAAAAAAATAGTCCCCCAAAATCCCATGTTGAAATTTGTGATAGATGTTGCCAGAAAATTGAACTGTAAAATGGAAGGAATTCTAATACTATTTTGAGTAAGCAATAATCAGAGATTAAGGAGTCAAAGTATTGTAATTTTTTTTTAGAGGGTGAAAAGGGGCAGGGGGAGAGGATCTCAAACAGGCTTCACACCCAGCATGGAGCCCTGCCTGGTGCTCAATTTCACAACCCTGATATCATGACCTGAGCCTAAATTAAGAGTCAGCCATCCAACTGAGTAAGCCACCCAGGTGCCCCAAAATTTATAATGTTTTTAAAGATTACTTTGGGTTTTGTTCTAGGGAGACCAGTGAGCTACAGAAGTAGATGCTGGTGGTTGGGAGAAGTTTGGTAGCAGTAGATCAGTTTAGATAAGGAATGTCTTTTGGGCACCTGGTTGACTCAGTCGGTTAAGTGTCTGCCTTTGGCTCAGGTCATGATCCCGGGGTCCTCGGATCGAGTCCTACATTGGGCTCCCTGCTCACTGGGGAGTCGGCTTCTCCCTCCACTCTTCCCCCTGCTCATTCTCTCTCTCTCTCTCTCTCAAAAATAAATAAATAAGTAAATAATCTTTTAAAAATGTTTAGATAAGGAATGTCTTTTGGAGTAAAACCTACTCAAGTTGTTGATGGGGTGTCTCTGGGAAGAGAAGAAAGGGAAGGAATCAAGGATGATTTCTAGGTTTGGGGCTTTGGCTACTCAGTATATGGTGGTATAATGACTAGATAAGGAAGACTGAGGAAGGAATGGTTTTTGGTGGAATAGCAGGAAAGCATCATTAACTACATTGAAAATGGAAAGGACTATCCCACTAAATATCTCTGCCTGCCTTCAAAAGAAAATCTTGCATAAAAAAATGATATTGATATTTAAATTGTTGCCCAGTTTTGTTGGGTTGTCTTGGAGTACCTAGAACTTTACTTGGCAAATGGGTGAATGTGTGGATGGATGGATGGATGGATGGATGGATGGATGGATGGATAGATGGTTGGATGGATGGACAAAGTGTCCTAGAAGTGAATGCACAGATTGACTCCCTGCATTTCTACTTTGCAGCTTTGTCTCTGAAACCAAAGAAAGATGGCTTCTTCAGAGGAAGCAGTGTATGGGTCTCAGGGATTCTGACCCAAACTACTTTGTCCATTGTGAGAATCCAAGAGTTAGTTTGTTTTAAATATTGTCCGTAATTCCTTCCCATTAAGGCAATGCTCTATGGTTCATTTCAGCTATAAATGACAATTGTTGTTGTTTTTTTACAGTTTATAAAAATGATCACAATATTCTTTATTTTACCAGACAGGAAGCGCTGCTTGCGGCAATCAGTGAAAAAGATGCAAATATTGCCTTGCTGGAATTGTCTGCTTCCAAAAAGAAAAAGACGCAGGAAGAAGTTATGGCCCTCAAGCGGGAAAAAGATCGACTCGTGCATCAGTTAAAGCAGCAGGTGGGGCCTCCTGCACGAAAGGTGTGTTTTGCTGGTTTGGGGGCCTTGGGTGCTTTCTCTGGGTTTAGCCACTCTTCATTCTCCCATGTCCATCGTGCCGGCTCAAGCAGCTAAAACCAGGTAGGAATGAAATGGCCCAAGTTGTTGCTGGAACATCATTTTACCGCTTTTCTGTGTTTATGTGCATGTGCCTGGGCTTGTGTGGTTTGCAGCCAGCGCTGTTTTCCTTTCTTTTATATTCACATCATCTCCACAGAAGTAGTTCTCAGTCTCTTCCTTCCAGTGGACTTTGTATGACTTCTGGCTAAATCTTAAAAACTATGAATTAAATTCTGGGCACCTTCTTTCCCATTGGACTGGTTACCTTCTGTCTTGCTCACTTTCTGGGGCCCATCAGTAACTCTCCTCATCCAGTTCTTTAGATTTCTTTCTCTCCATACTTCCAACTTGGTTCTTCAACTAGTTCCTTTAGGACCTTTCGACTAAGGAACATCTCCCAGCCCCTAACACTGCCAGACTATGCTTTGAGACCTCCCCAGCCATTATTTAGCTAAGCATTCTTTTTATCACCTATTTACTCAATTATCCATCTTTTTCTCCTCTCTAGGCCACTGTATTTCTTCTGAGGGAAAAGAAAGGAGGGAAAAAGGAAGGAGGGGCAAAGTCCTAACTTGTACAGAAAGCAGTTCTTTTCTTTTTAGTGGGTTTTCTGGAAGTGACTTGAATGGAAATTACACCTGAAGCATATTGCAAAATCATTCCTGAAATCTTCAGACATTATTTCTTCTCCATATATAACTTGGAGGCTTTGGGAAGCAGTGGTTAAAGATACTCACTTGGATTCTAGCTTTATTATGAAACCAGCTCAGCAAATATTATGGCTCAATGGTCTATGGTCTCACAAGGTGGCTGTCACATCTTACCTTGGGTCACATGTGGCTCTGAAGCTTTCTAAATGCCAGAGGGTACCACATGGAGTGTGTCCACATCAATTTCAGCCCCCAGGACTGGTTCTCTGCCTGCTAGGGTGATCTGGGCATAGAGCGCAAGGTGAGTGGAAGGGAAGCCCAAAGAAATAAGCCCTTTCCCTTCACAATTGGGCCAATTCTTTCCCTCCTCAGGAAGGAAAAGGCATCCTTTGGCCCTGAAGCAGAGTCCATTTCTCATAGGGCTGCCTTGCTGAGAGACAGAGACCACTGCCACGCCTGGGTGCCCTCTCCTGCAGAGGGAGGGTCCCAGTCACTGCCAGACATTGGGGTCATTTCACAGAGCAGCATGCCTCGCTAGTGCTGGCCCTGGGGGTTGGGGACTGCTTACATCTGACCTCTTTGTTTGGGGCTGTGCATCTTCTATACTGGGTTTCCACCCACTCGACCACAAAAAGTGAAGACAAGCCCCCTACTTTGCTTTCTCGTAGCTCCTTCCCTGTGAGCCCTGTGCCCTCCCCTCCTGCACCTAACCATTGTAGCTTTCTCCCACAGGTATATAGACCTAGGAAACAGCCCCTGAGCTCGAATATACCATGCACTTGTGATGCTGGCTACAGCCCAGATATTACGGCCAAGTACCACGGGTCCAGCTACGATGCATACATGATCCAAAGGTCTCAGGTCAGTCAGTAGCTAAGGAGACACTTGCCCCCACCAGGGGGGTGGGGGTGCATAACAGCTACATCCTGCCTTGCCCTTTACCTCTTTTAATGATTTCCAGTACTTGGTGGCCAAAAATCCTGAGACCATAGATGACAGCATTATATCTTGATTTGTAATGTGATTTCATTTATTATGTATTTGCCAAGGGTTCCAGACTTTGTGGCTACCCTATGGGGCCAGCTCTTCTGAAATGGCCTAGCATTGCTGCAAAGCCAAGACTGCCAGAGGCCTTACTGTCAGGCATAGTGGATTATGTTTTTCTTTTCTGTCTCTTAGATACCTTGCTCCCCAAATCTCCCTCTACTTTTCCCAATAAAGAATTTTTTTAAGGTTGTTTTTTTCTTTCTCAACATCATGAAAATGTACTCCTGGATTCCAGGAAGGATTGAGTGTAGCCCTTCAATTTGCTCCTGGGAAACTGCACAAAGCCTTCATTATTCACGACAGGCTTGGTTTTGGGTATCATGGGGCACATTTGGGAAACCCCAGCCATGCACAGTTAGGCTTCCGCCTGAACTAAGGCAGGGTCTGAAGGGCTATTGTAGAAAAAAAAGGCAGCAAACGAGAAGGATGGGCTCCTTGATGATTTAGGTTTGAAATCCTTCCCCACGCCCTGTAGGCAACAGAGGGGGAAAAAAAGAAGCACATGAACTGATGTACCCTTGTTGTAAATGATACGATTCTAAGGATAATGATTAATTGGCTTATAAAAGCACTCCCTTTTTATTGAGTGTTTGCTCTGTCCCAGGATGTGTATCCAGTGTCCCTCAGGGACTTTGTCCCCTGGTCCTCACAGCAGCCCTGTGGTGTGGGTGATAGGATTGCCTCCCTTTTCCAGGGGGCATAACTGAGACTCAGAGCATGGAATAACCAGCCTAAAACACACAGCTTGTAAGCAATAGAGCCTGGGTTTTGGATAGGCCACCTGAGTCCACACATACCCCACCAAGTTCAGAAAGGAATTCAGAGTGACAAGCAGAAGGGTATTCCAGAACCTGTGAGGTCCCCTTATCTGTGTAAGCTTGAAGTACATGCCATTTAAGAATGTTCTCTGGCTATTCATAAGGGGTGGGTTCTGCCTAGAGCTCTTAGGCTTAAGCTATTTGATCATGTCAATAATTCCTAATACTGCTGAGTTCTCACCACATGCCAGGCATGGGTGTAAAGGTTTTACATACACTGACTCATCAACTCCCAACAAAACTGAAGGGGTGATGCTCTTATAGGAGAAGGAACCAGAGGTCCAGAGAGGTTGGGTGCCTTGTTCAGGCTTCACAGTTGGACATTGCGTGATGCTTGAAAAGACCTTTTCCACACAACCATAACCGTACTTTGCAGATGACATCTAGAGTTGGACTGCTTAGGGTTACTCTTGTTTGAGTACTTGTTAGCTGTGTGATCATGGGCAAAATACTAAACCTCCATAAACCTCAGTTTCCTTGTCTGTAAATTGGGATAATAATCTAATTCAAAGTGTTGCAAGTATAATGTATATAAAGAGCTTTGCATATAATAGGTGGTCTATATTTGTGAGCTGCTACTACTACTACTACTACTACTACTACCATTACTAATTGATTTTATCACCACCAACCCTTAAAGGTGGTTTGATTTTGATTTCATTGCTGATATTTTTCACAAGCCTGGGAGTCCGAACTTGTTGAGAACACACTCGTGAACTGTGGGAGAAAGAGCAGACAGACATTAGTACCTAAGTCTTCCTGGTTCTCCCTCCCTTAAAGCCCAAGCACTTGGAGAGCAGTGATCAGTCAATAACTGTGGACCCCAGCACCAGTGTGCACTGAAGAGGCTCATAGTGCTTATTAAATTTGCTTGTTTGTGTTTGCAGTCACATAGAGTCAATCAGAGAGGGTGCCCTGGGGAGAGCGAGTCCTAGACCCCAGCTGTCATCACCTGCATGAGTGACTTGGGAGGGCAGAGCTCTTTCAGGTGGGTAGGCCAATGAGAGGGGAAGGCCTGGGTCTGGGTGTTCATCTGCTCAATGTTCTGTGAGGATACTGAAGCAGACTGGCTCATGAGAGAGGCCACCCTCTGCAGGCTGCCTTCCGTTCAGCTCATCTCATGCAGGTCTTTCTGCTGCCCATGACATTTCCTGTGACTGAACATCAGTAGCTTGTTCAACAATCCCCATAGTTATTGCACTTTGCCAGGAACATTGTAGGCACGCAATAAATATTTATTTTGTGAATGAATGCATGATTACCACATGCCAGGCTCTATGCCAAGCACTTTATGTATACATAAGTTCACAAACATTATCTCACTTTTCCCTCATAATCAACCAGCCAACATATTGGATATCTGCCATGTGCCAGGCTCTCTGCCAGGTCCTGGGGATTCACCCATAACAGATATTTTATTTGCCACAATGAGGAGAGCATCATTCTTATTTTTAAGTTGCTCAGACCAAGGCTCTAAGAGACTACATGATGCAACTACCATACCTGTACATACCACCCAACCCTGGAAGTGCAGGGTTGGGCTCCTGAGATGTAGGAGTGTTGATACTTTGCTCTTAGCTAGGCTAAGTACTGCATCCTTCAAGCAATAGCGTGAGCCGTGGATTAGCCCCCGCACTTCACAGATGTTGTTGGGGGAATCAAGTTCCACTGCCTCAGCCTATGGCTCCTCAGCTGCCCAGGGCACAAGGGTGAGAAGGCATGGGTAGCTTAGTGAGGCCAAGTTCCATGTTGCAATTCAACTCAACAATATTCATTGAGTGCCTTCCCTGCATTAGGGAAGGCTAGGCATTTTAGGAATACATCAGTGACCAAATAGATAAAGACCCCTTCCTAGTGGAGCTTATATTTTAATGGTTGGGGTGGGGGGGTGGGAAAAAGGCGATAAACCGGAATATAATAAATAAGCAAATCACATGGTAAGAAAAGAACAATGTAGACCAGTATAAGGGAGAACAGGAGTGTCAGGGAAGAATTGAGGACATGGTAAAAATGTAAAATAGGGTAGACAAATGGGCCTCATTGGAAAGGAAACACTTGAGCAAAGACTTGAAGGAGGTGAGAGAGGGAGAGCCCTTTAGATATCCAGGGGAAGAGTGTTTTGGCAGAGGGAATCGCCAGTGCAAAGCCCTAAGGCAGGAACATGCTGGTGTGTTTGAGGAAGAACAGGGAAACCAGTATGACTAAATTAGAGTAGGCAAGGAGGTGAAGAAGTGAGCTGTCAGAGAAGTAATGGGGTGGGGATAGGATGTGTAGGACTCTTGTGCAGGATCTGCTGAGAGTTGTACATTCTGGAGCAGAAGTTCTCTGCAGTTAGGAAACAAAATACATTAGCCGTGCAAACTCAGAGCAGGGAGGGCTCTCAGGTACCACTCAGAGTGCCCTGTCCAAGACTGCCCTACTTGAGCCCTCTCTCCAGATCCCCGGCCTTCAGCTTCTAAGGAGCCCAGTGCTTAGCTTGCATTTGTAAAAAGCATTGCCACTTCCACTGGAGCCATGAAGAACTAATACCAGAACTTGCTTGTCATGGCTAGTGAGATTTTTGAGTGGGAACAGAGCCCTTTGACAAAATGCCCTCCTTGACTATCTGGCAATCTCAGTACCATACCACTGGAGTCTAGATCCTGTACTCTCCTTGCTGTAAGGAGACAGGCAGGTGGTCATTAATGGCCACCACCATGCCATTGGCCTGCTCTGGGTGATGGCTGTGCCTAGGGGAAGTGCAGCCTGCCCCCTAGCCAAGGCAGATTCTCAGACCTCAGTGGGCAGAAGCTTGATCTTTTCTAAAGATAAATCTCATGATACACATAGCACTTTCCAGCCCTTACTGCTGAAAAATCTTCCCTGGCTTCCTTTAGTGGTGCGCTAAAGACAAATTCAGACCAGTGTGAGGTCTGCCGTGTACATGTGCAATGCCCTCTGCCTGGAATACATTTCCCTCTTTCCTCACCTAGTTAATGCCCATTCACCCATTCAATCTCAATCCAACATTACTTTTTTCAGGGAAGCTTTCTGGGACTTTCTCAGTTGTGTCAAATCTCCAGTTTGGCACTCCTGTGGAATGTGTACATCACTTAATTGCATGGTAACAGATTCAATTTTGCATTTGTTTTTGTGATTATTTGAATAGCAACTAATCTGCCCCGCTAGTTTATGAGCTCCATGAGGACTAAGAATATGACCCTGTGACTTTTTTTGTGGACCGTATATCACCAGGCCTAGCACAATTTCTAGCACATAGTGGGCATTTAGTAAATATTTGTTGAAAGTATAAATGAATGAGTGGGTGAATTGCCAAGGCAGCTTGTTAAAAAAAGAGAGAGACATTACTGACCAATCATGACTTTAGACAAAACTTAGCATTATGATTCTTCTCACCCCAGTATTCTAGGCAGCCATCACCTATAGGAGTTGGTAGAAGATATGAGACTTTTTTGCCAAATGACCACAAAATGGTGTCACGTCCTTTCCTGCCATGTTGCAAGATACTTTTCAGAGATGCCTTTTCCCATACTTGAATTATGTGTAATGGTGGCCATTTTGAACCTTTCTTCTGAATCTGTTCACTGTACTTTAGTTCAAATCCCCTCCAAATTTAGGGATTCTTCTTGAATAAAATGTCATTGAGTTTCCAGATGTGGCAAAGGTGACTTGTTGTTATGAAGGGAGCCCCTCTACTTCATCCCTGAAAACTTCTGAGTGTCATAAATCAATTTGCCTAGAAATACCTAAACTCCTGTTAAACATCTGTCAAGAGAGCTAGAGAAGGTGATATGAAATGAGTTCAGAAATTCCAACTATGCTTAACAACAAAAGAATCTTTATGACGCTCTTCAGGTGTTGACATTTGGGTTGATTTTAGGCTGAGCAAGGTATAAAGCTGAGAGAGCAGTACAAATTAACTTTCTGTTGCATAAAAAAAGATAAAGGATTAATCATAGCTTGGTAGTAGATATATAAGTCTGTCCAAGTTTTGTATTCTCCCCAATTGCATTTTTTCATAAGCACACACCTCTGACACTTTTACTCTAGCTTTTTTTTTTTTTAAAAATCTGGCTTCCAGATTTTTGCAGTTTTGGGAGAAGGTCTCAAATGGGAATGAGTAAAGTTGTTTTTTTTTTTTTCTTTCTGTGGGGATACTAGTTCTGAAAAATATTATTAAAAATAACCATTTTTCCTTCTTTTGTGCTTTGGATCCAATCTCCCCGAACTCTTTTTCTCCACCCTTTAAGAAAGGACTGACATCAAAATAATTAATTCTGAAATCATTGGATTTTTTGTGCTGCTAAGGGGTTTTTGAAGAAAGCTTAAAACTAAATCTTACCCCCTAAGCCTTATTCCCAAATGCTCCCCTATGTGCTGAAGTAGTGATATGCACATCCTTGATGAAAATGCCTTCTTAAAATGAGGGCCAGACACTATTGTTTAGCTAAAATTAGAACCAGCTTATTTCTCAGAACTGGTTAGAATACTTCTGTGATCAGAGATAAATTGTGCTTGGTTTTCTTTTCCCTTTCCTACCAGTTCTGGGCATTGCTTTTGGCTACCAGGAAACATAGTGGGCATTTGGGAAAAAGAAGGCATTAAGACCAGGAGAGACTAGTCCAGGTCAGCATTCTGGAGGCCGTGCTAGGTCTGCATAGTGTATCTATTTGGGTAGCTTTCCACCCTTCCCTGTGTTGTTCAGAAGGTCATCAGACTCATATCTAAGAATTAGCCAAATACGTGTGGCCAAGAATGGGAGATGGCGGAGGCTGCCCTGGAGAGTGTTCAGAGAAGCTGGTTGTAGAGATGGAATCCTAGTCAAACTGGACCTTGGCAGAGACAGAACCATCCTGTCAGGGAAAGTGGGAAGCACTTGAGTGGGTGGGATGGTTGGTCAGGCATTTCTCCCCCCAACTCCCCAGACCACACATGGTTGTGCTTCCTATTTACACTTCCATTGCATTGTATGCAGATGACTTTTAATTACACTTTACGGTTCAGGAGGTGAGCACAATTAAACAGCAGTGGAGGAACTCTGTGCAGTAGGGTTCCCATAGCCTCGTGTTTTGGTTGGATGAGCTCCAGAAAAGCTTGATTTGATCCTAGCATTGTAATGCATCACAGACTTGCCCCAGATTGAATTGCTGAAATGCAAATGCATTGGTTCTCACTGCAGACTTACTTTGGTAAGTGTGTGTAAGCTGTTCATGTCCCACTGGTAGGATCTAGGCACATCTCTATTTATCATTGATTTCAATGCAAAGTGTCTTTACAGTATGTTCTAGAGAACCTCCTTTTAAGAAGGAAGTACTCAGATCCCTCCTTGGCAGGCCAAGGGCAGTGCATTCTCAGGGAGGTAAAATCTGAAGTACTCAGTGTTAGTGAAAAGTTTCCTCTTAGTGTCCAAGTTATTGGTCAGGACACTGGACTGCTCTCTTGGCCTAGACATTCCCTACTCTAAGTAGCTGATGCCTCAGCCTCAGTAGTCAGGGTATCCACTCAGCTGGCCAGATGCAACACAAAATAGCACTCAGATGGCGGAGGCAAAGATTTTCTCAGCGATTCCACAGGTTTCCCAAATCTCTAATTAGAGGTGCATTTCTCCAGAGCTTCAAGCTGACTCTGATGGTCCACTTTGTGAGTCTTTCATCTGAATAATGTCATATTTTAAAAACCACTTTGGTTTCCTTCCCTAAGCATTCATGGGGCACCTTTGTGAAATTGTGTTTGGTCTTCTGAGCTACAGAAGGACGTACTGAGTTTGCCCTTGAGCCTTGGGTTTTTATCATCTCTACCACCAGTAGGACAGATGTTAGCTCTTGAAACAGGTAACAGGAAAAATTTCTGTTTTTTTGGTGCAGATGTGCTATCGACATTCAAAAATTTGTGCTTGCTGGAGAGGTCAGGGGATGCTTCCTACAGAAGTGGGAATTCCTATGAATTTTATGATTGGCAGTCCATAGTCAACCTTTTGTGACAGATGCCTATCCGTGATACTTTCTCTTAAGTATTTAAGGATTTTCGTGTAAGAATCGCTAGTTTTAGAAAAGCTTACTCTTTACTTCTTAAACATACCTTTTTAAGTAGAAAAACTAGAAAAGACCAACTTCATCAGTGTGTTGCCCCATTTTTAGAAATACAGAAAGGGAGAGATGGGTCTGACTTTTAAGTTTCAGAGTGATTTGCCAACTTTGTTTCAGTAATTTGAAGCACCCCCCACAGTATCTAGCAGTTGGCAGAGCACATTAGAATAACAGGCTTAGCTGAAGGTGACCAAAACAGAGAATAGCATACAAATGCCAAGAAGATCTCTCACGCGCTGTCTCCCTTTTTTTATTCAAATTTCACATCTGTGCTCTATTTTTAAACATTTATTCTTTAAGTGATAACGCATGTTTTACCAAGCCTCTTATTGGATTAGACATGTTTGAAATCCCCTCGATTTTAACCTGTTCATTACTGCCTCCGAGAACATTCAGATCCAGCACCAAACCAGAGAGTGTGTATGGGGCACGTTTCCATGATGTTGGCCACCAGGAAGCCATTGTACTTTGGGAAAGGAGGGATCCCACTGTTGCACTGGGTTAATTTGGGGGCATCTTAGACTGACATTGCTTCAAGGAACTTAAGTGTGGGTGTAGTGTGTGCACCATTCTTGCTCTTCATGACAGTTTTTCTACTCACCTTTTAGAGTGGGAGAAACTAACAATTTTTTGAACTCTTGCTGTGTATCTGGCACTGGGCTGGGGATTTTAAATGTATTATCTCATTTAATCTTTACAACTCTGAAAACCAGGTGTTATTAATTCCATTTCGGAGATAAGGAAACTAAGGTCCAGGAACTGGGCAAAGACACCACAACTGGTAGAGGGGTCTCACTCCAAAACTCTTCCATACCCTCGCACGTGTGTCCAGGTTGCTGAGATACCTCATTAGGTCAAGCCCCCAAGCCACGGGGCTAACAAGTAACATAAAAAGAAGGCTTTATCCTGTGACCCTGAGCACCACTCCCAGCTCCTCCTGCCGGCCCCCCCGCCCAGCTCCTGCCATGACCTGAGGTCACATGTGCTGGCTGGAAAGGGCAACTTATCTCTTCCAGCATCACCAGGGTCACCCACTGCCATGGGGAAGGGGTTGCCACAGGCTTGATCAAGTGTCACATTTTCTGCTTCCCTTATGAAATCTTGGCACTTGCCTCTTGTAGCCTTTGTGTTTCCTTCTCAAGATACCTACTTGGAAGCCTTCCCCCCCACCCCCATTTTCCACTTTCTTCTTCATCATCACATATATAAAACAGGTTTCTCCCGGTCTCTTTTCTCTCCCTCCCTCCTTTCCTTCCTCTCATCGTATAATTAAAAGTCCTTCCAGGCTGTCTTCACCTTATCATTTCAAATGAATTGAAAAAAGATCCAACTTCCTGCCCTTGTGTCTTCCTGATGCTGAATTTCAAAATGAAAGAAAAGTCCCTTTCCCCCTCCCTTTTTTGTTCACACTGCCCCTTGCATAACTGTGTCTAAATCACACTGGTTTTGTCACTGGTCAGCAGTGGTGTGCAAACTGTTTGCCCTTCCCCGGCTTCAGAATTACCTCTTTTTAGGCTTTTTCAAATAATGTAGCAGAAAAGGGGATATTCCCCCTCCCTTCTCATGAGTGCAGAAAGACAGTTATCAAACACAGAATTTAACATTTCTAGTAGTTTATCTTTGCTCTTACTTTACTTCATATTCTTTTTGGGAAGATGCCATTTTTTTTTCATTCTCTGCAATGTGCTACTAAAGGCAGAGTTAAACTTCTAGAATATCCCATGGGTGCTGTTTTTTTTTTTTACTCATAGTAATGCATGATATTAAAAAGTAATAAGGATTTAATTTTGTAACCGTCCTTATTATGTAAATGATACTTTTCCGTAGTTGAAAGCATATAAATAAATGTTTTATCATAAAAATAATATATGCTCATTATAGAAACTTAGAAAACGTAAATAAGAATCTAAAATCACCCATAATCCCGCCATTCAGAAATAACTGTCATTAAGATTTATAGTTTCCTACATTCCATTGTCTACATACATATTTGAACAAAGACATGACATACTACATAATAAAGTTTTTTTAGCCTTATAAACATTTAATGTTGTGCATTTTCCCATGTCCTTAAAAGCCTTCAAAAACATATATCTCGGTTGTATGATTTCCATCATTGCCATAATTAATTTTATCATTCTCCTATTATTGGAATTTCAATTTGTTTTTAGTTTTTCACTTTTATAATCGTACTTGATGAATATATTAGTAAAAAAATTTTTTCTGTTATTTTCCTTAAGATTGGTTGCCCAAAAGTTAAAATATTAGAGTTATAATTGTTTTAAAGATTTTAGAGAATTAAGAAATGGCTCTCTCCTACAAAGTACTTGACATTTCTAAGTTTTACAAAAATGTGAGTTGTTTGTGTTACGTTTGTCAAGTCTATACTCTGATAACATGCCAATCATAGATTTGGAGCAGAATATTACTCTAAATAGTAAAAGTGACCAGTAAAAGAGAGGGAGAGGCAGAGGGAGATTTTTTAAAACTTCTTAGAGGAATAAACAGGAAGAAGTGGGCAGTTCATTCAGCAAATCTTATTGAGCACATACTATTAGCCAGATACTGGGAGGGACACTGCAGTGTATAAAACACAAAACTCCCTGCCCCAAGAGAGCTTGTATTCTAGCAGAGGGGACAAACAAGAAACAAAATAAAGACATCACATATATGCCATGTCAATGACAGATGCTGTGGGGGAAAGTAAAGATGGTGTTCTGTGAGGTGTTTGGGGGGTGCCTTTGAATAGGATGGTCCCAGGACACCTCCTTGAGAAAGGGGCATGTGAACAAGGACTTGCAGGAAGGTGGGGGGGGGGTGATCCGTGTGGAATATGGTACAGGGAGGAAGTCTCTTTCCAGAGTAGGAATCTCTTCTTCCCAGGTCCCAGTCTGAAGTGCAGTTGCTGAGTTGACAAGGTGGGGGAGCCAGAACCCCACAACACCAATGTTTAGATGAGATTATTTTTAAGAAATATGCACACAACAACCAAAACCCCACTCTCTTATCTCTGCCCTGAAATGGCCATTGGGAAGTGCCCATTGGCCACAGCCAGCAAATCTTTATTCCCATGATCTTTGATGCAGTCTGGGAATGGAATTGTGCAAAGAAGTTATAAGTTCAGGTTGGACTGAGAGGCTGTCATTTCAGAGAACAATGAAAATCAACTGAACAAGAATGACAACTCAAAAGGTTGTAATCCACGGTAGTTCTTACGCCTCAGAAATCTGTTAACTGATCATCTTGAGGCTGGTTTATTTCCTCTAGCATACCTAGACTTACAAAGACAGCTCAGAAGCCAATCAGAAGCCCTACTGCTATGGACTACCTTGGGTGTGCCAAAGCCCCTTTGGGTGTTCGGGTAGGAAGCAGGTGTGGGGGTCACAAGGCCAGGCAGATTCTGTTGTCAGTCTTCTTGGGTTTGGGGCCCCAGTGTTCTCTGAGATAGCTGACAGCAAGCAGCCATCTAGAAAGTATGATGTTAACTATTTAAACACATCAAGGCACAAAGATACCTTAGCAAGGAAGAGTTGGCAAGTAATAGAAGGTGCCAGACCTGAGAATCAGAGTTCTCGCCCAGCCCTGACTCCAGCATCCTGAGAAACTTAGGGCAGGTCATTTTGCTTCTCTCTCACAGGCTCAGTTTCCTCATCTGTAAAATGAAGGGAATAAACCAACAGACCTCTAGACTCCTTGCATTTTTGGTAGTCAGAGACAATTCCAGTACATTCACACATACAGTATGTTGAATACTTGATCTACACCAAGGACTCTGAGACAAATGGCAGTCATTTTTGGAGCCTATGGCTGAGTAGGAGAGATGCATTGTTCAGTAGGATATGAACACAGCTATCATTTCTTGAACAAATGATATTCTAGGCACAGTGTCGTACTTTCGTTGTTTTATTACAATCCTCACAAAACTCGAAGAGGTAGTACCATCATTATCTCCACTCTGCAGATACAGAAACCAAGTCACAGAGCTGGTGGGTGCTCAAGCCAAGATGCCTTGAGCGAATCTGTCTGTAGGGTAGCATTCTCAGCCCCTTTGTTTTCCCATTGCAATGCATCTTTCCCACTAGGGAATATTTAAGGAGTCTAGATTTCAAAGACAATAGGGAAGAAGGAAGACTCTGAAGTTTGCTCATTCAGGTGTAATCCTGATTCATCTCCATTTATTACTTGGATGATGGTGAGCAGGTCAACTTACCTTCCTGTAAAAATGGGTATTTTTTTGTTTCCTACCTAACTCACAGAGAAACATTACCATGAAGCATCTTCTCTGGGGCAAGGTCTTAAAAAACTCTGAGGGGTGCACAAATGTGCAGAATATTGATCTCAATTCTGAGGAGCAAAGACAAGGCTATCTTATTCTTCCCCACAGGTTAGCACTGAGGAATGATGGTCCCAAATTGTCTCTGGTGGGTGACAATCCATTGACACAAACTCACTCCACGTGACTTGTTCCCCTGACTGAAAAAAAAAAAGACCTTGAGTAGCAATGTTCATAAATGGCCCCTGCCTTCTGCGTTTTTAGGAGGCAGACCCTGATTCATCCTTGAAGAAAACGTAAGTAGTGCAGAAGGTGCAAACATTGCCTTGAAAGAACCCAGTTCAGTGCAGGTTCAGACATCTTCCTTCCAAGGAAAGGCATTTCCAGACCTCCCAGCCCTAGACTTTCTTGTCCAGGCTGCTGGGGGTCTGTTGGAGCTAAGGTCTTCTGAGGCTTCTTGACAGGACATTGGGCTTCCAGGGAGAGCCTCTGTGTTCTTGAGCTTTCTAGTGATGCAATCCTTGGTGAGGAAGGGAAACAAAACGCTGATATTTTGGAGGGGGATCAACCATCTCCAGGGGATTATTTTTTATGAACAAAAGACACTTAAGTGTTGCTGATTTATCTTAATAGCAGATACTATGAGCAAATGTCCCAGTTGCCTCTTTGTGCTTTTGGCAAGTATGGATGAGAAATGGAATGGAGCAGACCCAATCAGAGCTGGCTAGCTCAAAGTTCAGGAGGCTGAATCTTTTTCACTCCAAATATGTGACTTAGAACTGTTTCCAAAGTTTTCCAAGTTGCAGGTGGACACCCAGCTTTGGAAAGAGGCAAAGCAGGTTCCATCACCAGGTTTTCTGTTTCCAGAATGATTATCTTGGGCTCGAGGGGAGAAATGCCTGTATTTCCTCTAAGTAGTTAGTTCTGTAAGCTCAGTTACCATGTTCTGGTTCTGAAGGTACTGTTTCTGTATAAAGAAATCTTTTGTCACATGAAGAGCCCTCCTGCTTGTCATACTCATGATTGGGATTCTCAGAGGACCCCACAGGACTGCTCAACATATCCTCCTATGTCAGGGCTGGAATGAGAGCACGCTGAACCCAGTGCCTTAGAAGTTGTAATATAAATTATGTCAAGGCCGTGTTCAGTGTTGTAACATTTGCTAATCCTTATTAGATATGGATAAATTCTCATGGCTTAATTTGGCATGTTGAGCCAGTTCTTCAGATTGTCTTTGGGGACTGGAAAGGAAATGCACAACTTTACTATAATTTTTCTTTTGTTTCTTTAGAATGGGACATAATTTTTTATTGTTAGCTGGTGGAAACTTTGGTGAATCGTGGCCAACTGTGGCTCCCCCCACAGGAAGAAAGCATCAGACTTTAGCTGAGAACATATTCTTTGAAACAAACCAGAATATTTGATTTTTGAAATATCTTCCCACTTAAAAAACATGCTGTCCAACAAATATTAATGTTCTGACCAAGACCAAGAGAATTGAGGAATAGAAAGCTACAATTTCTCTCTGAGGAAAATTTTAGAGTGATGTGTGATGCTTTGGTTTAATGCTAACTCCACTGAGCATGGAAAGAGTCTGTGAGGATGCAGGTACAGCCACAGAATTTGCAGAGCATCCTCTCACTCTTGGTCCTCCTTCCTCCAAAGTGGAAGGAGCTAGGTATTGGCTGGAAGTCAGGCATTCCACATTCCTTTATCAGGTCACCCACATAGACGGGACCTTGGGCACATCCTGTCGCTTAATTTCCATTTCTGAAATTTGGTCCAAAAAGTATCTTGCCAATAGGCTCTTCCTGTTTCCTGCCAAACAGTTTTATATTGAAAACCATTGTTGAATATTTTAAATTGCTTAGGTCGGAAGCCATTGTCTTGTGCTTTATTCTTATTTTCGGCATCTCACATAGTTAGATGGTCAGTTGTGCATGCTTGGTAATCACCTTTAGGGGACTTGAATCTTGTCAAGTTTGACTAGTCCAATCAGGTTTGGGGGTTATTGAATCAGTTGGCATTAAAGCTGCAAAATTATTTAAGTGAGATTCTTGTTCTGTTCATAATTATAGGTTTGTTTTAACAGATCTGTTTTGCAGATTTTTATGAGAAGGAATTCTCTTGGGCAAATTCACCATGAATTCTCAGTGGGGTGAGGGCAGGCGATTTTTCATCTCTGGGGTGATTTTTCAAAAGAGTGGTCCCATAAAAAAGCCTGATTCTGTCCTCTTAACCACACCCAATTTTCAGCTTCTGCTGAGAGCAAGACCCAAAATTATCCCCACATCTCCTTATGACATTCTGTTGAAAAACATTAGTCCCTGTGCACTGTGCATAAAAGCCAAATTACTTTTGGAATGTTCCTTGGAACTCTGGGAATCCAGATAGGGATCAAGGAAACAGCACAGCATCTTTTCCCCCCTCTGCTCAATCTGTTGATTGATTTGTAGGCAATTATTCTCCTTACCTTCAACCATCTGGGATAAAGTTTTTGGGTCTAACCTCTGCTGTTTGTTTCTTGACTCCTTTATTTGTTTGTTTTTCAAATATTATATTTTGTTCTCAAACTCAGAGCATGCAAAGGAAAGTTCTGGAAAAGCAGAGGCCCCATTCTCTAGTTAAAGCAATAATCTCCTGATACTTTGCCAGGAGGTTAGGATGTTTCTCAGATCTTGTACACTGCTGAAATGCAAATCAAAGAAAGAGCTTCTGGAGCAAACCAAATAAAAACCACACACTTATTTAGGGACAGAGTTGATATATTCTTATGCTGGCTTTCGTACTCAACAATACCAAGATCTTATGGGCTTCATAAGACTTCAGGGATTTCCCAGGACTTCAGGGAGGCATCCCTTAGGAAGTGAGAAAACTTGAAAAGGAGGAAGAAGGAATCCTTTCCTGGTTATTCTTCAGAGTGGCATATTGAGAAGAGACAGTAAGAAATACTGGATTTTTCCAAGTATACCGTGATTCCCAGCTTGGAACTCCCAAAAGTCTTAATGCTGTGACTCTTAGACTCATAGATAAGGAAGGAAGATCACAAATTAGAGTGGAAAATAAAAGGAAAAAGCTATAAAGATGATACAGATTATTATTTTAACTTCCAGTTCTCTGTAATGTTTTTGGCTATCACACGGCAAAATTCTCAAAAAGAATTTATGTGTGTGTTAATGTTTAAAATGGTTATAGCAGGGGCGCCTGGGTGGCACAGCGGTTGAGCGTCTGCCTTCGGCTCAGGGCGTGATCCCGGCGTTACGGGATCGAGCCCCACATCGGGCTCCTCCGCTATGAGCCTGCTTCTTCCTCTCCCACTCCCCCTGCTTGTGTTCCCTCTCTCGCTGGCTGTCTCTATCTCTGTCAAATAAATAAATAAAATCTTTAAAAAAAATAAAAAATAAAATGGTTATAGCAGTTCCTAAACTTGGCTCTGTTTTGACATGTGGTGGGCTTCTTGCCCACCTTCACCAAATACCAACTCTAGGACCAGCCTTCCAGACTACACCTTCAGGATCTCAGGGAAGCACTAAAAGCTGATGGATCTGATTGACAGATCAGCATTTGGAAGGTATTGATCTAATGAAGGAAATCAGCAACCCCCCAAGGTGGGAATCCTTTGGTCCCCAAATGCTTACTCTTTTTATATAGATTGCCTTGCAAATTCAAGCACTGTAAACATAAAATAAATGGCAAGATTTGGGATGGGTTTTGACTGTAATTGTGGCCAGAAGAAGTATATCTGGGGGCTGGAACAGGACCATGTAGCAGGAGTGAGCATGGGAGTCAGCACAGGGCACACGATGGTAATGGGTAAGAGACAGTTGCTCAACAGAGTTTATTGAGCACAAAGAGGATCTGAGCCTTATTTCAGATATTGCAGGACTATTAAAAGGTATCAGAAGCCACAGACTGAGCTCAAAGAACCTCCTTTGGTATCCAGCAGTCTCCTGATGCCTTTTGCACAGAATCAGAGAGGTTGAATAACTTGCTGGTAGTTAAACAGCTATTAAGTGACTTAACTTTGACCATTTAACTGAGGCCTTCTGACCCCACTTCTAGTTTTCTTTACTCTCCAGGACACTTTCAGTAATGGAAATTGTCTTTTTTTTTTCCTTAAGGATTTTATTTATTTATTTGACAGAGAGACAGCCAGCGAGAGAGGGAACACAAGCAGGGGGAGTGGGAGAGGAAGAAGCAGGCTCCCAGCGGAGCATGGAGCCCAATGTGGGGCTCGATCTCAGGACCCCGGAATCACGCCCTGAGCTGAAGGCAGACGCTTAACAACTGAGCCACCCAGGTGCCCCAGTAATGGAAATTGTCTTAATGGGGTACATCTGAGCCCTAGCTATGATGGAGGCTGTAGGACCTGGTTTTGAAGGAAGGGATCATTCCTGGCAAGGGAAGTACCAGGGTAGAGATGAATCTGTGTGTACATGGTATTGGAGACCATCTTTGGGGAGAGTTTCTGTGGATGCAGCTGGGAGGAGGGGGATTGTTCAGGAAGAAAGAGAAGGGTTGGCCTTGCCCAGTGAATAAACCGTTTCTATCTGATACGTAAGACAATAGGGAGCTGTTGTGTGTTCTTAAGGGAGAGTATGATATGAAAACTGTCACGTGAAATAAGTTTGGAACCAGTATCTTTGATTAATGATAGAATGGCTTCTGAGATTAGGTTTCTGGTTCATTTCTACCTATGAGTGCTTACTTTGGGTTTGGTGAAGCTTGGGTGCCTCCCAGAGCATATTCTTGTTTTCTGCATACTTAAGAATAGTTGGCCAGAAATGACTTGGGTCTTTTATTAATGCCCGCCCCCATACCATCCAGAGTATAACTTAACAGCTTCTTTCAATTACACAGTCTATGAGACATGGAAATGTGAAGTCTTTTCTCTGTAACACAAATTTCAAATCATGTCCTATAAAGCTTCGGACCTGAGAGATCCTTGTGCATTAACCTTAAAATCCCAGAACGAAAGACTTTATTTTGCTGCCAATTTCCATCTCATGTCTGTTTCTAAATAATCATTATAGGTACGTTATTTTGTTAATGGGTTATTTCCCAAAATGGGAGAGAGAGAGAGTCCTCTATTTGATTTGGGGTGCTGCTTTGTTTTGTTTTGTTTGTTTTGTTTTGTTTTGTTTTGTTTTGTTTTGTTTTGTAGGACCTGGCCTGAAATGTCCCCAGGCTCATGCTGTTTCTGAGCCATAATTATGCTTTTTAACCCACTCCTTTATGTCTGGGTCCTTAATGTCCAAGCTCCTATATAATTACCAAGTTTCAGAGTGTGGGAATGAGACAAATATTTTTTGCATGACTTTACCCTATACATTACTGCAATGCCGTATTATTACAAGAAATTTCCTGAACTTGGAGCTGTGCTATTAACTCTCCCAACTTGAAAGGACCCAGCAAAGAGATACGCCCAATCTTTGGCCCATGATGCGGAACTCAGATGGACAGTGACTTGATCCAGCTGAGGGCTCTGGGGCTCTTGGGGGAGGACTTGAGTTTGGCAGTGGTGCGCTGGTTCAGAGCCTGACGGGGACTTGGGAATCTTTCCTCTTCCATCCAGCTGTGTTGCATAGCCAC
The DNA here is from genome assembly GCF_023065955.2 of Ursus arctos. Taxonomy (NCBI): domain Eukaryota; kingdom Metazoa; phylum Chordata; class Mammalia; order Carnivora; family Ursidae; genus Ursus; species Ursus arctos. The sequence goes on along the minus strand of NW_026622808.1, from coordinate 37,977,656 downwards.
AGCCATGCCTCTCATTGCAGTTGTGGAGTACATGCATTCTTCAGGATTTGAAAGGGGCCAGGTTTGTTAAATGCCTCTCCTGGAGGAAGTTGCTATGTTAGTTTGCTAGAATCTGAAAGGATCAGGCTGAAAGGAGGAGAGCTGTGGCCAATAAGGCAGGCAGGGCTCCATTTAACCCTGGACTGCTGAAGTTCACAGAAACAGAAGACCGCAGGAGACCAGGAGCCACAGCGCCAGTCTCAAGAGTCTCTTCCCCTGAACTAAAATGATTTCAACCCCATTTCCTTCTAATTTGAGGAATAATTTGTATCTCAGCATTTTTATCTACAGGGCAGAGAAATTTTTTTTATTGTTTCATTTCTTATTTCCTATAATTTACTGAATATTCAAATAATTTACAAAGGAATAAAGGAACAAGTAAACTCCCTGAAATCTAAGCACTTGTCAATAACCATCAATATTTTGTGCTCATCTTTCTGGACCTTTCTCACATATGCATGTATGTATGTATGTGCTGTACACACATACATATGTAAACCTGCAAATATGTTTAAGTATAGATATTTATATATCATTTTATATGAACATGTTGTTTTATCATCTGCTTCTCCTTCCATTCAACTCCATGTTATGATATTTTTTCCTTATGAGGAATATAAATATATATTCCTCTTGAATGGTTTCTGAGGATTCCATTATATAATAATGGATTTTCAATAATTGGTTTCACAAAATCCTGACAGATGAACATTTTGTTTACTTCTCATTAATTGCTACTGTGATCAACATCCGAGTGAATATCCTTTTATCCTTTCATCCCTGTGTACCTGTCTAACTTTCTTTTCAGGAGGAAACTATTTTACCCCCGGGCATGCATATTTTGAATTTTAATACATAGTACCAAAATGCCCTTGAGAAAGTTTATTCTAATTTATAATCCTGCCAACAGTGGATAAAAAGCACCTAAAGAACAGGGAAACTAACTTCCCTTTTTCTTAGGATTTTCTGAATTTTACCTACCTCCAGAATTTTACTTCTAAATGCCCAAAAGGCAGATGTGTTTATAAGGTACTGTAAGTTTGATATCCATCCACACCCAGATTCCAGAACAAGTTATTCAATCGATGGTTATGAAACCTGGAATAAAATCAGCAATCACTAAGATTCTTTATTTGTTTGCTAAGATTAAGTAATGCCAAATTCACTTTGTTTTTTGATAAGGATAATATAAAGGCAGTTTGAGGGAATGCCATAGACACAGGGTACCAGGATTTCAGATAGGCATTTGTATCAGTTTGTATTCTTTTTTTTTCTTTTTTTTTTTTTACCAGAGAAATAAGGACTAAATTGTGGTCCAGTCGGATGGATTATAGTTGTTTGAACAACTCCACCCTAGGCAGGTTGATTAGGGAATCCTGTCACCTCTAGCAGAGAGGTTGCCGGAAGTGTTGGGCTCTGTCCTTCTGGCATGTACATGGACCTAATTATACGGTCTTTGAAAACACACTTTTTGAAAATGTGATGGCTCAAGGCTGGTTACTTAAAACAATGGAAGACAAAATTAGAATTGAGAAAATCAGCAGGATGGAACGATAGACACAAATTTAGTTAGGATAAGTCAAATATTCAGTAAGGAGAAGAATGAAGTTTATACTTAGAATTAAAATTTTGGCATGCATATGGCATGTGTCGCGCGCGCGCGCGTGTGTGTAAATGGCAAGGAAACTGGCCACCAGGATATGAGTTTAATCAATTGCAAATTTGAATATGAGTCATCATTGCACAGCAGATGTTAAGAGATCAGTGCAACATGGGAGTGTATTAATTATTTTAAAATAGTGTTTAGCGCAGGTTAAGGACACGTGTGAAGACTTGGATTATTCAGACTCTGTTCAGGGTCTTATTCTCCAAGAGGAGTCCTGACACACTGTAATGACCCCTTGTATGATGGGTTACAGAGAGGAGACAAGAAGAAGTAGAGAATGGTCAGTAGAGAAGACAAAGAATGATCAGGCTAGGTAAGCTAGAGATAGCAGACATAACTATATTGAAATGTCTAAAGATCTGGGCCCCCTCCCAAAAAGTAGAATTAGGACAAGTGGACTGAATCTGCAGCCAAAAAGCTCAAAATATTTCAGGCACGGGGGAGGGAGGACATCCCCCTTAAGCCATTTAATATATTCTCTCATAAGGTATTGTGTTTCCCACGGCTAGGTAATGCATCCACCAGGACTTCTACACAGGGAATTCCTGTTTGGGGAAGAAAGTTGTATTAGATTCTTCCCACCAACACATGCATGGTGAGTGGCATTTACGTGCCCTGTACTCTCCCCTGGATGGCCCAGACTTTGAAGAAACCCACAAACTTATTGCAGAGAAGTGAAGCACCATATTAACTGCTCACACTAGGACTCCTGCTAATGTTCCACCTATAACCACCGCCTGCCTGCTGGGGATGTGGCATAGAGGGAACGGGGCCAGCTTTGCACCCCAGCACACCAACTGGCTAAGACTTCCCCCTTTTCTCTCCTGCTCAAGTGAACATTCCAGATGCCGATGTGTTCCGATAATCAGAGGTTCCCTGGCATCCTCAAATCCAGGCTGTCTGTGCACATTTCCCTTTCTTCACATACCCTGCTTGTACTTGCTTTCTTCCCATTTTTACTTAGGTTCTTGTCTTTCTGAAAGGAGCTCTCACTATATGTTTATATATGTAATTATTTTCATAACCAATAAGAAAAAAGTTCCCCAACCCTTCTCCCAATGTGGGCAAAGGGATGTAAAAGGAGGCTCACAGATAGTGAAATAGAAACAGCCAATAAATGTATGAAAAGATGCTCAGCCTCAAATTATAATTAAGGAAATATGGAATCTGAAATATGAAATTTTCTTGTGTCAAATTTTTGGAGATGAGAGTTTGAAGAGACTCAGTATTGGCACAGTCTGGGGAAAGAGGCACAGACTGGAAGTTGGCCAATATTTCTGAAGGGAAATTTGGTGGTAACTTTTTTTTTAAAGATTTTATTTATTTATTTGTCAGAGAGAGAGAGTGCACACGCAGGGGGAGGGGCAGAGGGAGAGGGAGAAGCAGGCTCCCTGCTGAGCAAGGAGCCTGATGCAGGACTGGAAAGTTTAAAATGTGTATACCCTATTCTAGGGATCTCTCCTGAATCTCTTGTCCTAGCACATTATAGAAACAGCTTTTATAAGCTGTTTCGGCATCCATCCTTGTTGAGAACAAGCACATGAGGACAGGCAAAACTGTCCTTTTGGAAAAGTTTTTTTTGTTGTTGTTTTCTTTAAGATTTATTTGTCTGAAAGAGAGAGAGAGAGCGCACGAGTGGGAGGGGCAGAGGGAGAGGGAGGAAGAAACTCAATCAGATTCCCCGCTCAGCATGGATCCTGACCAGGGCTGGATCTCAGGACCCTGAGATCACAGGACCCTGACAACCTGAGCTGAAACCAGGAGTCAGATGCTCAACCAACTGCACCACCCAGGCGCCACTCCAAAAGTATTCTTTAAAGCATTGTTGAGGGGTGTCTAGGTGACTCAGTCGAGTCTGCCTTTGCTCTGGGTCCTGGGATCGAGCCCCACATCGGGCTCCCTGCTCAGTGGGAAGCCTGCTCCTTCCTCTCCCACCCCCCCTCTGTGTTCCCTCTCTCACTGTCTCTCTCTCTGTCAAATAAATAAATAAAATATTTAAAAAATAATAAAGCACTGTTGAAATAATGAAAAACTGGAAATTATGCAAATGTCCCTCATTCATTCAATTATTCAGTCATTCACTTATTTATTCATTTACTCATTCAACAAACATTTACTGTGTGTCCACTGTGTGCCAGGCAATGTTTTAGGTGCTTGGGATACAACTTTGAACAAAATAAAAAAAGAGTTCTGCCTGCTATTTTAGTAATAAAATAAAAAAAGAGTTCTGTATCAATAAGATTGGTAAATAAAAGTACATGCATGGAATGGAATAATGTAACCATTAGAAATGAGGTCACTCTACATGATCTTGATATGGAAGGATAGCCAAGAGATATTGGGCATTTTACTTTTAAAAGGTATGGGGCGCCTGGGTGGCACAGCGGTTAAACGCCTGCCTTCGGCTCAGGGCGTGATCCCGGCGTTATGGGATCGAGCCCCACATCAGGCTCCTCTGCTATGAGCCTGCTTCTTCCTCTCCCACTCCCCCTGCTTGTGTTCCCTCTCTCGCTGGCTGTCTCTATCTCTGTCAAATAAATAAATAAAATCTTTAAAAAAATAAAATAAAATAAAATAAAATAAAATAAAATAAAATAAAAGGTATGTGCAAGTGTCTGTGCTTGCATTATGCATAAAAATTGTCTGATAAAACTGGCAAAAAACCTTAACAGTGGGAATGGATATTGGGGTAGGCAGAGAGGGAATATTACTTTTCTTTTCATAAAGACTTTTGTACTATTTAATTTTTCATAGCTAGTATATATGCTTTATATAATAAAAACTAATAGATGCTATAAAAAAGAAGAAATTATAAAGCTAAATCAGTAGTTCTGCTAGAGAACTAAGACTCATATCTCAAAGAAAATGGAAAATTCCTTAACCTATCTGTAGACATTGAGACCAGAATGATTAGGTGTTTGATGCTGTTCAGACTACAAGAATGGAAATTAATACCATAGTACTTTGGAATGCAAAACGAAAGACATAAGGTGGTCCTGTGGTGTTACTGGTCATGGGCATGGTGGACTTGTCTACACATGGAAATCAAATGGGAAGGCAGCCAGGGGCAGAGGAAGGGCCTGGGGCCAGGAGTCGAGTATTCTAGGGCATTGTCCTGGGTTTGTGACTAACTTCAACCTTTTGGAGCCTCAGTCTGTCCTTCAGTAAAATAGTAAACTTGGATTCATTAATTTAAGGTGTGCCCTAGCACTAACACTGCATGAATTGGATTATTCATTTGTAGGAGAGGGATTTGAGATAGCTTCTGAAATTCTCAAGAATCATAGAGAAGATCACCTCAACTTTCGGATTACCCACCTTCTCCAAGTGCTCTGAAGAAGCATTAGTTATATACTTTAATATTGGCTTCTGTTTGGATCCAAGTTTAAGTACATTTGGCTATTTTCTCCTTATGCTATTTCAACTTCAGGATGATAGAAAATCAGGCTTTTTGGATTCTACCCTAAACAGGTGACTAAGAGAAAATGATTTTCAAAATGCCTCCATTTGATGAATTTAATCTAACGTATTGGGGGCTGGGGGTGGGGGAAACACGATTCAGCACACCAGGCATCTCCAGATGAAATCAGAACGTAATTCCATCCTTTCTGGAAATTGGATTTCTGTCAGATCCACAAATCCAGGAGTTCTACTTCGCCTCTTCTTTGGGGATAATTTTTCACAGGAGAAGAGGTGATGGTTATGGATGAGTTTTCATTTTTGCATGCTGAGGGAATATCAGCTCGAGGAGCGTGTGACAGGACCCGCGAATGATATGCCGATCTAGTGTCTGCGTGTCCCTGGGTGGGGGGCGTCCACAGAGACCTACGCGGAGTGGAATATTTGACTCAGACTCTTTTTTCCACGTAGAAGTAAATTGGTCCTAGCTAGGGTGAGTTCTGCGTATCCCATATAAAGCTAGTAAGGGCACTGAAATCCAAACAGCGAGCAACCCAGTGAGAAGATAAACGCCAGAGGGAATGTTTCATAGATTTGGTATTTGGGACACTCCACTGCCATTTCTCTCTTCTCATTTGTTTTCCAACTGATTGGAAAACTACTAATGAGCGTGTTTACATTTTCTCCAGTTGTTTTACCCAAGTGTGAGAGCAGCTGGGGAGAGGGGTTTGTTCTCAGTCCAGAGCCTGAGCTGGCTCTCCCTGTCTTCCTCCTGCTCTCTGGCTGCCAGGGCCCTGCGCCCTGCCAAACCTCTGCTCTGGTCTCACCGCCCCTCCCCGGGGCTCTCCCTGTGTGCAGCGCGGCCAGCAGCCCCACCACATGTTTTGCGTTGCTCACACCCTCCCTTTCTCCCCCTTTTGTTGTCATTTGTTTTGTTTTGAAGGGGGTGAGGTGCAGAGGAGGTCTTGGGTTTATGCCCCTCCGCTTAGCTTCAGAACTGGGGGCAGGCCCAGATTTCATTTGCTCCCATTTCTGCGTCGAGGTCAATAGCCCCTGGAGGAGAATGTCCTCCTGTCCTCTGACAGTTCTTGGGGATGCAGTCATTCTCCCTGGGCTACTCCGAATTCCTAGATTCTGCTGTCTGCAACCCAATCCACTGTCAGCTGCTTTGCTCTGTCCTTCGGGTGGGGGTGTCTCAAGCTTCATTTTGAGAACCACTTTCACAATGTTTTCCACGTCTTATGATAGAATGTGTATGAATTCTGTGTTTGATGTGCTTGTTATAATTTATCTAAATACCTTTTAAAGTAAATCCATGACTATTAAAAAGTCCATTTACTCCCTGTGAATCTTCTTGTACATCTGCAGGTATGTGGACACTTGTCTTCTTAGCCCTCAACGTGTAAGGCTGACTCTCTGTCCCTTGTTGAGGTGCTGCTGGATTACTCAAGCCCTTCAAGTTCTTTGAATAGTTGCTCACTGTCAGTTTCCAGTCTATTGGCCAATTCTGTTAGGCCAGACCCTGGGGTGGGTTTTATCTTCTTTCTTTCTTTCTTTCTTTCTTTCTTTCTTTCTTTCTTTCTTTCTTTCTTTCTCCTTCCTTCCTTCCTTCCTTCCTTCCTTTCTTTCTTTCTTTCTTTCTTTCTTTCTTTCTTTCTTTCTTTCTTTCTTTCTTCTTTCTTAATTCATTAGTTTAGGAGAAGATGTGGTGATGTCAGTTCTGCCTAGGCCAGTGATAATAAATATTTGTTGACTCTATGAATTGAATGAAGACCTTGACCTCCCTTGTCAGCACAGTTTTAGTGTCTGAATCCCAATGCCTGCAAATAACCTCCTCTGTTCCCTTCTTCCTCCTTTCTTTTCCTTTTTCCTCTGTCTTCTCTCTCTCCTTCTTTTCTCTCTCCCTTTTCTTCCTTCCTCCTTTCCTCTCTCCCTTCTTTCCTTCCTTTCTGCCCCCCCTTTTTTCTTTTTAGTTAAAAAATTGGCAATTGATTTTGAAACTCACTTTCTAAAGAAATTCATAATAGACGATGCACAGAATGCATCCTTAGTTAGCAGGACAGTCTGGATTTTTTTTTTTTTTTCAGAGACCCTCTATTGACTCTCTGAGTTGAAACAGTTTAGATTCCACATAAAATATGCGTTGTTTACCCAGGCTCTTCATGCTCTGCATACTGTTACAGTCCTTGAAGAGCTTGTCAGTGACAAGTAAGATAAATGAATGAAGAGGACTTTACAAGTGTTTAAAAGCTAAGTATAGCATGTGCTGCCCACTACTTAATTAAACAGACCTGTGCTTAACTAAGTAACTTTGTGGTGGAAACTTCTACGGCCTTCCCCTTCCCCCAGACCCCACCACCTCCAACGGTGCTCAGGATGTTAGAAATTCCTTGGTTGTCTGCAGTTGCTAATACGTTAGCCTAGCTTCAAAACCGTCTTAGTTGAAGCATTAAAAGTTATGGATCGCGGATAATGACTTTGAATTTATATTAGGGTTAGTCAGCAACATGGACTCCTTTGAAGCTCGATCAAGATTTTATAGTATGCCTGAGTTTCATTCTTTTCAGAGAACTTTAAAATCAAAAGTGAACTGCTTTTCTTCTCGGCTCTGAGGTCAATGTCCAGAGAGTCAGAGCCCATTCCCAGATCAATCTTAATTTTTTTTTAATATAGGGGTCAGTCTTTATGGATCTGAGCAGTACGGTACAGTAGTTGCATTGAAGGTTCTGGAATTATAATCCCAAATCTACTAGTTGTGTGATATTGGGTAAGCTTCTTAGTCTTTCTAAACCTCAGTTTCTGGGCACCTGGGTGGCTCAGTTGGTTAAGCATCCAACTCTTTTTTTTTTTTTTTTAAAGATTTTATTTATTTATTCGACAGAGATAGAGACAGCCAGCGAGAGAGGGAACACAAGCAGGGGGAGTGGGAGAGGAAGAAGCAGGCTCATAGCGGAGGAGCCTGATGTGGGGCTCAATCCCAGAACGCTGGGATCACGCCCTGAGCCGAAGGCAGATGCTTAACCACTGTGCCACCCAGGCGCCCCAAGCATCCAACTCTTGATTTTGGCTCAGGTCATGATCTCAGGGTCATCAGATTGAGCCCCACAACAGACTTGTGCTCAGCAGGGCATCTGCTTGAGATTCTCTCCCTCTCCCCCTAACCCCCGCCCCCACGCTCACTCTCTCTCTAAACATAAATGAATCTTAAAAAAATAAAAATAAACATCCATTTCTTCATCTGTAAAGTGGGGGTAGTAATAGCCTCTACCAGGACTGATATCCAGGTCATTTGCACACTTGAGTCACTCGGTTTTTACAGGTTTGTGCCCCTCTCATAGCAGCTATTTTGAATATGCCCCCCACCTCCAGCCTACATCACTGTTGGTGTAACTGACCAAATTAGGTGACAAGAGCCAAGTGCTGTGCTTGGCACACAGCAGGCCAAGGTAAGCATTAGTTGTTGTCACTGATATTTACAGGTGACTCCATCTCACAACGCTGGCCTTTTTCTCCCACTGTGAAGGATCCTAACCTCCCCATTATCAGCAGAGCACATAGAACTCTTTCTCTGGAGATAATATTCCCCCCATGGGCTTCAGTGGCTGAGAGTAGAACAGAGCCAAGCATGCTTTCCCTACAAGCATTATCCACAACCCATGCAGGAATTCCTCAGGTTCCTAAGGTGGCAGCAGTAAGTAGTTTACCAGAATAATTTCCCTCCCTTGATTTTAGAAGGAAAAAAGAAAGAGAAACTGCAAAATGTACAGCAAGACATAAATGTACAATAAGAACAGTAGACCAGCATCAATCCACGTGAAGTTTTGTTCATGCTAAAGATACCCTTCCCTCTCTTGCCCATTTTATAGATTCAGGAATTGAGGCTCATGGAAAAATAATTCAGCCTGATTCTCAGACTGAATATTTGGCAGAAGCAGAATTAGTGCCAAACCTGTGTTACTCCCCTAAGAAAGACGAGAGCTCTATCTCCACAGGTGATGAGAAATCTCAAGAGCTGTCCATATAAAGGCATGGTAGTCACCAGAATGTTAGTCCTGTGCAAAAGTTAGACAGACATAGGCTTATTAATCATTTGCTGGAATTCTCACAAAAGCAGACCCAGAGACAAAGATTTGGTGCAGGTAGTATATTTGGGAGGTGATCCCAAGAAACATGAGAAAATTGAGAAGTAAGACAGGGAAGTGAAAATGTCAATAAAGGTGCATTAATGTGTGCTTTCCTGCCATGATCAGCCAGGGCTGCACTCTGCTAGGGACCTACTGAGAGATTCTGAAACACACCGTAGGGCGGTCCCACCAAAGGACTGGGACACTAGTTACTTATGCATCACCTCCTTCCTCCCTCATAGATTGAGCATTATCCTGAGGGTGTGAGCTCTCCACACTCTGGTCTACACTGTTCCCTGTCCAAACCTGCACCTGTGGCCAGAGGAAGACCTTAGGCAGAGAGGTACATGGATTTGAGGTGGGAAGACAGCAGCACATCCAGGACTGTCCATTCAAGCTGCATGTGACTTCTAGGGTAGAACAAGAGGATATGGGAGGGGCACTGACATTCTCTTTAATAATTAAAAATAAAATAAAATCAGGGTAATGAGTAGATAACAAAAATAGCTTCTAAACTTTCCATAGTGACCTACTACTTTTCCGTTTATAAATAAAGACTGAGGAAGGGCCTTCAACAAAGTTGGGAGGCAGATGGTTGGCAGGAAGGACTGATCAGTTGAATGAGTTTGAGGCTATCAGATCAGTTTTCAAGGCAGGACTGATGTTGTAGCAATTGTGTAGACGGTTGTAAATACAGAGATGTCCAGAGCCTGGCCCGTTTTCCCAGAGATATCCTAGTTGGACATGTGTGAGCATATGACTATGGCTCTGTCTTAAATTCCTTCTAAAATGTCCCAAGTTGATAAGGTCTTTTGAAAAATGAGATAATGAAGTATCATCTCAAATATGTTTCCTGCTCTCCCCACATCCAATACAGAAATGAAGAAAGCAACACACACACATATTTGCACACACACACATATTCCTCACAGCCTGGATTCCAGTTCCCCTATTGATCTATTTTTCCTCTCAAGGTGAATTTACTATGGAATCTCCCCAGCCTACTCTTCGTTTTACCCATACCCATGCCAACTTTTAAGTCTTAGCTCAAGGCATCTGACCCTTGGACCCTTATTTGTGCCCTTGCCCTCAGCTGGAAGGGATTTTTCCTGCCTCCGGGCATTTATGTGAACAATCCCTTCACTTTTATTTTCATTCCCATACTGTGTCATAGTGAGTCCTTTAATTCCTCATGTCTTGTTTATCTTTGCTTTGTCCCCAGTCTCTGGCATGAGACCTTATCCTTCACATCACTACTGTAGGACTCTGGAGTCAGAAACCTGAGTTTCAGTCCTTTTCCGCCACTCACCAACTGAGCAATCGTGGGCTTGGTTTTCTCATCTGTAAAAGAAGGCTCATAAGAATAGCTATCTCAAAAGCAGGGAGTCAACAAAAGCATACGAGTCAAACATTTAGCCTGGCACATCATTGTTCTTGTCTTTAGGGTTACAGAAGTTTGATAAGTTTTGAATGAATTTCTGTGCAATGTCCAGAGTGGAAGCCTTTCCATCATTGATTCTTACTTAATCCCATAAAGTTCTCCAATGCAGCATACTCCCCTAATAGCTTCTTCATCTTCCTGCTTCATTTTGTCCTCAAGAGTGACCCAAGCATTGGAACCCAGACCCCACTCAGTTATGATTCATTGCCACGTGAGCCTGGTGGATGTACAGGAAATCCCTCTCCTCCTCACTGTCCAGTTGTTGTCTGGTTTCTCCATCTTTTGCCCGAGACAAGAACTGTTGACCTTGCTCTGATTTGGCAGAAACAAGACCAGTAGAAGAGTTCTGGACTATTTCAGATTTCCCTGGCAGGAAAGAGGGAGAAAAGAAACCCTGATAGAAGAAAGTGTAATTGCTATTGTATGGTATTATCTCCATATCCCATAGCAACAAATCTTATTATATTTTTTTCTTATTTAAACCATATTCATGAAGGTTTTATTGTTAACTTGATCCAGATGACTGATCAAAGCATAGTTCATTATTGCCACCTTGCTAAAATATTTTTAAAGGCAGTTTTAATATTACACTTTTATAGCTACATATTGCCATTAAGCTATTGAGTCTATTACTAGTCAATCAAGGATTTTCATTTTGTTTCAAGAGCTCCTTGGATAAACTCTTCAGAAATGTCAAAGAGATGGAGTATATGGCACCTTTTCACAGATGGTGTTCATCAGGGATTTTAGTTAATGGATAAAGTTTCAGTTTTCCATGGTTGACTTTTGGTGCTAACAAAAGTATTCCAAAGGCCCCTGCTCTTCTAAAGGCTAGGGGATAGTAAGGAAATGAATCCCAAAACACCACCACCATAACCTTTTATTCTTAATGAGGTAAGTAACCAGGGATATGGAGCATTTCACCAGGTCCATTGTACTAAAGAATGGAATATATCTTGAAGAAAAGCAATTCAACTTTTCCAACAGCGCCAAAACTATGCATTTAACCTGCTATCCCACTCCCAAGAACAGCAACCAAAAACAAATCTATAATAGGAAGAGTTCAACTATCAAATGAAGAATTATATACTCAACTGGTTTATCATAGAAACTTATTATGTACTTTTCCCTTTCATCTGTTCTAAAGTAGTCTATACCCATTCTATTCATTCCTTCACACATCCATACATTGATTTGACACATATTTACTTACTACTTATGCACCAGACTCTGTGCAGGTGGTGAGTACAAGGGTGATTCAGACATAGTGCTTCCCTCAGAGGATTTCAGCCTAGTGGTAGAGAAAGCCAAGGAAGCACGTACTTATGTACAATTCATTGGGGTAAGTGTTGTGATGGAAGGGGGCTTGCTGGGAGGTGGGTACATGATCCTGGGGAAGACAGTGGGAGAGCACCTAATCCCTTCTGAGGCAGGCTTAGGGAAGGCATTTCTGGAAGTGACAGTGTTGAAGCTAAAAATGGGTATAACTTGGGTGAAAGGAGAGAGGATGAAGAATATGGCAGGAACAGAAACTAGCACATCCCAGGGCTGGGGACAAGAAGCATGAGAGGTGAGGTGGGGAGGTGAACAGCAAGCAGTTGCCCTGTAAGAGCTTTGTAAGCTGTGGAGGAGCTGGGGCTCTTTTCCTGAAGGTAGTCAGGAGTCTCTGAGGAGCCTGAAGTCAGGGACTAACAGGGGTCTGATGTCACCCTGGCTATAGATTTTGTTCAGTGGGAGGCAGGAGTGTGGTGTGAGAACTGTAAGAGGAGTCTTTCACCCTAGAGAAATAAGGTGGCGCCTAGAAGAAAGAGGAAGTGGAAAATGAAATCTGATTAGAGATGTCTCAGCAGTCATGACATAATGTAGTGAAATGAATATAACACAGTTAGCCAAAGGCAAAAGTGTCAGGTCAGCAGTTTGGTAGATACTGAAAAGGAAATAAAAATGGGCTTCAGCACATTGCTAAGTGAGTCCATGAGTTCCCAAGTGTAGTGCTGTGGAAAGCTCTCCCTCTTTCGAACTCCATATTAGTTTTCCTGGGACTCCAGTTATGACTGCCCAGAAAAATTGCTGGTTAAGGCTTTGTGGTGGGCACCTTGTGTATCTGTCAATTACAGGGATATGAACCATTGCACATGGAGTCACCTGGTCAGCGTGTCTGGAGTTAGTTGAACAAATGCTATCCTTGTTACAAATTTCTGCAGTTTTTCTTCCATCAATCTTCAAGGAGTATTACTCATGGCTTCTTATCCTTCCAGACCATTCTTGGTATGTTAGGAAACCAATATAATTGGGTGGGGATGAGAATTGGTAATCTAGATTAAAAAAAAAATTAAGAGCGATCCATTTTCAATTTGACCATTAAGCGGGCTAAATTGGTCAAATTTTTTTAGAGAAGGGAAAACTAGCAACCAGCCTGTAAGAAATCGGTCACAGTTTAGGGGATATGTTATAAGCAAGATAAATAAAAATGGTCTAGAGTATCAGGCCAAACTCTCATTATTCATCTCTGTTTCACACTCTTCTCTTCCAGTCCAGACTAATCAAAAGAAGCCTCTTCCGCTCACAATTGCTATGTGTACATTTCCACCAGATCTGGTATTCACATGAACAACATGGTTTATTTATATTTCAGCACCAAATTGGAAAGATGACATCATTCATTTACAGTCTTTATCCCATGACATGCCTATTCTCCAACACCTCATTTCAGCAGACACATTTAGGACTGCATATAGCATCTTGTTTAGCTTGTACATTCTTTTATGGGATACAGTTCAAAGGTAGGGAACTTTAGGCTTGTTGCTGGTAAGAAAATAATCTCATAAAATCACAGGAGCTTCCCCAAAGGATAAGGACATTACGATGTTTACAATAGCAGAGTTTTTATTTGTTCATTTAGGCTTCATCGTTCAGTCTTGGGTGAGCCCCTTCCTTCTTGACCATAGCAGGTCTTACAGCTCCCTTCAGGCTCTCCGAGTTCTATTAGAAGAAACAATTTCAGATTTATTAGTTCATGAGTTCAAATGTACAGACTCCTGACAATACTGGAGTTTTAAGTGTGAACACTGAATTCAGAATCTTTTGTAAAAGGGCAGGCTGAGTGAGGGGACTCTCAGTACTTGGTCGGCAACAGCTCCGATGACCTGCTCTTTCTCAAAAGCTGTAACTTGTCCATTGGGTCTTCTGACGCTTTAAATGGTCGGGAGAAGGATGAAAATGCTATCATCTGCCAAAGGTTGCCTGGGATTTTTTATTTAATTGTTAGGTGGATCTTTCTCTCCATTTTTATTGTTTTTATCCACATGCACGCATTTTTTACACCCACTGTGAGGACTTTCAAATATTGTACACATTTCTCAAAATGGAGTACATTATGGGACATCCTCTGACAGATAAGATTGGGATGTGAAGTGTTTCCAAAACTTAGCAGAACCAAAGCATCTATAGGAAAGCTATTTCCACCTGATGAGCTGTTTGCCTTTTCTGCCAGCAGCATGGCAAAGAGAAAAGGCTAGAAATTGAGAATTGGAAGACCCAGGAAATCTCCATGTTCTGTGGAAAAAAGGAGACTCTGGGGGCTGAAATCTCTGCCTTCATTTTCAGCTGCAAGAGAGGAGAGTAATAGTTCCTCCCAGGAAAGTGTTGGGGACCATTTAGATTGTACTACAAGAATATACTGTGCTAGGTCCAGAATTATTATCAGAGTGGTGTTTGTTACATAATAAAATTCCAACAGGTTGGAAGCTCTGCCAGCCTTTGGTTTCCAGCTCTCTTGAAGTGTGATGGCTCTCTGTCATCTCAAGCCACCAGTGGGATTGTTAGGGCAACTCATAAGATGTCCTCAACTCTCAGTGACCTTCCCTGGCTAAAAACAAATGTGCAGTTGCCTGTAGGATGGCAGCATTCCTCAAAATTCTGGCCCTGCTTTCTTTCAGTCCCCTCATTGCGGCAGCATGCACAGTGTATTTACATCTACTACTCCCTGTTAGATTCTGGGGAGAGGCAGGTGAAAGAAGCAGCCTCAAGTCTACCAACAGTTGGACAGATAGATCTGAGGTTACAGAGAGATAATCAGCAGGCGGTGTGCGTGTCCTGGCATCAGGGGTGGGATCAGGAAAAGGCTCCTAGAGGAAAAATCCTGAATTAGCCAGACACACAAGATCGAGGTGAGGGAAGGTGATTGGGGGAGGTACCGCAGGCAGAGGAAACAACATGTATAAGGAGAGGTTCCTTACTGTAAACAGAGCAAAAATAATAATAATAATAATAACAACATTTGATTTTTTATGGTAAGCCTATTACGGGCCAGGTCCTGAACTAACGCTTGAAGCCTATTGGATCCCTTGCTCCTCACAGAGACCCCAGGGAGAGAGGCACCATTACTCACATTGTATAGTTCAGGAAATTGAAGCTTACAAATAGTTAACTCTCAAAAGATCACGTAACCAGCAAAGAGGTAGAGCAGGACTTGAATCTAGTCTTCTCTCCAAATACACATGTGTGCTCTCTGCATTTCCTGGCTTTCTGGGCTGGATATTTTTATCTGCCTTTTCCCCTTGTCTTTAGGCATTTTTCTAGATTCTGTGACCCTGGTGGGTCAACTCATTGCTGTTTCTTGCTTTACATAATAAAACGATACAGTTGTTTGTCCTGGGAATTTAAACCATGACACCTAGCTGACTCATGTGACAAACATAGTGGGCCATAAATGATAGCAGTCAGATCTTTCACATCAACTCTGCTCCTTTTGCTCAATTTCCACAAAGGGCACCATCAGGTAAATTGTCCACAGAGAGCCCTTTCCCTAGAAGCCTTCAGAGCGACAAACCTTCTCCATCGCTACTTTTGCATTTGGCAGCTTTTGAGTGGATTCCTCTGCTTTGTCTCGCAAGACCATTACTTGTCTGTAGTTTTGTGTCTCCACCCAGCTGCGTCCCATCTTTTTTGTCCAGGGCTTCCTTCTCGTGCTTGCTCTAGAATGTAGGACATGATTGTTGGCAGTTCCTGATTATAAGCTTACCTGGATCTGTGTGATTGCTTGATAATGTAAAACAGAGCACCTTTGGGTATATGTCCGTTTTTTTTCCCCTTTTTAAATCACATGGTTGGGGGGGAGAGTACACTTACATTTCATGTAGGTCCAAGAACATAGTAGCTTCTAGGATGTGACAAAGCCTCTTTTACCAAATGGCATGGTGCATTCTTTATTGAGTTTCAGTTTGATGAAAAACGAAAACTTCTGGGCTAGGAACAAAAGGAGCCCTATAGGTACTGTAATTATGCCCTGAATCCTCTTGGCTGGTCTTCCAGTTCCTGATGGAGCCTTCTCTGGTTTTTGTTCTGCGCAGACGCAGAACAGAATGAAGCTGATGGCAGACAACTACGATGAGGACCACCACCATTACCACCATCACCACCATCACCACCACCACCGATCTCCTGGGAGGTCGCAACACTCCAATCACAGGCCCTCTCCCGACCAGGTCAGTTTCATTGCCGTTTACCTCCAGGACCCCTTTTACCCTTTGGATATTTTAAGATAAAATAAATAATCCTCAAGAAATAATAAACAGCATAAAGTGATACGTCCTTTGAACTGAAACTAATAGCTTTGGTATTTATTTCCATCACTCAAGGAGTCTAAATGTTTTCCTTTCTCCTTCCTCTTTAAGGTTTTGTCTGTTCTTGTTTATGTTATGCATTTTCTTTCCTCCCCTCCTTTCTATTTTCATAGATATGAAGTCTATTGCTGGCTCAGTATCTAATGGTGGGTTACTTTGGAATGTCTGTTTCATAGTTTTAAGAGAAAGCACTTTGTTTCCATGAGCTTGGCAACCAGAGAAGCCTTGAGTTTGCTGAGCACTTTCCTAGAAAATTCCTTAATGATGCAAATTAATGGTGGGGTAAAACAACATGAAGAGAAATCAGTTTTGCTTGCATTTTAGCTGGTGAAGTCAAGGGGTCTGGTTTATTTGATTTGGACGCTATCTTCTCCCTTGACTAAGTGAAGCAAGTGAAAAGATGGATTGACAAAAACAAAAATCTCCTGCGGTCTTCAATGATATTTGCATTCACCTACCAAACATAAAAACTATTGATAATGCGTAGGATTAAAACTCCTGAAGGTGAACGTCATGGAAATTATGAAATTAAATGCAAACTAGCAAGTTAATACAGTCAACAGTAGCAGTGTTTCCTCCCTTTATTGTATTATAAGCTTCTTGTGTGTGTGATCCTAGTGTAACTTATACAATAAATTTCAAAAGGGATGGGGCCATAGGTAATGGAATAGAATCATCTGGATAAGTGTGAATGCCTTTGTTGTATATTTCTGGGTATGTGGGGGAGGAAGGGCTTACTAGAATTACCTGTGTGAAGAGAGGTTTAACTGTTTGTTGGAGGAGGAGGAGGTGCTTATTATGCTCCTAAGATATTTTTCAGATGGCTCTGTTTCCTATGCACCTCATGTCACTAGTATCCCAAGGGAGAAGTTAAGATTGCAAGTCTCCAAGATGTTTTACCAGGAGTACAACTCCAGGGGGAGCCATTTATATAGTATGCAACATAAGAAGTGCTTCCTGGAGCAGTACATGAAGTAGCTCCAACAAGGAGGCCCCCTGCCCCTGACACTCAGCTTTGCCCTACTCTTGTACCAGGAAGCATTTGCCCTCAGAGACCCCAACACTGCAGGTGTTCATATAGGACATCTAGTTTTCTGAAGCCAAGTGCAGAAAGGCACCAGTTCATGTTATTAGCTCTCGAAATGGTTCTTAATTTAGCGATCAGCAAAGTAGAGAGAGATATAAATTTCATGTCATTATCTTGTATGCCTGTGGTTTTGCTTTGATTTAGCTTTATTTTTTCAAATCTCATCCCTTGCCATCACCACTACCTCCCCCGCACTCACCCATCCTAGTATACCTGGCACCCTACTAATTAACATCTTCATTCTTGTTCTTGGTCCTTGCCTTTTGGCGCACTGCCCTTTGCTCCTTGACCGTCTCCCAGGAGGACTAAATGTGAGCTTTTATTGGTGCTAGAAGGCCACCCTGGGCTTTCCCCCTGAGAGATAGGAGCAGAGAGCACTGTAGAGGCAGAAAGAAGGATTTGGAGCCCAACTGGGAGAGTGACTCACACAAGGACCTCCTGAGATAACAGGTTTTTTTCATCACAGAGACACATATGCTAATACGTCCTGCTAGAAACTGGACACCAGATCAAATTTATCTGCCTTGTGAATGTATTTCTCACAAAAGCTAGTCTCCTGCTTTTCCAGAGATCTTTAAACACAAAAACACTTGCTGGCTTCGTTGACCCTCTTATGTTTGTCTACCAACGCCAGAGGTTGTTACAGGGCAGAAATCATTGCTCAGGGGTAATGCCCTTCCCAGAAGAGTTAGTGTCCTTTGAGGGGTATCTGGCTAAGATGTGTCATCAGGATCTCTGCTATACCTTTGTCATTGCTGCTGTTAGGAGGATGGTGATAGTCTTCCACTTTCCCATCCTTCATCTCAGTGACTAAGCAGCCCATCGACATAGAGGGAGATAACCTCATCCTCTTCTACAAATGAGAAATTCAGGCCCTGGAAGGGGAGGTGGTGGGCTGACCTGAGTCCTGCTTCTGGTTATTTGCTCACTCAGCTAATACTTGGAACGCGTATTCCATGCCAGTCACCACGCTGGCCTTGGGAAAGAACATGATGGACAAGACAGGACCCCTGCCTTCAGGGAGTTTGCTGTCTAGTCTGAAGACAAAAATCCAGGTCTCGTTCAGTTTTTTCCGGATCATGTCAATCAGAACATGACATTGAAAAGATAGTTATGACTTAAATAGGGATCCATGACTTAGGAACTCACTCTGCAATGAAGTTCACCTTGAAAGTGACATACCCTTGACCAGAAGGATAATTTTGCAGTTTTAAATTGGAGTCAGCAAAGCTTCCTTGCTACACTCTTTCAATTAGAGAAACGAGAATTGACTAAGAAGACCTGCATGAGTGGTTGACTCCAGTGATGGAAATGGCAAGATCCTCTGGGCTGGTGACCTTTTTGACTAGGAGTCTCGGGTCTAGGACAATCATACCCTCTGTTATAATCACCAACAGCTCATATACCAATATATGGGTTGTTATAAAACTAATTTCCAGAATGTCACAGTCATTGGAAGGCTGGGAAGTCTTTCCCAGGTGATTACAAACTCTATGTATAATTGTGAAAACATATATTCTAATATGTATGGAGTGGAGCTACTTCTCAGGAGAAAGTGGCAGCCTTATGATGACAGCTTAAGAGTCTGAACACTGGATTGATTTGGATGGGATTTAAACTAAATGTCCATAATGTACCCGTGTTAACTGAATTGACTTAAAGGGGAGAGATTTCTTCCAATGGATTCCTGATTTCCTTCCCATGAATCTTCCAGCCCTGACTTTCCTGTGGCCTGAGGATTGACCAACATCTTCTGGAAGAGGGACTACAAAATGTTGCTATTGTCCCTTGAGCTTATTAAAAGATCAGAACACATGAAAATAAAGAAATATAAGGAAAACCAGTCACTTTGCTACTTTTCCAGAGAAATTCATTTTTCCTTAGGAAGTTCAATTTAAGTATTGCTGGGCACTTGCAGAATTAGATTCTTTTTCCATTTCTTCCCTGTCTCTTTCTCATTTACTATGATTTTGATTTCTCCTCAGGAGAAACTGAATCCAAGGGTTATAAGTCTAGACGAGCATTTCCCAAAGTAACTTTTGGAACATTAGTCCCAGGAGGAAAGTCTTGAAACAAAGATTCAGTGAGTAAAGAATTTGGGGGAAATGCTGCATATTATAACTCAATCTTAGAGAGTCTTGGTGCAATTAGCAGATCAAAGGATCTAAAAAGTCATATAAGAAAGAAAGCTCTCCAATTTTATTTAATCCAGCATTTCCCAGACTTATTTGATCATAGAATCTTTTTTTTCTTTTCCTTTCTTTTCTAGTAACATCTGTGCTCTGAGAAATACTGTTCTCAGAGTATCAGGTGAAGAAAGAGACTACCCAGTTTAAAACATAGCTGATCCAGTTTCCAGCAGTGTTTTCCATCAGAAGGTGGAGTTTTGAGGCAATTTCTGCTGTGCCCTGCATAGCAGAAAATGAGAGTGCCTCTTTCATTCATTTCTTGGGATACTTTTTAAAGGCTATAATGTCTGAGAATGAGTTATCCCACCAAAAACCCAGTAGATCTGAACTAAGGAAACCAGTATAAGGGTGACGACCCAGGAAAGCAAGGGTAATCATAAATACACAATCCTCAGAAATTGAAAATGAGTGTGATGAGGGGAAGGGACAATTTGGAGAACATAAGAGAGGTCAGTGGGATGTGGCAATCCAACAGCCTAGACCCTTACCCAAGAAAGGAGCAGGCATGGTACTTGAAGGCCTATGACCCCATGATGGCCATAGCCATTGAAACATCCAGGTAGATCATTCAGACAAATCCTAGTTATAATACCTTAGGAAATTTCTCAAACCAAGAGGTGGGCACAAATATTTCCAAGGGAAGACAACAAATAGTTCCTATGACACAAGCTGCTGAGAAGCTCTGAGGAACAACAAAGACCAAAGAATAAATGGAATATGCTGGAACCATACTTGTGATTTTATTTTCAGTGAAGTGACCACGATTGATTTTAGAAAAGCTAAGCGGAAACTCAACTTCTCCCAAATGCCCTCTGTGCATGTCACCAGTATCTGTTATTTTGTCAAAGGAGCATCTTTATTTGCCATATCAATTATGTCAAGTCTTTTTACTATTTTCCAGGCATCATATGATATTTATGGTCCCAGGAAAAATCGTGTTTTATTAATCTCCTAATGACTTCCAGGTATGAAGAAAAGCATAACATCGGAGTGAAATCCCACACTCCAGCCAACTCAAAACGCCAGGCCTAGTTCAGGCTGTCCTTGGGCATCCAGGACTCACATTCCCATGCCTGAATCTTAGAGTGGGCTTTTGGTCTTTAAGGACCTAGATCTCACTGCTTTTTGTGCAAAATGTGCTTCCATTTCTTAAACCATCTGCCACTCTTATGCTAATTTGTAGGGGCCTAAATGGCAAAATCCTAAACATTTTTTGTATGGAAACCTCAGAATATATGGCCACTTTCCAAGCCCAGAACTTGCATCTCTTCTCCCTCCCTTGTTTTTGAATGGAAATGCTCACTCACAGGAGTTGAAGAGCTCAAGGATTTTGACTATTTCGAAGACTTTCAGATCCCATTTAAAATTTAAAGTTCACACTTTACTTATAGAAATCCTACTTCTAAAGGAGGGCTACAGAGTCCAGGAGCATGGAAGCATAATACTTACTAAGTTATTGTGGAAAAAGTTGGCTGAATTTTATGTTCTATTCATACTCTGTTACATACCTCAAAGTATATTCATACCTGTCTGGCCCATAGTAGGCCCTCAATAAATGTCTGTTGAAAGAGTTGTTCCCTAAGTACCTTTGGGAAATAGGATGGGCAGATGAAAGTATCCCCACTGTACATGTAAAGAAACTAAAGCTCAGAGATGTTGTCAATTATTCAGAGTCACACACCTGAAAATTGACAGACCCAAGATGAGGTCCTGAGTCTCTGAGTGCTATAATTGGTGGCAGACCTCTTTGGATGTCAGTATGGATGTATTTACACAACCACAGGTGTTAAATATGGTTGCATGGCTATAATGTCAACTTTCTCTAGAGTACACATGTGTTGTCCCCCTTCCCATTGAATTATAGTAAATTTTATCCTATTTTG
Source organism: Ursus arctos (assembly GCF_023065955.2). Lineage (NCBI taxonomy): Eukaryota > Metazoa > Chordata > Mammalia > Carnivora > Ursidae > Ursus > Ursus arctos. The sequence goes on along the minus strand of NW_026622808.1, from coordinate 37,956,204 downwards.
TTGTATTTTTCAAAGTTGAAACAAAAATGTCATCTCCTCAGTTCTCTTTCCGTTTTCCCTGGCTCCCATTGTCTCTATGTACATTCTTTTGTTACATGACTTTATCCTTTCATTTCCTCCCATTTCACCTGTTCCCTTTTACTCTTTATTCTTGCTGAACCTGTGCCAGTGAGAATGCCGCTTCCTGCAGTTCTCCCACTGCATGAAACTACCCGAGTGAGATCCTCAAGTAGTGGAGAGCATGGTACAGAAAGGGAGGGGATTTGCTCTGGGTTACAGAGGGCCCTTAGCAGTGGACTGCCGGGGCCCACAGCCCCTTGCTCACTCACGTATGAGTCTGCACATACGAGGCCTGAGACAGGCCAGGCTCCCAAAGCAAAACAGGATGCTTCCCTGGGCCAGGGGCTGCTGTCAGATCTGCCAGGGCTTGGGGCGTACTTCAAGGTAGTGACCTTACTGTGGCAGAAGCTGGGTTTTCCATTTTGCATCCTTAACATTAGGGTGTCTGCTCTGTTAATCTATTCCCAGAAACTTGGTTGCCTTAGTCCTAAATATTGCTCACTCCACTTGGCAATTTCCAGAATTTGTCTGCAAATGTAAATAGTGAACTTTGGTTTTTCTCTGTTGCTCCTGGTTACTGTGTGATCCTGGCACATATTGGCTCTCAGCTAAGACTGGAGTTTGTATGGTTAGATATATTTCAGAGCACTGAATGTCCACTTTGACCTTTCGCTGAAAATTCCTGTTGAGATTTACCTGAGACATCTGTCATTTTCCCATAAGCCATCAAATAACTTGGTCACTAAAGATCCTAGATATGGCCTTCTTTTCAAGGTACGTATATGGGACGGATATACAGGCTGTATTTTAAGCTATCATGAAATGATCTTGGTGATCGCACCAAGGTTGACTGCTACCTATGCTCTGCTTCGCAGAGCTTGCCACCCTTGCTACCTTAGTTTTGAGATTTCTAGCCCCCAAACATCTCCTGTCTTCCCCCTTACAGACAAAAAAGCCGTAAGTAGAGTTAGCTCAAAATAAAAATGGGGTTCTTACCCTCTTGCCGTCCCACCTCTGTCCATGCTGCACACACCTGAGCCTTAGGTACCAGCTCTCAGATAGAATTAGTCAGTGTCCTTCAGAGCCTTCCCATAGGAGGGGACTGTCTAGCCACGCCTACAATTAGGTCCTCATTGAGGTGGTGGCTAGAGGCCGGTGACAACATTTCCAAACCCCAGGTGTTTCTTAGCCCTAGATCTGTGGGGTAAAAGTCCCTTGCTCTCCCCCTCCACCTCATCCTCCGCCTCCTCCTTCTCCCAGAGGCCTGCATTTTATGTTTGGTGAAGGAGTTGGTAGAGTCTCATTGTCCACCAGGAGATGGAAGCTGTCACAGCAACCCTTCCCGAGGCCCTGTTACTTGTCAGAAAGCAAACTCAAGGCCCTTGGATTCCCCACTTGCCCACAGCCCTCTCTGTGAAATGGTGGACGGGGTTTATGATTGATGCCCTGCTTGCCTTGTACTTTCACCAACAGATTAGCCAAAGTGCAGCCCTTTGAATTCTAACAAACAGACAAGGGGTTTAACTTGCTCCATTGCCCTCCGAAGATGGATTCTGTATATAGAATTGTTATTCCTAGCTTTTGCTTAGCGAGGAAAAAAAAGAATTTATTTTATGTTTTGAGGTTAAATGAATGTGGGATAAATGTATACATAGTGTCCTGTGTGTATATATGTATGTATCGCTATATGTCAGACGAACTGAGGACTTTTCCACATATGGAAGAATTTCTCAAGATCATGTTTAACTGGAAATTTCTCTCCTTAACTTCCCTTGAGTACATGTTTGAATATACATAATATATACATATATACGTGTGTGTGTAAATACGTTTTCATGTTTCCTACATAGAAGAAAAATTAACTACCATGTATCAGAGCTTACTAAAGTATAGTTACAGAACAACAGAACAAAGCAGAAATTTTGAATCCCCTATGACAGTAACCTAATAAGAAAAGTTAACATGTCTTCAGTTTTTAATATCAATTTCCCATCCAAGCTAGTATGTCTGAAGCTGGTCTGAGTAAGAAGCAATCAGGTTTTTTAACACTGCAAACCTAATTTCATGGCCCACTTCTTGGACGAGGCCTTGGGTTTTGGCTTCATGAAGAGATGAAGGCTTCAAATTCAAAATGAAGAAGGCTTCTGTTAGGCTGATGTTGATTGGATGGGAGAAGGTTCAGAGATTTCAGCTGTTCCCACTGTTGGGCTGGTCCTCTCACAATCGGAGCCAAAGATACCCTGGGATGCATTTTGAAATAAATTTTGCGAGCCATTTGTCTCTTTCCTTTTTTTGAAAAAAGATAATTAGAAATTAAAAATTGAGATATAATACATGTAACATCATATTAGTTTTAGACACATAATATAATAATTTGATACCTGTATATATTGCAAAATGATTAGCAGAATATGTTTAGTGAACATCCGCCACCACACACAGTTACAAATTCTTTTTTTCTTGTGATTACTTGCCTCTTTGCTGATACTCCTTTTATCACAAATGGATTGGAAGATGCTGTGTTTAAAACCCAACAGATTTTTAGAAGTAGATGAGATAGAAAGGTAGCTCAGATATCACTTTTTTCTTTATCCTTCAAAGACTATTAAAAATCCCTGAAGCTACTAAAACACGAGGAATGCGCTGTTTCTCACCTTTGGGAAATAAAGGTGGCAGTTTATTTGTTTGCTTGTTTTTAAGAGCAGAAGCTCTGGAATGACCCTGCCAGGGCTCTGTGTGAGGCCACAGGTAAAGAAGGAAATGAGGACAAACGTCTGAACTGTTGCTGGGGGAGTATTTAACTCTCCTTCCCCTACCAGCAGTTGCGAGCTCACCCAGCCATCAGGAGCCACAGGAGAGCCAGGGAGGCGGGGTGACAGCCGCTGGGAAGCTGGCTTTGCAGATGAGCAGGTTGTTACCAAAGCTCTTTAATCTGGGTGTGATGTTAATTCCTGACATGTAAGCACATGAGGGCACGGTCTGATAAACCCTGCCAGGTAGGGTCTCTGTGCATGGGAAAAAGGCAGACCTGCTGAATGCAGCAGGAGCCTCCTGTAGAAAAGGAGTTTTGCCTTACAGAAGCTTTGAGCCTGTTGAAGACCAGTCTTACTCTATTTTGGGTCAAGTTTTTGTCCCCCCTTTTACCGATTCCTCTTAGTTTTAAACCTTGTTTACAGTATTAGGGTTTCATTAAAAGATTTGTTGCAGTATCTTTTGAGTCAACAAGGGTTTTCAGACACTGCCTGCACTCCCCAGCTTGTAGATGTAACTCATCTTGGCAACATTTGGAGGGTTGATTCCTTTTCAACTTGCTGCTTTAATCCAGTCACATTTGTCTAAGAGGCAGCACTTCGGCTCCCCTGTGGAAAGGGGGGTGGCCAACCTTGAAATGTCTGAAAGCAGAGAGATCCATTTTCTGTTGCTAAACACCATTGCTCCTCTTTTTTTTTTTTTTTTTTGAACTGATGTCATAAAGATCATGTTTGACTTACACACACCAGTCACTTGCAGCACCCTGAAGATAAAGGAGAAGCGCAGGAAAGAGAATTAGAAACATCTTTTAAACGTCCACTGCACAAACACCAATTCTGAAAACTACCTTCTATACACAGTAATAGCTCTTTAAAAATTGGTTCAGCATCTCTATATGAATGATCTGAATAACCTCTAGCTGGGAACAGCCCAGAGATGCTAAAATGCCTAAGGATGAAATTTTATACACTATTGGGTCCTTTTTACACATACTCTTTTGCCTTTGGCTTTAGTGCAATGTCAAATAATTTGTTATAATAGTAGCAAACTATCAAATGCTACCAACAGGGATGGTGTGCCTGCTTATATTTGTATATGTTTGTAACATCTACAAAGTGGTTTAATTTACATTCTTCAGTTTAATTCAGTCAGCACCCTATGAAGTATGAGGGTCAGGATATGATCCCATTTTCTTTTTGAGGCAGCTGAGGAAGTGATGAGTCAAGAGTCTAAGGGATTTGTTTGCCCACTAGCCAGAAAATGGCAGGACCAGAGTCATGTTAAAAACACAGTTTTCACTGTATTTAACAAAGCCAAGTGTTAATGACTGATGGATGAGGGAGCAAATATAAAGCCTGTCTCCACCCTCACCCCTTTTTTATGACTATCTGGCAATGGCTCAGCTTTTAACAGATGTTGACTTTGGGCTCTGAAACAATATTGTTGGCCAACGTAGAGCCTTCCAGCATTTCCATCTACAGCTGGGTATCTTGCATCTTTCAGCTGAGAGATCTGGCACCATGCACCAAAGACTGGTTTGTCAGAATTAGTTTTGTTTGAAGGAAATAGAAAACTACTTTCTTCAAGTTGCCCCACGATGAAGGCCCCCCAAAATTAAGAAAGTGCCTGAAGAAACTTCATTAGATGTGAAGGAGAACCCCCCCGCCCCGTAATATTCTCAGTGGTCTGGCAAAGGACTCAGATGATTGCCCTTCCTCAGGCCCTGTGAGTTGAACTTGCTGAGAAGAACCAACCGAGACTGCACAGGCTTCCAGTCTCTATCTACCTCTTCCTTGAGAAACACGCTAGTGTTTTTAAAATATGAACATCTCCTGTCGAGTTCCCCTCAGCCAATGACATTCAGCTTTCACCAACTGGAGTTAGAAGAGTAAAGCAGGGAAGTGGCTGGTGTGGTGCAAAGGGGGAAGGAGCCATTCTTGGGAGAAACAAGTAAACAGAATCTTGGCAACCCTAAGGAACTCTGGAATCCAGGCAGCCTTCTGTCTCAGAGGAGTTGAGTCATTCAGAAAAGCAAGAACTGATCCTATATACTTACTCATTTGGAAATAATTTGTTAAAATCCCACATCTGAGGCATTGTGAGGCAGTGCAAAGTGAGTGAAGGCTCTGCCTTTTCCCTCAGGGACCATGAGGGTGCTGCTGATAATGCCCACATAAGGGCAGGTACTATTTGCATGTGAGGTTCTCTTTCTTCTAAGAGCCAGACAGACCCAACCTAAGTTGTGCCATCCAACTCCATCCAGGCCCTTCAACAGCTTGGAAAGAGGGCAGTGCAAAGTCCCAAGTACTTCAGAGCTGAGAAAAGCAGAACTGACAAATGCCTTCAGGGTCAACATGAGCCCTTCCTTCTGTGGCTTCAGAGTTCACCTGTCAGGCGGGTATACCTTTGTGGTTAGATGGACTGGAATTTGACCCTAGCTCCACAGCTCCTAGCCAGGTGTCCTTTGGTGGCTACCTGATCTTTCTTCCTGAGCCTTCCTTTCTGTATCTGCACAAAAGGCCTCCCAACACCTGTGTCATGGGGCAGTGGTGAGACTCAGTGAAAAAAAACTGAAGACAGAAAGCTGTCATACTCTCTAACCTTGCACAGGTGCTAATACTATCCAGCACAGGTGCTAGAAACGATCCAGCCCAGGTCAGAAATAAGCTAACATTTATATTTCAACAGGGCGCAAAGTATCTGAACCTAGGACTTTCTTCTTCTTTGGGGGGAACTTATCTGGAAATGGGCCCCACAGGCTATAACAAATACAGATCATGTAAGAGTTTACAGGCATTCCTGACCTCATCACCTGAACAGAGACATCTACCCATGGGCTAAGCATTACAGGAGGCAGGGGAGGTGAAAAGCAGGGATGGAAGGTCCCCAGAGGGAAGCTTTGGGCTTGACCCTGAGAGTAAACTTACTAGTGCCCTGACCAGGCTAGGTGGCCCTGTTTTCCAGATTCGTACCCATTTTTTTTTTCCTTTGCACTTGTGTTTGTCTTCCCCGACTCCGGCCAAACCTGCAGTTGGAAATGCCAAGAGGAGCTGCTTTGGTTGAACCCAGACACAGGGCACATCATAAATCCCACACTGTAGTGTTGCTTCCAGGACTTGTGCAGCCAAAGTTAGCAGAGTCCTGGAGCTTGATGTTTCCAGAAAGTGTCAGAGAAGGCACGGACTGAAGTGGGGGTAGGGAGAAGTCTGGTGACTGTCTATACCAGACCCTGCTATAACCAGGACAATCTCTTTGCTTCCCTCCCCCCAAGGAAGCCAGTGTGAACTTTCTGGCAGAGACAGCTAGCTGAATTCTCAGAGAGGCAGTGGGCTGATTTGGAGGTGATTCTTCCTTCATTTCACTCTCATTTTCAGCTAGGACAGGTGTGATAGTAAGGACCCCATTAGGAACCTAGTCCTCCAATTTCAAGAAAAAAGCTGGCTGTTAACTCAAAAGAATTGCAGGTGTTTTTGAAAAAAAAAAAAAAATCCAGTGATGGGCTGGGGCTTGTTGGCTGACTATAGATAATACTTGAAAATAGAGACCAATTAAAAGTTTACACTGGGCCATTTATCATAGCATATTATAGAGTTCCTTCCCACAGCTTCTTTGCTGGGGCTAACAAACGCCCCCCACAACAAGAAGTCACCTGTCTTGTCAGTGATGTCTCATCCCTTTCCCCTTAGAGCTTGTCATCAGCATAGCCCTGTGAGTGGCCCATCTGGTGAGGAATTTTGTTTTATCTTAGTATTTCGAGAATCCCATTAGGGCCCAGCATCTGGGACTGCAGGATTTCCATCAAGGCCTCATATAATCTCTGGAGCTATAGATTCATCCTAAGGTTATTTGATAGCTAAACCTCCCTACTCTTCAAAGTTTGCTGTGTTTTGTGGTCACTGTGCTCTGGGCTTCAGCCCACCTTGGATGTTCCCATCCCCAGATGCTGTGGAAAAAAGCACCCGGATGACTGATGGAGTAGAGGCTTTCTCCCCATCCAGATATTTGGGCAATTCCTGGCATAGCAATCACTCAAGAAGGACACACAAGGGAGGTAACACCAGGCAACATCCAGAAAAGCCACTGCAAAGTAGATCTGGAAACAGAAAAACAAGGAAACAGACTCTCCCAGACCTGATAGATGCATTTTGAAAGTCCCAAGAATTTCTAAATAACTTGGCATGAAGCTGGGGATCAAGTGACATTTATCTGTTTCTTATTTTTTGGCCCCCAAATTTACATTTCTGTGCAGTAAGATCGCTGAACAAATTAATATTTGCATACAAAGATGTAAGCAGTGCAGGAGTCAGACAGCTGTGAACGTTTGGAAATACTTGGAGCTCCCCTTCTGATTAGCTCCTGCATTTTTGTTTTTTATTCCCCAAGCGGACACTCACTCTGACCCAGATCACTTGGTGATTAGGGTCAATTCATGTTTAAGCTTTGAAGATTAGAGAGACCAGAAATGGCCACCACCTCCCTTTCTATTTTCTGTTAAAAACTTTCAACTTTAGAAACAAAAAACCTGAAAAAAAATGCATAATATCCCGAGTTCACTAAAGGAATTTATCCACATTTCTGCCATGTTAAATGTTAGCAAAGTTTATATTGGATTGTCATATTTCTTTACTTTATTCACCAGCATACAAGACGTCGATCTCAACATCTGGTTTTTAATAACCCTGGACATCTGGGAGCTCCTTTTTATTCTGTGGTGGACGAGGCTCAGTAGTGATATTGGCAGTGTATATTTTCAACCTACAACTCCTGTCTGTTTCAATCATAATTAATTACCACTTTTTAATATATTTAATTTGCTAAAAGTCATTTGCATTAGACCACATTTCACTGTTAAGAAAATAGTGGTAGATTTTGGTGGCAGCGGCTTTCTTTTTTTTTTCTTTCTTCTTCAAAATTTAAAACCCTCTATGAGTGGATTTGAAACAAACTAAATGTATACATGTTGTTGGGTTTTCAGTGCAAAATGAAATAAAGTGCTCTGCAAGGAAAGTGATTTTACAGCCATTTAGAAGTGCTCAGCAGGGGCTGTGGGCTGCATTTTAGGGAAAACCTTCTATTTTGTTTTGTGACTTTGGCAAATCATTGCATTGCTCTGTGCCTGGAGTTTTCCTACAGCAGTGACTTTGGGGGTCAAAAACCTTATAATGAAAGCTAGAGCTTCCATCCAGAGAAATATACTACACGCATACCCACAGCATTCTGCTTTAAATTTCAGGGGGTGGCTAGGCCCCTGGAAGCCCATTTGTGGGTGCTGGAGGTTCCCATGCTTTAGACTTTACTTCTTCATTAGCATAAAAAGGGACATTAACTTTGCTTTTCTCCAGGAACTGAGAGGAAGTTCAATGAATGTAAAAATACGTATTTCTCAAGTTATGTAGGGAAAAGAGAAGTTTATTGCCACGAGCAATTGCTAGATTGTGTTGTAGTTAATTAACACAGATAAATTATACATGAGAAGATCCAGCTAAAATGATCAATTGTACCTTATTTTTTGCTAGAATATGCCTATCTAAACTGTCAGTGCAAGTTCACACTGAGTTGTCCAGCTTGTACTCTGTGCAAATCACTTGGTGGACTCAAATCATTTGGGGATTGTTAACCCTTTGTGGGCCATAGATCCCCTTGGCAGTCCAGTAAACTCGGGCTCTCTTCTCAGAATAATATTTTCAAGTAGGCAAAATAAAATGCACAGAAAAAAAAGGACAAAAATTATATGAAAACTGACTTCAAAGACAAAGGCAAGATTCATTGAACTGTATGAAATTGCTGTTTTTCTAGATCAAAAATGGTGAAATATTGGCATTTTTATACAATTCAAACAAATATTAAAACAACTTATGCAGTAAGAATCCAAATGGTGAGAAAATATCCAAGTTATTTTGTTTCCTGTTCCTGGTTTTCAAAACAAAGAAGCGAATCATGGCAAAACCTAGTTTCATTGGGGATTTATTAAAGGACACAGCTCCCAAATTATGTGTGAGATCAGGATATGAACCACTCAGTCTTCTACACTTTGTTTCAATCCTTGCAGTAAAAAGTGAGAATTCTTGTTCAGAACAGGACCTTGGGATGGTAGATTTACTTCTGTCTTCAGAGATTCAGTTTCTCTGTCTATTGGCCACTTCACTAAGTGAAGAAAGTGGCCAGAGCCATTCTGGAAACATTTTCAACAACGAGAATTCAGACCAAATAAGTTTCAGTTTATACATAGTTGAGCACAATTCTAAGTTAAACAAAACTCTCTTTCTACAAGCATTCTACTGAATTGAAGTTTACTCTCTTCTCTTTGAAACTTATTTGATTGCAAATGTATAATCATTCCATGCAAATGTATAATCATTCCATGGCGTGCACATCCTCTTTTATGCTGAGAGCAAAATAGAACCTGACAAATCCAGAAGATCACAGCGTGTTTGAGCCTTTGTGAAATAACCGATGTGAATTATCGCATGCTGCAAAAGTTTGTTCCACCCAAGTAGATGGAGTTGTTGTTTTTTTTAATTCTTCTTCAGCCTTTATTGATACTCTAAGCTTAAGAGAAATTAAGGGTATTTGATTACTATAATTACTTCTCTGCTTACTTAAAAGGTTTAATCTACTCCTTAGGCATATGCAATTCAGATTGCATGCTTTCCAAAAATATAATCATCTGCTAATGTAGACTAATTTTAATCTTCTAATCCAATCTTGACACAGAGTCAGAGCCGGGTGGGTGGAATGTTTTTGTGTGGGGGTTGCCATAGATACAAAACTCAGTTATGTATTTGACAAGTCAGTGATGTGGAACTTAAGTTACTATAGATTTTTTTCCCTCGCTCTTTAAGATTAAAAAACAAAGTGAAGATCAGTGTGCCTTTCCAGTGCATCACGGTGTAACTAACCTTCTCTTCTTTCATTCTGGTGCTCCCCTCCTCTCCTCTCCGTGCACCTCCCTACCCGGGCCGGCCACAGGATGACGAGGAGGGCATATGGGCATAGCCGGGCCTGTAAACCAAAGTTCCAGTTTTGTTTTGAGGGGTGAGAAACCATCTTTTATATCATTTTTCTTTTAAAAATTGCATTCTGGTGTTGTATTGTATGTGTGCTCAATTGTGTTCGCTGATGTTTAGTGACTGTGCCCCGTGTCTGCTTCTGTGTTCTGTGACCATCCCCCAAGAGCCCCCTCCTTCCTACTACCCCTCCCCGCAACCACATTATTGCTCTGCCGTGTTGGGGCTGGGTTGAGCACGATTCAAATGTTTCTGTGTTATTTAAGATGTAAACTGTGCCCTTGCTAGGATTTATACACACTTTTTAAAGGCATGATTGTGGACTCAGAAATTGTCGCTATTCTCCAGTAGTGGCTTTCAGCCAACTGCTTGCTTTTACCAGATATGCCAGTGTGGTGTGACTCTCATGTCCTTCTGGTGTGTCAAATGTTTGGCAAGGCATAAGGAAAGTAAAACTGTGTTTCTTCGTGGAGCTGAAACTATCCTCTCTAAGAAGCCCATTTAATGGATTGTACTATCTCTTCTATGGCAGTTTTGAAGAAAGCACAAGGATCGAGGCATAGTAATGGTGAATGGATAACTGTATCTCTTTAAATGAATTAGAATAGAAATATCAGTACTGGCAGGTTAGTGGCCTTCTATCTGCTGGTTTCTTTTTCTTTCTTTCTTTTTTTTTTTTTACAATTGTGCTTCTACGGAGCTTTGCTTTTATAAATTTCATGCATTGCATTTTTTTCTCAGGGGTTTTGCTCTTTTGAAGGCTGATTTTTACCCATTGAGAACCCACCCTTTATTTTTGTGTTATCTGCATTATAATTGAATAGTGGCATATGTAATTACCACAAGGTTATAAATGGAACGTTGAACTCTAGGGACTTGCTGCTGCAAATCGCACCTCTCCAGGATACTGCAGGTTGTTTAACAAGTCATAAACTCCCCGGAGTTGAATATACCTATGGTTCCATAGAATATGCTGTTGAACGGATGACACTGTATATGCCATTTTGTTCAGAACAAGGAATGTGGTCAATTGTGCGCCATGGTGATTTTTTGTGGTTAAAAAGTACTCAATGTGCGGTTCTTTTTCTAGGACAATATGGAATGTCACAAGAGGCAATTTTTTGGGATAACTTAGCAGGTGTGCCCTTCTCCAAGTCTTGCCTTCATATTGCATGATAGTGGTGCTTCAGTCGAATTTTAAAACGATAACTGGTGTGTTTTGCCCGCAGGTGACAATTTCATTGGTGCATTTCACTGCTTAGTTAAACCTGTTGCAGGTCCCACCAATAACTCAGATGGCTTTCTATGGTCCTGTAGAGAATACACAGGGGTTGATTTTCAGATACAACATCCTTCTGCATAGTAAAGTTGTAACACCTCCTGAATCCATTTTCTGCGAGTATAACCTGTTCCCCAGTTACATCAGACCCTCTATCTCCTCTCTTTTCCCTTTCCTGGGTAAAGGGGAGAACGACACTGGAACCAACTCTCCCAAATGTAGAGTGGTTCCAGAGGGAAGCTTGCCAGTGTGAAGAGGTGGGGAAACCAGAAGAATCCCTAAGGTCCAATCTGAAAGACTCTCTCCCTATCTAGAAAAAGCCTTAAAGGGAAACATCATATTTATTCATGCAGAAAAGCTAATACACATGTCACTTGACCTACAACAGCATTAAATACGAAATAAAGGTTTTATAATGTTAAAAAGTAAGTATGTGAAACATGCCCACAGCATGCAGAGACGGGTAGGCAAAGGAAGGCTCTAAGAATCTGGGGGTGGCCTTGAGAAGAGCCGGTCCTACTTGGGGCTCCTCCATGAAGCTCTCTCTTCTGCCATTGTAAGTGTTAGGATGCTGGGCTATATTCATGTCTCCCCCTGAATGATAAAGGTTTTTATTGCTCTTTCACAAGATTCATGATATCCACCCTTCTGTCCCCTAAGATAGGACCTGTGTTGTCATCCTCAGGGTAGAACTGGTGCAAAGTCTCCCAGAGAAACTTGCTTTGCTCAAGGCAAATGGAGACAACAGTGTTAAGCCCCTACCCCCTTTATTCTTTCGTGAATTTCCCAAGCACCATGTACCCCAGAAAACAAATGTCTTCTGAAAATTATTCAATATATAATCCTACTTTAATATGTTATAATAAATTTTATAGACTTCTGAGGAAAACTACCTATCTTCCTTTATGACTCCTTTAAACAAGTTTGCTCAGATATCCTCAGGCTTTTAAAACCATATCTGAAGGATTTAAATAATGAGATACTGGGGACCTTCCACTTTTGAACAGCCGTTGCGTGTTTTGAGTCATATTACAATCTGTGGGGCCTAAGGAGACATTAAATTTATAACTAAAGATGGATAATAGTGGCACATTAAAAATTAACTGTTTTGAATATTTTGATTTATGGCCCTTATAAAAGAAACATCACAAGAAGTTATTTTACTAGCCATCAGTAATATGCTCATAATAGCATCAGAAGTCTGTGACTTGAATCTGGTGTTTTGGTGCTGAAATGAATCACAGTTTAGGAAAAGTCGCTCCAAAAATTACAACAAATTGGAATTAACATAACAGCCCTGACAACTCCTCCTTCTTTTGCCACTTCCAAGCACTAGCCCAGGCATGATTTATTTGTCTCACTGTGATCATTCAAGGGTGGTGTTTTCTGAGAGCAAAATGAACTGGGGAAAGTTTCTTTTCTAAAGAGTTTTGACAGCCCCTAGAGCTAGGCTTTCTCCCCATAAACCTCACACCCCAGCCCAACCTTATTAGCGTGTGACCTATATAGTCCACAGAACCCCAGCCTTAGAAGGGCTCTACTCTTAGTCTAATGCTCTGCTTGTCACTGTCTTCAAGTTCTTAATGATTTTTGAACATGGGGCCCCACAATTTTATTTTGCACTGGGTCGCACAAATTACATAGTTGGTGCTGCTTGAATTCAATGTATATTCCTATGTTCTGCTTCCACCTTCTCTCTACTCTCCCTCCCTGCTGGCTCATCCCCACTCCTACTTTCTTATGCCTAGAATTTACCTTTGGCTTGCCTTATTTTTCTGGTTTTCTTGCAGAGATTCTGTCGGGTCACATTCTCCAGCAAGTTGTTGCCCTCATGGGTATCCCTGCAATGTGTGTTCAATCATTGTCCTCTCACCCCCTATTTTTGATTGCAAAAATGTGCTCTTAGAGCCCTTACTGCATTTTCTCTCTTGCTTTGCAAAACAGAAAAAAGCAGCAGCTTACGTCTTCATTATTTTCCTTCAGGAAAATCCACCTGATGTGGCAATCATTTATGTCAGCAAATAACTCTTCATTCCCACTGAATGGAAGTGTTTTCCTTGGGCTCCCAAGAGGTGCTTTGTTCCGTGAACATTCAATGAGGTGGAGCAATGAGGGACCAAATCTAGGCACCTTGGGACATCCAGGGCCGCACCTGCCATGACATTTGAATGTTTGAGCTTTTACTGTGAACTCTTATAATGGAGCAGACATCGAACACAAGATCATGTTTATTTCTTAAACCACTAGAAAGGAAGAAGTCTTTTTAGATTGAAAACATATGCAAATTTTTAGGACCTGTTCATAAAAATACAGATGTGGGCATTAACGAGTTTGGCAAGGGGCCACGATGCTGGTAGGTGCATCCTGTTCAAAATGAAGAATTGTAGTTCTGTGCCACCAGCACGTGGACACTGTTACAGGAGTGCAAGTGTGAATCACAGAGCACTTAGACACGAGGAAGGGTTTTTTTACACGTAGAAGCAGTGCTCAGAGGCTGGTAGAACTCCCTGTCTTGCTTCTGGTCAGGAGAATGAGGAAGGAGATATTTTATTGTGGCTGGAAGGTTTATATCTTCCTTGCTTTCTCTCAGTAGGAAAGGTCTAAACGCTAGGCTTTGTACCTGTACTGGGACAAAAGAAACCTAGTGGCTGGGACAGAAGTCATGGAAAGAGCCTTGGACTTTCAGTCTCTTTAACTGAAGTCCCATTTTCTCTGTAAAGTGCAGGTTTTCTTATACCTCCTGTGCAGGGACACCGCCCTCTGTCTCCTACGGCTGAGGATCAGGTACATCTCGTCCTTTTGCCATTTCCTTTCACTCATTTATTCATCCATTTGTTTTCCACTTATTCATGCATTCTTTCTTCAAATGGTTAAATTCTTGGTTACATGCTAAGAAAACAATGAGTAACATAGACGAGGTTGCTATGCTGTGGATCTTTCAATATAGTTGAGGGAAATAGACCATAAAGAATTACCTGTGAGTGGAAACCTTATACATTTTGATTGTTGCTTTGATGGAAACCAGGAAGATATCAAGATTAACAAGAGGAACCTACTTGGTTAATCTACTTCAGAAGGGATTTCAGTAAGCATCTCTCCAAGGAAGTGAGTTTTATGCAAAGCTTTGAAAGCAGGAAAGTCCATGTCAGGATGTGTGTTTAGGAGGCGGCCCCAGGCAGGCGTGCAAATGGCAGAGGGTGAGAAAGGGCTTTCTGGGATGACAGAGCACTCAGACCATAACCTGGGGTAGAAAATTCAGACAATGAGATGAAGATGAAGAAGTGGGAAAGGGCCAGATCATGTAAAGCCTTTTTAGGCCAAGGTAGAGAGTTTGGGTTTTATCCTAAGAAAATTAAAACATGAAAAGAAAATTGGAGGATTTTAAGCAGGAACATCATGATTCAATTTAGTTACAGAACAAGCCTGGCTGTGGTGTAGAGGATGAACTGTCATAGGCAGGAAGAACAGAAGTAGGGGTTCTTCCATCATTTGTGAGATAATTGATGGTGCTGACCCAGGGGAGCAATGGGAGAGGTGATATTCAGCGGGGGACAAGTGGATAAGTTGGAGATGAGACTAGGAAGTGAAGCCAGCAGGACTTTGACAGACAGGTAAGAGAAAGTACTAAATGGGACTGCCTCCAAACTTCTACCTTGGGTGCCAAAGCTGGGACAGGCCATTGTTGGAGGCAGAGGGCTGAGTAGGAGTCCTGTTCTCTTCTGTTTTCCCCAGGTGTCCTGTCAGGCTGGCCAAAGGAAAAGCAGACTTTTGATCTCCTTCTTTTCCATTTGCCTGCATATCAGCATGGGAATCTTTGGCCTCTCGTTGCAGTGACATGCAGACTGCCAAGCTTAAAGCATAGCTGAAGTCCAGCTTCCAGAACGTGTAGCCCCTGACTCTCAAAGAAAAGGAGACAATTGTATGTCAAAGGTCGCAAAGGAAAAGCAGCAGTCTTATACTAGGGAGACATGAAGCATAGCGGTCTACAGAAAACAAAGCTCCTGACGTTGTAGAAGGGTGAAAAGGACCTACACGTAGGGGGAAGATGCCATTGGCTCTCACAGTTCCCCCTGAGATCCTCAGGTACCAAAAATTCGGTCACCTGAGGCACATTTCATGAGATTTTTCCTGCTCATAAGGATTGGATTCCCATCTTAAAATTCTGAGTGTATTATTTCTGGCAGAAGAAACTTTCAATAACCTGTTTTCAGGAGTTCAGAGGAGAAGTAACCAGAAGTAGTTATGAAGTGTTTCAGAACAACCATGACAAAGACTCTCCTTATTTCTAATGCAGAATTCATTCCTGGGCAAAGTGAAATGTTTTCGCTTTATCTCTTCCCTCACTTTCTTTTTCTTCTTTCCTCCTCCTCATTCCCCTTCTCCTCTCCCTCCTACTTCTCCCCCTCCCCCTCCCTCTCCTCCTCCTCTTTCTCTCCCTCCTCTGCTACTCTAGAAAGTATCTTATAAAGCTGTTGTTCGGAGCTACAGCTTGAATGTTTTGTCCAAAGTCCTTGCAATCAATAACACATTCAAAAAAAATATTTCTTCATCTCAGTCCTGTTGTTGAGGTAGTGAACAAAGTATAATTCCTACCTTGGAAGAATTTAGAGTAGTATACAGATTCTCAAGCTGGTGTCCATGAACCCCTAAGGGTCTGTAAATCCTTTAACATGGCTAACAGTCTTCATTGTGGGTATGTACACATGTTCCAAGGAGAGCATCTGTGGTCCTCCACAGATGCTCATGGGGCCAGTAACTCAGGAAAGGAGAACACTCATCCATGAGTGACTGGGTGTCAGTGTGGTAGGGTGGCTCATAATGTGGTCTCTGCATTTAGATGGTACTGGGTTTGGATCCTGACTCACCACTATTTGGCTGGGTGGTCTTGGGTAAGTGTCCTTCCCTCTGTCCCTCCATTACCTCATTTGGGGAATATTGTGCACACCTCACAGGGCTGTGTTTAGAATTAGATGACATGAGGTGAGTAAGACACTAGCCATGTCTGGTGCATGGCCAGAGCCCAGTTCTCATCAGAATATCACTGTTATTGTTACTACCAGGCTTGGAAGAGCAGACTCTATAAGCCAACTGAAGAAAGTAGTTGATAATGTGAGATGGGTGGATTGGAGGATAAGAAAAAAGACAGAAGAAAGGAAAGCCAAAAGAGGAAATCTATTCCCATGATCATAGCTATACAAGTCAGCTACACATTTTCTAGCAGGTCTTAAAGCATGTTTACCCTAAAAAATCCTCTTCAGTTACCTTTGATTTTAATGACACTTTGGTATAGCAAAGGATGTTTTGATTGTTGGAGACTATAGATTAGCCCATGTTACTAGAGGAAGGTTTCTTTCAGCTCAAAGAAAAATTGAGTGTATAAACATGAAAAGTCAACAAATATTTGACAAACAACTATGGGCTGATGACTTGGAAGAGAAAGAAGGGTAATAATGTCTCAGTCCTCCTCTTTCTGTTCTCAAGTATGATGGACTTAGGGGCTGGAGTAGAAGCTTTTAAGCAAAATCAAGTGCAGTAAATAAGTTCTTGTGGGTTTTTCTGGAGCTTGTGAGAGTTACCTGGCAAAGCAGTACATGTTGGCTTGGATATGACCACACTCTCAGGACCTGAAGTCTGGCTGAGAAATCATAAACAAACAGTGGTGATAAATGACTGTGGGCCAGAGGCGGGAGGTGTCTATTGGAGTGTTGTTGCATTACATTACATCCTTCCTGTGCCAGGGCTGGCGCACAGGGAGCACTCTAGCCTCTCCCACCCCTTTGTCATTTGCTCTAGAGTACGGTGCTGGTCTGGTCTTGTTTAACCTCCTTATTAATGATCTGTAAAGGGGAGAAAAGAGCATGTGAAGGAAAGTTGCAGATGATACTACTTTGGGAGGTGTTGGGAATACTAGCAAGGTCAGAGAAATCACACTAATGGCCCAAAGAAGGTTAGGAACATGGAAGGAGAGTAACAAATCTTGGAGAGGTCCAGACACTCACATCTGGTGAAAATTAATCTGAAACACAGATATCAATGGGTGGGAGGACTATGGAAAACTGAAGGCTAAAAGAAAAACAATAAACTGAGTGGACATCAGGAAATCCAGCCATGGGTGAGAGCAGGGAGAGAGGTGCCAACGGCAGTTAACAAGGTCCAGATACTAGAAAGTGCCAACGAGACATACCTCACCATTTGTGACAATCCTGCCCATAAACTGTGTCTTACATTTGGGACATAATAATGTTGTGCACAGTCTTTTCCAGAGGCTCACCCTTGTTACCAGAAAGATGGAAAGGGTTTTTAAAGAGTGCAGCCACTAAATGAGGTCAAGGCACCATTTAATGTTGGATGTGGATCCAGAACTCCCAACAAGAGTCAGCATTCACACACATGGCCAGA
This sequence comes from Ursus arctos, assembly GCF_023065955.2. NCBI lineage: Eukaryota > Metazoa > Chordata > Mammalia > Carnivora > Ursidae > Ursus > Ursus arctos. Next base: position 37,938,708 of record NW_026622808.1, on the reverse strand, counting down.
GTGGCATTTTCAGGGAAAGCACAAGGGATTTCTCTTGGAATATTAAATGTGGACTTGAGAAGACTCATAGGCCTCATCCCAAACTTGGACAACCAGGGTAGACACTTCTCAGAGGCCTACTTTGGGGAGCCATCCAGTTGGTAGACAGTGTTTAAAAGCTAGGTCAGAATTGTCTTGGTAGTTCAGGGAGAGGGACACAAGCCCCATTTCTTTTCAACCATCTCTACAGCCCCAACAAAATGGAAAAATGACACGATAACATCCAAAACAAGAATGCATATTTATGCCACCATTGGGTGTATTAACCAGAATATCTGTTTTCTTTTCTGCCATTGAGGCATCAATTGGCTGGAGGCTATTGGCCACGTCCAGGTGGGTCTAAACTCAATCCTCAGGCCTCTTGCCTTATGCCTTCCCTAGAGTAACATGATCCCTGCTGGAGAAGTGTTGGCCCACTTGGCTACCAGATGAGCTCATGAAACCCATTTTGCCTGGAGGGCCACAAGGCATCTTCCTCATGAATGTGTCCATCGGTGACTTTGTGTTGGGAATGTCCATTCCCTCTGGCCTTATTTTCCAGGAAATGTAATGCAAATGCTAAGAGTCATAGCATACAACCACCGAGAACTTCCATCCTGCCACACCCTGGTCTAAGCTGCCCCCATCTGTCCCATGCAGATCTGATACTCTCAAACGCCAGGCCACGCTTGCCAGCCAGCTCACAGGGCTGTTCCATGGTGACAAAATTCCTGAGATGCTGAATCTGCATAAGGAGGAGTCCTGCCATTTCTTTCAGCCTTCCTGAGCTTCCCACAGCCTGAGGGTCAGCCTGGCCACTGTGTGCCCAAACAGGTCGGGCCCCTTCTGTGTTGTCTGAGTTGGTAGTCAGGATTCTGCCTGTCCGCAAGCATTTCCTTAGTGCCTCAGTCACTGTGTATACACAGAGTGGGGCAAACAGAGCTCCCAGAAGGATGTAAAAGAGAGGTTGTTACAATCAATTTGAGGCAAAATCATTTCTCGGAGAAACCTGTTAGACCCAGAATAAAAAGGAAATGCCCAAATGGCTAAAGACATTGTACCTTCATCCTTCAGAGAGAAACATAGAATGAGACTCTGAAATAAAAATCATGAAGATCACTTTCACTGGAAAAATCTGAGCTTCTTAAAGCCATGGCTTTATTTTCCTCATTTTAGTTTTTATGTTTTTAGTAGAAAACTGAGAAAGTTTAATGAAGAATCAGGAAAAAAGAAGTTCTTAAAGTCCTCATTCAGAGAAAGTAGCATTTTTAGTTACCTTTTCATATACAGATATGATCATGTTAAAGTATACTTGGTGGGGTAACTCCAACTTCACATAGCCTTTGGTCCTAAGTGGTTGGTAAGCACCTCGCACTAGAGTGGACATCAGAAACACAGACCAGTTCAAGTACTGGTTCCATCACTTTAAGCTGCTGCCTTGGGCCAACTCTTGTTATTTACTCACAGTCACGTGACTGTATGACTGTCTTTCCATATGGACAAATTGACATCTGTCTGTAAGTTTGATGTCTGCCCTGCACCAGGCAGTTGGGAGAACCTCTGCAGGGAGGGGTAGGCACATTGCAGCTGGGGGGAGGGCGTGAGAGTCATGAACACTGCCCAGCGCGTTTGTCTTTGGCAGCATATGAGGCTTCATTGTTCCACACTCAGGTGTCAGCCCAGGAGCCCGGATGCCTGTGGCTGCCCTGAGTCAGCATGTGGCCCAATTATCAGCCCTGCTGATCCCTCAACATCCATTCTTCTTTCAACGCACCTTGATCTCTGATGTAACTGCATTATTTGAGAGGAGTTTCTGTACAAATCCCTCAACAACAAAGAAAACTGAAACCCCTCCATGATGAAAAAGGGACTCTCCCCACTGCCTCATGGCACTGGATTGTGACCAGGCTCTGCATGTTGGCCTTTTTGCTGCTCTTGTTGGTCACTTTATGCTTTTATTAACTTTTTGGAGTTGTATCTGCTGGTGCCAGGGCACTAGCTTGGGAGCATGATGAAGTCACGTTAGAGGAAATCCTTTGCATTCCTCTATGCCCAAAGGCAAAGACACGCTAGGAAATGGAAGCATGCCTGTTTTCTTCTGTGAGGGGCACAGCTTGCCCGGGGTAACCGCACCTCCACCAGCTGATCTGAAGTGCAGTTCAGTCTCATAGGTCATTCACTACAATTGGCCACAGAAAAGAATTGTCCTTCCCTCTCATGGAATGTGGAAAGGAGAGAGGGAGAATGAGGAAGTGTTCCAGAGCCAAAGAGCAATCTTTGTCCCTCCTTACACAACAGGCTTGGGACTCTGCGAAATCCAATATGTCAGAGAAGGCAGTTGACCGTGTGCGGGGGTACAGGGCTGAGATGTGCCAAGTGAATTTTCTCCATGTTATTATTTTTAAAAATTATGAATGCTCTAACATGTTTGCAGAGGCCAGACTGTTTAGTAAGCCATTTCTATGCTTTGTGGGGGAGTGTGAACATCTGGTCTGAGGCTTGGGACTCCCACCCATGGAGGTTTCCTGGGAACTTTGTGTAACCAGGAGGCTGTCACCATGGGCAGGGCCAGGGACAGAGAAAGATGGCCTCTCTCCATCTCCCCCCTGGGTCAGTCACTGCTGTCCCAGCAAAGACCGAGGGTAGGGGCAGCTGAGGGGAGGCCTTCAGCCAGGCAGCTTTGTGCCTGGTCCACTCATCACTGGAAACGTTTTCCAAGTGCTTTTCCCACCTCTCTCTCACTCACCTCTCTCTCACTCACACAGCTCCCTTCCTAGTTTAGAGGAAATCCCCCATATCTGTCCTGATTTTCATCTGATCCCTCATCAGCTCTATGCGGGTGGCAGGCAGGTAGCACTGTACCTGTTTTACCAAGTAAGAATGTTGGCTCTTGGTCACCCGCTTCTTCCCCTGTTAGTAATTCCCTAAGTATATTCCTTAGAGCATTGATGGTATTGGATATTAAGAGACATTATTTTTAAAAATTATAATAAAAACATTTTATGTTCAAGTAAGTTTGAACAAAACTAGACTAAACAGAATTAAATAGGTTTCTTCATTTCCGGTCTTCCCAGACCCTTTCAGATCTCCACTCCAGTCTTCAGGCTTTCCACCCAGCCCCTCTCATGGGAAAGGGAAGGTGGGCCTGCTTTTCTGAGAATCATGATATAGCCAGCAAGGGCTCTGCCATTTCCTCCTCTTCACCTGAGGAGTTTCTTCATTGACCACTTCCTCCCTTCCTTCTGCTCATACCGTCTATCACCTAATCTTCCTTCTCTTTTTCCTCCCCTTCTCATGAGTTAAGTATCCATCCAGCACACATAGGAGTTCATGGAACAGAGGTAGAGCTCTGTGTCCCAGATCCACCCCGAAACAGCCATATGGCCCGGGGCACATTATTTAATCTCACTGAGCCTCAGTGTCCTCATCTGGAAAATGGGGAAAATACAGTTTTATTTTCTTCCCTTGTGCAGTTCTCATGAAGATCAAATGAGACAATAATATAAAACGCTAGCTAGCCCAGTGCTGGTACATACTAAGGATTCAGTGAATACTAGCCGTCATTTTGTTTTTGTTTTTTTTAAAAAAATTTCCCCACCACCCCCTCCTCTGATATCTTCCTTACTGATCACCCCTTACAGTGTGGCAGCCTCAGTATTTCTGTAATTATGTATCAAGTATCTGCTATGTGTTGTAAAGACTTAAAGGTTTACTCAGTGGATGCATCCTGAATCAACTTGGGTGCCGAGCTCCAGTCTGACCACTGTGATCACTCTGCCTGAGCACACAATACCAAAGGAGTGGATGGAACCGGCCTCCCCGGGATCTTCATGTTTTGGACCAAAAGCCCCTGGCCTGGAACGGCTGGACATAACTTTCCTAGGGCCAAGCTGATGGCCTCAGCAGCAACAACAAAAATATGGGCCTGCAAATTCAAAAGCCCTCAATACACAGTCCCAAAAATCTAGCAGAGTGAGTAGCCAATTGGAATCAGATTCATGAAGAAGCTTAAAACTTTTCAGTCATTAAAAGAAATATCACCACAATGTGAAGTCAGGAGACATTCCGACAGAGGCCATAAAGCAAAGAAATTACAAAGAAAATGCTAGAACTGCCTTTTTTCCTAGATGTTTGCACTCTCTTATCTTGGCTGATCCGGAATAGATAAAGGAAATATTGGAAGCAGCTTGTTGAGAAAGGCCATGTTGCATCTTTTTTGCCTGCGGGAAAGCAAGTACATGCTTGCAGGCTGTGGTGTGTTCTTCGAGAGGCTTGCAAGGAATTGTGCAAGCAGGGTATGTTCCAGGAGATTACGGGTCCTTTGTGTTTCATGTTTCATGGTTGCCAGCAGCTGGCATCTTTCAGAAATCCCATGAAAAGTGGGCAGAACTCCTTGTGCAAACTTCTGAGCAGAGGGTTAAGAAGACTTTGTGTGTGACTCTTAATCTTGTTGGGAAATTTTAGGGTGAAAAATGTAATTACATCTGAAATGCCAACAACCAAGGCCAAAGGCATGTCTCCTCTGTAGATGGTTCTTTGTTGATGAGATTAGCAACTAAGCTCTCGTGCTCCTGCCTACAAATTATTCAGATTATTTGAAAAGGAATGAAACAAGATACTGGGAGGAAAAATGCCACATACCACATTATGTAGCACTTAACCAATGCTCACCTGTTTAGCAATGAGTTCAACATATATTTATTAAATACCTACTGATATAACAGAAACTATACAAATAAGGCTCCTGATCTCCTTGAGTGACTTTTACCCAAGTAAGCCATATTCTTAATTCTCTGTCAATGGCAGGTTATAAGAGGAATTCAAGGACTCTGTAGTTTAGCACAGGGCGGGTTCACATTGCGTGGTCTGCATTGCCATCAATTCCGTGTAGAAATACATTAGCACGGACAATTCAGTTGGTGTGTGATGTGGCCTGGACACCAGGGCTGGTGGCAGAGAGGGGTAACACATGAAGGAACTAAAGGAGATAGGACAGTGACACAACAGCATTGAAATGTGAGGTCGTCATCAGTTAACTAGTCCCATAGAATAGGGGCTAAGTAAGCCATGAAATCCAAGTCATGACAATGACAGAATTTGTTCAGAGGTGGAGAGCAGCCATTACCAAATGTCTCCTTTGTCCACATGCAATTCCACTTGGTCTTCTACCACAACATGTAGGTCTCAGGTTGTCCCGTTTTCCAGAGACCTCTGAGGTCACACATCTGGGGTGAGGAGCCCAGGCTAGAACCCCATTATTCTGTCATTCACCACCACACCAGCCACCATATAGCATGGGGCTGTTCAGACCCAGCTCTTTAAACCACATACCGAAATCTCTCCCCTGGTGGGTAAAGTTCCAAAAGTTTCTAAGTCATCTGACTCATGGTTGGGAAATCAAATCATGATTATATAAAATATGTACAGGTATCCCCCACATTTCAAAAGTTTACGTTTTACCACTTTGCTTTTGCAAAAGACTTACATTAGTACCTGTTTTCACAAACCAAAAGAAATCCAAAAAGTATTTTCACTTTTACAGAAAAATTAAGAATAGCTTTTAGCATTTGTTTTGGAGTAAGCCCTTATAGAGGCAACCATACTCAGCCTCCCACCATCAGGCCCCCATAGTTTTGACCTGGGTCTGTGAGCATCTGTGCTTTGTCTGGATTTATTTTGTGCATCCGGTAGCAAGATGTGTCCTAAGGTATCAGAAAAACCTAGAGAGGTTATTTTTTGGGTGTGGGAATGCTTAAAAATGTTCTGCATAAATTAAGGGTAGTTGCTTCTTCACTTTACACCATTTTGGCTTAGGAAAGATTTCATAAGAAACTTTCAGATAGCAGGTAAAACCTGTATTGTATGATAAATAGTGTGCTGGGTGCCCAAGCTAACCCACAAAAGCCTATGTCATGCTGCTTAAATTCCTATGCTTGTGGCGAGGACTGGGGAGCCTACCAGGAGACAATAGCCATAATGTAGTAGGACGAACAATAATATTGAATGAAAACTTAATAAAGCAGTGATTGATCTTGGGTCCTGATACTTCAGAAGTGGTTTTGTTTAAAAAGAACGAGGGATGGCAGTGCCCACTCATGGGGTTGTTTTGAGGATTAAATCCTTTAAACCATGTAGTGTCTGACATGTTGTCAAAGTGATGTAAATGCTTCTTACATAGATAAATGGAGACCTTTGAGAAGATTCCAAAGGGAATTTCTGAATGCTTTTAAAGGTTTTAGAGGGGGATGGCCTAAATCATCTATTGTGCCTGATTTTGCTTTTGAAACGAAGAAACTTCCTTTTATATCGCACCTTGCTGCTTGTGCATATGGTAAGTGCCTGAGTCAGTCATTCGTAAGTCCGAGACTGCTCATCTCAGCTAAAATTGCAGAATAGTACGTTTGAGCAGCAGCTTCGGAAACCCCACGGTCAGACACCTAAATTCCAGCTTTGGAAATAATCAGGATGACTCTCCTGAGCACTTACACTGTGCCGGGCACTTGTCTGAGTGCATCATCATGGACTAACACGTGCACCCTCCCCCTCCCCAAACAAGCCCATAATGTGGGTACCGTTCTTTGTCTCATTTTGAAGGTAAGAACACAGGACCCTAGAAAGTTAAGAAAATTGCGTCAGGTTGCAGAGCGAGGAAGCAGTGGAGCTGGAGTTTATACATGGGCAGTTTGCCTCTGGAGGGCACACGCTATGTCAGGATTTCTCCAGCCCAACGTCTTGACATTTGGTGCTGGACACTTCTCTGTTGTGCAGCTGTGCAATGGAGGATGTTTAGCAGCATTCCTGGTATCTACTTGCTAGATGCCAGTAGCATCCCTGCACCCCAGCTGCGACAACCAAAAAGGACTCCAGAGATTGCAGATGTTCCCACGCGGGGGCAAGATTGCCTTTGGCCGAGAACCACTGCTCTCCATCCAGATGCGCTCTACATGTGTGGCCCAGGAGAATTCCTGGAATTGACTTAGAACATTATCAGAGTTTCACCCATAGACTGAAGCAATTTCATAGACTTTGTAGCCATGAAGCCATCTTCTGGACTTCTTGGAAGAAGCAGAGCTTTCTTGTAGAGGGAGGGAAGAGAAAAGAACTCTCTGAAAATGTCCGTGTGTGTGCATTAAGATGTAGAAAAAGGGAATGACAGGGTCTGCATGGTGGGTAGAAAGAGAGAAGGGTGGTGCCTGCATCGAGACATGGGAGGGAGGAGATGGTAGTTTGGAAAGGGACACACACTCCCATTGAGACCCAGCAAATCTGAGCTCTCTAGGCTCCTGCTAAGTTCACAGACCTGGTTCAAACCTCAGCTCCACTACCAATGAGCTATGTGACCTTGGGCCAGTCATTTAACGTCATTGTCTCTGCTTCCTCATCTGTGAAACATAGACAATGTTCATTTCTACCTTGTGGTGGTGTTATAAGTTCCTGAAAGTGCCTGTCATGCTTTCTGAAAGGGCTTATTAGATGTGAGTCAGTTGTCCTGGCCACTCCACTTGAGGTTGTGATGTTTAGCGGTTAAGAGAAGAGGGTCTGGACTCAGACTGCCCAAGTGTTGATCTGGATGGCCATGTGCTAGCTGTGTCATCTCAATTGAGTAGCTCAGCGTCTGTGAGCCTTAGCTTACTCATCTCTAGTCCCTATCTCCCAGGTTTGATGTGGCAGTGCACGTGAAGCCCTCTACCCCATGACTGGCATCAGCATTAGTGCCAAGATGGCACTTTCCACCTTTGGATTTGTATTAGTCTGCTAGGGCTGCTGTAGCCACGACCTCAAACTGGGTGGCTTAAACAACAGAAATTGATTGTTCCACACTTCTGGAAGCTAGAAGTCAGGGCATCAGCAGGGGTGGTCCCTTCTGAGGGCTGTGACACAGAATCTGTTCCATGGCTCTTCTTCAGCTTCTGTTGGTTTGTTGGACATCTGTGGGATTCCTTGGGTTGGGGATGCATCACCAGACCTCCCCCTTCATCTTCACATGGCTATCTCCCTGAGTGGGTATGTCTGTGTCCAGTATTCTCCTTTTATAAGGATGGCAGTCATGTTGGATTTGGGTTCCAGTATGTCCTCACCTTAACTAATTATTATCTGCAATGACCCTATTTTCAAATACAGCCACATTCTGAGTTACTGGGGGTTAGGACTTAAACATATGAATTTTGAAGGCATGAGATTCAACCCATAACAGGATTCTATGGATCTTTTTAAGGTTACTTCCAGCTCTGAAATCCCATGAGGGATTATTGAAGTCCAAGTAGTTTGGGATGACCAAATAAATGAACGGGGGAAAGAACTATTTCAGGAGTCAGGAAATGTGCCACTTAAAGGAAGTGTCTTGGTTTTTTTGACTTCTAAAATTTGTTTATTTGGCTGTACCTTCTCTGTCCTATGGGGCTAATGGTGACTACCTTCTATACCTTGACCCCTTCCCTAAAAAAAATTATTCTACAGGCTGAAGATGAGAGTGGCTATAAAGACACCTTGAAACTCTGGAGGTTCTGCCTAGGTGCATTATTATTATCCTCATTACTTATCAGGAATAAAGGGAAATGTTGATTCTCGTGCATATTCATTGTCTGTTAACAGGGCCTTACTTCTCCATCCCTGCTCGCCTTTCCCCATCAAACACAGACCTGCTGCTGAAGTTTTCAAAAGCTCCCTGTGTTGCAGATTTGAGCAAACTTGATCTTCCAGGTTTAACTTAAATATTGTTTCCATTTTGAAGCCTGTCATGTGGGTGTACCACAAAGAGCATTTGGTTTTTCCCCCTGAAGCCCTGGGCCACGGTATGTAGGCAGTAACAGAATACGAGGAAGAAAGAGAGAGCCTGAAATGGATCCTCAGGCTCTCAGCCTGTGCAGAGGCAAAGCAGGATGTAAGTAAAACCATTACTTCTCCCTCCTGATCAAAGGCGAGATGGTAACCCCGCCCGTCTTCCCCACCACCCAGCAAGCAATTAACACAGCCTGGCGTCCCCTCTGGAGTGATGGGATTCAGCCTGCAGGACCAGCTCTGGCTGATCAGTGGTTGAAAGTGGGTGCCCTGCATGCACAGGTTGAAAAATGCACACGTTTGCAAATAAAATCCATTCCAAACCTGTCCAATGAGGGAGACACACAAACCAACCTTGTTGACGGATTATTCTTTTCATCTGCATTTGATGAGATCAGAATTTGCCAGCAGGACCTAAAAGTAAAAGGTTAAAATTGCAGGAGCCAAGTAGACTAGTGCCTCTTGCATTTTACAACCACCCAGAATCTTAGTAAATGCAGATTCCGATTCCCCAATTCTGGGGAGAACCTGAGATTCTGCATTTCCAACCGGCTCTCAGGTAGGGTTGCCAGATTTAGAGAGGGGAAAAAAAAAAGCTGGATACCCAGTTAAATTTGAATTTCGTGTATTTTATCTGGCAACCTTACTGCCAGGCAATGTTAATGCTGCTGGTGTGTGGACCACACTTTGAGCGGCAAGGGTGTACATCATCACAACATAAAAATGTGATGGAAACATGAGACTGAGTTAGTGCAGGAGCATCTGCTACAATTTAGAAACAAGTTGATGGCTCGCAGGATAGTCACATTACAAAGTGTTGTTCAGTGGTTGGCAGAAACAAGCCAACAGCAGCGAAGAGTATGCATACATCTCTAGAAATAGGGTTCCCTGAATTCCCCGGCTTAGAGTCCAAGAGCCAATATGTTACTCATGTTCGCTTTATGTATTTATTTACTTAGTCACTTATTTAATGACGGTAAAGTCAAAGTGAAGTTATGGCCATAACAGAATAAAAAGACTCAGAGTTAAAAAAAAAAAAACGCATTTTAAGAGCTAAAAATAATATAGTTTTATGCTTGAGGGTATTTGGGGTAACATTTTGCCACATTCTGCCTCCCTTCCCAACTGGCCCTTCACAACGAAGGGGCCACATTGACTCCTGCAGCTTAGCCCCCGACAGGTGATCTGTGGAGAAGGTGGGGGCTAGGCTTAGGTTTACTCTGCATTTGACATGCAAACTCAAGGCTCTGTTCCTTTGAAGCTAAAGGAACTGATTCCAACTCCTTTGAGGCTCCTTGGCCACCAGAGCAGCCATTTACAGATTGCAGGAAGGTTGGTGCTGGAAGGGAGGTTAGCAATCATTTATTCCTGCCCCTAAATTCCACAGATGAAGGGGTAGGAACTGTGGAGAACTTCCTCCTCCTCTGAGTCCCTTTCTTCTTCTTTGGCTACTCTGGCGAGTGCCCTGTAAAAGCTTTATCCTAGGGGGCTGCATAGGGTTAGAATCTGGTTTTTCAGGGGGTTCTTTGTTTGTCCTGTTCTATTTTAAAATACATCAGGATTGCCTATAGTCCAAATCTTCCAAATCCAAATCTTCCTTGCCTGTATTCCATAATGGAAGCATTTGCCTTCTGTCCATCCATTCTTGAGATTGGGTTGAATATTATGTATGTGTGTGTATATATATATATATATACACACACATACATATACACACACATATATATACATATATATACACACATATATACATATATATACACACATATATATACACACATATATATACACATATATACACACATATATACATATATACACACATATATATACATATATATACATATATATACACATATATACATGTACATATACATATATATATATATGTCTACTACAATTTTAGTATGCTTGACTTAATCAAAGGCAGGTACCAGGTACCATACTTCCCCAAATTGAATAGTGCCATTTGTTGTATACTTCCAGCAGTTATTGAGCACCTAATATGTGCCAGGTCTGTGGAAGGCCACGTTATCTAGAAACTGTCTTCTCTTGTCCAGCCTGTTTTAGGCTTGGCTCTACTGCAGCAATTAATAAGCATGGAATTTTCAGCTGAAATGCTCAGAAATGATTCGTTTTAGCACTTTGGCCGGCTTTGATTTCTGAAACACTTTCAAATAAGATCATGTCTCAAGTCTCATTTGTAGAAGTCCTACATGCCCCTACTTCTCTGTGGTATGTCCAGCCTGGTCTATTTCACCCAATGTTCTTGGTCTACAATTAATTCATGATTCAATTCTCATTGTAAAAGATTTAAGCTATACTGAAATATGGGGCGCCTGGGTGGCGCAGTCGTTAAGTGTCTGCCTTCGGCTCAGGGCGTGATCCCGGCGTTCTGGGATCGAGCCCCACATCAAGCTCCTCCGCTAGGAGACTGCTTCTTCCTCTCCCACTCCCTCTGCCTGTGTTCCCTCTCTTGCTGGCTGTCTCTCTCTGTCAAATAAATAAGTAAAATCTTTAAAAAAAAAAAAAGATATACTGAAATAAACAGCTTAAAACCTCAATACCCCTTTCCCTCTATCCCCCAACTCCACACTTGTCCCCAGAAGCAGCATACACCAATTAATTGGTAGATATGTCCTTCATATTCAGTTGCAAAATATATGTACATTTACAAAGTTCACTTCTTTTTTTTTTTTAAGATTTTATTTATTTATTTGACAGAGAGTGAGACAGCCAACAAGAGAGGGAACACAAGCAGGGGAGTGGGAGAGGAAGAAGCAGGCTCCCAGCGGAGCAGGGAGCCTGACGCGGGGCTCGATCCCAGGACCCCAGGATCACGCCCTGGGCCGAAGGCAGATGCTTAACGACTGAGCCACCCAGACGCCCCTAAAGTTCATTTCTAACACAAATTGGATCATATTACACAGATTCTTCTGTGATTTGCAGTTTTCACATAAGGGTATGTCTTGCTAAGCCTTCCATTTAGGTACATATGAATCTACCTCATTCTTTTCTAATAGCTATAGGAATATTCCATGGAATTCTCCTGCCAATGATTATTTAACCAGTCACATTTGGTGGGTATTTAGATTGTTTGCCATTTTTGTTATGACAAACAAGACTGCGGTAAGTGATTTTGTGTCTATGTCTTTGGACATATTTGTAAGTATTTCTGAGACCCAGAATTTTAATTTTCTACATCAAATGGGTCTGGTAAGCTGATGAGAATGGAATCAGTTGCCAATTGGCAAATACATTCCAACCTGAATCTCTAGTTTCTCAAGACAGCCCATGCTGCCTTGTTTGAATTAATTCAGAATTACCCAAGAGTCTTCTATGTTTGGACACTGCTGGCTGACATTTGAAAGCCGGAGTTGGGCCTCCTAGATTAAAAACCTTAGAGCTACAATATTTAAATACCTTAAAATAGTATGGATTTTATTAGGCAGAAAGTGGAAACGAGAAGAATGAAGGGAGTTTCCTTGATAAATGGATTAAAAACTCCATATTGAACAGAGCAGTTAGTCTCTCGGGAAAGAAAGGTGGGCTATTCTTTTTGAAAAGAACTTTTTCATGTTTTTGTTCCTAGCTAAGCCAACTTCACAAAACAGCCAAAACTTAACACCCTAGTGAGTGTGCTATGTTGATAGATTTTATAGCAGATTTTAAAGTAAAACTAACAGGGTGTGGTAAGCAGAATCCAAAGACATCTCCCCAAGACTCCCATCCCTCGTTATTCAGTCAAACACTAATCCAGACACTGGATGAAGGGACTTTTCAGATGGAAGTAAGGTTACTTATCAGCTAATCTTGAAACAGGCAACTTATCCTGGGTTATCCAGATGGACTCAAAACAATGACATGTGCCCTTAAAAGTAAGTAGTAGAGGAAAATAAAAGAGTTGGAGAGATACAGAGAAAGAGGGAAGAGGAAGGAGAGATGGGGCAGAAGGAGAGGTCAGAGTGATTCTAAGTGTGAGGAGAGGTTTTGAAGATAGAGGAAACGGGCCACAAGCCATAGAATGCAGGAGGCTTCTAGAAGCTAAGAATGACTCCTAGCCGACAGTCACCAAGGAAAGTCCCACAACATTGAACTGAATGCTGCCAATGACTTGAATGAGCTTGAAAGTAGGTTAATGCCAGATCTCCAGAGAAGACAACAGTTGTACTAACACCTTGGTCTTGGGAGACCCACAGCAGACAGGTAAATAAGTAGATTTTTTTAATCTGCTAAATATCGTAATTAGTCATAGACAGCAATAGAGAATGAATACAGGGGTTGAACCAATGTCAATGTATTGGCCGTAGCAGAAATACACCCATAGGTCAGGCTGGTGTTTCTTACTTGCTAGCACCTGAAGGAGGGTTGGGTCCACTGTTATAATATGAAGATTAGCGCACATTTTCTAAATGTTTATATAAGATGGGTGCTGTGCTAGGTGTTTTATGCACATTCCCTACTATGTTCTTTGCAAATAGCCCTGCAAGGATTGGTGTTTTATTATTATCTCTGTTTTATAGATGAACTCACTGGGCCTCTGAGAGGTTAGGTACCTGGGCAGGAATCACACTGCTTATAAATGGCAGGGCTGGGACTCAAACCCATATCTACAGGACATCACACCCAAGCGTGTGCATTTGAGCCTTGTATTCCACAGCATACCACCACCACCCCCGATATTAATATGCTTCCTTAGGCAAAATCACTAATATTTAAACTCTCGCCAAACATTCACATCCTAGAATACCTTCCTGACCTTGTTTTAATGCCCTCAGAATACTACACCATCCGATGCTGAGCAAGGAAGAAAAAAAATCAAAGTTGGATAATCAAGGAAACAGAAACTCCTGCCCATCCCCCACGCCCAGGCTCTTCAAGCCAAAGCACAGTGCACACTCTTGTATTTCTCTTCAAACCCTTGGAGGTCCACTTGCTCTAGATTGTGTCAAAGATTGTGCTCTCTTCCCCACACCAGGCACTCAATTCTAGAGGTGAAAGTTATGATGGAGACATTTTTATACCTTGAACATAAACATCAGGAGCTAAAAGGAGTATCAAGTGAAACAAATGTGGGGCATAACTTATATTTTATCTGAGGGTGGGGGGCAGTATGCTGACTTGATCTCAGTTGTCTGTACCAAAAGTGTGACCTCAAATTCAACCAGTGGAAGGTCTGAGCATGCAAGTCTCCTCGCATTTATTCAGTCACGTGTTCCAACACTTAACGAATATGAACTGCGCTTCTATTGTGTGCTGGTTTGCATTGGAAGCTGAGGGTACAGTGATGAATAAGACAAACTCTACGTTCATTAAGTCGTCCAGGCTAGAGAAAGGAGATGGATAAGCAAGCAATTGCAGACTGGTAAAAGAATTGCTGAGATGGAGAAGGTACCGGATGCCTTCAGAAGCCAGAAATGGTGGCCCCTAAACTGGGGCCTAAAGGAAAAGTAGGAGTTAGCCAAGAAAATATGGGATAGAGGAGAACGTTCCAGATAAGAGGAATATCATAATGTAGATCTAATCTAGAAATATACATATACGTTCATAAATATATCTGGAGTAGAGAAGGCAAAGAGGCAGAATCGCAAAGGTTGAGGCTGAAGACATCAGTAAGGACTGAGGTCAGAAAGACTTTCTACTATTTAAGGAGTTTGAAATTTATTATAAGGGAACTTGGAAACCATTGAAAGAAAAAGCTGAGCAGGGACATGATCAGATGTGGATGCTTTAGAAGGATCCCTCTGGTGGCATTGCCAAGAAGGGATGGAGGAGAGAGAGTGAATACAGGGATACTGTTGGGAGGCTAGGGGTAATGTATAAAAGAAGGGTGAGATTAGGGATGGAGAGAGGCAGCTGGATTCCAGAGATATCAGGGAGGGAGAGTCAACTGTATTTGGTTGTGGAGTGGAGGGAGTCTAGGATGACAGCCAGGCCTGACTTGGCTAAATCATCATCCAAATATCATTCTGTCCTGACACACCAGAGCTGTGGTCTGCAGAGGTGAGATGGGGTTATGATTTGTAATTTGTGGAAGGCCTGGAGAGTAGGGGGATCAGCAGGAAGCACATCTTTCTGCTGCACGGGGCAGCCAAGAGCACCCCTGTGGATGGGCATCTTGGGTCTTTCAGAGCAGGTGACTCCTGTTGGTTGTTTTGAATATGCTGACAGAACAAGTGTTTAAGAAAACAAAGTCTCAACCCTAATAAACAGGAAATGATACACAGTTTCAAATGTTCACATTCTTTCCTTTGTCCTTATTTCTGCAGGGAACAATGGCTTTTCTGATGAAGGTGGTAGGTGCAGGTTGCTCTGTGGGTTGGAGAAGGGTCAGTGCAGCTATGATCCGCCCATCCCACATGCCCTGAGGTGCTGTGATATCTTGACAGGTGTCCTGACACTTGAGTTTGACTTGTCATGTCAGGGCTGCCAGTCAGCTGGGACTGGGCCCTGGGAAAAGCCTGTGGGTTTGGGGCTTAGCAGCACTGGCTTGGTTAAACACCTGTGGCTGCTATGACCCCATGGCTAAGCCTTGTCATAAGCTGACAGGTCACGGTTACTCAGATCCCCTTGCATGGTGATGGTCTTTCAGTCCTCTTCTTATTCCTGTAACTATATCAGGGGTGAGCGATTTTTCATGAGCAAGTGTGTGAAATGCATTCAGTGCCTGGTAGTGGTGTATGGCTACTATCTACTGCTGTCCTCTGCCCATAATCTGTCTCCCTCTCTCCTGCTACCAGCAGCCCACACTGTGTCAGATATGGGCATGTGACTCATGTCAGCCAATCAGAATCCTCTGCCCCAGATTTGATCACTCAGAGAGGAACTATCCCTTGGATTGCAGTGATTGGTTCAGTGATGAACACATGACCCAGGTAGACCAATGAGTCTCGGTTCTGGAAAAAGAAGTGCTAAGCTGGTATGATGATGTTTGGGGTGCTGGGAAGGCAGAGTAAGTTGGGGAGAGAGAGAGGAAGAGACAGATCTCTGGGAAACATTAGTAGGGCTGTGGGGCAGTGGAACAGGGATGGGAAGGCAGCCAATAAAAGGGGTCACCACTATGGGTAACTGGTAACTGGAGCTTAATCCTGCAGGGGACCTCTGGGAGCCAGTGTAGGACACAGGCCTTAGAGTCACCTGCCTAGAAGGGAGGAGGAGGGAGCTGGGATATGTATACACTGCCTCCCATTAGTCATTGACTGAGGGCTGCTCCCCCAGGGGATCAAAACCTTCATACCCCTCCCCTGCCACAAGCCTGTCTAGGATGGACCCTGGGGGCTCAGGCAAAGGCAGGTGAGGGTCAGCAGTTGGGCACAGTGTCAGCAGAGGAAGGGCAGAAGCAAGCAGTCAGCATTAGCTACTGCATTAGCAAGTGTTCAAAAGACACTTCAAAACATTCCGTCTACCCCAGTGATGAGGGGCGGATGGCAAAAGCCCTCACACTGCCTTCATTTGTCCTGTCAGATGAAGCTTCCAACACACGCCTCTGGTCTCCTGCTTGTGCCAAAGCAGGAGTTGAGCCTGGAAAGAGATAGAGATGTAAGTGGGCTCCTAACAGGAGTGCCCGCTGGCCGCGCTTGCCTCTCGGGGCTCTGCCTGTCAATTAGAGAAAGATCTGCAAGATTCCATTCTCCTGCATTATCTTCCACTGGGGTCTCCAGTGGCAACTCTGCAACCGTTTTCTGCAGAATGGTTCAAATTGTTTTATATCTCCTTAGCTGCCAAGTACAATGTCATAAGCAATAAATAAATAAATTGGCCTACATGGAAAGCATATTTTGTCCAGATGCGTCCTTGAAACTTCAGCCCTGAAACATGAAAGTCAGATTGGAAACTGCGTTCTCAAAGCTCAGGGTAAGTAGGCTCATGAGGCAAAGCCATCTGATTGGCAGGTGCTGCCACCCAGCACCCAAAGTGTGTCCTGCAAATAGGCTGGGCAAGCGCACCTTCTGAAAAACCAAACATGCGAGTTTTTCACACCAGTTTGAGAGCTTAGCATAGGTGGGCCTGCTGGGCAGGCCAGGGGCAAAGGGGTACTCAAGCTTGGGGGCTTGTTTGGCTGGAGGGACTGAAACCTGTGCGTTTCTTTTGATCTCCTCTTGACTACCTGGCTTGGAGTAAGCCTTACGTATCAAGAGGACTAAGTTCAGCACTCTTGTCTGGGGTGCTAACAGTTCCTGGTTACATTGTCCTTGCTGCATGCAGAGGGTGAGGCCATGGGAATATGTAGCCAGGAAGAGGAGGAAAAGGAGGAAGACCTAAATAGCTGAAAACCACACAGAAAGATGCTCGGTGTGTTTTAGATGGGTTAGCCAACCCTAGTACCCTGTGATGAGGTGGGCTTTCCAAGACTGAGAGAGGCTTGTGGGTAGATGACCCAGGAGGGCAGATATGGCCGCAATGGCAGGAATCTCAGTGTAGAGCACATCAGTGGTGAGCTGGGCTGCCTGTGTCAGCTGGCTGGGAGTGCTTTTAAATGTCAGCTCGATTTCTATTTAAATTAAAAATACATGCACATGAAAAGTTAGACAGACTAGAGATGCTTGAAGTGAAAAGTGGAAGTTCCCTCTTCAATATCCCCAAATCCACCCCTTCTGTGTATTACCAGAGATTCTTCTAGACTTATGGACACACGTGCATTTTCATAAGAAACGAGCTTGTATTATATAAATTATTGTGTAACTCCCTGTTCTGCACTTCATGTACTCTGGACACCTTTCCACATCAGTGTGATCTTTGTCATTGCTTCGTAGTGCTCTTTTGACAGATTACAATAATTTGTTACAATTTTAGAGATGACGTCTCAGATTTCTTCCTAAATTTTCAGACTCTGGTAAATAACCAAAAATGTTACTTGCTACTCTATTATCATTCTTACCAGTAAGCGTAATCTTTTATTATCTTACCTGTTGAATTCAATAGAATTAAAGTGGACAATAGAGGAATTCATGAAAAAAATAACTATAGAAATAGCAGTTTTGGACGTGTACATATACATGTGATGTGTGTGTAAAGCATAATCAATTTCAAGAGAGATCATTGACTGTCTGAGTAAAACTAAAGATGTCCTTCTAAACTAAAACTAAAGAAGTCTTTTTCAAACCTGAGTTTAAAGGTACCTTTTTTGAAGGAACTCCTTTACCCACATGCCCAGATTTAACTTAAGACTTGCGTGTGTTCCTTGACTCGTAGCCCAGCTTGGTAGCTAAGTGTGAGGCTACTACAAGATGCTAAGATGATTAAGAGCATAGGCTGTGGGCTGAAATCTCAATTCCAGTGCTTTCCAGCATACAGTGTTAGTATGCTTAACTCTCTCTGTGCCTCAGTTTTCTCCTTTCTCAGAGCAAAATGATGACATGTGCTTCCTAATGTCATTGAGGACTAACGGAGAGAAGGCCCATGAAGCGCTTACTGGGCACTAAGTACCTGCTCAGTAAATAGGGGTTATTACTAATAGGAGAAAGAACATGGTCACCAGCAGACAGCTGACATCTGTCAGGTGTGTATGCCTCACGAGATACATGAGATATACACACTAAATATCCGCTTTTATAGATACTCATTTTCTTCTCCCAGCTGGGTAGTTGAGAAAGAATTGTGGAAAAGGAGTATAAAATGATTTTTAAAGTCAATAGTCAACTAAAACTATACCAAAATGCCTTGGAGGTTGTCGCAAACCATCAGCTGTTCTAGACCAGAAACAGAACCTGATTTCCAGTTGTAGATAATAAATAAACACAGTGCACTGCCCTTTGCAATGAGTGGCTATTTTTTTAACCCATGCAGATGTGTCCTATTTACATTGAAGCTGTCATACAAATTAGCAAAGGCCCATGGAATCTGAAAGAAGGCAGGCTTCAGGCCCTGAAATGTTCACAGGAATGGAAAATGGCTTATCCCCACTCCTCATCGCTCTGGTGTCCCAGTGCTGGTAGGGAATGGTTGGGAAGAACTGAAGAGCTTTTCCAGGCCAGCAGAAATGTTTGCTGACCAAGCAGGCTTTGAAGCTAATCTGCAAGGCTGGGTAAAATGAAATACAACATTGGAGCTGCTGTGATTTTGACTTTTTTTCAGTATGTGAAAAGTCCTGAACCTTTAACAGATATGCAAATCCCGTCATTTGGTACAAGCTTGGGCATGGCAGATGCAGCCTGAATTAAAACACCAATTAGAGCACAGTGGATGACTCTTGAGGTTTGGTTTTGTTTTGTTTTGTTTTTGACCATAACATTTTTCTTAGCAGAATACTTATTTGGCTACACATCAGACACATTCCTTATCACATTGTATGTATGGGCTGTTAGAGGGAGAGGATGGAGACAGAGCCACAAAGTCAAAACAAGGAAGGGCTGGGAGGGTATTCAGGTTACAGGTTTTTCAACCCCTTCCCTGTAATAAGGAGATAGCAAAGTTTCAGGGAGGTGAAAAGGCCAGCTCATGATGTCTCAGCAAGGCCTGAGCGTAGAACCCAAGATGCAAGCCTCCCACCGAACGCTCTTTCCACTAAACCACCTGGCTTCCAGATGATGTTTCTCTTGGGGGACACACAGGGACATGGAGATGTAAACAGTTTAAATGTAGACTTTAAAACTCCTATGGCTTATCTTCCCTGGAGAGGAAGCAAATCCCTGATTGTACCAATACAGAGATGTTTGGGTTCTAGAAGAGCAATTCGTTAATTCTCTAAGCACTGTGGAGGACCTGCAGGGGACCAGCCTCCAGCGAAGGCCTAGACCCTACAGGACAGCACACACAGGTCCCTGCCCTGAAAGCAGATGTATGCCCTCAAGGTGTGACGACAGAGTTGCATTCACGGGCCTCTGAGGGGACGGCAGAAAGGGCTATGGGGAAAACAAAGCAGCTGGCTTTTCAGTTCTGCCTGATGATTCAGACGGTTTTATTTGACCTGCATCTTAAGCAAACTGTGTCTTGGCAAAGAATTCATTCATTCATTGATTCATTCATTCACTTCACTGAGGTTTACCGAGCACCTTCGCTTTGCCATCTCTGTGCCAGGTAAAGGGGCAGTAATTACAGAGTGGTGAGCAAACAATACTCTGCCCTCAAGCGTTTTTACGTTCTCTTGTGAGCAGTCAGAAATTAAGCAGGTAATTGAATGAATAAATAAGATGATTTTAGATAGTGACAGGTGCAAAGAAGGAAATGAGGTGATGTGGTGAAAAAGCCTAAGGGTGAGGGCTGCTGCCTCAGATACAATTATCCAGAAGGCCGATGGGGACATGTAAGCCCTCAGCCTGAGAGGAGGTCAGCACAAGGAAAGCCAGGGCGGAGGTGGTGCAGTGAGAAGGGGAAGGTGGTAAGAGGGTTCTGGAGCAGCTAATTTGCACAGTCTTTCAAGCTAACATAAGGAGGCTGAGCATTCGCCCCGGAGAACTAGAGAGGCTGGGGGGTTTTGAGCAGGGGATGCTGTGCCGTGTGAGGAGGCAGAGAAGCGTAACAACCACCAAGGTGGGTGAGAGTTGCAGTGATGGATTTGGGGCTCCCCAGAATCCAGGGACTCCACCTAGATTCTACCAAGCCTTTCTTCTCTAGGATCGTAAATCGACAGCACTGAAAGCCACCCTTTTGTTTCACAATGAGGAAACGGAGTCTTGGGGACTCAGTGCATATGGGCAGCTCAGGCAGGGGAAGGCCTGGGCCGGTGCCCAGAACCTGGGATGTGACTCCTGTGTTTCTCGCATGGCCCTTACCCACCAGCATGTTCCCAGGGACTCGGCTTTAACGTCTGTTCCCCACCAGGCATTTCAGAGGGGGCTTTTCGGGTTTGTTTTTAGCGGTATGCCCTGGGGCAGTCACTTTGAATGACTTGTGCTTGACAGGAGTGTCAGCATTGTCACCACCTACTCCAAGGAGCAGTGGCACACACCAGGGCCGTCCTGGCTCCATGGAGAAAGGAGGAGGAAGGCAAAGAGTTGTTCCCCAGAGCCCGAGTTCAGGTTTAGCTCTGCCCTGACTGACTGTATGTGTGACCTTGAGAAAGTCTCTTCTTTACTGTGGGCCTGCACTCCTCCTTTATATATGAAATGAGAGGATGGGGACATAGGTATTATTAAATAACCACCTTTTTTTTAAAAGATTTTTTATTTATTTGACAGAGACACAGCGAGAGAGAGGGAACACAAGCAGGGGGAGTGCAAGAGGGAGAAGCAGGCTTCCCGCCAAGCAGGGAACCCGATGTGGAGCTCAATCCCAGGACCCTGGGATCATGACCTGAGCCAAAGGCAGACGCTTAACGACTAAGCCACCCAGGCGCAAATAACTACTTTGAATAATTTTGAACTAAACTCAGCTAAGCAGATTGTTGTCGGACTTCTCAGAACCTTTACTCCGCTAATGAGCACTCTCACACTCTAAGAGGGAGGTACAGTCTGGTGCGTGTCACAAATGTGTTTACGTACGTGGCCCTGGAACGCTTTTGGGGAGGACGTCTCATAGAATCTGTGCTCCTCAGGATGCTCTCAGGGAACCGGTCTATCAGACGAGCCTGGGGTTCTGAGCCATTAGAGATGAAAGGGAGCCTCCGTTCACGTCCTTGCTCAGCCTTGTTCAAGAATGACACAGCACAACGGGTTGTCCAGGGTCCGTGGTGTGTCCCCTCCGCCACCCCACTTTGCCCACCTCTGCTGTCCCCCAGGGACCCACAAAGGCTGTCTCTGAAGGACCATGACAGCAGATACAGCTTCTGTCCTCGGGACCTGCTGGGAGCCCGTCGTGCGCTGCAGCCCCTTAGAAGGTCACTTCCCCGCCTGATGCCCGATCCCAGCAGCCACAGCTCTGACACTGAGGCAGTGGGACAGCGATAGCCTCTTTCGGTAGATAAACTCTAGGTCCAGCGGTCTCTCTTTCTCTGTGGGGCTTTGACTGGAACTTTCCTTGGGGGCTTTTTTACTTTTTACATTTTACCTTGTTGCTCATGCATAAGCCTTTTCTGCTCAACAGCCGTGCAAGGTGTGCGAGGAGGCAACAGCTGTGTAATGCATCTCTAGTGGCTCTGGCTTGACTGTCATCCTCTTCTTAATATTTGCTATTTATTGAGCACTTCCTGGGCTCCAGGTAGTATGTTAAGAGCTTTACCTGCACTAACCTACAGTCTCCTGGCAGCAACTCTGTGAGGGGGGGGCTCTGTAATTGTTTCTACAGCGTAGGTGAAGATCCTGAAGCTTGGTCAGGTAACTCTCCCAAAGTCTCACAGCCAGCGCATGTGAAGTCTGGAAGTCCCACCCAAGTCTGCCCCCCAAGTCTGCACCTATGATTGTTGTACCACACCTTCTTCAGAACAGAAGGCGAATGAACGAATGAGTGAGTGAATGAATGAATGAGCATGTGAGGAAAGGTTAACCCCCCCCCCCCCCAGCTTCAGGACATTGCCTGGCCACAGGGGGAAAGCAGCCATGCCCCTTTGGAGCTATCGCCTTCTTAAGGTCATGTTGTCGCTCTCTGTCCTGCCACCTCCTCCCACCAGGGGACAAGTGGCACTACCTTATTGTGGGGCATGGCGGCTGCCTGATGGCAGCCCCCGAGATGTCCCCCCAGCAGCCCGCATCTACCCGCTCCGTGGTGGGCACGCACGCCTGTGCTGAGGCAGCCTCATCTGGCTCTCAGTCAGCTGGGCTTTCAGCCTGTCGGATTGTGGGCCGCCACTGCTAAGTTTCTCACCAAGAGGAGGGCAGCTGTTCTGGGACTGAAATATGAAGAAAGATGGGCTGAGATCAGATAAGCATCCCTTCCCAAGCAGACGTACCTCCCAATTTGCAGGCCTTTGTTGTATTACTAGCAGTCAAGGAATGTTGAAATGGAGCTCTAGCCTTGATCTGAATTATAATCTCTGAAGCTATATTTAAGTCTACCTAAAGATATTTCAATTTGCTATCTCTCTTTTTTCCCTCCTCTCCTTGGCTCGAGCACACTTGTATCCCTGCAGAACACAGAAAGCCGGGACGTATTTCTTAATGTTTTACATTACAGTTGTAAGTCCTTCTTATCCTTTGATAATCATATTTTAACTTTTAGTCCCCGTACTTGTGGGTGTGCCTGCGTCTGTGTTGTATGTAAGTTCACATTTATACGAACGGCATTAGCTCCTTTTATCTTTTTTCCCCCCAAAGCCATACTTGTAAGACTACATTCAGGAGCGGATTAATCCCCAAATAACTTAGTTCAGCTTTCGCAGCTGCTGCCAAACAGCCTCTCTCCCGGATGGTATAGACTGTGTGGTGGTTATAATTAAGCAGTCTTCTGGGGGTGGGGGGTTGTGGCCCAGGGAATGAGAACTGGGCAAGGAGGTCACCAAATACTAGTGAGAACTGCCGACAGAAGAGCCCACGGAGGACTTTTGTTGGAGGACAGATTTGGGGTGAGGGGGGATGGGTTTTGCCCTTCAGCAATTTGGCCAGTGGTTTGCTGAGGGAGCAGATGGTCTGGGGCAGGCTGTGTGTGCGTGTGTGTGTGTGTGTGTGTGTGTGTGTGTGTGTGCACGCGCGCATGCGTGTGTGTTCGTGGGTGTGACTGGGTGAATGTGTGCACATGTATTGGATGAGGGAGAGAGCTTATCTTTTATGACTATAGATTTTGGTATTAGATTTTGTTTGAAATATCATTTGTCACTTATTACCTCTGTGACTTTAGGCAAATTGCTTATAATTGACCTCGCTGTGCCTCAGTTTCCCTGTCTGAAAATAGGTATCCATTCATTATTTGACAAATATGATTGGGTGTCTGCTCTATTCCAGGCACTGTTCTAGGCACCAGGGATGCAACAATAAACAAAAGTGTACAATACTTGCCCGTATGAAACTTCCGTTCTGCAGGGGGAAAAAAAAACATACAGAGAGGATTATTATAAGGACTAACATAGATTGTGTATATGAAATGCTTAACACAGCATCTGGCACATCATAAGACTTTGGTAAAAAAGGAGCAAGTATTAATATTATTATTCTTTAGGTTATATTTATAAAGTAACTCCCCCCTCCCAATAAAAAGAAGCGAAGTCATGAGTCTAAATTCCACCAGTTTTATTTTACAAACTGATTTTTCTTTGGGAAGTAAGATGAGAGTACTTTGGGAAAGGATGCTCTGTATATGTTTTGCTAGTTCAGTCAAAACAGCCCATCTTTGCACCAGACACCTTGAAGGGTAAAGATGCTTCTCGAATGGACTTCAGTCAAGGAAGATCAGCTCTCAGGTGACAACACAGACAGGGCAAACTGGCACAATGCAGAAAGGAATGCATGCAGGGGCGGGTTAAGAATTGCAGGGCAATTACTTTCTGCAAACTGATATGTGAGAAGGAAACACAGGCACACCTTGTTATCCAGAAACACAATGAGCAAAAAGTCACTATTACGGAATTGCAGAACAGGCAACCCCCTACGTAAAAATGAGTTGTTATTAAAAAAGGGGGGGGTGGTTGTGAAATTGGTTTGGAATGTGGGCCTCATTTTCCACTAGACTGGAGTTCATGGACTGGTCCTTGAAGGGGCTTATTTAACATACACTTGCCTGAAATGCATTCTTTCCCCCTCACCAGGCACTATGCACAACATGGCTTTTATGGAAGAATTCGTTCCAAGGGCCCTCTTGTCCCTGCACCAACCTGGTACCAGTTTTTACTAACTTTACAGGGGTTTTCCTTGGGTTCCCTTTATCCAAAAATTCACTCTCTGAGGCTAGTGGTTCAAAGGTTGTAGGAAAGCCAAAGTAATCATAACATTAAAACATTCATGAATTAATTGACCACTTATCAAATTAGGCTCACTTAGACATCTTCCCCCACTTAATGCCAGGCCTCCCAGTGTGTTGAGTCAGCTCTTTATACATCTATCTTTTCTGGATTATCTAGCAGCCAGGAGTACAGTGAAAATAGAATCTATATCACCTGAAAATTGAAATAGCAAATTCCTCAAATGACCCAAGATTTTATCAAGGTGATAAAAGTGATTTTGGAAACCAAGTTTGTGTCACATGCAAATTAATCAATGAAGATAATTTGTTATCAGTTAAAAAGAGGAAAAGTCAATAAGCATGTTCACAGCCCAGGGGCTTCACAGTGAGTGCCTGGATGTTAGAGGCTTATAATCGATCCTTGGGAAAATGGTAAAAGTCTCAAATATGTTTGTGAATGCCACCCTCCTAATAACTATGCATATGGGAGTGAAGGAGATCACATCACGCACTCATGCAACCTGGTTAGAAAAAGAAATGCGCCAAATAAATCCACACATTTCATTCTATGTTCTTTATAAGAACTAGCGAGTTGTTGACGTTGCAACCTAAACTTTATCAAAAATAAGATATATGTAGTCATTTTCAAAATTTTTAGCCTGATTTATAAAGATAAATTCCCAGTTCTCTTTCCCACTATTTACTATGAAATTTTGGTGCCTGTCAAAGGGACAGTCTCCTCCAGGTCCCAGTTTTTCTCCAATAAGGAGAACCTGGTGAATTGGCATGGGGGAAATTTGCTCTAGGTGACCACTGTTTATGTACTCTGAATTAGGGGCAGTGGGCAACATGGGAGCAAAGTATCCACCAATCAACTCTGTATCTACATAGGGATGCTTAATGTTTTCAAGGTGATGGGTCCCTTGGAAGGAAAACATAATAACTGAGGATTCTCTTTCTAGAAAATGCACATGCACAAAGTAAATTGCAAGGGGCTCACCTACCTTCTTGATGTCTATCCATGGATCATAGATATTAGGTCATAGATTTAATAGCCTTTGATCTACACCCCTGTCTCCCAACCTTTATTTATTTGTTTGTTTGTTTCAGAGAGGGAAGGGGGTGGGCAGAGGGAGAGGGAGAGAGAAAGAGAATCCTAAGCAGGCTCCATACCCAGCACAGAGCCCAACACGGGGTCAATCCCACAACCCTAAAATCATGACCTGAGCCACAATCAAGAGTCAGATGCCCTGTCAACTGAGCCACGCAAGCACCTCCCAATCATATATTATTTATTTATCAAACACACATACACACACACAAACACCTACTAAGTGCCAGAGTGTGTTATGTTTTTATCCCTTGTCGTTGCTGACAGTGATCCTATGGGGTATGATATTGTCCTAATTTTAACATATGGTGAAACAGAGTCTTGATAAAAGTTAGGTAACCCATTCAAGGTCATGGTAAGTGACTGGTCTTGCATATCAAACACCAGGGTTGTCTAAGGCCTAAACCCTCCCATTTTCTATAACATTAGGCAACTCTACGTGTTCACATACTACACTATTTTTTCCCTTAATTTAGTAACTTTCACAAAGTGTTTCCTTTACTGCACAAGAAATGCGTGTTCGTTGTAGAACAGTTACATCTTCTAACTCCCAATTTTAGAAGTGCTACCCGTTCTCTCTCTCTCTTTTTTTTTTTTTCATTTTAAATCGAAGAAACAGGAGGTGTTATTATTCCTCTCATTTTTACAGATGGTAAAATGGAGGTACTTGGGACTTAAATTACCTGCCAAGATCAACCAACCTGTTGGCAGCTCACTGATGCTCCCACTCAGGTTGCCTGGCCCAGACCTGGGCCTACATGTGGGCCCATGCTGCCCTCTCACCCTGACCTACTTTTGGCACCTCTTTGACCCCTTTCATCCTGGCCCTAAAGGCTCCTTTATCATTATATCTCTACAGTCACTTGTTAGCCTGCCCTAGCATCCCAAAGTCTGGAGGCATTTGTGAGTTTGGCTCTCATTATTTTTTCTATATATCTTCAAACCCAGAGCTCTAATATTTATAGTGAAAACTGCTTTGCATTAGTAATTCAGTCTCAGTCTCTGAGTCTCATTTCATTCTTATTTTTCTCTAAATATTTTATCTTCAACATTAGATGCCTACTAAAGTCTAATTTTACTACAAATGGGAGCCACCAATTTCTACAAAGATACACTTGTCCAAGAATATGTTGAAAAGTAATAATAAAACAATCATAGCAATAAAGTCAACCCTGTGCCAGATACTCTATTAGGTGTTTTATGTGTATCAACTTTCTTAATCTTTGCAACAATCCTATGAAGTAGGAATTATTGTTATCCTCATTTTATAGGTGAAGAAACAGAAGCAAAGAGAGGTTGAGTCATTTGCCCAAGATTGAAGCACTGATAAGGAATTTGCATGCAAACTCCTTCAAATCCCATAAAATTCAACTCAGTGATATAACAAGTCCCTTGAAAACAGAATCCGTAAAGGATGCATCAGAGGCTCTGTTATCTAACATTTGTGTTTGCCAGAGTTTTGTATCCACGTGATGATAATTGATGCTCATAATGATTACCTTAAGTCAAAATAAGATTCTGAAAAATCTCAGTCGTCAAGGAAATATCAGTATCAAGGAAGTATTTGAGGCAATGTTAGCCTAGCTTTTTATTTAAAAAAAAATGTATTCTAAGTCTGTGATAATCGCTAATCTTAAGTTTTACTTTAGTAATACTCTCTCTAATGTCTCTCTGATAACACTCCTTTAAACAAAACACCTTGATTCTATTGAAAAATAGTTTATTGTATAAATATACATATAATTTTGATTTGTGTTGACCTAACAAAAATTTAAGGAGAAGTTAAAAATTTAACTTCACAAGAAGGCAATCTTTTAAAGTAAGATTACTTTGGGGATAAATATTGTATTATTAAATAAAAACAAAAACCTCAAAGGCTTAATCTGTAATAAAAGACCTCCATCGATGGAGGGGGAAAGCCAAAAACCTTTGTCATTCAGACCTGCATTGTACTTGTAAGAAAAACAACCTCTTGCTTAATGTGTGCACTTGCTGACCAACCTTCATGGTATCAGGAAATTGTGCTCACAGAACCCCACCTACAAGCACAGGCAGACCAGCATTGCAGAGAGATTTCTCAAATCTGAGCAGCCACTCTCTCTAAATTTTCAAGAGTCATTTTCTATGCCACGTTTGCTCATGAAAACATAAGCCCAGGTAAATAAAGTGGTAACAAGATTTCATAATTATTTCCTTTTTAGGCAAAAAGAGGCATATATACACCTGTATGTATGTGACTTTCAGTGTAAAAATATCATTTTTCTCCAGGCAAGGAAAATATTGACCCTCATCCATTTCTGAACTGTTGGGTCCTTCTAAATCCATACGCGATGAGTTTAGCAAGCAAACTCCTCCTCTCCTCTCTCTTCGTCACCTCATCTGATGGGATATGTGGCACACTTTGGGATGGTGTAGGAATTTACAATATAACTACATGGAGTGCACATAGGGTAGAAAACAAGATTAATCAGTTAATCTTCTGTTTTGTGGAAAGCATGAGAGCTAGAGAAAAAATTAGGGTGAATGTGTAGAGAGATGGAACTCAGGAGGCTCCTCTCAGGAGAGAGAAAGTACACACTCATGGATGGCAATGGAATATGGCTTTTCAGGTTCCATGTGTTTTCTTTTTTCCTGATAGTATAGGAAGGAATCACCAAGTCATCTGCAAATCCTAACTCTACACATTCCTCATTGTTTATTCATTCAACAAATATTGCACCCAAGGTGTTTTCGTGTGGCAGAAAGTGGCTAATCACCAGTGCTATTTCTCCAACATGCAGCTGGGTTCTGGCCAATAAAATTTGGGTGGGAGTGATGCGCAGTACTTCTACTCTTCAACATAAAATGTCCCTCGTGATCCTCTTATGCTCTTAGAAGACACTTCGACTACTTGAATAAAACCGAGAAGCTTTTTTTAGAATTTTAATTACAATATAGATAACATCAAACTGAAAAACTTAATGGAATAGGAAAATGGGTGGAAAAGATGGCTGTATGGTGAGTATAGTGTTTGCAAAGGCACCAAGATAATGGAAGGTAGAAGTTTCTGCTCTTTTTTTTTAACAGTTTTTCCTGACAAGGTAAGTAATGGAAGGAAAAAGGGGACAGGAAAAAGAAGGAAGTTTCCTGTGCTGCAAAGAATGGTGACCTGTCCAGGCTATCTGAATCTAAAAGGAATATGTAGCAGTCAGTAATTTAGTATCGATTCAACCTATTTTTTAAAAGGGAAAAAAGGAATATATTGGCCCTTATATCTAAAAAGTCAAGATATGATGGCTTCAGGTATGGCTGGATCCAGGGGATAAAAAAAATCATTAGGACTCTGTCTCTCACCATCTCTTGGCTTTGCTTTTCCCTAGAGATATTCTATTCATTAGCAGACTCCCACCAAAAGATTCACCATAAGATAGAAAAACATCTGCTAACAGCCTCAGATGTTTCTATAATAATATAGGTGCCCCAGAAGCATGGAAGCCTCACTCTCTTAATAGGTCCAGCAAAAGTCCGCAGATGAAACTCCCACCAGTTTTTGTGATGTTCCCCTCCATGAACATATCACTGTGTACTAAAAATAGGATATTTTGGATTAGTTAGGCCCATGTTATGTTCCCTCCCCTGAAGTCTTATAATGGGTGAAGTGTGATTCCCTGAAGGAAAAAAAAAGTCAAGATACTGCTACAAAAAGAAACTCTACTGAGTGATGAGCAGGCAAAAAGAGCATCTGCTGCAGGGGATGTATTGAAAACCTGCAGGAGACTGTCACAGAGTTGAAGGGCTGGCAGTGGAGCCATGCAGCACAGGACTAGATCTGGAGAGTGGAAACTCAGGATAGCTGTGTATTTTCTCGTCTGTTTTGTCCCCCCCCTCATAGAGCTTCCTCTACCTTCTTGGTCTTCTCCCCATAGCCTGCATGTCCCCACAGCCTTTTCAAGGACTGACTCAGTCCCTTGGAATCCGTCTTTCTCAATCTCTAGGGGAAGCAGCTCATTAGTCAGTCTCAGAACTAGGCCATAAGCTACAGGTCACTGGCTATCGTTCTAGAGGTATGTGCCTGAAGCAGGAATCCTCGCTTGGTACAGTCAACCCTAGCAAGTTAAGGCAGATCAAGCACTTTGTGGGGTTCCTCCTTCCAAGGCTGTGGATAAGGTAGGATCTCTAGAAAGATATGGCAGAAAAAGTGATAATAAGTGTCAAAAACAGAATCAGGCTGCATGGCCATTCCTGGAATAGGAGCCTTGTTGAAAAACCCGGAATCTCATTCGTTGACAAAGACAGATGGACGAGGAACAGGCTGTCAAGGAAGCAGGGAGGCCAAGTTTGTCACCAAGGAGGCAGACAAAGAATCAAAGCCAAGTCTTGACTGCTCCAGCACAGCCATGGATTTCTTCTCTGAGGGAGGTAAGATGCAGACACAGGACCCGTGAATTGTGGCATCTTTCAGTATCAGGCAGTGCAGGCCTCCTGGGCAGCCCTCCTCAAGTTGCTTCCTCTCAGTTTGATGTGGCTGTCCTTCAGGCTCCCGCCCTCTGCGGTCTGCCTCCTCATCTGAGAGATATACCACCTCTTCTCTCTCGCCCTGGGTCCAAGTGTGAAAACATCTGCTTCCTGCCCTTGATAAACTCATAAGCAGCCCAGGGGGTTAAGTAAGTAATTTTATTAGAAACAAAGATTAAACACACACACACACCCCACAGGAACAAAAGTACCATAAATTCATGCAAGTTGGTTGGCTTCGGTTTGGTTGGGTTAAGAGCAAGGGAGCATATTCTCGAATATAAGTATTGAAATTAACCTAGGTGCTACACGCAAATATTCTTTCTTGGCTGCTGTAGATTTAAGCTGACAGAGCTTTTCAGGCCAAGCAGAATGTTAGGTCTCTTCCTGTCATTCATTCGTTCGTTCGTTCATTAACATATACGTATGTGTCCACTGTGGCAGATGCAGTGTCCCGGCCTCTTCTTCCTTTCCGGCCCCAGCTTAATCTTTCTCTCCCGTCTGTGGGCACCCCAGCTTCCCTCCTCTCCCGGGTATAAATTCACTGTCTTTCTTGACTTCAGAGCTCCTTCCATGAAATTCTGCACCTGGGACCCCAGAAGTCATCCCCATACCTTTGAGAGAGTTCTCGTCTCAGTCCGTTTGGTCTGGGCGCATGCTACTTCTGAAGAGGAGGGTGGTGTTTCCGTCCAGGCACCTGGACCTGGTCTCCCCGACGTGGATGACATATTTCCATGGTGACTGACCATCAGATTCTGGGCACAGCCAAAGCCCTCTTTTGACTGAACTTACCTGTTCCAGTTTTTTCTTTGAGAACTACCTCCAGCTCTCATTTGCAGAGTCAGGCAGCTCACTGACCCTGAACCCAATGAGCAATTCACCTGGCTTTGAAGGCCTTTCTCCAGGGTGTTCTCAACCCACAAGTATTGTGAGGAGAGATGTAATAGGAATTACTTTTTCCAGGGACCGTTCCTTAGGTTGCTTTGAAACCAACCCCTGTGCTGCCCAGTCTCTGGCAAGATAAGAGATGGGCCATTTTGTGTAGGCTGCAGCTGCACTGTTAATACTATTCTAATGTAATTTGGTGAGTAAAAATGTGGGGGAAAATGTTCAGGTTTTCTTGATTTTCTTTTAGTTTTTAAAACAAAGTGGTAGTGATTAGCCAGCCCTGTCCACCTTTAAGGAAGTCAATTTAAAACCTGGTAACCAGCCAAAAACATAAAATATTTGAATGCTGCGTATTTATTAATTAATGTATTTACTTGGGGGATGGGCAAGGACTCTAGTTCCTGTTCTTATGGTGCCCTTTGGCAAAAAGACGGCGAACTCTAATGTGATTCTTTGGGGAATCTCTCTGAAGTAGTAAGTCATTCATGGCCAACCTTTTAATTGAAGGTAATAATAATTCCAATAATATTATTAAGAACCACCATTAGCACGGGAAGGACTGAATTCACCGACGTCATGTCAAAGCTATGCCCAGCGATGACTGCTTTGCCGAGCTCCTGGGGGAATAACTTTCATAATCCATTGAAAAGTTATGAGCTCCTTGTGTTTGCACCAAGAAAGAAATCAGCATTAACCATTTGAGAAGCCATGTAAAAATGGAGAAAAAGCTACTTGTACTTTTAACAGCTTAATTAATGGCTGCAAATGGAGTTATTTCTCACAAAAACCCTATAGAGGAGGTTGGGATGTATGTTGACAATGGAAAATTATCCTGGTTTTATAGGTGAGAGCGATTTCCAGACACTAGGAGCAAACATGGTCAGGGAAAAAGAGAAAAGATGACTTTTTGTTGTGGAAGGAACAGGGCCCTCAGCCAACGGACTCACTGTCTGGGTCGGGACAAGGGCGATCATTGTGTGGGGGGAACTGAATGGAGGAAGAAGAATCTGGGTTAAGAGTCTAACAGAATTGGTTCAATTATTGCTTCTGCCATTTGTTAGCTTTCTGACCTTAGCCTAGAAGGGTTAACCTTTCAGAACCTTAGTTTTATCATCAATAAAATGGGAAAAATAATAGTAACTAACTTGTGGAATCGGAGGGGTCATTAAGATGATGTATGTCCAATTCTTAGCCCGGTGTCTGGCCCATAGACAGTTACTACTATCTAATATCTTCATTATTCTTCTTTCTTAATTAATTCTTCAAATCTGTAATAAGCACCTACAGTGTGCCAGGGACTGTGCTGGAGATACAGATTGGTTTCTTTTGATTTTATAATCCGGTGGGGGAGATGTCAAAAAAAAAAAAGTGAGCACATCAGTAAGTAAAATCCTTGCAAATTGTGCTGAGTTTGAAAGCCTGTCTCGTGTGAGTACTCAGTAGATTAGAGTTGCCATTTGTACCGGAAGTAGAGAGTGGGTTTTCATAACTTAGTCTTTCGAGTCAGTCAGACCTGGGTCAGAGCGACTTAAGTGCCAGTTTCTGCTCCAGGCTGTATCTTCAGGCAAGTCCTCTGTGCTATCTGACCTCTACTTCTCCTGTACCGTAGGGGCAGGGGATGGGGGTGGGGGATATTTTAGGCAGTGCCTTGAACACAGTAGGCTTTCAGTGCAGAGAAGTGTTATCTCAACAAAGCCCTCACTCATCCTGGCCCATGGCTTTCCATCTTCCACATGATTCTATACTCCTGAGATGAACAGGAGTGTGAGAAGGAATAGCATTTCCACTTCTTTTCTTGACATGGATGAGGAGGTTCCTATCTCCATGTCTGAGGATTTTGTAAGAAGAAGATTTTGTCATTGATTTGAGTAGGAAAGGAAGAGATGCATTCCAGAAGGGCCTTTAGCCTACCAGGGTGTCACCAGAAGCCTGGTCCCAAGAAGGAATTGGGTACAATAGGCTGGTTTAGAGGACGGGTGAATCCACTGGCTGGAGAGAAGGGCCTCAGCATACCTGTGAGACCATGATGGGCCCTGCCAGTGGTGGGGAAGTGTGACAGGGGGCAGCAAATGGTTGCAGTGAAGCTGGGAGGGACTGACTCATTGCCTCTTAGTTTCCCTTTGAAGGATTTGATCTAACACTGAGCTTATAAATCATGATTGAGCACTTATTTTCAGAGTCAGTCTGGTTTGTCATTAGCAGGCTAGGGTTTTAGAACATGGGTCTACAATCTATGGCTTGTGGTCCAAATCCAGTCCCCTGTCTGTGTTTGCAAATGAAGTTTTATTGACACATAGCCACATTCATTTCTTTACTGTGGATGGCTAGTTTCTGCTACAACACAGAGCTGGGTAGTCATGACAGAGATCACTTGGACTCCACGGCCTAAAATATTTCTTCTCTGGCCCTTTGCAGGAAAAATCTACAACCCCCGATTTAGAACATAACAGTTTTGGTAGGAATAGATTCATTGACTGATTCATTCATTCATTCATTCATTCATTGAACAAATAATTACCCATCATCTAAAGTATTCTAAACATTACACTAGGCTCACAGTGTCCCAGATAGTGTGCTCAATCCTTGTAACAGCTATGTGAGTCAGTGATGTTATTATCCCATTTTTCAGATGGTGAAATGAAGGCTGGGGAAAGCTGAATGACTTTTCCAAGGTCATTCAGCCAGCAAGTGGCAGAGCCAGATCTGGAATCACATTTGCCCTTATTCTCCCCTGTTAGTATGGATTACTCTGAGAAGGGGAAAAAGAAAATCTAAATTTTTTTTATAAAAAAAAAAAATCTCTGACAGAAACTCTTGCAATTTAATGAGATGGGTGAATGAAGGTACTACTTACTTGGCAGAGCCTCTTTTGAGATGGTTCTTCATTGTGCCTTGTTCTTAACTCACACACTAGTTGCTTCAATGATATCAAAAAATCATCTGAAAATGTTTTCCCTTGTAATGATATGATTTCACCACTAATGTTGATAAACATTAAAATGACATAAAGCATTTCCTGTTCCAACCCGGGACATCTTGGAGGATTTGTCTAAATATTAGCATACCTTTAAAATAATCAGTGGGTGATTATCTGGATAAGAGCTCGAAAAAAGGATGTTTAGGAAAAAGAAATAATAAAGTGAGGCAGGTTTTTCCAGAACTCCAAACTGCTAAGGGAGAGCAGAGACTGGCATCCTGCTTTAGCAGGTTAGAAAGGAACGATATTCATGAGCAAAAGTGAGATCGTGTTATCTTTTTGGTGCTCATTCTAGATGTGGCTTTTGCCAGCGTCTCCACTGGGGAAATGCAAACTTAAGAGTTTCTGAGTGGAAATAAGAGAAGAGCATTTTAGCTGAGGGAACCCTGCCTCCTTCTAATGACAATTTATGAAGATGGTTTAATCTCACAGTCCAAGTAGAGGGTCTACTGACAGGTTCTCATATGAACTGATTAGGCTTCCCCTGTAGACATTTTTATCAGACTGATTCATTCCTCTGGAAGAATGCTGGCTTTTACATTTTTTTAGAAGAGATTCCAAATGGCTTGTCAAGATTACATCTTGCATGTGAATCTCAGCCAGGATTATGTTACAGCCGGGACTGACACTATTTAATAGGTAGAATACAGGCAGGATCATAGAAATGGAGCAAGCTGGTCCCAATAAATAGTAGGAGCGTGGGTGTGTAGTGTACATACATCCTAAGTAGCTTGCAGGCAGTCTGGGTATTGGACGTCCTGAGAGAATGCATGGATACATAAAATGTAATATTCAAAAAAAAATCAATTTTTTCAGCTCTTGTCAGTTAACTTATGGCAGGAGCAGATTCTTATAAACCATCTTCGTGTCTGGGGCATTCCATGACCAGAATTCCTAACCACCCCTTCAGCTCCCCCGTCAAAACCACATACTTGGGAAGAGGAGGGAACCAGACCCTTTTGTACCAAACTGGTCTAATGAAGAGATCTTGGCTACATTGGAGAAGTGCTGACAAACTCACCACATCTGAAGGGGCTTCTTTGGAATGGTAGGTCCCCTGCTCCTAGAACATAAATGGAGCCTCTATCAGGCCACATGGGAGATGAGCAGAGCATGTGACCTTTCCCATCGGAGACCCTTGATTCCCAGGCTGGGCGTGTTTAGGGGTGGTATGGCAGGGAATGATCCAGACAATGGGAAGAACATGCACACAGGCTTGGCAATAAAAAGAAACATGAGACCTTCGAGGGTTGTGTCCTTTGCTGCCTTGGCCATGGTTAACAAGCTCGTCGTTCCAGTACAGCCAGGTCAGTCTTTCCACAATGCCATTCTGCCTGCCCTTTGTATAGGACACAGCTCCATGACCTTCTCATGACGATAATTTTACTATTTATGGGCGAGAAATCACACAATGACAAAAAAAGGATCAGGAATGCATTAACCCTTTAAAATTATTTTATAATAATATCTACCACCCCTATTCCTACCCCCTTGACCCAATTAATTCCAACTCATGCCCTCCTGCTTACCCAGGAAAATTTTCCCTGGACCAAGCTGGGCAGGTCCCTTCACTCTAGGGTATCATAGCCCATGGCATCTTTTTATTACTCCTCATATTCTTTGTCGTGTTACCACTATTTGTGGGATTTAGTGGATTAACCTCCATGAAAGGAGCAGGTTGGTATTGCTGATTTTTATAGTCCCGGTGCCTTGCACAGGCCTGACATATAATAGGGCTCGGCAGATGGATGGGTAGAGAATAAAGGAAACGCTCTGCACAGCATTTTAAAAATGTAGATAGCAACACCTAGTAGTGGGGTTGTTACAAGGTTAAATGAGATAACATATGTGAGATTTCTGGCTTGCACTGCTAAGAATAAAGTCTATTATTTTGATTATCGCTATAAATGTAATTAGGAAGATGAAGAATTAGCGTATATAGAACAGAATTCAGAAGATGGTGCACAAGGCAGTGATGGAATCTTCCAAAGAGAGAAATGCCACCAGAGTTGTCTGGACGTCTTGTGCTTCTGGCATCAAATTGACATCCCAGACCAACCCAGTTGTGTTGTGTAGGGGAAACCGTATTGTCACAATCTGATGGTGGTGAGCTCCAGGTGGTGAGCATGTAGTCGCTGGTATCCTGGTCCTGTTGGCTTCAGTAAGCCACATCACTCCTCTGCCAAGTGAATTCAGAGCTACACCTTGGCAAGCTGACATGACCATTTTGAGGATCATTTTTTTTTTTTAAGTATACGGTACTAGTCTCCTGAAAATTACTGTCCCTGAGTTTTGAACCATGCAGGGATAGTGGTGAAAAGACCATCATGTTTTCAGGAGACAGCAAGTGAGCATCCTTCCACTGTTGGCAAGCAACATAACATGGCGGCCAAGTGCACAGAGTCTGGGGTCAGGTTGCCTCCCTGGGAATCCCAGCTCGGCCACTTTCTAGCTGCGAGACTTTGGCTAATCATTTAACCTCTTTGCTCCTTGTTTTCCTTGTATGTAAAATGTGGGATAATGGTACCTGACTCCTAGGGTTGTTGTGAGGATTGAGTGTGTTAATATTTCTAGAGCGCTAAAATAATGCCTAGTAAATAGGAAGTGCACGGAGATAAATGGATGGATGGATTAAATAGAAAAAAGCTTTCGGCGAAGACTGATAGGAATTTCTGGTGGGACTTGCTTGTATTTCTTGAGAATTTTACTTTGCCAAGTTCTAATCTTCCCAGCAGCCTAACAAGGCAGGTTCTCCTACTTTACCCTCCTATAGAGCCAGAATCAGAGAGGACAAAGTGCTAACTTGTCCAAGGACCTCTGATGAGTAGGTGGCAGAGCTGGATTCTAATGGAAGTCTTCTGGCGTTCTGTAAGATTCCAGATTCCAGAGATCTGGGTCTGTGCTGAACACAAGACCCCTTAGCAAAGGTCGTATGAGGGAGTAATTCTCCACAGACTCTGCTACCTAGTGTTCTTAAAGCCTGGCAGTGCCGATTATGCTGGACTCAGCTCTGCTCATTTACTTATTTATTCATTCGTTTGTTTGTTCAACAAATATTACGGAATGCCTTCTCTGCACCAGGTACTCTTCCCACTGTTGGGATATTTCTAGCTCCTTACACTGCCCTGAATTGTGTTATCTGGGTGCTTTCATGCATCTCTTCAGGAAATATTTATTGAGTGGTAGGCCAGGCACAGTTCTATATATGAGTCTTAGAGCCCACAAAAGCCCACAAAAGATGGGAGTTACTCATCTTTGCACTTTCCAGTGCCCAGCAGATAGTAGGTAATAAGGATTCTCTTGATTGAATGGATGCACACATGGACAACTTATAGAAACTCAGGAAAAAGTAGTGGCAGGATGATATAATGGGCTACATACTGTTTGCATACTTGTCTTCTTGTCCTGGTTTTGCCACTAACCTGGTGACCCTTCGTAAGCCATTTAAGCTCTTAAAAACTTAGCTGGCTAGGGGCGCCTAGATAGCGCAGTCGTTAAACGTCTGCCTTAGGCTCAGGGTGTGATCCCGGCTTTCTGGGATCGAGTCCCACATTGGGCTCCTCCGCTGGGAGCCTGCTTCTTCCTCTCCCACTCCCCCTGCCTGTGTTCACTCTTTCGCTGGCTGTCTCTCTGTCAAATAAATAAATAAAATCTTTAAAAAAAAAACAAACTTAGCTGGCTAACCATCTTTTCTTCTCTCCCCTTCTTCCACAGAATTGCATTTAGGATCTTGGCTATAGGTCAGTGATAATTGGGAGAGAGATGATATTGGTCTAAATTATCCCTAATTTATCCCTATCTACCTGCTCTAAGTTTTATAATGTAATGAGAGTTTAGATGAATTACATATTCTGAGCAGTCTTAAAGTTCTAGGTTAGGACCACAATGAGGATCTCAGGTTGCTAAAGGTCCTATAGGATAAGGTGAAGGTGAGGGATTATTAATCCATGGCCAAACTAGATGTCTTTGGGCCAACCCTTGGGCTTCCACTGAAACCAAATTTAAGAGAATGGAGAGTTGGGAATTGGGGCCAATAATCCTTGCCTTCTTACCTCCATCTCACCCTGTCTTCCAGAGCCTGACAGCTTTCCAGAAATGGATTAAAAGTGAAAAGGACCAGATTCAAGGGGGAAAAAAAAATGGCTTGAGCCTTACAGTCATCCATGCCCTGGGCCTCCTTGCTTCTGTTCTCTAACCAGTTGCTTCTTCTGTCTGATTGACTGGGATGGGAAGCCATTGTTCTATGGATCTACCAGTATTTCCTACCACCTGCCAGCTCTGCAAGTTCGTGTGTAAATGGGCACATAGCACACATTTGCTCTTTGGCTGAAGTGTTCAGCCTTCCTCTGCTGATGTGCGTAGCGAGAGCCAGCTGTTTGGCAATCCCTCTAGCTTATCCACCCAATGGGAGTTCACCTAGAGAGTAACTCAGCACAGTATCAGGCGTGAGCGAGAGTTAGTGCAGGCTGGAGGGTCATGCATCCTTGGTTGCAATCCCAGTTCCTTCGTTTGCTAGCTATGAGACCTTGAGCAAAGGACTTAATATTTCAAAGCTTTAGCTCCTGCACACGTTCCACAGGGGATGATAAGAACACTGACCACTTGTTATTGTGAAAGTTGAATGAGATAATCTACATGGAACACCACACATGGGGCTGACGCACAGTAGATACACAGTAAACGGAAGCACTTTTTATTGTTGTTATTGTTGTTCTTCATGGAATTCTCTTAGGAGCCAAGAGTGTGGATTCGATAGTGATAAAAATCCCCACATGCTTGTCTAGCCGCCTGTCAGGTGATGGTTGGTAGCCAGCCAAAAGTGGTCCATTTGGTCACAGTCTTCTGGAAGTATTCAGCATTCCAACTACTCTTCCTAGCTCCTAAATTTTCTCAAGCCTTCTTTTCACTGCTGCGGGCTCCTGACTGAAAGTAGGAAGAAACCAAGCAAGAATTTAGTTGAGCATGCACTGTAAAGATGGTCCGTTTAGTTGGCAGAGTGAAAGTTTTGGAGAGGGTGTTTGAAAGACTAGCTTGTAACTTCTGATGCCAACCCGGAGGCGTGAGGCAGTATTTTTTCTTTTCTCCTGGAAGGTCCACAGCCTCCTTCTAGGGCAATCTCTTGGGTTTCATTGAATTGGCTGTTACATTTGGAAACCAACTTGTGCATCTGAGCATTTGGGGAAAAGCTATTGACTAACCCTTGCTCTCTTTCAGCCTGCCTCCCTTTTTCCAATATTTAGGAGCCTTGGCCAAAACAAAGAGCCCATTGTGTCCCTGGTACAAGCACCAGAACTAAATTAAACATTCATTGAGTCTTAATTAATTGTATTAAGGTTAGGCAATTCCCACTGCTTGGAAAAAAACCCAAATACTTAATTTACTCGCGATGTGGTGTGTGTCCCCTAGCATTGAACTAAACCACCACGAAACAATCACTCACTTAACAGAAACTGGGGCCTCGGCCCAGGAACTAATTAGCCCCTCTTTCTCTATATATAGCTATCTTCACCACCAGGACCATCTGGAAGTTGTTACCTTCCAAATTCTTTCCATCTATTTTTTTTTTTTCCAAACCGATCATTACTGCCATGATTCTTTCTTTCTTTCTTATTCTTATGTTACGTGACTTCCCACTCTTAGATTCGCTGGTGTTATCTAGATCACAGCCCAGCTGCCCCAGGTATTTACTGTCTGTTTAATTTTCAAGTGGCGTGCCTATTTTTATGTACTTTTCCCAGTGGCAGAAGGAAAAAAAAATCTTTGTATAAAACCCAGAGGCGGAAGCAGGAATGATTGCCAAAGGGTTTGGGCCTACCCGAGTTGACTGTGTGCCCACCAGGAGTCCCCTGAACTCTGTGAAGCCCCTACAGTAGTATCTTTAATGGTCAGAGACATTGGAACATTGGTTTCTTGCCCAACTCATTGAGCAAAAAGCACCGATGTAATCTACCCTTTCTTTGGGGAAAACTCACCCACATCAGGGTCTACTGTGCTTTGAGAGTCAGCGTGGAAGTATAGAAACTGCCTTAGCTGACAAGATGCTTTAAAAGAATAGCCTCAAATATTTCATGAACCCTTAATTAGTGCAGAGCCCTTACTCTGACTCTCAGGAGCCCCTCTGGTCTGGCCCCTGTGTGC
Organism: Ursus arctos; assembly: GCF_023065955.2. Classification (NCBI taxonomy): domain Eukaryota; kingdom Metazoa; phylum Chordata; class Mammalia; order Carnivora; family Ursidae; genus Ursus; species Ursus arctos. The sequence goes on along the minus strand of NW_026622808.1, from coordinate 37,898,620 downwards.
CTCTCCCATGCCCATCTCACCAACATGCCCTGGTTTGCTGCAGTCCTGGAATACCAGTTTTCCTTCCTCCTACATGCCAAGCTTATTTCCACATCAGAACATCTGAATCTATTGTCTCCTGTGTCTGGAACCTATTCCCCTCCATCTCTGCTAGACTAACTCCTTCTCATCACACAGGTCTCAGCTTAGCTGTTATGGCTGGAAGTGGCTCTCCCTGTCCACATCATCAGGAGTCCCTTCCTGCCCTCCAGGCCCTCCTTATCACATTGGTTTTTTGTGCTCTTTGGATTTTTTTTTTTCAATTTAGAATATTACCTAAAAGTCATAAAAAACAAGGAATATTATTAAAACAAACAAACAAAAAAAAAAACAAAACCTTGAATAACTCTAGTACAATCACCAGGAAAACTCAAAATCATAGGCTAACTTTACCTGAAGTGCTCTCCAATTCACCATAAGTCTCAATGTTTCAGTTTCATTCCCTCTATTTCTGGCATTTTAGAGTCCCTTTGGAGAAAACCTCTCCCCTTCCCCCACCCTAGGCATCAAAGCAGAAGCTGCCTAGCCTTCCAGAGTTCATCACTCACTCAGTGGCTTCTGATCATCTCTGGGAGACTCGGCCTCCCATCACCCCACCGCCCTGGCATCCCTTCCGATATCGAGCTTCATGACATATATTGCATGTTGGCTCAAAGTGCAGCGAGGCCTGGGGGACTAGAAGTGTAATGAATTCTTGTTTTATTGAGGGTGGTTCTCATCTTCAAGCCTGGAGACTAACTCTGTCCAGGCAAAAGGAGATTTCTTTTTGTCCCTTTACAGTAGTTCATCTGCTTCTTGTTCCTGCTGCTTCCACTCCTACTTCGTAGTCCCAAATGGCAGAAATCCCTGGAAACTTAGCTCCTAGTTCTCAACTCCATTTATCTTAAAAATTCTCCATATAAAAAAGGCCCACGGTGTCCAGATTTCAGTAAGGCTAACAGGACCCTCTCTACAGAGTATCATGTGTCAGAGCTTTAAGTCCCAAGGAGGAATCCAGTTACGTGGGAGTTCAAGTCCACAACCTGCTCCTCAAGCATTTTGATTTTCCTTTGAGTGTCACATTGGATTCAACTAATTCATTTTTCGGAGGAGAGAAAATATTCTTAACAGCCAGGTTTCTGGCTTGGTTTTCATCTGGGAGGCCTTCAGCTTTTCATGTTTTCTCTTCATTCACCTTTTTGTGGACCTTTCCTAGTAAGCCTCTGGGACTTGAATCCAAGGAGGAAGGCATTCAGTCCTCAGTAGAACCCTGCATAGGTCTGTTTCTTGGCTATGACAAGTCTTCATAAAAACAATTAGAGTAAAAAAAAAAAAAAGGAGTAAACATAGAGGTAAAAAGGAAGGAAACTTTTTAAAAAGCCAAAGGCATAAGTAAATAAAATAGAAAACAACAATAATAATAAGAAATGATCCGCAAAATAAAAGCTGAATCTTTGAATTGTGTGTGTGTGTGTTGTTCAATATGGTAATCACTAGCCACATGTGACTCTTCAAATTTAAATTAATTAAAATTAAATAAAATTTTAAATTCACTTCCTCAATCACACTAGTCATATTTCAAGGGCTCAATAACCACACGGGGATAGTGGCTAGTGCTGCGGTATTGGGTAGTGCAGGTCTTTCCATATTGTATAAAAGACATAAGGGAAGATTTCTGTTGTGGCAGAAAGTTCAGTTGGACATCTCTTCTATAGTCTAACCTTAGTCCAGGGTAAATAAGAAGGAGAAAGTAGAGAAGATACAAAATGCTCCATCAGGAAGAAATATGGGGACATAACTACATATAGAGTAGGGACTTTTTTATTATTATAAAAGGTGTTATGAATAGCTTAGTGCCAATGTATTTTAAAAAACCAGGTATAGGGATGCCTGAGTGGCTCCGTCTGTTAAGCGTCTGCCTTCAGCTCAGGTCATGATCCTGGAGTCCTGGGATTGAGCCCCGTGTCGGGCTTCCTACTCCTTGGGGAGTCTGCTTCTCCCTCTCCCTCTGCCTGCTGCTCAACCTGCTTGTATTCTCTCTCTGTCAAATAAATTTTAAAAATCTTTTAAAAATTAAAAAATAAAAATAAAAGCCAGGTACAATAAGAAATTTCCTAAAAAAAAAAATAAATAAACATTTCTAAAACTGACTCTAAATAAAAAAGAAGCAAGCCTGGATATATCAGTAACCATTGAAGGAACTAAATCGATAGCTAAAAAATGACCCCACCTCCTTCATCCTCACCAAACCAAGTCAAGATAATTTTACAGTCAAATTCTACTAAAACTCCAAGGAACAGCTAATCTTTTGAATCAAAAGTGGCAGTGGCCAGAAAGTCCTGGATTGAGAGGATGTTAGGCCTTCCTCTGTCCCTTCCATGACCAATGGATCAAGGCAAGACATTTTCCTTCTTGGTGTCTCTACCCTGAAGCAGTTAAACTAAAAGGTTTCCAAGGGCCTAGGCAGCTCCATGGTCCCATGATTCCAGACTCTATATCACCTGTCCTCCCACTAATCTTGTCTACACATTTACAACTTCCAAATATTAAAGTGACAATATCAGATCACCTCTATGACCAGTCTGATTTGCTGTGCTATTGATGATTGTTAAATAGACCCAGAGGAGAGGGAAATTGCTACAGAAACAGTTGACTCAACAGTATTATGGAACTGAAGCCAAATTATGATTTGTTCCTATCTCATTTAGGGATGTTTTCTCCACTGAAAAGAATTTACTCATAGCCCTAAATAATAACACTGTCCAGTGAGGGTAAAAGTTGTGCTCTTGATTTTACATTAATAGCAATAGCTAATAATTATAGAATGTTCTCACAGAGCAGGCATAATCTAAATGCTTTATATGCATTAGTCTATTTGACATGTATGATGTCCTGCGAAGTAGGTAGATATTGGCTTCCTTTTACAGGCTAGGAACGGCGACTCGGGGCTATTGCTACTTGCCCAAGGTCACATGGTTCTCAGGCGTTGAGCAGAACTCCAGTGCGAGAGACCGTACATACTGCTCTTACGCACAGATAACGAGTTATGCATGTTGTGGTAGCTGAAAGTATTTCTCTGTGGGTTTTATGTGTGTGCCCCGCAGGAGCAATTCTTCTGCACCATGTGTCTGGTACAGGTTACTTTCCCAATGCCACCTTATCCAAAGGACCTTGAGAAGCCTTTTATTTCCTTCTGTAATCAAAGCAATCATTGGCTTGGGCTGTATTCAGTAAGGAGGCTGGCTGGGTAACAGAAGCTCATTTGTGTCATAATATGAGTTAGTTGCATGTGTAAAAGATGGAAGAAAGGATAATTGCTCTGGCATTTCATAGTCTAGGAAGGTGTATGGATTGGAGGGTCCATTCCTCAGCGAATATGCTTTAGCAGACTTAGTGGAAGTTACTCCATCATCTCTCTCCCACTGATTTCTTGAAGGGTCTAAAGTCCTTACTCTGGTGACCACCAGGGCTGCCCATCAGCACTGGTCAGCAACGGGTCCTTTGCCTGATGCCCTTTGATTTTGTAGCTTTTCTCAAAACTTTGTTGGCAAATACCTCGCAGCCCAACAGGGAAGCAAAGGCTTGCATGCTCGGGGCCATCAAGGACAGTTCTGCAAGGGTCAAAAAGTCGTGCTGATGAAGAATTTCCTTGTGTTACCCACTTCCTTAGCTATTCATTCCAGACTGATTAGGTCAAGCACAGCTTACCTCTGCAATTTGCATTGTGCAAGATGGACTTTGGGGAAGTTAGGCGGCTGAGGAACATTTCCAGGGAACTAAAACAAAAGTACATTCAGTTTAAATTCTTCGGAACACACCTACCTGAGATAATAGGGCACTTCTTTAAAAGTTTCTGAACCCACCACAAGCCTCCTGTAGAAACACAGACATGCCTTTCAGTCCCCTTGAGTTATCACAGGGGCTTAAAGGAATAATGCACCTGGATTTAGCTTTGCTTTAAGTCTTTGTGCTGCTGACAGGGCTTAAAATGGGCAGGTAATCACTGGTACAATGTGTCATCTTTTTTTTCTCCCTCTTCTTATGAAATAAAGTGCAAAGTACTTACCTTTTTTTTTTTTTTAATCTTAACCTATCTCTTTTAAATGAAGCAAAGTTATCACTATTTTCCTTTGGTCTGATATTTTTGGCAAGGTTTGGTTTCCATGGTGAGATGGAAATGAGGTAGGTACATAATAAAGGGGATATAATACACGAGTGTCCATTCACATTGACACCTCTATTTGCCTCTGAGGCAGTAAAGGCTGATGTTAAATGTTAATGAGGTCTCCTGAGGAGTGAGCCAGAGAGCAGCCAGGCCTGTGTCTTCTTCAATGGCTTAGGGACCAGGTGCAGAACCTCTCTTTTCTTGTCTCTAATTTTTAATTCCTTCTTTATCACACCAACACCAAATAAATGGTTACTTTTTTTTTTTTAACCACTTTGGGATGAGCCAGGTGTCTTGCTAAGTGGACTTTAGCTTTTCATACATACGAAGTAAGCATTTTTGCTTCCATTTTGCAAGGGAGGAAACTAAACTTACAAAGAGTCAGTGCCCTAGGCTCAGGGCCCCTGCGTGGCAGAGCTGGGCCTCAAACCCATCCTATGAGACTCTGCATCCAATGCATTTAGACCTCATGTCCAGAGGTCTAGTCACTGACCACTGGGCCTCTCTCATTCTCCACTTCCTTCTGTCCTCTCAGCACTCTGGTATGGGCCACACAGGACCTCACTCCTCCGGTGGCCTCTTGGTGGCCTCCCTGACTCAGAACTTTCCCAGCCCATCTAACCTGAGTGCCTCAGCCACGTTCACCTTCCTGAAACACTTTCTCTGTGTCCCTCCCATGATGACAGACTGCCAGTTCCTCTTGTTTCCAACCACATTAAGTTCAACTGCCTCTACCCAGTCCTCATATTCCTCCCAAATGGGTCCCCCGGGGAAGTTTTTATGAATTTTCCACCACTCCCAGATAATGAGATATTTTTTCCTCTTCTAAAAATATATAGCGTTCATTTTTCTTTCCATGTCTTCTTGAGTATTGTTTGCCATTGTCTGAAATGCCCTCTTTTCTGTCTGAAGCCTGCTTATTGGATTCAGCCTGCATATAATCCTTTAAGCCTCCTAAAAAAATTTGAAAATGTCATTATATCTCTTTTTCCTAACCTCCTGGGGCTCTTAGAGTGTCCTCACTCAGTTTTCTCCAGGATTCCCTTTTTTGGATCACCATCTTTCCCCTCTGGCCATCTTGTGTCCAGCTTAAGTTCCTTCTGACAAAGCATTGGTCTTTATTTCTGTTGTTCTCTCTGTGCTTAACCAAGGACTAGAAAATAAGAATTGTAGCTAACATTTATTGAGCACTTAATACGCACTGGGCACTGTTTATATGTATTAATTCTTATGATCGTCACAATAATCCTCTGAGGTAAAGTAGTAGCTCCATTTTCAGATGAAGAAACTGAGGGACTGAGAGATTGGATGACTTGCCCAGATGGTGAAACCATAAAGCAAACCAGGCAGGGAAGCCGGGCCCTTCACACTGCACTGTGCCCCTTACACTGTCTGATGGGTCAAATACATGTAAGTACACATCCAGGTATAGAGAACAAATGAGAGAGTGTGAACTTTTTACCTGGGATTTTATGCAGCTAATGAAGCTCATGGTTCCCAGACTCCCTCTAGAACTGGGTTCTCAGGCCCTCCCCTCCCCTGTCACCCAGCAGCTGGAGATTGTGTGTTAAACCGGAATATTCTGTGTTAGAAAAGTATTCCGAGTGTATCAGCACTGTCCAATCCCACTTGGAGCCAACCTGACCTTGGCATGGCAGATGTAACTCAAGCCCTCACTCCCCTTCTCCAGTAGTAAGAGCCTCTTCTATTTGTATTAGATGCTTTCATCCTTTTGGGGACAAGGTAGAATATAAACAAACAAACAAAGTATTTTAACTTTTTAACAGCAGCAAAAACTTCCATAAGACTCTCGAAAATGAAGTACAATTTGGTTTTGATAAATTTGTGACTGCCTGGGTCAAGGCTGTCGTTTCTGGCCCTGGACCTCTGCGGTACACTGAAGCAGTTAATCCGGGGAGATCGCTGGGAGCTTGCATTCTCCCATACTACAGACTTGCAAATGCTGCTGCTGTAGCGTCTTTGTCACATTAGTGCTCTCCTTTTGCCTAGTAGATGTTGTGCTTTGGGGGATTTAGTTATTTGTTTGTTTGTTTATGATTTTTGGTTTTGGCGAGGTTTTTTTGGCCAAATCCAACCAAATTATCATCAGCAGAAATGCAAGAAAAAAATCATGTTAATAAAAGACCTTCAAGTTCCAAGATCCAGGGTGTGTCACTGTGTACCTCAAAATCACACTGCATACCGAGGTAACACCTCCTGAACCACGTTTCTGAGTCATCCACAGGGCAGTGACTTGTATGGAGTCAGCACTTGGTGTATGTTTACCAGGTAGAATCTTGGAGGTTTTCCCTGGCTTCTACCAACAGAAGTTGGTGTGCTATCAAAAGCAAAGCATTCTCCACCAAGGGAGGTGTGAGTAGAGTTTCAAAGAGTTAACTTTGTCAAGTGAGACTGGGGGATTTTACAATGGCAGCTGTTGATGCTGGCGGAAAAAATAGATTTGAGTAAGAAGAAGACATGGTTATTACTCAGCTATGTCTAGCTACTTTGGGGGAAAGGGCACCAGGATACAGGTCTCCTTTGAACAAGGAAGGTGATCACTATGTAACGTGAATACAGACCCCACAAGGGCTTGTCCTGGTTTTGCTTCCTGGCCTCAGCTCTCACATCTCCCTGTCGAGCGGGCGTGCAATGCTCTGCAGCACCACCCTGCTTGGTGTTCTCACACATCCTCTGCCCTCCTCGAATCCGTGCTCTCCCTGCTGGCAAGGCTCTTCCTTCTCCCCCATTTGGTCTAGCTATTTGCCTGCATTTTCTAAGCCTCAGACAAGGAATTCTTTTTCCCCAAGAACCTTCCCTGACCATCCCCATCCCCTCCAAAAGTGGAAATGGCACTTCTCAGTGCTTCCAGAATTTGCTGTGCATTGATTGACCTGTTAACACTTTGTATTCTAATTAGTAATGTGCCTGTGTCTCCTGGGAGTCTCTCGATCTCTGCATCACCTAGCACAGTACCTGAAATATAGTGGGTGCCCAGGGGCCTTGCTGAAAGAAGAAACAGCAAGGGGAAGATGGTGGTAGATGAGTGATATTCCACAAGGGAAAAGGAGAAGCTAAAACATATCTACATGAAATCCCCAAATATGTTCCATTCTTTCTTTGTTTTTACCCTATTCTGCCTTCCATGAGGGAGCAGTTGGCCCCATGTGGAAAGTAAAACCCACAAGTCTTCAGGGACATTTTATGCATGTAGGAAAGTCTGGAATTTCCCAGCTGGGGGTATGGCCAGCCCACCACTTGGGAGTTTTATCATAGAGTGTCTCAGGAGGTGTTATCTCTCCTCTCGGGTCTTTGGGGAAGAAAAGGTGATCAAAGACACCAACTCTAGGGGAAGTTTTAGAGTCAGAGAGTGGTTTTTATGGATAAGAAGGGGTCTGAGCTTCTAGGAACAGAGTGGCAATGGGTATGATCACAGTATGGGGAAAATTCTTCAAGAGTCTCCTGAACATTTTCACATGCAGCCATCTTTCATATCCTTAGGAGATAAAATCACCCTAAGGGTCATAAACCACTGTCAGGGTATTGGACAAGCCCCATAGGTAGTTGTTCTGAGCCAGTAAAAGCATCTTAATTGACCTAAATGACAACAGTTATGTTATAAATATCTAGAATTTATGACCTGAGAAGGCATAATCACATCTTCCATCAGTTAAGTTTGCATAGGAGAAGCTTGGGGATTTAAGATAGGGCTGCAAGTTGGGGGAAATCTGATTAGCCTTAACTTTATGACAAACACAGAGCTAAGTGAATCGGAGTGCTTTCAAGTTCCTGATCCCTGGGAGTTAAAGGCATGGTGTTTCAGAGTCGGTAAAAGCCACCCTGTCCTCTCTGTGCAGCTGTCATTTTATTGGCCTTGTAAAGTCTCGCGTTCACCGTGACAAATCCAAGACCATATACCTGCGAAGAAGAGATGTTTTAGATTATGGGGTGTGCAGGAAGCAGACGGTGGGGTTAGAGGGGGTAAGCTGAAGGCTGGTTGGTGCATGTGTTTATGCTGAGCCCTGTTTGGAATGTGCAGAGTCATTGTGAAAAGCAAGTAAGTGCTGCACCAGAGAGCACCCCAGGACCTGATGAGAGCCGCAGCCTCTGCAGCTTTTGAGTAGGTGGGATTCAGGGAAGAATTTTAAAATGAGTTTATGCATCTAAAAGCTCCACCTGACTTTCAAGGTAGTTGAAAATTAAACTTGGGTTTTTAAACATACTGTATTTCCTAAAGTTTTTTTATGAAGAGAAGGCATTGATATCAAGCAGTACTATTACATCTGAAGCAAAATTCAGAACAAAACCAACCCACCAGAGGACGTGTGTTTTTAAAAAGACACATTAGAGAGATAAATTTGATATCATTGATCAACCAGGTGATTGCCCTGGACTCAGTGATCAGTGGAGTGGAGTCATCTTTGAGGTAAAAGGCAAACAGCCAACTTAATCCCAATTTGCAGAGCTTCAAAGGTGAACAGTCATTTTGCAGGGCAATGAAGAGCTCAAGTTATCTATTTAATGCCAAAGTCTGTGAAGTCAGTGAAAATTCTTTAATGAATTTGAGAACGATCCTTCAAAGAAGCCTCCAATTGAAACCCATAGAGAGGCCAGTTGTCTTTGAACTCCAGAGATGAAGTTTATCCTAGATTAACCTGATCTTTCAGTTTCCCCTGTTTACTAGGGACAGAGTTCTGAATTTTGAGAGTAGCATTACAGTGCTTTGGCAGACATACCTCTCACGGACAGAGTATAGCACGGAGGAACGCTTTTTGCTTCCCATAGCTTCATCCATTCGTAAGGACATGTCCCAACCAAAGGGTCCAGTTTGCACATGAAATTCTTGCATGTGTCCATGTTCTGTTTCTGAGGGTCAGATGGGCCCTGAGACATGCACTCAATTCATTACTTCTCAGGGGGGTATGAAACAAAACTTCAATTTTGGTTTTATTTTTATCATACTTTCCACTGTACTTCTATACCTTTAAACCTCGCATCTTCCAAATCCAAAATTCCATGCCTTACAATGTGGAAGAAATAGGAAATCTGGAACTGATTATGAAATTACGAAGGAGGGGGGATGCAGAAACGTACAAGGGTAAGTGTACAAACGCATAAGCTCCGATATACACAAAGCCTGGTGCGAAGGACACATCATTTTGGGTTTGAACCCCTGCTTTTACATTTCAGCATAATGCAATCAAGCATTTGCTTTGTGTAGTGCTTGGGGAGCTTTTGGTGTTAACAGAATTCTTTTCTAAAGAAATTCCTTTGGATTCCTTCAGAATTTGTCCAGTTTCCAGGTTCCAATAGGAAAAACATGGATGAGATTTTAATAGAAAAATAGTGCTTCAGATTTTTCATTTGGCAAGCACCCTCCTCTAGAGCTGCTCTTGTTTTATTGAGTGGAACAGGTCAGCTTAATAGAGGAGCTCTCAGTGTTTGTACCCTGACAGACAGTCATGGGCCCCCTGGGGAAATAGGCCCTCTGGGGTTTTGAGCCCACTTGTGGTTTGCCATTCATTCTCATCTCATTGGAGAATACACTTGAACAACAATTATATGTACCGATAAATCAAGACCAAATCCTTTAATGTTCTTTACTCGTGTCTCCTTGAGAAAGGAAAGCTGGATCTTTCCCTAAGTTATTTCAGATGTGATTGTCTTTCTATTGATCAGGTGGTGGTGGTGGTGGTGGGATATTTTATTGTGTAGCTTTAGTACTTTAAAACTGATTTTAAAGGCAATGCATTTTTATTATTAAAGATTTCAAATAATTCAGAAGTCTTTGCAAAAGAATTCCATCATCCAGAAATACTAGCATTTTGGTGAGCTATGTGCCTTCGCAGTCTTTTTTTTTTTTTTTTCTTGATCTAGCCTCTTTTAAAAAACCATGTAATAAATGTTTTTATAACTTGCTATTTGAACTTAACATTGTGTGTTGGACATGTTTCCACATTAATAGATTATACCTATAGCATCATTTTCGTAGCTTCAGAGTGTAGAATTTTGCATTATTTAACCAGTCCTTAACGATGAACACTTAGTTCTTTTTAAATGTTTCCTATTAGAATGCCATAGCTCCTTTGGCTTCATCTTTATGCATTTTAGAATAAATTCCTAAAAGGGAAGTTGCACACCTGCATTGATACATATTGTGAAGTGGCCTCCTAGAGAGTCTATGTCCATTCATCCTACTTTTATTTTTTAAAAGATTTTAAGTAGGGGGGCGCCTGGGTGGCATAGCGGTTAAGCGTCTGCCTTCGACTCAGGGCGTGATCCCGGCGTCTGGGATCGAGCCCCACATCAGGCTCTTCCACTATGAGCCTGCTTCTTCCTCTCCCACTCCCCCTGCTTGTGTTCCCTCTCTCGCTGGCTGTCTCTATCTCTGTCGAATAAATAAATAAAATCTTTAAAAAAAAAAATAAATAAAAAAAATAAAAGATTTTAAGTAATCTCTGCACCCGATGTGGGGCACAAACTCATAACCCCAAGATCAAGAGTCACCCGCTCCCCCGACTGAGCCAGCCAGGTGCCCCTCACCATACTTTTGTGTCTTGAACAGCATCACCTTGCTCTAATACCCCTCCAGTCTTTTGGTTTTGTTTTACTTTGCTTTTCCAGTTTAACTCTAATTGGAACTGAGTTCTCAGAATTTTTCTTCTGGATAGTAGGGTGCAAACCCAGCAAAACAGCTAAAATGCTAAACGTGGAAGTCAGTGCATGGAGGGAGAGATGAAGAATGTGCTCGTGGAAGTGACAGGATGATGCTCGTCTGGCTTTTCCCCTGTGGGTACAGTCCTTTAACTTGAATGTACAAGATTTCTGAGAACGTCGCCTTTCCCAGTTTCCTTGTGAGGACAGTTTTCTTTGTTGTAGGTGAAGATTTGTAGGCCTCAGTCAATAAAAGGGAAGTGGCCGGTGCAAGAAATGAGCAAGTGGTCCCACTTTCCTTGCACCAGATCTTACTAACACATAAAACAAAATTCAGTTAACCGATTGATTTTTGCTGGCATACGTTTTGAATCTGGCGCTTCTTGGCCATTGAGGGGTCTGAGGTTCGGGGCCCTTTTATCCTTTTATTGGTGAATTCACTGAAGTGTAGGCAGACAGAAAATGTTCAAGTGGCAGGCAGATAAACTTGTTAAATCCCTGGGAGTCTTTCCTTCCTTGCTCTGGGAGTTTATCATCTTGGCGGAGTTAAAAGGCAATTAGACCTGCAGGTCTTTGCTGGCTTGTTTATTGGCGTTTTACACATGGGTGTTGAAGAGACAGGGTCGTATTAAACATTCCGATCCTGCTGGCCGGAGGGGAATGAGACCTCGGCCCAACTAAGTCTCCTTGAGAGAGAGCCTTGCCAAAAAGCTGGAGGAAAATCGTTTAAATATAGTACCTGTGCCCCGCGATGCTCATTGTTGGTGGAAAATTGCAGTCGGCTAGCTCCATGCTGTGTTACATTTCCTGGGAAATGGTTTTATGGAAGGGCGTATGATGAAAAAGTTCATTCCTTTTGTAACTGTTAGCTGCCCCGTGGTGTTAGTTAAGGTAGAAGCACCCTAGAAATGCTTCTTCCCCCAAATTTCTCGGGCAAGCCCATTCACGACAATGGAAGGCTACTAATGTGAAATTGGGTGAGGGACAGATTTCCACTGAGCCTCCTGGTCCTTCTGGTTCTCTGCGTCTCCCCAGGCAGGCTGGTCCTGGGTGAAATTGTGGAGAAGCCAGGCCTTAGATTTCTGCAACAACTTCTCTCTTCTCACATCCCTCACCTCCATCTGCCTGGAGAGTTGTAGGCAGAACTCTTTCACACTCATGTGCCAGTGGAGTAATATGGCCCCCATCCCTGCTCCTTGGGAAAGTTGTATTTTTTCTTCAGGGTCAGCTTGGGCACTCATCTCAATGGAAGTGATGAGAATTTGCAAGGCTGAGCATACCCAGGTGGTTAAAAGCACAGGCTCGGGAGTCAGGCACCCCTGGGATCAACTTAGGGCTCTTTGACTAACCTTGTGGCTGGAATCCCCTCTGATCTCAATTTTGTTTTGTTTTGTTTTGTTTTGTTTCATTTGTTTAAATCATAAATTAGGGACAAAGATAGTCCCCATCATGCTAATTGGTTGAGAGAATAAATGAAATAATTCATGTAAAGTGCTTAGCATAGTACCGGTCACTTTAAGAGCACGATAAATGGCAACTCTTATGATTATTATTAGAATATGCTTTATTCATCTAAGACACGTAATATGCGTCATATATGTGCAGATGTGCAGATGCACACAAGCCCACACACACTTAGTCGGCAGCTATTTCTTGACAAAACTTATAATACCTTAGGTAGTGTGATTTTACCAATCTGGGGTGCTCCTGAAATATAAAAACCTATCTGGAGAAAATGAGAAAATCTTTGCTTCTGTCCCGAATACCTGGAATGTTTGAGGCCTTTGCCTTTCCACAACCGACTATTGTGCTCAGCAGTCCAGGGAACTCCACTCCTAAGTGGCTACCGCTTATCCAAATCTTAGTTTCTTATGAGTCAGGCACCCTGCCTTAATTTTCTCAACTAAAGAAAACACAATAGATGACTGCAGCTTTTATTCCCAATTTGACCTTCCGCGTTCTGAAACTAATTTGCCCTAGTGTCTTGCCAGCGTCTGTGCAAGGACTTCCTCTAGCCGAGTAATGTGGTTCTGATTAAGGACATCCTATAAGACCCAGGAGGATCGCCTGGGAAGGAAACCGGACTGAGACTCAAGTTAATTTCCATCCTCCAGTCAGCTACGTGGTATTGAAGACCAGAAGGTGTATGGAGTTTATCGTTAGGAAGACTAAGGAAGAGAATGAAAGCAAATGGCTGACAAATTGGCTGTCTTTTATGCAAAGTTGACGAGCTAGTCCAGCTCTTACCCGAAAGAAAGAGGATATGCAGAGCCCTCAGGCCAAATGGCTCTGTAGGCAGCAGGCTTTTTGAAGTCTCTGCTTGAATGCCACCACTTTTAACAAGGCCTCCGCTGAATTGCCTCCTCATCAAGAGGTGAAAACTTAATTTTTACCTAAAATATCTTAGTTTCAACAACTCTGGTCCTTCATTCCCCTCCTTAGCACGTGCAATGCTGGGTGGAATGCCTGTGTTATGGACACACACGGTATGTTTTTATCCCTATGCTCTAATGAATTGGGTCATAAATGCTAAACCTTGCTTTATTCCACACTGCTGGCCCTTTCCCTGGAGCCCATTAGGCACCAGCTTACCCTTGCTGTAGCCAGGAGGTGACTTGGTGGAATGCTCCAGGATGCCTGGAGTCCTGGGAGCTCTGCAGCCAGCAGAGGAATGGCCGTGGCATGCAGTGGGCAATGCAGTTTGGAGAGCTTGGAGTTTCTTGACCAAATATCTAAGAATCTACTAATAGTTGTAACTCTAATATGATTTTCTTGTTAATCTCTGTCAAACCATGAAATCTGATATGCTAGCCATGACTAAGCCGTGAAATTTGTCAACTTTGTCTGTGATTTACACAAGCTCTGTTTAAAAAAGAAAAGCCTTAACACAAAGTGTGGAACATTACTTCCCAGCATGCCGCTAGTATCTTATGACAACAAATAAGAACAGAGTGTACACATTTCTTGTGCTGTTTCAGGGACCAAGAATGGATAAGATAAAACCCAAAAACTAAATAATGTATTTTCCTTTGAGATGATAAGTACGCACATGGTAGATCTGCTTAGTAGATGTCAATAAGTATGAAATAAACATTCAAAACGGTTTTATGGTTCATATCATTGGGCATGATAATAAGCTTCCTTAAAGTGGTAGATTGTTTTTGAGAGAAAATAAATGAGTGAAGTCTGTATTTTTTTTTAAGTCATAGGTTATATAATTAATCTATTAACACAGTAAAGTGGCCACGTGTGTAGGCGTTCAGACTTGAAATCTCTTTTTGTTGTTGGCTAGCACCGTGGATTGTGTAAGACACTTAACTTTTTTCCCTCAGTTTTCTCTTTTGAAAAATGGGGGAGATAATATTTTGTAGGAGCTCTAAGGCACAAAAAAGATATTGTCTCTAAACCACACATGTCCTTTATCCATTTGAGCTCCAATTATAGTTAGTGGCATTATATAATGATGTAATAGATTGTTGGCTATCTTTGTTACCCAAAGAAAAGTTGATTAAATTAAGTTCATGTAATTGGGGAAAATATTTTTTTATTTTACCAAAGGAAATTTGGGCAGTTTCTGACTTTTCCATGTAAAGAAAGGGAGAGAAGCACAAAGGAGGAGAGATGTGTTGCGGAACTGAGGAGTGGTAAGGGCTGAGATGTCTTTCTCTCCTAAACTTGCCAACTGCCTTTTTCCCTTGGACTCAAAGAGGAAGAATTCTCAATCTTTCTTAACCGTCTCCTGACCTCTACTCTGTAGATTCTGGAATCAGATACCAGATGACTTGGAACCTTGATCATTTTGATGACTATATTGTCCACTGGGTTTTTTGTTTGTTTTGTTTTTGTTTTGTTTTTGTTTTTCTGAGAGAGAAAGAGAGCACCCGCGCATGTGCAGCCGGGTGGGGACAGAGGGAGAGGGAGAGAGAATCTCAAGCAGACTCCACACTCAGCGCAGAGCCCAACATGGGGCTTGATCTCATGACTGCAAGATCATGACCTAGCCAAAACCAAGAGTGTGATGCATAACCACCTGAACCCGAGGCGCCCCCATAGTCCAGTGGTTTTAAAACATTTTTTAAACTACCAGTGCTCCAGGATCTAAGAACGCCCTTCTCAGATACCTGTCAGTTAGATCTGTGGGACATAACATGAAAACAGGCCAATCTGTCCATTTTACTGACAATGAACTTTGAGTTGATGGAGTTTAGGGAGTTGCTACAATTCTCACCATTGATGTTGGAGAGCAGCCTGGCTATGTCTTCTTGCCCTAACCAGTTCATTCATCATCACCTCAACTTCTTCCCTTCCTATACAAGTGGGAGGAAAAGAAAAGCAAGGCATAACTTCAGGATGGCTATAGTCAACTCGCCTATGCCCTTCTGGCATTCTTGGACCCTTGAAAGGTCCATGAGCATTGTCACAGAATCTATGAACACATTCTGTCCACCCCTTCCGATTGCAAAATTGTGTGAATGTGCATATATGCATGTTTCTATGGAGAAGGCCCATAACTTCTATCAGATTCTCTCAAAGGGCTTTGTGAACCTCAAATGGATTAAGAATGATTTCCTTATGATCTGTGCCCCTAACAGTCACATTTCTGATTGTGAGTTGCAAGATTAACAATTACATTCACTTTCTTAACCTTTCTTGGCAAATGTAGCATATAAACCATATGGATGTTTGAGGTCCCAGGCTTGCTTGTGAAACAGCAGTTGGGGCCTGAATTCTTTAGGGTGTTTCTGTAGCCTTTGTTCTCAGCCTGGATTCTAACTGGGACTAGGTTCTAGCCATATTTGAACTTAGATGGCTCAAAGTAAATAAAATAATGCATGTGTATTTACTGTGCTCTAGAAAAGTACATTTATTTCTAGATATGAACAATGATTCACTTGCTTAATTCTGCTTGGGTCCTGGATTAGGGTTGTCACATTTCACAAGCAAAAATACAGCATACCTAGTTATATTTAAATTTCAGATAAACAACAACTTATGCTTTAGAAGAACTCCTGAGAAAGGAGAAAAATGGATCAGCTCTTCAGATAAGCAAAGAGCATTCTTTCAACTCCAGAACTTTTGTTGCAAAAATTAAAGGAAATTCACTATAAACAAGCACAGGCTCTCTCTGAGGTGATGGAAATGTTCTAAAACTGGTTTGTGATGATGGTTGCCCAACTCTACACATTTAATCAAAATCGTTGAACTTGACACTGAACATGGATGAACTTGATGATATGTAAATTATACCTCAGAAAACTGTTTTTAAAAAAAATTAGGGAGGGCTTTATAACAATTGTTGTTTAATTTTTCATCCTGAGTTTCAAACTAATATAAGAACATGATAAAAACCATAAATCCACTCCTCGGAATAAAGCATGAAAGCACCTAGATCAAATTTTGTATAAAATTTCTAGATCTACTGAGGCTCAATTCCTACCTTAACCCAGATTCTGCACACTGTTAAGATCCTTTTCTTGACCTTTGGAGTAAGGTTCATCCCTGGCTAAAACAAAGACTTGCTGCTCTTGGAAGTCTTGTTCAGTTATTGACTATGAAGGTGACCTGTTGTGACACCTGCCACCCCAGTGAGACTGCCTGCTTCTTACTTCAGGCTGAGAAGGACATGGGGAAGGCAGAACTTGTCTTAGGGTATATGTAGAGCCTTGGTTTTCATTTTTTTAGGAAATGGCCACATGACTGCTCAAGTGGACCTGTTTTCACCTTGACTAAAGTCTTTGTTACAAACAAGATGCTCACACGCCAGTGTGTAAACTCAGTCAGGAAGCACCTCCATCAAGACACACAAGACTCATCCTGTGGTTTTCATGCCAGCTAGAGTTGGAAGCGGGCTACTCTTCTCAGTTAGCTGTGTTGACATACCCAGGTATTCTGAGAAACACAAGTAGGCTGAGCTGAATGATTTCAGTAGAGAGGGGCTGGGATGGGGATACCTATCTACACGAAGAGTGTGCCCTGAGAAATTCATTAGGTATCAAGAGTTGAGGGCTAGCTCCTGCAGATTTAATTACTAAATTCTATAAAGGATAGTTCTTTATATAGCTTGTAAGAGTCCCTGTGGACTTCTGCTAGAACCTCCGGACAAGTAATTCTATTTTTTCCATTATTGTTTATTCTCCCTCTTTATCAAAACAAAAAAACAATAAGCCTACAACCAGAAGGGGAGGAGAGCCAAGGCCCCCAGAGACTCCTTTATTCTTCCTCTTTGTCCATTTGAAACATGGTTACACCCTAGCCATGGGATTTCACTGGTTGCAGGGGAGAAGTGGAGGGCAATTGAAGAATGAGGGGCCAGAAGAATGGGGCAGCTGAAGCACGGTGAGAGCTGGAGGGGGAGGCCACCTGGGAACTGAGGAAGCAGTCATGTCCCAGATCTGATAATCTGAACTCCCCTGATATACTTCTCCATCCCCCAAGACATTAGAACTTCCAGTGAGAGAATTTGCTGGAATCCAAAAATTTCACTCAACAAAGCCCCATCAAAGGCCAGTCATCACACATAAACCAACCCGGTTCTCTGACAGAAGTCAGTAATTTAAGGTTTACAGAAGTCTGTGCCTTGAAGCAAAACCTCATTGGAACCCCGCTACTGTGGAGTTGGGCTGGACTCCCTGAGCTGCCTGTGTGAAGATACAACCAATTTGCTCATTGAGAGGACAAACCAATTCAAAGCCCTTCTTCAAGGCTTAACAATGCACATGCTAATTAAATAAGTTTTATCTTACCTTTTCATTCAAATCAATCCTGAAGGACCTCTGGCAGTCCATTCTTAGTTACTGCTGGCATTTCAAAGAAAGTCAATAAATGCCTTTCCTTTAAAAAATATTTTATTAATCCATCAATTTTTCTTATTTTAAATGTCTTTGCCCACATTTGTGGAAAGAAGTAAGGCTTTACCATTTTGGGCTTTTGCTCTGCAGAGTGAGTTTTAGGCCTTTGTTGGAGGGATCAGTTTTGTTTGAGCCCAGCCTCTTCCACCTTTTTGGCTGAAGCTGAATCCAGGAAACCCAGCAACAATCTTAAGATTGTTCGTTTTTTTCCTTGTGGGAATGAGAAGCCAGATACCTACTTTGGACTCAACCTATAGTTGCCTGTTCTTCATTTCTAATTTCCTTCTCCACAACCTTTTCCTCTTTCTGGTCTTTAGGTGAAATAATTTCTTTTTTTTTTTTTTTTAAGATTTTATTTACTTTGACAGAGAGAGAGAGCTCAAGTAGGAGGAGCAGCAGGCAGAGGGAGAGAGAGAAGCAGGCTCCCTGCTGAGGAGGGAGCCTGATGTGGGGCTCGATCCCAGGATTGTGAGATCATGAGGCAGACACTTAACTGACTGAGTCACTCAAGTGCCCCAAAATAATTTCTATTTGAGATAGTTTTCCCCACCTTGGTCCATAATGGGTCAGTGAGTCTCCTGTGGCTTCATGGCCCTGATAGCAAGGGATACTGCTATATTTGGTCTTTTTGTTTAGTCAGCTCTCCTCAGCCAACATTTTACAGGCTCTTGGAAAGTTCTAGGAGTGCAGTGGTTCCCTCATTCCTCACACTTTAAGTAGAAGACATCGTAGTATTATAAGGAATTATATTTTCAAAGATACTGTGAGGAAAATGGAAGCAATTGTTCTCAAATGGAGGTAATCTTGGCTGAGACCCATAGATGTTTGACAATGTCAAGAGACATTTCTGGTTGTCCCAGTTTGGGGAGAGAAGTGCTACTGGCATCTAGTGGGTACAGGGCAGAGGACTCTGCTACATATCCTATAATGCATAAAGCAGTCCCAACGACAAAGAATGATCTGTCCCCAAATTTCAATAGTACCAAAGTAGAAAATCCTGCATTAGAAGAATTCTGGGTCTTTTTTTCTTTTTCCTCAAGGCCTGGGACAAGAGAAAAAAAAAAGAGAAATGCTCCATTTTCATGAGTGCAAGTGTCCTGAGTTCTTACATCCCACACAGATCCAGGAATTGGAGAGCACAAGGGTACCACTGAGCAGGGCAAAGTGCAAGGTCAAGGCAGGTCTTCTCAGCTCCAACAGCTGTCTCAGCTCCAAGGAGAGACAACTCAGACCAAAGCAGAGGACCAAAAAGTTACAAGGATGTTTAGTTTGTGATAAAAATCATTTTGCAGATTAAAGTGCTTCCTCCTGCCCATAAAATGGTATGTTCTTTAAATAACTCAAAAATAGGAGGCATTTAACTGTGTTGTGAGCAGGAGGCAGAACTGCTGCTCAGAGCCACGGTCAATTAATTCCATCCTTGTAATCAAGCCTACCCAAGCTGTAGGTGGTGGCATTCTTCATATTTTCTCTGATGTGCTATTGAACTACCCCATGTTTCACATGCCACTATTCTCAACCTGAAGGGATTCCAGGGGTGTTTCCTGGACCCTGTTTCTCTCTCTACATCTCTTGGCTCCCTTCTCCCTCACTCCTTCAGTGGTAGCTAGATGGCTGTTCCACGGACGTATCTCCTCCCATATGCAAGCCCAGTTAGAAGAGTGAGTCTCTCTCCCAAGATCCTTGGCAAAGCCTCAGTGTGTCTCGTTGGCTTTTATGCTCACCCCTGAGCCATCCCTGGCTCATCCCTGAGCCAATGAAGAGGCTAGGGGAATTCTAGAAGCTGATTGGCTGAGGCCAAGGTTCTAGCTCACTCCGGAGCCTGGTGTGATGCCTGTGAGCTGGAAGTGGGTACATGTGTTGCATCAAAGGGAAATTGGGGTAAGATAATCAAAATAGAAGGGATGGATGTCCAGGAGAGTACACACACACACACACACACACACACACTACTTACTAGGAAGAGGCTTTGGATTCTGGGATGGAAGCCTCAGGTCCTTGCCCTGCCCTTGCCTTTAATGACCTGTCTTTGTCATTAACTAGCTGTATCACTTGAGATAATTCCATAACTCTCCTTGCCTCCTTTATCTCAACCACAGCATGGAAGTAATAATACCATTAGGGTGGTTGTGAAAAATCAACCTTGGGATATTGGAAAGTTTGTGCAAGCAAGTGATGGTGGCATTAGACTCAAAGGGATTCATTTCGGCTTCTGGAGTCTAGGAGACCAGCTACAACCCACCCAGCTAGTCTCTTCCAGCCTTCAGAAGCCAGTGTCTAAATTTATCCCAATCCTCATTGTTACAGGTCAGTGTGGGAAATCTTCTGAGGTCAATGGTTGAGGTAATTGGCTTGCCGTGGATCTTGAAAAAGTCTCTCTGTTAAATGACATAATTGGTTTTAATTATATAATTATGGCACTTAAAGTGTGGGGGTGAAAGGTTACTATTATATTTAGAAGTGAGATCCCCAAATGAAGCAAGGGTGTTCAAGCCAGTGTTTCTTCAAATTTCTCTTTTTATTTTTTCACAGGGAAGTCAGAGTAGGCTGGCCTTGGCCCTGGCCATTTTGGGATGATTATCCTGCAATGAGGTAGTGCTGGGGCTGCTCACAGCATCATAGGAACCTTTGTAAAGAGACGGGAAAGGGCTTCCGTAAAGACCTCATTGCGATCTGAAGTTAATGAGCAGTGGGAACTCAACTGTCAGCAATTGAATGTGATTGGGCAGGGTAATTATATGATTGCCTCTGGTGTTTGCACATGCACAGGGATATTTTTATTGGAAAAAACCTAATTGCTTACTTACTTAGTGGAGGGAAAACCTAAACAAATTTGTGTTGTCATAGATTAAAAAGACATCCTTTCTTTGTCTCTAAAATAGCTGCTTGCTCTGCTTTTTAGAAGTGAGGGTTTTATTCTTTTCATGTTCAGAGATGTTGTTTGCAGGATTTGAATTATATGCTAATATGAAAATATAAAGGAAAGCTACTTTGGACTGTACGTTTTGGTGAAATGACCACGTGCTTATTGCCATGTCTTAAACCATCCCCTACAATGGTCTCTTTCATAATGCAAAGGCAGCTAGAATGCTGGGCAACACTCAAGATACTGGGGCTTTCACAGGTTTTTTTGTTTATTTTGTTTTGTTTTCCTGCATGGAGCCCCCTGACAAGACTGGCTTCAGACGCTATCCGGTTTTCCTTAGTTGCATAAGGCAAGTGGGAGGTATCCTTTCTATGGCAGCCTTTTAGACATCACATCAAGGGTAAGAGGAGCAAAGTGTTCCCTCTGCGATTTCCCAGGAACTTGGAGGAAAGGAAAGGGCAAGATGAGAGAGCCCAAGGGAAAGGAAGAAGCCTTGGGGCTCCCATTTTGGTGATGCTGAATTTCAGCCCAGCATCTTGTTTTGACAGTCCTAAGTATGGCATCTCACTTACCTGTGACGCTGGCGTGCAGAGAACAGAGTGCTGTACTTGGGTCTAGTCTATAGCAGTTCAACTCTGCATTATTGTTTTGTTTTTCTGTCTTCTTATAAAGCAGACTATTTTCTAGGTTCTTTCCTGACGTCCCACCAGAAGAGGTCAAAACAACGACTGCATTGTGGGGTTTGGGGGAGCACCTTGTGATGAGAACGGCCCCTCAGATCAACCATGCTTTCTCATCTCAGAATCTTGCACATGCTGACACATCATAGTCTTGTCTGGCTAACTCCATGAGTCCTCTAGGCTCAGTGTTAAATGTCACTTCTTCCAGGAAGCCTTCTGTGACCACCCCCCACCCCAGTCTGGTTTGTCTGCCTTTGCTTTATGCTGCCTGGCACCCTCTAGGTTCCTTTATCCACTGTCCTTTAATTGCTTGCCTCATTGTCCTGAAAACCCATCAGCTTCATGAGGGCAGGGCTTGTGTTGATATTTGTCACTGCTATATCCCCAGAGCCTGGCACAGTGCTTGATGAGTGTGTTAAGAATGACTGAATGAGGAGAGGAATGGTTGCTGAGTGTCCTAGGGAATCGTGGTGTGTGATGCCTGGGCTTCCCTACCCTTGCTGTTAATACCGCTTTCTTGTTGCTTATAATTTTCATTGCCCCAGATGATCCAGCTCTGTCGGAGGCATGGAGGCACAGTCCAATCTCATGCTGTACATTGATCACCTGTCCAACCTTTGCCTAGAGTGGGAGCCCCCAGTTCCTTCAAGAGATCCAACTTTACCTGTCTGTAAAGAAGAAGAGGAGGAGGGAGACAGCGGGGAGGATCCGGTGGCAGTTTAACACCAGAGCAGGTCCAAAGTTTACTTTTACCCTTTTGGAGGTGGGTAACTGCAAACACCACGGGGAGCTGGGTTTCAACAAGAAACCTGCGCAGTGATCTTGGATTTGGGGGCTCACACATTATTTTTTGCTAGCATGTACAGGTTGCTGTTTTTGTATTGAAGTCACAACCAGACTGTTCCATGATTACCCCAGCATAGAACAAGAATCCAGACTCATCACCCACATGATGTAAATTCTCGTACCGGCCTCATATTGTTTGTGTCTTGCTATGTGGACAGAGAGTACGGTTCATTCACTGGTTCCTATTTCATGACTATTTATTGTTTGCTTTTCAAGGTCTGTGATTTTCAACAGCGTTTTCTTGTTTTGATTCTCTGGCTTTTGATGTTTTGAATCCCCCCTTCCCCATCCTCTTAGACCATGGGATCCTGAATAACTACCAAAGACATGAGCCGGCATTGAGACCACTGCTCAGTGTGTAAGTATAGCCTTACACAGCCCTGGGGTCTGTCGAACCAGCTTTTTCCCTAGGCAGAATGTGAACCTCTGACCTTGTAGGCCTCGGGCAAAAGGGCTTCCTACTAATAAGCGCCTAAATCCCCTTAGTTTGGCTGCCTGTTGTTGGTTGGGCCATGATAACAGTTTCTGGGCGTATGGACATCTGCCTGTGGAAACCACAGCCTCGCGTGTGGCAGGGAAAAGGAAGCCCTCGGAGCCCTGTGTGCTGCTTCCATAGTGTACTGGCCTGGACACACTCCCCTGGGTCTAAAGCACGTTCTCTCTCGGTGGGTTTGGAGGCTCTGTATCGTTTTTATTCTTCAGTTACATTTCTGCTTTGGCATAATAAGCACCTCAAACAGGATCTTTGGGGTTTCCTTCAAGAAAGAGAGTTTGAACAACCTCTTCTTATAATAGGTGTGTTCACCAATGTTGTGCGCAGATAGGGGTGGGCCATGGTGAGCTTTATGCCTGAATTCCAAGAAAAAGTTCAATTTAATTTTCAGTTTTGGAATAGCACCAATGGATGTCCTGCCACCTCATATCCTTTCTGGATTGAGGCAGATAATTACTGCCTACACAAATAAGTCACATACTTTTGTAAAAAAAAAAAAAATTTTTTTTTGAATGACATTTGATTTGTAATTAAACTTGGTGATGTGGTCTCTGAAGTGTCTCATCTTGTCTAATCACAGTGATTTACGTCCTTTCAGAATATTTCTGCATGTAGGGCTTAGTTCTCTGGTTATCACTGCATAACGTGGTGAAGAGGAACAATTTAAGAAAAGAAAAAGACAAAATAGAATAAATGGTTGCCATTTTAGGTCAGACTCAAACCACTAATTGTTTCTATTGCTTTGTTTGAAAAAATATTTTCATGGTCCTTCATTGACTGATTTATTCAGCACACAGATTTAAGCACTGGCTTTCTAAGTGCCCTGCCTGGACCTGCTTTCCAGCATCTATCACCTAGGAACTTGTTAGAAATGCAGATTCTCAGGCCCCACCCAGACCTACTGAATCAGAAGCTCCGCAGGTGGGGTCCAGCAAGCTGGGTTTGAATGAGCTTCCTGGTGATTCTGCTGCACACAAAAGTTTAAGAACTTTTGGTTTTAAACCTCTGTGAGTACGTGAGGTGAGGTCATTAATAGGAGTATACCTATAGCCCTGTCAGCCTGGAGCTCGTGATCCATTTTGGGCACAAGGCATAAATTCATCAGACAGTTCAGCAGAATGATCTTTATAAACTGTAAGTTACATCATACACTTACTTCCTAAGCGCCTCCGGCAGTTCCCTTTGTGCTTGGAATAAATCTAAATGCTTGGCGTAAGCCTGCAAGGCCTGGCATGCACCATCCTTGGCCTACCTGCCCAGCCTCATCTGGTGCCATTCCCTCCCTCCCCTGGTGCTCTCCCACACCACACTGGCCTTCTTTCTAATCCTCAGACATGCCTGTTGACGGTGATGTCAGCAGGAATGGAGAGGAAGGGGAAGGAAGAGAGAAAATTGCGAAGGTTCGGTAATAGGCTTGGTCACTGAAGTATTTTTTCGTATGGTACAATATTTCTAAACCAATTAGCCCTCTTGGCTAATATATTAATATATTGATATTTGTATGCATCGACGTGATAATATTAGCAGCCTCATCTTGTAGTGTAGCCAAGTCTGAAAGGAGTTTCTGAATCGTTAAGTAAACATTGAATGTAGTTTACTTTGGTCTTAGTGTTACGTATTTGGATTGATTTCTCTCTCTGAAAGTTGGCCCAGCGGGCATAGCCAACCACTGAGAACAGAAGAAACACAGCTGGAGGTACGAGGTGCTGCGAGTGAAATCCTCTGTGTGGCACGAGAACGTTCGTGGAGCCCCTGCATGAATCTTGCTGGCTTCATTTTTAGGAAAGATGGTGACCATGTTCATTAGGTTTTGTCTTTATAAAAAGTTATCTGAGAATGCCAATTTTGATCTTTGGGGTAGTAAAGGTACCTTGTGATTTGGGAACAAAGCAGCAGTTTGGATTTTTATTGAATGTGAAAAATAGTGCTCTCTTAGGATTCTCTTTATAATGAGAAGGGGGAAAGATATATTTTAAATATGATTTGTTTAAAAAAACTTATTTGAATTTGAGGCAAAGGGGTTCTTAAAGATTTGGGACTCTCAGAGTGAGGAACTAGGGCAATGATTTTTTGGTTCTGTTTTGACTACCCACAACTCTTTTGCAGTAACAGACTATACAGTGCAAGTGCAGCGTCTCTGGCTTGGCGCATTATCTGCTTTTTACAAAGCCTCTCATTTGAGCTCTTCACCAGAGGAGGGAAATGTGGATTTGAGGGAGTCATCAAGGAGAGTGGGAGGTGGGATCCTGGCAGCCTTATAGTCTCACCTGTCTTGTGGAGTTCTCCCAGGGAACGGAGGAAAGTCTCCCCACCACATAAGCACTCCAGCTCACCAGGAAGCCCTTCCTACTGGAAGGCGAAACTCGGCTGCCACAGATGGCTGACAGTGCATGTGTGGACAAGACAGACACAGCCTGTCCCTGCGCTCTGGGAGCCCTCAGCCTGGAGGCCAGGAGACTTTGGCAAATAATTAGTCAAATAAAGGTGTGTTTTCACACTTTTTTGAAAGGTGCTCTGCAGGATAAGAGCGTGAGGAGGGCAGAGAACAGGGAAGCAGGTTCCCTCTTGGGTTGGCAGGGCGGCCTTCTGTTTGGACACGAGTTTGAAGCTGAGAAGCAAAGGATGACCAGGTGTTTATTCGGGTAGGTGCCTAGGTTGGTGGCAAGGCGGGGGGGTATGGGGAGTGTCCCCAGGGAGCTGGCACCACCTCCCATACTAGCTGGGATTCTGCCCGTAGAGACTGCACAGCAGAGAATCTTCTGAGCAACCACATGAGTGAAAACACCCAAAGACTGGCTGCCGAGTGAGCCCCTGAAAGGAGGAGAGACAGATTTGCAAGTGTGCACTGACAGTACTCACACCACTGTGCCTAAGCCTGATGCCAGCATCTGGCCTCTGACCCTTCCAGGGTCTCTCTGAGACCCCCTTCTTTTCGGGGCAGCCTCTGTTACTCTCCTCCTTGAGAGCAAAGCTGCCTGTAGGGGACATTTATAATACTCTGGAAGATTCTTGTGTGGCTTTTAGGGAGGCATTTTAGTCAGTTCGAGGGCAGGTTTTCTGTTTTGTTTGGGTGTGTGTGTGTGTGTGTGTATGACTTTGCACAGAGCTGGCACTCAGAAATAATTGACAAATGAGAAAGGAGATTCTGCAAATCCAGATATCTTGCAATGCTGAAGCTCAATTTGAGGAGTATGAAATAAAAGTGATATCTGATTCATTCATTTATTTGTTCACCCACCCAAAAGCGGTTATTGAGGTCTTCCTCTTTAACTGTGCGGTCAGAACATGATGCCCGGGATATGGTAAGTTCACAGTCAATACTGGTTATTACAGAGGGAGTACAAAGCCCACTCTGCCTTCTGAATCCTTTTGTGTTCTTGTCCCCCTGAATTTTGCAGCTGTTCATGCCTCTCCTGTCACTTGGGAGTGACAGTGCAGTGTACCAGGCTCTGAGCGTGTCTGCTTCTCTTCAGAGAGGCAGGACTCTCCCATAGGAGGGAGCTCATGGCCTGAGCTCTGACTTTCAGAGTGCCTAAGGACAGCTCCCTGGTCGTCTGCATAAAGCCCGGGAGCACAAAATGACAGAGAGCAGTTAAACTTCAGGGTGGCCTGAGTGGCTTTTTAAAAAAATTAACAAATTAATGAAGACAGTTATTTGGAGCATCTGAGTTTCTACTTGCTGAAAAAGGCCTAGCCTGTTTCTGAGGAGACAAACATTTTCTTTGATTGAAAGAAGGGGCCATTTCTGCAGACCTGAACAATTTGAGGCTGGGGTCCCAAACAGAGCCTCTAAGTCAAATCTGCCCAGGCGGCAGTTGGGCTGGCCCACACGGGATCCCTCCAAAACCTGCAAATATCACATATAATCCAGCGTTCTGGATTTGGAGAAAAAGTCAGATGATCTGGCTACACTGGGCCACATTCCCACGATGGCTACAGCAATCCCTCCCACCCCAGCCTGCCCTTTCTAGTTTACTGGTCACTGATATCTTGCTTACACCAGGCTCGCATCCCTCCTTCACGGTCCCTCCCTGGTTCCTGTCAGCACAGTGCGGAACCCTGATTAGGACATGCAGAAGAGGGCCTTGTGGTGGGAGCAGCATGAATGACGCCCACCTGTCCAGCTGCCACGTGGCAGGGCCTGTCGGGTCAATGTCAGTGTATCACCACTCCACCTGAGCTGCTCGTCAGAATGCAGTAGGCGCTCACCCAGGCCCCCCCTCAGGGATTCTGATTCATTTGCTCTGGGCTGGCTTGGGCTCTGGGGTCCGGTCCCCGGACGGCTTCGGAGAGCCCACAGCATGAGCCGTGCACGGCCCACCTGCTCTCTTGACAGGTGTTCTGCTCTCATCAGCACCCTTCAGAGCCCCTATCCCCCTCCTGAGTTCGTCTCGAGCATTGCAAACCACTGTCATAAACATGGATTCCAAGCCAGAGCACACGTGTCCAAAGTGGCTCTTAAAGGAAAAGGGATATAACGCCAAAAACAAAAATGTTTTAGTTTGAAATCCCAGATATATCAACAAAAATTGGGACTTGGGTGGGGAGATGGTAGACACAAATACTTGCCTTGTCCTATGCATACGCGTGGGAGGTCCCGCGCTGTCTAGTGGTTCCAGAGGCAGGCCCGATGTGTGTTTCTTAAAGGCAGCCTGTTATTTTCTTATGAGATGCTTGTGGATTGTTTTTTCTTTATGCAGACAAGCCAATAATTTTGCTAACCTATGTCTAGTATTTGCTTCCTTTATATATTCCTGGTGTTTACTAAGCCCTTTTAGCCTGCTACCTCTGCATACATGTAGCGCTTCTTTTCTTAGTTTTAGCCTTTTCTTCTGGAGCATCTGCTAACCTCAGTTCTTCACTGTCTAATGCCCGTGCCCCTCATCTGGTCCCTCCTAGGTTACATCTCTATATTCTGGGATAACCTGGTATGTTTATGCCTTGTTTCACTGATGTTATTTTCTGCAATGGTGATTCAGGTCTTAGCTGCTTCTGATGTCAACTGTGAGTCCATTATTGCATTCTTAGTGGGTGGTGGGTGGTAGAATCCCCTTCCATTTTCCATCCTACCTATGGCCCTCTGCCTCAGTGCACCAGACTTATGGGGAGACTGAGGCCCAGAGAAGGATGTGATTGACCAACGGTCACAGAACTGGCTCCTGGTGGAGGTGGGAAGAACACTCTGGTTTCCTCCCAGTCCAGGGCACTTTTTATCTCCAAGACTCCACTTGCAAGATTGACTCTGAGGTGTAAAATAAATAATTAGATAAAACCATCATTATCATCAACCTAACCAAATCTCATACCTATTAAGTGTGAGTATTCTAACAAAAATTGCTTGCCCCCTATTCAATCTCCTTCCTCTGGAGCAGTGCTTGCCTCAACAAGCAACTTTCATTAGAGAGAGCTAGAACGTGGAGACAGTTGAAAGCAATGGTTTCCAGTCAGGGGCACTTTTGCCCTCCAGCAGACATTTGGCAATGTCCAGAGACATTTTCGGTTATCGCAACTCAGGTTATGTGTGAGAAGGGTGCTATTGATATCTAGTGGGTGGAGGCCAGGGACCATACTAGACATCCCACAACACAGAGAACAGCCTCGACAACAAAGAATTTTCCAGCCCAAAGTGTTCTGAGGTTTAACAATCCTGGTTTAAAGGGAACAAATTCTACATTTTACATTCAGTGAACTACGGTCTCCTGTGAACTAAAGCCCCTTGGGAGACCTATCCCTCCACCCCTCCTCCCGGCACACACACATACGCAATCCTGGACCAAAATAGACAGCCTCATAAATATACAAGTGACAATTTCTGACATATGTATAGAGACTATTGTGACTTCTAAAATAAGTCACTTACAAATTTACTGAATTCCTGGTAGCTTTTTGTCACCAGGTGTTTTTCTGAATCAAAAAATAAAAGAAATAAAATTACTCAGGTGGAGGGCTATGTAAAATTTTTTTTATCTTTAAAAAGAATGCTCATCTAAACTATGCTGTTCCTGTCTTCCGTGACAAATTTGAAGTTTGGTAGTTGCCCTGGTCAAGCAGTGCCCAGTCCAAGGGAAAATCCTTAACGTCTGATGGCTTTTCCCAGTGGCTACAGTGTTGGAGCAGATCTGGCAAGCAGATGTTCATGGTGCAAATTTTCCATTCTAGAATAGTTCCTTCTGAGGCAGGAGGAGAGTTAGGTCAGAGAAGAATGTGCCAGACAATATGCCCCTTTGTTAATCAATGCTGTCACCTTGGCTGCCCCTCTAGCAGCCTCATCTTCCTGAAATCTTCACTAAAAAAGCCATTCAACCAATACTTGTGGCATTGGCCAGGGTTTTTCTAGCTCAGCTCTCACAACAAGGAATGGATTTGATCAGATTCAAAAGAACCTTAAGAACCATTCTATAACAGCGCTACATCTCTGGAGGAGCTCTGGAAGGCAGATTATCAAAACCAGGTTTCTTGAGCAAAACTCTCAAGCCACTAATGCAGAGTAATCAAGGTGACTACGCAAGGGTCTGAAATCTTTGCAGCATTTATTAAGTACACTGGGACACGTACTAGATATTCAGTGCTTTGTTGAATTAATTTAGTCTTCATAGCAACCTGTGATTTAAGTACTGATGTTATGACCATCTCATCAATATGGAAACTGAGCCTTAGATCAACTAAATGACATGTCCAAGGTCACACAGTATTTCCTCCTTCTTTAACCGCCAGGCTGATAATACAGCTACGTTGCTGATTTTGAGTCCCCAAGCTATTATTTTAAGCTCTATCCCTTGTTAAATTGGAAAATCCAGTCCTTGTAGAGATGTGTAGCCATTATAAGAAATGATTTGAGGCAATTGTAATAGAATTGGCGAAGACTAGTATCTGTGTAATAGTAACAGAAACACCAAGTTTGTTGAAAAAGGTATTTCCAAGTTGTCTCCTCTGTCCTCATTTGCAGCCTCAACACATGATAGTGTGTGATACAGAGGTCACTTGGAGGGGATCGGAGTGATGCTCGCAGTCAAGAATCAGGCACAACATGTGGCTTTAAACAGGTCACTTGGCCTCTCAAGGTTTCAGACTTCTTCTGGCACACAAGGGAGGTCATAGTTTATTCAACAACCATTTATTTGGCGTCAATTACGTACACAGA
Source organism: Ursus arctos (assembly GCF_023065955.2). NCBI lineage: Eukaryota > Metazoa > Chordata > Mammalia > Carnivora > Ursidae > Ursus > Ursus arctos. The sequence continues at coordinate 37,868,909 of NW_026622808.1, read as the reverse complement.
TATGATGACAAGCTCACTATCTCTTACTGAGACAATCATACAAATAATTCTAACGTAATGTGACCTGTTCTGGGGGAGAGATCCGTACTCTATGAGAGACTATGAGTGCTGCGGGCTGCCAAGGCGTGCTGACCCCAGCCTATGTTTATGGACAGCCTACTATGTGTCAGGCTCCATTCCAGAAGCAAGAGATTGCAAATGCAGTCCGTTTTAGTTGGAGCGTGGAGAGAGACAGTAAACCAGCAAACACACAAATAAGGTGATTTCAAGGACCAGTTTGTTGCACGAAGAAAATACAGTAGAGTGATAGAGTGGCAGGGGATGGAAGGCACTGCTCTAGCTAGGGTAATCAGAAAAGTCTTCTCTGAGGAGGTGAGAGCAAGAAAAGCCCTGGAAAATGAGAAAAACTTTCTAGGCGAAGAATTGGGTGAAATAGCCTTGATGTGTAAGGTTGTAAAATTTCAATATTCTTTCAACGGAGAAGTTCAGATGTCAAGCATATATCACTTTTCGGGATTTTTTGAGATTTTTTAATGGCCAAGCACATGACAATTTTGTGTAAACATTCCATGTGTATTTGAAGAGAATATATATTCTCTGAGTTCATATTCTTTGTATGTTTTTAGATGAAACTTATGACTTGTGTAACTGAAATCTCATGTACCTCTATTAATGTTTTAGCTGTTTAGCTGCTCAGTTTCTGAGAGATAAGCATTTAGAAATTCATGATGATTACGGATTTGGTCATCCTTGGTAATCCTATCTTAGTAATCCTATCACTTTTTGCTTTATCTATAGCTAGGCTATGATCTTAACTGTGTTACATTTCTTTATCTAATGTTATAACTTCCTGATGGGTTGTTCTTGTTATCATTAATAACCCTCTTTATCACTATTAATACTCTTACCTATAAATTCTTTTTTTTTAAGATTTTATTTATTTATTTGACACAGAGAGAGACAGCCATTGAGAGAGGGAACACAGGTAGGGGGAGTGGGAGAGGAAGAAGCAGGCTCCCAGCAGAGGAACCTGATGTGGGGCTCGATCCCAGGACTCTGGGATCATGCCCTGAGCCGAAGGCAGACACTAACGACTGAGCCACCCAGGCACCCCTCTTACCTATAAATTCTATTTTGTCTGATAATATTGCTATTGCAACATCCTTTGGGTTAATTTGTGTGAGTGTATGCTTTTTCTATCCCTTTATTTTCAGCTTTTGTGTGTCACTGGTCCATTTTATAAGCAACATAAAGCTGGATTTTTTTTTTTTAAATCTGGGGTCTCTGCCATTAGTGGGTGAATTTAAGCTATTTATATTTATTGTGACTAATCTACTTGACTTCTCTTTGTTTTATTTTGTATGTTCTGTTACCATAGGTGGTCTTTTACTTCCTCCTCCTCCTCCTCCTCCTCCTCCTCCTCCTCTTCCTCTTCTTCCTTTTCTCTCCTTTACTGTCCTGTTTGAATTGACTGTGCTTTCTTTATTTCTTTTTACTTTCCCCTCTACTGGTGTTAAAGTTACATACTCCACTTCTCTTCTCTTAGTGGTTTGGATAGTATCTAAAGCAGAATTTGGCAAACATTCAGAGATTCTTAATGCATTGCTTTGTGTTGGTTTAACAGCTTTCTCTGGTATCCTGACTCCCCAGTGGCTGGGTCTTTAATGGGGAAGGGTGCAAATGAAAGTGCAGAGCATGGTCACTGTGATGATTATATCTTGGAGTGTGGATTTCCAGCTTGCCTTTGCCAAGACCTGTGCCCTAGTGCCTGAGGGTTCTGGTACTTGACAAACTGTAAAACCCTCATGGGTTATGGGTAACATAGCAGCTTCTAAGCAAGGAGTTACTTGGTATCTTCTGTTGCCCTTCTCCTTGTCTACATTTGAGCTCTTGTAAGTGATGATAAACATTAAATAGCTCCTGTAAAACTGTTGAATTGTCAGTTTTTAAACTGCATAAAACACTGACATTTTCATTAGATCCTGGTCCTGAGGAATGTCCGGCTTTCATCATAACGGATTTGTTTACTTCTGCAGAGAGTCTTAATGTGCTGCCTATGGGAGAGATCTTACTGTCACCTGCTCTTAAATGGGAAAGTCTTTGTTCAGCCAAAGATTTTTGGAAAAGGATTTGCAAGAGGGCTTTTTCACCTCCCCCTCTCCTTCTCCTGCCATCTCCCAAAAGGGTAAGGGATGGGAATAGAGTCTTTGAAGAACTTTAGTATTGGACAGGAAAAATTGCAATGTAAAATAATCCTGCAAAGCCCATTAGGAGACAAAATGTTGGAAAGATGCTATTAAACCACTATTTAGTTTCAATGTATCCTGTTAAAGATAAGCAAGTTGTATCTATGTCTTTTTGACCTCAATCCTTTGCTCTACATTTAAACAGATATCTTGATTTTGGATTAATAAACTCTCTTGTGTATATTAGTAGAGAAAACATTCTGAACTGGTGGGTCCTTCTAAGCAAATAAGAAAAGAGAGAGCTTTTATCTTCTGATCGTTGCATTAGATTTTCAACATTTTTTGCAGAAGATGCCAAACTCTATGAACAAATGTAAAGTCATCTCAATTTAACAAGCTGGAAAATGTGTTTGTTGAAAGACAGACTTGTCTTAATATGACCAGGGCCTGAGAATGTTAACTTTCCTGGAATTAACATGTTTGCAACTTATGGCAAAGTTTCTTGCTTGTTTTTTTAAAAGAACTCCCTCTTCTGCATTAGCTTGTTGACTATGTCACTGGCAGGTTTGTCCTCTTTCACATTTCAAGAGAGGCAGCCTGGCATGAATCAGGCAGATTAACATTTAAATTCTCCTCCTAGGTCATACTAACTGTGTAATCATGGATGAGTTACTGAACCTTCCTGAGCTTTGGATTTCTCCTCTATAAAACTGAAATAACTGATTTTTCAGAGTTGATATCATTAAATAAGAGAATATATGTGAAGTCCTCAGCACAGAACTTGGTACATCATAGGGGACGATTCAGTGACATTTGATAACGGTGTTGCTCATGGTGGTGGGGAGAACAGTAATAAAGATAATGGCAGCAGTGGTGGTGGTTGTGGTAAGGACGTTGACGATGGTGGTGATGATGATGAATGATGGTGGTGGTCATGATAACTGGATGTTAGAAGTCCCCTGGAAAAGTCTGAGAGAAGTTATCACATAATCAAAGAATTTGAGAAAAGGTAAAATTATCTGGTACTACCTGATTTCCAGTCCCCTACCTTCTACTTAGGCCCTTCTAGTCACGAGGAGGTCCTTTCAGAATAAAATTCTACTATAGACAGCAAACAACAAAAGCCTAGTTCATTCATGCAATTCTGTTTTCAGACCTGGATTTGTCTTAGAAAAAGCCAAGAAATGTTACTCTGAGTTATTTGATTCTATTGGTATCCATTTCCTTCCTTGTTTGTTCCTTGGCTTCTGTGACATCAGATGTTTTAGAATTCTTCTTTGGTCTCCTTGGACATTTCTTGGTCATCTCTTTGCAGACTTGTCTTCCTGGGGTCATTTGGATACATGAGTGTGGAACTCAGAGAAGGCAGTGCAGGAGAAAAAGAAGGGCCTGTACTGAGGTTGGGACAGAATCTGAGTGTAGTGTCACAGAAGCAGAGAAAGGGAAATGGTTCCAGGTTGAGGGAAAAGGTCAGTATTTTTTAATATAAAAAATAATTTAATATTTTTTAATATTTTTAAAGATGTGAGGATGAGGAAGGCTGAGCAAGACCATTTCTCCTGGCACTGGAAGTTCAGTGTTGGCATTGGACACAAAATCACTGGAATAATGAAAGAAGAGAAGTAAAGGAATATCTGGGAGATGAGGAGATGAAGATCATTTAAATTGAAGAAAGAGGAGGTTGTACTGTGGAAAGACTTTTTTTTTTTTTTTTTTAGGTAGGAGAGAATCAGGCCTATTTGTAGACCAAGAGGAGGGAGCCAGAGGAAGCTGAGTGTGAAGATACAAATGCAGGAGGTTTCAGGTATTTGGTCCTACTGGAAATGGGAGAGGAGGGAGCATGAGTTCATTGGCCCATAAAACCACCTGCCACATCTCCAGTGAGCACTCGGGATAGCATTAGGAGAGAAAAAGTATAACCTGTGAGACTTATGTTGAATGACCTTGACTTTCTCTTAAAAAAAGGTAAGGTCTCTGAAGAGAGTGAGAGATGTTTGCAGGCATGGAAAGCTGGGGAGAAAGATTAAAAAGAACCACTATCTGAAATGGACAGGAAGTCAACCAGTAATGATGAAAAGACTTGCCAAGGAGCCCTGTGGAGGGGAGGAAGTGTGTGTTTCTGGATCTTCCCATACTATTCTCACCCTGGTTTCTGTCCCTAGGATCTTTTGTGTACCATAAGCACCCTGGAATCCCACAGGTGGCCCTCAGTGCCCCCACTCCCCACCCTGGGGCCTTCCCTTTCCCTCTGCCCATGCCCAGCCCTATTTGCAGATGACTATCACCTAGAAATGAACTGATGGACTGATTTCACCGAGGTGAGGAAGACTGCAAAGGTGTAATGTCTCATCCCACCCAGGCATCAGTGTGACAAGTAATCAAATGGGAGGAATGCAGGATCAGGAGTCAAGGGCATGGAGTGTAGTCCCAGGTCTAGTTGGTTAACCTGTTCTTGTGCCCTCCTGTAGCACAGGGTGTCAGCCCACTCTTACCTGCCATTGCAACACCAGCATGTTATCTAGCATCTGCCATACAGTAGGGGCTTGTAGAATTTATTTGACTAGGTTAATAGATGAAGATATAAAAGATCTCTAAACACCCCATCATTCTATGCAAATGTGAGGGACTACTATTCTGATGTGCATTTTAACAAGCACAATATCAGCCCCAGGAATGACTCTCTAATAATAGGATGTCAGCCACCACTGGTAGGCAGGCGAAAGAATATACTTTCAGCAGAGCTGGGTGGAGGCTTTCCAGAATTGCTCAGATTTAACTACCTCCATGTCTACATCTATTGGTTTGGCTTATAGAAAATGAGCTCCTATCTCTTCAGTAATCTGATCCAAGGTGATTAGTCATTTTTCATTCTTGCTGTTAAAAAAAATATATACTTCGTCATTGCAGACAAGAAGCTGAGGTGGAGGCAAAGAGAGATGAAAAGGGGTTCTAAATAAAGAAGCAGAGCCTCACTCTCACCCACTCTTTCTACCCACCCCCCACCGCATACACACAAATAAGATCTTTCTCTACCTTTCCCCATGACTCCACCAGCATGGAGAAATCAATTGTCAGCCAAATCCCAAAAGAATAAAAGAAAAATATCTCTTCAGAAGGAGAGGGCAGATGGGAGAGATGGAATCATCAATAAAAGGCTGAAGGGATTGGCCTAGAGAGTGTGGAATCCAAGAGGGTGTTTATTTTCAAAACAAAAGCTTACTGATCACGTACTTTTCAACAGATGAGAAAAATGGAATGAGCAGAGCTTGTGCCTGGGCTTGGGGACATGCCCATAGTGGCCTGAGCTACTGAGTCAGCAAGAGCAGCTTTTGTTCCGTTTGCTCCGGCGGCAGGCAGCGTCTGTGTGAGCAGGGCTCACCAGCGAGTTACCCCTAAGCTCCAGGAAGGCTGCATCTGGCCTGGCCATCCTTCCCATTTCACTCGGCCACTTAGAATCCCAACTTCCTGCCCTGCCCACACACTGGAACAGCCCGAGGAAGCCTCACCAGCCATTCCTTGGCACACGGCCTGCATGATCGGAGAGATGTCCCTCACAAATCCTGCTTTGAGCTAGCATCTTTGGGGGCGCTGCTCTTTTCCACAAATGTTTCTTACAAAAAGGCTTTTGAGACAGGGAAGTCATTTTTTCTTTAGAAGCTACGTGTCAGAGCATTAGACAGACATGGCTGGATTTAAAATATGCCTCGTCCCTTTGTATGCTATGGGACTTTATGCCACTGAGTTTTCTTTTCTGAGCCTCTGCTTCCTCATTGGTAAAGTCAAACTTGCCTCACGGTGTGGTGAGGATGAGGATAATGGAGACAAGGTGCTTGACAGAGGGTCTGGCAAAGAGGAGGAAGTCAGCAGTGGGCAGTGGACCTGGCTGGAGAGACCCCTAGGACCTAGTCAAGACTTGTTTGTTTACTGTTGTGGATGTTTGGTTTGGGCCTTGGTCAGTTGCTTTTTCAAACAGAACCACACACATGCTTGTGTTTTGAGTGCTCATTGTCTTTGTAAATAGCTCCTCACCTGTGTAACCACATCTTCCAGGCCTTGCCCGCGCCCTGGGTCTCAGTGTCCACACCTGGAAAACAAAGGGTGCAAACTTGATTTCAATGAATTTGAATGAGCTTTGGGGTGCCATTCTATCCCTGATATCTAAGAACGCTCTGCTAGACTTTCTACACCAGAGACTCCCCCACCCACTCACGGTGATGGGTCCCGCAAAGGTGCAACTGTGAAGTCATACACGATATAACAACCGTAAGTAAGAGAAGAAACAAAAAGCAAAAATGAAAAAAAAAAATCTTGTTAGTATTTCCCAACTGTTTTATAATTAGCTAAGTGCAAGTGAAAATCATCCACAATGCTACCCCTTAAAGATGTGAGGATACGAAGTAGGAAGTCAGTGTTCTGCACCCATCAAATTTGGCAATTTCATCACACTTCCAGATGCTGCCACTGTTCACAGTTTAGTATATGTCCTTCCCATTTTCCCCCCTGAGTTTATAACACGTGTCCCTATTTCCATGTATACATGCATATATACATAAATTTAACAGAACTGTGGTCTGCGACTTGCAGTTTACTTGACACCATATCAAGTGCATCCTTTCAGGTCAGTATAAATAAATCTACCTTCTGTGTTTAATACACCGTAGTGTTCACACCATAGAAAAACTGTAGCTATTCGATTATAACCTTCTATTGGGCGATAGGTTATTTCCAGTTGCTTTTTGTTTGGGGAGGGTGGTTTGGTACTAGCAAGAAGGCTGCAGCAAATATACTGCATATATTGCTATGTGTTCTAGTGCTTTCATGCCTGTAGAATATAGAAGTGTGACTTCTGAGTCAGAGGGTATACTCTCTTTAAATTTTAATAAAGTCTTCCAAATTGGTTTCCACAATGTTCAAAGGACCTTATACACGCACTAGCAGGATGGGAAAGCATCCATTGCCCCATAATCTTATCAGCTTTGGATATTATCAGTCTTCATTTTTTTCGCCTGGTCTGATGAGAAGAAAACTGTCTCATTTAAAGATTGTTTCCTCTTAGATTTAGCTATTTCCATTTGTTTATGGGCATTTTTGTCCCAAGAGTTGCCCATTTGTATCTGTGGCCCATTTTTTGAGTGAAATTGTTGTCTTTTTAAAAAATATATGGTCTTAAAATTTTAATTAGTAAACAAAGAAACCAATAAAGTGATGTTTTTCAAGGTACTCTGAATATGTAAGACACCCGCCCCCCTCCCCCGCCCCAAGGCTGTTGGGAGAACCAGGGTTTCAGGGAGCGGAGATGGGTGAGTGAGAGGTGGTGGAGCTCCTCCCGTGTCCTGCGCAGCTCACGGCTTTTCCTCTCGAGTGTAGCACTGCTCCGGATGCTCCCAGTGCAGTTCTGGGAGGTAGTCTGCGCTCTGGATGACCTTCTGGCTGTCAGACCTTCAACTTGCCCCTGACTGATGAGGCTTGCCTCTTGGGCTTGACCTGAGCATTCTGAATCCTCCGCTTGCTCGTCTCCTGCTGGGACTGTTGCCTGACAACCTTCCACTGCCCTCTGCACACTACCCCTCCCAAATCCTCCACCCATGAGCTCTGCACACTTCCTGGGGTTCTGGGAACTCATTTATAACCTGCTTCAGTGCCATCTGAAAGACGCCTCATGGAGTTCTTGGGTGATAGTATTTTTATTCTTACTGATAAAGTATTCGTTGCTGTTTATTGAGCGCTTAACCATTTCCAATGCCAGTGCTTACGGTGTGGTGCAAATTGTCCATTGCACACGTTCAGGGGCACCATTCACTGCATGGTCATCGTAGCTTTGCAGCAGTATTTTTATCAGATGGCAGTTAGTTGTCTTGAAGAAGGGTGCTTTCTTTCTAATTTATAAAATAGAATCACCATAATTGTAAGCAGGAGGCTTAACCATGTGCCAGGCACGGTGCTTAGTGCTCTGAACACATTTTTTAAAAAACTCACTCCCGGAGCCTGCTGAGGTTGGTGATATTACCTCCCTCTCTAAAGCAGGGGAAATTGAGTCTCAGAGAGGTTAAGTTGCTCAAGTCATACAGTTAATAGGTGAATTCAAACTCAGGTCCAGCTGCCCCCAAAGCCGGTGCTTCACTTTGCCCTGCCCTTCCTCTGTATTGAGATCCAGTTGTCCCCAAAGAGTCCTCTGCCATACCCCCGAGCCATGGTGATGGTACAAGCACTGGGTTCAATCGGCCTGTCCACCATGGTCTTCCTGCAACATTCTGGAAAGGTTGCGTGGCCAGTGAGCACTACTCCTGCAGCCAGGATGAACTTGAAACTACCCAAGGGACCCTCATGATCCAGCAGCACCTTTCTGTGAACTAAAGCCAAAGCATCGGAGAATAGCGCCTGCCCCATAGGAATCTGAGCAGAGGGTCAGCGTCCCTGGATCTCCTGTCAGAGGGAGAAACCCACTTTTTTGCTGTATACTCTTCCCAAAGCAGGGTTTCCTAGTCTGTGTCCCAGGCTTGGTTTTCTTTGACCACACTCAGAGTATGGATAACTGTAACACAGAGGTGCTAAGAGTGAGAGCCACCACTTCCCATCTCCTGACTCTGGTGTTGATGAATGGGGACCAGGTGAAAGGGTTTTTCTGGAATTGATTCATCAGGCCAAGGGGATTTCCCTCGCGCTCTCTGCTTTCACTTCTGAGGTTCATGTGTCTTTTTAACATTCTGTCGGCTTACTGGGGCCTGAGTCGAAAGCCATCTTTAGGGTCCATTTGTTCTGATTCAATTGCTGAGGCTTTATGAGGTTGTTCCCTCTCTTGGAAGAATGCTCCAAATGGCTTGCATGACTGATGCACTCCACAGTACCCTGATTGATGGTGAGGAGGCCCTGGCTGGAGGACTGCTCCTGGAAGGAGGGGCTAGGATCTGTGAACACCATTACAGCCGGGCCCGGAAGCAAGGATGTCTGCCCTTGATGCCACCCAGCTTGGAACCTTCTGTTGATTCTCTGGGGAAGGCTGTCAAGGAAACAACCTTGACCTTTGTGCCAGCTGCAGGTTGGGGAGTAAGGAGTCAGGAGCTCTGGGTTCAGTCTAGGGATGTGTACCAATTTTTTTAGGATTTGGGTAACTTTTTTGTCTCTGTGGCTTCAAACCATGTGTCTGCCCAATGAAAAAGGATGTTTTTGCAGTTTTGAAGGCAATGATATTTACTTTTTAAGAGCTCTGGAGCCAGACACAGCTGGTCGTTATTACCAACCCACCACTCACTGTCAGGTTGACCCTAAGTGGTTTCCCTCTCCAGGCCTCTGATTCCTGTCTGTGAAATAGGATTGATAAAACCTGTTTTATAAGGTCATTGCTAGGATTACATGGGATAATTAATGGAATAATATGTGTGAATAGCTTAGCCCAACGCCTGGCAATAGAAACCACTGAATAGTATTATCACCAGCTTAGCAGACGAGGTAAATAATACACTGCACCCCAGGGAAAGGGCATTGCCCTGACTGCTGGTGTGGATTTTACAACCACTTTGGAGTGCAACTCAGCACTACCTAGTCAAGTTTAAGTCAGACATTCACTATGACATAGCAATTCGGCCTTTAGGTACATACCCTTGGGAACTGCTTGAATCTCTGTGCAAGAGGACATGTGCAATTAGCATCATTGAAGCTTTGTAATGGCAAAAAGTTGGAAACAATCCAAATATTCATCAGTAGAATTCTGGTATGTTATGCAATAGCATACATCACAGCATTAAAATGCCTTGAACCAATTACATTAACATGGATAAATTGCAAAAACGTAATGTTGACTGAAAGAAGCATGTTTGATAGTGATAAATGTGGTATGATAACATTTAAAATTTTTAAACTTGCAGATTTATTCTACATTTATTAATGAATGACTACATAGCATGCAACAGTATTAAACATCTAACAAGCACGCCCTGGAATAACACTCTCGAACTGCAGTGTTTGCTTCAGACGAGGGAAGGGAGGGGGGAGGAAATCAAGGAAGGGGGCTTAAATTAAAGAAAAAAAAGATTTGAAAGGAATATGGCAAAATGTTAAGATGTATTTATTCCACTAGACAGTGGGTATATAAGCGTTTTAAATATAATTTTCAATTTTGGTTAAAAATATACAATCTTTTTTTTGAGATCAGTTAGAACCAATATTTGTTTTAAATGTACTTTTTAAAAAATTAGTAACCGCTAAATAGGTCACCAACTCAGTCACCAACTGTTTCTGTTTGTGAACACAGAATGGGGAAGTCTCCCGGTAAGATGCTTTTCGTGATAGTTGCGTTTCTTGGCAGTGATGGTCAAATGTAGTAACATAAAGTTATACTTTAATTATAAATCTTTTCCCAGAGTATGGTGGGATCTATGAAAAGCATTTCTCTAAGCATCATGGCTGGAATCCTCCTTCATGCTGGCCTGCAAGGGTTTGGAATTAATACTGAAAATGCAGGAAAAGATCCACAGTCCAAGAGCCACTCCACATCTGGCTTTCCAGAGCTTCTCTGGGGCATTTAAATGCCAGCGTCATTCTCTTACATCTGAGGAGAGCTTGTGGGCATCTGCTTTTCCCTCTTATAAACATGTTATTCTCCTATTTTAGAATAGGGTCCCATCCACCCAATCTGCTCTCTCTGGGGAAGTATCAACCCCCCTCTTGGTTTTGTCTCGGTTCTTCCCCTCCCCCCCATTATCCCTGTTCCTTCTCTGGTCCAGGGTCATCTTGGGTGCACCAGTGCTCTGGACTCCAGGCCTGCCGCCAGTGCCTCTGTGTGAACCAGGGCACAGCCTGGGGGCTCCCGGACTCCCCTCCGGGAAGCCCTGCTCTCAAACACTGCCCTTTGCAAAGCTTCCTCGAGCCTCCCTCCCACATCTACAGGCTGAGAAGAAGGATTTTCTTTTCTTGTTTTCAGTCTGGTTTTTTGATTTTCGTTCTGCGGTTCTGCTCTGCCTTGCTTTGTTTATCGGCATCAAAGCTGAAACCAGCTGTGTTTGTTTGTGGATCTTTCATTTCCATGAAACCTGCGGATTTTTCTAGGTCATTCTGTGTTCTTAATAATCAAGAAGGTGGTTCACATGGCCGCAAAGGAAAGACTGGGGTCAAAAAAACCTCAAACCCACAGAGGCCCCTCAGTAGCCCTACCCTTGGCCCAGATGACTGGGAATAACAGTTAAACATACTGATACAGTTTGGGGTTTTGTTATCTTCCAGGGTGAAGTCCCCAGTGAGCTCTCTCTAACAAGGGAATTCAAGTGGAAATATTATCTTTGAGCAATACCCTATGACAAAGATCTCATTCTTTTAAAGTCTAGAACTCTAGGAGTTATAGGAGGAAGACGGGTATGCTGGGCATTTCCTTCAAAATTTAATAACTGGGCCCTTGGTTGGATTATTACGGGCGCAGCAGCCACTTGAGGTCACAAGTGGTCGAGGTGCTTGGTGGAGGAGCATTCGGCTGAATGAAGCCCCAGTTCAGTGATGGTAAGCCTAGCCATTTAAGGGGCCACCGATGCCCAAGGACAGTTTCTTGTGCAAAAGCCCCGAGCCTTAACACAGGAGAAACAGGAGACCCAAGGAAGGCTCTTTTTAGAAATTGAGTCCTAACCCTGTCGCCTCATCCTGCCAAGAGCTGCCCGGTTGACAGCACAAACAGACCATACTGGGTACGCTCTATCCCAGGACGAACCAGAGAATCTAAACTGAATAGATGGCAGCACTTAAACTGTACAGTAAATGAGGGAACCCAAATAACCGAATCTCAGGGACCCCAGCAGAAGAAGCGGCAGCAGGAAAGACCCCAGTTTCCGCCTGAGCTCCTCCCCACCAAACGGACTGACATACATCAGGCTCCCGAAACAGCAAAGCCAAGACTGTATTTGGATTTGTTAACTCCCTGGGCATTTTGCAGGCAAGTCTGGTTCTCATTGTCCACTGACTCGGTGATAAAATCAGGGCCTCTGCTCAGCTTGAGACAAGCCGTTCGTTTGGACGCCAACCTCTTTGGGTGGGAACGCCTGAGTGACTCCAGTCTGCTGGTGGAGTTCCTCCTGTCAGTCTTCCTAGTGCGTAAGGAATCAGCACCTCTGTCTTCCGTCATCCTTCCCTCACACGTCCTTCGATCCCCACCCCAGTTTGGGGGTCTTCTAAAAAAGCCAGCTTTAGCAGAGACATATGAGCCATCGCTGCTTCTGCTCACCAGAGCGGGATGCACAGCTGTAAAGAGCGAGAGCATAAACAGTCTATTTGAGTGACACGTGGAAGTGAAAGGGGAGAGTCTCTGGCCTCTGCAAAGTCCGCCCGGTGCCTCAGGGTCTTCGTATACAGTGGAGTGAGTGGGAAGGTAAGAAAGGTGTGGCTTTAAAACCTCGTCTAAATGAGGAGAATTGCCCCTCCTTTGAGTCTCAGCGAGGCAGGGGGAGAGCCAGGAACCAAGCCCAGAACACCCGGCCTGAATGGCTAGTAGTAACCACAACCGTCTTCAGTGAGCACTGATAAAGCAGGCACAGCTCCGAGGGCTTCCTGCCTATTAACTCACTGAGTCCTTATCGAAGCTCCAGGAGGTCGGTGCTGTTATTGATTCCACTCTGCAGATGGGGAAGCTGAGTCTGGGAGAGGTTAAGCACCTTGCCCCAGGTGGCCCATGGCTAGGCACACAACCAGGGGGCAGGCCTAGACTTCCAACCCTAGTCATCGGGCTCCAGAGCTTGACCTGTGATGCGGGAGGCTACCCTGTGGGGTCTCGGAGGCTCCTGGGACTGCTGCCAAGAATGACTACCTCCTGAGTGCCTTCCCTGTGCCAGGTGCGATTAAAGAAGCACTTTTCCTGCATTTTCTCCTGTAATCCTTACAGTCACTCTGAGGTTGATACAGTGCTTATTACACTTCGCATAAGAAAACTAGGGCTTGGGGAGGCTGAGTGACTTACTCAGAGTTGCATAACTAATATGTGGAGGAGTCAAGATTCTAGCCCCGAAGATCCTGGGAAGTTGGACTCCTGACGCTTGTGCCTTTATTGGGATGGAGGAGCTAGAGAATGGGAGTATGGTTAGACTTGCTGGCAATGACTCCCATTTGGCCCTCTGCTGTCCTTTGAGGGCCACAGTGGAAGAAGCAGCTCAGTGAGCCCTTCCATACTCAGAAGAGCCAGGATTTCCCATGGCTCCCAGTTTCCACCAGCCCATGTTGTCTGATGCCAGCATAGCACTGTACATAGTCGCTGACCCGGAACTGTGCTCAGTAAACTATTAGGGAAGCCGATATTGCCCAGTGCCTTCTTGCCTTCTTCCCTGAGTGAATAAATGAATGAATGAATGGATGGATGGATGATTGGACGGATGAATGAATTAGAAACTAGCCAGTAGTTAACAGATGCCTGACCTTACGTGCAATTTCTCTAGATTCATAGTCTCTAATGTAAAGAGAGTTACCCAGCTTTTGGTGGGTAAGAACATAGCTATTTTGCTTTGACTCTAAAGACTGGGTAAACCTGATGAAGGGGCTCCAGTCCTCTCCCTCTGGCTTAGCTGTAGGAGTAGCTGTACCATTGTGTTCCACTCTACGTAGTAAAACGACAACTATGAGGGTAATACAAAATGATACTGGTACAGTAACTAGTAGGTACTTACTGTGTTCAGTCTTGGTTGATATTTTTGCAAATAAACCTTTCTTAGTCCCACTTTGCCATGATAAAACTGAAGCCCATAAAGATTATGTAACCTGTGAAAGGCCACTTGCCTGGCAAGTGTCGAGGCAGAATTCAAAATCAGGGCTTCGCCTCCGAAGCCCTCTACTCTTAACCACCATGCGGTGCACTGAGTGAATTAAGTGTGGGGAAACTGAGGCCCAAAGATGCTAAATGTTCTGCCAAGGCCCTTAGTTGGTTTGTGATAAAGTCTACATTTGAACTCAGGCTACCTATGTCATCCTGTCTGTTCTAACAAATGCTCTCAAAGCCGGGCTCCGCATTCACTTCTCCAGGCAAGGGAAGGCTCAGCGTGGAGCCCTGCAGAAAGACCACCATGAGCAAGCGTGAAGACTGATGTGGGACAAGGCAGTCAGTAGTTCAGGCTTGCTTAAAAACTCACCTGAAATGGGAATCAATCAACTGGGCAAAATTCAGTTTTTGAGGTAGATCAATAATTTTTAAAAAAAAAAAGATTCTACCTCTGGGGCACCTGGGTGGCTCAGTTGGTTAAGTCTGATTCTTGATTTCAGCTCAGGTCATGATCTCAGGGTGGTGAGATCGAGCCCCGCCTTGGGCTCCATGTTGGGTGTGGACTCTGCTTGGGCTTCTCTCTCTCCCTCTGCCTCTGCCTCTCCACTCTCCTCACCCCAAAAAAAGACTCTACCTCAAAAGACTGATAGCCTTCTTTTGGGTATAACTACCCAGGTCTGTAAGAAAGGCATTTGAAGGTTGTAGTAGACTGTTCAATGGAATCTGGCCACGGATGGGGGGAAGCAGGTTAGTGTCCAGAAAAACTGGCCTTTCTGAGAAGAATAATTGATCAGCATACCTATCTATCCATTAATCTAGAAATACCTATTGGGTGCCTACTAGGACCAGGGCTCTGTGCAGAGGGAGAGAACCCCACTTCCTGCCCTCATACAGCTTACATTCTAGCAGGAAAAACTTCTATGAAACCAGAGCTCATAGTAAACTCTGATGGAATATGACAGAGGACATGTAGGGTACTATGAGGGTTCATCATGTGGTCTAGTTGCTTCCCATAGGAGATGGCATTTTAGCTGAGACTTGAGTGATGTGACAGTTAGCTAATATGAAAAGCAGGGAAGAGTGTTCCAAGCAGTGGGAACAGCATGTGTGGAGCCAGGAGGTGAGTGAGAGCCTGTGTTCAGTTGGATGACTGGACGATGTCTGGGCCAGTTGGATTTAGGAGTAGGGAGGGGACAGCATGCATGTGACTATCCAAGTTCTTGGGTATTGGGTGAAAAATGGAGCATCTCATGACCCTGAATGAAGTCCCCTATAATATGAAGATGTTGGCTATGCTTTCCCTGATCACAGAGTTCTCCCAGGGGATCATCTACTGACCTAGAAGTAAGAACACAGGTTGCTCTATGCCAAGTCAATTGTTCTTCATTTTGGAGGAAGTCATGAAAATTTCTGAGCTCTGGACCCTTTTCCCAGGAAAGAGCACACAACACACAGGATATGTTGTCTACCATCTCAGAAGGGTCACAGGTACCATCTGAAGCCCACCCGTGAAGTGAGGATGCCAGGAACCCTGTTGTGTCTGCTGTCATCTTGACTTTCACTTGGAAACAGTACTGGACACAAGCATTGAATGCCCTTTCTCTAACCTTGACACCTTTCCTGTCATGCAGGACTTCTGCTTACACATCTAAAGTCCCCACCTCTGGGTAACTTCCTGGGTTAATCAGCCTTCAGTGTAATTACTGTCTTATAGAAATTATAGTCTATAAACTCACCCAGATGGATGACCCTAAACATTGCACTTTTTTGCCCCATGGCAGGACAAAATGATATTATTATATGTCTGTTTTTACAGATGCTATTTCCTTTCCCACACTCACCTTTCTTTTTAAAGGAAGGGGCAGTGGGAAAACTATGGCTCAAGTATTGAAAAGAAAAAGATCGATAGTACCTTTGTTTCCCCTCTACACTGCTCATCCTGAAGTTGATTCCTTTGAGGATTGATAGGAATCACCCAGACCTGCCTCCTAGTTAGAGGAACACATCCTTTTTTTTTTTTTTAAAGATTTTATTTATTTATTCGACAGAGATAGAGACAGCTAGCGAGAGAGGGAACACAAGCAGGGGGAGTGGGAGAGGAAAAAGCAGGCTCATAGCAGAAGAGCCTGATGTGGGGCTCGATCCCATGATGCCGGGATCACGCCCTGAGCCGAAGGCAGACGCTTAACTGCTGTGCCACCCAGGCGCCCTGAGGAAAACATCCTTAAACTGGTGTTATACAAGGTCCCTATACAATGTGTCCCTTTCTCACCCCCATCACTCCCCTCCACCACTGACTTCATAGAGACTTCTTAAACAAGCCAGGCACCTACTGCCACAGGGCCTTTTCACTGCTTATTCTCTCTGCCTGTAATTCTCTTTCCCCAGACAACCACATGGTTCACTCACCACCTCATTCAAGTCCTTATTCAAATATCACCTATTCAATGAAGCCTCATCTGACCACCCAATTTAAAAATAAACTCTACCCCCTTCCCTGATTTATCTGGTACTAACCATCATCAAACATACTGTTGTATTTCACCATAGATTTTGTTTATAAGCCCCAGACAGACAAGCATATAGGCTGTTTTGTTCACTCCGCCTAGAATAGTATATGGCACATATTAGGGGTATTCAATCCATATTTAATGAACCAATGGACCAGTAATGTCCTGGGCAGGTTTGAGGCAAACAAGCATCTCGGGATCAGAATTATATATAGTGAATCCAGAAACCTACCTTCCAAAACTGAAGCATTGCTCAGGCCCAAAGAAATGAGAAAATCACACTCACCAAGCTCTTGGGTTCTGCTCTAGCCAACACCCTGATGAAAGCAATTAGCACCTTTGATTTGGAGAAATGATTTCAAGGCTCTCATGGGAGTAGATAACAATCTGAGGACCCCTGATCCAGGCAGTGATTTCCCAAGGAAATGAATTCAGCCTCTTTTGGTCTCCATCCTCTGTCTTTTCTTCCATATTTCCCTGACATTGAAAAGCTATTGCTCTTTTTGTGACTGAAATCGGTTCTCGCCCTTGGGTTCTCTGAGCCCAGTGATAGCCTTATTCTTTACCTCTAGCAGCACTGCCCCCTCCCCAAATGGAACCCTCTAGGATTCAAGCTTCCCCAAGAAAAAAGATGCCCTTGATGTTGCTATCAAGTGGCATTTACATTCACTCTTGGCAACTGTGGCAAAAGCCTCTCTTGCTCTTTGGTCTTTTTTGCCTCATCTCAAATGCACAATCATTTCCAAATTATTATATCACCTTTTGAGTTTTCTTCCCATGTCCCTGAGGCTGTGGGCTCTATTGTTGGAAACCCTGACCACTGCTGTGGAGATATTAAATTAAGCATTGCAGCTTAGCATGGAATGTGTAGATACTTGAAGCAGAGTTTAAAAGACATTCTGATTTCCTAGAAATGTAACAGTATATTGCCTTGGAGCAGAGAGCAGTGCAGGAAGGAGCCTCCCGCTCCAGCGTCGAGTCTGCCGCTCTTCAACGAAAAGGAGGTTAAATCACGAGCTGAGTGTAGAGCATGTGAAAGGTTGAGGATGTGTTCTGTTTAGGAGACCCTGTAAACGGACTTGTTTTGCTGGGAGGAGGAATGAATCATTTCAGCCGTGCACACCAGCTGCAGCCTGTGGAAGTAAAGCGAGGGCTTTCCCACAGCATCCGCTGTATATTTCATTGTTAGAGCTTTGCATTTTGACAGGTAGTTCTTATCCTTCTGGAAAGAGAGGTCTGAAGCCAGCAGCTGGAGGAAGACCTGGCAGGGCCTGCTGTCTAAATGGAGAGCAAGCATGTGCAGCGAAACCTCATTATAACATGACCTGTTATTACATGGATTTTGGTATCCCCTGGGGCAGATATGTCTCCCAGTGCAGAACACCTCCATAGAGCAGATGCCTGTTGTAACTTGTCATGGCCAGACTACAACCTTGTCCCAGAATCCAGTGTTATAAAGGGGTGTGTGCCACTTCTTAAAAAGTCGATGAACATGCCAAACGCAGGTTGTGAATTATGTACGCTCTGCAAGCGGAGGGTGAAGTCTGCGTGTGGTGCGTGGCAGGTGCGCACTGAGGTCCTTCCTCTCATGGAACTTACATTGTAGAAGGAGAATGTGCTAGATTGGCTGCCAGAATGTCCCCAGTTCTTCAGGATCCATATATCTATACCCTCTGCCATGTGGTTTTGTAGCTCCTCGCATAAAGAGGTGGGATTCTGTTTCACCTTCTCTTGAACCTGGACTAGTCTTGAGACTTCCTTTAGCAATCAAAGTGTGCTGGAAATGACAGCATGCCAGTTCTTAGCCTGAGCCTTCAGAAGCCTTGTGAACTCCTTCTCTCTCGCTCTCTCTCTCTCCCCTCCCTCCCTCTCCCTCCCTCGCTCCCTCTCGGAACTCTGCCTAGCCACATGAAAACAAGCCCATGCTAGCCTGCTGGTACATAAGAGGCCATGTATAGGAGAGTGTAGTTGTCCCAGCCAAGACCATCCTATACTAGGTCATAGCCTGCCAACCCCCAAACGTGTGAGACAGCCCAGCTAAGATCAGCAGAGCCCTCTAATAAACCCCTGTAGACACATGGGTGAGCCTAGCCAGGACCAGATGAATCACCCAGTTGACCTGTAAACTCATGAGCAATAGTAAACGGTCACTATTTTAAGCCACTGAGTTTGAGGGTGCTTTGTTACATAGCTAACTAATATAGGAAGATTGGTGATATGTTAAGTGAACAAATACGTAGACAACTTACGTCTTATTTCAGAAAGAGACAACCGCCTTGAAGGAAATAAAACAGGGTCACATGATGGGGAGGGACTTGTGCAGGCTACTTTGTAGAAGCAGGGCAAAGGCCTTTCTGAGGAGGAGACAGGTGAGCAGACCCTGAAGGATGGCGAGGATGCTGACCGTGGGAAGAGCAGAGGCACGAGCTGTCCTGAAGCAGAGAGAAGCAGGTACAAAGGCCCTGGGGCAGGATTCCAGGAATAATGAAGTAGGAAGGAAAGGGCAGGAGAAGAGGTCTGGGAGAGAGGCAGGGGCTAGACTCTGTGGAGTGTGGATTTGGGCGCACGTGCTGGGAGCAGCCACAGAGGACTTTGATACGGGAGAGTGATGACCTCATGCCCTCCCTCTGGCTGTGGTGTGGTGTGAGGGTAGCTGCAGGAACCCAGTGGGTGCACCCCTGCCCGAGTCAGATGGGAGACGCAGCTCAGAGGAAGATGGCCCTAAGCAGGCAGACCCCCTTTATGCCTGCTACAGCACTCACCATGGCCTTCCTTGTCCAGAGCCTGCTGCATACCTACCTGAGCCCCCACCGGGTAATGGCGAGCTCCACGAGAGGGCCTTGTCTGCTTCGTTTCCCCATCTCCAGTGCCTAGCACATAGTAGGGCCTGAGTAAGTGCTTGCCTTCGGAAAGCTCTGTTTTACATGTTGGATCCTAACTCATGCTTGATGTCCTGTGCAGTCTCTTCTGTTTCACTCCATGCCTTGGGAGGGGTGCTCTTCCTCTTTCACAGGACTGTGGAGGCCCCATGAAGCCTCCAGGACACGGTCTTTTCATTACAAAGCATCTCTTAATGGCCTGTGGCCACCGCCCAGTGGGTTCCTCTCCAAGGCCTGGAGAGCAGTGCGTGCCTGGGCTCTGTTTGGGGTTCAGTCTGACTCATCAGGTGACTGTGGGGAAGTCTTTAGGGTTTTTGGCACCTCTTTCTCCTGCTGTAAAATTCTTCTGGTCTGCGCTTCCCACCAACCCACCTCGAAGACTCTCGAGTGCTACAATCCCGTGTTTATGGAACCCCCGCAGCGACGGAGGCAACCAGTGGGAGCAGATGCTACATTTGGGACCCTGCCCTGATGAGCTAGTGTTCCCCAAGTGCCTTGGGAATCACAAATAAAGGAACTTTATGAGGATATAACCTTATTATTTTTACCCTGTCTCTCACTGCCCTTTTATTAGTAGAATTATTTGGGGCTGGCCTTCTCCTTTCAACTGGCATAAATTTTCTTTGACTCAGCTTGGCTTTTTTTTTTTCTTTTTTTCCTAGGGAGGTGGGTGGAATTTAGAATTAAAAAGTAGCAATGCAGGGGGAATGCAGACTTGTCTTAAATTTCACAGCAGTTCATGAACTTCAGGAAATCTGAACACACAGCATGCAATTAAGAGCAGGAGGGGATTTTTTTTTTTTTTTTAATCAGTTGTGAAAGAGAAGGTGGCCGGGTGGAGAGGGGCTGCTTGCTGGTCTCTGAGGTTGGAAGGCAGCTCTGGAGACGGGGCAGACAACAGCCTGTTGGCAAGCCACAAGCTTCGGCTTGCCTTTTGATCTTTTATCACCTGAACTGTCTAGGACCATGTGTGACAAGTCCCTTCTCTGGACAGAGAGACTAGAGCCATGGTCTAGGGACTCTGAATAGGGCTCAGAAAAGGCCAGGGGGCCCTGAGGGTGTGATATCACCCCCTAGAATGTTCTCCCCTGAGCATCTCATGATGCTGTGTGACTATGCTTGTCACCATTTTGAAGCTGTACTTTTACAACATGGGTCAGTGGGACAGGAAACCAGGAAGAGGCCATCAGCTGAAGCTATAAGGTGACTGACTGAAAGGGCTGTCAATCAGCGGGAAGGCCCACAAGATGGTAGCCTTACTTCAGAGCTGGTTATCTACCTGTCCTCTTGGCTGAGAGCTGGAGAGGGAAAGCCCATCTCCTGTGTCTACTCCGGAGATGGGGAGACAGGGTGGTGACATACAAAATGCCAAAGGACCAGTGCTTGCAGCCCTGCAGACCTGGATTCCGGTCCTGCTGCATCACTGCCCTTTGGCACACCCCTTCACCTCTCTGGGCCTCAGTTTCCTCATCTGTAAAATTAGCTGTATAGATATAGTTGTAGACATATCTCCCTTGAAGGATTTTAGGTGTACCAAGTT
Source organism: Ursus arctos (assembly GCF_023065955.2). Lineage (NCBI taxonomy): Eukaryota > Metazoa > Chordata > Mammalia > Carnivora > Ursidae > Ursus > Ursus arctos. Next base: position 37,848,075 of record NW_026622808.1, on the reverse strand, counting down.
TTGAGGGATAAATGAGTGTATTTTCATAGTTCTGAAATGCCCTTCCGTTTATTGACTCTTTATGAGCCAATAGTTCAGAAGAGGACCCAAAAGTGACCACTCCTTTGGTGTGTGGTTTCTCTATCATGGACGGAGTGGTGCTTGTGTGGCAGTGGGGATCTGCTAGGGCTTTCGAACTGGCCCAGGGAAACATAAGAGCCCATTCTGACCTATGTCTGGGGCGGGGGTGCTAGTGATATAGTTAATCTATGTCTGACTCTCTGAAGAGAAGTTATAGGACTTTGGGGCTTGAGGGACCAGACTTGATGACCACAGTCACAGTAACAAAGCCACCATCATTCGAGCTCTCCTATGAGTGTCACCCAGTGAACATCTTGAATCCTCAAATGATTCTGGAAGACTCCTATCCTCATTGCTCATATGCACAACACAAAGCCAATGGAGGCTCGGAGAGGCACATTGATTCACCCCAGGTCACATACTGATGGGCGACAGACCCAAGGCCACAGGAATTCTCCTTGACACCGCCATCATGGGCATCTTCCTTCTCTTGGACATATCCAGTAGCAGAGAGCCCGTCATCCATAGGATGATCGATTCTCGACATCCTTTTATTTAGGTTCGTGCATTGGCCCGACGACTTGGGAGAGAAAATTTTGTTTTATTGCAATATTTCCTCAAGGGACTTTGGCAAAGGAAGGTCCTATCAAAGATTTTGTCAGGGATTTGAGAGAGAAACACTACCAAATAGTGTAGATGATACAGGAGGAATTTGGAGCCATTTGGGCCCAGGTTTGAATCTGGGCCCTTCGGCTGTACAGCATTGAAGCCTTGAGTGAGTCACTTCACTTCAGAGAGTCAGAGGTCCTCTATGGACCACAGTTCCCTCACTGGTCAAATGGGAGTAACGGAACCTACTCTTCAGAGCTCTATTTATAGGGATAAAAAATAGTACATGCAAAGTCCTAGGCCTTTGTAAGAACTCAACACAAAGTAACTGCTAATAATAGTAATGGTAATTATTATAATTACTACTACCAGCCCTAGCAGGACGGTGTGTAACCTGTGCACAAAATGCCAGGACAAATTCTCTCAATTCTAAAACACCCTCAATTCTAAAACACCCCTCCCATCTATCAACAGCTCTTGGGTGATGAAAAGAAACACTACATCAAGTGCATTCATCAAATGTAAACTCTATTCTCATTTCAGAAAACCTTAAAGGTAGGGAAAGTATGTATTTTAAGACTGTGGAAATTCGTGGCTCTTCCTCACACCAAAAAGTTTGTAGACAGAACCACTATTACTTAGGCTGATGGCCTGTGGCAGACTTCCTGGATGCCTGAACTGCGTGCATGCAGAGTAAAGATGGGGCGGGGACCTGGGAGCTCAAGAAGGTCCAGGCAGCTGACTCTGGCAAGCAGATGACTAAGGGACTGACAGACACTGGTTGTGCAAATGGAGGAAGTAATGATTGTGAGGAACAATTATTCCTCACACAAGGGGTAGCCCAATGGGTCATCAGGCTACCCCAGTCTTCCCTTTTATAGGCTGCCTCCAACTAGCTGTGACATTGCCTCTTGGTGCTGCCTTCCAGCTCGCTACCAGATGGCGGTTGTGGCCCCTGCTGTCCTGATTGCCCTCCCATCTGTTGCTCTTCACATCACCATTCCAGATGTGGGAGGCATGCGAAGAATAGAGTAAATCATAAAGTTCAATGATCATATTAATGGCTAACGTTCACTAAGTGCTTCTGCTGCCCAGCTCCATGCAAAATGCATCATCTCGGGCAATTCTCAGATAAGTCTATGGAACCATGACTATTGTCGGTGACCATTTTGCAGATAAGAGAATTGAGTCAGAGAGAAAGCTGAATATTTCCTAGTAAGTAGTGGAGGTAAAATTCAGTCTGTCCAACATCAAAGCCCATTCCTTACCCACACTTTTATGTGTCGTGTCCTGTAATTCTATCACATTCCAGAAATACTTGCTTTGAGACAGGAATACTGGTGAGGAAGGAAGTGGTACAGGTAGAGAATTCTTGGAAAGAGCTTGGGGGTTTGGAGTCAGACCTGCTTCGGGACCATTTTGTTCCCTTCTCTGTGTCTCAGAGAAGTTGAACAATTTGCTCAAGGTCACAGAACCTGTAACAGTGGCTTCAAATGCCCTGCAGTCCCCTTAGCTCCCAGAGGACATCTACAGTGCTTGGAAGTATCACTTGTTGAGTCAAAAGAATAAAGCACAGAAAGCCTTTTAGTGAGATTATCTGGAGCGACCTCTTCACAGTAGAAAGAGGGAAACTGAGGCCCTGAGTAGTCACCCAGCTGAGGCTTTTGAATGCTGAACAGAATTTGACTGTTTGAAGGAGGCCATGTGGAGTAATGGAGAGATTTTGAAGCCAAGTATTTCGAGTTTACGTCTGGCTGCACCCTCACTGTGTGCGTGGGCAAGTCCTTTACCACAATCAAACTCCATGTTCCCATCTGAAAATGGAGACGGTGATACCCCTTTGCAGGGTTATTGCGAGGTGTGGCTCTCTCATACACAAATTGCCCAGAATGGTGCCCTGCATGTAGTGACTGCTTGATAAATATTACTTATTACTTTGTAGAAGATTCCAAATATCCCCCAGGGGACCAAAAAAAAAAAAAAGTCACTGGTGTTATCCTAGCATGGGATGATTTCAGCTCTTTCTTTCTGATGCCAGCCCAGGTGTTTATGGGAGATTTGGGGGATGGGCCTGAGGAAGGCTAATGTTGGGAATGGTGTCCCCCTTCCACCACCATGTGCGAACTTTCAGATCCCCGTGCCTCTTGCAGCTATGCTCCTCTAGCTGGAGGACCGGTGGCTGCGACGCATGTAAGTAAGGCGACAAAGCCTGCCTGGCCCCCAGTCCACGTTCTGGCTGTTCCTGAAGTGCTGCCAGGACGGGACCATAAAAGGCGAGGCTCCCTGGCTGTTGTCTTTGTTCTCCTTGCTAGCTGGAATGTCTCATAATGACAGGCAGCCAAGAAAAGCCCCTTCGATGTCCTAGCACACTCTCCCTTCAGCAGCACCATCAGGCTTGCCCTGTTGGGCCACACTAAGCCTGCAGGTGGCAGGAGGAACGGCACCCCCTGGGTTGGGAGAGACCACCTGAATTTTGGCCAAGGTTGTAGCCTGGTGTGAGGAAGGAAGAAGCCTGAGGAAATAATGGACAGGGAATTTTTGTGGACTTTGAAGTTTGGAGGCAGGGCTGCAAGAGTCATCTACTTAGTCAGTCTCCCACGAATATTAATTGAGCACCTACTGTGTGCTGGATACTGTGCTCGTGTTGGACAATAGAGGCTCTACTATTATTCAGGTATGGCGAGACCAACAGAGCAGGAGACAACTTTCATTGGAAAGATAGCTCGCTACTCAGACCCCGAGGAGACACACCATGCCACACGGGGCCACACAGGGAAGCAGCAGGGTCAGTCAGGAGGCAGAGGGGATGAGGGGAAAGTGGGCAAGAACCTTTATTGTGGTTTCCATCGGAAAAGGAAGAGAAGGCAGAGTAAACAGGCTTAGGATTGGCTAGTGTGAATAACTTTGGCAGTCTCTGGGTTGGGGTGAGGTACCTGGCCCAGGGAGATTAGGGCAGAGGAATATTAGCCTGGAGTGTTAAAGAGTTCTGTGAGTGCCCCGTAAAGGACGTAGCTGGGGTGCATGGGCTTTGGTTGATTGGTTTGCATCTGAAAGCCATGCAAGTCACATGCTATCTCTCAGAATTGGCTGACCCTCAGATGATCGGTCTCCCTAAGGATTAGTAAGGCCCCCCGATGTCAAGACATCGGAATAAAAAGACATGTTGGGTACAGCTAAGGTTGGGGGGAGGTACATGGTACACAAAACAGACCTGACCCCTGTCCTCAAGGAATTTTCCATCCAGCGAGAAAGAGGACATCAGATTACTGATTGTTACGAAACACGTCGAGAGGTAAAATAGGGAAAGAGCAGATTTCTTTGGGATTTTTCGTTTAAGTAAATATCCCTGATGGCCTGAAAGAGCCCTCTGCACAGAGAATGGGTATGGAAAGGACACATCACTTCTCATTACTGATGTTGATCGGAATCTTCTAAACCAATTAAAAATTGGAGCATCTCAAAAGTGAGAAGAAAACAGAATGACGGGTACGAGGGGAAAGACCAGAAGTGAGGGAAAGGTGGAGAAGAAAGGGAAGCCACAAGGTTTCGGAGTTTTCCTTGAACTTCCTTATCGCGTGCCAGTCTTACTGGCCTATCTGACCATCGACCATCTGTGCTTCTCCTGGGATGTCAGCGGCCAGCTAGAGAAGATCGTCAGTACTCTTTGAACTCCTGGGAGAGATGTCCTGCAGAATAGCCACCTCTTCCAATCTATGCGTCATCTGGCTGCTGCAACTCCACCTGGCCCTCCATCCACATTCACCTTCCAATCCCAGACCATTTGGAACCAACCTGGAAGTCATTATCTCGTCAAGTTACGTTGTCACATCAGCAAGTGGGAAACCATAACCCTAGATATAAGACCTGGAATTTGCTTCTCCTCTGGCTGACGTTCCTATTCGGACCACACTGTTATTATGCTCCTTCCCAATGTCCAGCGCTGCATTCTCCTCCTCTCCTGGGCAACCGACGGTGACAGCAGACCAGGACAAGAACCATTAGGGAGCATGAAATTGAACAGGGGAGGGGGGTGATTCAAGGCACCATTAATCCTGGGGAGGAAAGGAGAGTCAATGAATATAAGTAATGAAGCCATCTTGGAAGTCATCATCTAAAAGCAGAAATTTATTGCCTGTGTTCTTTCTATCCCCAAACTTCAGGCACCACAAAATGATAATCAAGCCCAATTAATTACCTGTCATGTCATTTTAAAAAAGAGATGAATAGTGAAATGTTTTTAAATTCTTGACTTAATTGAAATCAGTGTTTATGCGAGTTGCCCAAGTTTTAAGAATGTGTGTGACGGGCTGAAAATGTTAGCATTAAGGAGAGTTTCAGGCACATCAGATGCGAAAACATTGAAAACCATTCGTCTAATTTAATTGTCAAGTTGTGCCAAAAACGCTAACGTGATATCTTTGAAGAGTAATTGGTACAAAGAATATCCTCAAAGAGAAATATTTCCACACGTCTGGCTCTTATCTTGCCCTCGTTAAAATTTTTTTCCTCCTCGTTGGCAGAGCGAGTGCATGCTCCTTCCCTGCCCCTTCCACACCGAGACCCAACTTGTTCTGCAGATTTTTCAGCCACTGAACTTTAACATGTTATCAGGATGAATGCAGATTCCTTCTTCAGATTTGGCCCAAGATAATCATGGAGGGATTTTTTAATCCTTTGTTGCTGCCAAATGTGGTCTTCTCTTGTATTTGTTTAATCAGCTAGGTTGGAAAGTTGCTGCCAGCTCAGCTCCTTGGAGACAGGGGTACCTGCTCACTGAAGTGGGATGAATTCTGGGGTTTCAGTGACATTTCCTTGAAGTGGGTCCAGAGGCAACTTTTCGCTCCTCTCCCTCAATCACATTACCCAGAAGTTCCTGGAATGGTCCCAATGAGAGATGAGTGAAAGGTGAGGAAAATGGAGAGCCCATTCCATTTTCATCACTCTAAAAAGGAGAGGAGAAAAAGAAGCAGTGGTCCCCAGACCAGGGGGTGATGAGAGCCACCCACAGCGTCCCTGCGACACTAGCTTTCCATGCTGCTCGCGGGGGCTACAGGTGACCTGACAGCTTACCGGAATCTCGCATGACCTTCCTGCGCAGTGCCTGTGTCTGCCAGGGCCTGGAACACCGGCTCTGCCTCCAGCCACATTCCAGAGCCCCCTTCCTCTGCTCCACCTCGGCCTCTCCCATGTCACTTGCACCTTCCGGTACCATGGCAACTACTCACCTATCTCGTTCCCTGTCTCTTGCCCCTTGGAGGAATTTAATCTCCTTGAGGGCAAGGAGCTTTGTCTTGTTTGCCGTGTGCCTGACACATAGTAGATACTCAGTAAAAAATCGCTGAAATGATGAATGGAGATTTAAGTATTCACAAAATTATTGACATACTTAATCTCTATTAAAAGGAGTAGTCAGGGACTGCTAGCCAGATAGTCTTGTTAGTCCTCATAGATTCCATACATTTAAAAAAATAGTCTAAATCTTTTTTTTTTTTTTTAAAGAACAGAATGCCAAAAGGCTGGCTCTTGCTCTGATCACTAAAATCTCGGTGTCAGCCTTCTGGAAATCAGCCAGCGCTGTGCTCTGTCTAGTGGGCAGGATGCCATGTGCCTGTGCTACCGGACAGAGCTTCATAACTCGTGAGCTTTTCCAGCCTTGCCCTCCAGTCAGCCTGCTGAAAAGGTTCTGACTTTGCCAGCCGAGTCGCCCCCACCGACTTTACCCTGTGTGGAGGCTGGCTGTGCAGAACCGGGCACTTGGCTTCTGTGGTGCAGAATCCAGGGAATGATCTGTTTGGGGGAGAGTTAGGACTTCTTCCTTGAAGAAGGAAGGAGAATTTGTTGAAGGAGATTTGGGAGATGAAGGGATATAGGAGGAACTGGGACAGCTGCAGGGAAGGAGAGAAGTAGAGACAGATGAAGGGGGTTTTACTCTGCTCTTCTGGACTGGGGTGGTCATTGGGGCCCTTCCCCAGTCTCACTCTGGGCACAAGGCCTCTCCTCCTGAAGTCAGACTTGACCTTGTGTCTTGCTCTGACTAATGAGATACAGAGGTGATGTGCGTTACTTCTAGGCAGAAGCTTTTAGAGCCATGTGTCATCAACCTTGCTCTGCCTTCCTGCCTTTCTGGCTGTGGGAGCAGGTGCCAAGATGGAGCCCAAGGAACCACTGCCAGCAGGACCCCTTGCTGACCCTCAGTAGACACACAGTGTGAGAAAGGAATGAACTTGGCTGTGTAAAGCCGCTGTGATTTCAGTTTGTTTGTTCCTACAGTATAACTTGGCGTATTCTGGCTGATATGTGGCCAATGCCCATTGTAGTGGTAAAGACAACCCAATCAAAAAATTGAATTTGTAAAGAGAGTCTTTTCATTAATTGACTGATGAGTTAATTAATACAATAAATGTTTACCGAGCACCAATAATGTGGGCCAGCCCCTGGTTGCAGCACTGGAGACACATCAATGAACAAAACAAAAGTCCCTACACTTGGCAAGTTTATATGCTCGTTCAGGGAGACACAGGATTTGGAAAAGGTAAATATGGAAAATATTTGTTGATGAGAAGTGCCTCTGGTTCATATTGCTAAGGCGAATGGAACCAGAAAAGAAGAGGCTATGAAAGGTTTGGGACAGTTGAAGTTTTAGCTAAGGATGCTTGGAAAGTCCTCAGTGAGGATGTCCTATTTGAGTGAAGGCCTAAAGGAGGTAAGGGAGTGAGCTTTGCTTATGTCTGGGGGAAGAGCATTCCTGGTTGTCAGAACAGCCAATGCAAAGGCCCTGAAGTAGAATGTGTGTGACATGTGTTCATGAAACTTGACATGAATATGTTGAGCACTGGGAAAGCAGCAGGGGATGAGTCAGAGAGACCATGTAAGGCCTCATAGGCCACAGGGAGGACTTGACTTTGCTGTGAGTGAGAAGGGAATTCATTGGAAGGTTTTGGGCAGATGTATGTCATGATCTGACTTTATTTTCACGAGAATTCTCTGGCCCACTTGAAAATAGACAGGAGGGGGCAAGGGCCAGGAAGGCTGGTAAAATAATCCAGAAAAGAGATAATGAGGATTTGGACAAAGACGGTTATGGTGGAGGTAAAAGGAAGTGGTTAGATTTTTGATAGGTTTTGAAAGAAGAAATGACAGTATTTGCTGAAGGATTGAATGTGGAGTGTGAAAGACAGAAGTCGAAGATGGTGCCAACGTTTCAGCCTGAGAAGCTGAAAGAGTGGTGTTGCCACCATCTGAAATAGGGAAGATTACCGAAGGGGACGAATTGATGATCGGGAGCTAGGTTTGGGAAATGTTAATTCTGAGACGTTGAATAATTCCCCTCCCACCTCCTTACCACTCTGAGCTTGGACCGCACGGGTCCCAGCTTTATAAATATTGCCAAGTTGAACCAGGAGCATGGTTTAACTAGCACTGACCCAAACTGTAGACTTCTTGTGCCCACATGTGATTCATCACAATTTAGGGGGCAGCCTTCTGGGAGATACCAAGAGAACATGAGATTTCTCTCTCAATAAGAGCTTACCATTATGAAATGTATTTGGCTAGTGGGACCCATACACTTATAATGAGCTGAATATAGATTCAACTGAGCTATAAAATAAAATAATAACTGTTTTAATATACAACATGTCCCTGCCAAGGCAGCTGAAGAGAGGGCTATGAGCAATAAAATTAGTCCGGAGAAAGAAATGAAAAACCACTGAACACAGCCACCTTCTAAAAGGAAACAGATTAGAAGGGCCCAAAGAGGGAAGCCATCACCAGGAGTGAAACTCACCAGATAGCAATAAAACAGTTGTGAGGGGAAAGGCCGGAAGGAAATTTTCCAGGCTGCTGTCTGTTGCTCCACTAATCACTGGGGTGACCTCATCCATCCCTCTGGCTTCATCTTCCATCCATGGGTGATGACTCTGAGGCCTGAAGCAGGCCTCCAGACTGCTGTCTCTATCCCCAGTGGTAATTCTTCACGGTGTCTTCTCACCCTCGTTCCAGCTCTGGACCTCCTTCTGAAAAACTGGAAATCGTTGTTATCTCTTCCACCTCTCCCACCTCCTATACCCAACATGGTGGCCCTACTATGTCCGTTTCTTACCATCTCACCATGCAGCCCATCATCTCCTGGCTGGACCACAGCAGCCTCCCAGCCGGTCATCCTGCTTCCACCCTGGTCTCAACACATTCATAAGGATCAAGTCTTAAAATGAAAATCAGATTAAGCTCTCCCTTAAAACCCTCCAATAGGACTTGTTTCATTTGGATAAAATCTGAAAGACTTATCAGGGCTTCAAAGCCCCATACAGTGAGGGACTTGCCCACCTCTCCAACTGTACTTTATCCCACTCTTCCCTTTGCTTACTTGGTCTTCTATCTATTCCTCATGCACATCAAGCCCCTTCTGGCCTCAAGGTCTTTACACAGGCCTACCTTACTTCCCAGAATGCTTTTTCCCAGATCTGCAGATGGTGGTTCAAGCAATCTTCCCCTGACCTCCCCTGCCCACACCATTATTGATTACTCTCCATCATATAACCTCAGCTAGTTGTTTTCATGACAGTTATAACCTTAGGAAAGGATCTTATTCGTGTACTTACATATTGCCTGCCTTCTCCAACTATATGTAAGTGCTATGAGAAGATGGACTCTCATTTCCTTCTGGATTTTCAGCACCTAGAATGTGGTCTAGTGTACATACATCCGTATTTGTTATATGAATGCTCAACATAAATGACAATGAGAATTAATTGAATAATCACTTTGCATCAGGCATAATACATGCATGGCATTTGTTTACTTTGTTCCCTGCACATCTAACAGTGCCTGGCACATAGTAGGTGCTCAGAAAATTTTTTTCATGATGAATGAATGAATGTAATTCTTCCTGTAACCCATTTTGCAGGTGAGAGGTTACACCTTCGCCCAAAGTCTCACAGTTGCCAAGCAGTGAAGCCTGGGTTTGAACCCACACGGTCAGACTAGAGCAGATGCTCTTGACACACAGTAGGACATTCAATGAGTGGATATCACAGCATGAAAGTCAAATTTACTTAAATCCAGAGCCAGAAAACTCAGTGGCCAGGACATTTTTCCCCCCCAGGCTTAGAGACCTCTGCCTCCCCACTGGATGTAATAATTTCATTTGAGGCATGAGGAAGAAGAAATTTGGAATTTGAGGGAAGTGTATTTTTGGATTTGAAACTTGACAGCAAAAGCCTTTTGACTGGCCTTGATTTCAGTTGCCATTGAATGTGCCTGTGAAGAGAGAGCATTATATCTAGCTCAGTGCTGCCCACAGTTTGGAGGCTGAAATCAAATGATTATTTCTGAAAGTATTTTATTTTAAAAGCCTTTGAGTGACAAATGATGTAGCAAGTTTTCAACACTGTGCTTCATGTGGTTTCAGTTGCCAGAGGGTGACTTATGGCCAAGCCTGGGCGCTCTAACCCAAGTCAGCTTACATGGGCCTAGGCCGTCATCTTTTTATTATAGTCAATAAAGGTTAGCACATTTTCTTTTCTGAGTGCTTTATTGTTGTCCTGATGGGAACATCTCAGAGGTGGGAAGGAATACCAGTACAAGACAATAGAGGGCCGTGCAGCTGCGGAGCGTGGGATCGCGGGCCCCGTGCAGGGCAGAGGCGCACGGCCAAGGTCAGAAAGGGTTCATCTGTACGCTCTGCCCGTGGAGCTGACTCCTTCCCTCTCATCCCTGCCGACTTCAGATCTGTTGGCCCCCAGGTCCTCAACTTGCAGGTGGTTAAAGCTTTTTCGAGTACAGCTATCTGGTTGTTGTTATGAAATACCCATTTTATGCAATAACCACTTGTCTTAATGTGTACTCTGGATATTTCACATGCGCCGCTTATTCATTCCTTAAACAACTATTTTCGTTGGAATTAAGTTTGGCTTCGAATGACAGAAATTCTAAAAAAAAAATCGTGAAATTTATTTTTTTCTCATATAAAATAATTCTGGGAAGAGGCAGTCCATGTTCAGGGAATGGGTGTCATGATGTCATCAGGAACGCTGGTTTTTTTAATTTGCTGCTCTTCTAGCCTAGCAAACTGTGGCCTACAGCCCACCGCCTGCTTTTGTAAATAAAGTGTTATTGGAACACAGCCATGCTTGTTCATTTACGTATTGTCTATGCCTGCTTCTGCACTACAACGGAGTTGAGTAGCTGCCACAGAGAACATATGGCCTGCAAAGGCAAGAATACTTGCTATCCGACCCTGAAAGGAAAACATTTGTTGATGCCTGTCCTAGGACATGGTTTCTGCCTTCTGATTCAAAATGGCTGCTGAAGCTCCAGCCTTCATGGCTGTATTCTAGGCAACAGGACTGAAAAAAGGATAAAAGAAGAGCCCTTCTTCTTCCTTCATGGACACATCCTAGAAATTGCAGGTAACTCGGCTGCTTACATTTCGTCAGTCAGAAATTAGGCAAATGGTCACACACAGCTGCAAGAGAGGCTAAGAAATACAGTCATTATTCTAGGAGCCAGGAGCCCATTTAAAAGTCAGGGATCCTAAGACTAAGAAGAATGGCAAACAAAAGATGGACAACTAGCAGTATGTCTGTCACAGGAATTCTGCAACTTAGATATTATTCCCACGTGACAGTTGGGAACACTGCCTCTCGAACATGTCAGCAATTTATAAGCCACACCCCAGTTTCACAAATAGTTAAAATGTGAAAAAAAAAAAAATAGGCCACTTAGAATGGGAGGATTGGAGGACATCAGGGAAATATCTTCCTTTCCTAATTTTCCACTGTACCAAAACACTAAAACTGGACCTCCGAGTCCATATCCTTCAAGCTTTCCTTCTTCCCCTAGACTTTGTCCACCTTCTTCAAGTGCCGAATGGGGCCTTCCTGGTTCCAAATAGCCACACATCTCCCCATCTCCAAAACACCAAGAAGAAAGCCGCTGCTTGACTCAACAGGGAGATCCTTTAGGGTGAGGCCTGTGTTCTAATCATCTTAGGATCACTCAGCCCCTTATACAGGTTTTGGAACAAAATAGATGTTTAGCAAACCATTACCAAACCGAACACAGTTAAATGGTGAGTTTCTTTGAAGTAATAACCATGTCATCCTTCTCCTTTGTCCAGTTTCTTTTATGGTCTTGATCATGCTGCAAATATTGTGGGTAACTGTATCAGTCAAAATTAGTTCAGTTCCAAGTAGCAGAGCCCAGCTCAAACTGGCTGCAACTGAAAAGAATATTTATTGGCTGATGTTACTGAGAAGTCCAGGCAGGGGTGGTGGTTCTATTTGCAGGCACAGCTGGATCTCAGATCTCTCTGCTTCTGTCTTCCTATGTATGTATGTATGTATCTATCTATTCATCCATCTATCTATCTTTCCCACCCCTGTTGCATTTATCTCTCTTCTCTGCTTCTCTGAGGATGTTGGCTTCATTCTCTTCTAGAAAAGGCTGGGGGAAAGTAGCAATTTCTCCACATCCTATGGTCCTTTCTCCCCAGGATCCTGGAGGAAAATGGTTGGTGTCTCTCTCTTTCTGTCTGTCTCTCATATGTTCACTTATCAGAGGTTATGGAAGACTCAGATGGGGAACTTGCCATCCTTGAGCCAATCACCATGACCACGAATAATCTGACTGGCCGGGTCCAAGTTAGGAACCCATCTGAGGATTGGGAAGGAATAGGTCGGCCCCTCCAGACTCCGGACGACATAGGGAGGGTCTGGATGCCAGATATGCAAGAGCAATCTATTGTGCTCTTTTTGCTCTTTTTAGACGTGGTTCTTGAAGTAAAAAAATATAAAGGGTTTAAGGATGCACACATACCCATCAGTCCATTAGCAAAATTCTCTCTGAGGAGCAGAATTCAGATGGCCATTCAGGGGAAACAGCCCACCTTACATATTACTAAGAAGCGATTATTATTTTTTTAAACATTGATGAAGGTTTTAGAAGCTCAGCCTTTCAAACCTCGCCACCATCTTTTCCACATGTGTGCCTTCTCTCTGGTATTTGGGGCAGATATTCAGGCCTTTTCCTTGTACATCAGTTATTGTTTATTTGGGATCCATGTGTTTCTTTGACCTTCCATGCAAGGTTGATGGATGGGTTTTTAAGCATCTTTAAATGAATTACAATATATGCCAAACTTATATTTTTGTAATATTTCTGCCAAACTGGCTACAGTGGATGGCTTATTTCCACATTCCTCTGGAATGTGCACGTTCATAAAATTTTACGCCTGTCAGTTGGTAATTTGCCAACATTCATTTGCTATCACATCATGATCGGTTTTTTTTTAAGCCACAACAAAAAAATTTAAACACAGGTATTAGCATAGACAGAAATGTCTTCCAATAGCATGTCATTTGGGATGTCTTGGCTGGAGAAAGATAAGCTCCGTAAAAGAAGGTGCAGCTGGAAGGAAATACAAAAAGGGACGGGAGGGTGACTGTGCTGGGTGCGCTTGGCGTTCCTGGGTGCTGCACAGACTCTCAGGCCGCTGACCTGGGAGCTTGCTTTCTCTGCAGTCAGGGTGTAAAAAACACCGAGATTGTTCTCATGTGACATGCCCAGACTCAAGTAAGCTCTATTTACCCCTATTCTGTGAGCTGAAACCCTTGGTTTCAGAGACAAATACTGAACTCAAATTGGCTTAATTAAAAAAGAAAGAGAGAAGGAGGAATTTTCAGCTTAAATAACTAAAACGTCCAAGGGCCTTTTGACTCCAGGTTCAGCCAGATCCAGAAGCTTATATGATATCATCCAGGTACTGTCTCACTCCTTCTCTCAGCTCTGCTCTCCTCTGGTGTGGATTCATTCTTTGGTTGGTTGTCACACAGAGGTGGCGAGATAACTCCCGTCAGCTCCCACCTGGCATTCTACAACTCCATGAAGAGGTGGCCAGTTTTGCTGACAGGACAGACTCTCATTGGGCTGGTTTGGGACCTGTGCCCATCCATCACTGAACAGTATGGCAAAGCCAAGAGGACACTGCATTTTGACTGACTGTGTCTGGTCATGTGCTCCCACTTAGATGGGGCCTAGACTGAGAGGAGAGGAGAGGTGATTTCCCCAAGGAAATTTGGGGTGCTATTATTAAAAGAAGGGTGGTGAATACCATGCAGGAAAGACAAAGAGTGGCCCACCGTGCCCACCTTTCTGAAGTCTGCAGTGGGAGAAATCGGTGCACGGACTGCCACACCCACTCCCCCTCAAAATTTGGAGAAGAGAATTCAGGGATGAGAGTTCTAGAAAGTCCCTTACAAATCATAAAGACTGGTGGTGTTCAGGAATGGTTTTGTTTTTGTTTTGTTTTTCATTTTCAAATTAAGAATTCTGCCAAATGTCAGTAAATTCCTCTGGTTGAAGTGCAGCTGGAGGACCCAGTGCTCAGGTTGCCGAGTTGTCCCTTTCACCTCTGCTAACCCCCATAGACACATGGAGTCTCTGAGGATCTTCCACGAACTTCTAAGAACTATAGGTGAAAACTTTACACAGAAACATAAGGGCCATATGGAAAAATTAAAAACCAGGATGCAAAGGATTTTGCCCAAGGTTGCAAAGCTTGTCACCTTCCAAGTTTACAGAGATGGTTCAAAGTGACAGAATTGGTTCTAAATCCCAGGGTGTCTGATTTCTAGCCCAGAGGTTTTCTCTCTCTCTCTCTCTCTCTCTTTTTTTTTTTTTAAAGTGAAGAAGCAACAACTTGGTGAACTTTCTACTGGGAACATGCTGGCATCATCTAAACCTTTTGATGAAACTGTATTTGCCTTTAGCCACTGATTAGGTGGGTGAGCCAATCTCTCTGATTTGCATCCCAAGCCATGGGGAGGAGGTCTGCAGCACCCTCCCTCCTTTGCTGCATGAGTCTTGCTGGAGATAAGATTCAGTGCACTCAGAAGAGGGAGGTGAGGGGCTAATAGCCTGATAGTCTGCCAAGAGAGTGACCTGAACACTCTGCCACAACAGTGAGTTTCTGATCATTTGGTTTCCATCTGATCATATTTCTAACCTGAGTTGGTAAGACTTTTAACCAAAATGACAGATCTTTCTCTGAAATTATTCTAGTTATTTCTTGTTGTATGGCAAACTACACCAAAACTTAGTGGCTGAAACACTCATTTTCTTATGTCTCACAAGTCTGTGGGTCAGGAATTCCATCAGGGCTAAGCTGGACAGTTTGGTACCTTGTAACTTGATGATATTCGGCTGATGGCGGGGCTGGGCTGGGCTGGGCTGGGCTGGCCTGGAGAATCCAAGAAGGCTTTGGTCACATGCCTGACACTTTGGTGGGCATGGCTGCAGGTTGGGCTCTACTGAGCCTCTCTTCTGCATGTACTTTATCTGAGTGCTTTCCTGTGGGTTCTCCATCTGGGTAGACCTGTTCCTTACATGGTGGCTTAAGGCTCCAGGAGAAAAGTCAGAAGCTACAAGTCCTTGCAGAGGCTGGGCCATAGCATCACTTGCAACATACCACACTGGTCACAGACCAGAGCAGATTCAAGGGGTGGGAAAAGGGACTCACTTCTGATGGTCATCTTTATTCCATATAGTAATACACTGTGGCTCCAATCCCCTGGTGCAGATTACAGAAATCTCCGCCTTCCCAAAGGATTTCCTAACTGCAGCTTCAGATAGGCTTAGTCAAAGCGGTGCGGCTTTTTCCGTGCAGGAGCTCTCAGGAAGCTGCAACAGTGTGAACTTCTGCATCAGAGGACCCCTAGAGCAGAGCTCCTCAGACTCAGCTGGCATAGCTTCTCTGCGGGACCTGGTGAAAACGCAGGTTCTGAGACAGTAAGTCTGGGACAAGACCTGACCTTCTGCATATCTGACGATCTCCCAGGTGAAGCTTGATGCTGATGTGCACGTTCAAGGACCACACCTAGAGAACACAGCCCTTGAGCGATGGTTTTTAGCTCAATGTAGCAGATGAACCCATTTTACAAAAGAAATCTGGAGCTGAGGCTCAGTATTTACAAAAGATAAAAACATAGGTGCTCTGGGTGAAGAGAGTGGCACAAGGGGACCTGGAATCTGACTAATTGCCGTGCTCCAGAGGGTGCAAAAAGAACCTCCGAGAAGGGCTTGGGGGCCAGACCCCAAAATGAAACCTACAAACTCAGAAGGAAGCTAGAGAGGGAGCCAGTCTGGAAGTCACGGCCACCCTATGGAAAGAGACCATTGGCCCCAGTCACAGTATGATACTGATGTTTCTTCAGGACTTCAGGGCTTGCCAAGCCTTTACTCTGCATTATCGTTCTGGTCTTCCAGCAGCCTTTCAAAGGCAGTACTATTATCATCCCCACTTCACTGACAAGGAACATGAGGCTGCAGGAGAATGGGGTACTGGCTCAGAGTCAGGCAGCTAAGTGTGGACCTGGAGGAGTCTAGCTCTTGTCTCTACACTGCTCTGCCCAGACGCAGAGGGGGAAAGTCTCCATCCTGGGCAGACAGGCCAGTGTCAGAAAGTCTGAGGGAGGAAGGCAGACAAAGAGAGCTGACATCAGCCCCGGAATGATTCAGGGGCTGAGGGCATGGGCAGCTGGGCTGCGGGTTTGAGTTCCGGCCTCTGAACTTGTTGCTAGGTGATCTAGGGCCCACCTCGCTTTGCTCTCCTGTGGGGGTAAAGCAGTGCCCACTTCGTGCCGTTGTCGTGATGATGCATGCGAGCGGGGCTCGTAGGAGTGCTCAGGAAACAGGAGCACCCAGGAAGAGAGGTTCCAGGTGCAGCGTCACTATCCCTCTGTCTGCAGGTGTGCAAACCGAGGCTGCAATAACATAGATGTGGGGGGCTGGGCACACAAATGTCACGCGCTCTTTAAGTTCCCTCCAACCCAGTACTTCTCAACTTCTGGGCAGTTTTCCTTCTCAGAGGATACTTGACAATGTCTGCGGATATTTTTGATTGTCATGACTTAGGGGAGGTGCAACTGGCATCTAATGGCTGGAGGCCAGGGATGCTGCTAGACAGTGTACAGGACAGCCCCCCCCCCAACATTTAGGGGGCCCAAAATGTCAGTAATGCTGAGGTTGAGGAACCCTGCTCCAATCTGACATTCTAAGATCATTTCTTGAGCAGGAACCTCCGTCAGGCCTTATATGAAGGCAGAGGTTGGCAAACTCTGTCCCACAGACCAAACAGTGCTTGTTTTGGGAAATAAAGTTTTATTGGAACACAGCCATAGCCATTCATTTACCTATATTTGCTTTGTGGTACAAAGAGTTTGTCACCACCATGCTGTCCTGCCCGGGAAGAGAGGGGCTGCTGAGGATTTGCCTGGAGCTAGGGAGGGCTGGCGTGGGCATCGCCCCTGGTCCTGCACAACTGGAGAGAGGGGCCTCACCTCCAGGCTAGAGTTCCTTCAGCAGCATAGCCAAGAGAATGTTCTTTGCCCCCACCTTGCTCTGGAGGGTGGGGATGGATGAGATCATGTCTGAGTAGCCTCTGTGGGCTCCTGCGAGATAGGAAGCCATCCATACCCCATGGGTGGTGCCTTGTTCCGCTAGAAACTAATGATTTGGTGTGAAATATGGCCTTGCCCGGGATGGAGCTGAAACAGGCCAAAGCCCGGGGTCAGGCCCCTGCTCGAAGGGAAGGATTAAAAAGAAATTAATCTCTCTTGTTCTCTCTTTGTTCGCCATCTCCAATGGAGAGAGGCCAAGGGCAAGGAGGACATTGATGGATAGAGTGAGGGTGTTGTCCTCTGAGGCCTCTTTGGGTGGAGTTTTGCAGGGATCTAGGTTGTACCCTGAAAACCTAGCCCACCATAGTGCTCAGATCCCAACCATTGGAGCGTTCCACCCAACCTCACTTCACCGGCTGGGTCACTCGGGGACACACATTTATCTGAGGAGGCGAGTTTGATTTCTAGCATTGATTTCCAGCAACTTCGTTGCTAAACAAGTAGATATTTAGACCAAAACGAGGTACGGAGGTAAGACCCCAGAAGGGTGGGAGTTCAGGTTGGTAAGTTATGGGGGGGCAGATTTTAGGGGTGTGATTTCAGTGCCAGCGTGAGGGGTGTGAGTTGTGGGTGTATGCAGGCGTCTTTTGTTCCTCTAGCACTTTATCCTTGTGGGAAGCCATTGTGAGGGGAGGGGGTGGCTCAGAACTACTCTCCCCAGATGCTTCATGGAATCAGAACCTCAGAGGTGGAGAACTATTTCTTTTGGGGAAGGAAGAAATATGCAGGAAAACTTTCAGAAGGGTGAACAATCCGGGAAGCAAAACATCTCTGTGGTTCAAACCGGCTAAGAGACACATCGAGTGCATGCTGCCAGGCTGGCTGAGGCGAGTGGGATGAAGGGAGGGAGGCCTCAGGAGCCCTGCTCCAGGGAAACCAGCGCCCAGACAGAGCAGCGTTACTTGCTCCGTGCAGAGGTGAGGCTCCCGTGTCTGGCTGTCCCAACTCCATTCCCATTAGTGCTCAGCCTTCACATCCGCCTCTCTCAACCTTTCTGCAGGACTGATCTGAGGAGTTTTGCACAGGGAAATGCTAAATGTCCCTACTGCAAACCCCAAGCCCACTTTTGGTCATTTGCAACCGAGCCATCCTTTCTGGAGGACCACAGAAAAATGAGGGATCAAAAGTTTGGCATGGAAACTGCTGTTTACCCCTCAATCTATAACGTATTCCATACTTTGGAGATCTAGCATGGATCTCGGAGGAGAGTTTGGCCCATTAAATGGTATGAGACACATATTAAAAACATACCCCAAATATGTAAACTCTCAGACAATAGCATTGCAGAGGAAAAGCATAATATTATTTAAAATCTGGGCCAAAGGTCACAAATGCAGAAACTTCCCTGGAACCGTCAGGGATGCTAGGAGAGGAATTACAGTCATTTGATGCACATCACACAGACTTCTGCGGACTTCAGAGGGTTGCATCTGGCTGGCTGGCCATGCTTACCCTGAGCCTTGTATTCTTCTTTAAGGAGGAAATGAATTGCTAAAGGGGAATTCAGTGGCTGGAGCATCTTCTGGAATCTGTTTTCTTCATCTTTGAAACCACAGATGTTTGCAACTTCAAGATCTTGCTCCTGAGTTACTTGGAGGGACATCTTTAGATCAGGGTTTCTGCAAATGATGAGAATATTTGGGATCTTACTTTTTTCTGCCTCTATTCTTTTCTTCATGCCTGCATTCCTGAAATATTTATCAAGTACCTACTATGTGCCAGGGAGTGTACTAAGTACTAGAGATATAACAATGGGCAAACCCAGACATCACCCCTGCCTCGTGGGGCTTTCAGTCAATTGGCAAAGACAGATGCCAATCAAAGGATCATATGAATACATGAAAGTACACCAGTGAAGAGGCAGGAGGCAGAAGGACATGGTGCTTTGAAGTCATAGGACCACGGCTCGTGCTTGTTTTGTGTTCTTCTGTGCTAATGTTACAGCTGCTATTGAGCCTCTCCGTTATGATGTCGACTTTACAAATGAGAAAACAGAGGCATGAAAACATCACACACTTAGAAGGCACTGGAGCCAAATTCGGAGCCAGTCATTTTGACCCTGGAATGCTGATCCTTAAGCCATTCACTAGGAGTAGAGCCCTGGGAGTCCGGGAGGGTTTTTATGCTGAAATGGCAATTGAGTCATGATCTAAAGGAAAAGTTGAGCTGATTAGGTAGAGAGATGGTGTTCCAGATGGAGGGAACAGCGCATGCAAAGGCTCTGTGGCTGGAGGCCATGGGGAATGCAGAAAGCAAAAGGGCTGGTGGCGTGAGAAGAGGTTGGCAAGGGCCAGACCCTGCAAAGGCATGGACTGGAGTGCTCTTCCCAGGCTTCTCCCAAGTTGATTTCCTGCCCACGTTGCATGGCTTAATGGTTGGAAGTGGCCTTTTGGGGAGTGCAAAGTGAACTGGCTAACTTTCAGAGATAGCAGAGCTCACATGGCAACCATTCAGTAAGTAAAGTATTCCCTCCAGAGGTAGCCTGAATAATCTGAATAAGCAAAAGCTAGATTCCTTTGCAGGCTGAGATCTGTTACACAAATTGGCTGCCAGCAGCCGGGGATGGCAGAACAGCATTCAGAGTGGTGCGAAGACAGCAGATGGGCATGGGCCCCGGGGGGGGGGGGCTGGCCACGCCCCCACAGAATTCTGGTGGTCCGCCCAGTGTTTTCCCCAGTCCTCGTCCCTCATTCTAAAACATGTGTCCCACAATGCGGCTCACACTGTCCCCTCTACCAGGGGTCCTGTCTGCCACTTTCCACCCCAAATTCTGCTTGTCAGTGGACTCTTCAAAACTGTGCTAAAATGCTATCTCCACAAACCTTCTCCTGGCCTTGGCCTGAAGAAGGCTCTCCTCACTCCTTGTATGTCATCAGGATTTTGTGTCCCCCTTTTGCAGCATTTGCCACAGTACTTTTTACTATTACCGTCACTCAAGCTTATGTCTCATCCTCCTCTCCTGAGAGACTGTCAACTCCAGATCTCTGTGTGTTTGAGTCCCGGTACCCTGCAGTGTACCCAGCCCAGAGCCAGGCACATGGTAGGCTTTTAGGAAGTACTTGCTGGATGCTGCTGTCTTCAACGAAGCAGCCCCAAATCACATAAGCAAGCGAGAGAATGCATTGGCTTGTGGAACTGGAAGGTTGAGATGCCACCTTCAGGCATGGTGGGACCTAGGGGCTCAAATGATATACGTGGTAAGGACCTGATTTCTCTCCATCCTGTCCCTGTACTTCTCTGTGGCCTGGTTACTTCCTCAGGCCCCACTTGGTAACACAAGGGCTACCATCTGTCATGCTTCCAGGTTCGGGTCCATTGGCAAAGAGAAGGTGCCTTTCTTCTAATAGTCCAGCAAAACTCTTGATATACCTCATTGGATCCATTGAGACCCTGCGGCCAGGGAATATGAAAGTGTGATTGGCCAAACTGAGTCACATGCTCTATGGCTGGGCCTGGGGTGGACCCTGTGGACAGAAGAGGAGGACATGGGAATCTGGGCTACCTTCCTGGAGGTAGGGTCGCTGGATGCTATGGGGCAACACCCATGCCTCGTCTGGTCTGCCTAAAGGGCAGTAATATGGGAGGGTGGACCTCCCCGCTTTTGGAAGGCCACTGTTGACGTCGTTAGAGTGGGAATATCCACAGTGAGAGAAAGGATGACTCAGCCCCAGATTTTAGGTCCTAACCCTTCTCCCCAAAGACCTGCAAAGGAAATCCCCCAATTTTTAAGGCTGGATGAAACGTTAGGAAATGCAGTTAAGCGAGTCCCCGAGGCTTCTTTCCTGCTCTCTCTCAGCCAAAATGAAATGTTTGTCTCCAAGGGAGGACGTTCATCCTCTGATTAAGAAGGCAGAGGTTCCTCCCGTTCTGGGAATTTCTGCAGTCCCGTGGGGTTATCTGTGTGGGTACAGGATCTCCAGCCTGGGAGCTGGGGGAGAGGCATTCGAGAGGTTCCACGAGTCCTGGGGCACAGTCGTGTTGGTATTGTTGCGAGGGCTGCTCTCTCTTGCTGGAACCTTTCCTCTCCGACACGCTAGCTCGGTGAGGGCTACGATTTCAGCAACTGCGAGGGTTTACTGAGGACGGTACAGGAGCCCTGCCCGGAGATACCCCGAGCTGGGCGTGAGTACCTGATGAATGCTGCTTCTCTGCCGGGTCCATCGGCCTCCCAGGGCAAGGACCATGCCGTATTTGCTAGCTGCCACACCTAGGGCTTCATCTCATTTAATTATCATAATGATCTGTGAAGAGCCTAAGTCTCGGAAAGTCGGACAACTTTGCCCCAGGGCACCCAGGTGGTAAGAAGTTGGCCCAGGTTGTCTGATTTTAGAGCTTCTGCTTGTAACCATTTTTCTGGGCAGGTGGACCCATTCCTGAGATGTCTGTGACCCTCCCTTGCACCTCTGGTACCCATTTCTCTTTCTGGAAGGCACTTCGGCTTTTGCTCCAGGCTCAAACACTTGAGAAGCTGGCTGTGATGAGGAGACGCAGCTGCCTCACACAGGTCCTCCCCAGGATTTCGCTGTGCTCCCAGGACTGTGGCCTTTCTTAATTTAAAGCTCAGATGTGCTCGAGCTGGGGCCGATAGGATTTCTCCACCAGTTGAGACAACGAAAACGCATTTCTGGCATGGTTTGAATTAAATGAGAATTTCCCGTTTTTCATAAACATTTACAGTAGTTGTGGATGCAGAGTTGAAAGGTTTAGGGTTTTGGTGTTTAATTAGAAACAAATGCCCTTTATGGTCCTGTTAGCGAGGGCGGCAGGTCTCAGATTATTAGGATTATTCGTATTATTTGAGCCTGCATTTTGATTTCTTTTCCAAGGCGCCTAGTGCCAACTTCCCTGCGGTGGCTGGATGTAGTGGTGGGAAATGGGATCCTCAGAATCACTGGTGAAGTTTCTGTCTGGGAGCCAGGGCTCTGGGCCGGCTTTGGGCTTCACCTCTACGTAGCCCAAGGCTCCCTTCCTTCCTTTCCAGGGACGGGTGTGAGCTGCAGGCTTAAAACAGACAGAGCAGCTGTGGCCTCTCTAGAGGCCTGGGCAGAGAGATGTTTGCCTGTCTCGAGAACCCAGGTGCTCAGAGATGAGGCTGGCCAGGCCCCTGGTCTCAGCCCTAACTCTTGGTTTAAAACAAGGGTGGCTTGTAGTGTGGGGCACATGTGTGGAAACCCAGGCCCTGGGAAGCAGCAGAGAAAAAATCACAGCCATGTAATTTGCAGGTGGCTTTGTTTTGTCATTGATATTGATTCCAAGTCTGTGCCTTCAGGAGCGGAAGGGTTGATCATAGCAGCCTGAGACGCTCCATATCCTAGGAGAGGGTGTCATCCATTTGGTATGTTCTGAAAACAGGCCTATGTCTCCAGTCACAGTCCCTAAGAGGCCGTCTGCAGCCTGGCTACTAAGCCCTTCCGACCTTCTCTGCACCTGTGTCTTGAAAGCCGCAATAAAAGGACAGAAAATGCCTGAGAGCGCTTTCTACACTGTTAAGGATATCATGAGCTCCCATCAAGCAGGGTCTTTGAATATTTGGTGACAAAGAGGCCATGTAGATTATTTCATAAGCAATTAAAGAGGTCACAGGAGTTTGCAGCCAGAAGGGCTCTTAAAAGCATTTCAATCTACTAGTCCCATTTTACAGATGAGACAAATAAGGCCGGGGAAGGGGAGAAGCTCGCCCACATAATCACAGATGAGCAGTTGGACAGCCCGAACAGCCCAAGTCCTCTGCATCCTGGAACACTGCATTCTATCCCGATATACAAAGTATCAGGCAAATTCTGTATTCAGACACTCTCAGGCATAAACACTTTATAAAAGACATTCAGTCTTCCTTAGATAAGGCTGGACAGGATTACATTACTCCCCCCACAACAGTTATATAAGCACTATTCCATGATTCATTATAGAAAATCTGAAAATTTTAATGAAGTTTAAAGAAGAAATTAAAAGTTGCCCATGTCCCTACCTGCTCAAGACAATTCTATTACTATTAGTATGTCTTGGTCTCCTGGCCTCTTTTTTTTCAACTTATAAAATTAGATTTTAAATGATGCAGAGCTTTGGGGCGCCTGGGTGGCGCAGTCGTTAAGCGTCTGCCTTCGGCTCAGGGTGTGATCCCGGCGTTCTGGGATCGAGCCCCACGTCAGGCTCCTCCGCTGGGAGCCTGCTTCTTCCTCTCCCACTCCCCCTGCCTGTGTTCCCTCTCTCGCTGGCTGTCTCTCTGTCCAGTAAATAAATAAAATCTTTAAAAAAAAAAAAATGATGCAGAGCTTTGGCTGTGAGGTCTCAGTCTCAGGGCTGTCATTTCCTCATGCCGACCTGGGACCAGTCCACTTAACACTGCAAAACCTCCGCGTCCTCATGGGGCTCTTGTGAGAATTAAACCAAATTATTAATCTAGGGTGTTCAGCAGAGTGCTTGGTGCATTTTCATATACTTGCTGTTATTATCATCATCATAAGAAAATTAGAAAAATCTGGAAGCCCCATAATCCTAACAACACGAATTTATTAAGTTACAAAAGCCAAACAAAACGACGCTAAAGTAGAAGAATGATTACAAATTATCCAACCGGTCAAGACAAGAATTTATTTGGTTGGTCAGTTTTTAAATCCTAGTGCCTAAATCCATCCGGACAATTAAAAAATAATTTTTTAAGGGAAAATTATTGGAAAGCCACATTAAATGTGTCCCTGTAACTTCTGCCTAGAGGAAAACGCCATTCAAGGGTTTTTAAACACAGAAATGATATGAATATTGATACGAAATTATGGGACATAAATGCCAAATGGGTCATTTTTAGGGCCCTTTTGTTTCTCTCTCCATCTCTCTCTCTCTCTGTTTTTTTTTTTTTAATTCACTGGGTGGGGTTAGTTATACCAGGCAATTTTAATAGAACAAAGTCATATAATGAACTTTTTCACATAAAATGCATTTTTTCCATGATTCACTCACTGTACCTTGTTTACGAAGCTTGTAAATATGGTAGATTAAATGGGTCCCTTTCTCTAGTGCACACAAGTCCAGACCCCTCAAAGGCAGAGGACAAGAATGAGGGGGAGGAGGCCAGGGAGGAAGAGGGAGAAGAAAGCAATCAACAGGCGGGGAGCAGGCAGGCGCAACATGAAAATGAAAACAAAAGTATGGCTGTGGAAAAACGGAGAGTGATTTTCTGAAGTCGATGTTGCAAGCCTTGCCACCTGCCCCACCCCCGCCCTGGCGAAGGTCACCTTATAGGCTGACTTGCTGGAGTGCAGAGGAAATGTCTCACTGAGACTGTGAAAGTTGTCCCACAAATCAGACCTTCCCTTTAGGCAGCAGAGGCTGGGCCCTGAGCACTGGAAGCCTCCTCTCCACATTTTGAGAGACCGTGTTTCTCCAAGTTGGGCACAGGAGCCCGCTCTTGGAGGTGCAGGGAATTAAGGGCATGTGTTGTGCTTGGGTAGACTTGAGTTCAAAAGTAGGTTGGTAAATAAAAATATGGGGCCAGGGGTATGATTCAAAACACTTCACCAACAGAAAAAAAAAAAAAAGAAGAAGGTTAGTTAGAGTGGGAACTTTTCTTTTTAAGATTTTATTTATTTATTTGAGAGTAAGAGAGCACAAGCAGAGTGAGGGGCAGAGGGAGAAGCAGGCTCTCTGCCGAGCAGGGAGCCCGACGTGAGGCTCGATCCCGGGACTCCAGGATCATGACCAAGCCGAAGGTGACACTTAACCGACTGAGCCACCCAGGTGCCCTGATGTAGCAACTTCTTGATCATTGTTGAATCTGAGTGATGGGTATATGGAGGTGGCGATGCCCGATTTTGTGTGTCGACTTGGCTGCGCCATAGTGCCAGGTATTTTCAAATATTATTCTGGATGTTTCTGTGAGGGTGTTTTTTGGATGAGATTAATAATTAAATCTGTGGACTTTGAGTAAAGCAACTTGCCCTCCATAATGTGGGTGGGCCTCGTCTAATCAGTTGAAGGCCTTAAAGAAGCAAGACTGACCTCCCCTGAGCAGGAAGGAATTCTGCCAGCATACTGCCCCTGGACTTGAACTGCAGCTCTTCCCTGAGTTTCCAGCCTGCTGGACTCTCCTGTCAGATTATAAAATTACCAAACTTCCAGAATTGATTGAGCCAATTCCTTAACATCAGTCTCTCCCCACCTTCTCATTCCATACACACACACTCTCACACACACACACACACACACACACACACACACACACACACACACGTACCCTGTTGGTTCTATTTTTCTGGAGAACATTTACGAATATGGAGGTTCACTATATTATTTTCTTAGTGTATTTTTGAAAATTTAGAAATGAGGCAGACCTGTGGCTGAATCTGGCCTCCATCTCTTGCTAACTGTGTGACCTCGGGCAAGTCACTGACCTTCTCTGACTCTGTTTCCCCACCTACCATAAGGGACTCCTCCTACTATCTACTTCGTGGAGTTTAGAGAGGATTACATGACATGGTGGGTATCACTTAATTCACATATCTATTCATGCACTGGTTCAAGAAATGCTTCCTGTTTGCCACCTCTGGTGCTGGAGTTAGGACGTTGAACGCAAAGAGATGCGATCTCTACCCTCAAGCAGACTTCAGTGGACGAGGTGGCACTAAATGATGAGATCATCACAGTCCGGGCCGTACAGAATGTGTAATCACGAACTGAGATAAAGGCTTTGAGGTAAAGAACCAGGATTCCCTGAGAGCAAAAGAATGTGAGCTGGAAAGGGGGCTTCCGGGAGGGCGCCCTGGAGGCAGTGATGCTGGCGCTGAGGGGGAACAGGTAGTGCACAGGCCTTGAAGAGGGAGAGAAGAGGCCAGTATTCCTGCAAAGATGACCCTGGACTTTATGGTTTAGTGGGTTGGTGAAGCGGCAGAGGGGGCCCAGTGGGCCACGAGCCGCCTTCCCCGAGCAGGAGTGACAGTGGCTAGAAGCAACGGCCGCTTTTACCGTTGTTAGAACTGCCACCGAAAACGGGACTGACCGAGAGGCTCCGGCTGTCTTGACACTGGCGGAGGGCAGGGCCCTCTGCTTTAAGCCTGTATTTAGAGAGGTGTGTGCTTTGCAAGCAGCCGGCCACCCAGAAAGGATTGCCAGCAGGCAGCAGCCCATGGGACGTCCATCTCATGCCTCTCACATTCTCTAGGACCTTGGCCCAGTCATTCTTCTCTCTGAGTCTCAGTTTCCCCATCTGGAATGTAATCATCCCTGATCTAACAGCCTGGCTGGGCAGCTGTGAGTTCAATGATATCAGAGCTCATGAACGTGGAACGACTTTGAAAAGTTACAAAAGCACTGAGGGGGAAAAAAAAGGTAAGGCGGTGTTTGCTCTGCATCTGGTTTCCATATCGTCTGAGGCATTTGCTTCGGGAGAGCAGCCTCGGAGATGTGAGACAGCTTAGTTCCAGGTTTGGGCCTCAGGGTCCCCAGTGGTGAGAAGAATTTTTACACGATGAGAATAACCAGGGCATGGCACTCTACGCTCCCTCAAGCTACCCCTTTGTAAAAGGGACCCACCGGGTCCTCCCAGGGCGCTGGGATCGCCTCCCCGTTGGTAGACGAAGGGCCGGGAGGCCGGGTGTGGGGAGCTGTGAGTCAGCACTGCATCCGGGACCCCGGCTCCTGTCCGGGGCAGCCAGTCAGTTCTCTGTTTTACGCACACTCCACTCTTCTGTCATAAATAAGTATGGATCATAGAGTTTTAAACCAGGGGTGACTTTAGGGATCAACAAATCGATTTTTTTTTTTACCTGCATGCACACCGTCTTAAACATCGGATTTCGTTGCCAAGATTTAAGAATTTGGTGGTTCACATAAAAATAGGGTTTTAGTTTCTCTTGAGAAATGGAGACTCCGGCTGCTGAGGATCTCCATTTGTGAAAACCAACCCCGGCCCGAAGGGAGCGGTGGCTGCCCCAAGTCAGTGCGAGGACGTCCCCAGTCGGCCTGCACCCCTCCCACTCCTGCCATGGGACTGTGGCTCGCCTGGGGCCCAAGGAAACACTGTACGTCTGGGACCCCTCGTCGAAACCGACCTCCTCATTTGGAAATGGGAAAACGGAGCCCCAGAGAGGCAGGTGACCCCTCAGAGGACACACAGCTGGTGGGGGCGAGCACGGGTAGCCAGAGAGGATTGGCTGCCCTCCTCACGCCCGCCTCACCTCCCGTCCTTGCCGACAGCCAAGTCCACAAGAAAGGCTCGTGCCTGGCCGTTTCTGCTCCGGGTCTTCCTGCCCGGAGGAGAAGGGCTTCGGGGAGAGCAAGTGCAGCAGATGGAGTGAGGAGTCAGCGAGGAGTGAGCATGGGCGCACTAGAGGGGGAGGTGCCTCTTGCCAAGGACCCAGACCAGTCAACTGTATTTATTTAACCCTTTATCCCCTGCAACAAGTGGCAAAATCAATTAGGAGAAGAGTTCCAGAAGGATTTACTACCACAAAGGTATCGTGAAGGGGGAAGACCAGCTGCATCTTCAGGAGAAGGGCATTACTCTGCCGTGGGGGACCCGTCCGTGCGGCGCGTGTGGACAGGGTGCTCACGTCGGAAACCACGGAGCGCCTGGGCATTCAAGCGCTCGCCTAAAATCCTGTGTTTTGTGTTTGGAGGAGGCCTCCTGCTGTCGGTGACACTGGCCACAAGCTGTTCCCCTCCCCCCCCCCCCCCCTGCAGACCCATCAGATCCTCATCAGGCACCCTGACCCTGGCCGAGGCCTGACAAGCCTGAAGGAGGTCCCCTGGCAGAAAAGTCATTCTCTGGACGGCAAGCTTTTGTTGAGGGGCTTATGGAACAGCCCCTTCCGCGGCAGACATTCTTTGGTTGACAATTCCTTCAGAGGGGACGAGGAGCCCAGGTTCCATTTCCTGCCTCCGCAGCGTTCAGAATTCCCAGGCCTCTGCTTCGCCGCCTCCTCCATAGAGGCTGCGCTGGCTTGTTTCTCTCCTCCGCTCTCTGAAACTTCCCGGGGACTGAGCAAAGCTCTCCTGCGGCCCAGGGTTTTGTGTGCTACCCCACGGAGGGAGCGTTCATCTTCATTATTTCCAAAGACGAGCTGCCGGAGCAACAATGAGACATTTTATGAGAAAGAAGACCTTAAACTGGTTTTCATTAAATGTGGCTTGATGGAGGCGAACCGGAAACATCCATTGGAGCAATGGCAGCCTTTCAAAGCCCCCCTGCAGAAACGATAAGCTATAAAAACAAATGGCCCAGCAACAGAACAAAAAACAAGGCTCCAGGAACATTTGCTGGGCTGCAAACACGGCCCGCTGGGCCCTACCCCCCCTCTGTGAGGCGGAACCGTCGGTCCTGGCCGATCTGGAGGATAACATGAGTCAGGGGAGCTTCCCCACCCAGGAGATTCAGTGCGGGGGGGACCTGGACGGAAGCAGAGCTGGGATGCTGGAGGGGAAGGTCCCTGGCATCCGCGGAATGGCCGCAGTGATAACAGCTAGTGTTGCTTTGTGCCAGGCGCTGAGGAGCCCTTGACGTGCACCGCGGCCGGCTCCCTGATGGCCCTGGACAGATGTGTTGTCAGCATCCCCATTTTGCAGCAGAGAAAGCAGAGGCTCAGAGGTGTTGAGACGTGCCCCGAGGTCCCAGGGCTGAGTGGGAAAAACAGAACTCAAACTCTTCCTGCAAAGACACTGCTCCAGACCCCTGTGGCTCTGCCTCCTGTGAAAAAATGGTTATGGACTTAAACTGACTTGCAGAACTCCGGACGGAGAGCCTTGGAAGTCATCAGGCACAGACTCCTCATTTTCTACCTACGTTGGAAGTGACAGACGTGGGGTGGGGAGAAACCTGCTCAGTATCAGCGAGACCAGGGCACGCGCGCACACACACACACACACGCGCACACACACACACATTTTCCTCCCTCACCCCTTCCTGGCTGTTGGCCCTTCGCCAGTTCCCCACCCTTGCCGAGCCTCAGTTTACTCAGCAATGAAACGGGAAGAGCCACAACGCCTGGTTTTGATTAGGGTCGTTGTGATGGCTAAGAGTCATTCAACAAACGTTTATTGAGCACCATCTATGTGCCAGGCACCGTGCTTGGCCACACTAGAAGTAGGCTAAAATCCCTGCCCTCGTGCGACCTGGATTCTAGTGGAAGAGACAGACAGGAAATATGATAAATAAGGAAATAGTGCCATGTGTCAGAAGATGACGTAAATAGCTTGGAGAAAAACGCAGCTCAGAAGGGGTAGGGCCTGGGGCTGACGAACCGGCTTCATAGGGTGACCAAGGAAGCTCTCACTGGAATGGGACTTAGAGCAACAGTGTGACGGAGATGAGGGGAGAGCGTACCTGGCAGAGGCACAGGGAGGGCGAGGCCCTGAGGTGGGAGTAAGCCTGGTCTGAGGGAACAGCAGGGAGGCCAGGGTGTCTGGAAGGGAGACAGACGTAGAGCTCCTTGAACAGCACCTGGTTGGTCTTGTTTTCATTACAGTAATGAACAGTGGAGCCGGGGGTCTGGACCCCCCACACCTGTCTGAAGCTTTTCCTGACCTACCCCTTCCCAGCTTATGAGGTGCTACCACCTGGCTCCTGGCCACCGGGTCCTCCCTTTCTGCTGTACCTTCCTTCTATCTACTCACTTCTGAAGGAATTACTGAGTGCCCGTGTGAGCCGTGAGCCAGTCAGTGCTCAGAGACTCTAAGGAAGACCCTAGAAGATAGGGTGGCAGGACGTAGGGCCCCCTAAATGGGCTTCTCTAAGTCCCCTACCCCTCGAATTCCTCCAGGAACAGAGGGGACTCCTGGCTGTCCCGCCACACTCGGAAGCAAGCCCCAGAACTCTGGGCTCTGACTCTTGGGGCCCTGGCAGGAGGACCTAGCCCGGGGGCCATACCTCGGCACGGCAGGTGTGAGCACAGCTTGCCACCCATCCTGTTTCTTCTTTGACTCCTTCCTCTTCATCCCGCTCTTTGTACTGGTTCTGCTGCATGCAACAGACAGAAACTCTTTCCTGGAAGGCAGAGATCTGCTGATACTGAGCACTCCAGGGGGAAGAATTCTCCAACTGCAGCAGATCGTCCCGAGGAGCCCTCCTGAGAAGGGGAACTGCTCCTCAGAGGCTCAAGGCTCATGAGCTCTGTGACCTGTCCACCTGATCCTACACACATCAGCCCAGAGCCTTCCACAGCTCTGCAGAAATTCAGGAGGTCACCAGTGTGCTCGGGGCACTCTGCTTGCTGCTTGTCACCACTCCTTCTAGTCCTTCTAGTCCTTCCCCAGTGGAGTCACGCAATCGCGGTACCTCTTAGGAGGAGCCCTTTGGCTGCCATTTGGCATTTGGAGTGTGGCCGAGGAGGCGCCAGGACTGGGGGCGGGGAGCCCCGGTTGGAACCCAGGGCAGGAATCTGGGAGAGGGACGTGGCAGGAGTGGCAGTGAGGATAGGCAAGAGGTGCCACTTCCCAGCGACACTCTAAAGATAAAAGCAACAGGGCTTGGTGACTGATTAAATGGGAAAGGAGAAGTGCTTTGGTGAAAGCTCTCGTAGAGCAGGAAAAATGGTAACCAACAATACAAGGGAGGGTGCGACATAGCCCGTGAGAGAAGCAGGGGCTCTTCTCTGCTAAGTGGCAGTCATCTTACCAGGACAACCACAAAGGGATGTGCCTTTCAAAATTCGCCCCTTGGTCCGTGGGTGTCCAGTTGTCTCGCGTCTGGCACCAGTCACCAGGCCTTGGGCACGGTCATTAACCATGTCTTTTCGTCTGTTGAATGGAGATACTGATGAGCCCCCTCTCGCAGGCTCATTCGGGGAGCCGGTGGGGTGATAGCCGTAGCTGTGTCTGGCACACTGTGGGGATTTGTAGATTGTTGTGTTGAGTGATAGCGATTGCTGGATTGTCTCTCTCCACCCCAGGCCTGGTAAGGGTCTCAGAAGTAGTTCCTTGGCTGAATTCTTCAACACATCCAAGGAGTAGCAAGCAAGGAGCCAGCATTTGGCAACCATTTTAGAATTCAGATTTATCCTAAATGACACTGATAAGTGAGAGGAAAACAAATAACCCCCTAGGGGACAGTTTATGGAAGGATGTCCCTCTCTCCCCACTCCATTGATATGAGGGTAGGGGAAATGGGGGACATCATAGGTGGGGAGGGATTGGCCTCTTCACAGCCAGAAGCAAAGGGGGTGGATGTGGTAGAATTGGGGGGGGGGAACAAATGGCACATCAGTCACTGATAAAAGGCTCTTGGTGAGGCCCAATAAACCTAGTAGCCAGTCACTGGGCCATATGTGTGAATGAGAAGGTCGTCTTTTTTCCATCTGCTGAGCACTCACCCAACCCAAGCAGGAGGCACTTGGAGCTCAGGAGGGGGTCACGCTCTAAAGTGGAGGCTGAAACACAGTGTTTGCAAGACCGAGTTAGGTGCTTGACAGAAGGGAGAGGGAAAGTCCCAGACAGGTCTGCGGCTCACATCACTTTTAAAGAAACCTCTGCCAGCCCTCAGCTCCTGCTGCAGAGGCAGCCGTGTGAAGGCCTCCGCTGCCCAGCCCAGCCCCAGCCACCAGGGACTGGATAAAGATCGGGCACCTGAACCCATAAGAGCCAACCGTTGCCCAAATGGTGAGCTGTGACCTGGCCTTTCAGGAACCGATGAAATGGGCCAGTCGGGTTCTTGTTCTTGGGAATCTGAATTGAGGAACATGGAGAGGTAGCGTTGGTTAGCTGTGAGAGGCAAGGCCGCAAGGCTGGCAAGGTAAGAGAGGCCAGGCCCAGCATGACATGCAAATGTAAGTTGCAAGGACGAAGAAATCCGAAGGAACCAGAGGAAGAGGGTCAGCAGGGAGAACTGAATGCCACACAGAGACAGCACAAGCAGGAGGGAGGAGTTTCAAGCTGTCCCATTTCCTGACACTTCTCCAGATCCTCCAGACCAGTAACTACTTCCCCAGACTCCCATGCTCATGGAGTAGCTTAAGTGCCTCCTTGATTCTAACAACCCAGGTTGACCGTACACTGCATCATCTCCATGCCCCACCTCCGGGGTCTTCTCCGAGGGAAGGCAAACTGGAAGGAGGCCAGGCTCCAACCCACCCGAGGCAGCACGGCCTTGTTTATAACCTCGCTGGAGCCGAGCTGGGGGAGCGCAGCAGTGACCTGGCCGCTCGCTCATCTTTATGAGAACATCCCCCACGTGGGAGCCTTCCCTTTTCATCAGGATGTTTTTCTTGATGTCCAGCCGAAACATTCCCATTTTTTATTTCTTCCTATTAGTCTAAGCTCTGGCCCTCGATATTACTGGCTGATATAAACCCCGTCTTCCTGAAGCTCTCCCTCCAAGTTCAGATGTTTGACTGCTTACGCGTGGACAGCCCATCGCTGCCGCTCCCCTTCCAGACAACTCCTCAACAGCTCTGTTGTTTTTTCAGCCTTGCTCTTCCATTCCTCCCAGAGAAGAGGTCCAGTGGAGTTCAGGGACGGATGGAAGGACAGATTAAACACAGCAGGCGCAGGAAGGCAGAAAGGCAGTCCAGGAGAAGGGGTTCTCTGGGGCTTGCAGAGGAATACTCGGGATGCAGAAACTCTGAGCAGATACAGGACCTAAGAGACCACCCCAGCAGCCAGAGCCCGGGAGGGATCTTTACAGAGGTTTCCCTCCTCTGGGGGGTGGAAGCTGAGAGTACTAGATATGATTTTGTAGGAAGACCAGATGCCTTTCTGGGCGGAAATAGGAGGCCAAAAGAATATAAGTACTGGCCACAGTGGGATCCATTAGAAGACTTGAAGAAGCCTTTGAGCATTCCTTGTTGGTGTCAGGCAAGAGCTCTCTGGTCTGCTATTAGGCAAACTGTGGGTCACCTTGAAGCAGACAAAAAGTTGGATGAAAAGGTGACCCAGAGCTGCTGTTATGAGAAGAAGCAAAAGGGGAAATGACTTGGGGGACACTCAGGACTCTCCATTTTTTCATGAAAGGAGATGTATGCCACCGTAGTCGTCGTCTTCTTCTTCTTCTTCTTTTTAAGATTTTATTTATTTGAGAGAGAGACAGCATAAGCAGGAAGGAGGGGCAGAGGGAGAGGGAGAAGATGACTCCCTGCTGAGCAGGGAGCCTGACGCTGGGCTCCAACCCAGGACCCCGGGATCATGACCTGAGCTGAAGGCAGATGCTTAACTGATTGAGCCACCCAGGTGCCCCTGCCATCTTCTATTCTCTGTTCTTGGGTATTTCACTGCTGGAATAAGTCCCTGGGGGGACTGAAATTTGGTGGCATGTGTCATGGAGTTAGACTAAGTGTTGCTTTTTCAAAGCATGAAAGAAAGAGAGGAAGCAAGGGAAGGGGAGAAAAAGAGAGAGATACAGAGAAAAAGAGAGAGAGAGAGATGAATTTTGGTTATGATAGCATCCTACAGCTCAGAGTCAGAAAATACAGAAATCTGCCACACCTTTCCTCTCCCGTGGCTAGAAGCTGTGATACCTCCCAGCTTTCTTTTCATGGGTCCATAGTAAGTACATTGTAAATACAGCTTTCCAGGCAACCAGGGCTGGCTCATCTCAATTAACCCCCTAGATGAAACATGTTTGCCATCTTGGGCAATGTTCTCTTTTTGGTACAATCTTCCATCATCTTAGAATTTGGGGATTTGGGTGGCAGAGGGGAAGGTGACCACCATGACAGCCATACTGAAAGAACCAGAAATGACAGGATCTGAGGGAAAGAACCCAGCTTGGCAAACTTGAATTCAAACTCTGGCTTCATCATATGCAAACCCCGTGATCTTGGATAAATCGTTAGGTTTTCTGAGTCTCAGTTTTCCCCAACTACAAATGGGTTTCATACCATTAATCATGTAGGATTGCTATGAGGATTAAAGATGGTACCTTATGTGTCATTGCTGTTCACGGTGCTTGAAAAATAGGTGTCCACTAAAGGGTCGCTTGGAAAGTGAGGAAAACCTTAAAGCTCTTTCAAGTCTGTTCACTCAGTTTGTGTGGGGCCGAGTTGATTCAAACAACGATGACTTAGCACGTTAGCACATTGACTTGACTGTTTTCAACATCTCTGAAACCAGGCAGTGCAAAAACATTCCTGTTTGGACTATTATCTGGAATCTAATGGCAGTCCTTGTCTGGCTTTCTAGATAACCTATTTTGCGGAGACATTCAGCTGCACAATTTCTGGATTCTGTGGATGCTATGTGCTGAGAAATGGTCAGTTTTTATGTTGGAGAAAGTAACATAAAGATTATGAAAGCTGGGGGGCGCCTGGGTGGCACAGCGGTTAAGCGTCTGCCTTCAGCTCAGGGTGTGATCCCGGCGTTGTGGGATCGAGCCCCATATCAGGCTCCTCCGCTGTGAGCCTGCTTCTTCCTCTCCCACTCCCCCTGCTTGTGTTCCCTCTCTCGCTGGCTGTCTCTATCTCTGTCAAATAAATAAATAAAATCTTTAAAAAAAAAAAAAAAGATTATGAAAGCTGCCCTAGATAAATCATTAAACTGTCCTGTGAACTTTTCCTTACCAGAGATGGTCAGATGCGCATGCCAGATAAGAGGCAAGAATGGGAACGACCATTCCTAGCTTTTATTTACAATGGAAAGCCAATGACTTTTCCTCTAGGACCCCCATCACCAGGGCTCTTGTCAGATCCTATCCAGGGTCCAAACCCCGCAAACACCAGTGGCATGACTTGACAATCTAAGACCTCTAGTCAAAACTGTGTTTTTTCTGGGACCTGAGGGGGAGCCGGACTGTTTTTGGCTGGCTCAAGGTCTTTGTAAAAATAAGTTGTTTGTCATCTTAATTTTTAAAAGCATGGAATTTGAAGTTCTGGCCAAAAAAATTAGCAACTTTGTACATTGCATATAGCTTACATAACAGATGGTGGTCTGGGAGGTTGATCTTTTTCAAAACTTGAT
This sequence comes from Ursus arctos, assembly GCF_023065955.2. NCBI lineage: Eukaryota > Metazoa > Chordata > Mammalia > Carnivora > Ursidae > Ursus > Ursus arctos. Next base: position 37,813,075 of record NW_026622808.1, on the reverse strand, counting down.
GACTTCACGGCTTGATGTCCTGAATGAAGTTGTTTTCACTCAGATAGCATTTCAGGAATGGAGACTTTTGATCAGGAGGAAGACCTGAGCTGAACCCAAACTTGGGACCTAAGTTTTCAGAGTTTCTGAAATTCTCTTCCAAAGAAAACTTATATATATAAAACTTTATATAAATATAAACATATATATATTTGTTGGCTTCTGCACATCTGTACCTCCCGCTTTCTTCTTAGGGGGTGGGAGCCAGACAAGAGAAGCTGTTCTCTGAGGAGCTGGCAGGCCCTGGGGAGTAAGGAGAGCCAAGCCTTACAGGACTACCCCAGGTGCCTCCCAGAAATGTCACAAGCTTTGCATAAGCATTTGTTCTGTGGGGTGCTGGTCTGAACTGACCTTGCTTTTTGAAAGAACAAAGAAGATTCTTTCCCAGAGAAGAGGATTTTGACTTTAAAAGCAGCTATTCATGATACAGTCATTGTGTGAATGTGGCTTTGAGTGTCACTCCCTCCTGGGAGGGAGCATAGGATAAAGAATGTGAAAGCTGGGAGGGGCCTTCAAGATACTACTGGGGTTCACATCCCTCTTTTTACAGATGGGGATTCTCAGACCTCAGATAAGGAGGCATGTCCTGAGCTCACACATGAAGTCAGTGACCAAGCTTTCATGAAATCTTATATTTTCTTTCCCCAAGTGAAGAGAGGCTACCTCTCACCCCAACCCCCCCAGCCACCTCAGTGTCCATATTTTGTAGCAAAGATCCCTCTGAAATAGCACCAGCCTAGTCTCCTCGCTGCCGGTCTGGGACATTCCTACTACAGCAAGCTATCATCAGCCAGAGCAGAAGAGCAACGTGTGAAGTGAGTCGCAGGAATGCTCGGTGGGCAGTCCTCTGATGAGCAGGTGCCCCGGCCTCCCAAAGGCACCAGTTGCCCAAGTGCATTCTGTGTTCTCACTTAAAAGTGTGATCCTTTGAAGACGTCACAGAGAAGTGCATTGGCTTACCCTGATCATGGGCTTAAAGGCCATCCAGTCTGTGTCTCAGTTCTCTACTCTCACCTCAAAGGTAGGGCACCTGTAATCCAGAGGGCATTGGCCTGCCGATGTAGTGATCCACTGTCTTCTTCTTCCAAGAACCCCCTAAGATGCCACTGCGACCTTGAGCAAATCCTTTCCTCTTCCTGGGACTCAGGATCTTTGTTTATGAGGTATAGGATTCGATTAGCGTTTCCCAAAGTGTGTTCTTTTCTTTTTTTCTTTTCTTTTCTTTTCTTTTTTTCTTTTCTTTTCTTTTCTTTTCTTCTTAAAGATTTTATTTATTTATTTGACAGAGAGAGCACAGGTAGGGGAAACAGCAGGCAGAGGGAGAGGGAGAAGCAGGCTTCCCGCTGAGCAGGGAGCCTGATACAGGAACTCCATCCCAGGACCCCGGATCATGACCTGAACCCAAGGCCGGTGCTTCACCAACTGAGCCACCCAGGCGCCCCCAAAGTGCATTCTGAGAAACACAGATTCATGGGACCATAAAACATTTATTAAAAAAAAAAAAAAAGATTCCCCAAAGGATGTATTAAATCAGTATTATTTATTTAAAATGGCTTTTTAAAAATCTTTTACTTACATTAATAAACATTACTTAAATAAGGACTCTTTTAGAAAATCACACGAATTTGGCCATTTCTGGACAAAACAAGATTAAGTATGTTGTTTCCTTGCCGGGCTTAGTAGAGCCTTCAGTATGAAAATGTGCCTTAGAAAATCTCCAAGCACAGATGAAATACACACTATTTCTCCAACACGTTTGGCCACAGTGGTCTTGTGGGATCACGCACCCTGCCTCAACCTGACAAACACGGGACAGATGACCTCTCAAACCACGTGCAATTCTAGCTTTGGGCTTCTTTCACGTCCTCTTCCTTGACATAACTAGTAGCTCTGTTTTCTAAGATAATAGATGGACCCACTTCCAGGTTTTTCTCTCTCATTATCAGTGTGATTCTGTTTGCATTTTCTCAGCTTATGTTTTTTCAGATGCAGAAAATTATGTAATTAGCTGTGAGGTCTCAGGCCATAATTTGGGAAACATTTCCCACTTAAATTAAAGGCTCTGCATGCCCACCCATTCCGTAATTGTGTGGATCTTTCAAAACTTTCCGTTGGCTTCATTTAATTGTTAAACATTAATTTAGCGGGGGGAAATCTTCAAAGAAGGGGTAGAGGGATAGAGGAAGCATGGCTGGTAGGACAAAATATTAATAGGTGGTTAAAAGCAAAACAGTAATTCTTCTGGTCTAAGCTTGCAGTCTTTGGTTGGGTAGAAAAGAAGCAATGGGTTATTCTGGGATTATATAGGTTTCATTGATTTAAAATGACCTAAAAGCAGCCAGAGGGGATTTACTTTGTCTTTATTTTTTGCCTGAGGAGACAGAAAGAAAAGCAGGGTTTTGTTTTTTAAATTTGAAAATGTCCTTTTCCAAGCCCGATTCCAGATTCCGAGAAGGTTGGTTAAAGAATGCGATGCAGTTCGACAAAGACCAAAAATTAAAACGGAAAAATCCCATTTTGCCAGCAGAGTTGCTCATATAGCCCTTGAGCTCAGCAAACTCCAGCCCAGTCCCCAGTGCAGGGCAGGACACGCACCTTCTTGGGCATCGGGGTTGAGGCTGGAGATGTGTGGAGTTGCCATGGTGATCGCTGTCAACAAAGGTTACCCCTGCTGGAACCTCTTTGGCCCTGTGACCCACACACAGAGTTGGAATAATAGACTCTGTAAGTGGCTTCTGCTCTGCAAATAGAGACAGGGCTGGAAATCAATTATTAATGAGCTGGGTGACATTGACATTCATCCCCATTTAATAAGCACAGCCCAGCAACCAGAGGAGAGCTGAGTTTTACCCAGCAAAGTCCCACGGGTTGGTGGGGAATTCAGAGAAAAAGAAAAAGCAAAGGACAAAAACCCAAAGAGAAAGAGATGATGGGCTGTCTATAGTCACTAAACAGGTTTGAAATATTTAGATTTCTCTGCTTGACATTCCTTTTGATACCAGTTTTTATCCTAAATGAACTCAAAGGATTGGACAGGCCAGTCCTACAGAGCATCTCCTTCTTCCTGCCTCCCACATGCCTGCCAGAGAGACAAATGGAAGGTGGTGGGGCTCATCCACAGTCTAGCCGGGGCTGAGGGGGGGTGCAGTGTCCTGAGAGACCAGAAGGAACAGCTTTCCTTGGTGGTTCAAAAGCCCTTTGGTTCATTTTTGGACTTCTTTGCAGAAAAGTAAAATGCTAATGAAACATGGAAAAAAAAAAAAAAAAGAGGTTGAAATATGTGTCCTCATTCCCTGTGTTCTCCATGCAGAATAAACAGGACTTTGGTTTCTAAAGCTTTCTGTGGGAATTACTCTGGTTTGTCTTTTGAGCTTTTTTCCAAGGCAGCCTGCGATTTCTTTATATTGGGACGGTGCAAAGCTGCATTCATACTGAACTTGAGGCTGACACATGCATCCTTTGTGACAAGAGGGGAGCCTTGTTTTATTAAAAATGTGCCTCTGCTCTAAGGTGGGAGTGGGGGGCAGAGGCACAGGAAGTTTTCTAGAACCACTTCACAGATTGGTAAGCCTGGACCCAGAGGAATGAGCTGACTATGAAATTTGCTCAACTGACCTTTGAATTAAAAACGCCAGCCAGCCAGCCTGCCTTTGGCCCAGGCTTTGTCAGGTCTCTGGCCTGGCATCTCACCCTTTGATATTCTAGAGGTTTTCTGGAGTCTGTCACACTGGGTGGGGGTGGGAAGGGCAGACAGAACAGTCCTCCACTTCTGTGCTCCAAGCCCTGCTTCTAAGACTGTTCTTTCAGCACACTTGTCCCTTGTAGACATGGATGGCTTGTGGCACCCAGCGTGGCAGCGAGGGGAAATTCCTCCAGGAAATGTGGCTGCTGGCCGCGCTGTTTCCGGTGTCAAGGGAACCCATCCCACCTCCCAGCATGCTGACAAAGGAGGCCAGGGTGCTTGGCAGAGACTGGAGTCAATTAAAGGCTACAACTTGGGAAAAGCCCTCCCTGCATCTCCCTTTTTAATCTGGACCCTTTACCTTTTGATATTCTAGACGCTTTTCTTTTGCCCTCTGTCAGCGCAGAGTTTTTGAAGGTGACTGATGTCTCAGGTCAATAATTACATGTGGCGAAAGTTCTTAAGCTAGAGGTTTAGATGCCTCTAATTTCAAGGCAAAAGCTTGAGGTTCCACAGTCCCTTCCTGTAGGGCAGAGTGGAGGCCTGGCGGAGAGGGCTGGGAGGCCATTGGCCTGTTACTGAGAGCAGCCTCGGGCTTGCCCCCACTTCTAGCAGTGTCTCCCTGTAACTGAACCGGATAGTAGGGGCCTCCCCCCACCCAGCGATTGCCCACCCTCCCTGTGTTTAGGGTGGCCCTTCCGTGGGAGGCAGGAAGTTCAGATTCATTACTGCCCAACTCTTTCAGTTTCAATTTTTACATTTCACAATCTGTCAATTTATGACTTCAACTCAGACAGAGACTGATAAATTTGGGTTCTGTAAGACACTCCAGGCCCTACATCAAGTCAGCTCAGTGGATCGGCAAACATTGGTTGGACACAGGGTCCTTGTCCCCACAGGATCCTTGTCCCCTTGGAGCTCACAGTGTAGCTGGGAAGACCGGGCAAATATGTGTGTGGCAAGTGGGTGCTGGGTGTGGGGGACTTGGGAGCAAGGGGAGTGTCATCTGACTCAGACCGGGGGCTCGGGGAAGGCTTCCTGAAGGAGGAGCTGCTGTCTAAACTGAGATTCAAAGGGTGCAGGGTGCGTTTAAGTCTGTGAGGTGACAGGAAGGGAGAGAGCTAGATCAGAGCATGGTAGCAGTTGGGACAAAGAGGGAAGCCGGAAGAGGTGAATGGTCACATGCCTTTCTCCCAGAAGCAACAGGGAGCTCCTGAAGGCTCTTGCACAAGGGAGGGCCTCGTCACTTTTATGTTTCAGTAGGTTCACACTGGCTATGCTGGGGACAACGAATCGGAATTTGGAACTTACAACTATTGTTTTATTTGGATGACCAGGGATGGAAGAGGGTCCATGCTGAATGGGGGAGAGGGTCGCACCCCAGGTCCTGGGGCAGGGAGCGGGTATGGACAGCCCCATCACGTGTGGGAGCCTTGCATCTATTTTAGCCCCTCCCTTCCTCCTGTCCTCTGCTACCTGGGGCTCAGCCCCGTCACCAGACACTCAGCTTGCCCAAACACTTGCGTCCGGGGTGTAAGTCTCTTGCTCTATGTCACTCCTCCACCGTGGCTTTGGTTAGACTTCCACTTTATCCTCCCCCTGCTCCCAGCCTTTCTTCCTAAAAACAGTCTTCCCCGGCCTGCAGGAGCGCACACACGTTGCTGTCCGTCTGGGAATCTGGAAGGCCGTCTTGTAGTAGATTCCTGGGAGGCTGGCATAAGGTACCCTTTTATTTTTGTAAAGTAGTTTCCTGCTTTCAGATATTCCAGGGGATGGTTCCCCTGTCATTTAGAATCAGGGCCTAGTGAAATCTCCAGTCAGGCAAGAGGAGAGGGACCGTGTGTCAGCGTCACTCAGAATCGCAGTGAGGAAATGAAGCTCTGAGTCACTGAAATAACACGCTGACGTCACACAGGGTGAGATACTGCGGTCTGGATGCCCCGGTGGGGAGTTACGGGCACACATGCCCCCAGGCTGTTCCAGATGCTACCCTCCAGTCACCGGATTCTGTGGGGACACCGCACCTCTCCACCCTTGTCTTTTGTTGACCATGTTGCATACCCATTTTCTCTCCAAAGCCATGGGGGGACCACACAGTTCTGTCTGGGTCCCTGTTCTGAAGTGACTGAGGGACCTCATGTCATTGTTTGGCACTGACTTGCCTGACTCTGAGAATAAGCGTCAGAATTTGAAGGAGACTCAAAGTAATACTTGCTCCTGCTTATTGAGCTACTGCTTTGTGCCAGGCTCTGTGACAGGTCCTTTAGGGCACGTTTCAACAAAGCCTTCCCTGCGGCCAGTGAGGACTTCCTCTTACGGTTTCACAGTGGAAGGAACTGGGCCTCGAGAGGTGATACAACTTGCCCCAGGCACCAGGCCAGGAAGCAGCAGAGCCGGGGTTCAAACCCCACAGCTCCAACAGTAGCGGCCACATTCCTAACCAGCTCCTGGTGCCATCGCTCACCTGCGGGGAGACCCACCCCTCTCTGGGCTTCACTGTTCCACGTCATCAAAATGATATGGAACCTTAGGAAATCATGTCAGGAGCCTCAGAATATAGAAGAGAGAAAATGCAGGCCTGCCGTGGATGTCATGTGGGTGTGTGAGGGTCAGAGGGAAGCAGGAAGGGGCTGAGGAGGGGCTCACACGGTTCTGTTTTGTTTGCTGTAATCCTGACCTCTGCGCATCAGCCCAAAGAGTAGAAACTCCCTCTGGGCCTCCCATCTTCTGCCCTTAGCCCCCTCAACTTCTTTTACCACCTCTCGTCTTCTCTTCCCTTCTTTGCCATCTTGGACACGGTGCTTTGCCCCCTCTGGTCTGAGATAATGGCCATACAGAGAGCAGGACCGGCATTGGGATAGTCTCACCCACCGTACAGGGGGGCAGGCAGACCGAATGCCAGACTCCAAGTCGTGCGCTCAGTCCTGGGCCTGGCACAGGGCACTGGACGAATGGTGGGGCCTAATAGGATTAATGTGGATCTTGCCATTATCATAAGGACACGGAGGGTGATGGAGATGAGGGGGCAGGGGAGGAGTCGTGAGCCTTGGTTATAATCTTCAGTCCCGTGCTTCTCCCTCCACCCCACCCCCACGGTCCAGCTTCCAGAATCACCGAAGCACCGAGATTCCACATGCTCAGCCTCCAGGCCCGGAAAGCTTCTGTGTCACCTTGGGCGCTCCTGTCTGTGATGCCCCTGCGGGACCTCACTGCGTCCCCTGAGAAATACATCTTCTGCTGACTGAGAAAATCCCATGTTAGGTGAAAAATGTACTTGGGGAAAAGGCGGGGGGGGGGGGGGGGGGGGAGGGAGTCTTCCCTGAGCTCCTCCCAGCATTGACTCTGTCTTTGCAGTTTAGAGAGTTCTGTCAGCTGGGAAGACAGTTTACGACCTGTGCCCCAGGGTTCTGGGGACAAAGGGTCTTCACCAGTGAAGAAGGCTCATTGGTAGTGGGGGAGGAGGTCTCTCCTACTCCACGGTGAGCCCTGTGACAGCAGGGTTCCTGCCTTTCTCAGCCGCTGCCACAATCCCAGCACCTACCATTGGGTCAGGCTCCTCCCAGAGGTTCATTAAAATGTTTTGGAATAAATGAAAAGGCGACTTGCTCACTGGAAGCACAGCACAGGTGAGGAAGGAACCCCACGCCGCTTCTCCGTCCCCGCGACGGGCGTGCAGCTCGAGAGGGCCCTCCGGTCAGGCTGGGTTTGTGCTGTCTCCTTCACTTGGTACCTGTGTGGCTCTGAGCGATTGTCTTGACCTGTTAGGTCCTTAGTGTTCTCGTCTCTCAAACTAGGATGAGGAGAGTATGCACTTAAAAGACACTTGGGGAGCACTGGGTATTAATGCAGTGGATGAATCCCTGAACTCTGCCTCTGAAATTCATAATACACTGTATGTTAATGGAATTTAAATAAAATAAAATTGTTAAAATAGAGGCACTTGGGGAGAATCGATGAATTAAGATATAGAATGGGCCTTAGAAACCACCCTTGACACCTGGTTCGTGCTTAGTAGGTATTGTCCTCACGATGACACACTTGACCTATTAGACAGAGAAGTTTGTTTGCTTGACTGTTTGAGGGCAGGAGTGAGTCTAACTGAGTTTTGTACCCCAATACTGCCCATGCCTGGCACATGCTTAAGAGCCCCTATTGCTGGTGATGTTTGTGTTGGGAAGGGAAAGCAATCATCCCATGTTGGTCCATAGGTCAGAGGGAGAGACCTATTCGGCTCAGGGGCCCTGATCAAAGCATTGAAAAGTTGAGTGACTTAGTCCAGGTCACCTTCTGTGTCAGTGTGGAAGCTGGGACGAGGACACAGGTCCAGGCAGGACCACAGGTTAGCCCTGTGGTCTTTCCATTCACGTGGGGGCTTCTCCAAGTCACGGTTACTTTGAAATGGCCCTCAGTACCTTTAAACCACAAAAAAAATCTGGAACTCCTATGGAGGGGATGACACGGCTCACGCAAGGTCTTGTATGGCCCTGGAGTCTTGTTACGAGGAAGCAGCCTGGGATACGCAGCGTCCACCCAGAAAAGCTAAAGCCTGGAGGACAGTTCCCTGGGTTGTATTTGCCGACCTTTTTACAACCATGATGAATGACTGTGAAATTTCCAAGCCTCTCATTCAAACAAGTGAGAGAAGCTCCCCAGGTTTGCTTGGTGACTTAAAATTCTTCAAATATGCTGAAGCTGGAGAGAGAGAGAAGAGGGGGGATTTTTTGTGTCCCATCCATGCCAGGTGTGGCCCCGGGAAAGCCCAGCTTTCTAAGAAAGGCAGCCAGGCCAGGGAGGTCATTTCTATCGCTGTGCTGGAAGCCAGGGCCTGGCTGAGAGTTCCCGTCAGCAGGTTGAAGTCAGGGGGAGAATTACCTCCTTTCCTGACTAGATCATGAGTATCGGTGATTTGTGCATGCGGTTATACACCAAGCCACCCTTTATCATCTTTTTAAAGGGAACCGAGAGTCTTTGGGGACCTCTCTGTGCTCTGACATTCTGCTAGCAGGAAGTCGAGAGTCATTACTATGAAAAATGGCAGCAAGGACACAAATGCACACCGGGGGCAGACAGTGGGCTGAGCAAACACATTAATGTTCAAGGGGCAAGGGAGGGGTGGCTTGTCACGGGGAGGGATCAGCTTCCTTTCTCTAGAAGCTACTCCCAGTGACTGCTTTACAAGCCGGGAAACTTTGTGCTTGCTTTGGCAAGGGTTCCTGCTTGCCACTCGAGGCCTGCATCAATTCATTCCAAATTGTGTTGGTAAGCGATGGGAGTCTTGCCTTCTGGAGAATTACTGCTCCTTAAAGACATTCTAGCCAGCAAGCCCAGCCCAAGGAGTAGCAGTCCAAGGCCCCCAGGGTAGGTTATTCACTTAATAATCAGGTCTTTCCTCCTGGTTCCCTCCATGGCTCTCCCTCCCCTCATCCTGTGCCTCTCTATCGAGGCAAAAATCTAATCAAAGGAATGCAGGGGCAAAGCGACTTGGAAAAATCAGAGAAGGGGTCACTCAAAAATGCGACATAATGAGGTTCCCTGAGCAGACTTCAAAAGGTCAGTTGGGCTCCGGAGCCCCATGTGATGACCTCACGATCAAACAATTCCTTCGTAGTCCTGTTAGAATCCAAATTGTGCTCATGTGTGAGCCGGAAAGGTGTTCTGGTGGGAGCAAAGCCCACTCCTTCAACTGCTGCCTGCGATAATTGGGCATCGTAACTCTTTTAACACTTGGATTTGATTTTCCAGGGAAGACAAGCCAAGTTCCCATGCATGGGTGCTCCATTTCCATCCATCCCTTCCGTCTCATTTCCCTGCTCTTGAGGCCCCAGCCTAATGCAGGGAGACAGTGTGGCTTTGATGCCAATAATCTTAGAGCTCTCTGCTCCTCAGCTGAAAACTTGGCTCTCGCAAGGAGATTTTTGTCAGCTCTGACGACAGGAAGATGAGCCGAGGGAGGGATGGGGCTTCTATGATGGCAGCTATTTCAGGAAGAGGCCGTGTGGCTCTCCAGGCCCAGAGTACCAGGGGCTGCTGGAGATGGGACGGACACGTGTGAGTTGGTTGGCCACACCGGGGGCCGACGACAGCCCCTGGCCAAATCCAGCCCACCACCTATATTTCCTTTATTGGATCGCGGCCACACCCTTTCATTTACTTATTGTCGATGGCCGCTCTTATGCCACAATTGCAGAAGGGAGTCGTTGTGACAGACACCATGAGGCCCGCAAGGCCTCCAGTATTGACTCTGTCCCTTTACTATCTTGCCAACCCCTGGTCCACACCATGGTTTTCCTAAACCTGGAAATCGCTTCTGTCCCAGAGTGAGTTTCCTTGGTTTGGGATCACACATGATGGCGGAGGCGGCTCCCCGCTCCAGTTGCAGGAAAACCACACCCACACTCATTCACTGAGTCATTCATTCAAGCAGTACTTTGCTGGGAGCTATTATTATCAAAGGCATCATCTCTTGGCGCCTTCCCAGAGGACCTCCCAGCCTATATACAGACCACAACTACTGTGGAGAAGAAAATCATTGACTGATAAAGCCAGAGGAATCCTTTGTCTCATCTAGTCCAATGATGTAATTCTACAGATGATGAACCTGAGGCTCAGTGAGGGGAAAGTTCTGGATCCACGGGACGTGGCATGTTACTGGCAGAGTTGGAACCGGCACCGTGGTTGCCCAGGCCGGGGAACTTAGATCACGCTAGATGACTATGTTACTTCTGCAGTGTCCTCTGAATTTGGTCAGTAGTAACCAGTGGCTTTGGCACCATTTTGGGGAGTGATGGTTGACTCTGTGACTCAGCAGTTTCTGTCTCTGAAGGGTACGTCCCTGGTTCCTTCTTAAGGGCGGCTGATTGCAGTGATTATTCACATAAATTGCACCTGTCACTCCTGTGCTCAATGCCAAACTAGGGGTAATGTGAGCTCCTTGAAAAAGGAACCCGTTTTTTTCAGCGCGATTATAAATTAGATATGAATGTAGGCTTAGGATCCTGGCAGACATTCTCCCTGGGAATTCTTTATCTTGCATATATTTGCAGAGTAACCCTTGCAAAGGTTAGGCTAATCTTGAAACTGAAATACAACTTAGTAGTTTAAAAATCTCAAGATATTTTGGGAATATAAGAATCCCAATTCTCTGTCTTCTGAGACTTTCTGCACACCCCCACGGAGTTGCTGTTTAAGGAACCGAAACATGAACTTTGCTCCAAAGGGCCATCCAGGGGCTCATTGGAGAACTGGCTTCCGTTTGCAGCAAGGCTCGGGGACGTCTTGGGTTCAGCATGTGGGTTACCTAGAGTCTCCTCCAACGTTCAGGAATTAAATGTCTGTGACTGATATGATGTGGCAGATACGGAGAGAAAAGCCAAAGAATCCGAAGGGAGAGTTGAGGGGTAGACATGCACTGTTGGTAAACAAGACAAGATCACAGTGGCTTTGGCCTGGGAAGCCCCACCTCCGGGATCTCAGAGTGCAGAAACAAAGTCAGGTAGGCAAAGATCAGCTCTGGCTTCTGCTTAATACAGCTCCCTTTCTAGCGCTGCAACCTTGGGCTTAGCCTCTCTGGGATTCACTCCATCATTTTATTAAGGCAGTGGTTCAAAACTGGAAGCATCCCACTCTCCACCCTCTAGGGTACCTTTGGCAAGTTCTGGAGATGTTTTTGTCAGACTGGCATCTCTGTGAGGAGAGGCCAGCGCTGCTGCTAACCCCATACAGTTCACAGGACGGCCCCCCACAACAAAGACTGTTCAAACGAAAAGCAGTGGCCCAAAAAGGCAGCAGTGCCGGCATTGAGAAACCTTGACTTACAGAAAGGGACTAGACCCTGTTTCTCATTCTATTTGAAACAGACAGTATTGTATCTGGCACATAAAGGACCCTCCAGAAATATCTGTTCAACAAATAAACTTGTGAAAATAGATGAATATGTCAATGATTGAATATTATGCCTGCTTTGTAAGAGTGCTAACAAATTTTCTTCTGGAGAGAGTATGCACAGTTCCTGGCACAGTGCCCAGCACATAGTAGGTATTCAGTAAACGGTAGCTCAAGGGGATGCCGATAACGCAAACCTGAATTTGTTTCATGCTCATTTTAAATAAGAATTCCCTTGTTTTCATCCTTTGCCAAGATAATAGGCAGTCTGTGCAGGCAGAAAGCCCAGTGGGGCTTTTACAAATATTGGTTTACAAAGAATCTTTTTCATCTTGTGTTTTCCAGATAGGTAAGCCAAAGGCCACTTGGTTGTGCCTTCATTTCCGCTCCCTCTGGCAGACTTTTCCTAGGCTGGGTTTTGTTTCTCTAAAATTATTGTTTTATTGCTTTGTTGTTTTGAAGGAACCTGTTGGTTAATATTAATGCATTTTTATCTTGGGCCACTTCCTTCCAGTTCTCTTTTCCAATGTGCCATCATATTTTGCTTCATCCTTTTAAATACTGGTGCTGCTTGTGGAGCCCTTTCATGTACGTATCACCAGTCTCAGAACAAGACTGTGGGGGTGCTGTCGTCTCCATTGCACAGATGGGGAAGCTGAGGCTCGGAAAATTAAATGAATGCTAGTCAGTAGCTTCTCCTTCCTCCTTATTACCCCTCCTAGGGTTTGAGAATTGGCAGAGATTTGGGGACAGAGGTTGGAGAAGGAGAGGTGGCTGCCCAAGCCCACACAGGACGTGCTGCCCAGGCCGGTCTCCGGATGCTTCCATCCTGTCTTTTTCTGCCCTTATTTCCCCACCTGTGGATCATTTTCCAATTGGATCGTTCAGTCAGTCAGTCAGTCAGTCAGGGAGGGGTCGTCGAGTGCCTCTGTGCCCTGTCAGGATGTGGTGGAAAAACTTCTGGGTCCGGGGCTTGTTCTGCCACTTATCACTAGAAAGCATTTGCCTGAGTTACTAAACTGCCATGAACTTCAGATTCTCTTATCAGAAGTGGAGATGACAACCCTTGACCTATGTCATAGAGCTGTCATGACAGCCAATAGTGATCAAAGCAACAGAAGGAATTTGCAAACGGAATTCTCATGAGGATTTTTCCACCCTCTCTTCTCTCCCCCTACCTTTTCCCCTAAGTCTAGAACTGGCAAATATCAACACTCTTGTTACATTGGCACATGACAGCATGAAGAAAAATTGGGATTGTGATGGCTAATATTTAGGAGCCCTTATTACTGTCAGGCACTCTACTAAGCATTCACATGTATGATCTCACTTAATCCTCTCAACACCTCTGTATTTTTAGTGTCTCCGTCTCACAGATGAGGCCATCGAGGCCCAGAAAAGTACAATTCCTTGTTCAAGGTTGCACAACCAACCCTGGGCCAGGCCAGGATTGAACTCAAATTCCATTGAATCAAAAGCCCGTGGTCTTCATTTATTTACATGTGCATTTATGAAGAACCCTCTAGTGCCAGGCACTGTACTAGGCCCTGAGGGACCCCTGTTGCTGCTTCCTAACCCCCAACCCTACCTAGGCAGAAGCAGGGTGGCAAGGCGTCTCCTCCTTGTGCAGGAGGTGTGGGGACACATGTACTCCTGCGGCCCGGCCCACAGTCCCATCAGCTGTGTCAGCTGGTGTCCCTGGGAAGCGGATGACATTAGCGCTTCCAGCTGGGAACAGCTGATCAGCACTGAGGGAGGGCCCGGGGAGGCTCAGCTGGGCCACGGAAGGAAGTCCAGTCTGCCAGTAGCACAAGCACAGCGATTGTCTGCTGAGGCCCCCTGAAGCCCCTGGCCCTGGGACCAGTCCCCTCGTGCTTCCTGAGCCACTCCTGCCAAAGCCCACTGTTTGGGACTTGCATCCCTCTTGGCTCATCTGCAGGGGTTTCCTCAGGACAAGGTTACCTCACGGCCTGAAGACCACACGGACTGAAATCTCTGAGAAAACCTGGTGGAGCTTTCATAGCGCAAACACAACTGTTGCCTAGGGACAAATATTGACTTTTGGTGCTAACTCTCTCATGGATGGCCACCCTTGGGAGAGGCCCACTGCAGGCCCCGAAGCTTGCTCGACCAGGTCAAAGGGAGCCAGAGTTACGGATAGATGCTTCTTGGATCGCAGATGACTCTCGCCCAAATGGACGCTGGTGTCTCAGCACACAGGCCGTGCTGTCGCGAGCAGCACAGCGAGACGCCGCCATGATTCTTGTGTTCATTTGCTAGGACTGCTGTAGCGAAGTGCCGCAGACTGGGTGGCTTAAACAACAGAAACGTGTTCTCTCGTGGGTCAGGAGTGCAGAAGTCCAAAATCAACGTGTCGGCAAGGCCATGCTCTAGACAAGGGTCCTTCCTTGTCTCTTTCGAGCTTCTGCCGGTTGCTGGTAATCCTTGGTGTTCCTTCATTTGAAGATGTATCCCTTCAGTCTTTGCTTCCATCCTCATAGGGTGTTCTCCCTGTGTGGGTTTTCTGTGTCTCTGTGTCCACGTTTCCCTCTTTTTCTAAAGGCACCAGTCCTTGGACTGAGGCCCACCCTAATTCAGTATAACCTCCTCTTAATTTGATTACTTCTACAAAGAGCCCATTGCCAGATAAGGTCGCATTCACAGGTACTAGGGGTTAGGACTTGAACATCTCCTTTTGGGAGACGCAATTCAACCCACACTACCACCCATGCTGTTGTCTTTCCCTTAAGGCCTCTCCACAGCCTCACCAGCTGCCTCCACCCAGCCTCCACATTGCCCTGAAGGGATCCTCCTAAATCACACATCTGGCCAGATCACACCCCTTGCATGATATCCCACCGCCCTCAGGGGAGCATCCAGTCTCCCCAATGTAGCCAAAGTCTTGTGTGGCCGGCATTGCTTTCCTCACTGCCCTGTCAGCACCCCTTCTCCCTTCACATTCTGTGTTCAGCTGTCCTTGGTGCTTGCAACTCTGAGTGGGCCTTGGTCTGGCTTTATATTAGGCCTCTACATATGCTTCCCCTGTAATCAGAGAGCTCCTCTCTGTCCTCTTTCTCTGGCTAACTCCTACTTACTACTCCTCACATCTCGACCTGGAAGTCATCTCTAGGGGTCATCGCAGACCCTCCTTGACACTGTATCCTGGTGCCTCCCGGGCTCCCTCGGCACCCTTCCTACCTACCCACATTCGCTCACACATCACATTGCATCGCAATTGTGTCCTTACTCTCACCTGTGGCTTGGACTTGGCTGTCCGATGTTAAGATAAGGGTCTATGTCTGACTCCCCACTATATCCCCAGTCCTAGCTCAGCAAAAATAAATGCTACTAGAGTAATCAATTGAATGAATGAATGAAAAAGTCAGCAGAAAGTAAAACCCATAGCAGTAGCCTAGCCTAGCCTCTGCCGCCTCCCCCTCCCTCCTCCTCCTCCTCCTTCTTCTTCCTCTTCTTTTTGAACTAGATGACAGGGACATTATAAAAGGAAATAACTCAAGAACAGCCAGACAGAAGAGATACATAGGGCAAGGCATAAGGAAAAGGCTCAGAGCCCCCATGGCCTCTCCAGGCACGCCACTCTCCCCAAATCTCCACCAACCCGGAAGTTCCCACCTTCTTAATTTTATGAAGATCAAAGACTTTTCTGCCTTTCTTCCAATGACTGCCTGACACCAAATTTAACTAGTGACCAGTGGGCAGAGAAATGATGTTTCAGAAGGCATTGTTATGCCAGGGTTTGGTCAGGGCTGAAGAAATTGAGCAAGACTCCTAGGGGATCTCGATTTGTTGTCAGGAATGTCCAGCCTTGGGTCATGCTAAAGGTGACTGTAGTACTTAAGACCTTCTTTTGATTTTTCAGCCCCATTTCCTTTCTCAGTGAGCGTCGAAGGCAACAGAAAAAGTGGGTAAACTGAGCTCATTTCTTCTGCTTTGGCACATACATGGTGTAGTTCTTTTGCGTGATTGACCATATCGGCCCAGTGAAGAATAAAAACTGTATTCCTCCCCCCTTCTCTTCATTGTGTTTAGCCAAAACAAGCTGTGAAAGAATGTAAAATATATCATTTTATTGGCACCAGTTCACAAGTGAGTCAGTGAGCTTGCTTGCATTTACAACTAAAATTGGATTCTAACCTCCCAAAAATTTATGACAACTGCTCCTTCTTGTGGCTTAAATGTTGACATATAATTAATTTAGGATTTCTTCCTGAGGCTTCCTGTCCAGGTTTGTACCTGCCACAGAAATATCCTTGAAAGTTTATCTACCAGCTGGAGTCACGAAAAAAAAACCCTACCGAAGCTTTGGAGAGCAGGTCGGCTGTGCCAACAGGAAGGGCCCAAAGAGAAAGGGTGAGGCTGCCAACAAGGCTGGCTGCCAGGGGTGCCGCAGGTTGGACGCATGGAATTTGTAGTTTGGGGGAAGCTCTGGGTTCCTTCCGGGCCCCTGTGATGTGCTCCCTCTTTGTTCTGCATACTTCCTTTGATGAAGGTGATCAGGCCCTGGTCCAGCCCATGAATAACTTAGGCATGAACACCCCATGCTGGAACTTTCAGACTCTGGATCAAGCTGGTCCTGATGCCCAGCTCTCTACTTGGTGTGGGTGAGTGTAGAGGAGGAGGTAACAAGAAGTACTGGTAATGGAACACCTACTACGTGTCAGGCACGGGTCTAGGGGCTTTATAAGCAAACTCATTTTATCCTCTCAACCACCTGGAAAGGTTAGAATTATTATCTTCACTTTGTAAATGAAAAAGAAAACAACAAAAACCAAAACCGCTGAGGCTCAGAGAACTTAAGTGATTTACCTGAGGGCAGCCAAACTGGAAAGAGGAAGAAGTGACAGGTAGGTCATGTACGCAGAGCTGCTTTTAGGCCCTGTCCAATGGTAAACCTCCGAGGTGGACAGTGGCGTCCCTCTTATCCATCCTTGGATGAGAGACCAAGGGTCCCCACGTGGAGTCACTTGAGCAGGTGCAGAAAGGTAGGTGGTCCCCACATTTGGATTGCTACCAAGTTTGGCCGGACTGCGGTCTGGGGCTTATGGACCCACCATGGTGAGATGCAAGCAGACCTGGATCTGAGGCCTGGTTTCCCGGTGACATTCCATCGAGCCTTCTGCGTGCCTAAGAGTGAGGTACTCTTGACCTCATCTTGCTAGTTTCTGACAGCCTTGCTCCCAGAGGGTCTGGTCATCACTGCCACTGACCCAGGAAAGAGAGGCAGTCAGGGAGCAGAAGATGTGTAGCCACTTCCGATCTCTGAGGAGTCTTTTCAGAAACCCAGCCCAGCCCCAGAGAAGGGCCCTGGGTTGGGACAATCTGAAATTGCAGCCCAGAGCCATGGCCAGGAAGCTCTGTGAGTGAAGAGGAGAAAGGCCAGGTCCCACATGGCCACCTCTTTACCCGTGTGGCCTGGAGCCAGGCCTTTATCACTCCAGCACCTCTTCAGGTGTAGAAACTGAACTGCCCGGGGCCTGGCATAGCTTCTGACTCGTGATGTGACTTTCGGAGCAAGTCACTTGACCACTCGGGGCCTGTTTTCTTAACTCTGACACGAGGTTGGGGTGATTGTGCACACCAAATAGGTTAATATGTGTCCATCAGTTATTCTCGGCAGGGGGTGGGGCGTGGGGCTGCCCGCGCTAGAGGCGTTTGGCAATGTCTGGAAACAGTTTTGATCAGCATGACTTGGGGAGGGCTGCGTGCACCGCTGGCATCCAGTGGGTGGAGACCGGGGACGCTGAGAAACTCGTACAAAGCCTAGGACAGCCCCCAGAACAAAGAATGATCCAATCGCAAACGTGAGTAGTGCCCAAGTTGAAGATCCCTGCAGTAAAGCATTTAGGAATATTCCTGGCACATCGTGAGCATTCAGTACAAATTTGTTGTATCGATGGCTTCCCCTGTCCCCTTAATCCTCTTCCATGTTTGTTGAGCACGCACCATGTGGCAGGCATGTAAGAAATACAGCAGTGAGCAAGACGTCCGCAGCCTGTCCTTGTGACTGAGTCAAGTGCTAGCACAAGTGCATGATGCTGGCTTGTTCTGAAGCAGAAGCTGCTCTGGGGAGAGGAGGGAGGGAGTGCGGAGGGTGTGTTGGGCCAGGGGATGTGACCAGGAACGGTGGTCAGGGACGGCCCCCCGGAAGAAGTGGCATTTAAGCCAACATCTGAGGACAAGCAGAAGGCTGTTAGGTGAAGGGTGGTGGGACAGTGCTCCAGGAGGAGGGGGCTGTATGCACAAAAGCCCTGAAGGGGGACCCAGCTCTGCGCCTCTTTCTGCACCTGAATCTGTCTCCACAGATCGGCGCTACCGGGTGGGAGGTTTGTGTGATTTTGCAGGGGTTTGCAGCACCTCACAGGACTGGATCCTCGGGCAGTTCTCTGTAGCAAAGCCCGGGCCTCTGGTGTATGAACCCCTGGATCACAAGGGGACTGCTAGCGTAGTGTGGAGGCGTGCGGTATGGGTCTCTGGAAGTGGCTCCAAAGATGTCCCCCCACTGGTGTCGTGCAGCAGGTGTCCACTTTTTCATGCCCCAGCTCCTTGATCTCTGGCCTACTTCTCCCTCCAGGCATCCTAGCCCTCACTCCTGGCTGCCAGGCCTGTCTTGGAAGAGTTAAACCCAGCCTCTGCCTGCCAGGACCTTGGGATTTAATAGGGAAACTTCCAGCCAGTTCCTATATTATGAAAATGCTTTTTTCCCTCTTTAATCTTCAAAGTGACCAGCGACAAAAGCAGCACAGGAATTGCCTCTCAGGGCACACTGAAGCTGGAAACAATTGTGATAGCCAGGAGCCTCATGGCAGATGGGAGAATGGGTCTGCCGGAGGGGCCCATTGTTCAGGCTTGGTAGCAGTGACCAAGTTCACTGAATCCCTGAGCAGGAGCTGGAGGCGGTAGACCCAGGGCTGGGCCTTGTATTACCTGCCGACCTGGAAGGGCAGACAGCCTCTTTTAATTGTAAATTCAAACCAGAGAGGCTGTCTCCTTTCAAGTGCTGTGCAAATGTGACTGGCCTTGGATTTCCTCAGAAATGCAGAAATCGCCTCTGCTTTCCTCTAGTAGCTCCTCCTTGGGAGTGGGTGTCATCATTTCCCTTTGAGCAACTGTCCATTGAGCAATGGGCTTCCTGAGCAAACTCTGTGTGTGTGCGCGCGCGTGCGTGTGTGTGTTTGCAGAGGAGGATTGCGATTTTGGAGGCATCTTGTTCTGTGTGTGTTCCTTACAGCCTACCCCATGTGAAACTCATGGTGGATCGTCAGTTGGGAGCCGCCATTATAGAACACATACTCGGACTTGAGGACCATGTTTTCATTGCCTGCTGCCCCCCCCCCCCATCTAGCACAAGATTAGTGGTACTATAGACACTCCAGAAATCTTGTTCTATAACATTCTGGCCATTTCCCTGCCAACCAAGCAACCCTACCCAACATGAAGAGATTGTAATGATACCCTGAGTAGAAGCCAGAATAGCAGCTGTGATGCCAATGGCCTGGCCCAGATGTCCCAGGAAGGTGCCATTTTGTTTATGCTGCAGTAAAAATTCTTTGGGACAAAGCAGCTTTAGGTTAAATAGAAATCTCATGGAAAAGAAGTCAAGTCCCACCCATGCCAATGGATTTCATGTAAAGGTTTTCCCCAGACCTTTCAAAGTTACCTATGAAAGGATAAGGTCAGGAAGGCAAGATTCCCCATGTGGGGGGTGGAGGAGTGGGAGTAGCTCAGCAGCAGACATCCTGGCCATCACTGGGGGAGGCTCTAATTTGGAGCAAGTAAAGCCTTGGAGTTATACTTTGCCGGTAAAGGCAGACCCTCCCTCAATAATCTTTTTAGCATTCCACTCCTTCAAAGACAACTTGGACCCCGAAGCCCTCATGCAGCCAGAGGACATGTGAATATCCCATCAGTTGCATAGGAGCAATAGATTGGAATCCTCCAGATAGTTCACTCAATCTCAGAATGATAAATGATCAATCACTACATTCCTCCTAAATGAAATTAAGATGTTAAGATATATGGCTTGGGGCTTCTGGATGGGATTTCTGCCGTTGAATTTCCAACCGAAAATGTATTGCTTTGGAACCGCTGGGAAAGGGAGCCATTCTGTATCTATGTTAAAGCAAAACATTTGACGGTGGAGAAGAATGCTTCGGACACGTTAATTTTTTTCATATTTAAAAGTGATTAATCATCCCAGTGCCATGATGCTGGAAGGCCACGATGCAAACTCTTGGAGGGGAAGGAGGATGCATGTACCTCGCTAACTCTGAAGGGGAGGCTTTTGAAAGAACCCGTAGGTGAGCTCTAGTTGAGAGACAAAAAGCATCAACTAAAAATCCACTTGAAAGGACAGAGAGTCTGGGACAAGACCTAGGAATGCATAGAAATCCACAGACATGCGTCTCTGTTAGCACAGTGAAAAAGAAGGCGAGGAAGAGGAGGAGGAAGTAGTCGTTCCCTTCTAGTAGGTGTATGGAGCCACCAGCGATGTTACCTCCTTGGAAAGTCTCTCCAGCCCTCCTGTCAGATCAGGTCAGGCCCCGTCGTGCTCCTGCAAATTGGGACTGGATATCTCAGTGTGCAAAATTGCACCCCGGCCCCACCACCGGCCAGCTGTGACTGAGTGTGTAACTTGACCTCTCTGCTCCTGTTTCCGGAGCGGTGTAATGGGCTGATGAGAGCAACCTCTCCAGCAGCCTAAGGACTGGATGCCATAGAACAAAAGTGTCTGTGCTCAGTGAATTTTGGTACTTACCAAATTTTTACTTAGTTAATCATATGTTCATTTTAATTATTTTTTTGAATCTAATGTCTGACATGCTCACTAGATGTGCTTTAACGAAGGCAGGATCTGTCTCGTTTGGCCACACGTCCCCAGGACTTAGCATGGCTCCTGATAGATGCTTTAAAAATTGTGGGAGGGAGCGAAGGAAGGAAAAGAAGGGACGGAGGGAGGGAGGGAGGGAAGAAGGAAGGAAGGATGGAAGGAAGGAAGGAAGGAAGGAAGGAAGGAAGGAAGGAAGGAAGGAAGGATTGTCATACTTTTCATAAGCGTAACTTGAAGACCATATCAAATCCAAACCAAATCTGCCTTTGTGTCTCATTTAAGACACAACTCTGCCGACCATATCCCTTTCAACTCTGCCGACCAAAATGAGGTCGCTTTTTTCCTATTCCCTTATTTGCAGGTAGGTGTGGATTAGGTCTCAGAGGGCTCAGAGACCCTGAATATCTCCAAAAGCCCTGCCTTCCCTCAGCTGTTGCTGGCTTGTGTTTATAGTTTCCTTTTTTCCTCTCCACCTACCAAAGGCTCTTCCCCACCCCCAAGAAGGCTAGTACCTTTTGTTGTAGGAAACTGATTTGTGGTTGCTTCGAAAACACAGAAAAGTTGAAGCAAGTTGAAATTAAAGCACAGTTAATTGAATGCAAAACTTCATTCAGCCCCTATCTGCCAAAAATAAATAGTTTAAAATATGAATTTCAGATCAGCAACAATGACGACTGTGTTTATGGCAGTGGGGCTGACTGCCTTCGGCGGCCATCATTGCCAGCATGCACCCAGCATTTGGAGATTAAACAAAAACACATTGAACTTGCTGCATTAGCTGTTGCCACATCGGAACGCTAATGGGTTTAGTGACCACAACCAACCCAGGCCAGAGTGTGTCAACAGCCGAAGAACCAGCCTTGCTCCCTGTGTGTGCTTTGCCCAAGTTGTTACAAGTTTAATTCTTTGCAGCTTACTTTTCCTGCTGTGTTGGCCTCTCCAACTAAAGAGCGTAGCCGCCAGCCCACCAGCGTGTATAGCAGGGGTGTGCGGACCCTGGCAGGAGCTCTGCGGATGCTGACGCCTCAGCCTCTTGGGCCCGATGACCAGTTAGATTAGAGCCCCAGAAGGTGCACTTGACTGTCCTTGACCTCCAGCCTTCTTTACGCCAGTCCCTTTTGGAAATGGCCCAGCCTGAAGCAAGTGCAAAGGGCCTCTTGATTTGCACTCACCGGGAAAAGGGGAGTCTTCCCGCCTCCCTTCCTGCACAAGAAGGCACGCTGCATAGTGTTTGCACCATCCAGGGGGTTCTTTGCATTACACTCAGGCTTTCCGCCCCCCGCCTGAGAAACGAAGTCCACTCTCAGTTTCTGGGCAGCCGAATCAAGCCCTGGGCTGCAGGCCCTCGGTGGTGAAGAGGTTAAATTGCTCAACCGGCTGGATCTGTGTTTTCCTGCCCACACTTGCTCCTGGCCTAAGGCAGTGCCTGCTGTTTGGGGAGGGGGAAAGGGAGGTCTCGCCTGGACCCAGGTGGCCGACAGGCAAACCATGTTATTAAGAAGCAGGGATCACAAAACCTTGATCTTCAAAAGAGACCCCTAATTAGTCGCCAGCCCAAGAGTAAATGGCATTCCACCTCAGCGAGGCGGCGGGAAGGGAGCCTTCAAATTCTGGGGACTAATTGCCATTACTGGCTCTATGAAGATCCTGTTGTAAACACTTGTCATCTGAGCCACTTCTCGTCGGCAAACTTGAGATATCAAATTGTTCCTTCATGTTTCAAATTCTGCAAAACGCCTTGCCGGCTCCTCTCTCTAGGAGCAGCACCTCGTTCCTGCCCATGACCCTTTCCTAGCACCCAGGCTGAAGAGATGTTTCCCTGTGGGTCTGCTGTGTATGGCAAGCTCAGCCTAAAACTGAATTCTTGTCCGTAAGGGATTTCAAAACACATCTTACTTCCTTCTCAATTGAATTTGAAAATGCCATCTCAAAAATACGGTTTAATTGCAGGCACAGGCATTTATCATGAAGCTAATGGGGCTTAGGCTTTGGGCCCCCGCAAGTAGATAGACTTTTCCCAAGACCCTGGGAGAGGCCCTGATGATGTGGACTATTTGTGTGCTCTTTCTCGGTAAGAGGGCCCACGGAATGCTCTCTTCTTCCTAAACCAAACTCCGCTCCGAAAAATCCTGTTTACACCAAACAGATCTAAAAGGTATAAAACCAAGACGTGCTCTGTAATATAGCATAGAGTGTGTTCCTTATCTTTTGTATCGGATACTCTTGTGACTTCTGGAAGTTAAGTATTTTCTCCCTGTTCTTAGACCTACTGGTTCTTGGTCCTTTGGGCTACTTGGAAAGAGAAGGGCAAACTTCTCTAGGCCACATGTAGGATTCTAGGTTTTGTCTAGGTTTACTCTTGGTCTAGGAGACGGTTTCAAGAACTTTGGGGCCAAGATACCCTGGATCCATGCCCTTCAAGGGAAGATGGCTAATACCAAACTCGGATGACAAGCGAGACCAACCGAAAGAGAGGCTTGGGGGACATGGGGATTTGGGCTTGGGACTCTCCAGACCACGGGGATTTTATTATCTGGACACTTGGATGGCAATAAATATGTCAGAGGACGAGAGAGAGGGAAGAAGAAAGCAGTGAATAATTTCTGAACATTCTCGCGAAGTGCGAGTTTTCTATTCACCTTTCGGAGAGGCTTTAGCAAGCACTGGGGGCTCCGAGACGGCGTGTTCTGCACCGACATCCGCAGTCAGCTGCGCTGCAGGGCCAAATGCCCCATGGTGACAAATAACCGCCCTCTCCCAGAGCTGAGCCTCAGACCCCTTTCTCTGGCGAGCTAGGGAGGGACCGTTACTCAGCAGTAATTCCTTTGTGTGAGCAGCTCAGGGTGGGACAGAAAGGTGGACACGAGGCCTAGGATATTTGCTCATAGGGTTCCCTTGTCTCTGCGATGAAAGCCGATGGTTTTCCCTCTCCAGGTACCCTTCATAACCTCAGACAACCGGCGGCACGGAGGTGGTGGCCCTCCCCACGCCGCGTGGGGTTCTCCAGGATGACTCGGGCATTCTCCCCTGTCTCCGGGGCCGGGCCCGGGTGTTCTGTTTGTTGAAACAGTCCCTGTCTCCAGTGTCCCTCTCGGCGCTCCCAGAGATTCCCAAAGCATTATCTTAACCTGTACGTTTCACTGATTGGAGATGTGAGAAATCGTATGCCAAACCTTTGGTTATTTTAACTAGTTCAGGAAAGAAAGACTCACATCGGTTTTGACAACAAACAAAACCAGTTTTTGTTCTATCACTTATGTTTAAAAGATTCCGATTTCAAACTAAACACAATGTGTGGTTATTCTGTCAGCGACTCTGCGGCCGCTGGGCCGCTGCCGCTACACACCGCATACATCACTGTATTTTTAAAATGTACTTAATGAACATTTTTTTTCTTTTCTGGTAACTACTTCATTGCCTTAAATGAATGCATTCCAATAGAATTTGTAACAAATGACCACTTTGTGTTTGCATTAATGCCAAACACGTTTAACAAATTTTTAACAAGGAACCCTGGCAAGATGCCAAACTCCTAGAGGGACACTGAAGGAATGCTATAAATTTAAACTAGATTTTACCTTTTCACTTAGCTCAGCAAGTGACTTAGGTGTCTCGCTATCTCAGGATTGTGGCATTTCTACTTTATGTCAGATAAGTTGGACATTTTCATTATTTTTATTACTTAGATTGTACCTATTTCCACGGGACTTTTCAATCTGTGCTGCCGTGTCTCAAATAATACGACGGCGGCTTAGAATAGATGTTTATTTCTGCGAAATTATTCATGTCTTGTAGAGGTTGGTAGATGCAGGCATGTGACACATGCCTTACTATAAATACAGTTATATTTAAAACAGCACAGTCAACCCAGGAAATACAAAAGCAATGGATTAGACCAGGGTCCTCATCTACGGGGAGGGATTCCCCTCCCCCCCGCTGAGGATATTTGGCAACATTGGGAGCCGTTTTTGATTGTCATGACTGGGAGAGTGGGTGAGGCTGCTGGTGTCTAGTGGGTGGGGGCCGGGGGTGCTGCTAAGCACCCACACCACAAAGAATGACTCAGCTCCAGGTGTCCATGGTATCAAATCAAGAAATCGTGGAGTCAAGTAACAAAGCCCTTTGGCTTGTGGGCAGTGCCCCAGGCTGAGGAAGTTTTATCTTAAGGAAACTTACAACTGAAAGCACATTTCTATTCAGTCGATGTTTTAAAAATTACGCAGGGTACCTAATGCTGATATTGAGAGGCAGAGTTCTGACTTGCACTTCTTTTTTTTTTTTAATGTTTTTTTATTATATTATGTTAGTCCGACTTGCACTTCTGCTTCTGTCTGCCCCTGAAAAGAGAAGAGTAAAGCTGGCCCGTAGTATCCCAGCCTAAAATGTCAGCTGAGGCAGTGCTGAGAATGGCTGGTGGCCCGAGTAGGAGAGAGCGTGAGCCCGATGACCCACCCCAGGTGCCCCATGCAAGGCCGCGGCTGGGCCGTGGGAATGGTCTCCAAGACGGGGCTAGGGGCAGGCAGGGCCCTGCGCGTCCACAAGAAGGTAGCTTCAGGTGTTTCCTGGACACTTTTATTTTAATAGCTTTGCAATTATTGTAATGTGTATTAGATGAATACTGGCTCCATTACGGCATTAAAATAAATCTTTTTTGTTTTTCGAGCACAAGCTCTATTTTTTAAAATGATGCGAACAAGCACTTACATAAAAACAAATCTTTCCTAGAAGGGAAATTTAAGTTTTTAGAAAAGATTTTTAAAGAAAATTATCAATTTAATGTGACAGGTGTTATGAAGACTACAAAAATCGGGAAGGTGGAAAACAAAGGACCAAGGTCTAGAAAATTCTGGTATCATAGTAAAGAGAATGGGCTCTAGAAGTGAGAAGATACGGGTTCAAATCAGACCCCAGGAAGGTGGGAATTTGACCTAAAGTGTTCAGTCCCTGGAAGCCACGGTTTCCTCATCTGTGTCAGGGGCTGTCACCCCAATTAGTACCATGGCGCTCTCAAGCTTGTTGGCGATCGTTGGAGCAAAATCACAGAGCACCACGGCAGACGGCGCACCCCAGACATTAGCTATGAGTAATTCTGACTACGATAATAGCTACAGAAATAAATCCTAAGGAGACCTAGCAGTATATGCTGCCATGCATTTGATGTCCTTTATTTAAAACACTGTGGGTGAGTTGCACTCCGCATGCAGAACCCCAAGTTGAAATCCAAATCCAGAGTCTCTCTGTTGCCCGGGCCAGAAAGCTCTACCACCCCTAACAGCAGTTTGCAATTCTGAGCTGAGCCCTGGCTGGGCCCACCCCAGCCCCCACCCCCAGCCCTTCGGGCTCTCAAGTGTTACATTTTATTGCCCCGTGGAGCTGTAGGAGGCCACTCGCAAGGTAAAATGTTGCTCTCCACTCATATTTTTGAATTATGGCTTCAAGGTGGTTGCTCCTATCAAGAAAATTAAATGATTTAACATAATTTGTTGCCACTTTGATCACAACAATAATAAATAAATCTTCATGAGAAAAACGGGAAACCCATTCCGCCCCGTTTTAAAAGATGTTAAGTAATAACACAGATGTAGTTATAGAATTTTTTTTTTTTTTTTTTTTTTTGAGCAGAAACGACTCTATTGGGTTTTCCTGTGAGCAGAATCACTTAGTGGAGGTATTCTGCAGGATGCCTGCTGCCCCCCCAGAATGAGCAGCTCTTCTCTTCGGGCAGCTGTTAATGAGCCTATCAGGGGCTTGCTGTTCCATGGGCACTGTGAGCAATGTCAGGGGCATCCGAAGCCGTGGTGAATGGGTGTGTGTTTTTGTACGTGGGGGCACAGCACACATTTGGAAAGCACATGGAGCGTAATGGACATTAACCCAGATGTCAAAAATAGCCTGCGTTTTACTACTGTTATTAAACAGTTTCCCCTTTAACCCCTCCGTGTTTACCAAAGACCCCTTTCTCCCAGCCAGTTTCTGCAAATCACTACTGAAAGGGCAGGAGAAGAAAGTCATAATCGGGCAGGTGTCTTTATTCCAAAGAAAAACAGTCTGAAGGAATATTTGTGAGACACCACACGTTTATAGCCTGCTCTCCTGGGGGCGCTTGTCCTGGGGCGGAATCTTACTGAGGGGCTCAGCCTGCCTGCCCCACCCCCACAGGCACCCCACCCCCACCCCTACACACCAACTGCAGGCTTGGTTCCCTTCCAGAGAGCCAAGTCAAGATTTTTCACAATGGAAATAGACTTCTATTCTACTATGATACTAGTTACACATTCTTTGGTTTAAAAAAATCTAAGAAGTGCGGCAACAACAGAGATTCTAAAGAAAGTTTTAAACCACCACGCAGAGGTCATTATTAACAATATTCTGGTTTGTGCATTTGCAGGTGGTTACGTTTAGGAGTGTGTTGCTGCAAAAATAAGATTGAACTACACATAAAGAATCGTAATCTGCTTTTTTCACTGGAAAATTATGGACATCTTTCCATATTAAAAAAAAATCATGATTGGCATAGAGTCAATAAATCTTAAGGATGCCTGTCACAGATCCCTGTTCATTTCCTTTGAGCCACAAATTTTTTTAAGATTTTATTTATTTATTTATTTGACAAAGATAGACACAGCCAGCGAGAGAGGGAACACAAGCAGGGGGAGCGGGAGAGGAAGAAGCAGGCTCCCAGTGGAGGAGACTGATGCGGGGCTCCATCCCATAACGCCGGGATCACGCCCTGAGCCGAAGGCAGATGCTTAAGGACTGAGCCACCCAGGCGCCCCCATGAGAGTGTAGATTTTGTCTTTGTTATCATTATACCCCCGCACCAGGCACGTTGCCTGACAGAGAGGCGCGATATACGTTTTCTATCAATGCATAACAAATTAACACAAGCTTAGTGACTAAAACAGCACTCATTTATTATCTCACAGTTTCTATACATCGGAAGCCAAGTCATGCACCACTGGGTTCTCCCCTTAGGGTCTCATGAAGCCAAAGTCAAGGTGTTGACCAAGCTGGACAGCGATAACCTGCAGGCCCTGGGGAAGAACCCACCTCCAAGCTCATTCGAGTTGTTGACACATTCAGTTCCTTGTGGTTGTAGGACTGAGGTCCTGTTTCCTTGATGGCTGTCCACGGGAACTGCATTTTGATTGTGTGGGACACTTTCAGGTCCTTGTCCCACGATTCCCCTCCATCTCAGCACAGCAAACCCCAGTCATGTTTCAAGTGTCCCTTTCTCAGGCACAAAAAGTCTGTGCTATTCAAAGGTCCTGCAGTTAGGTTAGGTCCACTCACATCGTCCCTCTGGATTAACTTACAGCCAACTGATTAGTGACCTTCATTATATCTGCAGGGTGGCATAATCATGGTGTGAGAGTTCACAGTCTTGGTCTCAGGGGTCAGAGCAGGAAATCTTGGTGGGGGGTGGGATTCTGCCTACTCTAGATGCCCTCTAATACCTGTGGAATGCATGAGTGAATCGATTTGTTCCATGAACTGTGCAAGGCACAGGGGATGCTAAGTGAGCAAGACCGGCCTGGCCCCTCCCTCCTAGATCTTATAGCCTACACCAGTGTTATTCAGATAGAAGTATAAAGCAAGCCACATCAGGAGTTTTCAGTTTTCTAGTAGCCACATTAAAAATAGTAATAAGAGGGATGCCTGGGTGCCTCAGTTGTTTAAGCATCTGCCTTCAGCTCAGGTCATGATCCAGGGTCCTGGGATCGAGTCCCATATTGGGCTCCTTGCTCAGCAGGGAGCCTGCTTCTCCCTCTGCCTGCTGCTCCCCCTGCTTGTGTGTGCTCTTTCTCTCTCTCTCTCTCTCTGACAAATAAATAAAATCTAAAAAAAATAGTAATGAGAAACAGGTGAAATTAATTGTAATACTATATTTAACTTGATCCAATATGTCCAAAACATTATTTTAACATGAAATCAATATTAAAAAAATGAAATTCATACTAACCAATATTATACTGTATGTTAACTGGAATTTCAAGAAACAAAAATTAAATAAATTCAGAAGAAAAGAAAAGAATAAAAAAGCTAAATTCAGAATAAATCTAAAATTTAATATCTTAATTTATAATCATGTAAAACCAATATAAAAAAATAACTCCTTACTTAATCTTCAAAATCTGGTGTATATTTTACACTTACAGCACATCTCAATTTGTACCAACATATTTCAAGAGCTGAGGAGCCACGTGTGGCCGGTGGCTGAGCTATTGGTTAGCTAAAGTCCAGACACATCACCAGAAGGGGACAGCGAAATGTGCGTGAGACTCCTTGTGCCACGTCCCACACTCAGGAGGGTCAGGCAAGGCTTCCAGGAGGAAGTGACATCAAAACTGAGACCAGAGAGCGAGCAGGCATCAGGCACGAGGAGGATCGGTGTAAATGCACATCAGAGAAAGACAGGGTTGTGAGATGAGGAGGAAAGAAAGCTTGAGCTTGCAGAAGCAAGTCCAGCACAGGTGGAACCTGAAGTGTGGGGCGGGAGAGAGAGGGGCCAGCACGGCCAGAGTCCTTCCTCCGTGCCCAGGGGCAACGGGATTGTGCATGCAGGTGGTACCCAGGAAGCCCAAGATGGAGGAGCTGGCCTTATTGGAATAGCGCTGTTGGGGGACCGGTGAGCTATACCGAGTGGGATGCTTCAGGAGAAGCTGCATGGGGACAGAGTGGGCCTGCTGTGACCCTCCAGGGGAGGCAGGACTGGCCAGAGATGATCCCACAGTGGGTGGCTGCCTGGATTGCCTCATGGCTGAGAACGAGGATTCCTTTTTTATTTTTTTAAGGCAGAGGCTTATTTGTCCCCCAACAAGGGATCATCTGCATTTCTAAGTGCTGGCAATGTCATCTGAGTCTTTCTCTCAAAGCCATGTCGGCCTCCCAGCGAACAGAACGGATCATCTGGTGGAAGGAGCAGCAAACCATTTCTGAGTGTTCCCTTTTCCACAGCATAAACCTTGCCCCAAAGCAGCGCGCAGCCGTTATAAGGCACTGTATTCTGCCTAGTGACCTGTCACCCAGCTGGAAATCTTTCTCTCAACTGAATAAATGATTGTTCTTTGCTACTTTATCTTGGAAAAACATCAAGGACATCAGGCATTCACTGTAATTATTTTTCACTCGTTTCCCCATCTGTAAAATATGACCGGTGCATTTTAGTACTACTTTGGGTTTCTCTTTACCTTTTAATCATGCGGCCTTTTAATATATTGGTCAGCCCTTTAAAAGGATGATTAAGAAATGCTTAATGCACAAAAGAATTAGAGCTATGCACAGCTCACGAAGCAGAAAGCGTGCTCGGACTTACAATTTTCATACGAAGTTTGCAGAGATTTTATGTGCCAGAATGAGTAATATGATCCGCTCTAGGAACTCCCTAGCTTTCTGGCTCTGCAAAAGTCATTTTTTTGCCCCGATTCAAGTTTCTTAACCAGAAGGGTTACACCAAACTCCTCAGAGTATGAATTAGCAGAGTTCATCCAAGCCGCATATTTCATTTGTACTGTTTAACCAGGGCTGGGAGGAACTGCGTACCTGTTGGGATACCGGGATCTTTGGCACGCTCATTAGTCGGCGTGGCTGGAGAAATTCTGTGCATCAACCACCAAGTCAGACGGCTCAGGCTATGTACAAAAAGTGGCTCACACATGTGTGAGTGCGTGTGTGTGTTTGATCTTTCCCCTCCCTGCCATATTCCCCAGATAGCTGCACTATTGCCATGTGCCCGGAAACTCCCCAAGTATTCAAAGGCCATATGTGAATGATAATGAACATCAGCAGGGAAGCCAGTCGTCCTCTGAAGGGTCACATGGGCCGGGCCTCTCTTCCCACCCATTTCGCTGATTCTTCCCAGGCCGTACTTGGATTCCACACCAGGGCCTCCTGCTGGGGCCATGAGAAAACGTGGGGTGCTCCCGCTTATCCGTGCCCCGGAGAATGACGCGTGCCATGCGGACAGATGGTGTTACATTTAGGTTTAAGGTCAAGCATGCGCACACCATTGCGTGCGGGGAGGAAGGCCAACTTTGTTTCGTTCTTCTCTATTTAAGGAGAGATCAATATCCTTTTTAAAAATATGCGTTTTTCCTGTGGCAAAATATACATTAAAATGCACCATTTTAACCAGTTTAAATGTACAATTGAAGTGTAATGCAGTGGCATTTAGTGCATACACAGGGTTGCACAACCCCCACTGTCCATTTTACAACTTTCTCAGTATCCTAAATGATGGCTTAATTGCACCCGCTAAGCTATAGCTCCCCTCCCCCACCTCCCCTCCAGCCCCTGGCAAACCTCTAATCTGTTCATTGCATCTATGAATTTGTGTATTCGAGATATTTCATGTAAGTGGAATCGTACAGTGTTTGTCCTTCGGTGTCTGCCTTCTTTCACTTGCGTCACTGCCGTGACGTCTTCAGATGGCATTCGTGTTGTGGCGTGAATCAGAACTTCACTCCTTTTAGAGCTGAGTAGCATTCCACTGGACGTAGATACCGCTTTTGTTTAGCCATGCCTTTGCTGGTAGATGCCCGGCATTTGTCGCTACCTGTTGGTTGTGGTGTCCCTGTTTCCATTCCTCTGCGTTCACACCACTTGGTGGAAATGGCTAGGTCTAGTATTCTTTTCCGTTCTTGGTCTCAGCTGTTAAGCTTTCTGGTGTCCTGACCATCTTTCACTCTCTAATCTCTATAAAGTCAAGTTAAAAATAGTTTAAGAACTTACTCATTGTAGAGAAGTGTGGAGAGAAGGCAACGAACACATAATCTGGTCACGTAGAAGGTAATCACCGGAACGTTTTGGTGTATTTCCTTTCACTTTCCTTTTGCCTATCAAGAGACTTCTTACCAGTATGCGACATCTTTTGAAAGAGGCCTCAGATGTGTTTACAGGATGTAATTTAACTTCATGTTCACTCTGTCCTTCCTCTGTGCTTCCTCCCCATGAGCCCCTCCCCATCCCAACCAACCCCAACCAAAGCGAGTAGCGGAGGGTCAGTGCAGTGGGGGTTCGCTCCTCTATCAATGGCGCTTGCTTTCCCTGCTAAATTGTGTGCTTTCTTGTTGCAGCTATCAGAAGAGCTAACTAAAGGGGAAATGCAGCCCTGCAGGAGCAATATTCTGATAATCTATTGCAGCGTGGCTCACGTCACTGGCCATCACCACCTGGAACGCTCATCAGGACCGGAAGAGGAGCTTTCATTTTCGTTATGGCGCACAGTTCTGTTCAACTTGATATTTCCTTTATCCTCCCATGTCATTTCTCATGGATTCAGATATGTTGGACGGGAAGAATGAGGAGGAGGAGGAAAATGACAGATCCTCCATTTTTTGGTCGGGATTTGGGCGTTTAAAATGTGATCATTTCTTCTGAATGTCGTTATTTGATACATTTTATTTATGTTACTTACACATCGTGGGATAAATTTGAACTCCATGGGATCTTACCTGTGGCTTCAGCTTCTGTTGGACCACTAGCTTCATCTCCAGTTTTTCCGCTGGTTTGGTCAAAGTGTTCATTCCTAATGCATTAGATTATCAAAAAGTGTGAATTCTGTGAGTGAGTGGTGTTGGCAGTGTGTATACCAAGATGCATGGAGTGTTTGACGAAGAAACCAAAACACCAAAAATGGCGAGCCTTTACCCTCCTCTGTTTCTTTAATCCGCTGTCTGAAGAACCGCATTTTGATGGTGTGACCTGTAGTTACCTCTGGGCCAGGTTGGAAATGAAATCAATTTTTTAAACCACTAATACTTGCCAAGAAATCGCCTTATGAGAACATGGTGTGTGTCTCTGACAAAGCATGGCTCATCTAAACCGATCATTCATGATTTTATCCACCCTGCTTTTGTACTGGAGAGTGGCAAAAGCCTGAGGCACCCGCATCCTTCTGTTCCATGCGTCCCAGGCCTCAGTCTCTTACCATTTCCATGCACGCAGGTCTCCATGAAGAAGCTGGGACTCATTCACATCTCCAGGTCCAAATGCTGTGCAAACAGTATAAGCGTAGATCTTCTGGAAATGAAGGGTCATTTTTCTCTCTCTCTTTTTTTTTTTAATGTCTCCAACATGGATTCCAAAGCATTTTCAGCATCAAACATGAAAACACTGATGAATGAGGAATTATCACAAAAGCTGTGTATCTGTATATAGCTCTACGCAACATGTGTTGTGGGTACAGAGTCTTTATTTAAAGCACATGCCAGGGACAGAGACCAAATTTGGAGGTCTTTTGCATACAGTGACATGGTACTAAGGAGAATTTAACTCCCACTGCTTTCTCCGAAGATTAATAAATAACAAAAGTTGTTTTAACTTCATAAAACTCACGACCGGTCTGGCAAACGTGTGCAACTCTCGCATTGATCCACTTTCTCGTCCATGGAAGGAAGCCTTCCACAGGTATGCAAGTGGGAGATGAAAATCTGCGTTCTTAAAAGGATAAACAGTGAAGTTAAGCATGAGTGGCCTTAATAAATACAGTTGTTTTTCTTTGCTGCTGTGGGAAGGATTCTACACAGGTGTTCCTGAAGTCTTGCATTGAATTTAGTTGTTATTATTACTTTTCAAAATGTTGGTGCAATTAACTCCGGACCTCTCCCGTGAGCCATAGAGATATTTAAAAGACAGACACCTTATTTGTCGCGGAAGATGAGATAGTGTCTGAGCTGCGCTGTTCATCCTTGGTGCGTTAGGAGTAATATATTCAAGCAGGTTTCTTGCTTCTGGCTTTGTTCTTGTCGTCAGTAAGTATAGCGAACTACGTAAAGCTTTCGTGTTGCATAAACAATCCAAATACATTCATGTTTAAACAGTGTGTCCTTTATCAAAGAGATTTAGGATCTCGGTTGGAGAAAACAGCAGAGTTCTTTGCAAGCATCTATAGCACATTTTGACTTAATGTCGCACTGAAAACCCAGGCCACACAAATGTGTCCCCATGAACAATTTGGGTGTCCTCGAATAGGCGGTCCTCACTGCCTCCTACAGCCAGATCTTGACCTGAACTCTGCAACTGAATACTTGAAGTAGGATTAGGAAATCCACTAGGGAAAATAGGGTCCTCAAAACAGAAAAAGCAACCAACCATGTATAGTTAGCTATTTCTAAGTATGTGCCAATTTTGTCACGGCTATTGTTTGGGGGAACATTTTTTGCCCCACTTTTGTTGGCTTAAAGTATTATCAATCTTACCGTTATGGGGGCGTATTATTTAGTCCCTAAAAAATTAAATTCCGTCTGACATAGCATCTTTTCCCATTTCGTGTAATATTCTCTGATGTTTGGGGGATACCAAAAAAATTCCCTTTTCACAAAAATAGTCTCTGGGTTTACAACAAACACTGTGATGTTGGGGAGATATTTCCTTTGCGCAAACATTAGCAGGTACCCCTCTAATCATAATGAAGTTGAAAAAAAAAAGTTGAGGCTAACATTTAGGAGAAGTTGGTCTTCTTGCTTTGTGCAAAAGCAGACTTGTACTTTATACCCCATTTGATTCTGATGTACAGTCTCGATTTTGTATTTAATGATTTTTGTGTATCCAGTATGCACGTTAACAGCGTGTCAACTTTCATTTGAAAGTGGGTTTCGATTTACTTTTTAAACAGTGTTTATGATGAGACCTCCAATGTGTTGACATAAGCTCTATCTGAGATGTGTTTGTGTAGAGTGGCGTTTGAATGCTGCCAGGGGTCAGTGTATCTAATTCCCAGAGACCCTCGTTTGATAGTGCTTCTTGTAATTTTTCTTCAAGTGAGTGGCATGTGGGTTGTGAATATTGACCATGTGATTATGGACTTCGATATGAAAACAATAAATAAAACTAAGGAACCCTCAGAAACTCCCAGTGGGCATGTATTAGCCAGTCGTTGTGACCTCGTGTCTAGTAGGACTACGACAGCATACAAGGTATGTACAATTCATAACTTTGTTATCATGTGTATGACAAGTACTTTGTGCTGATCGCCTTATTTATATTCATCAAATAAACTTTGTTTCTTTCTGAAGTCAGTTCATTCCATCTCTAATAAATGTTCCGATGGGGGTCGTCTCTAATCTTTTTTGGGTCATGGGTCTTCATTTGAGGAACCTAAGGTCAGTCTTGGAGAACAAAGAATGGCAGAAGGAAGCAGTACACTCACTTCACTGGAGCGGCCGAGGCACAAACTTCCCTCTACACGTAGCTGGATCCGGAGGTTCATATAAAGAAATTAAGTCATTGGTGGGATCGCCCTTCCTTCCCTCCCGCCTTCCCAACCCCTTTGTTTTCTTTCTCTCTCTCTCAGTTGCCCCCTGCTTCTCTCTCTCTCTCTCTCTGTCTCTCGTATCTCTCCCCCTTTTCCTCCTTCCCATCTTTTCTCTCGTCGCCTCCTTCCCTTTCTCTTTTTCCCCTCTTTCCTCTTTACTTTCCATGGGGTTGACATCAGTCCTTGCTGGGTTCTTTCTACTTGCTGAAAAGATGACTCCCAGCAGCTTTGAGCATTCTGGGCCTTGAGAGCAGGGACCCCCTCCCTCCAAGCATCCATATCAGCCCCCTAAAGGGACTCTGACTGGTCCTTTTTGGATCATGCATCTAATTACCTTATTCAAGGAAGTTGGGGGGGGGAGAAGCCATGTGATTGACAGCCTCACTGATGTGGGACGAGCAGTCTCCAAAGGGGGAAAAAAATGGGCTTTATTCTAGAAGAGAGGGACAAGAAAGCTGGGCAGGCAAGAATAATAGGTAGCCCTGGATACACTTGGTTGCACACACAAAATCATCCAGAAAAACACACAAAATCATCCATGCAATCACTCACAGTCTTCACAGCCCAACTGTGGATCATGGTGGGGAACCAGCTCCTGATTTCTTTCAAGGTTTGAGTTGTATTCCAAGAAATGAACTACCAAATCTTACCATTATTGAAATCAAAGAGTAATTGATTATCAACGCTAGAAAGTATGTTAGATGCCCTGGGTCCAATAGTCTCATTTTACAGATGGGGAAACTGAGACCCAGTTAGACGTGACTGATTCAAGCATGTATGGTAAGTTCACTGCAATGCAAGACTGTCCCCAGGGCTCTGAAACAGAAATATAGATCCCTGAGGGCTCTCTGGGGAGGAGAGGATGGGACAGAATCTCCCCCCAGTCGGCCCCTGATGACACAGGGGACGAATCATTTGCTTTATGGACTCACAGCCACTGCGTGTGAAGTTCTCCCACAGCCCGGAACATTTTGGGGCAGTCTGCAGTCGTGCCCTTTTCATTATGTTGCCTTTTTGTAGAAAAAGAACTTTTGTTGGACAAGAATTTCTTACTTCATAGAACTTCCTGAAGCCGCCGGCTTGCATTCAAGCCCGATTATGTAAACCCAGCTGGCCAGACAGAGCCTCTGCTGCTTTACTCACAAACCGCTCCTTTCGCTAAGAAAGGTAGCAGCCTAGGCGCGGTGGGACTCACCCGCAGGGCAGTCCGTACTTTAGTTCCACCGAAGTGCAGGGACGTGATTTGGGTCTGCCTGAGGCTTTGACCTTGAAAATCTGCCTTGACTGCTGCCTGTATTTGTAAACTGCTCTCACAAAAAATTGGAGAGCTGTTCTAATCCTTGGAAGCGCTAATCCACAGTAATACGGGTACTACTAGTCGATGAGCACAGATAAAAATAACTGGACGTGATTGAGCATTTGCTAGGAGCCAGGCCATGGCGCTAGGACTAGCATGCATGAACTTGTCTCTTCTTGACAACAGTCCCATGAGGCAGATACTGTCATGATCCACACCTTACAGTGAGGGAGATTCTGGGCCAGCAGAGACGAGGAGCGTGCATTTACAGAGCACGTCCCTGGTGCTGGCCTTGTGCTAAATGCTGAGCTCATGCTAACTTTTCCTCACAGTAATCTCATGAGGCAGGAACAGTCGTTCTCACACAACGAAGGGGAGGCCCATGAAACTTGCATACCACACCCAGGGGCCCACTGATGGTATATGGTGGAGCCAGGCTTCGAACCCAGTATCAGAGAGCCCCTCCGTTCCAGGGATGCCTCAGGCCCCAGGGACATACCGGCCAGGATGCAGATCCCACTCGTTCCCACCTGGCAGTGCTTCTGTGTTGCAAGTTTGGGCTCCAACGTGGCTATTCAGCTCACAGAGACCTGAAGGAATCGGTTGCTTCAAGAATGCCACAGTTGGCCAATACTTTGAGAGAACGGATGGCCACGCATCGAGGCCATGGATCCCGGTGGAAATCAAGCCACGTGGAAAAAGACAGCCCCGACAGTGCATTGGATTTACACCTGTTATCCATGGGCCTCTCAGTTTCTTCTAAGCACCCAGTGTCTGGGCATCAGCATCCTTGACCTAGGGGGTTTTGGGTTTGCAGGGTGGAGCATCTGGTGACAAGACAGTGGACAGGTGTCCCCAGGTGGGAGAGGGCCTTGAGCACCAAGCGGAAGGGTATAGACCTAGGACATGGGGTCTCAACTTCAGTCATTTAAATACCACTCTCCTGACTCTTGCTATAGCTGAGGACAGTATGTAGTCTTACAAAGTATTTTTAAAAATTAAATGGGCTCACTTGTCTATTTAAATAAGGGTAGGAAAAAAATACCACTATCACAAAGGCGAAAGTAGGATCGTTTTCTATTCATAGGCATCACCAAATAGAAGAACAGTAAAAATAATGAAGACAAAGTTCTGAGCCTGGGTCGTTCTCTTTCTTTGTTAAAAAGGGAGACAGGCGAGGGTTGGAGAAGTGTTTGGGGGCTAAAACCAAGAGTTCTCCTTGTTACTGAATCAGAAGGATCGAAAAATGATCAGTGAAGGCGTATTTAACCATGTGGCTCAGGGTTACTTAAGACTGTGTTGGTGGACAACATTTCAAGGACCCTTTTGATCTCTGAATTTTAGGAACCCACCTGCTGCAACAGAAATCCAGTGGTGGATCTTTAAATAAACTTTATTTTTAATAGACTTTATTTTTTAGAACAGTCTTAGATTTACAGAAAACTTGAGCAGATAATACAGTGAGTTCCCATACAAACTTCCTTCCCACAAACATACAGTTTCTTCTATTATTAACATATTAGTACAGTATACTTGTCACTAATTGAATCAACACACATACAATGTTATTAACTAAATATCTCTACGTCATCCTATTAACTAAATTCTGTGCTTCATTCCGATTTCCTTAGTTTTTACCTAATGTCCTTCTCCTGTTCCAGGATCTCATCCAGACAGCACATGACATGGGCCGGCAGGCCTCCTTAGGTGCCTCTTGGCCATGCGTCTCTCTACTCTCCTTATTTTTGATAAAGACCATGATGATTTTGAGGAGTATGGGTCAGACATATTGTGGGCTGCCCCTCTCCTGGGATTTTTTTCTCAGAATCAGAGTAGGGGTATGGGTTTTAGGAGGAAGACCACGAAGGTAAAATGTTATGCTCACCACAGAGACATCATCGGTACCTATGATCAGCATGACTTCTCACTATCGGTGTTGACCTTGATCACCTGAGGTCGTGCTTATCAGGTTTCTCCGCTATAGTTACTCTTCCCCCCTGTTTGCGACAGACTTTCAAAGTGCGGACATACATAAATGATCCGATCTCTGTGTCACAATATGCCGCTGGCAAGTGCAGAGGACGTGCTGGCTAGAGAAGAAAACAGTTCTAAAAGCCTTTTGGATCAAAATCGTTGAATCAGCAGCTTTACCGTTTGGACTGGTTTTCCCTCCTATTTGAAAATACCTCTGCCCCCTCCAGCCTTGCCTTCCCCTGTTGAATTACTTAGGCAACAACGGCAGAAATGATCCGCGTGGGCAGACAAGACTCTTTCCCAACCTCAAGGCAAAGCCAGCAGTTCTATAGTTTAAAAACAGATATTGTCTGTGCCACGTAGAGAGGACGCAGGAGAAAACCTTTGCATAAATTCAAGACAAACCCTCCATGTCTGCACAAGTGCGACTCACTGGATAAAGACAGTGTGGCTATTGGAGAGGAGACATATGAATGTTTATTTGAGTAAGGGTATCCGTTAGGATTTTTTTTTTCTTTTGCAAGTATCACCCCCCTCCCCCCCAAAAAAAGAATAAAAGAACAACAAAAAAAAAGAACACAAGATAACTTGAGCAAAAATAAATATATACACACACATACATGTAGAGTGCTTCATGCAACCGACAGTTGAGAGGTAGTGGGTTTCAGATGCAGCTTGTCCCAGGGGCTCAAATAACGTCTTACTCTCCTTCTCTTGGTTTTGCTTTCTCAGTGTTCATCCATCCTGGAGCACTTTCAAGGTTGCAAGTGAGACCCTAAACCCTAAACCCTTCTCCCTGGAGGAAGAGTCATGTGCTCTTGGACACAAGGGGAATGTAAATTTTCAAATAAGGCAGGAGGCAAACATCAAATGCCCACAGCAGTAGGACACACAGTGGAATGACATTAGAGACTGGTTTATTTTTCCTTCGAATAGAGCTTTGACCCAGGACGCATGTCCAGCCTTAGACAGGCAACCAACCAACATCTCCACCAAAATCTCAGTGGCCACGTGCACGCAAGAGTGGGCGGTGCTCTGTCTGTTTCCAAATCTCATCAGTGGGCATGATTGGTCTCTTAACCGCCTGACATGCGATATGAAAAGAGAAACTGAGACCATCAATGAGAAAATGCTTAGAAAAAATATTATAACAATAAAATTCTGCAAAGTCCTAGAATGGCTTATTTCAATGTTCAGAAGCTATATGCGGAGAAGGAGGTCTTCCTCCTTAGTCGCTTAGTTGGGAGGTATTTGGGTGACTAGACCGAGCACTAGATTTGAGAACAATAGCCTCGGGAAGGAAGTACTGCTACGTGCCCAGCACATGTGAATGTTGCAGAATTTTACGTGAAAGCGGACGGATACAAGCAAACATACCGTGTGGTTTCATTCATAGGAAGCTCAGAAACAGACAAAATCAATCTGTGGGGTTAGGAGTCAACTGGCTACCCTTTGGGAGTTAGTAGCTGGTAAGGCGCAAAAATAGGTTTTCTGGGATGCTGGTAACATTCTGATTGTTGACCTGGAAGTTCGTCAACACGGTTATGTTCAGTTTATGAAAATTCAGCAAGCGATACGATTTGGATACTTTTCTGTCTGTATTTATATCTATTTTAAGAGTTTATCCTAAAAATGTTTGCTATCATTAGGCACGAATCCAGTTTCAAATTACAGAGGCGAGAAAACTAAAGCCTGTGGAATGAACTCAGGCTTCGAAACCTTCTCCTCTGGCCAGTGCTGTGACTTAGAACTGTTTGACAGGGCAGTAGAGGCAGGCTTGGGGGCCGGGAGCTTGGTGAAGGGTGAGTCGTAGTCCCGTTTCTCCCTTGTCCTCATTCCTCTCCGAACGGCTACACCCGGCCAGCCGGACCCAGGGGTGTTACCTGCCTGACCCCTGGACGTATTTGAGCTCACAGCCTCTGCGAATGTGAAAATCCTACTGCCCAACATCCCAAGAGGTGACCCTGGGCTGCTTCCTTAACCTCTCCATGTTTTCTCATCCTAAAGTGATACTACATTCCCAGAAGTCTTAGTGCTTTTTTGTTTGTTTGTTTTTTAACAAGGATCAAATGGGCACTTCACACAATGCTGTCCTCATAATAGATTCTGAATGAATGGAAATGATAACGCTTAGTAGTAGTAATATTGTCATAAATAATAAAAATATTTAATGAAGTAAAATTGATGGTCCCTCGCTGACTCCCCGCCATTCTCTCGCAGGAATCGCTGCTGAGCTGGTCCTTGTTCAGATCCCGTTTGCCACGTCAGGGTTTTCCTCGACCCTGTTTAATAACCAGCTCCCAGATCTGGAGATTGGGGGCTGTAAATTTTCCTGGCGACTGTTGCCAATGACAGGGAAGGAAAGACTTGTGTAATTACCACTTGTACTTCCACAAAACACATGAACTCAAGTCAAGAGCGAGCAAGGGTTTTGGACAATGAAACACGGGGCTTTTAAAATACAGAAAAGATCTGCCCAACTTACGTGATAAGAAACGTGTGCCTGGTTAGGAAGACAGAACAAGGACTAATTGCAGTGTAGCAAAGCACCCCTGGAGGGGACCACTTCCCCTTCCCTCCCAAATGCCGCACGCAGCTGGAAGAAGAATCAAGGCTCCGGGATTAGTCGTGGGTTGGTTGGGAATCAGTACCTTTGCCTCTGGCCAAAACCCATGGCTTTGGTTTTCAGCATTCCTTCGGTAATGCGGTGGCTTTCTAAGTTCATTTTATAGCGTGGTTGTTTGCAAATGGTGCTATCCTGTTCAACACCCTTCAAACCAGGTAGCTTAATGGGCTCCATGGAAATATCCCGAGACAGCAACATACTAGGATTTTTGGAAATATTCGGACACCATAACTCCATTTGAAAATGCTCAAGATGGTCCTTTGCAAGATGTTGGACTTGCTCCTCCCCTCCTCAAAAAAACTAGTTAAAGATGTTTCATTTCTGAGTGTCATGTTTTCAGTCCATGAGAAAGGAGGTAGAAGTGAGTTTCAGGGAAAGGATGGCTTTGCCATCGCATTCCTCCAAAATGTTTGATTTCTGGAAAGAAGAACACAAGTAAGCTTACTGCCCACCCCCACCCCCTTCAGGGTCTGTGCGTTATTAGCAAGATAGCAAGTAGGCTTAGGTCGAGTTTGTGCTTCTGGAAGGAGCTGTCCACATCAGCACAGGACCAAAGGGGTTGGGAAAGGTTGAGCAAGTTGAACAGTGAGAGGGGCAGAACCGGAATTTTCTAGGATGACCAAGACCACATCTCCTGGACTTGCAGAAATTAAGAAGTCATGGAAGAAGGATTTCGCTAGCAGCCTCATTTGGCTGGTCAAAGAAACCAAATTCAACAAATCCCAAAGTGACCTCTGTGACATCTTCACCAATAAGCTCAGAGTGTGGCTCATCATTTCTACAAGTGTAGATGCCATCCTCCCAAGTTAATGAAACGGGGCCTTATTTCCCTTCTCACAACAACAGTTTCATTGATGTCTCACGTTGCCCCAAACCAGTCAAAACTGATAACAGAATAGTTGATTTTAAATTACATTCGGAGAGGCAGAGCCTTTTGCAAAATTGGACAAGAGGGATGACTTGCAGCGCTGTCCCCAACGGACCCTTTATCTGTACCAGTGCCTTTGCAATGCCAGCTCACAGCGAAGAATCTTCCGGGCTCCCCTGAAAGTCTTCTCTGACCCCAACCGATGACTTTGGCTCACATAACTGTACCTACTGCCAGGGGTACCTAGCCGCAAAGAGTAAGGGCTATTGAACTGAGGACTGACAGTGAGCTCCAAGGTGAGCCATGGGATTGCAGATTTTGTACAATTCTGAGACAGTTTACGCTCATCGTTCCTCAGTCTAAACATCACAGTAAAATGGCAGATGCCCCTAAACCTTTTTATGGGCTACAGATTATCTGTAAAGAAAAAGAAAATACAAAAAGGACTTCTTTGTAGAACAATTCTCCCTTTACGCTGTGTAGGTGTGATTGAATGTAACGGAGCGAGGTGAAATGGATACCACATTTGGAGCAGGGAGCTGTACTGGCCTTCAGCCAATATTTTGGAGAAATCCAATGTCAGTTTGGACACTGATATTAAACCAATCCGTACAAATTCAGTCAAAGGCAGCTACAGAAATCTCGGGCAAAAGCCAGTCCATTTGTGCAAGGGCATCTAAGTGGGTATGGGCACGTGGGGGGACTAGCCAATCGGTTTGTGTCTTAGAGTGGAATTTCAGAAGATAATTGTTCCGTTGCCAGGTCGGTCTAGCTCACCACTTGACCTTGGACTAATTGCTTAATCTCTCTTGGCTTCATGTTTTGTATCTTGAAAGGGAGAATAGTAATAACTTGCAGCTACCTATCTCATCCGGGTATTGAGTGGATTAATGGGGTCATGTTTGTAAGGTCCTGGAAAATTCTCCAGAGACAAAGTTCCACCACTTTCTTGTTTCTGGCTGGTCATGTTTTCAAGCCACAGATGAGAAGGACTGCACTGAATGGGGTCCTGACGGCAGGTGGTTCTCTGCTGCCTTCTCGCTAGAGAATGGACACCTTTTGAAAGTAGAATTTTTCATTCTTATAAAATCTCTGATTCCCTTTTGTTGGGGCAACAATCTGAAATTCCTGCGGTAAACCTAATTTTCTCCTCTATCTAAACAGTCCGTGGGACTCTGAGGAAGGTACCGTGATAGCATGGCCACAAGGAATTACCCAGAATATTTCTGCCTTGGTCAACACGTAGATTGACTTTTGGGGTCAGACGGACGTGGGTTGAGTCCTGTCTCTGCCAATTCCTGGCCGGGGGACTCACGGCAAATCTCTTGGCCCTCCTGTGCTTCCGGGCTGGCTGTTGGGAGACAACCTGTAGATAACATGCTTGGCACGATGTCTGACCCCTGGTCAGCTCACAGGAAAAATCACCTAAATTAACAGTGTGCGCCACAGTCCGTGCACGTACCCTCCAGGGCCACAGAGAATGACCCTGAGGGCTCGTCTCTCATTAGCCAGCCAGCCAGGGCTGGCCATTAACAATACCCTCCTCTTGCGAGCGCTTTAGACTTGGGAAAATGGCAAATCGAAAGGAAACAACTCTGTGTCAGAGATTTATCCAAATCCCTATCGTCTATTTTGCTACCGATCTGGCCCAATCCCCTGACTTCCCGGGGGCGACACTGAGGAGTAGCTCTGAATAACTGGCATTTACTAAAAAGGAACTACATGCCAGGCATTGTGCTAACACTGTGTATCTATTTCCTCACGTCATCGTCACAAGGTGGGGACGGTCAATAACCCCTTTTACGGAGGGGGAGCCTGAGGTGCAGTGAGGTGAGGTTTTCCAGTGCCACAGTTATTACATAGAGAAGCCAGATCTCAATCTTCACTCCGACTCCAGAGTCCTGTTCTAACCCAGTGCTGTCCCCCGGAAAATAACGTGAGCCATGTAAGTCATTTTGAATTTGCTAGAAGCCATATGTTTTTTAAAAAGGAAAAAGAAGCAGGAGAAATTAATTTCCATCTGTCTTTAATCCAAAATATCTGAAAATACTATCATTTCAACACAGTCAATAAAGAGATTATT
Organism: Ursus arctos; assembly: GCF_023065955.2. NCBI lineage: Eukaryota > Metazoa > Chordata > Mammalia > Carnivora > Ursidae > Ursus > Ursus arctos. The sequence continues at coordinate 37,769,523 of NW_026622808.1, read as the reverse complement.
TTTTTGAAGATTTCTTTATTTATTTTTGATAGACAGAGACAGAGAGAGGAGAGAGAGAATCTTTTTTTTTATATGTTGACAATCACAAATACAGTATTTTTTTTTTAAGATTTTATTTATTTATTTGACAGAGAGAGACAGCCAGAAAGAGAGAGAACACAAGCAGGGGGAGTGGGAGAGGAAGAAGCAGGCTCCTAGCAGAGAAGCCCGATGCGGGGCTCGATCCCAGAACGCTGGGATCACGCCCTAAGCCAAAGGCAGACGCTTAACGACTGAGCCACCCAGGCGCCCCGGGAGGGAGACAATCTTAAGCAGATTCTGCCGAGCACGGAACCTGACCAGGGGCTCAATCCTGCAACCCTGAGATCCTGACCTGAGCCAAACCAAGAGTTGGACGCTTAACTGACTGAGACACCCAGGCGCCCCAATATAGAGATTATTAATAAGAAACTTTACCACTTTTTTCTGTTTTCATACCAAGGCTTTGAAAGTCAGTTTATATTTGGCACTTACGGGCTGTCTCAATTTGGACCAGCCGTCTTTCAGCAGTCGGCAGCCGCCTGGGTTCACGATCACTGTTCTGCACACCGTAGCTCTCGGCACTGCACCATCATGCCTGACTCTCGGCAGATTGTATCAACAGGGTTCCCCAACCGCATTTACCGAGGAAGCAAATCATAGATTTTTCAGTTTGAACAAAGGTAATAAAAAGGGGAGGTTTAGAAGCGTAAGAGAGTTTGGCACGTTACTTTTTATGTTCTCTGTTTATCAAACAATTAGTTCGCCCTCAAAGAATAGCTCTTTTCTGGAACATCCTGCTATCTGAGCTTTATCTTTGCCGTGTGTAATATGCATAGTTACACAAGCTGGTGCAAAGAAATAAACCGTGAACTGACTGACTGACTGAATGAATAGATTCATTAGCATAGCAGAGGATGGGCTTCATGCAGGGAAGCGGTGGAGGCTCCCCGGGGGCAAGAATGTTATCTAATTGGGCCCACCTCTGCAGCCCTGCCTGTAGGCCAGCGCCCAGTACACAGGAAGCTCGCAAAAAGCATTTTTTCGGTGGAATATATTGATGAATCCACATGGAGAAAGTAGATATTTAAAATTTTATTCCTAGTGGGTATCGGGAATCTGAAGTCCTTTCTCTGCCCCGCGTATTTGGATTTTAAGACCCCAAATCAAACCCCGGTGGATATAGCTTATTTAAACCGGTTTATTTATGTTTCCAAATGAAGTAGCAACGGAGAGACCAGAAGAATCAAGAGTCTACTTTAAAAGACAGTTGCTGACTTTCCCACTGATAGTCCCAAGGCTGTCAAAGCCAGATGTCCTCCAGTTGTAGGTATAGTCACAGGTTGCATCCTCCATCACTCCGCGGCAGAGTGTTCTGTCTGCAAGAGAAGCTCCTCCCATACTCTCTTCCTGGCTTGGACCTCACTGGCTTATCCTCAAAGCGCCCCCAAGATCCCCCCCTGGCTCATATATCGATTGGCCTCCCACTCCACGCCATTCATACAGTGGTGGTGACTCCCCACGGCTATTCCGGGCTGACAAGATGCTCCGTCTGGAGGGAGCCTGAGGGTGGTGTTGGGTCAAGTCTCCTCTAGACTCTCAAGGGCTGGTCCAAACCCAGCACAGAACGGAACGGGTGTTTGGCATTTAACTGTAAAGCTGACTTTGCCTTTTTCGCTCAAACATGAATTTCCCTAAAACGACCCAACATTATTGGATTGCTGGAACTTTTTGAATCGCATGTGATACCACCCAACTGAAACTAGTTTCACCAAGGAAAGGTGAGGAGCGCAATACGGACCTCAGGAACAACTGCGTCCAAGGACTCCAACCAGCTCAGGCTAATAGTGTCTTAGTCTTTCCTCCACGTCTGGGCTGGGCTTGCTTCCTTGTTGTCTTCATTTTCCATGCTGTTTGTGTCATGCAGCACTTCCCAACGCCTCACCCAGAAACACATGTACAGCCAACCTGGGTCGCAGCCTCCAGGGAAGGTCAGCTCCCCTGCTGCACTGTTGCCAAAAAGCAGTCCCGAGACCATCTCTCATTGGGCTAATCTAGGTCACGTGACCCTTCTCCACGGGGCCTTGCTTGAGTCACACGCTCATACCTGGAATTGGAGGGTGGACTCCGCTGGCCTGGAAGGAGAGTGGAGGTGAATCCTTAAAGGGGAATCTGGTGTTTTTTGTTTTTTGTGCTTTTTTAAAAAGGATCTTATTTATTTATTTATTTGACAGGGACAGACAGCAGAGAGGGAACACAAGCAGGGGGAGTGGGAGAGGAAGAAGCAGGCTCCCAGCACAGGAGCCTGATGTGGGGCTCGATCCCAGAACGCCGGGATCACGCCCTGAGCCAAAGGCAGACGCTTAACCGCTGTGCCACCCAGGTGCCCCAAGAGTCCGGTGTTTTTTCCCCGGGGAAGGAGGAGTCTATGCTGGACAGGCACACTCTAAGCACCCAGACGAAGGGCCCTTATCTCTGCACATAAGCCTTTGTCTCCTCTCTTTAGTATTGAGCCTGCATTTTCTCCTTGCTCCGTCTCCTACGTACCGTATTGTGCAGCATGAATAAACGTCACCCTCCACACCATCATTGCGGGAGCCTGGCTATCCTGCTTTATCGTGAGGACTCGAGAGCAGGGACCGTGGCTCATTCATTTCTGCATCTCCGATGCTTAGCATAATTCCTGGCCCACAGTACATAATTGGGGAAAGTTTGTCAGAAAAAGGAAGAGAAAGATGAACCCTCTGGGGTTCAAACCTCTGGTTGGGGGACCTCGTTCCAAGGCACAGACATTGTTTCACGGCCCGAGTGAAAGCTCTCCATCATGAACAGTGCCGTTTGGGAGCAAACTGAAGAGTGGACCATGATGAGTCGGCTCAGAAAAAGAAGCGATCTAACTTTGGCCTTGTGACCGCTTCACGGGGTCTATGGCAACACGCAGTGATTACAGTTTTTGATTTGCATACGGGTGCTTGGTATCCTGAGGCTAATCCTCTGTCAACAAAGAGCGGAGAGCAGATAGAATCCCTTCTCTCTGCGCTTCCGCTTCTGTGAGAATTGACTTCCGGGAGAATTGACTCAGCACCTTCTTCATCCCCGTCTCTCACCCTTCCCACCTCCCTCTCCTCTGCTTTCGTCCCCCCTTACTTTTTCTAGCTCTACCTTCTGGATAATACAGCCCTTACTATTATTCAGGTCAAGTTCGAGGATATTACGTATTATAAAATGCTCACCATAGACCCCATGTCTGTGGGGTAGTCAAGATTGTGGAAAACAGGTTTTGGTTGCAAGTTTGCCCGGTTTCAAACCAGCCTCCCACGCAGAGGTCACCATGCCTCTGCTCTCTGAGCCTCCTAGGAGAAGACAGTGTTTGGGGGCTCTGGTAATGACATGGCTACAGAGTGTTTGTTTCCTGGTGGTGACGCACTGGGTCAGAATCAACCGCTGTCTCCTGCTGGACCCCCCCCCCCCGAAAGTCTAGGGTGGCCAGCTAGAGCAAGGAGGAATTCCTCATGTTAAACTTGGTTCTTAAGCCCTTTTTAAGCCCTGTTCCAAACACACTAAGAAGCCACAGGCCCAATGACATCACCCAAGTAGCAATAACATCCCGGATGTGTTACACATTTTGTGGGCTTCTATCTCACCCATTCATTTGAGCCTGTTTTCTAGAACCTATTAAGGTCTAGCACTTAGTAAGTGCTCAGTAATTATCCCTTGGCTCCACTGGACAAACCAACATGATCTGGCACATACAATACTAATTTGATAAATGAATCCATTACAGTGTGCCATAAATGCTTATTAAATGAATGAGGGATGGTCCAGAGTAGACAACCCATGGATATGTGTTGAATGAGTGAACAATAGAGTGAATAATGAATGAATGCATGCATGCATGAATACCTATTGGTCGTGCCATAGCCATGCGGTAAGCTGCCATTCAATTTGTTGTCTGCAGCTGTAATTTCGTCCCAGCGAACTGACTCTAAATTTATGATCTTTTATTTTCTGTTGTTGAATTTTGAAATAGAGACTGCTATCAATACGGACTGAATTCCGTTTTCAAACAGCAAAAAGATATTTTCAAACATCCTTGAATGGAGCGTGCAGAGCCAGGGAGGGATGGTGCCTATGGACCCACTAATCTCTGTTATGACATATCTGCATGACGGAGGGGATCACGCTCCCGGGCTGAGAAAAAGAGGGTTGTCCACGAACAACACGTGAGTGGAGCCATCGTGTTCCTGTATATACTCTGTAGATATATGTACAGACTGGAATAGGTGCATTTAATCCTTTGCCATTATTCATTTCACTTCCCTGAATTCTGTGGTATTTCCAAGGAGTGACTGCTTTTCTTCTGGGTTAAGTAGAAATCTTTGCTTAAGTCAAAACCACTTACTTTAAATACATTCAGCGACGTTGGGATCTTTTGCCCTGGGAGTGTTTCTCATGTTTTTCAAAGTCAGTGAATTGTCACTTGACCTTCATGGACACTTGTAGATCACTGAATTAAGGATTAAACTGAGTAGAGGAAAGAAGCTTTTATCTGAAATTCACTGATTTATTGAGACAGATTTGGGAAGTCATAACAGTGTCACTTTATTAAGCATTGAAGATTATAATGGCAAAGTATACAAAATTAAGAGAACTTGGGATTTAATTCTGCTATTTAGAATTATTTGTGGTCTCTTTCAAGGAGGTCAAGGATATTTGCATAGAAGAAAGAAATCATATTAAAATCACTCCAGTTAAAATTCAATAAGATGTGGAAATGCTATAAGTCAGAACAGTCCTGAAAAGTTAAAAATGTTCTCAGTTTCCTAGATGGTTTGTGCAAGCTTGGCGTCAGGAAGACAAGTAACTGAACAATGGTAAACTCCGTCTTTCTTACTTAGATATTTTGCTATTGTGTATCTCTCCCTTAAAATATTTCTCCACCATTGGTTTGATATTAAAATTTAAGTGTCACATGGCTGAAATTAACAAAGAGAGATGTTCATATTCGCAGGTAGTTCTGAGATGCCAGGATGTACTTTTCTTCTTTGGGCAAAATCCGTTTTAACAGTCATCCAAATGTGTCCTCATGGTAGGCTTTCCAGGTTGTCATGAAAGGAAGACTGTTCCTCGCTTCTCTTCTGGAAAGGATAGATGTGATCTGTATTAGAATCTAGTTTGAACCAAATCTGCTTGGGGCGTCTGGGTGGCTCAGTCAGTTAAGCGTCTGTCTGCCTTCAGTTCAGGTCATGTTCCCATGTTCCAGGGTCCTGGGATTGAGCCCTGAGTGGGGAAATCCCTGCTCAGCGGGGAGCCTGCTTCTTCCTCTCCTTCTCCCTCTGCCCCTGCTTGTGCCCCTGCCCCTCCCCCTCCCCTGCATGTGTGTGTGTGTGTGTGTGTGTTCTCTCTCTCTCTACCTCAAAAAAAAAAAAAAAAAAAGAGCCAAATCTGCTCATTATCTAGATGGTGTCTGATGAGATTTCATCTGTCTGCCAGCCAGTTTCACGGCATGCCTGAGTCCGAAAAATAGTTTGAGAAAATAATTACACCTTTTCTGGATCCCCCTTCCAGGGAAAGGAACTTAGTGGAAGAGCTTAAAAACATGCTATTATATACCTAGGAGTGCGGCTGGATAATGGGTTGTTTGGGAACCAAAGTGGTCACGAGACGACTGAATCAGATTTCCAAATCCTAACACACAGAATTAGGCACACGATATTGAAAATTCTGGACAATAAGCAAAATAGGACAGAATGAAAATTGCAACATTTTTTCCTCTCTCTCATATGAGAAAGTCAGGTTCTCGGGTAACTGGACTTGTGTCCCCCCGGAAGTGGTTACTCCGCGTTCTAAACCCAGTATCTGGATGCCCAGTGGCCCACAGGGAACACGCATGGATGGATAACAGGAGTGAGTATACCAGCTGTGTTTTATGAAGAAATGCCAGTTAGGAGAAAATTTTTCAGAAGAAACCGTATGACAGGAAAGGAGAGGAAGAGAAGACTGTCTTTCTTCAGAGGAAAACTATTTCTCTTATCAGACTCTTTCCACTTAAGGTAAGCCTTCTGTGGGAGAGGCCAGAGGAAAACGTGTGGGCACGTTTAGGGAACCAGGGAGACACCTTTTAAAAAATAGTTTCCCTTTCTTTATGGGAAGATAAAGTATGGTGGTGAAGCCCTGCTCTTTAGAGCCAGATGACCAGGTCCAAGCTCTTGCTAGCAGTTACATGGCTATGGGTATGATCATTCACTCATTTATTCTGAGCACTTTCTCTGTGCCGGTTACTAGTGAGTATAGGTTTGAACAACACGGACAAGACCCCTGGTCTCCTGGCGTGGATGTTCTCGTGCGGGGAAAACAGAAAATAAAGAAATAAACATGCATGCAAATGAAATCAGATCATTTTAGCTCAGGATGCAAGAAGAACACCAACAGAGGTCGTCAGGAGGGGAGCAGGGGCCACATACAGTTGATATATACGCACTGAGGTCCTGCCCTGAAGAGGGTGATGTGCCCAGATCAGAGCAACAGCTTTTCAGGCCGAAGGAGCAGCACATTCACAGGGTACGTTCTGCTGAGTCTTGCAGGCAGGTGGGGACTGGGTTAGACTTTATCTGGTAATCGAGGGAGTCCTTGAGAGACTTTAGGCAGGGGGATGAGAAAATCCGAGCTGCGCTGGTGAGAGAGAGATGGAGATGTCAGGGATAACGCGGGGGGAGCACCAGACCCAGCTCTTTTGGGAGGACAGGGAAGTCAAAGGACACCGCCCCGCAGGAGGTCAGACTTCAACGTGGATTGCGGAGCGTGGATGCTGTGGTTCCTGATGGGGGTGGTGGTGGAGGGAGGGCTTCACTGAAAGCCAGTTAATGAAGACAGGACGAATCTTCGACAGCTCTGCCAAATGGGACATCAGCCAGGCCGGTTGGGGTGGCCGATTCTGCTGGTCTTCGTGCTTGGTGCTTAGTGGAGTGAACGCTGAAGCTTTCAGAAAAGACTCTTTCCAATTAAAGTAAGCTTTGTGTGGGAGGGGCCCAGGAGAAAAGTGTGGGCACACTTGGGGAACCAGGAAGACACCTTTTAAAAATGAGTTTTGTCTTTATAGGTAGATAAAGTATGGTCGTTAAGACTTTGTAATTGAGAGTCAGATGACCAGGGTTCGTACCCTGGGGGCTGGACACTAAAACAGCTTGAGTTTATAGAAATTGTGACCTCTTCGAACCTTTCCCCTTCTCCATGTCATGCAGATAGTAATGGGGTTTACCTCATGCCGCAGTAAGGACGAAACACATCAATGAATATGAAGGTTCAAACAGGCTGGCATCTGGCTTACAGTCACAGCAGCAATGTTACCAGCGATCATTACTACTCATCAGTCATTATTGAGTCAGGCACTTCTCAGCCTCATACTTACTGACTTGAATCACGCAGACACCGCAGATAATCGTGTAACTGCCTCCCACCTTTCTCTTCTTTTCCTGGACCCCTGCCCCTACCCTCCTCAGGCAACTCATGTCTCCAGGTTTGACCCAGGGACCCAGGGACAGACATTCCTCGTGTTGAAATAATCACAACACTTATTTGCCACGGGCAGAGGCTGGACCGAGGCCTTTAGAACATTATCTCAATTGTTAGAACATCCCTAACCTGTTCCGTTTTACAGGTGAGGAAATCAAGGCTCAGAAGGGGAAGTGACCACTCAGTCAGCAAGAGGCAGAGCTGGGATTCAGACTTAGGCGTTTTTGACCCTGATGTCCCTTAAAACTAAAAAAAGAGAGAGAGGGAGAAAGAAAGAAAGAAAGAGGAAGGAAGGAAGGAAGGAAGGAAGGAAGGAAGGAAGGAAGGAAGGGAAAGACATCCATTCAGACCCCCCAAAAGCACCATTGACAATAAAAAATAAAGAGGGCTCTCAGTGAGGGGAACACAGCACTAAGAAAGCTTGAGTCAGCCCAGTGTCCAAATGTCCTCTAGTCCTCTACCCGCAAGGGAGTCCCTGTCCTTCCCAGCCCAGTGGCTGGTGGCATCGAGACAGGACAGAATTACTTTGACTGTGGCCATGCAGGGGTGAGGAAGCCCCCGTCCCCCTTCCGGCCTCTTTGTCCTGTTTAGGGCTCCATCTGTGGGCCCCTCCCAGGCAGCCCGGCTGGTCTTGACTCTGAGGTGAAGGAGTAAACATCTTGGGGTGCTTTATTAGTTTATTTCAGAAGATGGAGCCTGTTTGTCCCTGGGGCCCATCCCTCTTTTATGGCTTCCAGCCCTTCTTAACAAATTCTAGTGACTGGAGAGAAAACCGCTTTCTACGGTGGATCATTAAAACACCACCATAAACCCAGGGCCATAAAATATTATTTGCCAGGCATAAAAGGGGGGTAGATTTTCCCAGAATGACAACCCAGTCCCTGCTTTCTCCCACTGGGAAAGGCGGCCCAGGGATGCGATCGTTCATAAATTCCTTATCTTGCGCTCTGTTTTGTGAAATAACCCTGTTGGGAGAGCAGCCAAGAATATTGATTTATTTGTTCCACGGACTCAAAAGCATTTTTAATGAGTGGAGCGTCGTGATGCCTTGCCAGTGTGTCTGCAGATGACTCAATGTGGGGGCACATGCCCAAATGCACACGGTTTGCAAGGGGAGTTGGACAAACGGGGGTCTACCGAACAAGAACCTTTGAGGTGGAGATGGGGAGGCATCGGTGCCCCTCCTTTGAACTGTCTGCTCACCTCCTAGCCAATTCCATTAACACCCGGGGGCGGACTGGCTCTTACAACCCAGCCTGGTTTTCCAGAAAGGCACTTCTGGACTGAGGATTCAAAGTGGATTTCCAGTGGGTTGCCCTTGACATCTTTCTCTGGAAATAATCCTTTCAGCCATTCATGCATTCATTTGGTTGTTTGACAGATAGTTTTGAACACCTACTAGGTGCCGAGCACTGCCTAAGTGCTGGTGTTCTAGCCATGAAAGATACTGTTAGGGGGAGCTCTCTGCATCCTTGTGGGGTGAAACCTCAGCACACCCATTATTAGTATCTTCAGAGAAAATTCACAATCCCGTATCTGAAGTCTTTGGGGCCAGATCAGTGTGTCAGATATTTCAGATTTTTTGGGGATGATAAAATGGGGGGGGCATATAATGATTTAGTTTGCAAACAGCTCCAGTGAAATCTGGGGAAGTACCCAATAACTCAATGCTGTTCGTATTTCTTCAACGAAAAGTGTAACTATTCCCCGCAACTGGTATAAATCAAGACTATATATGGTCTTGTCACATGAGGTCCAGTTCTGCCACCAAAGGAGTCTGAAAACTTCTGTTTTCAGAGCTGCCGTTTCAAGAGTGGCTATGGAGTGCCTGGCAAGTGACCCACGCTGAGTGCTCTGTGACCCTCCCTGTTCATTCTTGCCACGTGCCTGATTTTCAAGGTCATCCATTTCCTTTTCACTGCACCCCTGCCACAGGTCATTATATTTCTCTGTCTTTAGTTTGTTTGTGTGTTTATATGTGTATTTGAGAGGATTCTGAGGCACTGAGAAGCTAAGTGACTTGTCCAAGATTTGCCAGCTAGAAAGTAGCCCAGGAGGGTTGGAACTTCCGCGTCTGCCCTCAACCACTACCTAACACCACCTTCCTCTAGAGAAAACACAGCAAAATAGGAAATAAAAATTATTGGGGCTGTGTCTACATAAGCAAAGGCAACTGGGGAAAAGCAGGCAATAATCCAGATAATTCAGAATTTGGCAAGTTTTAGAAAAAGGTTTGTGTTAGATAGCCAATGTTTCTGGATAGGCTGTAGGGATGGAAGCAAGTTAACAGCCCTTCTATTTTAGCAATAAGATCATCTATATGGACTCAGGGACACTCAGGCATGGAGTGGTTTCAGCACCCCTTGAGAGCTCCATTCTTGAACAACTCATGTCCTGCCACTTGCGGGTGTCTTCACATGCGTACTGGGTCTGCTGAATCACTGCCTCTGGGCATCTAGGTTGCCTGCCCAGGAGATAGGAATGCCCCTTTGGCCACGGGGATCCCAGGCTTCCATTGCTGGTCAAAACCAAAAAGGGAGAGAGGGAACTGGGAAGGGGCCCTGCCAAGGGGCTGTTCTCCCTGCACAGACCCCTCATGTTTAGACCCTCCTCTCTAATTGGCAGATCTCGGACTAGACTGGAAAACTGGAGAATGCCCACAGGTCATTGTAAAGTGACTAGGCCATTGTTAAGGCCTAAAGAATGTGAGGGGACCGGGGACTCAGGAGATGAAGGGGAGATGTCTCAAGAGGAGATTTGATGACCTTGGGCTCCCCCTCCCTAAGGCTTCCTGCACCCCTGGCTGAATAAAGCAAAGTCAGAGGGAGAAAGGGCGTGTCTTGCAGTCCCTGGGAAGCCCACACTGCCATTTTGGTGCGTGTAGCAAAAGGAGGCCAGGGCTGGGGAGGAGTCCCGTCAGCTGAGACAAGTAAGGTCCAGGAAGGGGCCGCGAAGGGTTGGGCAGAGTCTCAGGAGCCTTTCCCGCGCAACATGGGGCGGTCAGCCAAGGGTGGGAGTTGGGGATGGAAGAACAAAACAGCCACCACCACCCTGAAGAACCCAGGCTGCAGTTTCCCCCTTAAGGTCAAGTGCATGCTGCTGGATGGAGGAAATTGAATCCCGTGTGCGAGTGTGTGTGTGTGTGTGTGTGTGTGTGTGTGTGTTCGTTCTATCTGGGATGTCTAGAGGATGGGGAGGACTGAAAACAAGAACGGTGCTCCAGGGTGAGGCATGGTTTGGGGGCGGCGCCCTGGCATGCTGGACTTCGGGGCACACATCCACCAACCGCGTCCCCGCAGGGACAACCACAGGTGTCCGCAATTGTCTAGAAGTTCCAGTGCCTGGAATCCGGTTTTGCCGAACTTCGCAAGCTTCTCACCTGAGGGCAACCGCCTCGATCCACCGGGCAGCACCACACGTCGCGTCCGGGTGCGCTGGGTCGCAGCCGGAGGCTGAATCGCGCGCGCCCCGGTACCCAAAGCTACTGCACTGGGGCGATGCAGGCAGGATGTGGGCGTCTACCCTGTTCTCCAGCCCCGGGGCTTAGGGACCCTCCCTCAGGGGTAAGAATGGGGAGGAGGTCCTCCCAGAAGTTCCGTGCTAGGACAACAGGCCCCCTGCAGCTCCAGTGGGAACGGCCCGGGACAGGCGAGCCAAAGGGTCCAGACCGGGAAGTTGGGGTTCAGCCTCCCGAGGGTCCGTGGCTTTGGAAGATAGCAGACAGCCGGGCGGCGGGCAGATAGCGGCTGCGGAGTGGACCTCTCTCTTTCAGCAGATGCTTGGGGGATGGGGAGCCCAGAGAAGGGGGCTCGAGCAGGGAGCGTATTCCACCCCCCCTGCACCCCAGCCGTGGTACGGCTTTAAAATCCTGCGGAGTTTGTCATAGGCCGGCCACACCACGCATGCGCATAGGCGAAGTTGAGTTTTTTTCTTTCTTTTCTCCCCCCTTTCCTCTCTCTTTCCAGCCGCCTTTGGTTCTGCAACTTAAAAAAAAAATTTTTTTCCCCCTCTGAGAACAGCAGGGGAAAGAGGAGTCCGGAGAGAGGGAGAGAGAGTGAGGCAGTTGGCTAGGAGGGCCAGGGGGTGGGTGGGGGGGGTCGCGGTCCCTGCGGTGGGTCAGTCTGTCTGCGGGGCACAGGATCGCGTGGAAGGCTGCCGCAAGCTCCAAGGCGCCGCCTCCGCCGCCCAGAGTCCGGTTCGGTGCGGCCGCCGCCGAGCGAGCTCCTCCCGCCGCCTCCGCCGCCGCCGCGCCGTGCCCCCGACCGCCCGCCGCCCGCCTGCTCGCTCGCCCGCCCCTCGGGTCCCGGCGCCAAACGAGGAGGTGGGCAGCCCCGCCGGCCATGGACCGCCAGAGCTGAACAGCCGCCGCGGAGCCCCTGGCCCTCGCCCCTCCCCAGCCCCACGCCCGCGGTGCCCTCGCCCCTCTTCGCCCTTCGCCTAGGGAAGGCGGGGAAAAGACGGGGATTAACCCGAAGAGAGAAAGAAGGGAGTGGGGAGGGGGGAGCCAGTGTCTCCCCTAGGGCAATCGCCCATCGCCCCCGAAACCACTGCGCGGCGCGTTCGAGGGACGACTTTTACCCAATTTGCGCCCCCTTTTTGCCAAACCCTAAAATGAAAGGACAAAAGTTGGCGCTGACTCTTGTAGTCCGGATGGCGACTTGTGCATTTTCAGCGGCATCTCCCGGAGAAAAAGCCAGGCGCGCCTGATTGTTCTGTGGCCCCAAAGCTTCAGTGTGTGTGGGTGGGGGTGGGGGGTGGGTGTGTGTCTGTGTGTGTACACAGACGTCCACACACTCGCGGCCGCAGGATCAGCGCCTGGAAGCAGACGTTTCGGCCACAGACTTGGAGAGGAGGAGCTGGAGATCAGGAGGCGTGAGCCGCTGGGAGTTTGCAGAATCCGTGGTGTGAATGAACTGGGGGCACCTGGGCGCGCGGATCGCCCCCGCCCCCGCCCCGGGCCAGAGTTGAGTAGTGGGGCATTTTTTTCACCCTCTTGTGAAGAATTTTTTTTTTTTTTATTATTTGTTGTAAAGTCTTTTGCACAATCACGCCCACATTTGGGGTTGGAAAGCCCTAATTACCGCCGTCGCTGATGGACGTTGGAGAGGGAGCGCCTCGCCGCGGAACAGTCGCCTGCACGCCCTCGCCGGACCCGCGGCTCCCTTGTTGCGCGCCCGCCCGGCTTTGCTCCTGCTGCCGGCCCGCAGGCTTCGGCGCCCCCTCGGTTCCGGGCGCATCCCGGCGCTGCTCCGGCTCGGGCCCTCGGACTCGGGCGCCAGTGACCGCTTCGCCACCGATTTCCTGAGCCTGCCGGACGCGCCCAGGAGGAGCCCGAAGCTCTGCGCCGGATCGTCCCCCCAGGCTTAACCCGGCCGCTCCGCTCGGATTCCTCGGCTGCCCTAGCTCTGGTGGCGACTTCCTCCCCGCGGCCGCGTCCCCTCCCCCTCGCCATGAAGGTAGGTGTTCTGTGCGCTGCGGACGCTCGCCACTTTTTTCCCCTTTACTTTTTTGCTTTTGGAAGTTAACTGACCCCCCCCCCCCCACCACACACACACCTCTTCCTATCCCTCCATTTCTTCTACTGCCTCCAGAAGATGGAACTCCTGTGTAGCTGGCAGGGACCCTTACCCTTTCGCCCACCGCCCCCTCCCCCCCGCGCACTGCCTCTGTCTCCCGGGAGACTTCTCGTCCCACCAAAAGTTCTGCAAACCTTTTAGACTTTGGAGAAAAAGTGAGGCTGAGCCAGGGCAGAAGAACTGAGAGCGGTTCACCGAAGACTTTCTTTTTGCCCCGAGAAACACCAGTGTAATTTACTATGTATATTTCAGTACCAGGATAATGATTCAATTCAACAAATATTTACGAAGTGCCCACTGCGCGGGTACCAAGAGGGTGTGTGGCCGGGGCTCGGAAAGGGGAGGAGGACTCCTTGGTTGGGAGACCGGGCAGCAGGACTAGGAGCCGACACCCTAGAGCAGTGCACCGCCTCCTCTTCCCTTGTCCTCTGCTGCAGGAGGCCAGGTTGCAGGCTCGTCCCAGTCAGGGAATCCCAGCGCTGCAGGCCCGTGTGCCTTTAAGAGTGCCTTGTGGGGGGCCAGCGCGCACCCCGGCGCGGGAGCTTGGTCGCATTATTAGCATTATTAGCCGCCACTGGGTGAGCTTCGGCACTTTGCCGCGGCGATGGGGGCGGGGAGTGTTGGCAGTGGTGGCTTTAATCCCGTCCGCTGCGAGAGCGCGCCCCGGCCCCCTGCGCGGAATCTGCCTTGTCCTTTGGAAACATTTGGGCCTCCGCTTTGGGAGAGCGGGCGGGGGGCAGTTTGTGAACTCTTGTTTGTTTTAATTGTCAGTTGTATGTTAAAGCCGAGTCACACACTCCGAGGGTCACCGGGAGTTCACTTTTGCGAAAAGTTAACATTTCTTCCTGCAATATAACTTGTTATTTTCCAAACAACTTCTCCTCTGTGTGTCCTCCAAGCTTCGATCCTTATTTCCACTTTTTTTGAACCTCTCCCATTTTACTTTTCTAGAAAATAAGGTCGGAATTAGAATTAAGATGTTTCCTAGAGCAAACAAATTCCCGCTCGCCCTCCCAGAAAACTTTTAAAAAGAACCCCCAATCCGGAGACCCCAGGGGCCTTGTTTTACTCTCCAATTCCAGTTTGGCATCGGGGCCCCTTCTCCTCTCCCGTTTTTTAAATGGACAGCCCGCTGTTTGGAAGGCACTTGGAGCCAGGGGTGGGATCGCACCTCTTCAGCCCCTGCCCTCCCGCCAAGATTCACTGCTGCTCCAGCCTGATATGGAGATTTCGTTTCTAGACAGCCTCTGCCAGGGGAGCTTCGAGGGGGAGATGCTGAGAGCGCGCAAGCTGTGGAGACGCCGTGGAAATTGTGTTCGAGTGTGTAGACCTGTGCCCAGCGTGTGGGGGGCGAGGGGAGTAAAGGGTCAATTCTCAAGTCTTGGGCTTATTAGCTAGCCTTAGTCCCACCGGGCCCAACAAAGGAGGACCCTCCCCAGGAGGACTGGCCGGAGAGTCCCTGGTTTTTTCCTTTCCTCACCGTAGCGCCCCGGTGCACAAGGGGTTAGCGCCTTGCGCACCGAGCTCAGCTCTTCCCGTTGCCTTTTCATTCTCGCAGTGCGGTGCCGGCTGCCCCCTGTTGGCTGCCTTGAGGTAGGACGCCTGGGAGTCTGTTCCTTGGGGTGGGCAGTCAGCTGCTTGCCTCTCCCTCCCACCTCTGGCTGCGCTTGTCCTTCCCGACCACCAGGTCCTCCTCTTTCGCGAGTGCCCCTTGGAGGCCCCCAGAAGACAAGCTGCTCTGCGTGGCCGCCGCAGCACGGAAGGGGCCAGGGGTCCGATCCAGCAAACGGGGCTTCGGCGAAGGGAGGAAGGGTTTAACTCCTCCCCAGGGCTTAGGAACAGGAGCGTAACCCTAGGAGGCCTAGGGTACGGCCTTGGCGCTCCCACCAGTGCTGTGAAAGACGACAAGTGTTGATTTCTCTTTCTCGGCCTCCCTTTCTTCGTCTATTACAAAGTGAAGTTGAAACTGCCTCTGAAGGGTGAGGGTTGAACTGATCCTTAATTTTATTTCTCCTTCACTCTGCTTTTCCTCTGGATAAAGTTGAGAGCCTGTGCTTGGAGGTTAACCTGTGCGAGAAGGTGTAAGTGATGTGAGAGAGGAGAGAGAGAAAGTCTTGAAGTCAGAAGAGACTTGTCCTGGGATGGAAGTGGGGAGTCAGGGTACAGAACTGGGCTTGGCCTCTGCTCTTCGTTTGGAGACGCCTTGTTCTCGGACCTGCTGTTCAGGCCTGAGCCGGGCGATCCTTGTACTGATTTGGGCGAAAGGAGCCTCCTACACCTCCTCTCTCGGGCTTCCCTACACCCCCCCCAACACACACACACACACACACACACACACACACACACACACACACACACCATGAGGCTTAGGGAAGCCCTATGTCCTTGTCTGCTCCCCCAAAGCGGACCTCCTGTCGGTCTCGCCAGGCTCATCCCTATCCGATCCCGCTTCTCTTTCGGCACTTCCTGGGGCAGGGCGTCCCAACTTTGTGGTTGCAGCCTTTTTATCTCCCTCAATTTTCTGTTTCTCTCCTGTAGGGAGAGATCACAGTGGGGAAACAAGTTTATTTCCTACTAAGAGCAGGGATTCTTGGAGTTTCCTCTCCTTTTAGCCACCGCGAGACCAGGTCAAACTCATTTCTGACTCCTAGCTGGTTTCCCTCTTCGTTTCCATTCTCCCAGACTTGGGGGACCCTGGACGCAAGAAAACCTAGTGGAAGGAGATGCGCAGACCGAATGAAGTAGCGCCCGAGAATCTTCTTTCTGCCTTTGCGGAAGTTCTCCTTAGGTGCCGCGGGGCTGAGGACTTGGGTGCTGGGCGCCCGTTTGGACGCTTTCTGTGGCCTGGGAACCTCCTCTAACCAGAGGGATGGTTTCCTCCCTCCCACACCTCATCACCCCCAGCCTGCACCCCAGTGGATAAAGAAGGCTTAGGAACACCTTCAATCCAATGCGGAGGTTTTGGAGGAGAGACAGAATAAGCGTCACTGCGTTGGGCTGCTCTGGCTTTAGAAACTGGGGCGCACGAATGCTCTACCCCCCTCACCCCTCCCCTGCGCTAGAACCTTTCAAGGGCCCGCAATCCACCACCCCATCGCAAGCTAGGAACAGACTCTGAGGATCTTTACATAAGTGGGCTTCTCGTGGCCCTGAAAGTGTTCGAAAACATTTAGCCCGTTCTTTAGTAAACTCAGCCTCTGCGCAGAACTTTTGTTTTATCCCTGGTATAACCGTCTCCGGAGAGGTCTCATTTCGTACTATTTGGATCAGATCTCTTGGTAAACAGGCAGGGGTGTTTACCCTACAGAGTCGATGTATTTATTAGTGAGTTCGCTGTGGGTTCTTTCAGCCCTTCAAACTTGTGGGGCCTTTTTTTTGGTTGCACGGGGATTGGAGCGGGAAGAGGGCCAAGGTGTTTCCGGGCAAGCACGCGGGGTTAAGTGGAGACGCGACTCGCAGGGCTCTCCTGCCGGATCCCCTTTGGGACACTTCTGGCCTGCCCCCAGTCTAGAGCTGGGGTGACCCGAGTCTTGGAGACCCAATGACCCACTCCCAGTTAGGAACGGGCGGACTCTCCCCGGGGTCATCGGGCCCAAAGTCGGTTCGGTTTGTGTGGCTTCGCCTATAACAAAGAGATCCGCTGTAATCCGCCGAATCTGTTATCAATTTCTCTGCTGCCCGCGCCCCGCCCCGCGCGCCCCGCCCGTCGGGAAGCTCGGAAAGTGCGCGCGGCCAGCAGCCATCTCCGCCCGCGTCTCGGAAGCACGTCGGTGCGTGTGTGTCTATGAACGCGTTTGAGTGTGTGAATGTGCATGGGTGTGTTGTGAGTGTGTGTGCGCGCGCGGCCTTGGCCGCGGAGGGGGAGAGTCGATTTTGCAGCCTGGGCCGCGCGCGAAGGCAGATCTCGCAGCCCACCCCCTCCCCTGGAGGAAACTTGACACTTCGGGCGGGGGTGGGGAGGGAGACCGAGCCTTCTCTCTCCTAGGCTGGGGAAACCCCAGGTTTCTATTCTCCGGGATGCGCCCCTAGCTTTGCGGCGTTTGGAGAACGAGTGGGCCAAGGGCTCAGAGCCCTGGTTAGCGGGCACGGGGGACCACATAAGCATTTCCTCTTGGAGAAGCCCGGAGCTGTCCTGGTCAAAAGGACGGCTGGCACAGTAAAGCCGTGGCACGCTCTTGTGCCCCCTCGCTTTTCCCGGGCTGCTTAGGTCCCCTCTGTCCCTTTGACGGCTCACGTTCCAGGTCCTTCGGCCTCCTGGAGGAGGCTCACCTTTCCTTTCCCGAGGAAGGGGCTCCCTCGGGGGCTGAGGGTGGTGCAGCGCAGCCGGGTTACGCTTATCAGAAACGTAAAAGGGGATTTTGGAAACCCGTTCCTCCCACCCGCACGGGCCACTGCCTCGCGCCCCGCCGCCTACAGGTGGAGAAGTCACCAGTGGGGAGGAACGGCCGCGAAAGCTTTCAAGGCCGCCCCCTGTCCCCGAAATTCTTCACGACGGGAAACTTCGCGGCCGGGCCCTCTGCGCCCTTGAATCCAGGGACTCAGCCGTGGCGCGGGAGCCAGCGCATCTCTGGCGCCGCCGAGGGCTCACTCTCACCGGCTGTGGCCTCGCTCTGCACCCTCACCGTTCGGGACTTACCGAACCGAGTCTGAATTGGGCTGGAGGGTGGGGTGGAGGTGTTCTAAGGCCAGGCTTACAGTGCCGCGATGGCGAAGTGGCCGACAACCCCAGACCAAGACCAAAGGAAACTGGAGTCCCCCCTTGGTTTCCTTTCCTTTTTCTCCGTGGCAGCTGTCAGGAGTGGGGACAGAACGGGGGCGGGAGGGAGAGTGAAATGAAAACTCAGAATTCGTGGGAGGGCAGGGAAGGGATCCTCTCCCAGGACAGCGGGACCCGGACCCCCTTCTCTCCTCAGGGGTGCTATCCCTTCTCTGGGGTACACTGAGTTGCAGGAGGAGGCCGCAGGCAGGGGAGGGGGCACTGTTTGCCGGTTTCCTTCGTTGAGAGAACAGATCTCTCTCCCCGTTATCCCCGGTGCCCCCCATCTCCTTCCCACTCCAATCTGGTTGAACAGTGTCCTAAGGAAACCCAGGCTGCCCTTCCCCCTCTGGAAGTGGCTTCCCCCAAAGCGGCCTGTAAACTGATTAGGAAACATACACTGTTAATTCCGAGCTGCATTTCCCAGCTGGGCACTCTCGCGCACGCCGCTCCCCGGGGCCTCGCCCCCCACCCCCTGCCCTTCCCTCCCGCGTCCTGCCCCCACCCCCACCCCCGCGCCGGCCACCCCGCCTCCTCCGCAGCCGCCGGCGGCGTGCTCCACTCGCCTTCGCGCTCCTCTCGCCCATGGAATTAAGTCCGGCTCCACTTGTTGCTCGGCCCAGGTCGGGGAGCGGACGAGGGTGGCTGCGGGTTCCCGAGTGAATCCCCGAGGAGGGACCCAGCACAGCGCGGACTAGAGGGGAGCGAGGGGGTGCGGGAAGCGAACAAGCAGCAAAGAGGCAGCAGGCAGCGCTTGGCACCGGGGCTTTGACTCAACAGCATTGAGACATGTTTGTAATCGCTGGCGTGCCCCGCGCGCAGGATCCCAGCGAAATCAGATTTCCTGGTGAGGTTGCGTGGGAGGATTAATTTGGAAAAAGAAACTGCCTATATCTTGCCATCAAAAAACTCACGGAGGAGAAGCGCAGTCAATCAACAGTAAACTTAAGAGACCCCGGATGCTTCCGTTGTTTAAACTTGTATGCTTGAAAATTATCTGAGAGGCAATAAACATCTGCTTCTTTCTTCCCTCTCCAGAAGTCGATTGGAATATTAAGCCCAGGAGTTGCTTTGGGGACGGCTGGAAGTGCAATGTCTTCCAAGTTCTTCCTAATGGCTTTGGCCATATTTTTCTCCTTCGCCCAGGTTGTAATAGAAGCCAATTCTTGGTGGTAAGTTCCTTCTAAGTACATGTTGTTTTATTTTATTTTTTTAAAAAGATTCATGGGTACGATGCTGCACTATTTAAAGCTGAATCGTGAGTTTGAGTGCCTTTATCTGATAGACACGTGCATAATATATTTTGTTTATTTATCTGGAAATCAGAATTTTCTTTCAACTTGTTAATATCGTCAGGCTTAATCTTTGGCTCCTTAGGGAATGGGACCCTATAAATCTACACCTTTTTCTATGAGGCCCTTGTGCAGATGTCTGCTTATAGTACATCATGTAATAGAAGGGGACCGAAATCCACTTCTCTAATAATTGTAAGTCTATCGATAAAATTTTGCCACCTCTAGGTAGTAAAAGTGAGTTCCAGCTTTTATTTTCTGTCACTTGAGGTTATTAACCTTCAGGGTCTGAGGTAGGCAGAGTGTTCTAGGAAGACAGCTACACTGCAAGTGGGGAAGTATTGGGGCTTGAAATTGGAGGTGAACATGAAGTAGCCAAACGTCCCTAAATGAGCGTTTCTCTCTGGTTAGGGCCCTTGTAGATAGACTGCAGTATATCCAGAGGATTATTTTTGACGGCGTTCTGGATATTTTTTCCCTGTAAATGAGCAGCATTTTTTCTGGCTGTCAAATATGACTTGTCTTCACTGGATACCCTGTCTTGGGTCTTTCACAATCACATAAGGAGCCCTTTTAAAATGTCCAGAACATGGTGAATTTTCTTCAGTCTCTATACTCCTGTCCCAGTTCTTGCATCAGTCAGAAGGAGCTGCTCTCTCCTCCTCCCCACGTCTAATTGTGTCTCCTTGCAGCATTCGTGTGTTCTCAAGGCAGATCTGTCCAATTTGTGGGGCAAAGTGAGTCACACTTTCTCTAATGTCAGAGGCCCGTCCCCAAAGCCGCCATCTCCCCCCCTTTTCTGAGTGCATTTAGGAAATATGGGTTCAGGTAGGTGGCAACGGGGGCAAGGAAGGGAGTGTAAACCTAACTGAGGAGCCAGATGGTGGGGTGGGGACCATACAATACTTCGTTTTCTGAGCGCAGTTTAAACAGAGAAGTTTTATGAAGCCCTTCTCCTACTTTGTCATGAGGACAAGCAGGAGAGAAAAAGCATCTGTGTGCTGCGAACTCTGTCTTGCTGACAAGCGTTCAGGGGGCCTACCTCGAGAGTTCACGTAAATCTTGAATGCACATCTCCCCCCCCTTTCTAGGTCGCTAGGTATGAATAACCCTGTTCAGATGTCAGAAGTATATATCATAGGAGCACAGCCTCTCTGCAGCCAGCTGGCAGGACTTTCTCAAGGACAGAAGAAACTGTGCCACTTGTACCAAGACCACATGCAGTACATTGGAGAAGGCGCGAAGACGGGCATCAAAGAGTGCCAGTACCAGTTCCGGCACCGGCGGTGGAACTGCAGCACCGTGGATAACACCTCCGTTTTCGGCAGGGTCATGCAGATAGGTAGGACACTGCGCCACAGACGTTTAAATACAGACCAAGCCTTCTCCCGCACAAGGGCTTCCGTGTGCACTTAGGGGCTTGCTAAGGAGGGAATCTCCCAGCAGGATGAGGGCAGGGGGAATTTGCCTCACTGCTGCTACTGGCCTCAATTCCTGTTCCCACTCCTTGATGATAATAAGTTTGGGGCCTCCTTTAGCCAAATCACAAGGGACGCATCAGAGACACCTTCGTTTTTCGGAACACTGAATTTTTTCTAAAAAGCCTTGTGTTTGGAAGAGAAGCAGAACGCTTATTTTGGTCTCTCGAAAGGAGGTGAGGAAAGATGAGTCATTTAGATCCTTTTAAACTTTGAAACTCTTAACGGTTAGAAGTCTCTTAAGCCACAATTCAAATGGCCCACGCATCACACTAAATACTGTCCTCTTTCAAATGCTGGCTATGTTGGAAGTGAATAAGGTTTTAATTTTCTTAATATAGATATTTCCTGAGGCTATAGAGATATATATGTTAAAAGCTTTATTTTTAGTCCCAGAAAGAATTTTAATTAGAAGTGATCCAATTTACGTTGCGATTTTGGCAGTTGATATAAAAGCACATGCTTCAGATCCCAACCTAGAAACTTAGAAAAAGTCCTAAATGTATGGCTCACAGATTCTTTATGTTAAACATATCATTGAACTTGGTATTCCACGCAGGGAGGAGGCGGCATAAAAATGGGGCTAAAGGCAAAGAATTTGGAAACTCAGTTTGCCTCTGGTTTGGTTTAATAGCATAGGATACTATCCGACAGATGTGATCCCATGTGTGTTTTCTAGTGTGAATATTTTAGGTCCATTTAGTATTATGCAAACAAGCCCTTATAATTAATATGACCGCGGTGATTCCTAAAATAAGAAGCCATTTATCAAAGCAATTAACTGTTTAGACTGACTGAAGATAAAAAAGTTGGCCTAATATCCGTCACGGACGGATAAAATGCTTTTTTAAAAACCCTGAAAAGTGCATTCATTGAGAACAAAAAAGAGTTGTCAGTGGATGTTTGAGCCAAGGGACTTCATATACTAAAATAATACGGGACTGGAAGCCATTCCTCTAATTGAATGGCAAAAGGGTCTGCAGCCCCCGCCTGCAGTTTCATAGGGCTTTGTCCTTCCCGTTAATGATTAAAATGTGCTAATGTCTATACTGGGGTCTGAATCTAGGAGCTAAGCGGCAGGCACACAGGACATGTGTTCCCTTGCCCTGAACATGGACTGCCCCGTCGAAGTTAACTGGCGTGGTGCAGATTCCCTTCTGCGTGGTGATATTGTGAGTAAGCTCAAAACCTGTTTTTTTTTTAGCTGTGTCAGAATGGTAAGTTGTCAGCTTTCCTTTCTCACCTTTGCCTTCTATAGTCCCCCCTAAACTGCCTTCCTCTCAAAGGCTGGGAGCAGTTTTTCACATGTATATGAATTTGGAAAAGCCATACATTTTTGATGGTAACCAGGAAGCAAAACAGCAATTGGAATGGTTTTTCTGTGTCGTCACTGGAACAGGGCTTTGATTTAAGATCCTCTTCTCGTCTTCCTATGTAGCCTGTGTTGGGCCAAAATGTTCAGAATAAGCTATCATTTGCTAAGTGGATTTGAGTTCTGCTGGAGATTTATTTAAAATGTGGTCCAAGATTCAAAGAGTCTGCTTCCTCAGGGAACAAGCAGAACCTTTGGTACAAAGGCTTATGGTTAATTGTCCCTTGCAAATACACTGTCTGGTCCTCAGCTGTGTGGTACTCCCATCTGGGTTGGTGGCAAGTGGGTGGGATTAGACCTCCTGGCAGCCTCCCAGGGCACCCTGCTAGATACTGCCATCACGTTAGCTGATGTCCTGGGCATCTGAGAGCACACCCCATCCTCCTTTGCCCAAAGTCCCCCAGGTTTCTGGGGTCTTATAGCAGGAAGCTGCTGCTGGGCTTTCCGAGGAACACTGCTGGGGCCTTCTCTTCTGTTTACTTAAAAAAAGAGATGGAGAGAAGGAAAACCAGAATAGACTTTTGTAGAAGGGGAACATGGACCCAACCCCAACAGTGGGAAATTTACTTGGCTTTCACTTTTCTATTTATGAGTCTGTTTGAAGAGAAGGAGCTAAGGGAAAATTTAAGACACCTTTGATGTTGCAAGAGGTGTCTGTGTGTCTGTGTGTGTGTGTGTGTGTGTGTGTGTATGCACGCACGCGTGTGCACTCACTCCAGAGCACTTAGTACAACCAGGGATATGGGGAGCAATTCGTGTCCGTGAGAATCTGACCCTGTGATGGGGCCAGTGTCTGAGAAACTCAGGCTGCCATTTCCATCCCTCTTTGACTCATTTTTCTAGGGTGCCAGTTGCCTGGGAGGCACTGTGCACAATTGGCCAGTGAAGGGCCCACTCTTCAATTTGGAAACTTTCTCATTTTTCATCACGCTATCCTTTCCTCCAGCTTTTGTCTCCGTCTCTTCTTTGTCTCCACACTGTGAAAAGACATATAAGAAAGGCTCCATTTTTAAGGGGTGTGAGGGTCTGAAGAGATGTAGATTTCGCAGTGGAGGGAAACCTACCCGAACCAGCAGTGTTCCATCCGGGATGGCTGTGTCCACAGGCTATTAGCCAAAGAGCACTTTTCAAACGGACGTTTTTCCCTGCAGTGACCAATGAGCGTTAAGATTTCTACCAGGTTTGGGTTCCAGGGAAAAAAAAAAAAAAACGGAAACGCTCAAGGTAGACCCCTGGAAAAAAACGGCATTATTGTGTTTTGTATAAAAGCCCTTTTATGCACTGTCTACTCACAGGACGGTGCCTTATGTTCTTCTATCTCCACAGGACTGTTTATCCGTCTTCCTCTAGCTACCTCCTTATTCTACAAGTCTCCCATCCAGGGCCACAACTTTTTCTGTACTATCAGTGTTAATCCTCAGATAACTCCCTAGAATCTATCTGTTCACCTCATTTCTCTCCGCTCCCTGATGGGCCCTGCCTCTCTCATTTGAGCTAGATAGATGTAACACCCCTTAGGAAATTTCTAGATCCTCCTGCCAACCACCAGCACACTCCTCAAATTATTCATTTTTTAAATTGTGGGAGGGAAGGTCTGTGGTAACTGGGAGCCTTTGCCATTCCTGGAAGAAGGAATCACAAATGTCTGTAGATTGAAGAGTAGAACTCAAGTCCCAGAAAGGGCAGCTGCTGAATCCTGGAATTGGCATAGCCATCCCCTTCAGACTGACCCTTCTAGTTGGGGCTGAGTCCTGTTGTCAGGTGTTCTTCTGCTGTACCACCTCCCCCCTAACCGCCCCCCCTGAAAAAAAAGATGGTTAGCAAGCTATTTAAGTGTCGGAGAAACTTACTCTGGTACAGGGATTTCAGCACCAAAAGTGGCCTTTTTTCCCCCAGGCATCTAGTTCAATACCCTTATTTTATAGTTGAAGAAAGTGGGTCCCCCCACCTCCCACGGGTGTTAACCCTTTCTCTCTGGTACCACTACATTTGTATCAAGTGGCTTCTTGTTACACGTAGAAACGTCTCCACGTACAAGTGGGAGTTGAGGTAGTCTATGATTGCCTCCATTTTCCTCCTGACAAATGGGACTCCTCTGTCCGTGTTGTACAGGGAAGTAGTCTTCACAGGTTTTGGGAAGAGGAAGACTTTTCTTTTCCCCTTAGATTGTGCTTTCTTCCTTCTTGCTACTTATTCCAACACTCTGAGGCTGTGGGGTGGTGGGGCGTTGCAGAAATATGGTAAGAGATAGCAGGCTGTTTTAAAAGTAGACCTCCATCCTCCTGAATGAGAAGTACCAGGCCAGTCAACTTGGGATTTAAGAAGAGGCGAGTTTCCCTATAATACTCTAGGAACAGGTTTAGAAATGTCCTCTGGGGACGTCAAGAGCCTTGTCCTGAGACAGGCCCCATGCTGCATGGTGATGGAGCAGGGGGAGCCAGGCCCCAGGAGTGGAGCTGCTGCGGCCTCTGGGTGCCAGGGCCTAAGACTTGTCAGAGGCTCTAAGCCCAGCAAATTCTGTGCTCCCGCCCGAGGTAACCCAAAATGAAAATGACACCAAACCTTAAAATAAGTGTAAGGAAGACTCCCCACATTCTGTTCTCCCTCCATGACTCCTTTCGTGTGCGTTTCGGGAAGTAAGTTTCCAGGATTTTCAGGGGCTGGAGGGAAGAGCAATCGGGCGCTGCTGCCCCCGCGGCTCTGGGCTCCCGAGTGTCGGAGCGGGGACGTCAGCGGTCCGCTGCTCCTGGCACTTGCTGCCGCCGCCTGGAGCGCCGGCTCTCCGGCCTCCCCTGGGGCTGGGGGCCGGCCCGGCTGTGTCCGGGCTGGGGCGTCCCCGGCCCCTCCGCGCCGGGGGCCCGGGCCGCTGGCCGGGTGGCCGGGTGGGTTTCCCGGGGCCCTCGGAGGTGACCCCCGCGTCCCGCCCGCAGGCAGCCGCGAGACGGCCTTCACGTACGCGGTGAGCGCCGCGGGGGTGGTGAACGCCATGAGCCGCGCGTGCCGCGAGGGCGAGCTGTCCACCTGCGGCTGCAGCCGCGCCGCGCGCCCCAAGGACCTGCCGCGGGACTGGCTGTGGGGCGGCTGCGGGGACAACATCGACTACGGCTACCGCTTCGCCAAGGAGTTCGTGGACGCGCGCGAGCGGGAGCGCATCCACGCCAAGGGCTCGTACGAGAGCGCGCGCATCCTCATGAACTTGCACAACAACGAGGCCGGCCGCAGGGTGAGTCCCGCCCCGCCTGCCCCGGCCCGCTCCGCTCCCCAGGCGCGGCTGGCGGCGTCCCCGGCCCTCGGTGCCGCCCCGCGCCGCCCTCCAGGTGTACCTGCACCCCGGTCGCTCTCGGCGCCCGGCCCCTTCCTCCCCTTCTGACGCCGGCTGTGTCTCGGGTCGCTTTCCCTGCCTCTTAGCTCCCCTGTCTCCTTCCCTTCCTCCCGCCCCACCTCCACGTAGGCCTCTGCACGCCCCAGAAAGGCCTCCTGGAGGTGAATCATCCCGCCCTGCCTGGCCCCCTCCAGCAAAGGTGCTCCTGCAGTTGCCTGAGAAGAGAGCTTTCTCTGCTTTTTAAATTAGTCCCCAGTGCAATTGGCCAGCCCAGCTCAGAAATAAAAATGTGAATCAAGTTCGCCCTCCTCCCTGGAACATGTTTGTGGTTGGGCTTAAATTTGGGAGAGGGAGTTCTTTATCCCGGTAGGTGCCCAGTGGAGAAAGCCCTCAGCTCAGCTACCAGGACTTAGCTTTTCCCTCACTTGCCTTCTCCTTGCCCCCCCCCCCCCATGACATTAGATAGCAGGCCTGACAGATTGAGGGTTTTGTTTTGTTTTAAGAACTTTTCTAGGAAAACTACAGCATTTTTAGGAGTGTGGAATTTTATGGGTCTGCCCATCAGGCCAATCCAGGGTGGCTCTGCATAGAAGAGAGAGCCACTCAGAAGTGCCCAGAGAGACCAGCTTTGCAAGCCCTCACCAGCCTTCTGGGTCCACTCTTTCCTTCCCCTGGTGGGAAGCTTCTCCACAATAGTTAAAAAGACCCTTTTTTTCCTGCGGTTAAACACATGGCACTTTATGGCTGCTTTAAAATGAAGGGGTGAAACTTTTCTTAACTTTGGCAGCATTGAAAACCAGGGTCATTATTTTTTTCGCAGAACCCAAGGTAGGTGCCAGGAACTTTCTGGTCAGATTTTTCACTCTTCTGTATTTTGGGGTGAGGAAAAGGGAAGATAATCACAGAGTAAAATATAGAGGACTGGGAGGAGCCTTAGAACCCTCTAACCACACACCCTCATTTTTAAAGCTTGGGAAACTGAGGCCCTAGAGAACCACTTCATGGCCATGGGGGAAAATTGATGGATTGAGATTCAAGTCCAGGCACGTTTTTATTAAACTCATGCGTCACAGCTCAGGGGTAAAAGGGCGATTGGTTTTGGAATGAAAGAAATCTAGGTTAAGATCCAGTTCTGGTCCTTTCCGTGTATGAGCCTCAGTTTCCACATTTCCACACTTGTTGGATGGCCGTGGCATGAACTATCACTTGGGGTTATGGGAGGACTAACTGGGACCATATAGGAGGTGGCTCCATACGAAGTTACCAATGCTTGGCCAGCTCGGACCAGTAGAATAAGAGTTTCACGTGGTTCAGTCCAAGGGCTGAGTTTTTGTCAGCCTGTAGTAAGTGCTTGATAAACCATAACTTAATTGTTAGACGTTATGAAGTAGGGAATAGAGAAGTCAAAGATTATCTAGACAATTCCAGCTAACCTAGCTTCTCACATTGATGTTAAGCATGTGGAAGTGTTGGGGAAGGACTAAACTTGGCAGATTTTTGCCTGTGGTGCCCTGAGGGGTCACATTATTGCTCCGGAGGGAGTGTGGCCTCTCCTTTCTCAAGCCTCCCGTTGCTGTCTCTCCCCACTGCAGCTGACCAAGGCCACATAATGGACATGTTAGCCCCACTCTCTGTGGGAGCCCATAAAGCTTGCCCCTGTCCTCACAGGGGGCACACCCCATTACTCTGAGCATACAGTGTGCCCAGGGCCTCAGACCAGAAGTGACTCCAGGACAGAAATGTGGTTGACTCTTCTGGGCCCCATTGTATCCATATTTGGTACTTTCATCCATGGAGGGGATTTCTTTGACTTCTCTCATGAAGAGAAACGATCAGGGGCTTAGCAACTAAGGAGAGAAGGTCAAGGGATTTCCAAGTGGAAAGAGGGGATTTTGGAGAATTGGAAAAGCACCTTTGCTACTAGAATGTCATTTTAACATCCACATTTTTAAATAGTGAGTGAGTTTCTTTTTGTAGGTTTTATAAACTTGAGCAGTGAGCTGCTCTTGGATCCTGACAGATGAGGTTACATAGAAGACAGTTTTTCTCCAGGACAGTGGGGGTAGGGAAGAGGAAATTTGGACACTGTGCCAGGAAATCCTATTAGAATCGCCTCGGGGCATTCGCTTTTTATTTTCCTCAAAGGGGAGCAAAGGTTAAATACATTTGCAAAACCCTTCCACACATTAGCTGAGTGCCTGAAACTCTTTATGCCAAAGGAGTACATTTTGACCCCCCCTTTTTAAAAAAGCCCCTTATGAATCCTTAGAGGACGAAGGGAACTGTTCTGGGTGGAAGGAGCCGTCCAACCTCTAGGTTCCTGACAGGCCGTCTGCAGCTTGCCAGCACCACTCGGACTCTGGAGGGTGACTGGCACAGGAGCTGTGGGCAGTGGGGACTTTAGACAGGCAGCCATCATCTCCCAGACGGCTGGGCACAGTGCTGTGAGGCCAGGCCAGTGAACACTGCTATTGGGAGGCCAAGGTGACCGGGTGAGAGCCCAGGACCAGCACCCAGACGCCAGGGGCGCATCACCCTGGAGAAAGAGCAGATTCACTGATAGCATCCTGTATGCCCAGCATTTTCCTTGCATCCCCTAATTTCATCCTTAGAACAGCATGGCGAGGTTCGTACCATTACAGTTCCCCTTCCCCGATGGAATGAAGAGGCTCCGAGAGGTGAAGCCAATTGCCTAATTTCAGGGGCAGAGTTAGGACAAAACTCGCATCCACCTAGGTCTGGTGTGGGTGCTCTTAGCTTAGGCAGTGTGCGGGGTGGGGGGGGTGGTTAGGGACTGTGCAGGAAGCAGGAGTGAGAATGCCTGAGATCCAGACCTGGTTTCTCCACATTCTAGCTCTGTGGCCTCTGCAGGCCACTTACCTGTCTGTGCCATGTGCCATCATCCAATCCATTATAATGTTATTTGGGAGGATTCAATGAGATAAATAGTATAAAGGCTCCGATGACAGTGCCTGGCACACAGAAGTAATAACAGTGACTGAGATTTGAACCCTGATCCCACCTGGGCTGGCCCCCCTCCCACCCTCCTACTTAGCAGCTGGGTGCCCATGGGCAAGTCACAGAGCATGAGCTTGGAATCCCAACTGCCTGGGTTCAAATCCTGGCACCGCTGCCTTCCAGTGGCTGGGTAACAACTCTGTGGGCCTCACTTTTCCTGTCTGTGAAATGGGCACAATACTAGCACTTCTGTCATAGGCTGGCTGAGGGGTTAATCCAGGTGATGAAGGCGAGGAATTGGAATCATCTCTGGGACGAGCATTCCCAACGTATTAGTTGCTGTAACGTTTTCCTGGAAAAAAAAGAAGCAACTGGAGTGAACTTTTCCTGTTCCCATTTAAAAGCTGGTTGTTGCTCACAGTGATGTGTACTATTGAGGGGCTAAGAGCCTATTTATTTTGTAGACTTCTAAAGAAGGCCACCCCAGCCTTCTGGTAGCACAGGAGGAGGAGGACCTAGGCCGGGCCCTGGCGGAGCCAGTGATCCCCGCTCCACGGGGAAGGGACAGGGGAGCTTTGGGAACCTACCCTCTGGCGCGGGGCTCCGGGCTCCCCCGCGGGTGGGTGCACTGACTGTCCCGTCTCCCCACAGACGGTGTACAACCTGGCCGACGTGGCCTGCAAGTGCCACGGGGTGTCGGGCTCCTGTAGCCTCAAGACGTGCTGGCTGCAGCTGGCCGACTTCCGCAAGGTGGGCGACGCGCTGAAGGAGAAGTACGACAGCGCGGCGGCCATGCGGCTCAACAGCCGGGGCAAGCTGGTGCAAGTCAACAGC
This sequence comes from Ursus arctos, assembly GCF_023065955.2. Taxonomy (NCBI): domain Eukaryota; kingdom Metazoa; phylum Chordata; class Mammalia; order Carnivora; family Ursidae; genus Ursus; species Ursus arctos. The sequence continues at coordinate 37,740,405 of NW_026622808.1, read as the reverse complement.
CGCTTCAACTCGCCCACCACGCAGGACCTGGTCTACATCGACCCGAGCCCCGACTACTGCGTGCGCAACGAGAGCACCGGCTCGCTGGGCACGCAGGGCCGCCTGTGCAACAAGACGTCGGAGGGCATGGACGGCTGCGAGCTCATGTGCTGCGGCCGCGGCTACGACCAGTTCAAGACCGTGCAGACGGAGCGCTGCCACTGCAAGTTCCACTGGTGCTGTTACGTCAAGTGCAAGAAGTGCACGGAGATCGTGGACCAGTTCGTGTGCAAATAGCGGGCGCCCGCCGCCCGCCCGTCACCCAGCCCCGCTCCCAGGACCCACTTATTTATAGAAAGTACAGTGATTCTGGTTTTTCCTTTAATATTGTTTTATTCCCCCCCAAGCATTGCAACCGGAACCATTTTCTTTTTTCTGTTCCCATCTAAGAACTCTGTGGTTTATTATTAATATTATAATTATTATTTGGCAATAATGGGGGGGTTAGGAACCAAGACAAATATTTATTTTGTGCATCTTTGAAAAGGTAAGACAAGACTTCTTTTGATGGTATAGGATGAGGGGGGATTACATGTACCCTTAGTTGTGTGCACATCTATTAGGGAAAGGAAAGATGTTTTCTTTTTCTCAACTATAGGGTCGAATATAGGACAGGTAGCATCCAGCTGGAAGGGGGTGGTACAACTCTATGCACGATTCAGCTTCTGTGACCAATATGAATGGTAAATGCTCTGGGGAAAGTGGAGAGGTCTTGAGAAACAAACAAAAATGAGACCCCCCCTCTTCCCTAGGGGCTGGCAGCCTGAAACATTTTCAAAATGGTAATTTACAACGTAACAGCGAGAATCTCACATCCCTCAAAGATCTATCATTTGTCTCATTTTTGTCAAACGTTCAATTTGCAGAAGGTCCTGTACTAGTAGCTACTGAAACTTGGGGAACAGGGAGGAAAGCCCCGGAAGTTAAAAACCTTAAAAACGCCTGTATCGAGATACGGATTTGACACTGTTACAGGAATTAGGTTATCAGATTGGAAAAGGATCTCCGAACGATTCTGGGTACTAGCCTTTTTGTTTGGAGAGAGGCGGGGAGGTTGGCTTGAATATAAAAAGAAAAATATGCTGTAATTTTCTTAGGGATGCTTGGTTAATAAATGATAATGATGAAAATAATAAATGAATTCCGTTCACAGATCCTCAGCCCAAACAACAAGGTAACTTCGTGCAGGTCAGCACTACACCAGAGCAGAGACCCTGTGCGAAGGGGAAACCATGAAATCGGCCCTCCCTCTTGACCCCGAGTCCTGATTCCTCCTTGCCTTGCTGCGATGTGATGCTGGCCCAAAGGCAGCTCCACTGGGTCCCCTTTGGTTGTGGGACAGGAAATGAAACATTACAAGCTCCACTTGGGAAACAGTTTGCTACTTAGGGATTTTTTTTTTTTCCCCTAGAACCTTTATTTTGAGGAGCAGTCGTTTTATATGTTTTAATGACATTACATGGCTACTGGAGTTCCCAGACGCATTGCAGCATTTCACTCTTGTGATCCCGTGTGTAGACTATCCACTCTAGCTTTTCCTATTATACTGCCGGTGTACCCTAAGACTGTTCCTAGTGTACTCGAACAGTTGCATTTATAAGGGGGGGGGGTATGGTTTAATGGTGCCTGATATCTCAAAAGTCTTTTGTACATAACATATATATATATACACACACATCTATATATAAATATAAATATAATTATATCTCAGTGCAGCCAGTGACTTATAGTTTACTCTGGGGTTATTTCTCGGATTAGAGCATCGTTATCCTTCATGGCCATCCAATTGGGATTTTTCCAAGAGGTTTCCAGGTTGAGCTTGGGCTGCGGCCCTGATGCGATCGGTCACACCTGGAGCATCACAGAGCAGCCTTGTTTCTGAGGAATCTGGAAGGTCCTACTGCTAATGCACGTTGGTTTGAAGATTTCTCTTTTCGTCCCTGTGCCACCCCCTTCTCTCCAACCTCCATTTCTGTACACTTTCCAGAAAGGGCATTACTCGTTTGTCATAGACGTGGAAACGAAGAGAGATTCAAAACTCAGAAGCATTGTCCACGTTTCCATTTCCTTGGTTCATTTTGCAGAGTGGAAACCGGTGCCTGTTAGATCTGGTCGTACCTGTTTGAGTCCGTAAGGAAAATCGAGCTCATGACATGCATAGCTAGTTTTAAAAAAAGAAAAAAATAATTTTTTTAGGAAACACCTGTTTCCTAAAAGTGCCATCAAATGTGTTCTTATCTCACACTTAAGCGCTGTTTGAAAAGTTTGGAAAGATACACATCTCCCGCGACCCTCCTAGGCTCAGTGGCGTTCACAGTCACCTCCACCACCTGTGGCTCTTTAATTTATTGCACGAAGATATTCTCGTCCCCTCAGTTGCAGTGAATTGCAAGCAGAAGATCTTGAAATTAAAAAGCACTAATTAGTTTAAAATGTCACTTTTTTGGTTTTTATTATACAAAAACCATGAAGTAATTTTTTTATTTGCTAAACCAGATTTTGTTCCTTTTTAGTGATTCATGTTTATGAAGAGAGTTGAGTTTAACAATCCTAGTTTTTAAAAGAAACTATTTAATGTAAGATATTCTACTTGTCATTCAGATATTATGTATATCTTCTATGGCCTTTATTCTGTACTTTTAATGTACATATTTCTGTCTTGCGTGATTTGTATATTTCACTGGTTTAAAAAACAAACATCGAAAGGCTTATGCCAAATGGAAGATAGAATATAAAATAAAACGTTGCTTGTATATCGGTAAGTGGTTTCAATTGTCCTTCAGATATTTCATGTGGAGGCTTTTTTTTTGAGAAACCATGAGGGATAGTTTAGAATGCCTACATGTCAGAATAATAGAAGAGTAGAGAGTTTTACCAAAACCAAGCTTTGGGAGCTTCAAAAGATTTCTATATGTAACAGAACAAAAGGGGAATTCTCTTTCCTATATATGTTCCTCAAAAAAAAAAAAAAAGAAATCAAGCAGATGGCTTAAAGCTGGTTATAGGATTGCTCACATTCTTTTAGCATTATGCATGTAACTTAATTGTTTTAGAGCGTGTTGCTGTTGTAACATCTCCGAGGAGAACTGAAAAGGCACATGCTTTTATCCATGACCAGTATTTTAGTCCAAAAGTATATTTGTGTTTACCGCTGCGTCTGTTGCACCTCTCTGAAGTTACTACGGACAGATTGTCTTTATGCCCCCTTTGAAAACAGTTCTATGAAAAGCAAGCCTCAGTCTGCAGAGAATGAAACTCATTGGAAACTAAAGGTTCGTTGTGTTAAGTGCAATTAATAGGAGTTCTTGTGCTTTCTGAAAATGTACACCGAAATCTGGCCAGTGCTGCCCAGATTGATACATTAGCCCTTTGCTTTTTTCTTTCCGGATAACCTTGTAACATATTGAAACCTTTTAAGGATGCCAAGAATGCATTATTCCACAAAAAAACAGTAGACCAACATATAGAGTGTTTAAAATAGCATTTCTGGGCGAATTCAAACGCTTGTGGTTCTAGGACTCACATCTGTTTCAGTTTTTCCTCAGTTGTATATTGACCAGTGTGCTTTATTGCAAAAACATATACTTCATTTAGGGGCGTCAGCATATTTTCCCTTCTCATCCTGGAGTGCATTCAAGATCTTCCCAATACAGGAAAATTAACAAAAAATTTATATATAGGCAGCAGCAAACAGAGCCATGTTCAAAATAGTAATTACGGGCTCAAGGAAAAGGAAGACTGTTCTAAGTTTTAGTCGGGTTTATCTGTTCAGTTCTTCGAGCTGCTGAGCTATGGAGACTGGTTTAGTAGCCTCCCCAAACCCTTTTCTCTTACGGTTTTGCCAATACCAATTTTCAATTTGTTTTTGCAAAACGTTATTCAGTCCACTGGAATTATCAAATATGACGTTCTAGCAGGATAAGGGCTCCAAATGAGAGACTGGTACTGGATGACTCCAAGAGCTCGTTAGCAGAAACAGTCCCCAAAGACTGAGTGGTGCATAATATAGAGACAGATAGAAAAGGTACTTATAACTTGAAGCCTATATGTAATGCAAATACGCACCAAGGCATAGGTCGAAGATACCGCATTATCACTGTAAAGTATACTTTTAAAATATTTATTTTTTTAAAAAAGTATTTTTTAGTCTCCTCTCTCTCTATGCAATGGGGAGAACCAGAGGCCGTGTTTTGAAAGTAAGACGATGAAATGAGTTTTTAATACAGGAAACATTTGGCAATGTAGGAATTAAAACTTAGGGAATTCATCTTTTACCTGTTTGCACAAACTTTAAACTTAAAGCTGATGATTGGATGGTATTTTATTTTAGTGAAACAACATCTTGTTAGACAACTTTTAAAAATGGATATAGAATGATTAACGGTTGGTATGATTTTTTTTTAAAGCAAAAAATGTATCAATTTGACTTTAGATTTCATTCAAATGCTGTCTCAGTATTTCAAAAGCAAAAAAGAAACGAGGGAAATTGCCGCTTAGATCAGTTTTATATGCAGTGTACAATTTGCTGGGCTAGAAATGAGATAAAGATTATTTATTTTTGTTCATACCTTGTACTTTTCTATTAAAATCATTTTATGAAATTGGCGCAGTCGCGTGTGTGTTTAGCCGAGATGGTGTCCGTGGCTGTCGAGCATGGTGATGGCTTAGGGCGTCCAGAGAAAGAAATTCACGTTTCATGCATGTGTGTGATATTGTGGTCCCATTTTGAGGGTTTACTTTGTATTTTCGGGCTCATTTTTGTTTTGCCTGATGCTTATCTTTCTTTCTTTCGTTCTGCTGCTGCTAACATATAAGGGTCATGTTGGGAGATTATTACTCAGTGTCGGAATGGAGCACGGTGACATGGGATTATGACAAAATTCCAGGGCAAGAGAAGAAAGACTAGATTTGAGGGGAGAGAGAAAATCATGTTCGAAATAAACTGAAACATCTGAAATACTCTGCTGGTTGCTTTTCACATAGTGCACGGTTTCGAACCAGGTGTTTAAGACCTCGGCACTGTTGGCATCTGGGGCTGGGTTAATTTTTCATTGTGGGAGCTTCTCCTGCGCGATGGAGGGGTTAGCGGCATCCCTGGCCTCTAACCACTAGATGCCAGCAGTACCCCCCCAATTCGTGACAGCCAAAAATGTCTCCAGACATTGCAGAATGTGCCCCAGGGACCAAAATCACCCCCAGTTGAGAACCACAGCTTCAGGCGGGGGGACTGAGGTCCTGAGTACTTGAGGAATACAGGCTAAGTACAAGGGGGGGACTATTCACTTGCCTAAATTAAATAATGAGCTAGAAAATTCCCATGCAAGTTTTCCTGTGTAGAAATGGAGATGCAACATCTTCATAGGGCAGCCCGGCTTAGCTGTTAAGAGCAGATTGTTTGGATTCAAATCCCGGTACCAACATTTGCTGTGTCACCTTGGGGAAGTTGCATAACCTCTCTGTGCCCCTGAACCCTTGGCTTTAAAATGGGAGGCAGTACTATACCCACCTCTTAGAGTTGTTGTAGAGATAAAATGAGTTAATGTGTCTGCAGTGCTTAGCGCACGGTTCTAGTCCATAGTAAGTGCTCGCTAAACGCTCGCTAGGAAGGATAGAGTAAGTCTGAAGACTAAACCCAAGAAACGTGAGCCAGTTCTGTTTCACAGTCCCACCGGGCCAGCGTGATGCTAGGAAGGCACACTTGTGGCCCACTGTCTACACCACGTTTCTGAATGTGTTTTGTGTGACTGGCAAAGCATTTTAAAAAAATGCTCAAAGGAGTTGCCAACAAGATGAGTATTTGCACATCAGATTTGGATTTCTGGCTTGAAAACTGGGAAGAGCCGGCCACCTGGATACGTGATATCACCGGCTCTCTGTAGCAACAGTCAGCTGGAGCCGAGCAGCCGCTGCCCCTTTGAGCGAGACATTAATGTCACCTAACTGACCCCTGTAGGTTCTTGCACTTGTGATGGTTTTTAAAGGTGTTTTTCTGCTAAATCAGAGTCTCTCAACCTTACCATGGTGGACATGGGGGGCCAGCCAATTCTTGGCTGCGAGGGACTGACTTTCTTATGCATCGTAGCGTGATTAGTGGCATCCCAAGGCCTCTCTCCACGAGATGCCGATAGCACCTACCCAGCACTAACAACCAACCGTGTCTCCAGACATTGTCGATGCTCCCTGGGACGGGGGCGGCTCTATCACCCTCGTTGAAACCCACTGGGCTAAACTGAAAAGATCTGGATTTATAAATCAGCCAACAAGGTTAAACAAAGAAATAAAGAAGATTAGTCTCTGGTGTAAAGAACTGCCTGGTGCAGCACGGGAGCTCAATAACTATTTTACGAGAGAATGAAAACCACATCCATTCTCAGGTTGTAGCCCCACCGTCATTCTCGAATCTCTGATCTTCGTGTCCTCCGCTGAAACATGGGCATACGAGCAATTAGGTTGGATACTGAAATTACATGATATAACCTGCCAAAGGCCACCTCCAAAGCCCAAAAATAGTAGCGACTTAAGAGGGGGGGATTAGTATCAAAAACAAAGACAATGAATTATCAGTGAAATTGTTCTAACCAGCCTGCCCCAGTAGCTTGACAAAGGTATGTTCTGTTCTTTGATTTTTGATCTCGAGCTGCAATTTCTAAAGAGCCTTCCATCACTCAAAGACCCAGGAGATGCTCAACAGAAGGTATGTCACGACCAAACAAGCTTGGGAGATGACAGACGACGGCTTACTGCCCACTGAGAGATGTACGATGTTCCCTGGCTATGCTAAAACAGAAGAACAGCACCAAAGACCCCTGCTGCTTAACTCGGAGTTGGTCGGAGGTTTTGACTTCTGTCCATTTAGCACCTGTTCCTACCCCGTGGTGAGCTGGGAAGCGCTGGGGCTGAGTGCCCCTCTCTCTGGCAGGTGCTGTGGAGTCCAGAGCTGCCTGGCTTGGGGTCCGTGGCTGCCCAGGGGATGGGGCACGACCTCGTGCCATGTCTGGAGAGCTGGAGTCTGTTCCTCGTACCCATGGAGGCTGGTCCCGAGTGGCGGCTCGTCTCCTTTGAAGCGTGGGTCGATAGGAGGGGAAGAATGTGCTCAGGGAAGCGACGAGGGGAGTCTGGAGACACAGAAAGACCACAAAGGTGCAGAAACGGAAGACAGGAAGGGGAACAGAGAAGGGTAGAAAGGGAGAGAGGAAGGTGTAAAAAGCAGAGGAGGTGAAGGAAGCCAAGAGGGGGTCCAGATGTCCTTTGCCCATCACCTTTGGACAAATCTCATTTCTAATGGTTTAAAAAACGGTGGGGTAGGAAAGTCGTATTCGACAAACATTTATTCTGTACCTGGTACTTGCTCAGGGTTTTATCTTTCACTCATTTCAGTAAGATTTTCAAGAATCTTCTGAGGTAATGCTGTTACCTTCATTTTATAGATGAAGAAATGGAAGTTTAAAGAACTTAAGTCTGACCCAAGAGCGGATTTGTCCACCACAAATTCATGCTCTTCCTTTACCAACGTGGAATTGATCCTGAGAGAGGGCTGTCTACCCCAAAACTGCATTTCCCAGGTTCCCTTGCAGCTAGGTGTGACCAGAGGGCTAGTTTCTAGCAATGGAACATATGGTGTCTGTGGCTTTTGGAGCAGGGAGTTTTCGAGAAGCCAGTCTTAGTCCTCTGTGTTAGCTTTCCCTTCCACCAGTCGGGAGCAGCGGGCTCTGACGTGCTAGGCATTCATGAAGCCAGGGCAAGAAAGAAACCTGGGTCCTTGGTCACTCCCCGCCCCCCCCCGGCCCACAGAGGAAAGCCATGCGCTAACCAGAAACTCCCTCCTTAGACCGTTATGTGACTAAATTATAAACTTCTATCAACTGACAGGCATCTTGGAGTTTGATTACAGCAAGTAGTCATTCTACCCGGCACACTGCTTCTCCTGGTACTTCAGTCCACCTGCCACACTCCTGCGGTCAGGACCCAGGTCGGTCCCCGAGTCCTTGGACACAATGGGGGTCCCTGGGCAGAAGGGTCACAGATTGGGAAGGTCCCTTGCACATCTTCCCATCCCACCCCCAGACGACACTGGCCCCTGAGAAGCATGCCATTGCACCTGGAGAACACCATCTCCTGGAAAGCTCAGACATGTCCTGACGCATCCACGTTCATTATCAAAGAGGGCTCCTCCCTCCATCAACCAGGGTCCCTCCCGGCCATCTAAGAAAATAGGCCTCGTTCAGTAAAGGTGGGGCTTTTTCCTGCTTCTGACATAGCTTGTGTGTTATTTGGGGCAAATCTCTTCCCCTTGCTGAGCCTCTGATTTCCTTTTTGTTGTTTTTTCTCTAAAGCTCCTTCCAACTCATTTACTGCTTTATCATTTACTCAGTAGGAAGGATAGTTAATGAACATTTACCATAGGCTAGGCACTGATTTAGGGGATGGGTTACAGAGGTGCACAAAGCAAACGTGGCCCAGGCCTCCCTGAGAAATGGGCAGTCACAATGACAGGAGATCAGGGAAGGATGGAGTGCTGGAGGGGGCCCAGAGGGGAAAGCCAAACCCAGACTTGGATATCAAGGGTGCTCCCTAGAGAAAGTGACATTTTAGCTGAGCTTTTAAAGGCGAGTAGGGGCTACCTAGTTTAAGTGGGAGAAGCATGGGTAACAGCATTCAAGAAGGAGAGCACTGCTTGTGCAAAGGCCCGGGGGTAGGAGAAGATGTGGTCCATCTAAGGAACTGTGATTTGAGGGGTACATCAGCTTGTGAAGGGGAAGGGGAATGGTGGGCGAGGAGGATGGGGTGCACCGCAGCTCACACTACAGTTAGGTGGGGCCTAGATAGCTTCCTTTGGGGGATAGGGAATCATGGGAAGATATCTGACAGCGGTGGGACATATAAGAACTGACCTTTAATGACCCTGTGGAGACATCTACCTCCTCAGTTCCTTAGCTCTTGGACCCTGAAGGACTTCATGATCTTGGGGACATTTTGGTGTTGCATTGCCTTGGCTTAAAACCCTGCAATCCTGGGCTTCTACCCCAACTTGGGAAGGCCTTAAAGACGCTGTAACTGAGAAGATTCTAGCCACATGGTTGCCAACCTCTGTTCCACTAGTGTGACCTGCTGTAAGTTCTACCTCACACTCCTGTCCCAGGGCCGCCCTCTACGTACACACTCCCCCCACCCACCAAAGGGCTCTCCTCATGCCACTCGCCTCAGACGCCAGGTGAGCTGTGCCCTCCAACGGTGACCTGGGGACAGTGATGCTAACTCCATGCCAGACTCAGCCCGAGATTTGATTCACGGGCTTCATCTCATTCATTCTTCATAACAAGCTCATCCAATATGGATATGAACGTCATCCCCATTTTACAGATGTGAAAGCTGAGGCCAGGAGAAATTAAGTCACTCCCTTTATCAGTTTACTGCTGAATGATACACAATAATCGCACGTAACCTTAGTGGCTAAAAACAATCACCACTGTATTTGCTTGCGGTCCTGTGGGCCAACAGTTCGGACGGAGGTAGCTGGGGTTCCTCTGCTCTTACCTGGGGCCCGGCAGGTCAGCTAGGGGCTCGAGGATCCTGCATGGCCTCACTCGCAAGTCAGTGCTTGACTGTGGCTGCTGCCCTGGCTTTTCTCTCGATGTGGTCTCTCAGCTTCAGGGAGGCTGGCCTGGCCTCCATCATGCCGTGGGACCACATTCCATGCAGGTGAGAAAAGGAGCTTCAAGGCCTCTGGAGGCCTGAATTCAGAAGTTACACTGTATCACTTCGGCAGCACCGTATCAGTCCAAGCATCCCACGGGGAGCCTGGGTTCACGGAGGTGGAGAATTAGCCTCGGCTTCTGGCTGAGAGCAGTGGCAACATCACATTGCAAAGGGGATCCGTACAGGATCGCAGTTGTTGCGGTAGCTTTGCAAACAGTCTCTCCCATGGGTCAAGATTTCAGCGTGTTTGAGTGGCGGTCTATCTCCCCTCTCTCCTGTGACAGCACCTGCAGGAGGATACCCTTCTCTCACCCCTAGAAAGCCACCATAAGCGTGGTGCAGAGGGGAGGCCAAAGAATTTGGAGCTCAGAAAGCCTGGCTCCAAGCTTTGCTTTTCTTAGCTGTGTGTCCTTGGGCCGGTTACTTACCTCTCTGAGCTTCATTCAGTGTTCTTATGGGTAAGAACTAGGCTAGGCACCAGGAAGGCACTCAAGTGGTAATAAGGATGGTGGAGCTGGTGGTGATCACTGGCATGGGGAGAAACCAGCCACATTCCATCGCTGGCTTTCAATGACTCATGAGCCTCCCTGATTCAGCAAATTGCAGGGCGCTCCCTTCAAGGCACTGGGAGGGGGCTCCTGAAGGTTCTTGATCAGGTTCAGGCTGGAGAAGTAGAGGGTGGGGAGTCAGAGGATGGGCTTAGCCTCAGCTCAGACATGCCGAGTCCTCCCCGCTCCATGGGAAACTCTGCGGAATGAGTTCCCATGTCTTAGGAGAGACTATGACATGAGCAGGGTGGGGGTGTACCTCATTCCAGAGCAGGATTCTGAGGCTGGGAAGAGCAGCCCGGGCTCCTGAATCCTAGGCACACCCTTTGCCCCACTTCACTTCCTGTGGGTAGCAAACTGCGCCCCCTGGGCAGGGCACTAAGCTTCCCCCGGGCCTCAGTCTTCCTGTCCGTAAAATGGACGTAAGAAGATCTGGTTTATTAGCAACTGCTCCCATTAACTAAGCACGTAATATTTTTACTTACCTTATGTTGTTTGAGCTCACAGCATCTGACAAAAAGAAGGGTTTCTGTCTCTATTTTATAGAAGCAAAAGAAGCTTCACCAGATTCAATATGTTTCCCAGACTAAAGAGCTGGTAAGAAGCAAAGCCAGGTCTCTTGGCCCACCGGGGTTGCTGGGCAGAGAAAGATGGAGAGCTAGAAATGCTACAAATGTAACATTTCATTCCTGACCCAGAGTCACTTGTGCTAGTCTTCAAGTTGAGGCCACCTCAGAGGTCTCATTCTTGTGCCATCAGAGCGCCCCAGTGGGTGTCAGGCAGAGTTTCCCTCTGCACGTGGACCAGCGCGGGGAGAATCCTGGACCTGGGCTGTACGAAGGGCCCCAGCAAGACTTTCACTATCTGGATTCTGGTCCCACGCTGGCCACCACTTTGCTGTGTGACTTTGGGCACATTCCTTTCCTTCTCTGGGCCTTGCTCTCTGACACATGCACCGTGGTTTGGACGGGGAAGCCCGAGTGAGTTTGATTTCCTGCAGAGCAATGTCGTGTCCCCGTGTCCCAGCAAGTGGAGTCTCTAGCAAGGTGGAAGAACAGGACTTCAAGGCCTGATGCTTGGGAATAAAAGGAATGCAAACCAGAGCTGGCCCACGCTGCTTGGGCCCAGCAGTCCCGTGATGGAAGGAAAGCTTCTCTTCGGGAAGCCCTCCTCCGCGCCCGCCCCCGAGCCCACCACATCCACTGTGATGTGAGCTGTGGAATCAGAAACCCCTGCAGAGTCTTCGGCAAGTTTCTCGACCTTTCTGAGTTCTCCTTTCCTCGTCTGTAAAGGGGGCACACCATATCCACGGTGCAGGGGTTTCGTGAGGATTACAGGGCCAAGTATTTGCGCGGTGACAGGCACACGGGGTAACCACCGAATAAATGGAGCCCATTATATTATTATCTTCCTCCACTAGCCATCCTGTCCGCCCCGGAGAGAGAAGCCTGATCGATTATTTAGTGGCAGACAATTCATTAGCTAATCCGACACGGAGTTCCGCGCACTGTCTCCGGAGTCCCAGTGTTCCGAGAGAAGACCCTGAAAGGGGGCCATTCTCCCCGCCCGCCGCGCCCCCGCAGTCTCTACGGAGGGATTTCTGGCATCGCCCCGTGGATTTCCTTTCCTAGGGCCTCTCTGACTTCCACGATTCAGGCTGTGCATGGGGGCTGTCTGCTCTGCCTCTTTGATTCCCCGTTTCCCGGATGCCTCTGAGCGCCGGGCCTTTTGTGGGGTGCAGAAATGAAGACAACCCTCTGCTGCGGGGAGCAGCGCCGTGTCTGCCCGGGGCTCTGCCCCACAGCGCAGTTTCAGGGTGAACAGGGGCAGAAGACTCAACCCCGGCTTCCCGGGGGAGCCTCCGAGAGCTGGCAGAAAAACCGCACTCCAAGCACGTTTTCAGCGAGTAGTGTAAACCACTTGAATCTGGGTCCGAAAACCAAGAAACCAGTTCTGAGTGTTTTCACCCCTCCCACCGCTTCCTCCTAAATTTCATTAGGGCTGACAATTTGTATATCCACTTACAGGGTAATGTGATTTAAATGGCTGACCGTAACTGCTAGAACCGACGTCTCCCTGGGCGCGGTGAGCAGAGGGGGCGGCTGGGGACGCTTCCCAGGGCGGTGGGGCCCTGTCCCCATCCGTGCGGTGGCCTGAACGTGACCTGTCAGACGTGGTGTTCACCCTGGGAGATGCGGGGACAGCCTCTGCGCCCCCTTCCCCCTTCCCCCTGCAATCACTTGTGTGCTTGGAGGCCCAGCTATCTTGGAGTTTTGGGCACGCAGTAAAACCCGCGCGACCACAAGGCCCTTCTCGAGCCAGGGCTGGCGGAGGAGACAGCCAAGTCCCTTGGCCGGGCGGCTACATGGTGAGGCAGAATTGATAGTGTGTGTCCTGCTTCGTGGCTTGCCTTTTTGTTTTGGCTTTGTAACTAAAACAGAGCTGATGTCTCAGAAATGGGATGTTCAGTTGTATTTGATCCCCTATCACCATTTTACACACATTGTGTGCGCCTGTGTGCGTGTATGTGTGTGCGTGTGTGTATATGTGTGTGTGTGTGGCAAGCAGTTAACATATCATGGATTGAATCTGGGTTTGAATCCTTGCCCTGTCTCACTCGGTGACCTCAGGCATGTCATTTTCTCTCTCTGAGTACCGGTCTGTAAAACTAAGCTGGTGTTCCCTGCCCGGCTCATGTGGCACTGTCCAAAACCTGAGCTGGTAGCCGCCTGTGGCTATTTAAATGTGAGTTAATTAAAATAAAATAATCCAGTTCCTCAGTTGCATTAGCCACATTTCAAGCGCTCAATAGCCACATATCCAAAATGACAGGGCGGCCATAGGACCTCCCACCATGGAGGAAAGGTCTCTTGGTAGCACTGGCCCAGAACCATGCCCGCCCCCCACCAGAGGCTCAAAACGCCCCCAAAGGAGAAAGAGTGGCCCCCACCGTCTTTAGCACAAGCACCTGTGGCCAACAGGGAAGTGATTGAAATCAGAAAAATCATCTTACAGGGAACAGTGTCCCTAGAATTTAGAATTTGTAACTCACAGATCAGCTGCCTTGTCCTGTGGACCTTTTTCCCTGTATGTGTAAGGCCCAGACATGGGAAAACACGCCATAGAGATGCAGACGCAAAACGGAGGGCTGTAACGTGGCAGGTGCTCAGAGCGCCAATGGCTCTAGGCTACACTAGTTAAGGGTCTTTACGGTGCAGTCACAGAGTCCAACATGACACAAGCTTGCTGGAAGATGCTGGGATGTCTCCTGGAATCCAAGAAAGACTTGAGCCATCAGGGTGGTCAGAAAGTCATGAACTTGCCCTCTGCTGTGCTTTCCAAATTTGACGGAGCTCCGGCATCAGCTAGGATAGTCATAATATACAGATTCTAGGGCTCGCCCTTGGATATTCGCATGCATCAGGCTTGGAGTGAGTCCTGGGAAGCTGTATTTTTCTAGGTTCCTCAAGTGACACTGGAGTTGCCATCTGGAAACCTGTGTCCCCAGCTCTCCCGATGATCTGTCCTGTTAGGAATCTGTCAGATTGGTTTGGGGTTTGGAGCCAGAGGATCTGATTGCCCGCCTGACAGCCCATTGTCCCATCAGCCTGTGGAAGGGCAGGCGGGGAGCTGCTACTCCCTGGCTCAAGCCTGATACGTGGGTTTCCTAGAATTGCCATATGATCCAGCAAACCCACTTCTGGGTGTGTCTCTGAAATAATTGAAATCAAGATTGCAAAGAGATATTTGCATTCCTGTTTATTCACAATAGCCAAGACAGGAAAACAACCTAAACATCCATCAACAGAAGAATGGATAAAGAAAATGTGCCATATACATATAATGGGATATTATTCAGCCTTAAACAAGGGAAATCCTGCCATGTGTGACAACAAGGATGAAACTGAAGGATGATATGCCAAGTGAAATAAGGCGGTCACAGAGGGACAAACACCGCACAAGCGCACTCCCAAGAGGGACCCCAAACAGTCGAAATCATAGAGACAAAGATGGAGGAGGGGCACACGGGGAGTTGTTGAACAATAGCAAGTTCCAGTCATGCAAGATGGCTGCCTTCTAGAGCTCTGCCACAGAACATTATGGCTGCGGTTAACAGCACGGTGCTGTGCACACGGAACTTTGTGAAGAGGGATGCTCTCTTGTTAAGTGTCCTTAGCACAATTTTTAAAAAAAGAGGAGAGGATTTGGAGGAGGAGTTCAGAGAACACAGACACGTCTCCTACAAGGGCCATGCCGTTTTCGGTGCTTTCTCTTGTGAGGCCTACGAGGTGCCGAGGCCGGCTGTCATGGGTTTGCAGACAACTAATACAAAGAACTAGATTTTTCTACTTTGGCGGGGGGGGGGGGGGCACTGCTTAAAGGTATTTCTCTTACTATTTGGTGTGCTGTCAATTTTGCCAATTATCAACGAAGAATTTGTCGTTAACCCTGGGAACGTGTGATTTTTAAGGCGTGCTTCAAGTGCCTGGCGTGGTGATAGGCAAGGGTCTTCACCCCCTTTTTGCCCTCAGACAGAATAGTCCTTCGTAATGGAAATCAGTGGGCAAAAAGATTGGTGTGTGTGTGTGTGTGTGTATCAGAGAGAGAGAGAGCGAGAGAGGGAAAACAGCCCGAACAGAGTACACCAAACACCACTCACAGTAATTATCTCTAAGTGGCAGAATCAGTTTTCAATTTCATCACTCTTTAGGTTCTAATTTTTCTGTGATGAACATTAATTTTGGGCAATAATTAAAGGTCATTTTAAAATATAAATAGAGAAGTGAAATAAGGATTGACATGTTTGAAATGACGTCTCGTGAACTGTGGAAAAGGGTTACTGAGGGCTACCTGTGTGCTGGAAGCTGGGACAGTTTCTCTTTCCAGCGGTAGAAGATGGCCCAGCCGTCTGGCAGGTGGAATCACACACCCCCCTCGCCAGGTGGTGATAGCAGCAGGATTTTCTAGGCTGGCTACTGAGTCAGCCCGGGGACTTCAAGAAGTTTTTCCTGTGTACCTCAGACAGTGCCCAGCAGCTGGTATGTGTGCAAAAGTGTAGGATGAATGAATGAATGAATGAATGAATGAGTGAATGCAGGAAGGAAGGAAGGAAGGAAGGAAGGAAGGAAGGAAGGAAGGAAGGAAGAAGAATTTAGCTCGGACTTACACAGTAAAGTTTGGGGAAGAGGGAGAATCAAAAGGGAATTATTTGGCACAGAGCATTTGGGTCCCTTTAGGTTTCTTCCCTGGGGATGCAAGAAGGAGGGACCACTGATACGTAAGCTACGTGGCATTCAGATACGTGGCATTCAGTGGGACACGTGAGGACCTGTGCGGGGCAGTAGCAGGAGTCAGATGACTTGGCCAGCGGTGGAGGGAAACGAAGCCCCGTTGAGCCTGGGGGGGGCGGTCTCGTTGCTTGAGGCAGGCGGTACGGGGGTTCGCATGCCCCTAGCATAGTGATGCATCGGCAGCCAACGGGTGAGCTCCCCCTTGGTTTTGACGGAGTACCCCCTTTCTATGAATGTATTTTCCCAACGACTTGGAGATGTAAATGAATTGATGGCAATCGGACCCATTTCTTCACCTTAGTATCTTTCTGCCAAAAGGAGGCTTTCATTATAATATAGTGTCTTTAAAGCTAGCAATGCTTTGAACCTCCAAGTCTATTGGGTTGGGCATTAATATGGCTACCATTGTCTTTTTTGGGGTTGGTATTTTGCTCTTTTGATCCTTCTATTCAACTACTCCGTGTCTTTAGGTTGTGAGTGTTTCTTTTAAACATCCAGGGTTGGAATATTTTTTTTAGTCTTTAATTTTTTAAATCTTCTTTTATCTCTAGCTTTTAATTGAAAAGTTTTATTCATTATATTGCTTCTGATCCTTGATATATTTTGAGCTTTGTATGTGTCCTGCTTTTTATTTCTTTTATCTTCTTTTCCCTTCTTTTAGACAATTTTTGTTCCCTTTCCCTCATTCTATTTTTCCACCCTTTTGTTTTGGAAGCTATACTTTCCATCTAATTTTTAAATGTGGACCCCGTAGGTACCTAAACCTTTGTGCTTAATAGAACGTATGGTTAATCAGTGCCTCCATTCTCTTCGCAAACAAGGAGAGGTTCTTGGATTATTTTAATTCTATTTGCCTTCCTCCTAATGTAATGCTCTTGTTTGACCAGTATAGTGGTTGTTTTAATATCCAAGAATAGACATCATAATTATTATTTTACACAGTCAGTGTGTGTGTAGATTTTTTTTTCAAAGATTTATCTATTTATTTTAGAGAAAGGAGAGAGAGAGAAAGAGAGACAGCACATAAGCCAGGGGAGGGAGGGGCAGGGGGAGAGAGATGGAGAAAATCTCAAGCAGACTCCCCACCAAGCACGAAGTCCAGTGTGGGGCCGATCCCACAACCCCAAGATCATGACCCCAGCCCAAACCAAGAGCCGGCTTCCTAACCAACTGAGCCAACCAAGTGGCCCATAGATTTTCTAACCTATTTGCCAACATTTGGTCCTTTAGACCTTCTGTGATCTGAACTCATTTTCCTTAGTGACTGAACTACAGCCTTTAGAAGTTCCACAGTGAGTTGCTGAGAATTGCCTCAGTTTTTGTTTTATTGAAAATGTCTTCCTTTGACCAGAAATGTTGAGTGGAAGTTTTCTTGAGTATACAATTACAATTCTTTATCCATTCCTTGTAATCGGCAAAATGCATATAGCCAAACTCAGTGCTAGATACCGAGGCATCAGGGATGAGCTAGTGTAGACTCTGTCTTATGGGATTAACCAGATAATTGGAAAAACAGACGATGAAACCATCCCACGAATAAATGCAGAAGTGCAATTGGTAACTGACACAGAGGACTCAGGGTGCACTGAGAGTTTATAATAAAGAGCTTGACCCAATCTGTGGAATCAGGAAAGGTTTCCTTCAAAGAAAAGGAAATTGAGCTGAAGAGTAAACTGAGGCTTGATGAGTAAGCAGGAGGGACCTTGGCAAAGGCAAGGCTGAGGAGTGGAGTCAGGGGAGAGTGTACCAGTCATAAAAGAAAAAGAAAAAGAAAAAGAAAGCACATGCAAAGGCCCTGTGGTGGAATAGCATCTCAGGAATAGAACCTGAAAGATGGCCCATGTGACAAGAAGACCAAAAATGAGGTGATGGTGGTCGACTGGGTTGGAAAGGTCAGCTGGGGGGTCATGAAGAGCTTGTAAAGCTTGGGGCTTTATACCAAAATGCTGTTATTTCTATTTGTAATTCATAGTAGAGAAGTTGAAGGAAGAAAGGAAACAGAAAAGGCTGGCAGACAGACAGACAGGTTTGGTTCACAAGGAAAAGGCAAGACCCAGCCTGAAATACAAGGCACTTGCTTTCCAAGTCCCCCGGCTAACCGTTTATAGCCAGGAATATATTTAAGCTTCCTGTCTGGTATTCTTGAAAGGGATGTAGCTTGAGAAAGCTCACTTTATGGAGAGGAGAAAGACGGATATCAATTCTTTTATCTTTTTTTTTTTAAGATTTTATTTATTTGTCAGAGAGAGAGAGAGCAAGTGCACGAGCAGGGGGAGGGGCAGAGGGAGAGTGAGAGGGAGAAGCAGACTCCCCACTGAGCAGGGAGCCAGATGTGAGGCTCAATCCCAGGACCCCGGGATCATGATCTGAGCCAAAGGCAGATGCTTAACCGACTGAACCACCCAGGCGTCCCTATCAATTCTTTTCTTGCCCAGTTTTTCAAAATACTTGGTAAAAAGCATTAAATTACTGCCAGTAGACTCCTGGCCCCTCGTAGAAAACCACCAATAAGCCCCTCTTCCCGACACTAAAATCAGAGTTTTCCATCATCTTCTTTTTTTTTTTTAAAGATTTTATTTATATATTTATTTGAGAGAGAGCGAGCGAGCATGAGCGGAGGGGGGGCAGAGGGAGAGGGTGAAGCCGACTTCCTGCTGAGCCCCATCCAGGTGCCCTGAGTCCCCGCCTTCCGAATGCAACTTCAGAATACACTTGGACGTGCAGCACGTAATTATTTCAGAGAAATGAATTTTTATTTCCTGGGAGCTAGTGTTTTGTATGTGTTGGCGTATTGTCAATAATCGTGCCCATGTCTGAGAGCAACCAGAGTGACTACCGTAAGCCGCTTACAACCGTAACCTGTGGATTTTTGTTTTGTGTTGGTTTTAGCTCTCTTTGAATATAATTCCTTGATAAGACATATTCCTTCTTTGTTGGAGTCTTTTTTTTTTTTTTTTTTACATTTAACTTTCATATACATTTTTAGGAATACAATACATACCAATGTATCAGGTCGTTTGTGATACATGGCTGTTGTCAGTCGATGATTTAGGTAACGGATAAATACGGTTTTCCCTCCCATTCTATGGGAAATAGTTTGCTGAAGAATCTAGTGACATAAGCAGGTGGTATGGGGCATTTCATCCTAAACGAGAGAGCCGACCTTCAGACTCAGCAGCCCGTGGCTTGTACAGCAGCCCGAGTGGGGAGAGTGGAAAGAACGAGGTTGCCCGGAGGGCGGACAGGCCTGTGTTAGAATCTCCGGTATGCTGCTACTGCTTGAGTCATCTGGGTCGCCGACCAATGCTCTCTGGGTCTCAGTCTCTCCCTGTCTGTAGAGCTAGAAATAACATTATTTTATAGAACTTAAGATTTAATATGGCATTGCTCGTTAAGAACAAGTTACTGGGAACCACGCAATAAATATTAGTATTTACCTCCCTGTTTGCTTATCTGTTCCCAAAGCCAGGCTGTTCAAACCTCCACATTGTTTATTTTGCTACCCACAAGTTAGAATCCCAAAGTTCGGGTAAATATCATAATGTTGCATTTCTTGAAAACAAATGTCTAATTCCAGCCGGTGTCAGATTCAGTAGAACATTTCTCTGACCTGTTTTATTTTTTTTCTCCAGAGCCAAATGATCAAAACCTGTGCCAATTCTCTCACGCTAGCATTTAAAGAAATACACCAACAGATAGCATAGTACATTATCAAAATATTGAAAAGAGAGAATACCCAATGCTGGTGGGGATACGGTGAGCAGATGCTCTCATGCGTCCGCCACGCAGGGTGGGTCGGGAGTCATAACGCAGCTCACGTGGGCAATCTCAGTCATCCTGCGTCCGGCAATCCATCCTAAGGACGTGGTCAGGGGTTTGTAGGTGAATCAAAATTTGTGTAGCAGTGTGTTCCTCGTGGCATTATTTACGGTGGTGTGCTGTTAGAAACCACCTAAACGTCTAACCACGGGGAAATGGTTAAATAAATTACAGTACCACCGGATGATGAAATGTTATTTGAGTCTTCAAATGTGGTTTACGAAGAAATTTTAGTGACAAAGGAAAATAGCTCTAATCGAAGATGGAAGGGGAAAGGGAGGCCACAGAAGAGTATCTGTAGCCCGAGCCCGGCTGTGCAAGGATCTTAGAGGTCTCCCTCTTTATACAGGCCTTACAAAGATTGGGGGACATGCACAAAAAATGAAGAGTGTGTTTTCTCTGGGTGGCAGGATCGATATGCATTTTCTTTTGTACACCTAAAACCATGTCTGCAATGCGCACTGTTCCTTTAGGGATCAGGAAAAGGAATTGTGTTGTTTTTTAAAGCATGGTCTGGACCCCGTGTTGTGAAGAGAGAGAACACCCCACCTGGCTGGTGTCCAGATGAGCCCCCCTGGGCTTGTTTCTCACACACCACAGACGGTTCCAGCCCAGTTCTTTTCTTGGTTGAAAGGTCCAAGAGATGTGGAGAGAAGACTGTCTTTCCGTGCTGGCTACAAGGGCCTCTGTGCCATGAAGCACTGAGCTCTGGAGATTTCTGTGAGGTTCCTCATCTTCTGGGCTTTTCTAAACAAGGAGTGAAAGCAGACTGACCTCCTGTCTCAGTCTGCTCAGGCTGCCACAGCAAAATACCAGAGAACAGTGGCTGGGACAACAGGAGTTTGGTTATTTTCTCATAGTTCTGGAGGGTGAGATCAGGGTACCCTCACGGTCAGCTTCTGGGGAGGGGTCTCTTCCTGACTTGCAGACCGCCATCTTCTCGTGTGACAGGGAGAGCAGGGGGAGAACAGGAGACTCACTAATCCCATCAAGAGGACCCCATCCTCCGGCCCCCATCTAACCCTGATTACCTCCCAATCATGTTGGGGGTTAGGGTTTCAATATAGGAATGGGGGGGAGGGCAAACATTCCGTCCACAACACCTATGTTCTCCCCCCCCCTCCCTCTCACCCTCATCATCATGGCACCCTCAAGACCATTGCTGTAGACTAGGGAAGGGGGACCAAGAGTGGCCCAGGGCACATGTCTCATCGTCCAGGAGCTCCCAGCCTAGTGGAGAACAAGACTGGGTCCTCATTAATACCAACAGCTAAAGCTCATGGAGCACTTACTACATGGCTCTTGTAGGCACTGTTTGTGTTTCTAACAGGCCTAAAACAACTCAAGTGTATTGTCTTATGGCTGTGCAGGTTGGAATAGAAGTCTGACAGTGGGTCTCATGGGCTCAAATCAAAGGTGGCAGGGTTCCATTCCTGGGGGCTCGAAGAGAGTCTGTTCCTTCTCTTTCCAGTCCTAGAGGTGGTCTGCCCTCCCTGGCTCGCATCCCTTTCAGCAATGGCATCGCTTTGACCTTGCTTCCAGTGCCACTGGTCCTCTTCTAGCATTGTGTTGTTTATTTCATTTTTAAAAAAGATTTTATTTTTAAGTAATCTCTACACCCAACGTGGGGCTTGAACTCACAACCCTGAGATCAAGAGTCATGTGATCTACCAACTGAGCCAGTAAGGTTCCTCGCTAGCATTGTTTTCAGTGCAATCCTTGCTCAATTTAATCCTCACAGCAACTCTGAGATAATTCCTGCCATTTTACAAACGAGGAAACTGAGGCAGAGAGGGACTAAGAAGCTTGCACAACATCGTGGACCTCGAAAATGATAAAGCTGGGGTTCAAACCTTGGTCTGTCTGTGCTCTTCTGACAACACAGGAGAGCACAGAAATTTACAGACTGACTTGTTGGCTTCAGAGCCTGGCTCGGCCTGATCCTGAGCCATACCCTCTATCACTCCGAGCCTCGGTTTTCTCATCTGTAAATTGGGCATGATTGTTGTCACATGGAATAGCTGCAAGGCTTAAATGCTACAGGTGAAGTTGTTTGGTGAGCATCTGACCACAGACAGTAGGGGGTTCCTTCTGCCCCGGTGGTGAGTGCTTTTGGAGTTGTTAAGAGCGGGAAGTGTGGGCGCTGCTGGACTGAAGGCAAGGAAGCCTGGGGTGGTGGGAGAGAGCGTCCCAGCAGAGGAGGAGCTTGACTACTCAAAGGAAGGGCAGGTGGGGAGATGGTCGCCAGCGAGGGAGCTCCCGAGGAGAAGCTGTGGAAGCAGGGAGCATCCAGTCCCTGTCACTCTGCGGGGGTGTCAGTGCCCGACAGGTATGCAGCGAGGGTGACAGGCTGGGCTCAGGGGGCCCCCAGCTGTTGGGCACGAACACTGGGGCAAAGTGGGTGTGGCTGGCAGCAAGCAGCCCCAGAAGGAGGGCAAGTCTGGGCCCATGTTCCCTGCACCCCGGGAGCCAGGAGCTCATTAAAGCGGAGGGAAGGAGTAATTACGTGCAAACTTCTGAAGGTAAAAGACCACGAGGAGTGGGGGCGGGGGGTGGGGGTTGTTCTTTGCCCTGCATGGGCAGCATGCCAGGAAGGTAGAAGGGATGAAAAGAGGATGGAGATGGCTTCCAGGGTCCAGGAGATGGCTAAGGTCAGCACAGGGCCAGTGAAGCCACCAGGGCTGCCTGGAAGGCAAGGGAGAGTGGCCTTGGGTTGATGTGACCTGTCAGGAGGAGCTCCCAGGGGAGCTCTGGAGCAAGGGAGGGGCAGACTTTAGCAAGGAGGATGTGACTGAGCCATCGGGGTGGAGGGGGAGGAAGAAGTACCAGGAACGGTTGTGTCCAGGGCGTCTATTCTGTGCTGTCAGACAGAAATGGGATGCCAACCACCTATCATTTGAAATTGACTAATTGCCTATAAAAACAGCAAAAGGAAAGAGGTGAAATTAATTCTGATAATACATTTAACCCAATGTCAAAAATATGGATCATTTCCACATGAGATCAATCTGAACATTATTACTGAGATCATTCGCGTTTGTGCAAAGTCTTCAAGATCCAGAGTGTATTTCACGCAGAAAGTCTTGACTGTGCCTTGTTCCGGGAGCCACGGCGGGCTCCTGCGGGACAGTGCAGCTCTGGACCCAGAACAAGTTTGTGTGATGTTGACTGCAGTTGTGTCTTTTCCCTGGTGGCAGGGCTGTGGGGGTCCTTGGACCAGGAGCCGTGAGCAGGGGACGTGCCTGGCCAGCCTCTGTTCTCTCTGCTCTGCTGAGCTGTGGGCTGGTCTCCGCGGCAAGCCCAGAGTTAAACATTAACCCTGGATTTCTCAGGGATCGCCCACACCAAAGAAGTGTTTTAGAAAATTAACTCCTCTCAATCCTGAAGCAGTCTTGTCTTCTGAGGAGTGGGGTGGGCTGAGCAATGAGTCCATTGTAGCAGCTGACGTTGTGTCGAGCTCGTGAGATAGTGCTGGGAATTGAATTTGATGAGAAGGTTTGATTTGAGAGCGATGGCGGGGGGTGGAGGAGAGTGAACTTAGGAGAGGAGCTCGTTGGTACAGGTGGCCAGGTGCTGTGGATGGGAGCTTTGCCTCTGCTTTCAAGCTTCTCTTAGCTCCTTGCATCTCCTTGATTTGAGAGAAGAGGAATTGGCTTCTACAAGGATTCTTTGATGTTCCTGAAATATTGGTGGGTTGTGGATATTGTGTGTGTTATGAAACAAGCTTTGGTGATGGGTCATTCTGGGTTTGATTTTAAGCTTTATGCCCATGGGGGCATTAGGTCACCTTTCTGCCCCTCAGTTTCTTTCTCTATGAAGTGGGAACAGGAATACTTATGATTTGAGGGTTTATTCAAAGGATTAAATGAGAGAATGTATGCAAAGCTCTTTACCTGGGACATGAGGGCTCAGTAGATTGGAAATAATTTATGGGTGACTATTACTGTCATTACCGTCATTATTCATGGAGCAGGGCCTGGGCTGAGTTTGTGGTTTGGGTCAGCAGAGGCAACAGGAGAAGGATAGTGGTGGGGGGTGTGGAGGGATGTCTCCTGACCAAAGCAAGTATGAAAGGGGGGTCTTTGAGGGGGTAGAGCCAGAGGCCTTTCAGAAGGGTAGGGCAAGAGTCGGGGAGACCCAGGGAACTTGTCCTTGACTGGCAGGCCCCAGCTTTCTGGCCATAACCATGAACTCTGTCTGGGGGTCATGTTCTTTCCTACAGGTTTCCAGCTCCACCTCCCATGTCCAGAGTTACCCAAACATTTTCCAAACCAGTCTGACCCCTTTCTAATATGTTCCAGATGCGTGTGCAAGAAACTGGAAAAATGCAGAGCCAAGTGGGAAGTTATGCATTTATAGCACTGTGTTGGGCCCAAAGATTTTGGCCAGTGGGCACTCTGTCCCAGGGGAGGGGCTGCCTGTATTCCTTCTCCTCTCCTTATGTCCCCAAGGAGGAGCTTTCTGCAGCCCCTTCCCAAGTGTGGCATTTAGAACTGGCGTTGGCATGGCGGTTTTGTCTCAGGCATGCACTTTGACCCTCAGACCCATCAGTAGGGCTTTGGTCTGCTCATTTTCTGAATATGTATTGAGCATCAATTATGATTTGCTTTGTATTTTTTAATTAAGATATTAACTGGCATGTAACATATTAGTTTCAGTTATACTATATTTATTAGTGCTTAGTGATTTATGAAAATAGTTTTGATCTCACAGACTCCCTGAAAGGGTCTTGAGAACCTCCTAGGGGTCCAGGCATCACACTTGGGGAACTACTTCTTTAAAGGAAAAAAAGTACATGGGGCTATGGGAGCTTAAAACAAGTCAACCTGGCCTAGACTAGGAGACAGGAGACTAGATGAAAAAGGAGGACATCAGAGAGTGTTTAAGACATAGGCATAGCATGTGCAAAGGTCCAGTGGTGAGGTAGAGCATGGTACCCGAGAGAGGAGCTAAAGGAAGACTGAATGAATCCTCTGCCTAGGGTATGCTGGGACAGTAACAAATTCCATCTACCCCTTAAATTCTTATTATTATTGAGATTGAGATGTTGTGACATGCCAAGTACAGAGTTATCCCTTCCGTCTTGTAGCCGACAGTCTAGAAGGGGACAGCAGAGGCCTGTTCCCATCTAGCATTACTGTGATACGCATAGAGACGGGGGAGCTGGGTTTGATATGTGTGCATGCAGTAGGGGCACAAAAGTCAGATGTGGGAAGTCAAGGGTGCGGGGAAGGTTCTGTTCAGCTTCAAAGGGTAAGTAGGGGTGATCCAGGCTCAGGGGGAGGTATGGGTGCACCAAGCTTAAGAACAGGAGGGTTCAAAGTTCTGGAAGAAGAGATAGCATGGACTTTGGTGGCAATGGGAAGGGCACGCTGGGGAAAGTTGGGGAGACTGGGAAGGGCGTGTGCCATCTGGTGCAGCGTGTCCGTCGGATCGGCTGACTCTGAGCTCTAAACCCGGGGTGCTTGGTTGGTAAGCTCACAGGCTGGCTTCTGAGCCATGCCTTCAGATCTTGAGGGTAGGTCACTATCTTTTTGGACTACCTTAGAGAGTTTGCACTGCTTGGAGCCTGTTGGCCTAGGCTCTGCTGTAAACTACCTGTGTGACCTCGGATCAGTGACTCAACCTCTCATGACTTAGCTCACTCATCCCTGTAATAGGAGCCATACTAGTACCTGCCGCGTGTGATTAGTGTAGGGATTCAGGGAGTTATCTGTGCAGTTATAGGGCTTGACTATTATTACTGGCAAATTCCTCATCCACAAGAGGGATGCTTATCCCGTCCTACCTGCTTCAGATGATGCTGGGGTGGTAGGCATAGCATCTTAGCTTTGGTGTCACTCTGGGGGATTCCTGATTCCAAGTCCCGTGTGATTCAGGTGATCTCCACCGTCCCTGTGCTTCTGTGTGTCCTGCACAAGTGGCTCTCTGGGCAGTGCTCGTGCACGCCCCATGATGGTGAGATTGGAGGCGAGGGAGTGTTACTCAAGCAGATTACTTCATTCTTGGTAAGGACACCAGAAGGGAAAAATCAAGTCAGAAAAGTGCAAATCTAGCATTTGTGCCCATTCCTTCCTTTTTAGGAAATGTGATGCAAGTGTATTTCAACAGGGAAGAGAAGACCCTCCCGTGGTCCTCTTCTCTATTAGTTCTCTAACGTATGTTGATGAGCCGAGAGCCCGAGCAAATCAGCAACAAGAGTGGAACGAACTGGAAGAACAGCCGTTGCATAATCTACTTTTGAACAAGGGAAAAGCCACTAGAAGGAAGACAAATAAAGACGACATGGTGGACGAGCGTGGTTGCTGTACATGATCCGGTCCTGTTGTTCCCAAGCACCCAGCTGTCACTTAGGGTGAATAGGGTAAACCCCTCCTAACCCTGCCCATCGCTGGATGGAGGAAAGCCAGGCTGGGCACGAGTCTTTTGACCCATGAAAACCTGCTTCTGTGGGATCTGCAAAAGCGGGGCTCTCCCCAGATGTTGGCCACACCGCAAAGTTCATCCAACTCGCTTTTTCCCTGAGTGGGTTCCCCTGAACGTGGATTGTGGACTTGGGACCCAGGCTCTTTCTCCCTCTGGGCTGCTGAGCCCTCCCCGGCTGGGATATGTTCAGTCTTCCGCCAGCCCTGGGAACGCTGCTTCCTGCCTCCCTGCACAGAAGGACCTGCCCGTCCACGGCTCCTCTCCCTGCTCACCCCCACAGCTTTGAGTAGAAGGACCATCTTGCTATGCGATGGAAAGAATACCAACCGTGCCTTCCTGAGTCCTGCTTTACTACAACAGTGAAAGCAGGTGCAGGTGGGACAAGAGCTTGACAGGCAAGAGTTCTGACACCTGGAGCCAAACTGCACAGGCTTGAATCCTGGCCTCACCAGTTCACAGGAGAGCAGTTGCGATAAATGACACTATAATTTGCCCATCTGAAAAGTGGGATAATAAGACCTATGCAGTAGGTTTTTAGAAAAAATAAAAGTACTTGAAATGGGATCTGTTATATAGTAGGCCCTCAATAAATATTCGCGAGGGCGGCTGTCTGCCAGGCAGTGTGCTTAACCCTTTGTGTGTGTCGGTCTCGCTTATCCTCACAATAGACTGATGAGGGGGTCACTATAAGTGTTCCCATTTGCAGATGTCTGGTCAACCCCCGAAGTCACATAGCTAGGAAGAGCCAATCCCAATTCCCACGGCTTCTAAAGCTCCTGCTCTCACCCCGTCTCCGTGTTGCCTCCTGCAATAAATGGTTTCCAGGCCTCATGTTTTACTTTCTAGCTGGGGGACCTTGGTTAAGCCAGTTCCTTCATCTGAGCCCCAGTTGTTCACCCCCGCTCCATAAAAGGATAAGACAAAGCCTGAGAGCTGTAGTGGAGAAGAAAGTGACCACGACATTGGACTCCACTGAGATCCGGCCATGGCTCCCCTGCTCATTCTTGGAGAGACTTTGACAAAGTCACTCCGGGCTCCCTGCCCCGGTTTCTCCCACCTGTGAGAAGGAGAGGTTTGCCCTGATGGCTTCTGAGGCTCTGCCTCTACTGGACACCTTGAGCTGCTTCTGGGGAAGCTGAGAGCCAGACACCCTGAGAAAGCAATGGAGCACATAAGCCTCCGAACTGATAAAGCAGCGGGGGCTTCCAGTCCCAGGCTTGCTGAAAGCTGGCGTGGAAATGGCAAGAGGAGCCCCGTCTGGGAAGCCGCACCTGACCGAGAAGGCCTCCAAAGGTTGAGGAGCAAACACACTGGGATTTCACCTGCTTGGGCTCGAGTCCTGGCTTTGCCTCTTACCTGCTATCAGTGTGACCTTGTTGGACAGGTCGCTTACTCTCTCTAGACCTCCGTTTCCCATCTGTTAAAATGGGGTAGTTAAGTGACCCCTTCCTAGGATTGCTGAGTGAAATGAGGTCATTCAGGTCATGGGCTTAGCCCCGAGAGTGTAAGTGTAGCATGTAAACTGCTGCCTATGGCTGTGATTTTTGCACCCATGGACCTAGACTCTAGTCTCCTTGAGGACAGGCACCTGTCTACCAGTGTCTGTACCCCCAGGTCCAGGTGCTCATCGCATGTCTCTGAAATAGGGAATATGCTCCTTCCTGCTATAGGTGAGGTGCCCGGGACCCGGAGAGGGGATGCTCCGTGCCCAAACAGCCGGCTGGTGGAAGCAGCAATACCGGAACCCCAGCTCCTCATTTTGAGCTAGCGGTGTTTCCATGGCAGTGCGTAAAACCCTGAATTTTGTCAAGACCGTCCCTTGAAGGTTTTCCTGGTACTTGGAATATCGTCACTTAGTGCCATGGAGTGCGGGTGGCGATTTCATGCCTTGGATCTGCACTGGACCTTGGGAGCTGGCAAACGCTGCTTAACACTGATTTGGGGAGGCGCTCACAGCCTGAAATAATGCGGAGGGGATCTCTAGGGTACAAATTGGGTCATTTTATGCTTGCGTACTTACAAGATGGGGCTTGCCAAGGAGATGGGGAACCAGTGCCAGTGGTGCCTGAGAAGTGACCCTGCTAATCGTGTTTCCAGTGACCCCAATACGTCCCAGGGCTCACAGAAGTCCAGAGCTTTGTCTCCCTAACTCCCCAGGCATTCCAAGCTGAGCTCTTCTGCTGAAAACAGGAGGTGAGTTTTCACAGGCCCCGAGTTGCTTTCAGCGGAGCAGGAGGCATTTTTCCTGAGCCCTATATAATGAGGTGTGGTGACCTCCTGTAATGAAAACTCGTCCCCCCTCCAGGAATCCTGCCTCATGCCAAGGGACCGTAGGTAGTGACTGACATGTGTGACTTGAGATAATGGGACTAATCATCAGCGACTATCAGATGGTCAAATGGATGTCCACAGAACATTCCTCTGGTTGGAAGGGAGGACGTACTTAGAGCATCTGGCTGCTGGTAGCCACAGCAGCCCCGTGGCCTGTGGGCAGGGACGTGGCCAATTCATGAGTAGGATCTTCAGGGTGAGTCTTTCTAAACACACAGCTTCAGAGGGTAGGTTTGTCAGATTTCCCATCTCCATCGCCAGCCTCTTCCCGGAGATCAAGATCCTTAGGTCCAACCCCCATTTGACATCTTTCCTTGAACATTTTAAAGACGAGTTCTTGATGTCTCCCCCAACTCCTCTGCAAACTAACCCCCGTCCCTGCCCGTCTCAGCAACCGTGCCACCACCTGCCCGGTATAAGCCAGAGGTCCAGCCCTACCCTCGCCTCTGCCCCTTCCCTGCAGTCAGTCCAGGGCTCGGTGTTGTGGGTTCTACCTCCAACCTGTGCCTTGATTCTACCCAGAATCTGCATTTCCACACCACTGCTCTGGTGTGAGCCTCCTGCACTCTTTTCCTGGGCACCTGGAGTAGTCCTCCCCACCCCCCATGCTCCTAGGCCGTGGGCGTGCTTCCACCCTGCCTTCCTCTCTCTCCCAGCCTGCCCCCTGCCCATTCCCACACGCCGCAGCACACGTCCTGCCTGACCCTTCACACCGCCAGGGCTTCGGACTTGGTCATTTCTACCGCCTGGAGCTCTGGTCCCGGTGGCCCTTCCCAAACTGGTTGTTTGTCCTCCTTGGGGGGAGGGGGGAGAGGAGTCCCATCTCTGTGCGATGCCTTCCCTGACCCCTGCTGTCAGGGCCTCCCTGAGTCTCACTCTGACCATGTCCTCCAGAGTCTTCCTTAGTCTGTAATCATCTTATTTTCCTGTTTAGTCTGCCTTCTGAAGAGCAAGGCTTTTCAGTAAAGGGTCAGATAAAACATATTTTAAGCTCTGCGGCCACACGGTCTCTGTCACACTGATTCATCTCTGCTGTGTTAGTGCGAAAGTGCCCAGTGAGGCACCACGCAAGGGAACGGAGGGGGCTGTGTTCCAGCACTCTATTTGTGGATGTGGAAATTTGAAATTCATGTCATTTTCATGTGTCAGGAAATATCCTCCTTTTGATGAAAAAAAAAAAGTCTTTAAAAATGTAAAAACCATTCCTGGCTCTGTCCTGGGACAGATTTGGCCTGTGGACTGGAGTTTGCCAGTTTCTGTTCTAGAATGTAAGCCCCGTGAGGCCAGCGGCCCGTGTGCCTTGTCCTTCCCAGTACCCCAACTCCGCACCAGTTCTCGGGACGGAGAACTTGCTCACTAAGTAGCGGAGGGAGGAAGGAAGGCGGAGAAGGCTGTATCGGGGGCTGATCAGACGCATCTCAAACATGGAGCCATCATGTTTCTGAAAACAAGGAATAAAGGAGCAAGGAACAAAGGAAGGACAACTGCAGAGATAGGCATTTGAAGACTTGTCAACAGCTATTTCTGGACATCAAGTCCATCATCTTGCCTCTAGCCAAGACAACAATCGACCACCCACGAGCTGTATTTTCTAGGCTCAGAGATTCTTCCAAGTCCAGCAAGAACCCTCCAAACTGGTGTCCCAGCCAGGCTGTCAGAACTCTAACCCGTGGAGAGGTCACAGGCGTTTTGTCCTGGCACAGGCAGTCAACATCTGAGTAAATTAACACCTACCTGCTTTGATGAGGAAAGTTATTCTTGATCTTTAAAAATGAGAATCCATCTTCAATCCCATCTGGTGTTTGTATCATTTGTCTTCCTTAGTCTTCACCTTGACCACTGGCTCAGAATAAATATTTCTCTGATTTTTTTTTTCTAATAGCATTTGTCCCCCCTGCTATAGCTTTGAGTCAAAATACTTTTCTTAATAATACTCTCAGAGGGAAAATATTTGGCTCTCTCCTCCATAATTTTTGATGGAACCTGTTTATTGCCTTGTGGTCATTCCACTGGCGGTCATTCGATGCTTTGGACGGCTGAATGAGGCCCCGTTTGGGCAGCGTCTCTGGACACCATTTGGAAACATTTGGAAAGTTTAAAGAAAACTCAGGCAACTGGTTGTATTTGGGGGAAAATATAACTAGACTCTACCTCTCACCTCATATCAAAATCCTGGATGAGTTAAAGACTTAAACAAGGAGAAAAGATGAATGAACATTTAAAACACATGATTTCGGGAACGTGAATGTCTCTAAATACGTTACCGAAAGCAGAAACGTAAATACGAAGACAATCACATAAGAGCTAAAAAATCATTAGCACAGCCCCCCACCCCAGTCCGTTAGAATCATGAGAAACCACAACCTTACGGAGTTATTTGCTGACAAAGGGTTAATTTATTTGAACGTTTTTATTTACCTCTTTTTTTGTGAGAACACTTACATTCTTCTTTCGTAGCATATTTGAATTACATAATGCAGTATTACCAACTACAGTCATCATGTTATACATTTGATCTTCTGATCTTGTTTATCTTATAACCAAAAGCTTGTACCCTTTTACCAGTCTCTCCTTATTTCTCCTACCAGCCAGCCCCTGGTGACAACTTCTTTTTTTTTTTTTTTTTAAAGATTTTATTTATTTATTCGATAGAGAGAAAGAACACAGCAGGGGGAGTGGGAGAGGAAGAAGCAGGCTCATAGCGGAGGAGCCTGATGTGGGGCTCGATCCCAGATCGCTGGGATCACGCCCTGAGCTGAAGGCAGATGCTTAACCGCTGTGCCACCCAGGCGCCCCCCTGGTGACAACTTCTATACTCTGTTTCTGAATTGGACTTTTTTTTTTTTTAACACAGAAGTGCAATTTTGCATGCAGTATTTGTCTTTGTCTGGCTTAGCTCACGTAGCATAACGCCCTCCATGTTCATCCATGGGGTCACAAATGACAGGATTTCTCTATTTTTTAAAGGCTGAAGAATATTCCGTTGTTCTTGATCTGTTTGTGCGTTGGTGCACACAGACCCTGACTATTGTGAATAATGCTTCAGTGAACATGAGAGGACAGGTGTCTTCAAGATAATGATTTTGTTTGCTTTGGCTATACGCGCAGAGGTGGGATTGCTGGACCGTATTGTAGTTCTAACCCTCCATCCCGTCTTCCAGAGTGGCTGCATCAGTGCACCTTCCCACCAACCGTGCATGAGAGTTCTCTTCTCTCCACATCCTCGCCAGTGTTCCTCTCCTGTCTTTTTGATAAGAGCCCATCTGACAGGTGTGAGGTGCTCGCTCATTGTGGTTTTGATCTGCATTTCCTTGATGATGAGTGATGTTAAGCAGGCTTCATTTCTTTAATGTGTAAAACGATCGAATCATGGACAGAAAAACAATTGAAAAATTGGTAGAGAATATGTAGAATTGTATACATAAGGACGTTAACAGAAGAACAGGTGAAGGACATAAGCAAATGACTCACAAAATACATTCAACTAGCCAACAAATATTTGAAAA
The DNA here is from genome assembly GCF_023065955.2 of Ursus arctos. Taxonomy (NCBI): domain Eukaryota; kingdom Metazoa; phylum Chordata; class Mammalia; order Carnivora; family Ursidae; genus Ursus; species Ursus arctos. The sequence goes on along the minus strand of NW_026622808.1, from coordinate 37,708,749 downwards.
AGATGTTCAATCTTTTTTAGCAATAACCGCCCCCCCAAAACCCCTGAGATACCACGTTCTGCCTGTCAAATTGTGAAGAATAAAAACGAAAAAGGGTAAGTGTGTGGTCGACATTGGTGAGGCAGCATAGTTGTGCGTTGGCCAGGTTCCAAACTCAATGGCTCTGCTTCTCACGATTGAGATTCGCATAGTATTTCCTTGATCACCATGAGGATGGGGACTCTGTCGGACTCGGGCACCACCAGTGTGCTCCTAATGGGGGCTCCATAAGAACTGGTTGAATGAATGGATCCCCGAATAGACACCAAGGATGCTAGAGTGTCTTGAGCAACAAAACTTTGGAGACTCTCTCCGCGGTCGACGTGGGGTTGCTTAAGTGTATCAACAGTCTAGGTTGCCAAGCGACCAGTAGTTTCACAAACTACCTACCAGCGGGTTGACTAAATTGATGTGAATTCGGTCAACATGGTGCCTTGGGGGATGGTGTCTTCTATTCCATCAGGCATTCATGCCAAGCACACTCTGGGTGCTTCTCTGTTGAACTGGAGCCTAAGCGTATAAACACTTTCTGTGTTAAAGGGTTCGATAAATTCATATTCACCCATTGCTGGATTCTTACAGGACTAACACACCAAGTGAAGTGTGCCTTTCTTCCAGACCCTCTCTGCTGTCAGGATTTTGTAGAAAATACTCTCTTCCACTTTAACAGGTGCCGTATACACACCTTCAGTCCTGGAGCTCACGCCCGCGTCAAAAACCTTGGAGAATAGCATTCCTGCTTGCGGCGATCTAATTAAACTTCGGCTGTCAACAAGCAGTGGCCCCCAATGGACAGATCAAACCTATTTTTAGGTTGCAAGTGTTATAAGAAGAAGTATTTAATTAGAATGGGAGATGTTTAAAATAGCTTTCTCTCTTAACATGGGTGCCTGCTGGCTTGTTTTCCCTGATGTCATTAATCACCAACAGACGGACGTCAGAATTCACAGTCGGCTACAGCTCCTGTCGAAATCTGCCTTCTTTGGGTAATTTGTTGCATAACTCAAAATGCCAAGTCTCTCCAGATCCCGGCACTTTCCTGCAAGCCAAAGGCACCAGAACTTTCGATAATTCTGTTGAATGCATTTCTTCAGAACGAGAGTCCCGGCGGGATATTTCTTCCACCGAGGTCTGTGGTTCTTGGTGTCTGTAGAAAGATGGTCCTGTTCAGACTGAGGAAATAGAGAATGTTCTGTGGTCTCAGGCCCAAGAAGGGCTTGATGATGCCTCTGGACCTGCGTGAGGAGCTGGGCTGTAGAGAAATTGATAGAAGGAAGATAAAAAACTGCATCTCTGTTAGGTTTCACACCTAGTTTTTGATATTCCTTCATGATTTTTCTGGATCAACAAGTTAAAATCTTTGGGAATTCGAGAACTAGGCTGACGTGGCTTTCCCTAACAGTTGTGCTGTAGGAAGTCCTGTAGATTAGACTTTATGTGACAAAGATCACACAGGTACTTAATCCATGGCAGGTGCTGTTCTAAGTGCTTTCTGTGTGTTTAACTCCTGTAATCACCAGGATACCCCTTTGAGGCATGTGTTGTTTTACTCCCATTTTAAAGATGAGGAAACTGAAGCACGGGAAGGAAACTGAGGCACGGGAAGGATACAAACACCTTCCCAGAGCCACTCACTAAAGGGTGGTAGGAACAGGATTAAAAGAGTCTGACTCTGGAGTTGGGTGCTTGTCCACATCTTCTGTTTTAGTACTTTATGATGAATAAGGAGCTTTTTCTTCATCCCTGGTGGATTTTCACTAGAACTTCACCTTCAGGCTTCCTACAAATGATCACCCTTCTCCCAAACTCAAAAGCTGTTAGAAAGTCATTATTTGTGAGAGGAAGAAGGACTTTTCTATTTCACTTTTGGGAGCAAACATTCAATCTGTATGATTCTTCAGTCCAATGTTTCTGCCTCTAGAATTGTACTGTAAAGAAATAATCCAAAGCGTATATAGAAAAATCTATTTAAAGTAAACAGAGACCTTTTGTCAGTCATGTTCCTAGTATATTCAGAGCCTAGAATAGCTTCTAGCAGATGGTGGACATTTGGCAAAGAATTATTAATGAGCAAACTGCAAATTACAAACAAAAACCAAAGATACACATAAGACCTCCATGTCTACCCAGAGGACGACATGATTTTATATCCATTGATGGTATGCTATATAGACGTTAGAAATCATATTTACAGAAGAAATTTCACTAATAGTAGCTTTAAAAGAATCTACTAAGGGGATAAATCAAGCACCAAAACTTTAAGGACCTTATTTTCTTGGTTCTCTTAATCAGCAAAATGGTGTGTTTGTGGTTTTAAACTGATTAAATTCACTTCCATGCTTCACTAATAGTTGTCCATAGTTGGCCAGTTGTGGTTGATTTTATCCTATCCTTTGGATTGAGGGTGTTTCTCACCTTTCTTATAATCTATTTTCTTTTGTGATCAAAGGAAATAAATGTTTAAAATGGTATCTTCCAGGGGCGCCTGGGTGGCACAGTAGTTGGGCGTCTGCCTTCGGCTCAGGGCGTGATCCCGGCGTTATGGGATCGAGCCCCACATCAGGCTCCTCTGCTGGGAGCCTGCTTCTTCCTCTCCCACTCCCCCTGCCTGTGTTCCCTCTCTCGCTGGCTGTCTCTGTCTCTGTCAAATAAATAAATAAAATCTTAAAAAAAAAAATGGTATCTTCCAGGGGGTCACAAAAAGAAGGAGCAAAGGTAACTAAGGACAGAAGAGAATGTTGATCAGAAAAAACACCAAAAGTCAATAGTGGTTGTATTTGCCTGATGGGATTGCATTTAAAATTGCACTTCTCTTAATTTATGTCAATTGCCAAATTTTTAATAATGAAAACATATTATTTAAACAAATATATATTTCTTTAATGGAAAAAGAAGATTCTGGGTGGGTTAGGTTTAAAATTGGCTGCAGCATCTGCCCCTGGTCAGGAGTTTCACTGTGGTCCCCGCATGCACCGTTTGCCTCTTCGGCCCCCCGCCCCTCCTTGTTCTTATGATCCTGGCCATCTTGCTGACCAGCTGGGACTACCCCTGTGCCTGGCACATAACAGGCTTCCATATGTTTGTTTAATGACCGAACTGAATAGCGGTGGAGTACATTTTTAATTTAATATTTAAAAACAGATTTGCTTTGTAAGGCTCAGGGTTCTTCCCGTGTCACTCATGTCTAATGACCCCTCCTCTCCGGGGTCAGATTCCTGCTTCCTGGTGGGTCTGAGGTTGTGGTGCATTGTGTCCTCTTGCTGCTGTGAAGGTATAGGGCATATCAGGAGCCCCTGTTGAGACAGAAGCCTTTGCACCAGCTGGAGGAGAAAGTACTTGTCTGGGAAACATAACCTTTAGGCTCAGACCTCTACCTCTGATGGTATCTAGCCATCTATGCTGGATGTTTTTGGTGGAGGGGCTGGGGGTGACAGGTAAGGATTGAGAATAGTCACAAAGCTCAGAATGGCCACTGGGGGTCAGTCTTATGCATGGGAGGTACAACGGCCCCCAGTCCCCCTCCTCCCCTAGTTAGTATCTTCCCAGCCCCATTAACTGGTATCTGAGATTCTGCCACAAGAGAGAGAGGTTTTTAATTTAAGATTTCTGTCAGGGCTAATATTTAAATATTGTCAAACTTTGATACCTCAGTGTGACTGAGTTCTCTGAAAGCACATTTGGGGTCAGGAAGGCCTGCCTGCCTCTTCCCGGCCAGGTTTTGTGTTAGGAGCTGTATTATAGGGTGGCTGAAGAATTTATCATCCAAACCGGGATGCTTTTGGGAGTGGAAGGAGGAGTTCATTGGATGGAGAGCTGGGGCAACAGGCAAAAACTGGGAGTAACGTGCATCAACAGGGTGGCGTGAGCTCCCTTTGTATGGAGAGATCTTGTCTATGTTTGTAGAAATGATAAGCTAAGTGTCCTCCCCATTTTATAGATAAGGAAGAAAAGCTAAGAGACGTGCCCGAAGTCCCTGTTTTGGAAGTGTGTGCTCTGATCTCCCCTCAAGGCATCAGGTCAGGGAAGAGACGTCCCTGAGGGCAGAGCGGGAGAGCAGGATAGAACGAGGAACGATAGGCGGCCCTTTGTTCATGACTTTGCCAGGATCGGTTGTGGCTGCAGCCTGGCAGGGGTCTCGGGTCGGACTCTGGCTAAGAAAGTCCACCGACCCACTGCAGCTTTGCCTCAAATGTGCCTCCCCCACCGGGTTTAGGCCGCATCTACAGGTCCGGTGGGTTCTACCCTGTGGAACGTGGGTGTGGGGCCTGCTGCGAGGCTGGAGTTCTGGTCTGGCTTGCATTGTCGTAGCCCCTGTGGCTGCCTTTCTGTGTCACGGGTCGCAGTTCGGAATGGGAGCGTCGCTCACACAGCTGGCATGGTGCTGAGGGGTTTCCCCCACATTGTCAGCTTTTGAAAATGTCCCTGGACTTTGCCACGTGAACAAGGGAAGGAGAGGGCCTTGTTTCTTGTTCAGAAAGGCTTTCGTCACAGACAGCAGGGAAGGATTGAGGCGCCGGCTTCGATTCAGGGCTGAATGAGGTTCTCAGCATGTATCTCACAAATGAGGGTAGACATTCTCTCCCTTCCAGGACAGTAAGGAACCACCTCCGGACGTTCCCATCCCAGCACTCCATCCCGTGTCAGTCCTACCAACCCCGTCATCCTCACCTTGTGGAATTCATTTCCCGAGTAGTAAAGCTGATTCTTTTCAGCTTCCATTTGTGTGAATTCTCCTATCGCTTGTCTTCACGCGTTGGCCTCCTCCCTAGGAAGTGGTCATCAGAGCTGAATCTGAACGCTTACCTGGAAACCTGGGGATGTCCTGAGGAGACATTAACCCCAGAAGAGACAACCCTGCCACTCATCGCCCTTGGCGAGATCCTGACTGGACTCCACCAGATGGTAGCTCCCAGTGTGCACCTTTGGAGGAAGCCCGAAGCCCTCACAGACCCCTCTGTTCTTCCCCAGGGGCTGCCCTTCTCATGCCCATCTGTAGGCCTGAGCTCTTCTCCTTTTCAATTTAGTTTTTAAAAGATATTGTCTCACCATCCTGTATATTCTTATTACCCCGTGCTGTTCCAGGTCAAAATTCCCCCTTGTCCTTGATTTCCACCAAAAACCAAAACCAAACCCAGTTCTAGGTTCGGAAACATAGCCGTGGATGCATCTTTTTTTTTTTTTTTTTAATCTCTCCAAATTCCTACATACAAAAAGGACAGTTGGGTAGCAAAGCCATAAACAAACGGTCAGCATTTGCCCACAAAAGAACACCCCCACCCCCACCCCCACCCCCAATCCAAGGTAGTCCTACAAACTCTGGAATGGGAGGAGTAAGGATAAACCACCAAGACCTGCAAGGCCCTCATGGTTTCGCCTCTACACAGCAGAAGACAGAAAATGGCAACAGGGCATGTGATAGGCTCGATCGCAGGAGAACCCGAAAATCTCCGGCAGGTGTGCGCTGGGTAACACGCTCGGCCAGTTCAGGGCAGTATATGAAACTGGGGTAGCGAGTAACTACAGGTGAGCGTGAGGGAGCTCAGGAAGGTTACAAAGGGCAGGAGCAGCCTGGCCCCTGTGAGCTCCAGAAACCGATCCGCTCAGAAACTTCAATGGCCTCCTATTGTGTAGAGTGTGAATTCTAGACCTTTTTTACACTTGACATTCAAAACCTTTCCTCGTCTCACCCCAACAGACCTTTCCAGTATAATTTCCAACCACAGCTTTCAGTTTGCCCTATAGGCCAACTACTCTGTTCTCAATGGTTCCACTGGCATTCCCCAACTTGTTTCTCACGTTTCACCCAGCCATTCTGGTGTATGGTTTGGGTGAATTCTGGATAACATCGTGAAACGTGCAGGCTTGGGACCTAGTTGATGGTGTTCAGTTAATTTTGGCATAACATTTTTTTATAAATACAAATTCCTTTTGGGAGAGAAAACTGCGTCTGCCAGACAAAATTCACTTAGTTCTACAGAGAACAGGAGGACTCCTACCACTGCTTCAATACACTAGTCTCTCCTGACTTTCTACTCATTTAAAATAATCACGTTTTCATTTAAAAGCTCCATCCTATATTTGGAAAAAGGCTAAAAGGTATTTGCTTGATTTTCGAAATGATGATAGAGCATTCATTTCCTTTTGTGCAGAGAGTGCCAGCCAAGTTCAAGGTCCACACACAAGACACTCTGGGGACATCTTCGGTAATGCCAAGGCTCTGGTGCTCTTCCGGCATTGAAGATTCCTCCGAGAGATAAATGCTGGGACAGGAAGCTCTAGACAGCAAATAGGATGTCAAGGGTCCTCCCGGTGACTCGGGCTATGCCCTGGCCTATGCCCCCATGGAATGTGAACAAAACTGCCCTTTCTCAGAGAGCGCGTAGAGGTCACATTTTCCTTTTCTTCCATTGAGCGTGAGTGTGTTGATCTCAGCACGGGAGGAAGATTTTGATACGCAGAACCCCCTACATCCTCAGTCAAGGAAACAGATGTACCATATGATTTTGAGTGTGGCACCCAGGATTTGGGTCTAGTTCAAGCACACAGCTCATAAAAGCCCAGACAATAAAAAGTGAAGATGTAAAAGATAAAAGGGTTGCTTTCAGATGCCATAAAATATTGTTTAAGACCATTCTTAGCCATAGTGTGCTAACCTTTACATTTCCATTTTGATGCATGGGAAAAAGGACTGTTCCGTACACTAACCAAGCCTCAGGAAATGAACATCTTCTGGCCATCAAAAGCAAGTTCTACTAGTTCAGTAACAGCATCTGAATCACTCTCTTTGTGATATTGGGCTGGCCATCATACGTTGGAATGCATTCATTTTCTTGTGCTCAGGGACCCTGCTCATGTTTTAATTCCTGTAGGTAAATCCTGTGACAAAAAGCAATTCTGCAGCCGAAATTTCTGACAAAGGGACACCTGATATTTCTGTAACTTTAGAGAGGTTTGCTGTCCCTAATTTCAGAAAGCAACACTTGTGGAGACCCCTTGAATACAGTTATGGTTACACTTGAGTCTCTAACCATTTAGCTGATGCTGTTTTCCAGGTATCATTTAAATTCGTCACAAAATAATAAGAAAATAATAGCTTTCACATAGTGCACATTTTATGAGGATGAAGCCCTGCGCTTTTAAATCTTAAAATCTTCCCGACATGTCCGGGGCAGGTACTAATGGGCAGGTCTATTCTATGGTGAGTAAAGTGAGACCCAGTGGTGAAAAAGCTCGTCCCAGGTCAGACGGTGCTACAATTTTATTTCAGATCTGTCTCGTGTGAAAACCCAGTTGATTAATCACTTTTTTCTTTGTTTTAAATCACTTTTGATACACTATATATTACTCACCGAACATTTTAAAACAATGCGAAATCAACTTCCTTAAATCCATACTCTATGTTTAAAATGTAAAACAGTCCCCCTGTGACCCTGAAGTTGGGGGACCACGTTGCTTCCTGTGTGAAGGCAGGACAGTCTCGATAAGTAGTGTAATCTGCCAGGGTTTTAGTTTTCTCATTTGCCAAACGAGGGGATGAAGCTAAGCCCCCCTCCAAAAACACCTTTCCCTCTGACATTCATTCATTTGTCTATTCAACAAATGTTCCTTTGAATCTTGAATAAGGAAAGTACTGGGCGATCTAACCATAGTGATAGAATAATGAGGTGTGATTCCCTGACTGTAAAGAGCTCACCGTCTTATGGAAGAGCAAAATTCACCAAGAAAGCCTCAGAGTCCAATGCAGTCTGTGGTGTAAAAGGTATGTGTGTTTGTTCATGTGTGGTGTGTGAGTGTGTACAATCATACCTGTGCATACTTACACACACACATACACGCACACATGCATGCATGTGTGCAGAGACAGGAACTTAGAAGCTGGGGTGGCTTCACAACAGAGTGACCATAAGTTCCATGAGAGGAGGAGAGGCTGAGTCTGTTTTCAATTCCCATATGCATCCCGGGCCGGGCAGGCCAGTACATATTTGTTGAATGATGGCATGCATGAAAATGAGACATAATCTGGGTGATTGAGGATTAATGGGGGTGCACCAAGTGGAGAAGAGGGCTTAGGACATTTATTTCAGGCAGAAGGAACAGTATGTTCAAAAGTAAGGAGCACATAGAATCGCATGTGGGTTGAGGGAGGCATTGGCAGCGGGACCCAGAAGGAGGCTACCCATGGACCAGTGGCAGGAGGTAGATTTGGGCCAGGTCATGGTGGCTCTGAAGGCACGGGGGTGGCTCTGCAGAGCTCTTCAGGTGGGGCTTCTGACTTGGGAAGAACTTTAGGGCTACTTACTTCTGGAGTACTGGATGACGTGCTTATTCACCGCTATTGGACCCCAAATCGGAGGAAACTCCATTAGGAAAAGATATTGCGAGGGAATATGGGAAAAGAAATGAGAGGGAAAAGGGAAAAAGGGAAAAGGGAAAGGGGAAAAAAAGCCTAAATGAGAGGAGAATTAAGAATTACTGGCGGTAGGGGCGCCTGGGTGGCACAGCGGTTGAGCGTCTGCCTTCGGCTCAGGGCGTGGTTCCCGGCGATCTGGGATCGAGCCCCACATCAGGCTCCTCCGCTAGGAGCCTGCTTCTTCCTCTCCCACTCCCCCTGCTCCCCTCTTTCGCTAGCTGTCTCTATCTCTGTCGAATAAATAAATAAAATCTTAAAAAAAAAAAAGAATTACTGGCATTAAACAATAGGTCGTCGGTCAGGTTGAACTTGAGTGTGGGAACTTGTGTGAACGCAGCAAGTCCGTTTGCCTGTGCTGGTCTGTTAGTCTACCAGGAGAACTGTCAGGACACAACAACGGGGAGCAGTCTTGCGATTTTGTTTGGCTCCTCCCATTAAGAGGTAGGAGTCTGTTTCCCCGCTCCTTGAGTGTGGCTGGCCTTCTGACTTTAACTGGAATAGAAGTGATGGAATACCGCTCATGAGCCTAGGCCTCCAGTGGCCTGGCTTGCTTATATTCCTGCTCTTATAACACTATTGCCACTATGCGCACAAGCCCAGGCAAGCTGGATACCTGTCACCTCAAAGTGAATCCCAGCCAAGCTCTAAAATATGACTGAGGCCATCCCGGACCAGCCAGTCCCCAGCTGACTCACAAGCTGACTCATGAGCAAGGTTAGCTGAGTCCAGCCTTGTTCAGCAGAACTTCCCAGGCAACCAGAAGGCTCAAGAGCAGGACTAGGTGGTAGCTAGTTTAAGGCACAAAAGGATGGAAGGAAGGAAAGAAGGAAGGAAAGTAGGACAAAGGTGATAGGCAATGGTGGTGAGAACTCACCATCTCGCTCTTGCTCTGGGTTAGATCTTGGGTTACCCACTTTACATAACTCATTTCACATAATTCTTGGTTGTAACAAATTGGCTCATCAATGCATCAAATCTCTCTTCAAAGGCAAGTTTGATTCCAAAGACTTCCAACTTGATTTGCCAAGTTGCATGCCAGGAAGATAATAGGAAAAGGTTTAGAATCAGACAAATCTGGATTTGAATTCCAAATTCACCTGTTAGTGTTGGAATGACCTTGGGTAATGTATTTAACACAAACCCAATTGCCAATTTCTGCATCTGAAAATTGGGGTTGACTAATACCTATGGTTTGGAATACTACTCATCCATAAAAAAGGAGAGCCTACCATTTGTTATATCATGGGTGGACCTTGAGGGCATTATGCTGAGTGAAATAAGTCAGTGAAAGACAAACACTGTATGATCTCACTTATGTGTGCGATAGCAAAGCACAAACTCATAGGAAAAGAGATCTGATTTATGATTACCAGAGGCCACAGGTGCGGGGAGGGGGAATTGGAGGCAGGTGTTCTGAGAAAACTGGAGTGTAGACGACTGGGGATGTCATGCACAGCCTGATGATAACTGCTAATGCTGTTCTATGGTATATTTAAAAGATGAAAGAGGGTAGATCCTGAAAGTTCTCATCGTGAAGAAAAAAGCATCTCTATGAGGTGAAGAGTGTTAATTTATTGTGGTAATCACTGGACAATATATATATATATAAGTCCAGTCATTATGCTTTACACCTTAAACGTATACACTGGTGTGTGTTAATTACATCTCAATAAAACTGAAAGGAAAATTAATATCTACACCCCTTCTTGTAGTAAGGATTAAGTGGGTTAAATGAACCCAAGTGCCTGTTACCGTGCCTGAATGCCCCAGCGCCCGGCAGTAACAGCCGTCATTAGCGCTGCCCCCTGTAAATTTAAACAAGGTATAAACTGAAGGGAAGGAGTTTTTAGCAGAGGTTCTCAACTTGTTTCCAGTCTGCACCCTGATGACCTTGTGCACAGCATCCCCACTCCATGGGCCTCCCCACACTTCTGTTTAGTTTCCTGTGCTTCCTTTCCTCTCTGTTAAGGAACAGATCAGAGTGTGAAGGTGTCAGCATAGGCACAACCTTCCAGCTACTCTCAATTACAAATAAAGACGAGATGATTGCAAATGTGAATAGTTTATTACCTACAAATTGCTGGCAGCAACGTGACATCTGTCGTGCCCACCATGGCTCTGTAGGTTGAATCCGGGTGCAGAGAGAACCACTTCCTCTCTGCTCTTGGGACTGTGAGCTTCACTTGGGCGAAGGCGATGTCAGATTCTTCTGTGTTCTTGGCACGTAGCTCCCTGGTGCGTAAACAGTAATTGATAAATATTTGCTGAATGAACAGCTGCAGTCCCCCACCCTGAGGGGGTGAGAGATGCAGTCCCCCCCCTCCCCCACTGTGAATCAGGAAGACCTCTGGAATTGGAAGGGTGGGATCGGGCAGAATGTCATGGTTTGAAGGATAAACAGTAGCTTCTTGTCAGCAGCTTGACCCTCCTTCTGGCTTTATCAGCTCAATAAGAGTGAAAGAAAGGGGCTTTGTTACCCAAGTGGATCGTGACTGATGGCACAGTTCCCACTCTGAAGCTAGAAGGCGGTGCGTGTCATTTCAAGTTCATGAATCTCAGAGTCTGCTTTGCTTATTGAGAAATCTCGTGGTATAAAGAGGTGGGACAACAAACTCCCAATAAGGTAAATTGATAAACACATAGAATTTTAGATGGTGACGAATATTAAACAGAAAAGAAAACAGGGAACGGGGACTGGGAGGGTGGAGGGAAGTGTAAGTTCGCACAAGAGGGTGAGAGCTGGGTTCACTAGTCGGGAAATTTGAGTAAAGATTGAAGGGGTGAGGGAGTGAGCCAGGGGTATCTACGGTAGAGTGTCCCAGGCAGAGGGAACAGCAGGTGCCAAGGCCCTGAGGCGGGAGCACGTTGAGCATGGCTGAAGATCATCAGTGAGACCCCTGAAGCCAGGTCACAGTGACTTGGGCAAGAGCAATAGGAGGTGATATCAGGGAGGCAATGGGCTGTCAGGTCAAGGGCAAGGATATTGGTTTTTGTTCTACATGAGATGGGAGGGTTTGAGCAGAGGAGTGCGGAAGTCTAACTTGGGGGTTGACAGAATCTCTCTAGCTGCTCCGTTGACAACATGTTGAAGGAGGACAAAGGTAAAAGTGGAAAGATCAGTTAGGAGGCCACCAGGTGAGGGATGGGGATGACTTGGCGACTTGGAGGATGGTGAGAAGTGGTTGGATTCCAAGTATACTTTGAAAGTGGAGCTGATGGCTTTGCTGATAGCCCAGATGTGGGGCAGGAGAGGGAACCCCCTCCCCCCACCCCTGAATGGAGTTCCCTCCTCTCAAGGTCAGGCCTGTTACATGTGGGGGGTGGTGGATCATGATACCACCAGAGGTATAGATAGACATCTACCTACTTTCAGAAGTTCTGCAACCAATGGACTTGATTCCATTTTCCACTTTGAAAGCATTTTTGAGTTTATTACCATTTGTAGCATTCAGTGAGTATGCAGGCTCCCATCAGCAAGTTGCAGAAGGTCATCAGGAAGGGACTCTTGAGATCGAATAAGCCAGTGTGTCCCACAGTGTGGGGGAGGCCCCTGGTGCTTAGCCAAAGAGTTTCTGGTGATACATAGCAATGGATGTTACCATATCAGGTTTTGAAAAAGCAATTTCCTTTTCAATCCTGTTTTGTTGCATATCAAGAGGCAATCTCCCCTTGGGGGTAAATCTTAAGGGCTTCTTGAACACTTCCCTATTTACATGTTTAACCAAGAGAGATCAGGCCTTGTGCTCAGCAAGCAATAGGATCTCACTAGAATTTGATAACATAGTTTTGAATTCACTGAATTTATTTATTTTTTTCCAAAAGCATATCTATTTGTGGACTCATATTTATTTTTCTGGACTCATATTAGTATAGTACATGAAAGGACTCGATCATTTGATTCAAATAATTCCTAAAAGCATTAGGATGATGATAGGTATTCTCTTACATGTTTGACTTAAAAAAACAACATTAAATAATGTTGTAATCAATGTATACATTTGTACAGGAAAGGACACCTAAGAATACAGCTTGATGATCTTTGGCAAGGGCAACACATGGATGTAACCACCAACCAGATTAAGACACAAAGTAGTAGGGATATCTCAGAAGTCCCCTTCTCTGTAAGTGTCTCCCTCCCCACCAATCTCCAACAAAGGAGAACAATATTTTGACTTCTAATACCTTAGCTAAGCTTTTCCAGCTTTGAAATCTATGTGACTGAAATTACTCAGTTTACATTCTTTTGTGTTTTTTCTTCTTTGGGGCTGTATTATATTTCTAAGTTTCGTCTGTGTTGTTTATGTAATATGCATTCTTTTTCTTAGCTGTGTATTATTCCACTGTATTAATACATCACAAGTTATTAGCCATTTTATGATAGATGGACTCTGTTTCCAGTTTGGGGTGGGTAGTTATAGGTGGCTAGGAACATTCTTTTGCAGAACTATTCCTTTCCGTTAGGTACACAGTTTTCAACCATTCTTGTAGGTGGGTGGTTTTATCTTACTGTGGTTTTGGTTTGCAGATTTGCATTTCTCTAATGATTAATGGGACAGAATGTCCCTTTTCTGTTTATTGGTCATTTCTGCATTGTCTAATCTGCCATAAACCCAATCTGGTGCGTTCTTATTTTTTGATGATTTTATATTTCAATTCTAGAGTTGCATTTTTCCTTTTGTAAAGATTCTAGGGGTGCCTGGGTGGCACAGCGGTTAAGCGTCTGCCTTCGGCTCAGGGCGTGATCCCGGCGTTATGGGATCGAGCCCCACATCAGGCTCCTCCGCTATGAGCCTGCTTCTTCCTCTCCCACTCCCCCTGCTTGTGTTCCCTCTCTCGCTGCTGTCTCTATCTCTGTCAAATAAATAAATAAAATCTTAAAAAAAAAAAGATTCTAGTTCTTGTGAAATTCTCCATCTTAATCCTCTGCTTTCTTGAACTGATTAATTATGGATGTTTTGAAGTCTGCATCTGATAACTCTGTGGCTCACATGTGGGTCTGTTTTTCCCCCTGGTTTTAGTTATTTGGTTATGTCTTCTGGCATGCCTGGTAATTTCTGTTCAATGCTGGTTACAGTACATGGCACACTGGAGAAGCAATTGGAAGCTTTGGATTATACGATCTTCTTCCAGAGAATGACATCTTCTTTTGCTTCTGTCTGGTGTTTTGAGCACTGGATTCTTGTTTCATCTGGATTTGAACTGGCTTGAAATGGGGTTTTAGTCTTTGTAAGGATTGAGCTATTTCCATTTCACGCTCACCTCTGTGCGTGAAACACTTGCATGGCTCCAATTGGAAGTTTGAAATGTTTACCAGGGCTCCTCTCTTTGGTGGACCCTATACTTCAATTTTTGTTATTATGAGATCGACTGTTGACTTTTGAGCCTCTGGGGCCTATGAAATGTACACATCTGCAAGTGGCTGGAGGGCAGCAGGGGATGGGCAATACTGGATGGACTTCAGTGTATTTTCCTTCTCTCTGGGCTCTTGGCTCTTCAGGTCCTAGCTGCTTTAGTATCTCCCCAATGTCTTCAAACAGAAGTTCTTTGTTTTTATTTTTACGTCTTAAATATTCTACCCAGATTTTTTAGTTGTTCTTGGCAAAGGGGCTGGTCTGAAGCAAGCTAGTCTGTCCGGAGTAAAAGCAGGAGTCCATTGTACTTATTTTTGTTCTTAACCTTCTATTTTAAGACCAGTAATTCTAGCTTTCCTTTTATATTAGTGAAATAATTTTCGTTCCAAGTAAATATGTTTATTTTGAGATACGTACAAGTTGTGGCAAAATGCAACAAATAGTATAATAAATACTCATTTCCTTCCCCAGTGTGTGACCATGCACACATAAAGGAGAGTTGACTTAATGAAAGTAGTGAGTAAATAGCAGTGCAAGTGGGGCTTGGGGGTAGTAAATGTGGTGATGGCGCCCCAACGGCTTGTTCTAGATGGAGAGAAATACAAACCTACGAAAGCCATTGTCTTGCCTAAAATTACCCAGAATATGCATGGTGGAGCTGATAGGATGATTCAGGTCTCCTGGTTCCCAATTCAATCCTTCATCTGCTCTAACACAGAGCTCCATTCCCAGGCCTCTTCTCCCTCCCTGATTGGCTCTCAGATTTTATCCCATAGTTTGTTTTCCATTTTGGCCTCCTGCATTCTTCTATGTGTATCCTAAGTTTATTTTTATAATCGTCTTTTGTTATTGGACTGTAAAAAAAGGAAAGTATGTCTAGGCCTAACGCAGGGTGTGTTTTTGTGTGTCTGCATGTGTGTGTGTATGTGTGTGTGTGTTTCAAATCCTCATCAGCTTTTACTAGCAGTTTCTATATAATATTTGAGCCCCTGAGATTCAGGGTGATTGATCCTTCTAAATGCTCCGCTCCTTTTAAAACTGCATGCAAAAGAATGACCACTTCTATGGAATTTCTTGTTACTAAATCTCCTCTCCATTTGCTTAATTGTATTATTTGCCTGGGGGATGCTGTTTAAACAGAGAGTGAAGTCAGCTAAATGAAACATGATCCTGGTGCAAGAAAATAATGATGGTCTCTTTTGCTAAATAATAGTCTCCCCCCTCATCTCCAGATGCTTGGAGCCACACCCTCATTTTTTCGGGGCCAAGGGAGAATGGTGCCAGGCTTGGTCTGGCTGTGAAGGGCATGGACCAGGGGGCAGCCAGAGCAGCACAGCAGAACTTCTTGCTGGGAGGCGAGCAGACACTGAGGACATTGTGAGTGGCCCAACAGGGGGAGTCGCAGGTCTGCCCTGTGCTCCCATGTCTCACCCCTCACCCACCCAAGCAGCTGAAAACCACAGTATAGATTAGCCCTTTAGTTGAGAAAATCGTCAAGGTTGGGGGGACCTTCGAGAGGATCATTTGCTTCCTTTTTATCTTGAAAGGTCACCGGACCAGTACTTAACATTTCTACAATAGTGTGTTTTCACCCATGTCATTATACAGCCTTCCACGAACGGACTTTCTAGTATCTTTGACCTTCCCTTTTGGGGCCTTCCAAGGTCAAATGAGAATATGGGCTGCGGCAGAAACTACTGTTCTAGTAGTACTGAGTGCCTGCTGTGAGTCAGCTGCTGGTCTCAGCTCTGGGAATGTGGCAGTGAACAAAAAGGACCTGCCCTTGTGGAATTGACATTCGGGATGTTGGGGGGGCGGGGCAGGGGGTAGGATGAGCCAGAGGAGGAAAATACGTGGATGGCAAGGTACGTGGAAAGTGTTAGGGAGATAAAATGAGGCAGGGAGATGAGGAGGCCCAGGTTGGGGGGGGGGCTGCTGTGTTAAATAGGATGGTCAGGGAAGGCCCCCTAGGAGGTAGAGAGGATGAACCTTAGAGTTTGGGGTATAGGGAGAGGTTATAAGAGCCTCCCAAAATGCTGGTCTTGGATGCTAGTGGGTGTCGGAATCGTGATAACATAGTCTCCCAGGTCTCATACCCAAAGATTCCGATTCATGAGGTCTAAGGCAGCATCTGGCAATCTGCTTTCCTTGAAAGCTCCCTATGAAATTCCCATGTGAAGGTCAAAACCAACTTTCTTAAAAAAAATATTGTGAAATTTCTGTACTTTGTAAACCTAAAAAGAATTTTTCTGAGGACAAGTGATTTTCATATTCTGAGAGAAACGATTTTTCTTTTTTTTAAGATTTTTTTTTATTAATTGGAGAGAGAGAGAGAGCGCGTACACACACACACACACACACACACACACACACACACACACGTAAGAGTCGGGGGAGGGGCAGAGGGAGAGGGAGAAGCAGACTCACCACTGAGCAGGGATCCCCATGCGGGGCTCGATCCCCAGACCCCAGGATCATGACCTGAGCCCAAGACAGATGCTTAACTGACTGAGCCCCCCCAGGCCTCCCTGGAGAGAAAGGAATTTTCTGTAGACCGCCATTTTGTTGACAAATGCAATCCCCAGGGCAAGAGGGGGGAAAATGGGCAGTTATTGAGTGCCCGCTGTGTGACGGATGCAGCTCCCACTTTCTGATCCTCCTGACATTCTCTGGGGCTGAGTATCACAGAAGCGTAGTGAGGCCCAGGGAGACCCGGGGACTCAGAGCTTTAGAGAAGTGGACTCCACGTCCAGTCCTCTTCCCACTTCACTGTGAGTTTTTGGCGTGGAGCCGTAAGCGTGCAGGTCTGCTTGGTCCACCCGCTGTGCCAGGGCTGGCCCCGTCACCTCTCTGACCCTAGCTGGCTTTTGTTACGGTGAGTTGAACTCTGAAAACGTTTCTTAAGAAAAGTTTCTAGAACCACTCCTGGGAGTCAGGCATTTTGAAGAACTACTGACTTTCTGAATGAAAAAGCACTTCAGAGAGCATGTCACCGCCCAGGGCTAGGACACAGTGGCGTGTCTGCCACCATCCATCGTGTGCAAGACGGATAGCTACGAACGACCCCCACCCGTACTCAGTTTCTGAGTCCAGCCGCTTCTGTTTGTGGCAGCAACACAGCACCCGCTTCTCCCCTTGGAGCTGTACCAAGTTCTGGGGGGCACCAGGAGGCAAGGCATGGGTAGTCCCATATGGTCTCTCCTTGGTCACATCTCTGGGCTGGCGTCTACCGGTGCCACCCTTCTGCTGGCATGCTGGCACCCCGGTGTGTGGCCCCCACTAGAGTCTGAGCATTGGTCTGCGTCCCTGGAGCTTGCTGCTGAGTGACCCCTCCTTCCAGGTGCAAGGTCCCTTCCCACCCAACTCCTTCTCCGGCCACTGGCCCTGTATCCTTGCTCCTCTCCAAGGATGGGGCATCTTTTGGCTGGTAGTGTGTCCTTCTGGGGTAGAGGGAGTTCTGTGAGGTTGTCTGAGGCTTGCTTTGCTCAGCCCACTGAGAAGTCACCTTTTCTCTGACATCCTGGTATTTTCTGGGCCTCTACGCGGACTCTGAGGCCTGGGATTCTCCTATTTCCCGATGCTGCACACCAGCCAGGGGGACCTGAGGTCTCCGGTCATTCTGTGGGCCCTCAGCCTGCCGTGGGGTGGAAGCACTGGTGCTTGGTGCCCTTTCTGACAAGGCACCACTGGCCACACACCCAAGTCTCCGTGCTCGGGCTTGTCCCCCGCCCTCACCGTCCACTGACTGAGGCCTTTAATAGTGTTCAGGTGGGGAGCTTTGCCACCGGGGCCCGTCCCCTCTTCCTCTACATCTGCTGCTAAACAAGGGTCTTTCCCTCTGTCACCTCCCCACATGGGGGAGAACGAAAGACAGGTTTGCGGACTTCAAAAGCCAGGAAGAGATTTTTGTTTATTTCTTATCTTGTCCTGAGGCAATGAACTCAGGATGAATAGAGAAAAGGCTGAGGGAAGAGTGGGGAGGGAAAAAAAGAATAACGCACTATTTCCAAACATTATGCTCTCCTAGCGAGTTGCCTCAGAAGTTCAGATTTTAAAACAAGCCTATTGACTTACTTTGAGATTAGCAAACGGCAAGGCTGTGGGCCAAATCTGGCCTGGTGTCTGTTTTTGTCTGGCCTATAAACTAAGAATGATTTTTGTATTTCAAATGGTTGTGAGGTAACTACAGAGTATTCTCTATCTGGTTCTTGGCCCATAAATACTAGAATACTAATTACCCAACCTTCTACGGAAAAGCTCAGCGACTCTGGTTTAGAGCAGTGGGTGGAAGGGGAGATACTTTCTCTCGGCTCCCTGAGGCTCCTGGAGGAAGGGATTCTTGGTTTACCTTAGCTTATCTCCGTTCCAACCCTGTAGAATAAATATCGTGGACTGCTCCGCCCTCACCAACTCGTCTCAGTTCCAGATCAGTCGAAAAGGACAAAACTTCAGCAAAGTTGACAAAGGAGAATCTCCTAAATAAAAATCCCCTCTGGCTGACTATTGCCCTCAGTGATCCCTGGGAGCAGACGTTGCCTCTTTGGGGAGCTGCTTTCAACCAGCAGTGACATGTGGAAAATCTCCTCTGGATATGAAGTTTCCTACCCATAAGCTTGCCTTTTGGCACCGTCCCCTGGAATACATTGGGAAACAAATGTAATTCTTGCAATTTGGTTTTCCTGACGGGAAAATATGTCACTTGAGTCCGTGAATAATATATGTTGCTATACATTTTTAATAAAATGAGCAAATTGTTTCTGAGTATTTGGAAGACTTAATTCTTCATTTGCTAGTTAGTTTTCAGACCATTACGGTTCTGTGCATTGCTCCGCACAAAGATGCGAAATTAACCGTCATATTTTCTGCTGCGGTCTGAAAGTTGAACGAGTTAATGTTTCACCCAAATTAGCTTCTTTCCCTTCACATTTGCTCTATCATTAACCTTCCCTATTTGAGCCTGCAATAAAAATTACATCATGATCAAATTCAAGGAGAGGTTCTGTGTAAGCCATGCCTAGCACATTTATTACTGGGCTTGAGGGGCAGGAGTCAGAGTTATTTGGATAATTTGTTCACAATTTATGCCGTGACTATTTTAGTCCTGAACACACAAACGCATGCTCTCATGTAAACCCATTGCCATAGTGATGGGCACACGGGCTACACCCTGAGTGTGGAGTTTTGCTGACATCTGTAAATAGAGATCTTTGAGCGAATCTTTTTGGCATGGCCAATCTTGACTATGAACTTGGAAAATGTATCGCCTTTGTTTCGGTTAAGCCACTGGCCATACCAATTTGATTATTTCTACTTTCTCATTGTAGAGTTTGTAGTGATGGTAGTAATGGAGATGACCTTTTCTATGTGGTGAAGCCTTTATGTATATTCTCTCTCTTGATCCTTGGACAGCCTGTGGACTAAGAACATAAACTCTGTTTCTGTGTAAGAGAAGGGAACACCCAGGCCCAGGTATGGGGAATGGATGAGTGGAGGCCACACAGCTAGTGAGTGACCAGTTCTTCAGCCTTTTAGCTTTGAACCCTTTTGGATCATGCTATCTCCTGTTTGTTTGGTGGTCAACATTTGAGGGGTCCAGATGACCCCCATGTGGTTAGACAGTCTGAGCATGTTCAAGTGTCTGAGACAAGAGTGTTTATGGAGTTTAGAATGGGCTTAAGTATATTTAGTTCTGAATTTAGAAGCAATTTTACTTTTTTTTGAGGTTTTGGTCAAACCACTTGAGGCAAATAGAACTTCTTTGTTCAAAGGAAATAGATTTTTTAAAGTCTTGTAAAATAGACCCATAATGCTTTTTGGGACTCAAATAACCCTGGCCCAAAACGTTTTAATAAATTAAATGTAAGTGGATTAGAAACAGACAGATTGTCTTTCCAGGAAATACACCCAGGCCAGACCCAGAAGGAGAAGCATTCAGGGAGACGTGTTCAGGGTTTCCATGGATTCTGGCACTCACATTTCTTGGCCTCACTACTTTCTGATAACAGAATAGAGGTGAAATCTGGTGTGATTCCTGAGACGATTTCTTCATGCCTTTTCAACACACTTCTCTGGATGCAGCAGCATTCAGCCCCTCATATTGAATAGTATTATCCCTGCCTCCCAGGGGTAGCTACTTAATGAGGCATGGTGGGGCGATGGTGCTTGACTTGACCATGCCCGGTGTCTTTGACATTCCAACTTAAGTTCCCCAGAACCAGATAATCTCTTATCCCATGGATTGAAGAAGGAATGGAGCATCTAGCACAGATAACAAGGCAATGATGGGGAGGTTTGGTTGCATTATAAGGACAGTGGCTGAGAGTGTGGGATTTAGAGTCCTTTGAAATGGGGCTAATCCCAACCCTCCCACTCACCTGTGTTACATAAATAAGTTACGCAATCTTTTCTAACCTCAGCTTCCTCAGCTGTCAATTGAGAATAATCATGAGTCTACCTATTATTATCAAGTGGGGCAATCTACGCCAAGAATATGTTTAGCTGGGTTGATGGTACGTACTATGTACCCACTAGATATTCAGTGTCTTCATCACGGCGGATGTTCGTTGGTGGATTTCTTCACTTCCATAGACTTTTCCTTTACTGATAGCACCTCGTTTTCCTTTGGGGAGCTCCTCCTCCTCTACCATATGGAGTCATACTGGGACTGTCAGTTTAGGTGAACTTTCCTCAACAGAGAAGGAAGTGACTATGTGGTCTAAGACCCATAAATTGTCTCTCCTGGGATTTGATGCTGGAGCCTAGAGACTCAAGGACTGAAAAGGACTGAAGTCTTAAGTCATTTCTGCTGCCTGGATCCCCAAGAAACTCCCATCCCTGGCCTTTCTGAGGCCTTGTTGGTCAGCTTTTCCTTCAATCCTGTGAGCTGCCTTATGCATATAAAGTTAAGCAGTGCCATCATTCCCCAAGGTTTGTATTAATTGTATTGCTCTATTAATGTCTAACTAATAAATTTTATCAGTGTTTTATCATTATATTAAGTAAAGAACTTATTCTTTTTCAAATTATAAATGTGAACATAGTTTGAGGGGTGGCAGGGAGGAGGAAAACACCATAAAAGGAAATAAAAATCACCCATAATCCTTTAACCTGGAAATATCCCCTCTTGACATTTTTACAAATATGCTTGTCTTTTTCACATATGTGAGTTTTGTATGTTCATGTATATTTCTGTGAAATGATTTTTTATGAACACCCATAAACCTTTGAGGATGACGTCGGAGAGAACAATATGTGGGGAAGTCTTTAGGGTCCCTGTAGGGTTATTCATGGAAATTTTCAGTGAGCCAGTGACAGAATTCTTACAGTTGACATTTACGTAGGAACTGAATCTCAGCCTCTTGAGTATGGCTCTGATGGTCACCCAGGTCACTCAACTTTCCCCTCTGCCCAAAAGTTCCACTCCTTCTTCAATCCATGGGCCACATGATTATCTGGTTCTGGGGACTTAAGCTCTGGAGAATTCAAGATGATCCATTCCCTTCTTTGAAGAAATCTACCCACCAGTTGGATTACTCTGACAGCTTAGAGGATGGGTGGATGGTCAAGGGGGGAGGTGCTGAACATACCAGCCAGAAGATAGCGGGCTCTCATGGCAGCTGCTGCCTCTTTGCTGAATATTGGACATGTTTCCTACACAAGTGAGTTGTATCTGGCACAGGAGTTGGGTCCTAAAGGAAGAATGTAAGGCAAGAATAAACAATCGTCATCATTACCTTCAGTGTCGGACAGAGCACTGTTTCTTTGGTTGAGCACTGGATAAAGACTAGCCTTGCCTCTAGAGACTGGTCTTTATGACATACACATCTAAATGCTAGAACCGCGCTCACTTCAATGAGTCCCTCCCTCTCTTCGTCCTCTCCTCTTCCTTATACCCTCTCTGGTGTAGAGCCGAGATCAGTCATACGCATAGCCATCGCAACCTTGCATCACCCAGGACACGTACCCACTGGCAAGCTGGCAGAAACCATGAAGTAGCCTTTTTTTTTTTTTTAAGGAATGATGAAAACAAAACAAAACAAAAACCTGTTCTGCTGAGCAATTGTACTTGCAGTCTCCGAAGTTGAGTGTTTATGTGTGCAACTCCCCCGGGCTCGCTTGGAGATCTAAATCTCAAGTGCAGACTCAGAAGGGCTAGCCTCGGGGGCTCTAACCATGATGAGGCGAGTGTGCTGAACGGTCCACACTGGCAGGGGTACATCGGCTCGCAGAATCTGGTCCCAGCGACGGCCGTCCCTAGACCAGTACTCATTCCATCCTGTTCCTCCCTTCTGGGGTTCTGCAGTTCCCGTGTGCGATCTCAGGGCACATCTTTACAGAGAACATTAAACCTGCTTTTACCAGACATCTATGTGGTTTTACTTAAAAAGGTAGTTGTGTTATAAAGGAGGCTTCTCATCTTATCGTTGGACCCTGGATTTAATACACGTCCAGGGCAGCACGCGTGAAAATAATGGACAGGACATTAGTAACATGGCCATTTACAGGAGAGGCATCATTGAATTTACTGATGCAGTCCTTTAATAGGAATTATCTTAAAATTAGCCTATCTCTATAGTTCTGAAGTGTTTTAAAAGATAATTGCATCGAACTGACAAAAATAATTGTGGTATCATTCGTAGGAATTATGAACGATTTACCCACAGAGCATTTAACGAGATACACCAGCCACCACTCGCAGGGTGCGGTCCTGGTGCGCATTAGTGGGGAGGCTGCGATTGTCAAGTTAGTGCAGTACAGAGATGGCAGACACCTTGGAGTCGGGCTGCTGGGGTTCAGATCCTGGCTCTGCTGCTGGTTAACCTTGTGACCTCACACAAGTCACCTTGCGTCTCTGAGCCTTGGCTTTCTCATTTATAGAGTGGGGCTCATCATGGGATAATCTCTTGAGTTTGTGGCAAAGATGGAATAAAATGTCACTCAAGGGACTTACCATAAGCGCACAAAGTATCACCTGGTCAGCACAGTTGGTGTTGCCGTGGTGGGGTTCTTGATAAAAACGACAAAGGATATGGAATCTATAAAAGAAAAAGATTGCTCTGATCTTTTTTTCCATTTGTGTGATAAGAAAATACTCCTTTTACTAAATGTCATTTTCTGGGTTCCAGAAACTCATGGTTTATCAGCTTCATTAGTCAATTTTCCAAGAACTCCTGTGTATAAGAAACTGAGCTAGGCTCTGCGAGGGGCTTTGTGGCCCCCGACATGCTTCCAGCATAATGGAGGATACACGGCGAGTACCTAGCTTCTCTGCTGGCATGTCATGTTGTAGGGATGGGGCCAGTGGCCAGTGGCTGGCAGCTCAGAGGAGGGAGCAGTGGATGGGGCTGGAGTGGTTGGGGGGAGACTTTGCTGAGACAGGATTCTTGGCCTTAAGGGGTGTTTAGATTTAAGACAGATGAGGAAGAATAATGAAGGCATTCCACATAGGAAACTCTTTTGGAGGAAGGTGGGCCTGGTCCAGGCTTGGGTGTAAGTGGTAAGCAGATTTAATGTCCCACGTAAATATATGCCATGAGAGCGTACGGCTGCGGGCACGGGTAGAGCTATATATTCTAATGATGCCGCCAGGATCCTATTTTTCTCCTTCTTCATCTCCCGCTCTCTGACAGAGGTCCGGTCTCAGAAGGGATTGCCTCTCCTTGTGGCACAGTAGCTAGGATGAGCCCCATCCTTCTGCTTCCAGTGGTGTGGGGAAAAGACTCTGGTTTCTATCCCAACAACGCTGACCCAGGTCTCATTGGGTACCGCTGACTGACTGGATTTTATGCCCATCGCTGAGCCCGTCACTCTGGCCAGGAGAATGAGATCTGATTGGTCATGTCTCAGGTAATGGTCAGTTGACCTAAGTAGGGGGGAGGGTGGGACAGGGTAGCTCCTTAAATGCTACCGATAGCAGGGGAGTCGTGCCAGATTCCTACGGAGGGCGATGCAATGTGAGTCCCCGAGGATATTCTTTTAACCACACTGGTTCTCTTGAATTTGGTACCCGACTTACAACAACCTGAAAACTGGGAAATCTGTTACGTACCTTGGAGGTGCCGAGTTGAATTCTGCGTACCCTTTTACATTTAAAAAAAAATGTACATTTGGGAAGAGTTGTCTTGGTCAAAATGAGTAATACTGGATTTACTTCGTTGCAAACCAGAGCTCCTTAGTCCCCTAAGAGTACTTTGTTTTTTTTTTTATAATACAAGGGACAGGATATGACTGAACAGGCCATAATTGCTGCTTTAAAGTTTTTTCAAGACTGCAGCTAACTTATTTTTTCTGATTCCCGTGGTTCTTTGAGTCATTTTGGAATTGGCTCTCTGTGTTTGGGTGGCACTTGGTTTTCTCAAAGTTGAGGAAGTCGAGTGAGGGTTTTCAGAAAGCAAGCACCAATGAAAAGCATTGGACTGCATTTTAAAGCTAGTATTTTTATACCAATGAAAATTCTCCATATTTCCTCCACCTTGGAAAGGCTTTATCTGGTTTCTAATTTGCATGGGAAGTTCTGACAACATCCCCATGCAAGATGGATTGGGATCCCTTTTTGCTGTATTGGGCCCTTTTTCCTGAAGATGTGGTCATAATGGCAGTGATGAATACGGCTGATGCAAAAGCTACCATCTATTAAGCCCTTGAGTTTCATACTCATTGCCACACCCACCCTGTTGGGTTCACCCATTATCTCATTTTTGCAGATAAGACAATGAGGTGTGGAGAGGCCAAATCATTTGCCAAGATGACACAGCTCTGAAGAGATGTAGCCAACACACAAAGGCAGGTCTGCCTTCCACGCATACCTATCAGCCTGACCCTGTGCCTTTGCAGTTTCTGTAAGACACCATTTGATGGTGACACTTTTGACGAGCACCACTTGCCAAATTCTGATGTGACTTGCCAAAGTCATCTCAATATTATTCGTCGTATGATTTTGAGCTAAATATCCGGACACACAGGCTTGTGTTGATGGGAGCATCACCCATCACTTGGTGTTTTCTACAGGTAAATGATCCTTTCTGTTCTGCCCAGCCCATCTGCAGTTACCTTTTGCTACCACACGGTGCCGCTGTTGGAGATGGGTCCTGTGTAGTCCAAGGGTCTCCCATGGCTTTGTGGTGCTCTTTCTGGTCTTCATGCAACTAGGAGATGTTAGCATCAGCCCCATGCTGAGCTAAATCAGCCATCCTCTGGGGTGGGACCAGGGGCTTAGATAATAGCCTAGTCCCAATTCCTTGTTCCTAATTTGATCTTTCTATCACTTGAGATAGATAGCTATTGTACAATTTGTGGTAGCAGGTGTGCTACAGTATAAAAAGGACATATTCAGAACCATTGAATGAATCGATGAGTGGATAAATTATTCCTCCCATGTAATCATCTCTTGGGGAGGCAGTAATAGATGCAGAGAAGAGCATGGGCATTGTATTTCTGCCAATTTGGTTCAAATCTTGTCTTTACCACTGATAGTATGAATAATTTGGGGCAAATATTTTACTTTCTGAGCTTCAGAATATTATTAATTGTAAATATTGTAAATATTACCCTTTTTGTGAATGGGTTGTGATGCTGGTAAGTGACAACTATGATGAATTAGTTAGTCCCTTTGTGCTCCAGGTGAGACTTTTATCCGGTCCATTCTATGGTGATGCTTGTTTTAGAAATTCATATTTCTTCCAATAAGGTTGATATATTAGCGACAATTTGAGCATGACACAAATTTTATGTTTGGGTATGTTGAGTTTTGTCCAGGACGGACACTTGGTGAACTCGGGAAGCTGAACCAAGACACGTAGGAACACACAAATGTGCACACCTCAAACACTCACCATCTGCCTCAGGTCACCACGTGTGTTGTGAACCACACCATGTGAATCCTCGTGTGGTACCACAGCTGTTGGTCCAACTTCAGCCGACCTCCTTCCTCCATTGCACCGTAAACAAGCTGCCACCCTTCTTCCCACAACCACTTTCCATAAGGACATACCAGATCTTTTTCCAGGTAAACTGCTATATTCATTGTAATACTATGTATTTCTCAACTGTGCTCCCATTTTTGTGATGTTCCTCTCTTTTTTAAAAAAAATGTGTTATTGATGAAGATTTTGAGTATTGTGTTTCAACACCTTTTTCCCCAAAGGCCCTGTGGTTTTTTATTGCATAATTTTGCATCGTGTGGTGATTTTTAGGAATGCCTGTGCTGTGTTTTAGCAAAACTGATGGTGTTGGCCATGCATCTGTAAAACGCTGCCCTTGTTCCAAAGGGGGTTTGCAGTTACATGGGAGCTTGTGCCAGCCGCTAAGGTTTGATTCAGATCATTGGTGCGCAAGCCCACGGTGTGGTTTCACTGCAGAATGGGCGTCTTGTGCCGAGCATGGCCGGGCGCTCACCCACTGGATCCTTTCTTGGTTTCTCAGAGAAGCTAAATGGAAGCCATGTTGGCATAACCTGGTATGTACTGACCTTTCTTCACAGGAAATTGCTGTAAGTAAAGCTCGCCACACTTTTATTTCTCTCTTTTCATCTCTCGTGTGCTTGAATCCCTGAAGATGGGCGTGTGGTACCATCTTTCTGCTTGAATTGGCAGCTACTTCTGGTAGTAAAGATGCCTCAAGTTGGCAGAGGGTTTTAAGACGCTTTTCAACATAGTTCTACAATTAATTAATGTACTTTATTATTGTAACTATCTAGGGAGGTTGGTAAAACTGTCTCCTTTTCATCATGGAATGTCTAGTGTGGGACTAGCACATAAATATGTATGGCCACTTTCCATTTCATGCCTGGCAAATATTATTATTTACCCCAAACATCTTGTCTCACTGAGCTTTTCTTCTTGAGACGCTACTCTAAATAGCTCCTACCAATGGGTTGGCAATAGGCAATGGTATTTACTTGCCTTCTAAGATCTAGACTTTCAAGTTCCTTAGGGCAGAATGATCTCTAGTCTCTCTCACAGTATGTGTTTAATGAGGGAGACTGAATGGGGAAACGGGCAAGGCATGTTGGGTGGTGTTCTTGTGGTGGGGATGTCTATATTTTACAATGCATGTTCGGCAGTGGGATCTTGAGAATGTGCTATTAGCTGTCACACCCTCAGGAAGGCCAATTCTCGGGATGGAAGTCATACTCCAGGATCTGTGAACCAACATTCTGATCAGAAAGCCCATTTGGCTGTCTTTAGCTCCTCTGTCCATATCATGGGCTCTGGGGATTTGCATAAGGAATGCAAAGGATGGGTTTTCCTTGGTGAAATGAGCGGCTTGTCCGTTAGCATGAAGGGCGTTAGAAATGGCTTCTCATTGGTGAAATTAGTATTGTCAGTAACTGTGGATTGGTTGTAAAATACTGGGGACAATTTCTTTTTTTTTCTTTTTTTAAGATTTTCTTTATTCATTTGAGACAGAGAGATACAGAGAGAGAGCATGAGCAGGGGCAGAGGGAGAGGGAGAAGCGGGCTCCCCGCTGAGCCAGGAGCCCGACGTGGGGCTTGATCCCAGGACCCTGGGATCATGACCTGAGCCGAAGGCAGACGCTTAACCATCTGAGCCACCCAGGTGCCCTTGGGGACAACTTCTTATCATCACATTAAACAGGGTGTAAAAACCCATGGCCTATTCATGTGGGGCTAGACCATGAGGCCTGACCTTCCATGAGACTGTCATCCAGTGGAGCTCAGATCACTGTCTGTCTGAGGCTGACTCTACAGGCAACACCAACTTGACTCTAGACTATTGGAACATCTGCTTTGAGTCAACCTTTCATGTAAGCTTTGGTCATTGTGCCTGAGAAGTCACAGGGCTGGGATTTCATCAACC
The DNA here is from genome assembly GCF_023065955.2 of Ursus arctos. Classification (NCBI taxonomy): domain Eukaryota; kingdom Metazoa; phylum Chordata; class Mammalia; order Carnivora; family Ursidae; genus Ursus; species Ursus arctos. The sequence goes on along the minus strand of NW_026622808.1, from coordinate 37,681,131 downwards.
TTGTAGTACAGGCTCTGTGGACTGTTTCGTGCGCCCTTACCCAGTTAATGCTTGTTTATAAAAGGTCTTCCGGTGGGGCAGATATAAGCTGAAATCTGTGCTCTGTAGTAAGGTTGTGGGGTAGGGCTAACCCCCATCCACATTTAATCAATGAAAGTTATCTGCCAAAAATCTAATACTGCAGCATGATTAGCTCCGGTCAATTCACAACTCCAAAATCACAGAGAACATTAGGTCAGATCTGGAACGAGTGCCCACATCAGTGCTTTTCTCCAAGGACTACATGATTTTTCCCCCCATAGGTCACTATGTATGGCTGTGCAGATCGTGCACTGCACAAAAGTCCACTTCTAGGAGACGCCATTTATAGCATAAATGTTGTAAATTTGGATATTTATTATGTACATTTTCTGGCAGATATCAATAGAGCGCTGTTCTCAAAAAAAGGAATGACTATGTGATTATGACAACTTTTAGACAAGAGGAGGTAAAGAGCCTTGGGGGAAGGGTTGCCACCTTCTAGTTTCTCTAGTGGAGTATAGTGGGTTGATTTCTTCTAGCATTTCCTCTACTCTTTCCCTCAGGTGAAGTAGCAGGAGGACTCATATCCCCTCATGCCAGCTCCCCATGGGACCCGTAGAAGGTGTTAAGTGGATGAGCGATTAAAAGAGATAGAGGCTTCACGTCCCTAAACACTAGTAGAAGGCTGCTCTTTATAAACTAAGAGCTAAGATTCAGGAGTATAAAGCTCTGGCAGCTGGGCTTCTGGGCTGTGAGGTTAGGAAGATAGGTGACAAATGAAGACACAAAGTGCCTTCCCGTGCTTGAACCAAGAGCGTCTTCTGGCTCCCCAGCTTCGCTAGCTAAGGGCCATCCCTCCCACCAAGTCACACTGAATGCTTTCACCACATTCCCATGTCTGTATTTCTCATGATCTGAAGTTCTTGTGTTCATTTCTTTCTTCATTAGAACGTGCCCTCCACGAGAGCAGAATTTCCAACTCGTTTGTTTGGTGTTGTATTCATAGCACCTAGAAGAGGGTCCAGCCCTCAATAAATAGTTGTGGCATAAATTAACGAAAGCTGAATATTAGTCAAGTATGTACATTCCTAGGATCGGAGATTTGAAGGGAAACGTCAGAAGATCCCATCTGCTATGGTCTGAATGTTTGTGTCCCCCCCAGATTCCTCTGTCAGAATCCCAGTTCCTAAGGTGATGGTATTTAGGGGACCGGCCCCTTGCCAGGTGCTCGGGTCATGAGCCCTCATGAATGGGATCAGTGCCCTTATGCAGGAGGCCCCAGAGAGATCCCTCCAGCCCTTCCTCCATGCGAAATACAGCAGGAAGTCTGTGACCCAGAAGAGGACCCTTACCCGACGGGGCCAGCACCCTGATCTCAGATGTCCTGACTCCAGAACTGTGAAATAAATTTCTGTTGTTTATAGACGACCCCTTCTGTGGTCTTTTGTTACGGCAGCTCAGATGCACTCAGACACTGTTTACGTTTCAGTTGTGCAGATGACCAACTGGAGCTTCAGCACCGTTTGAGGTCTTTGCTTGCAATTTCTTTCTTTTTTCTTTTCTTTTGTCTTTTATTTTATTTATTCATTTATTTATCTTTTCCAGGCTAGGTTGTTTCCTTTGCTAAAGCCAGGCAAAGGCAGGTAGCTGTTCTTTTTTTTTTTTTTTAAAGATTTTATTTATTTATTCGACAGAGATAGAGACAGCCAGCGAGAGAGGGAACACAAGCAGGGGGAGTGGGAGAGGAAGAAGCAGGCTCATAGCGGAAGAGCCTGATGTGGGGCTCGATCCCATAACGCCGGGATCACACCCTGAGCCGAAGGCAGACGCTTAACCACTGTGCCACCCAGGCGCCCCAGCAGGTAGCTGTTCTTTGCACTGATTTCAGTTAGGGCACAGAAATGAAGTACCTTTAGTTTAGTGAGGGGACTTGTCACAGAGATTCAAAAGGTAACTAAAAAGACACACACACACACACACACACCCACAGACAAAGGGATAGAAGGAACAATGGAAAAGGACAAGTGTGCATCACACCAGGTCTTTGACCAGCAGGCCAATGTAGGGATGAAGATTCCTGAGTCAGAGGGTTTGCTTGCAATTTCTGAACCAGACAGATTGCAGGTCGGGACCAGCAGTTAATTTTTCTGCCTGTAACCCACTGCGCACGTGTGGTATCCTAAAACCCAGCTGCGCCCTCACAAGCTCTCCTCATCTTTGTAGGGGAAGGACTAGGATGAAGGGCAGAAAGGATCTAACAGGCACCATTTGGCAGCTACAGGATTTAGGGAACTGAGGCCGTGAAGGGGAAGTTTTATCTCAAGGCTTTGGTGCCCAGGCCGCCTCCCCACCGTAGTATCTGGCTGCCCGTGGAGATCAGTCACGTAGAGCCTCGCAGCAGAGCACCTCAGAAGACTATCAATCAGGCTTCCGACCTGGAAGACCCCAAATCCAGCACTCCCCTGCTAGCTTCCCGCCATGAGGGGCCTTGGTGATGTCTTCACGGAGCAAGTGGCTGAGTTACTGCCCGCGGAAGGCTTTTGTGTTCCTTGTACTTGGAAGTTGCACTTCACTTAGAAGATGAAAGAAAGGCTGTGTCAGTCAGCGGTGAGCCTGTGGGTCATCTGCGGGGACGTTCGGGTGTGTAGGGGTGGCCGGGAAGCCACTTGGGAGAGGCTCCTGCTGCAAATGGCAGTCTTTGAAAATAAGGCTGCATATGGGCACGTGGGGGAAAGCTCTTGTTCCCTGTTCTAGCTCTCTCTCTGCCTGCCTCTCCCCATTGGGTGCTCCCCATGCCTTGAGTGCTCGCTGCTTGACTGAGGGCGTAGTGCAGGCTCCCAGCAGGATGAGATGGTACCTAAGGGCAGACTGCAGGGGTTCCTACCCCACCCCGGCGCATAGGTGGTTAGCCGCACTCCGCACGGGCTTACAAAATGCTCACGGGCCCGAGACGACTGCTCACCACATCTGGAGACAGATGAGTTTTAACAAATGTACACACTCCAAACCAAGATCTAGAATAGTTCCAGAACCCCAGAAATTCCCTCAGCCTCCTGTCTACGCAATCCTTTTCCTTCCAGAGGTGACCGCTGTTCTGATTTCTTTTCCATAGAGAAGTTTACATACATGCAAGTCTATTGTACGTATTTTGTGTTTGCTTCTTCTGCAAAAAATAGTATTTTTGAGATCTACACCCACTGTTGCACGCATGGAAGCTAGATCCTTTTTCCTGATGGGTAGCATTTGATTGAACGACTGTGTAACCGTTCACCCTTTCTCTTGCTGACGCACGGTGGAGTTGCGCCTACATTCGGACTTCTTTGAATGAAGCCTCTTTGTGAATTTGTTTAAAAAACTTCTTGTGGACGTGTCTTCATTTCCCTCGGGTCACTATCTAGCAGTAGAATTTCTGGGTCACGTGATAAATAGATACTTACCTTTATAAGCTCTACCAAACTGTTTTCCAAGGTTGTCTGGTCATTTTACACGGCCGTCCGCAGCTCTAGCTGCTAGACATTCTGGCCAAGAGTGGATATTATCAATTTAAAAACTTTTAGCCATTCTGGAGTAGGTAGTGATATTTCATTGTGGTTTTGACTTTCTTTGGTGACTATGGATTTAAAAAAGTTTGAGTGTAGTTGACATACAATGTTGATGACTTTAGGATATTGATTTATGTCCTAATTGGCTATGTGTATAAGTTATATCTTTTTACAGTTTTATAAATTGCGTTTAAAATTCTTTACCCATTTTTATTGGATCAGTAATCTTACTACTATTGATTGTTACTGTGTTCTCTTTGTTTTGGATAGAAATACTTTGATAGATGTGTACATTGTGAATATTTTCCCCCAGTATGTTGTCTATTTTTTACTTGTCTCACTGATAACTTTTAAAGAGCTGATGTTTCCAATTTTTATAAACTCCATTTTATCAGTTTTTCTCATGATTCATTTCTTTTTGCCTAATGAAGAAATCTTTACCTACCCTACACTTGTAAAACATTGTTTCCTGAATTAAGTTTATAATAGTTTCAGCCCTTACATGAAGATCTATGAGCCGCTGTGAATTAATTTTTGTTTGTGGTATGACATAGCAGTATTTACTCATTTAAAAAAAAGATACAGATGGCCATTTATTTCGGTACCATTTGTCAAAAAGACTGTCCTTTACCTAGTGATTCGCTTTGACTCCGGTGGGGTAAATCGAGGTGCCCTATGTATGCGTGTCTATTTCCGTTCTATTTCTACGTCTGTGTAGACTGCCCTCACCACACTGTCTTGCTTGCTGTCCCGTACTAGAAGGTCTTGAAATCAGGCAGTGTACGTCTTCCAACTTTGTTCCTTTTTACCAGAGTAGTTTTGGCTCTTCTTTTAAATTTTAGAATCAGCCTATCAATTTCTACAAAAAAGCATGCTGGGTTTAGGTTGGGAGTACATCGAATCAGCCAATCTATTTGGGGCAGAAATGACACCTTCACAATATGAAGACTTCCAATCCATGAACATGGAGTATCTCTCCTATCAGTTCGGTGTTTTAAAAATTTTTTTGTGAGCTATATCGTTTTCGTTTTCCACAGGCCAGTGTTGCTTCTCCTCTGTTAATTTTTTTTTTTCGTAAATGTTTTGCACTTTATAAATGGTTGGGGTTTTTTTTCTTTTTTAAAAATAGCCTTTTTATTTTAGAATAGTTTTAGATTTACAGAAAAGTTGGAAGGACCGTACAAGGATCTCCAGCACATCCCTCGTGCAGCTTTCCCAAGCAGGACCGTTTCACATTCCTGTTATGCATTTGCCACAACTGAGAAACCAGTACTTGCACATCACTATGACTGGAAGTCCACTTTATTCAGACAGCAATGGCTTCTCTGCTCACGTCCTTTCTCAGATCCAGGATCCCATCTGAGATCACACATGACGCTGAGTCACTGCGTCTCCTGTGTCTCCTATGGTCTACGGCGGTTTCTCAGATGTTCCCTGTTGTTAGGACCCTGACAGTTTTGAGGAGTACTGGTCAGGCATTTGGTGGAATGCCCCTCCTCTGGGATTTGTTTCATGTTGTTCTCATGGCTGGACTTGAATCTGGGGGAGAAAAAGCCCAGAGGTAAAGCATCCTTCCCATCGTATCAGTCACTCCCTTTATGATTTTGTGAGTTTTGAGCTAGGAGGAGGTTGGCTGTCGTTTCACATTTTTTGTTTCTTTCTTCCTCTTTTTTTTTTTTTTAGATTTTATTTATTTATTTGGCAGAGAGAGAGACAACCAGCGAGAGAGGGAACACAAGCAGGGGGAGTGGGAGAGGAAGAAGCAGGCTCCCAGTGGAGCAGGGAGCCCAACGCGGGGCTCGATCCCAGAACACTGGGATCACGCCCTGAGCCGAAGGCAGACGCTTAACGACTCAGCCACCCAGGCGCCCCACATTTTTTGTTTCTGAATTCAACTCCAGCAAGACTGTTGAATAGTGTTCTCGTGTTCTCTGTTCCTCCTGTATCGATGCTTTCTTGGCACAATTTGAGGGTGCGGGAGGGGGCGAGAGTCGCTGCAATGAGTCATTTGCTCTGCGTTGGGATCCAGCCTGCCAGTCGATGTTTGCATTTCAGGTTTGGCTCATTCCTTCTTACCTGTGCATATTATCTGATGGTATCTGATGGTGGAAGCCCACTCCTGTCCATCTGCACCCAAACTGACGCTGAGGCTCTCCCCCCTTTCGAAGCCCCTTTTCTCTTTGTAATTGGGTGATTCAAGGCTTCTCACTGTTCTTTACTAGCTCCTTAGAATAGTATGACTTAAAAATTTTGTCTGGTGCTTTCTTGTTGTTCACCAAGCGAAATGCTTCACCCACAACCTTCTTCTCCCTAAACAGGAGCAGGACGTATGCCCGTTTGGGTATTTTCTTCACCTTGTTTATTCCTTCTGTTTTCCCTCCTTTCCATTTTTTTTTGTGGTTTTGAATTGTTCGATTTCTTTTCTTTACAGTTCTTCTTTGATCCCTTCGCTGGTTTGCACGTTGTGTGTTTCTTTTCTCTCTTTTAAAGACTCCATAAAATATTTTTCATGAGGTTGCTTAGCTTACAATTGAAGTATGTGTAATGTTTTAGCTCTCGTTACCCCTCTGATTATATATTCTTGTAATCTCATGTTTGCGTCTCACCCTTTTTATCCTACAAAATTCACGATTCTTATTTCTGCACCCAGGTCTCGCTTTTGATTTACCCAGTGTGCTCACCACATCTGTCCCCTTCCCCTCGCCCGGGAGGTTCGGACCCCTTCTTTCTAAGAGTTCTTTCAGCATGGGGCTTTCAGTGGCAAGTTCTTGCAAAATTTGTGTGGAAGCCCATTTATTTTATCCTTTGCTCTCACTGTTGAATGGTAATTTAGTCAGAGGAAAATTCTCGGCTATTTATTTTCGCTCACTATTTTTGGTATATTATTCCATCCACTCCTGACCGATACTGTTGTTTTTGAGAAGTTTCCTGCCAGTTAAAGGGCCGTCTTTTTGTTCATAATACAGCATTCGGCCTACCTGCTTCTAAGATGTTCTCTCTGTTTTGGTGTCCTGCAATTTAATGAGCAGTATCTAGATGTAATGAGCTTTTATTTAAGATTTTAATGTTCATCTAATATTTCAGTGTATGACTGTCACATAATTTAGTAAATGGGCTTATGTACACAGGCATTGGGATTGTTCCTTTTCTTTTTTTTTTTTTTTAAAGATTTTATTTATTCGACAGAGATAGCGACAGCCCGCGAGAGAGGGAACACAGCAGGGGAGTGGGAGAGGAAGAAGCAGGCTCACAGCGGAAGAGCCTGATGTGGGGCTCGATCCCACAACGCCGGGATCAAGCCCTGAGCCGAAGGCAGAGCCCAACCGCTGTGCCACCCAGGCGCCCCTGTTCCTATTCTTTTATACATCCTGGGATGATATCCTTGTACCTGAATAAATGTCTTACTGTTTTAGTCACCAAAGCTTTATGATGTATTTTAATATCCAGGAGTTTGGTAAATCTCTGCTAGAGCATTACTGTTCTTTTTAAAAATATTTTTTCTTGCAGTTTTCACCGATTATTCTTCAGACTAATTTTAGAATATTTTTATCAAGTCCCAAAGCAATGAGATGGTATTTATTTCTTTATTGCTTTATTTTTAATTTTTAAAAATTATTTATTTTAGGGGCTAGTTCTGAAGAAAATTGATACATCATGTCTTCCCATCCAGGATATATGGTATATCTCTTATTTGTCTTTATTTTGTACCCCAGTAAAATTTTACTATTTTATTTAGGTAAGTCTTGAATATGTCTGATTTATATTTCTAGGTATCTTGTGTTCTTAAGATATTTTTTTAAATCTGATATTTTCCTGGTATTTTAAAAATAGGATATTGCCTAAAATTTATGTATTCTCATATGTTTATTTTGGCTGAGAGTAACTTATTTAACTCTCTTTCTGGTTTTATTCGTTTTTTAAGAAGATTTATTTATTTATTTTAGAGAGGAAAAGAGAGAGCGAGAGAAGAGCAGGGGGGAGGGGCAGAAGGAGCCGGAGAGAGAGAGAGTCCTAAGCAGACTCCATGCTGAGTGTGGAGCCCACATGGGGCCTGATCTCGTGACCCTGAGCTCATGACCTGAGGACACCAAGAGTCAGTTGCTCAACCAACTGCACCACCGGGCACCCCAATGTTTTATTAGTTTTTATTTTTTAACTGATTCTCTTGGATTTTCCATGTTAAAAAAATAACTTGCAAAATACATAGTTATGATCTTCCTTTCTAATATGTTTACTTTTGGTTTAATGTTATCATCCAGTTGCATTGGCTGTAGCATAAAGAATATTTTATAATAGTGGGGCGCCTGGATGGTGCAGTTGCTTAAGCATCTGACTCTTGGTTTCAGCTCAGGCCGTGATCTCAGGGTTGTGAGATCGAGCCCTGAGTGGGGCTCCGTGCTCAGCGCAGAGTCTGCTGGAGATTCTCTCTCCCTCTCTCTCTGCCCCTCCCACTCGTGCTCTCTCTCTCCCTCTCAAAGAAATAAATAAATCTAAAAAAGAGAATATTACCTAATAGTAATGTTATCTCTATGCTGTTCTTTATTTCATTGGAAATTACAGCATTTCTTCAAAGAACACCGTACTGCTGGTGGACTTAAAACATTTAAAACACTCGTTATGAAATATCTTGTTTCTTTTCAGAGTCTTTCTAAAGTTGAAAAGAAGACTAATTTTATTAAATGCTCTTTGAATTGTAAAATATGTCATATATATAAAAATTTGTAAAATGTGTTTACCTAGTTAAAGAAGAATAAAAAGGGGCACATGGGTGGTCAGTTAAATGTCTGTCTTCAGCTCGGGTCATGATCCCGGAGTTCTGGGATTGAGCCCCACATTGGGCTCCCTGCTCAGTGGGGAGTCTACTTCTCTATCTCTTTCTGCCCCTCCCCCACTTGTGGTCTCTCTCTCTCTCTCTCTCTCTCTCTCTCTCACTCTCTCTCTCAAATAAATAAATAAAATCTTAAAAAAAATAGAGTAAAATGAATGTCAAGTATCTACCACCCATGTTAATTAAAAACAAACATTTCGAGTACCTTCCGAGGTCTCTCTTGATACTTCCCTGATAGCAATTCTCTATGTCAGGCAAGAGTTTAACCGTCAGATACTATCCACTGCAGCATGGGCCACATGTCTCTACTCATCCTACTGTGGGTAGGCATTTAGGTTGTTCCCAGTTTTTCACTTACACGAACAATCTTGCCCTGTCATTTTTGTATTTGTTCCTTGGCACACATTTGTCCGAGTTTCTGAGGGAGGACTTTTTGCAAGGATTTTCCAACCAGTGATTGGAATTACTGGGGCTCAGTGCCTGTGCGTGGACACCTGTACTGAGTCATGCCACGGTACTGTTCAGAGTGGCTGTTCCGAACCATATTCCCGTTAGCAATGTCGTGATAACCCGTAACTCCACCATTGCCTACATCAGGTGCGGTTAGACTTTTTAATTATTCCCAGTCCAAAAGCATATCTCTGTGTGTTTTTAATTATTTTTTAATTGAGGTATAATGAACATACACTATGAAATTAGTTTCAGGTGTACAACGTAGTAATTTGACAATTCTATACGTTATTCAGTGCTCCCGTGGTAAGGGCGGTCCCCATCTGCCAGCTTACGATGTTATGAACTATATTTTCTATGCTCTTTTTATCTTTGTGACTTATTTATTTTATACCTGGAAGTTTGTACCTCTTAATCCCCTTTATCTATCTCCTCCCTCCCCACCCATCCACCTCCTTTCTAGCAATTCCCAGTTCTCCATATTTAAGAATCTGTTTCTGTTTGTTTGTTTTGTTTTTAAGATTCCACATATAAGTGAAATTATATGGTATTTGTCTTTCTCTGACTTATTTCACTTAGCATAATGCCCTATAGGTCCATCCATGTTGCCACAAATGGTAAGATCTCATTCTTTTTTTATGGCTGTGTAATAATTTCAATACGGTTTTAACTCACGGTTACACAGTTGCTAATTGAGTTGGATCAACTTTTAATATGTGTATAGTCTATTTATCTTCTGCTTAATAAATGTTTATGAATTTTTTTCTATTGAGTAATGACATTTTATCACTGACTTATAGGAGTCTCTTATCCTTGATACGAATCCTCTGTTGGTTATGGGTTCAAACATCTCCCCCCAGTTTGTTGTTTCCTATGAAACAGATTTCTATTTTTAAATTGTCAGAATTTTCCATCTTTCCTTTATGGTTTGTGCTTATTATGTCTTATTTTAAAAATGCTTCTCTTACTGAAGTAATAAAGTTATTCTTTTGTATTTCTAAAAATATTCCTAGATGGAACACTCTCAACTTTTGTCACTACAAATCTTATTTCTTTTTTTAAAAAGATTTTATTTATTTAATCGAGAAAGGGAGAGAGCAAGTGGGGGGAGGAAGAGGGGCAAGCAGACTCCCCTCTGAGTGCAGAGCCCAACTCGGAGCTGGATCTCAGGACCCTGAGATCATGACCTGAGCTGGTAGTTGAGTTACAGGTTCATCAGGCTGAGTGGAACTTTAGGGAGAGTCTTTTTTTTTGCATTACCAGGATAACTGTGGTATTTTTTTTCTAATCTGTTCATATGATGATTGAAATCATTTATTTTCCATATTAAGCTAAGTTTATATTTCTTGACCAAACCCAAATTGGTAATAATGTTTTACTATTTTCATGTGCTTGTGAATTTGACTTGCCAATATTTTATTTACATTTTTCACTTATGCTCATGAGTGCAATTGGCCTGTCATACTGTCCCCGTCTTATTTAGAATCGAGGTTAGGTTGGCCTAATAAAAATAATGCTCTGGAAGAGTTTGTGTAAATATGGAATTCTCTGTTCCTATCTGTTTGGTAGAACATGCCTATAAAACCATCTGGGTCCAGCATTTTCTTTTTCGTGACATTCCAAGTTTTTGATATAATTTTAAAAACAATTATAGGGTTATTCCTACTTTCTTTTCTTTCGTGAGTCAATTTTGATAGGACTTTTTCTAGGTATTTTGATAGGTATTTTTCTAGGAATGTGTCCATTCTACCAAAATGTATAACATCATCAGCACAAAGTTGTCGATAATAACCTGCTATTTACTATTAATATCCCTGCAGCATCTGTAATGTCTTTTCTTTCACTTCTAATTTTATTTGCATTTTACCTCTACTTTTTCTTGATTAACTTTGACAATAATTTTCTATTTATCAGTCATCACAGAACACCGACTTTTGTTGATCTTTACTCTTGGTGTTGGTTTTTAATTTTATTAATTTTTGCTTTCACCTTTATTATTGCTTTCTGTTTATTTTCTTTGTCTTTATCATATGCCTTTATTTTCCCTCCTGAATCTGTCCATTGGATGCTGAGTGCGTTAATTTGGAGCCTGTTTCTTATTTCTTAATTGGAGCATTGGAAGTATAATTCCCCTGTGATGCTGCTTTAGCTGCCTCCCACAGGTTTAAGTATTTTCTAATTTCCAGTATTATTTTTCTTTCGAAACACTAGTTGCTTGGTTTTTAAAAAAATTTTCCAATTATATGCAGTTTTTCTAATTATCTCCCGCCCCCCACCCCCCCGCCCATTTTCTCACTTAATTGCATTTGGTCCGAGAACATGGCATGGATGGTGCCAACTTCCTGCATTTTCCAAGGTCAGCTCTGTGGCATTATAGGTGGCCAGTTTTTGCGCTTGAAGGGGGTGCGTATTCTCCAATTGCCAAGCTCCATGTTCTGCGTAACCCATGAAATCAGGATTTCTAATTGCCTTTTTCAATTCGTAATGACTTCTTGGTCTGCTTGATCTGTCCATCGTTGAGAGAGGTGTGTTGAAACAATTTCTGTTATATTGGTGGATTTGTTTCCTGCAGGTCTGTTAATTTTTGTTTTTATATACAGCGTATCATTGAACTTTTTCAGTTCTAGCTCTGACTGGCAGTTTTTGTCTTTTATGTGGAGATAGAATCCATTTATATTCATTGTGAATGCTGATGTATTTAACTTCCTTTCTTCTATCTCATCATGTGCTTTGGGTTCGTCCTGCTTCCTCTGATTCCTTTCCCCACTGTTCTGCTTTCTTCAGGATTGTGTTTTCTTATTCCATTTTTCTCTGCTCCCTCTTTGATGAATGAATGTTTCATGCTTATTCTTTTAGTAGTTACACTAGCAGTTTTAGGAAGCGTACTTAAGCTTAACAGAGTCCAGATTTAGTTAACACATTTCCCCTCCTCCAGAACAGTCTTCAAAACTTTGGATAATTTCACTTCCAGATCCACCCTCCTTCCAACTCTTATTATCCGTAATTACTATTTCAGCTGGAGTTCTATTACTACTACTGGTCAGTATTATTTCAGCTATTATTTTTGTTTGCCCCATCCCATTTGGTATTTGTATTATCACTTTATACAATCATTAGATAGCCCACACATTTCCCAATGCCTTTGCTCACTTTTCGCTACTTATATCTTGTTTTCGTGTGGGATCATTTTTCTTGGGTCTAACATACATCCTTTAGAATTAAAGCTTTAAAGATATCTTGTAGGTTACTATTTTGCAGATAAATCCTCAGTTTTTGTTTGTGTTCTTATTTTAACATCATTATTGAGAATTTCACGGGGTAATTCTCTCAGTCCACTTAAGACACTCTGCTCCTCTGGGAACATTTGTGGGTGGGAAGTCAGCAGCTGTTCCAAAATCTAATTCTTTATAGGTGATCTGTGTTTTATCATCACCTGCTTTTAAGATTGTTTTGTTTTCTTTGGTTTTCGGCAGTTTCACTATGATGCAACTATGGCGAATCCTAAATCTGAAAATGGGTAACGTTATCTCGTGGGTAATACTTTGCCTCTGTTTTGTCTTCTATCACCTTCCAGAACTTGAATTAGATTTGTGTTAAACCTTTCACATCATCTTCTGTGTGTCTTTTTTTTTTTTAAAGGTTTTTGTTAATTTATTTTTAAAGACTTTATTTATTTGAGAGAGAGGGAGAGCACAAGTGGGGAAGAAGGGAGAGGAAGAAGCAGACTACCCTGCTGAGCCTGACGTGGGACTTGATCCCGGGACCCTGGGATCATGACCTGAGCCAAAGGCAGATGCTTATCCGACTGAGCCACCCAGGCGCCCCATCTGTGTGTCTTAACCTTTGTGCTTATTGTGCATCTTTTTAACTTGACTATGTTTGGGATACTCTCCTGTCTTCCAATTAATTCCTCTTCAGCTCAGAGGACTGCTCAAATGTGGTTACATGTTACTGTTACTGCTTTTAACTATTGAGTGTTATGCCTCCATTGGGAGAAATGGGTCTTACTGTTTTAAGCCCTGTCATTCTCTAGGTGAAGAGCACATCTTTTCAGCTGTAGACATAGAGACAATATGTTGGCTAAGAGAAACAGACTCTGTGTGGTAACACAATTACAGCCTCGATAGATCACATGCAACACCACTAAATGCTTATCTTACTTGCCTAGAAGACACCCAAGTACTTCCAGCCAACTCTCTGGTAGGTAATGCCAAGAGCCCAACTGAGTTACTCCCAATATATGTATCCGGAATTGGCCACAACAGAGGATGAAATCAATAATTACAGGCTTCATGCTTGCAACCAAGAATATCATTTTATCATAATATTGATAACAGTTCCACACTACCCAATTTGAGCACCAGAAAATGATTTTCCCCCTTGAGGGAAAGACAAGCCTGTCCAGACTGGTAAGCATGCTAGTCTCTGTTCCTTCTTCCCATCCGTCTTTGTCAGACACTGGAGGACTTCTTCTTCAGCCTGCTTTCCATGGTACAGTACCATTTTGGTGTTAAAGGGTATCAGTCAGAACCTACTCAGATGAACAGTTTACGCTACCATGAAATTTAAAAACCAAGTAGATTATCCTAAGTGATTTGCTGGTTTGTTTGTAACTACCAGAGAAGTCATAAAGCAACAGTAAAATTCTGCTGATCCTTGTCCTGTTTTTCTTCATTTGCTGTGTTTGGTGGGACATTTGGTCTCTAACTCCCTTGAAGTACACATCCTGAAACAACTTTTGAAGGCATCCATAGAGGAAAGCATTCTGAAATGGATGGAACTTTGTGGTCTCTTTAGAGAGGACAGGTGCCCTGCTCAGAGCCATTCTGGCAAGTTAGGGTAAGGCTTGTCAGTCACCATAAGGACTCCTATCAGGTGCTTGATTCTTCAGGATCAAGCCTTTATTGACTGGAATATCTTGGTTTTGCTCTTAAGTGGTCCATGTGGTTTTGGACGGCATTAGCCACCTTCTTTTCCCCATCATCCCCTCTGACAACACTGAGGGGCCCTAGCCAAGTGGTGTGTCATGTTCCTGTGGCTTCGGTGAATGGAATGGACATATGATTCAATCAGAAACACACTAAGACTTTTGTTGGGAATGCCAGAGAAGAGGCACATCCTATTTCCTACTGGACTAGAACCTACAAGAATGCAGGAAGAAGCTGGAGTGGCATCTCGCTGCCGTGACGGTAAAGTGTTTGTGAGAACAGAGCCAACACAGAGGAAGCAGAGCAGATAAACTGAGAGAAACAGATCCTGGTGATGCCTCCTACCCTGGTGTTGCTTTCTGAGCACCTGGATCCAGCCATGCCTAAAGTCATCCCTCCTCTGGTCTTTTCAGTTTCATGACTCAATCAAATCATGACTTAAAGAGTTATGATATGCTTTGATCAAGGTATCCCTATATTATAATCAAGAATCAATATGACTCTCATTCTTAGGAATTATGTCAGTGATTAATTGCTGTGATGGTTAATTTTATGCGCCAACTTGACTGGGTTAAGGGGTGTCCTGATAGCCGGTAAAACTTATTTCTTGGTATGTCTGTAAGAGATAAGCCTCTAAATTGGTGGACTGAATAAGGAAGATAAGATCACCCTTATCAATGCAGATGGGCATCAGCTAATCCCCTGCGGGCCTGAATAGAACAAACAGGCAGAGGAAGGGCAAATTTTCTCTCTGCTTGAGTTGGAATGTCCACTTTTTCCTGCCCTTGGACATCTGCTCTCCTGGCTCTGTGGCTGTCAGTCTCAGACTGGGACTTATACCATCAGCCCCTGATTCTTAGGCCATTGGATTTGGACTCAGTTATACCACCAGCTTTCCTGGGTGTCGAGCTGGCAGACAACAGATACTAGGACTACTCAGCTTCCATAATCATGTGAGCCAATTCCTATAATAAATCTCCATCTCTATCTCTAGGTCCATCTATCTATATCCTATTGGTTCTGCTTCTCTGAAGAATCCCGATAACATAATTGCTTAACTTTGATCTCCTATTAGCCTTAGATGACGTACAGACTTTATAGGACTACTTAAACATCATCCTGGTTGCGAGAGGACCCCTTGGCCTATTCTGAGTGTTCGCATGTTTGTGAATTAATTGGAGAAAATGATTCAAACCGATAAAAAAGGAAGGGTACGTTTTGAGTAGCAAAATGTGGTTTATATTCCCTAAGTGCAATTATTCTTGATTGGTATTAAAATACTCTTTCTGGCAGAAAGTCAGTAGGCTTTGAGGTAGCTATCAACAATAACAGCCCCGATTCACTCATCCCAGAAAAGATTCTAATTTTACCTTAAAAAGAGAAAGAGAAAGCAAGTCATTATTTGAAAGATTTTCTTAATAAAAAATAGGGAAATAATATGGGTCTGAAAATTTATGGAGAATGCCCAAACTCTGGGAATAAAGTAAGCGACTCATTATGGACGGGAGAATGACTGTCAGCTGAGCCCAGCAAGGAGTTTGCACGGGAGAGCTCTGGATCTAACCTGCAGGCAGGATGGCGTCTCTCTGTCACTCTCTGTCGCTCTCAGCACTAATGACGTTGGAGATGGAGGGATTCTCTGCTCTGTGCATCGTCGGGTGTTCAACACTGTCCCTGGCTTCTACTTACTAGATGCTGGTCACATCCCCTCACTTAGTTGTGACAAACTAAAATGCGTCTAAGTGTCCCCAAGAAGGTAAAATCACTCCCAATTGAGAACCACTGCCATAACCCCACATTCCCCTGTCTTTACCCTCCATCTGAAGCTAGACCACAAACCAGACTTGAAATGGCAACTTGTAGTGGATCCTGACAGGTATCCAGGGCCACGTGTGCTAAATATTTGTAGAGACTGTATCGTGCATGAGAAAGGACATGGACTTGGGAAACAGGCAAAGCTGAGGTCAGGTTCTCAGCTTGTGCATGTGCTTGTGCATGTGCTTGATTTTATGGAGTTACAGTTTCTGCACGTGTAAAACGGGAAGGATAATTCCCTAACCCAAATGATGATTTGCATGGAGGTGAGCTGTTAAGTATTTCCATGTGAAGTGTTTAGATTTGTGAGTTGTGTTTATGTGAATGCGTGTGTGTGCGCCTCTGCACGTGTGTCTGCGTGTGTGTATGTGTGAACATTGTGCATGTTGTCTGTGTATGCGTCTGCATGCGTGCATATCCGTGCGTGTGAACATTTGTGTCTATGTGTGTCTGAGCATGTTGTATCCCCGCGGTGCTGAGCGTGGTCCTCTGGGATTTATCTCTTGATGGGACAGATGCCTCCCACTGGTCTTGGTTAAAGAATCGATGTGTCCTTGGTGCTGAAGTAATTTGGGAGACTAGACGGGTATGACCATTAAAGACTTTGTTTTTACAGCCTGATTTCTCCCTGGCTTTGGGCTGGTGCCAACGTGTGTGGTTTATAGTCCCCATAAAGAAACGGCAGGCAGCACAGTCGTACAAATTGCTTCACCCCTTGAAGTCATTGAATAAAGGATAAGGTAATAAAATAGAGGATTTTGTTCATCATGTTTCCAGGGGGATTGCTCTTGAGAAAAACTTTCAGAGATGGGGAGAGCCAACAGGTTCCAGGCAGTGGTGTGTGCGTGTGCGTGTGTGTGTGTGTTTCTATCAGTAATATACCCGCTATAATGCTGGCAGCTGGTATTCTTGGCGCCATTCGTATACCAAGAACGGCACGAAGGATTTGGTAAGCTTTAGATCATTGCTCTCTCTATACCTAGATAAACTTGGTACTGTCATTACCCCAGCTCGCAGGCGAGTTAATGCAGAAGTGAGAACTTGCCCAAGCTCTCACAGGTAAGAAGGGGGACTGATTTTCACTTCCCTCCCTGAGGCTGGAGGTCCAGCCCCACCCCCTGCCTCCCAAACTTGTCATCCTGCCCAGACTCTCAGGGGACAGACAGAGGGCTTCGCCTGGGAGGGATGTTCAGTGCCCCAGTTAGCCTCTCACTGGGAAGCACCGAAGAGCCGCCCGGGACTAGGCCCCGGCAGGCAGCCCGGCCAGCTTTGGCAACGAAGGGATTTGGGCTCCAACATCAAGGCGCACCTTGAACCGGGGGAGGCTGTGTGTGGCTGCCTCTGACTTTCCTCACAGGAACCGATGACTGGCCCCTCCCTCCCAAATCCTTGGGATTTGTTTTATGTTTTCTTCAGAGGATCCAGGGTGAGCGTGACGCCGGCCCATAAATCTCAGGCAAGTGGGAGGGCCGGTGGGAGGACAGGTCAGGAATGAGAAAGCCCAAACACATATGGGAAGGGCGGCCGACTCCCAGAACCCCCAGTCTGGGGCAGCCCCGGGGCCAAGGAGGCCACCTCCCCGTGGTCGCTCATCAGGCCCAGGACACCGGGGTCAGCCAGTCTCGGGCCCTGGCAGAGGCAGCATCTCTGGCTGCTGTGAAGGAGAAGAAAAATCCCTGTCAGGTGTTGCTGTGGGTCACACATTTGTCAGAGTCCTGACTCAGGTTCCCAGACGTTTATGGAGTCGATGCCCCGGGGGGGCGGTGTGCAAGCAAACTGTGAGGTCGGCCCACCTCCCAGGAACATTACTCAACTTCTCGCTGCTGAAGTTGGACAGCTCTCCACCCTTCACCACCCAAACACTTAAAACAAACAAACAAAAAAATAGCGAGAAATTCAGTTGAACTGGTTCGTGTATGGATACAGCCCTTAGTTACCAACAAATACTGGTGGTTGGAGACAGAGTAGGTAGCTCCGAAGTTGGGGAGCTGGGGAAGCAACTTTAATAAATTGGTCACAGGACCCCAGCTTTCTGCATGGGTCACCGCTCGCCTCCTTCAAGTCAGAGCCCAGCGTCCCGTTGCCAGGCAGGTCCACCTTGACCACTATTTCCAGTGCTAAAACCAAGCCTTGCGTCACTCTGAACCCACTCTGTTTTCTCCTGAGGTACTTGTCACTTCCTAAGGGTCAGAGTTATGGTGGATCGCTTGTCTTCTGTCTCTGGAATGTAAGCTCCACCTGGGATCGAGTCCCGCGTCAGGCTCCTTGCTCAGCGAGGAGCCTGCTTCTCTCTCTGCCTGCCTCTCCCCCTGCTTGTGCTCTCTCTCTCTCTCTCTCTCTGAGAAATAAATAAAGAAATAAAATCTCTAGAATGTAAGCTCTATGAGTCAGGGCTTCTTTCTGTTTAGTTCACTCCTATCTCCCAAATACCTGGACCTGGGCCAGATGTGCAGGAACTACTGAGAAGTATTTACTCAGTGTAGGAAGAGCTGAATGAGTGGCCAGAGAAGTGGGCAAACAGTGCTTGTTGTGGGCTGTCGTTCAGAATGAAGAGCTCAGGGTTAACACTCCCCCTCTCTCCCCGAAAGGTCTAGTCACTGAAGAATTTTGAGCTGGCAGATGTGGAAATGATACTTCAAGAAGGTGGCGAGCCTCCCAGGACTGGGGACATTGACATGGCAAAGAGGGTGGAGACAAAGCCCAGACCTAGGTGCCCGGGTGGTCTCTAGGCCCTGTAAGGCCTCATCCAGCTCTTTTGTCAAGACTCTCATTGCATTAGCAGGTGTTTGCCCCAGTTCCAGAGAAGTGATTGCAGCCCTGTGTGTTTTCCCGAGCAGGACGAGGCTAGGTTGGCCAAGTGGTAGGCCTGGGGGGATCTTTACTAGAGATCCATAACATTGAAGAGTTGGAAGAATGCATCAGGATGGGCGTTGCTTTAAGTCTGATTCTCTTGGTTGCAAGTTGCAGAACACCCAACTCTCCCTTATTTAACCCTGAGCCAGTTGCTGTGGCCCAGGGAATGGAGCGAACCCTCTGGTCACGTGTGTGACCCTGGATCCAGGGGTGGAGTCATTGTCGCGGGCTGCCAATAAATGAGGAGTAGAAGAGAAGTGGGTCCTCCAGTGAAAATTAGGATGTTTTCCTAGGCAGGAGGAGTGGGTGCTGGGGAGGCAAGCTCGTGAATGACTATCATCACCACGATGTCAAATGAAACCCGTGAAGAACAGAGACAGAATGGCTCCAGCTCGGAAGGCCAGCCCCGGTGATTGTCAGGGGCTCTCTGGAATGCCACGTTGAGAAATAGCCTGAGACCAATCCAAGGGAGAAAAATGTCATGATTGATTACAAATATCTGCTGTGTGCTCAGAAAACAAACATTTGGGTGCCAGGTTCTTGATGTCCTTTATTTAGGCATTAGTCAGTGGAAACGATGGCGAGTGAAAACACAGAGTGACAATTACGCTAGGTCACGGTCAGCTTGAAACTTGCAGTGAGTTTATTTATTAAAGTCCTTGTTGCTTTATTTGTCACACACCCAGTCAGGACAAAGAAGGAGGATCTAACAAACAAGGCCATTCATTGCCATCAGTGTAATCTGCGATGCTTAATTAAGGTGACATTTAACCTTGCCTCTTCCACGGGTGGCATTGCCAAGCCTACCCATGATAGGGCTCTGACTTGCCAACTGGCATTTGGTCAGTAACCACTTGCTAGTCCTTTTCCCCCTTTGCTCAACAAATCTTGACCAAGTCCTATTTGTGATATGCACTACGTTAGCCAGTGCATGAACAGTGATGACCAAAACAAGTCTAGCCCTGTCCTCACCGAGTTCATGGCCCGTTGACAGCAGCCTTGTTGGTTTATAGCTCCTAACAATGTTTCTTCTTATTCCTAATTTGTCATCTCCAGAGAAACCATGTTCAGGTCTATTCCATTCTAGGCCGATGAAGTATCACCAGGTCTTTTGCCTGGAAATGTCACCACTTCTAAATTTGGGGGAGAACATCAGGTGGCTAAGGCAAACTAATTCTCCCCAGTGTCCATAGGTTATCATTTCCAAGAAGATGCTTCTCAACAAAGCCACTGTTTGGAAGCCGAATTATTACTCTGGCATTTCACAGACATTATCTCACTTAACACTGTCAACAACCCTCGTGGGCAGGTACTGTTATTAACAACACCATTATCCTGCCAGTGAGAGAGCCAAGATGTGGGGAGGTGATGTGGCTTTTTAAGCATCACACGGGTAACAAACAGTGGAGCTGGGATTCAAATCCATGTTTGCTCATTTGAAGGGCTACGTCCCTAACCGCCAGGCAGCACTGCCGTGCCATGAGCTCCTGGGACTAGAGCTATGGTTTGATGGTACAAATGACCCCAATGGGCTTCACGGGAGGAGGGGGAGGAAGAGGAGAAAGGGGACGTAAGTGTGGTGTCATTCATGGTTTCGTTTCTGTATTCCCTCCCTTATTAGTCTGATAGAAGAAAATATCAGACTGGGGAGCTTAAACAACACATTTATTTTCTCATAGTCTTGGAGACTGGAAGTCCATGATCACGGTGCTGGCAAATGCAGTTTCTAGTGAGCGCTCTCTTCCTGCTTTGTTGACCGCCGCCTTGTTCCTGGGGACTCACATGGCCTTTCTTCGGTGCATGTCTGCAGAGAGAGAGCATGACAGAGAGAGCGAGCACGAGCAAGTTCTTATATCCCTTCTGATAAGGCAATAATCCTATTACATTTAACCTTAGTTACTTCCTTAGAGGTCCTATCTCCAAATATGACTACTGGGGGGGGGGCTAGGGTTTCAACATAGGAATTTTGGGGGGACACAAATAAACAGCACATGGCACTTCCTTTCCTGGAATTAAAGTTATCTTATAGGTTAAGAGAAAATCATTATGAATACTGGGTATCTCCAGTGGTGGGGCATTAACTTTGCCAGTACGGAGGGTCAAGGTATTTTGTGGCATACATAAGTGATTGAGAATTAATGAATTATAGGGAGTCAAGAATCTAATGATGTCTGTATTTCCTTTAAGTGGATAGAGCCCAAGCCCTGGATCCATTTTTCTGTTTTTCCTGCTTCTCATGTTGGATGCAGAACCCAGGGGTAGTAACCATCTGAGTAGCTTAAGGTCTTCTGGGACAGCCCCAATTTCATATAATATTTTTCTTTTTAGTAAAGATAATTCCTGATGAGTTTAATGGAATGGGATTTAATTTTTACATCTTTATAAGACTTTTTGTAAAAATAACCAGACCAGAAAAACTCATCATTTTGCCATTTTCTACTCTTTGCTTGAGGGATTGTGTGTGTGTGTGTGTGTACAAAAGTGTGTCACTATATTTATGAGACCCTTTTGGATTGAGCGCGGTTTTCTTAAATTTTGCAGACTATTGGAAAGTTTTCCTTTTTTAATTCCCGTGTAGGTGTCCTTCTGCCAAGTGGATCACTGTGGGTCTGAGGAATTAGAGGTGTGGTGATTCCCTTACTGAGCTCTTCCCAGAGCTTCCCGTCCAAGTACAACATCCATGGTTCTAATGGAGGCAGCAGCCTTACCTGGAAGTGCCTGAGCTCTCACTGATGGGCCAGGACTGGCCATGAAGAATCAGCCCAGCAGGCCTGCATCCCAGGGATTTAGGAATTTGGGGATGAAATTAAAATTTTGTAAGCCTTATATTTCAGAACTGAAAGAATTTAAAAGCCCTGCAGGAAAGAGATTTTCCTGTTCCCTCCCTGACCAGGAATGTCTGGCAAAGGAGATTTTATGATTTTGAAGGGGCTGCCTGTAAATGTTTCTTCATAGCAGAGTTGAAGATCATTATCCTGAAACACAGTTGTGAGTTCTGAGAGAGGATAACACTTTTCTTTTGGGTGAGTCCATATTTTTCATACCTTCAAGGCTTTGGTGTCAGGAGGGGAAAGTCCAAATGATGGTGAAATTTCGTAGGGAGTGGGTCATCGTGGGTCTAGTTGCCAAGTGATCAATTCCCATCGGCCTTTACAAGGAAGGAGCAATGGCTAGAGAGGAGTCTAGGGAGAATCTCTTGACATCTTTTGTACATTGACTACGCTATCTTAGATAAGAAGACTTGGAAATATTTTCAACTTTATGGTTTTATTTATGGTGCTTTTATTTATTGATTCGTAGAGCAGCTTTATTGAATTGAATGTCTACCATGAAGAAGCAGTGTGTTAAACATCTCATGGTGGGCAAGAAAATGATGATCCTTGTCTTCTTGGACAAGATGGTCCTTTCCCTGGCAGGGAAGACTGGAATGCGGTCCGTTATGATTAGTGTGGAAGGTGCCAATGGTGGGAAGTACATGGGGAAAGGAATCATTCCCATCTTAGATGGGAGGTAATTTATTTGAGGCCTGAAAATAGAACAGGAAATTTTCAGGTTCCATTAGGGCTGCAGTGAAGAAGGGAGGGTCAAGAAGGTGAAGAGCATTTCCAACAGAAGGAACAGAATGTGCAAAAGCCTGGAAGCTAGGAGTCAGGAGTGTGCTGTGTTTGGGGAGCTGAAAGAAACTCAGAACGTCTTCAGAGACTGAAGACTTCTCTGTTTTTACCCAGAGGAGCACTGGGGTGGCAGGAGGTATACAAGTGGGAGAAGACTTGATGAAACGGGCTTAAATTTGTAGCTCATTGGTCTGTCTTGCTCCATCGTGAACTGAGACCTTTCCTTGGTATTGCAGAAGCAGATGGTGTAGCTTTGAACTCAAATCAGGAGCTGTGTGGTTACATCGCTACAGATACGTCATGGTGCGGACGAAAAAAATTACTTTGTTGGATTTTATTGTGTGAAAATATTCCCGATAGGAAAATTGAGGATATAAGGATAGTACACGGAGTGTAGTCACAGCTGTGTTAAAATGCCACCACGACAAAAGCAGTTTACGCATTGAAATAAAGACAGAAACAATGTACACCAATGTGTTAACTGTCAGCGGGTCATGGGATGCAGTGTTAATTTTTCATTTTTTATTTGCATTTATAATCCACATTTCCCATGGATGAACAGGTATTAAGAGGGGGGAAAATCAAGGTAAAATCTCTACCAGTTAACGACCAAATGTTTATTCAGTCCTGAGGGAGAAGCCCGAAAGCGGGCCTTGTCTCCAGGAGCTTGTCACTGGGCCTCCTGGTGTGGGGAGGATGACGGCACCCCCTGTGAAGCCGTGGAGTGACGGGAGTCGGGGCGAGCATTTTCCAGTGGGAGACTTCTTGTTTCCGCCCCATGGGTTTCTCCGTGCGATTGATTCTATTTCTTACTCAATGTAGCTTGGTAGATGTGATCAAGTCAGAGGTAATGGGAGAGTTCAACTGCTCATCCTTTCTTGCCTGGGAAGTGTCACATGCCTGTCATGAAAATTCAGTGGGCAACTGGCAAACACAAAGCCCGAAATAAATACAACACCTAAAGGAGAGAGACTGACTACACATTTACGCAAGATCACTCCTGAAGAATGAAAAAATATAATCTTCTGATACACATGTAGAAAATACCCGCTGGCTGTCTCTATCTCTGTCGAATGAATAAATCAATAAAATCTTAAAAAAAAAGGGGGGGGGTGCCTGGGTGGCACAGCGGTTAAGCGTCTGCCTTCGGCTCAGGGCGTGATCCCGGCGTTCTGGGATCGAGCCCCGCATCAGGCTCCTCTGCTATGAGCCTGCTTCTTCCTCTCCCACTCCCCCTGCTTGTGTTCCCTCTCTCGCTGGCTGTCTCTATCTCTGTCGAATAAATAAATAAAATCTTTAAAAAAAAAGAAAATACCAAATGCTTTAAAATGGGATAGCAAGGTGAAAGTAGAATTTTAAGCAACCTCAAGATTTAAAGATTAAAATTGGTTCAATATTATATCCGGGGTAAACATGTGCACCAGACATTAAATAGAATTGCCCCTTATCCTTAATCGAATCCTTATCCTCATCCTTAAATAAAATTGCCTCTGGCAGAACAAGAAAGTATCTGCTTATGGATCAATAGGCTTTAAGATTAGAGCCACTGAGGGTACGAAAAGTCAAGCGAAAGCATCGAGAGAAACTTAAGTAGTAAAAGTTTGTGAGAAAAAAGTATGCTTTAGTCAATGAATGAGAAAGCAGAGTTTTACTTACTAGGGTCAAGTTTACATGCATTAAAAAAAAATCCTCTGGGGAGACCTCAGCAATTTTTATAATTGTAGTATAGACGTTAAATGTTTTAGTTGAAGGAAAAAAATGAGTTGGGTTTTCCAGCTGTGTGTCTGCTCAGCTGGTCAGGGACAGTAGGAGAGGGGCTGAACAAAGTGCAAATCAGCGGTGTTATCTCTCAGGCCTGGGAAGCTAGTAGCGGCTGGTTGGGTGGCTGCCGTCACAGACGATCTGGCGATGGTAGCGTCGGGAAAGGGGCAGCGTGTCAGTTTCCCTTCCCGCTCGTGCCCTGGGAGCGTCTCCTGTGAAAGGAACGAATCTGAGACCAGGACCTGACAACAGGGGTGGATGGAGATGGGGGTGAGCTGGTTTCACTTCACTATCTTTGAAATTGTCACCAGAAATCCAGACAAACGATCTCAGAGATTTTTTTTCCAAGCTGAAGTTCCGAATCGATTCCTGGATGTCGGCTAGCTCTTCCTTCACGGGCCTTCAGGTCACTAGTCAATGCAATCTAACAGCGTGATTGATTGCAACGGTATCATATATTGTAATAATAAAAGATGTGTGACTGATACCGTAAGAGCTATTTTTATCTTGTTCTTCCCTTATTTTTCATCTGTATCAGTGTGGTTTATGTAAACCTGACACATTTGTGTATGTGAAACAGATGCAGGGTAAAACACAGTTGTGTCTGTTCGAACCATATTTTTTTAATCATAGACATGATTTATGAAAATGTTCTTTGCGTATGAGCTTTTTCTTTCTCTCTCAAACAAAACGCACAGTAATTATAAATCTCACATTCAATTTTTCTGGTACTTAAGAGAGATAGAAGAAGTTAAGTTTTTAAGTTGCTTTGCCTGATCTGTCTTCATTAGGTCTGTAAGAGAAACAGTCCGTGACTTCTGGGCACAGGCAAATGAGAATTCGCTATTCAAATGCACGACGTGGAAATGGCTCTTTCAACCGTACTGAGCTGCCCCTAAAATGCTCTCCCCCTTGAGGTCCTGGCTCCTGCTTCCTCTGCGGTCTCATAGCGAATGGCAAAGAGAAAATTAGGTTCTTTCCAAATAGATCAGCCGCGACCTCCAATGGAGTAACTCACAAAGTGAGTTTTGTTGAAAAAAATGATTGAATCCAAGTTGTATTTACCACTGCAAATGGCCCCGTTATCCATCAGATTTCTCAGACCTACAACCTAGGAGTTTTCTTGTTGACCCTCATGTTCGATCTGTGACCATTGGTTGAATGGAGTTTATCTCCTTAATGATTTCATAAGCTATCTACATCTCTACACTACACCCTAGACCAAACCATCACCATCTCCCTCCTGGACTAATCTCCCAAAATCTTCTCTTGCCCATCCTTGAGCCCCATGTCTTCTGTGGTCAGTCTGATCTGAAGGGGCAAGCAGAGGGGGCAGTTACCAGACCCCGGCAAGACCTGTATGGCTGTAGGAAAAGACACATAATAACTCCAGGAGAGGTGGCCTTCAGTAGAATGAATGAATGAACAGTGAATAAATACCCCAATCTCTCTCTCCTTGTTCCATATCCTTTTGGTACCTTCCACTGACTGAACCCAATTCAAATGTAGACCGCAGAAAGGCCCAGGGGACGAACTCTGTGGAGGTCACCCTCCAGAGGTACAGAACAAGATGGAGAAGAGTAGAGAGTGCATCTGGGGGCACGCGGCACACAGACGATCCCACACACAGCTCCTCTGCTTAAAACCATGCTAGCGGCACCCCACTGCACTCAGGCCTGATGCCTGCTATCCCGTCTCAAATAGTGGCAAGTCAAAGTGTTAGAATTAAAGAGAAACTGATCGTAGCCTCCTTGCTTCTTCCAGCTAGAGTGAGAGCTGATGCCAACACCTGCTTTCACGAGAAGATTTTCTGAGATTAGCACATTGTTCAAATGGATGCCATTAAATTAATGCTATTTGAGGAGCTTGTAGGTGGTCTCGGCAGTCTTGTTTATACAGCTACTCCGTCTTCACTTCCCCACTTCTCCTCCCACACGGCCTGTGCAGAATGCCAATGTCACACCAGTTCCATCGGATTGATCGCCATTCTGAGTTCCTTTTGGTCAGCGGAGCCAGCCTGTGCCTGGGCTTCATGCAAAGACAAATCAGTTGGTTCACCCAAATGCAGCGGACGGTTCGTTCTCGCCTGCCTTCTTACCCTTTACGAAGGGGATGGTGTGTGCAATGCTGGCTCTAAATTAATCTGTGCATTTTCCATGCAGAGGCTGACATCCCTCCCTCCCTCTCTCTTTCCCTTTCTTTCTTTCTTTCTTTCTTTCTTTCTTTCTTTCTTTCTTTCTTCCTTCCTTCCTTCCTTCCTTCCTTTCTTTCTTTCTTTCTATATTTTTAGAGAGAGTGTGTGTGGGGGGGGGGTGGGGAGGGGCGGAGAGAGAGAGAATTTTAAGCAGGCTCCATTCCCAGGTGGAGCCGGTTGTAGGGCTCGATCTCACGACCCTGAGATCAGGACCTGAGCCGAAACTAAGAGTGGGATGCTTAACCCACTGAGCCACCCAGCGCCCCAAGGCTGACATCACTTCAAAAGCACGCTTTTAAAGAAGATAGCCATGTCTGCTCTGGCATCTTTTTTTCTGCCCTGGCTGCTGCTTTTTCTCCTTTTCACTCACCTTTCCTGACCCGTCTTGCCTCTCTCCTCCCTTTCTTTCTTTTCTAGTTTGCCACGTTCTCCCCATTTTCTAGAATTTTTCATCTCTTAATTTTACTTCCATCTTTTCTTTTCTTTGTTAAATTGACATTTTAAAAATATAGAGAAGCATAACAAAAAACGTTACCCATAGTTTCAGCCCCTGGAACGACACAGGACATAGCTGCTTCTAGCCTTTCTCCTACTACACGGTGTTATGAGAACCGTCTGTCTCACTTAGCAAAGAGCCTAGAAGTTTTTAATGCCTGTTGTGTCACTGGGGCCACTGCAGACAATGAACAAAGAGTTGCCTTTTGATATCTTATAATACTTAGAAAAAAAATCTACCAGATTGTCCATGTGGGACAGATTGATTGGGCAGGTGAGGATGGGTTTTGCAACTTTTAACCCCTCAGTGGAGGATATAAAATTGAAGAAGCTGAGAGGGAAATTGGGGGGAAAAGTCCTTTGGAGAGAGTTTGAGCACGTTGTGATTCTTTTTTTTTTAAATGTTTTTTTATTATATTATGTTAGTCACCATACAGTACATCCCCGGTTTCCGATGTAAAGTTCAATGATTCATTAGTTGCGTATAACACCCAGTGCACCATGCAATACGTGCCCTCCTTACTACCCATCACCGGTCTATCCCATTCCCCCACCCCCCTCCCCTCTGAGGCCCTCAGTTTGTTTCCCAGAGTCCGTATTCTCTCATGCTTCATTCCCCCTTCTGATTACCCCCCCTTTTCTTTATCCCTTTCTTCCCCTACCGATCTTCCCAGTTCTTATGTTCTATAGATGAGAGAGATCATATGATAATTGTCTTTCTCTGCTTGACTTATTTCACTTAGCATTATCTCCTCCAGTCCCGTCCATGTTGCAGCAAATGTTGAGAACTCGTTCTTTCTGATAGCTGAGTAATATTCCATTGTATATATGGACCACATCTTCTTAATCCAGTCATCTGTTGAAGGGCATCTCGGTTCCTTCCATGATTTGGCTATTGTGGACAATGCTGCTATGAACATTGGGGTGCATGTGGCCCTTCTCTTCACCACGTCTGTATCTTTGGGGTAAATACCCAGTAGTGCAATGGCTGGGTCATAGGGTAGCTCAATTTTTAACTTTTTAAGGGACCTCCACACTGTTTTCCAGAGTGTCTGTACCAACTTGCATTCCCACCAACACGTTGTGATTCTTACCTACTCCCAATCTCCACTCCTCAGTGCCAGCAAGTGTGCTCCCTCTTAACCCCAGAGCACATGAGTGAGGTTTAAGGGGCCAGCCCATGGGTTTGTACAGCTTGCCTAGAGATTTCAGGATACGGAGCCTGAACACCAGGGACCCAGGGAAGAGTGTGGAGCAGCCAGTGAGGAGACCCTGGCTTGCATGAAGGAACTGGGGAAGAGACCTTCAGCCATGGAGGGAACACCCAACAAACCAGACCAGCCAGCAAAGGTCTGGCTTTAAACATCCGCCAAGGCCAGAGAGGACCAATGTCAGATTACACTGGTATCGACCCAGGAGCCCCTTTCCTGCCTTTTCTCTCTCCTACTGCCACCCAGGCCTGGAGGAGTCAGAAATCCAGCCACTGGGGGCAGGAAGATATGAGCAAGACAAGGAAATGAAGAATCTGCATGCTTCTTCCACCATTAGATGGACACCAACCTGAGGCCGCCTGAGCTTTGAGTGGAATTGGGACTATATTATGGAACTGTACATTATTTATCAAAATGACACAATTTTTGAAACCATGAGTGACAAGAGGACATTTTGTGGTCTCCGACCAGAAAATTGATGGGCCCATCTCTAGGCTTTTTCCAAGAGGTGGGAAAGAATTGGCCCCCTTAAGTGGGTTTGAATGGGCAAACGGGGATAAGAATAGGGTTGTGTGTTGGCATCTGAGCTGAAACTCTATACGAATGTATGGATTTGTATCTGTATTACATGGTGCATGCCTTTGAAATACACAGAAAATATGTATGAATTTGCCACCCCCAAACAAAATGAAAGCATTGTACTTAAAGCCAAAGCCCCCTTTGATTCCTGCCACTGTGTTCAGCGTTCCAACCTATGCTGTAAGATTATATATCTAAGAATATACCTTAGATTCCTATAGGGCATTTAACTATGTAAAGGTGTTTTTTTTTCTTTCCCTTTTCTCCTGTCTCCTAATATTTGACCCTTATGACAACTCCTTGTAGTTATATTAGGAGCAAAGTGGTTTATGAATCCCATTTTACAGAGGGTAAGGCTGAGGCTCATGGATGCTAGAGTTGCTTCCATGTGCTTGCTTAGGGGCATCAAGTGCTCTTGCTTCAGGCCACATTGCAATCACGATGGATTGGTTAAGCAGCCCATCCCCCAAGAACATCAAAGTCTGTCTTCTCTTTTTTCCCCTCCTCCCTGTAACTCACCCTTCCCAAAGGAATCTTTGTTTGCTCCTTGGTATGCTGACCCTCTCTGCTGCCCCTGCATGCCTTCCCTGTTAATGGAAGGGCTGGCATCCATGCACCTTAGTCATGCCCAATTCGTTTTAGTGGACCGGGTCAGCCAAGCCAACATTTACTCAGGCCCGAAGCCATTGGGCAGAATCTTTTACAACATCAATAGCAGCAGCCAATGAGGAGGCTTATTTAGTTCAAGTTCATTGCCTTTTGGCATTGCTGCCCAAGGTCTTTGGGATGGGTCCATGGCATTCCTTTGTAAGGTACAATGACCCCCTCTTGGGCAGCTTGGGAGTCCCACAGATTCAAACAAGGCCACCTGGTGTCATTTCGTTTGGCACTTAAGGCTGGAAGTCACCCCTGGGCTTCTTACAGGATTTGGAATCTTCACCTTGTAGCTCAGAGTGGGAAATTCCTCATTAAACAGCCAGCTCCACCGTGCTCTTCAGAGGAGAGAGGCGTAAAATAAATGCTGGGAGGATTCAGAAGAAATTTGTTCAGGTATGTTACCTTCCTTTCTTGCCTTTTAAAATTCAACTTAAAATTCTGACCAGTTGAGGAAATGTCGTGTCCACACTTAGAGCCGCCATAAAACATATCATCTAAACTGAATGAAGCCTCTGGGCCTATCTGGAGGAAAATCAGGACAGGGCTTACCTCTTTTTTAGTGTACCACCGAGGCTACTCTTCAGCTGAATTCATTCATTCATCCCTTCCATACAGCCAATTTATTTAAAAAACAACACTCAAAATCTGAATTTCCCCCACACTGAATACTCAAGTTATTTAATTGACGGATTTGTGGTTAGGGTGTCCTAAGGCCGCGAGAATGCTATTATCCTACCACCAAAGGTGTGGAGTCAGATTTGAGTCCAAATTCTGGATTTACCACTTACTATAAGTGAGACCTTGGCCAAGATATTACTTACTTTTTCAGAAGAAGCAGTTGAGAGTAATGGTGAAGAGAAGGGGTTCTGGAAACAGGATGGCTGGGTTGGAACCCTGGCTCCCTCATTTATAGCTGTATGACTTAAGCAAACTGCTTAACCTCTTTGTGGTACAGTTTTCCCACTTGTAAAATGGGGATTAAAATAGCACTTAATTTTGCAACATCAACACACAAAAATCAGTTGTACGTCTGTACATTAACAGTGAACAATCTGAAAAGGGAATTAAGGAAACAGTCTATTTATAATAGCATCAAAAAAATAGCAACTTAAGAATAAACTGAAGGAGGCTGAAGACCTATCGTATACTGAAAACTATAAAATATTGCTGAAAGAAACGAAAACACAAGTAACTGGAAAGATACACTGTATCGTGGATTAGGATGTGTGAGATTAGGACTTACTATGTGTGAGATGTCAGTGCTCCCCAAAGTGACGTATGGATTCACTGCGATCCTCCTCAAAATCCCAATGATGGTTTTTTTTTGCAAAAATCGAAAAATCCATCCTAAAATTCAAATTGAATCTCAAGGGATTCCAAATTGCCAAAATCGTCTTTAAAAAGAAGAGCAGAGCTAGAGGTCTCATGCTACCTGATTTCAAACCTTCCTACAAAGCTACAGTAATCAAAAGAGTCTACACTAACATAAAGACAGACGTAGAGACGAATAGAATAGAATAGAATAGAATAGAATAGAATAGAATAGAATAGAATAGAGAGCCCTCAAAGAAGCTCTTGGATATGGGTTTTCACAAGGTGCCAAGATCATGCAATACAGGAAAGGACAGGTTTGTAACAAAAGACGTTGTGCACACTGGATCTCCACATGCAAAAGAATGGAGTTGGACACTCACCTTGTACAAAAATTAAGTCAACATGGATCAAAGACCTAAACCTGAAAGCTAGAACTATAAAACTCTTTGAAGAAAACACAGAAGAAAAGCTTCATGGTATTGGATTTGCTATGATTGCTTGGATATGACAGCAAAACACAGGCAACAGAAGAAAAAAAATAGATAAATTGAATTTCATCAAAACAAAAAGCTTCCGTGCATCAAAGGACATGATCAACAGAGTGAAAAGGCAACTAATGGAATGGGGAAAATATTTGAAAATCACATATCTGGTAAGGAATTGATTTCCAGAATATATAAAGAACTCCTACCACTCCACAACAAAAAATCATCAACCCAATTAAAAAATGAATAGACTTGAATAAATTTTTCTCCAAAAAGAAATGCACATGGCCAATATGCATATGAAAAGATGCTCATCACTGTTCATCAGGGAAATGTAAATAAAAACTGCAATGAGATCTCCATTAGGATGGCTATTATTGAAACAAAGCAAAGAAAAACAAAGAAAAACCAAAAAACAGAAAATAATGAGCATCGTCAAGGATGTGGAGAAATTGGAACACTTGTGCGTCACTGAGGGGAATGTAAAATGGTACTGCTGCCGTGGGAAACAGTACGGTGGTTCCTCAAAAAACTAAACGTAGAATTATCATATGATCCAGCAATTCCACTTCGGGGTACAAACACCAGAGAATCAAAAGCAGAGATTCAAACTGTTATTTGTACACCCAGGTTCATAGCAGCAGTGTGAATATTGTGAATACACAATAGTCCGAGGTGGGAAAGACAGATGATAAATTAAATGTGGTATATACACGATGGACTACTATCCTACTGTAAAAAGGAATGAAGTTTTGGCACGTACTCTAATAGGAATAAACCCTGAAGACATTATACTAAGTAAAATAAGCCAGGTGCAAAAAGACAAGTACCGTGTGATTACAGTTATATGAAGGATGTGGAGTAGTCAAAATCACAGAGACAGAAAGCAGAGTGGGGGTTGCCACGGGCTTGGGGTTTGGGGGTACAGGGAGTTATTGTTTAATGAGTATGGAATTTCAATGTGGGAAGATTAAAAACGTTCTGGAGATGGGTGGTGGTGGTGGCTGTGTAAGTGTCCTTAATGTCCCAAAGTGTACTCCTAGAAAGAGCTAAAATGGGGAGCGCCTGAGGCTCTGTGGAGTAAGCGTCTGACTCTTGGTTTCTGCTCAGGTCATGATCTCAGGGTTCTGAGATCGAGCCCTACGTTGGGTTCTGTACTGGGTGTGGAGCCTGCTTGGGATTCTCTCTCTCCCTCTGCCCCAACCTCCCCCCACCCCCGCCAACCGCTCGGGGTTGCGCTCTCTCTCTTAAAAAAAAAAAATGTTAAAATGGTAAGTTTTATGTTATGCATATTTACCACAATAAAAACCCAGCATTTACATGTAGTGTTGTAACAAGAATTAGGTAAACTAATATATCTAAAGCAAGTTTAAGCAAACTTTTCCTGTAAAGGGCCAGAGAGTAAATATGCTGGATTTTGTGGGGTATGGTATCTGTTACAACTATTCAGCCTACTATTTTGGCAGAAAAACACTCACAGACAATACAGAGACTAACGTGCATGGCTGTGTTCCAATAAAACTTTATTTATTAAAACAGATGATAGACCAGATTTGGTCCACAGGCAGCAGTTTGCTGACCCTGACCTAAAGCTTTTAGCAGAGTTCCTGGCACAAAATAGTGTTACTTAAATATTAGATGTTAATGTTATTACTACACAGTGTTGCTGTGAGTAGTTAAATAAAATAATGCATAAACGTGCCTGGCACATGGCATGTACGATCTAATTGATAGCTTTTCAATCAGGATATATTGGGGATATTTCATGCCAAGTTGGAACCTCGAGGTACACACTAGCACCCAGGTATGACCAACGGAAATGAGGCAGGGCCCATGAGGACTGAACGAAGTGTGAACTTTCCCTTAGATGGAGTTGGTGCCACACAGCTTTGATAGACCCTGCCTTTGAACCTGTGATGATGTTTACATTGACTGTGGCCACTTCTTCACTTGGTGACGCTCTGGGCCCATCGCCAGCTGGGGACGCATCTCAGCACGTTGCCTGTGAGTGGGTCTTACTGTCGTCGTGGACCGGCAGCGTCAACATTGCTGGGCAATTTGTCAGAAAGGCACATCCTGGCACCTCCAGCCCTCCTGAAGCCAGCCTGTAGGAACAGCTCTGTCCCCACCCCACGGGTGATTCTGATTCTGTTGAAGTTTGAGACCCGTGTGCTAGAGGGATGGTCTCTCCTCTTGCCTGGATATGGTTATAGTTTATGGCTTGGCGAGGGGACAAGCTGCTTTTCCTGGCTCTGACCCGACACCTCTCCCCCAGCACCAGGCCCAGGGCACCTAAGATGTTAGAAATCAGCATCCCAGGGTGAGCAGATCAAGGTGAAGGGTCGTTCAGCCACATCTTTGATGTCGTTGCCTGGCTGACACCTGTGTGAGTGATGGGGAGATAATGCTGCCGACTCCCCCGGGGCTTCCGACTGCGAAAGGCGGCTGCTGAAATTATGCTGGGTGAGCTCGGCAAGGCGCTCAGTGAGGCGGGGCCCCTGGAGGGACCCAGCCAACCTGCCAGTAGCACTCAAGTCTTAAACCACACCTGGCCACGCCATGAATTGGGTGGAAGCGTCCTGGGACCCTCATGGGCGCGGCTCATCTTGCAACATCTGGGGGGAGGGCTTCTTGCTCTCTGTTCTCTTTCTCTCCGAGCTTGGATCGGTGGTGGTGTCGGCAGGGTCTTCTCAGTATGGAGAATTCTTCAGGGGGCCACACTCCTGGATGAGTGTCAAACACCGACAGACGCTTCCATTCACTGCCATCCAGGAGCACCCCGAGGGGGTCCGTGCATAGTTCCTGCGCGCCCATGGCCCTCTGCAGCGGCGGGGTCACCCCTGCAGCCACCCGGAGCCCCAGGCCTTTCCCTTCTTTGCTGAGGCGTGTCCCTGCAGGGCAGAGGAGCCTGGAAACGTCTGCCGAAATGAACAGCACTCTGCCTTAAAGGAGCTGGAACCCGGGCTCCAGGCGGCTTCGGGATCCGTGGTCTCCCAAGGTAAACTGCTGAGCATGGAGGTCCCAACACGTCAGGTGAGGCTCCCATGGCCACACGTCTGTGACTCAAGCCAGGCTGATGGGAGGCAGCCTCCCGCGGAACGGTGGCGAACATCAGATCTGCGCTGTGCTCCGGGAGCCAGAAGGCAAGCCTACAGGAGCCGGGCCTTTGCACGGCAGTCATCTTCTGCCTGGTCCCAAACACTTTGCATTTGGGGAAAAAGAAAACACACGCTCTCCGAAGAACTTCCCCTGGCCACAGTCAAGATCCCAAAAGCAGAGGCCGCTGAGGGGGGTGTTTGGACCCTGCTGTTTGGATAGATTTCCCTTTAGGAGAGCCAATGGCAGAGGGAGAGCAGCCACACATGTTACCTATCTGGGATAAAGTCAGGGGGTTTTGCTGATTTCTCCTCCTACTGTGTTTCTTGAACTTGGGTCTCACGTCTGTCTCTAATGAGTCTTCCAGATCTTTGTATTGGGATTCAATTGTGATTGTTTTTCGTGTATTATTATTAATAATTTTGTTCCAGGGAGGGATGAATAATGATGGTTATCTTTAAAAGAAAACTTAAAAAGCAGTTACTGGTTCATTTCTATCTTGGCTCAGGTCATCTCTGGTTCACTTTGGAGGTTCTGGAAGGAAGGAGTGGGAAAGAGGAATGCAAATTAAAAAAAAAATGGATCCAAATAATGTGAGCCTCACTTTTGTGACATGCGAATGAGAAGGGAGTGGTTGCCACTCTTAACGTGGCGAAGGGCCAGCCACTTGTCCTGCAGCAGAGAGCAAGACGGTGGTGATGGGATGGGGAAGGGGAAGGGATTCCATTAACAAGAGCTACCACTAGTCAAAAGGAATAAACACCCCCACCCCCACCCCCACACTGCACTGAAGGACGTTCCGATTCACCAAATTTCCCCGTCTCTTGCTGGTTGGCGTCCAATGTATGGAGTGTGGCATGATGCTTTTCATTTCTCTAGCAGAAAAAATGAATGAGACACAGTTTTAACTACAAGTGAGACAATGTGACTAATAGCAATTAATGCATAATTGACAAAACAGAGCATCTTCTCCCTAGTGACCCTGGCTAATGGAGAACATACCAAGCCCTGACCAGAAGGCAAAGGGCGTCAAGATGTTCAGAATTTTATCGCCACACCTCGGACATGACTGACGTATCACTACTCTTTGGGACTGATGTTAAATGCTCACCGCTGTGCTGCATGTTCTCAGGGATTCAGACTTAAGTCTACTGTGGTCACTCTTTTCTGTTGGTCTTCTTGGAGGCAGACATTCTTAACTAACTCGCATAAAGTCTGGACTCCAAGGAAGCCTGGTGGGGAGACAGGATAGGAGGAAAAAGCCCTCCAGGAAGAGACAACGGCTTGCGCACAGGTTTGGAGGTGAGAGTGAGCCGGAGATGTTTCAGGAGGGGAGGTGAGTCCAGTGTGGTTGGAGTGGGGATGTTAGAGGCCATACAGTGGGGCAAACATGGCAGCCTGGGGAGCTGGGATTTTATTGTTTTTGAAATGAGGAGCCTTAGAAGTTTCCAGAGGATGCTAAGATAAGATGTGTATTTTGGGAATGAAAAGCAGTGTGACATGTGGGAGATGAACTGGGAGAGGCTGGCAGCAGGCTGGCCATGTGGAGGCAAGAATGAATTGACAGCACTGGAGGCGGGCGTGGAGAGCCCAGGGTCTTTGTGTGGCAGGAGTTCTGGGTGGTGATGGGGAATGAGTTGCTCACAGTCACGCCACGGGTGAGAGCTTCTGGCTGTCCATCTCCAACCATGATCTGTGAGGACAGACTCTGGAGGGCCATTAGAGCCCTAGCGGGTCCTCCCCGTAACCTCCTCCAAGGGATGCGGGCAACGGAGACATCTGAGGAATGAGGCAGGATTGCACAACTGGACTTTTCACCGGGGCCCAACCCACGGTCTGGTACCTTCTGTGGGAGGGTCTAGCTTCTCATTCCATCAAGGAGGAGATTTCTGAGCTGTGCTGGTTTATAGCAGGAGTCTTGAGCCCCTCCCAAAGGGGAACAGGGCTGCTTTGGGGGCCGTGTCCTGACCAAGGTGGGTTTTGATCAGCAGTTAAAGGAGCTCCCCATCAATTGCTTTACTGAGCCCTTGCTACACTGCTTACCCTTCATGAACCTAATTTCCTTTCCTCTACCCTCTGTTTTATCACCAGTTCACTGATGATGGAACTGGGGCACAGAGAGTTTCTGAAACTGCTTTAAGTCACTGGTTTTACTTCCCAATTTTAGTAAAAATAAATCCATTAGTATTCTATGCTATTAGTATTTGCCATTCTGTTTGCCCTTCTTTGTTATCGTAAGCTGTCCGTTTTCTCACTCTCTCTCTCTCTCTGGCAGCTTTTAGGCCCTTCTCTTTATCTGAGTGTGAATGTTTTTTTCACTCTATGTTTTGGGCACTTGGTGACCCTTTCAATCTGGAAACTCCTGCCATCCAATTCTGTTGACCTCTCTTGTTCGTCTTCGATATCTTGTTCTCATGGTCCTGCAGCTTGATGGCTCCTTCGATCCTTGATTGCCATTTTAGAAGGGTTCGGTTGGGAAGGAGGCCATGGAAAAAATGTGTGCATGCTCGGGCCCTCGGGTTAAACAGGGGCTCCTTTGAGCTATTTTCAATATTTTTCCAAAACGCTATCAGAAATTGTTGGTTGTCCAAGCTAATGCCAAAAAGGCTAATTAGAAGGCATCAGTTTTCAAACTGTGTAGAAACCCAACTCAAACTGGTTCAGGCCAAAAAAGGAGGATTTGCTGGCTCATGTAACTAAAAAGTGCAGGAGTTTCTTGCTTCAGACTTTCAGGCATAGCTGGGTCCAAATGCTCGAAAGATGTCTCTAGGACTCAGACTCTCCCTCAGCTCAGTTTTGTTCCGTGTTGATTTCATTCTCAGACAAGATGGCTGCCAGCAACTTGGCTACACCAACCCTCCTCACAAGCCCTATGGAAACAATGTCTCTTCTCAACAATTCCCCCAGAAGTTTTAGAGTTGAACCTCTCATTGTCTTGATGATCCCATGCCTAGGGCTTTGATTGCCAGTCTGGCTACATTAAATCATGTGAAACTGAGAGAAAAAACAAGGTGGTTTCCCCAAGCACATCAAAGTACTGAATCTAGAAGGTGGGGAAGGGGCTGCTGAGCAGTCAAAAAAGAAAGAAAAGAAAGATATCCCCACACAGAGCTCTGGGGAGCTCCTTGGAGGGTTCTGAGAGGTAGGGTGAAGCAGGATGGTGAGGACTCAGGGGAACCCACGCACCCAGGTTAAGAACTACTGAATCACACACCTCCAGGGGGCACTATTCATGTTATGGGGTCTGTATAGACAGCCCGCTCACCCAAACTCCATTTCAACTACAGCAACCTAGTCCTTATCTGTTTTATGGGGGGCCACCACGGGAAATTTGAATGCAATCAAGTTTGAAAACCATTGTATTAATCTAAAGGGATTTCACGGTGGGGAGGCAGGGATCCTGGGAAGTTGGCAGTGTGAGTTCCATCAGCAATGGAAGGGAGCATACGTCTTACGTCACAAATGGTGGGTGGAGGGCAGAGGGTTTATACACAGAAAAGCGGAGGGGCTGGGTGTGGGGGAGGATTTGTATAGGAAGCTAAGACAAAGTGGTGAACTCGCTGTGGACTGTTCTGCAGTGCTAATCCTGGGTGTCACCTGCTGCTCAAGTGGGGATTCCTGCACAGGCCATGGGCGCCTTGTGTGGCTGTGCCGGCAGCATGGTTTGTCTGCTCGCCTCACATTATGAGAGGCCTGCTCTAGGGCCTTAGAGGAGTTATGCCTTCCCTCGCCCCTGGGAAGAATAAAGAAAAATAAAAGGATATTACTTGCTGAAGAAACACTAGGTGTGCTTCGAAGCCACCAGAAAGCATCACAGAAATATTCGGTTCCTGTCTTGCCTTTTTTCTGCCCCCTAATGAGCTCTTGAGCATCTGCTGAACTCCTGGCCCTGTGGTCAGGAATGAAAGGGGAAGATATGAAACGACATGAATGTTTTCAACAGTAATGGCCAAGGTACCCTTTCCAGAACGAGCCCTTGGTCCAGTGGTGTGCTGGGACATGTTTAACAACCAATTCTCTGGGGGGTAAGGGAGCATGTGGGGAGGGAGTCCGGCTTGGTGGCATTTGTTAATTTCCGTGACGTCAGTGCCCCGACCATGGCTGATTTCAGGCTATCGACATCACATCACTGGACATAGGTTGGGAAGAGATGCTCAGTAGCATGCCCCAATATACGTATTTTCACTGTTTAGATACCCCCAAACTCTTAATAACCTCGAGTACAGGTAATAGCAAAATGTAGTAAAATACCTAGGAAGTGAGGGGTGCCTGGGTGGCTCAGATGGTTAATCGTCTGCCTTCGGCTCAGGTCATGATCCCTGGGTCCTGGGATCGAGCCCTGCGTCGGGCTCCCTGCTCGGTGGGGAGACTGCTTCTTCCCCTCCCTCTGCTGTTCCCCTGCTTGTGCTCTCTCACTCTCTCTGTCAAATAAATAAATAAAATCTTCAAAAAAAATAACTAGGAAGTGATAGATCTTGAGTATTTATTTGATTTTAATGTGAGTTGTTTATAATTTAAGTTTTAATCATTGAATGTGTTGACCAGTTGGTTCACAGAATCCCAGGAGAGTTAATAAGTAGTCCTTTTGGCCCAGCTCCAGCACAAGACTGCCTCGTGCTGTTCATTCTAGCAGGTCCCAGTGGTTCAGCCTTTTTCTCTCTCATCTTT
Organism: Ursus arctos; assembly: GCF_023065955.2. Taxonomy (NCBI): domain Eukaryota; kingdom Metazoa; phylum Chordata; class Mammalia; order Carnivora; family Ursidae; genus Ursus; species Ursus arctos. The sequence goes on along the minus strand of NW_026622808.1, from coordinate 37,642,620 downwards.
AAGAAGCCTCACCCCACGGCAAATGCATTGTCCAGACTTGTATATGGTCAGTCTCTGGATGTGCTTCTGTAACTAAGGCAGAAAGCCTTAGTTGTTCATCTCTGTCTCTGCAGGGTAATCCAGAAAGGCATAACAAACGTTTGATGAGTGAATAAGTGAGCGAACAAGTGAGTGAGTAGCGGCTGGATGCAGGGAGGTCATGAAGGCTATGGAGGTGAATCCTAGGTTCTGGGTGCCACATCTTCATTGTTCTAGATGCTGCTGAATCCTGGCAAGCATCATCTTCGTCACCATCTGTTTAATGGCTGTTTGTATGGCTGGACCATCCTTCCATGGGGACAGGGTCTGTGTCTGGCTTTTCACTGCTGCCACCGTAATATCTGGCACATAGCAAACAATCAATACTTGTTAATTTCGGCTGACTCTACAAAGTTAATGATGCCTTTTTAAATTACAAAAACATATAGCTGACCAGTTTTCCCAGCACCATTTATTGAAGAGACTGTCTTTTTTCCACCAGATGTTTCTTCCTGCTTTATCAAAGATTAGTTGCCCAAAGAGCCGAGGGTCCATCTGTGGGTTCTCTATTCTGTTCCATTGGTCTATGTGTCTGTTTTTGTGCCAGTACCATGCTGTCTTTGTGATCACAGCTTTGTAGTACAGCTCGAAATCCGGCATTGTGATGCCCCCAGCTTTGTTTTTCCTTTTCAACAATTCCTTGGCGATTCAGGGCCTTTTCTGGTTCCACACAAATTTAAGGGCTGTTTGTTCCAGTTCTTTGAAAAATGTCATTGGTATTTTGATCGGAATAGCATTGAAAGTGTAGATTGCTCTGGGTAGCATGGACATTTTAACTATGTTAATTCTTCCGATCCATAAGCATGGAATATTGACTACTCTCTCATACCATACACAAAGATAAACTCTAAGTGGATGAAAGACCTCGATGTGAGACAGGAATCCATCAAAATCCTAGAGGAGAGCATAGGCAGCGACCTCTACGACATCGGCCACAGCAACCTTTTTCATGACACATCTCCAAAGGCAAGAGAAACAAAAGATAAAATGAACTTGTGGGACTTCATCAAGACAAGAAGCTTCTGCACAGCCAAGGAAACAGTCAAAAAACCTAAGAGGCAGCCCACGGAATGGGAGAAGATATTTGCAAACAATACTACAGATAAAAGACTGGTATCCAAGATCTACAAAGAACATCTCAAACTCAATACACGAGAAACAAATAAACAAATCATAAAATGGGCAGAAGATATGAACAGACACTTTTCCAATGAAGACATACAAATGGCTAATAGACACATGAAAAAAATGTTCAAAATCATTAGCCATCAGGGAAATTCAAATCAAGACCACATTGAGATACCACCTTACGTCAGTTAGAATGGCAAAAATTGACAAGGCAAGAAACAGCAATTGTTAGAGAGGATGTGGAGAAAGGGGAACCCTCTTACACTATTGGTGGGAATGCAAGTTGGTACAGCCACTCTGGAAAACAGTGTGGAGGTCCCTTAAAAAGTTAAAAATTGAGCTACCCTATGATCCAGCCATTGCACTACTGGGTATTTACCCCAAAGATACAGACGTAGTGAAGGGAAGGGCCATATGCACCCCAATGTTCATAGCAGCATTGTCCACTATAGCTAAATTGTGGAAGGAGCCAAAATGCCCTTCAACAGACAAATGGATTAAGAAGCTGTGGTCCATATATACAATGGAATATTACTCAGCTATCAAAAAGAACGATTTCTCAACATTTGCTGCAACATGGATGGCACTGGAGGAGATAAGCTAAGTGAAATAAGTCAAGCAGAGAAAGACAATTATCGTATGGTTTCTCTCATCTATGGAACATAAGAACTAGGAAGATCGGTAGGGGAAGAAAGGGATAAAGAAAGGGGGGTAATCAGAAGGGGGAATGAAACATGAGAGGCTATGGACTCTGGGAAACAAACTGAGGGCTTCAGAGGGGAGGGGGGTGGGGGAATGGGATAGGCTGGTGATGGTTAGTAGGGAGGGCACGTATTGCATGGTGCACTGGGTGTTATACGCAACTAATGAATCGTCGAACTTTACATCAAAAAAATAAAAATTAAAAATTAAAAAAAATAAGGTACAAAAACAATACGCAAATGCATACTGTCAGGAAAATATTCTAACATTACAGAAAAGGTTAAACACCTATTTGAGCAGCCCTTAGCCTAAAATATGTTTATTTTGGTAAAGTGACCACAGCAATCAGTAGGATATATATCCTTATAGTTTTTGGAGGGCTTTTTTTTCCCCCATTTACTTACAGATAGATCTATGCGAATATATGGTATTGTCTTGAGACTTCTCCCAGTTTCCTCCAGCGGTTACATCTGCTGTAACTGTACTTCGATAACAAAACCAGGAAATGACGTCGGTAAAATGGGAGGATACGGTTCTACGCCACTCATCACACGTAGATCTGCGGAGCCCCCACTGCAGTCAAGGTACAGAATTATTCCATCAAGAAATTACTCTAATAGTTTCATCACCTATCCCTTTAAAGCCACGCCTCCTCGCCCTCTACTGTTCCCTAATCCCTGCCAACCACCAAGCTTTTCTCCATCGCTATGATTCTGTCATTTGGAGAATGTTGTATCAACAGAATCGCACAGCATTTGATCCTTTTGACTGTGTTTTTTCACTCAGCATAATGCTGTTGAAATTGAGGCTTTGTGCTTTTGACGTACGTGACACTGTGTTGCACGTGCTTTTGAACTGGACAGTGTTTCCCTGACCTTCCCCTTTCAGATCTTCCGACGTATCCGATTCATGCTAACTGTCATCTGACGTTCCACAGACGAGTTTCCTCACACCGTCATTGTTTCCCTGCTGACTGCTGCCCGTGAGTTCTCTGGCTTTCCCTCAAAGTGACTGCTGGCAGGGCGAGACCTTTCCTCAGCCCCTTCGCACCGAGGCCCCTCAGCTGCGAGCTGTGCTCAGCCACTGCCTGGAAGGGAGGAAGAAGGGTGTCAGGGAGAGGGTGCCCCACAGACTTTGTGGAGGAGTCTCCTAGCTGTAAGAAAGTTCTCATGGTTCTCGAGTCTCTCCTGTTTCAATCTTTTGCTAGGAGGTGCCTTTCTTTTCCTAGCATCCAGAAACGTAAATGAGACAGAAGAGGAGGAGAAAAATGGATGAGTGTCTTTCCAATTGCTCACCCTTGTCAGTGGGTAATTCCCATGGCGGTGATTGCTGCCCCCAGTGCTCCAGAAAAACCCCCTGTGCACGCACATGCACACACACACACGTAACACACACACACACACAGACACACAGACACACACAAACACACACAGAATGCCAATAAGCCTTCTTTAGCTGTCTCTGTAGGTAATAAGACCATTTCCTGTGTGGCGAGTAGATGGGGCTTCCCACAAGCACGCGGTGAGGTGCCGACTCTCAGGGCCTTGGGGATAAGGTAACAGAGTGGAAGTGAGACTCGGAGAACCCTCCCGTGAGCCCCACTGAGCCAACATGAGTTACCAGCTCTCAGCTCCGTCCTGAAGGAACCCTATCATGGTTTTCAGGCCAGAAAGCCTTGGCAAGCCTCAAGCCTCAAACTCTAGTACCCAGGCAAGCCTGATCTGTGGACTCCAGGCCCGGGCCTCCCACAAATTCCTTCTCTGCCTCCCCAACCTTCTCTTGCCACGCTCTGGGCCTTTTGGGCAAAGTCTTGGGCCTGTTATCCGTGTCTGGGAAGCTCAGAACTTTATTTAGAGTTTTCTTATTCTTTGGGAGAATAAAATGGAACTCATTTTAATAGACTAAACCAGGAATCTAAACTGAAAGCAGGGGCCATGTAAACAAAACCCTTTTATGTGGTGGCTCCGAATGAGTTTACTTTAACAAAAACAGGACAAGTAAATAAGTGAGGTTTACAAATATAAACTCCAAAGTTGCTGAAGTGTGAGATAAATTGTCTAAGGCCCTTCTGTTTAAATTCTATGGCCTGGCATTTCTCCTTTTGAGTTTCTATCAGAGGGAATCTGGGGAGGAGAGAATGTTCTGTACAAGAGAAAAGAATTTCCCGCGGTGGGGCCAGCCAGGGATCTGATTAGGGGACCTCCTGTAGGGGCCTGTCGGGGTTAGCCCTCCTCCCTTCCAGGGCATGGGGCGATACCTGGCTGGTGATATCACCTGAATGCCCCCACCCTGTGGAGGGGACTTCTAGAAACAGCCTATTCTGTGACCCAAGAGAGCAACACAGTGGTGGAGGGGGAAAAGGAGTGGACCTTTAGAGGAATGACGAGAAAAATTCCGTTAGGTATCATGGTTACTTGAGGGAAATTTCCCTCCATTATCCACCAAGAAGCATAGGGTGTGCCCAGCAGGTGGAATTCATTATGAAGATGCTCGTCCTTGCCAGCGGGATTGGTGACCTGGCATTCAACCACTCTCCCAGGGAAAAAAAATCTAAACATGGCATGAGATTTCATCTGGGTGGTTCTGAGCCAGTCAATTGGATCGGGGAGGGGGGGTAGGGATCACACCAGCATAAGCACTGTGGGAGAAGGCATAGAACGGAGGAGCGGTGGTGAGAGGATTGGTGTGCAGTGGTGTGCTAGGAAGCACTTAACACCTGGCTTTTGGGGTGGGGGGGGGAGAGCCCTAATTGGTGACGTTTCCGGATTTCCATGGTGTCAGTACTCCCCACAACAGGCAGTTAACAATGAGAGGTCACTCAGCTCACAAAACTGAAAAAAAAAAAAGCAACAGTGGGCTCCCCCTCGCTGGTATGAGCTGGCTCAGCATACCAGTGTCTGTATGGTTCAGGAAGATGGTCTGAAAAGATTGGGATAGGAGGCAATGGGGGAAGAGAAATGTCTGAATCATTTCCCTGATGATTTAGAGTGCCCCACGTTTCATTTTTTGTGATACTTAGAATATTTGTCCAGCGTCTGCCCGCCCTTCTAGACTCGCTGGCAGGACTGCAACTCTCCGGGTTATTGATGCATTATACTACCTACCGCAGCGCCTGGCACGTGCAAGGGGCTCCATGCATTTTTTTGATTGGTCCAAAAGTCTGTTGAACGCTATAACTAATAGTAAGAGCACCTACTATGTGCAAAGCACTGGACTGAGCTCTTGACAGGCAACATCTGATTCTATCTTCAGAGCAAGCTTCTCAGAATATGACAGTGCATCCCACGGAGGCTTGTTTAGAGATTAGCTTATCTAGCTGTACCTCAGATCTTGCCCAGGAATCTTCCTTTAAACAAGCTTCCAGATGGTTTTTTTTTTTTTTAAAGATTTTTTATTTATTTATGTGACAGAGAGACAGCCAGCGAGAGAGGGAACACAAGCAGGGGGAGTGGGAGAGGAAGAAGCAGGCTCCCAGCGGAGGAGCCTGATGTGGGACTCGATCCCGGAACGCCAGGATCACGCCCTGAGCCGAAGGCAGACGCTTAATGACTGCGCTACCCAGGCTCCCCTCCAGATGGGTTTTATACAAACTCAAATTTTGGAACGACTTCCTGATGGCGTGGATCTTATTTTTCCTATTTTTAGGTGAGGGAACAGAGGCTGGTTTCAGTAGTTTCAGTAGCTTTCCCAAGGTTCCACGTGACGTAACCGGCAGGTCCAGCACACCAAACTGGGTCTACCAGGTGCCAGAACTAACCAGGAGGCTAGTTGGGCTCCCACAAAATAAGACTGAATTACTGAATGAATGAATGAGTGAATGAATGACAGATCTCTCCACCGAGTGTTCAGCGTGGAATTCAAGAGATGAGAGCAGAGGTAGAGACAAAGCCAATAGGAGTCAATTGCGTTAGTTTTGGGGTGAGGTGAGGAGGCCAGGCTGAGAGTGGAGAGAGTGGACATAGATCGTAGGACCTTGTGAAGATGGTTGAATGTTTTACTGTGGGTCTGGAACTGCTTGAGTTTTATATCATAGCCTCATTTAATCTGCATAGCAACCAACAGGAGACATGCCGACATCCATGTTTTACAAGGTGAGACTCGGGAAGAACAAGCTACTGAGTTCACCGTTAGGAAGCAGAACAGCCGAGGTTGAAATGCTAATTTTTCTGAGTCTGTGCTCCTTGGACCCTGATAAACTGGGATGCAAACCTATGCGGTGTAACTATAAAGGGGAAGATGAAAGCCATCCGGGGCGGGGGGAGCGCTTGGAGGCAAGTCATAGGTAGCAGGCCTCCTGCGGGTCCCCGCGAGGCGAGCTTTGGCAATGATTAGAAGAAACACAGTGGAGGTCCACCAGTTGTCACAACCCTGAGAAACATAAGCCTGTGTCTGTCTGGTTCCTGGAAAATGTCACTGTGGTTGGGGCATTCCCAGCGCTTGTGGGGACAGATAACTATCTGCTGGCAAAATGATTTTCTTGAGGCTCTTCAGTAGCCCGGTTCCTGCATTCTGTCTTCTCGGGGCCATATCCAGGTCCAGCGAAGCTACAGGCACCTCTTCTTGGAACTCAGACTATTTCTTTGGAGATAAGTTATCAGCAGTGATTAAAACTTCAGAATGCAAAAGAAGGTGGCTTCTAAAGAATGTTCTGTCATCTTTTCCTCTTCTTTTTTGTCATCTTCCCCACTCAGAGCTTTGCACAGTGCTAATGACAAAGCTATGAAGATAAATGTCATGCTGGCTAGAAGAGGCACGGATTTGCCTGTGGGGGGGGGGATGGAGTTGGAGAGTGCATCCTGCCAGGAAGACGGCCCTCCTGGGAATCATTATTGACTCCGAGTTTGGAAGCAACATGACACAATGCAATTAACAGACAGATCGGTGTCTGCACAGAGGCTTTCTTTAGAGAATGTCTGGGAGTTTTTGGGTGGGAAGAAGGTAGGACATGATACTGAGGGTAAGACATCAACTAAATGCCTTTGCCAAGTACATGCTTTTCATTGACCTGCTTTGTGATCTTCCTTCCTAAAGCATAGAAGTATGGGGGAACTGGGCGGCTTTCCTGGATCACCTTTGGGATTATAAAGTAGTATAATCTTTCCGAAGGTCATGTTGGTAAAATGTCACAATCTTTGATTATTGTCTGCCGTAAACCGCTAGCACTTTGGAGTTGTTACTGCAGCATAATTTATACCCATCCTGACTAAACTGCTGGGTAGTAATTTACGTTGAGGCGAAAGTTACTTGCACCCTACAAGAGAACCCTATGCACCTCTAAAATAAGGAGATAGCTGCTCCTTTATTGATACGTAAGGCTCTCCAAAATATATTTTTAAGTAGAAAAGGCATGACACCAAATAGCAAGCATGGCACGATCCCGGTTTGGTAAAGCTAGACATGTAAGCTGTCAGGGGCCGTCGACATCGGAACACTGGGCTGCGTCTTACTCATCTTTCCCTCTTGTGGCATTTCTAACAGGCGTTGTCTCCGTGGCAGTCCCAGGGCCCTGATTCTTAGGTGGACTGCTTCATGATTCCAGTTTCTCAGCAGCTCCCATTTGCACAACACCATAAACACACGGGAAGCCAAAGCCTATAAAAGTCTGATCTTTGCTCTTGCCTCATGTCACACATCATCTGTGGATTCCCAGCACCAGAAAGATCTCACCGGGTGCTGAGTTGTGTGACAAGTACTTTGTTGATGCATTTGGGAAGACGCCCCCCTCCCCACCCCGCCAGCTCTCTGTGTGGCTCATTTTCACTCTGCCATTGGTCACAATGCATGGTTGCTCCCGGTGTGTGACAAGACATTTTCTGTGTTTGACTACTTCACACAACCCTGTTTCACGCTGTACTCCAAGACCGCCACTGCCAGCCAGAAAGTGAAAACTTAACTCCGTCTCCGGCAACCTCACTGCTTCCTACTGGTAAGGATTGCTGACGTAACCGCCGTGTGGTTTTACGTGGCTTTCCCAGCCCTTAGGCAAAATGTGGGGTGGCTCCATCAGCATCTGCTTGTGCAGCCAAGCATCTAGTCATCAGTAAAGGTGGGTCTCCCTATACTTTGGAAGACTTGCATGAATACTACTTAGTACTAAGACTGCTATGGCTAATAACAGGAGCAGGCTGGTTATGTCACTTACTGAGCGTTGACTGAGCCGGGCCCCATGCTAAGCACTTGCTGTGCACTGTCACATTTAACCCTCGCCATAGATATCTCTTTGAGGTAGTATGATGATAAACGGCACTTCACAGGTGGAGAGGCTGAGTTAAGATGGAACGTCAATGGGCCAGGCTCCCGGAGTCTGCAAGGGGTCATGCTGCCATTACAATCCAGATTTCCCCAACTCCAGACTTTGAGGCAGAATTTCTCACTCTTGGCCCATGGCTTGGTAATGGTGCAGCACGTGTTGAAGATGGCCCTCGCTCCTCCTGCGACCTCCCAATGAGTCCTGAGTCTGGCTCTGAGCCAGTGAAGGGAATGGGAGAGAAGAGATTGAGCCCATCGGTGCACACACCAACCTCAGCATTGCTCCCCATTGGTACCTCCCAAAATGAAACCAAGCAGAGCCTGCCTGGCTGCTTCCATCACTCCATTGATTAAACCCATCTTCAGCCATGCCACCTAGGTACTCCATGTTATTCCACTGGATGGCTTCCGCATGGAAGGCCTGGGGGCCCATTCTTCCTCTCTGGAATAAGTGCTTTCCTTCTCCCAAGAGGCTGCCAAATGAAATGGGGTGGGGGGAATGCCAGCGACCTCACAGCCCTGCAGGAAATTGGCCCAGTACTCTTTGACCTGAAGTTTCCTGTGTGTAAAGAACAAAGGAAACCATGATTTCAGCTAATTCCACCTTCCCTCTAGCTTTGCTATCTCCCCTATGAGGCCACTTATGCAGTCCAGTTGGAACATCCCTGGTCTTTGTCCCACCAGCGAAGTTAGAAAAATAGCTTTAGGACCAGACCTAAACACCTTATGGTAGCTGATGGGGTCCTTCATAACATGGCCTGTGTGTTCGACTCTTGCGATTTCCACCACCAATGTATCATCCCTTCTGCTGAACCACTGTCCATTCCATCAACATACCATATCCTCCCCAACCTCTGAACCTTTGGCTGTGTCATTTCCCTTCCATCTGGAACAGTTCCCTCCTGTGTCAAAACTTCACACAGACCTCTTCACTGGGTGAACTGAGCTCATCCCTAATGACTAAGATGCATCGCACTTCCTACGGGAAGCCTTGGCTCACTACTTTCCTCTCCAACACGCTTGCCTGGGAGACATGCACTTCCACCCCACGTGCCCAGCTCCTCTGTACTTTGTACTGAAATTAGAGGGCTTATCACACCATCTGACAATCTGACCCTTCTCTGATGCTCCCTGACCTTTTGATTCTTCCAAGTATATCCATACAAATTTGGGAAAGGAGTCTTTTTGCGAGAGGAATGCTCTCCTCTCATGCCTCCCAACTCCTAGACTACCTGACTTTTCTAGGAGGCCCCTGGATTGCTGGCAAGCTCTGGTGGTTTTCTATTGTCTGTGGTACGCGAGTGGAGGAATACTTTTAAATAAAGGTTTGTTTGGTGCAGGTTGATTGCGCAATGGAAGGCCTAACTTGGGATCCTGGACTGTAATTTCCTTTTTTGTTGTTTTCCATCCCCTGAAATGTATAAATACTTCAGTAAAGCTTCCTCATTGTCCGGGGGAGGGGGAAGGAGGGAAAGAAAGAGGAGCGGGAATACAGATTACATGTCTGTCGGATTCACTGTGTACGGCCAGCACCTCTCGTGGACAGCAAGTGATGGACGGCGCGGTAAAAGGGAGGCGTTCAGCTGGACAGGTAACTGAGCCGTCATCAACATTCACAGACATTTCGGTTCTGCGGTGTTATCTCTGCCACTTCCCTCCCCTGCAGGGGAGATTTCTGCCCCTACCAGCCACGGCAAAAACTCACACGTTGGTTATCACTAGGCTTGTATTTTCTGATACTGATTTTTCCTCCCCATTCTTGCTGATGAAAACTGTTTTGCTTTTCTCCTGGGTTTCCAGCTTCCCTACTCCCACATCAGCTCTGCCCAGTGCCCGCACCCCCCTCCCCATGTCCTCTCTCTTGCCACCTTTCCTGCTTTTATGTGAATGCATCACTTTTGGCAAAAGCAGTGCTCCTTCCGGCCATGCCCACGTTCCCATCACGCTGAAGCTCCCTTTGCATGTGTCACAGACACGGAGTCATTGAACACACCCCTGTCCTTGGCCCCCCATCTTACACAAGGTCCAGGCCCCTGATGAACCGGTGGACCACCCCAGAATCCTCTCGGATGGCCTCGCGGGCCCTGCTCCACTGGGAAGGACGACACAAAGAAGGCATTATCCAGTCTTTGTCTGCGTCCATTGCTCCCACCATATTGCTGCTGTTGCCATAAGGACCAGCTAAGAAATGTTTATATTAATTCAGATGCTTGTTGGGGGTGGGTGTGCAAAACCAAACAACACACGCTGTGGAAAAGTTGCAGGTGTGCTGTGTGAAGAGGATTAACTCTGCTGTGTACAGCCTTGTTTCTGTGGTGACCACATGCACTGCTCTCCTTGGAAACGCCTGGATTTGGTTGGATTTGCTGTGCTGGGTTTGTCAGAGTGTGGGTCCTTTCTGGAAAGGTCAGGGTGTCTGTCCTTCAGTGTGTCTTTGTGCCTCTGTTTCTCTCTCTCTCTGCCTCTGTTTCTCTCCCCTTCATTCACACACGGCCACACCCAGACTCAACACACACGCACCCACACACAGAGTTATTTTTAAGGACAGTTTCCCCTCTTAGGGAGACATAAACGCATAGCCCCTCTGTGATGAGGAAGCCGCATCGGCAGAGCCTGCTGGACGCTCTGTGCTACGCCAGCAGTTAATGGAACCCGAGTGGACAAGTATTTGAGCTTGATTATGGGCCGAGGCATTTTCACAGAGAAGCTCGGAGAGCTCCTGGGATTCTCTTCAGTGGCGCGCGGCCCTGGAGCGTGGCCACTGGGGAGTTGGGGCCACCTCTGGGCCAATCTGCTCACTCCTTAGGTTGCCCTACCAATGCCCCGAGCAAGGTCTGGTCCCTGCCGGGTGACCCGGCCCAGGTGGCACCCCACCCATGGCATCCGGCCGCATTTACGAGTCTGCGTTCACCTGTCTTCTCACCCTGGGGAGAGCTGGATGGGGTCATGGGGTGTGCCCCGTGAGGACAGGGTGTCTGAGTGTGCCTGGGTGTATGTGCCCTCGTGTCAGTGAGGAACTGAGGTGCTCTGGCCGGAATAGCTCTACAATCTGGCAAGTTTTATCCCAGCCAGGTGTAAACGTTTGCCCTTGGCCAAGCCCACACGATGTCTCTTCTTTTAACCAGGATGTTCCCTCCCCACTTGGTAAGACTGAGAAAAGAGCCCCAGTGTTCCAAAGGTGGGGCTGAGGGTCTTCGGGTCCTGCTTCTCCCACCTCCCAGAGAGGGAACTGTCAGCCCTCCAACCTCTCGTTGGGGGGCCTTCAAAGGGCTGAGGCCTGAGGGCCCTGTTCCCTCGTCCAAAGTGTCCACGCACGGGAGCCTAACAGCCGGATGGTGGTGGACCCTCGGCCACAATGACCCACTATTCTATCCGAGGCCCCCAGAAAGGCAAAGCAGGAGCAGAGCAAAGGCAGCCCCTCTGTGGGAAGATGAAAGCCCACTCCCTTGTCACCCTGACTGCACCTCCTGTCTTCACAGTACGGGTCACACGGTGGGGGTTCAGTCCTTTGATGCGGCCGGTGGCACAAAGAACATTGTTCGGGGCTCACGGAGGCAGATCCGGGGCCAAGACCCCTCTAGCACGAGAGCCTGGGAATAAGAAAATGCCAGAACCTAGGAGAGCCCCTTCAGTAGTTTGCCTCTCTCCAGGACCACAGAGAACATTCGGGCCTCTCCTCCTGAGAAATAGAGCTGTGCCCTTTCTTCCATCCCGTGATGGATGCAGCCCTCAGCCGTGGCCGGGGAGGACCAGGGGAGCAGGGTTAACCTTCTGAGTCCCCAGCCCTGTCTCCATTCCTCTGTCTCCCGCTCCCTGAAACTGAACTCTGCTGAGTGTGTGACCTGAGTTCTGAGAAGTCTGTGTCTTTGGCCTTTATCTGTACACAGATCCTTCCCAACCACCCACTTTCCCTCTAGCCGTGAAGCGGGTCTCTGAGCCGAGTCTTCGTTTACCCTCGTGCCCTGTCGGGTAAATGGGTCCTTCCAGAACTCTCCAGAGGTACTGGTGCCCCTCATCTCTTCTCGAAGGGCTGATTATAATTATTTTTTTCACATGATCCTGCTAACCTCCATCCCTTGGATCCTTAGGCACCACGAACTGCCTCTGTTCCAACCAACCCACTCTACCAACCAGAATTTGCTCCTTCTTCTCAAAGCCAGAGTGTGTTTAATGATCACATACGGGGCTTTTGAAATGATCTCCAGACAGGCTGTGATTCCACATGTCTGGCGGGGCCTGGGAATCTCCTGTCCATCGGGCCCTTCAGTGATTCTCTGTCCGTGGTCACCAGATCCTGTCTGTGCTGCTTAGTAGCTGTGTGATCTCAGGAGAGTTACTCGAATGATCTCAAAGTCAATTTCCCTTCTGGAAGCATCTTGAAAGTCATAATACCTCTCTTCAAGGATTGTCACAAGCATGACATGATTCGATGTGTATGAAACCGTTAGTGTGGTACCTAGCACCTAGCACCTAGTAAACGCTAAACAAATGTCCCAGGCCGTCGTTATGACTATCACAGCAACTGTTTGGATGAGCAGATCCTCTGATGACTTCCTCTCAGCCCTAGATCACCCTAATCTGAAAACCCACTCCCTCTGGTTCTTAGCATCTCTACTTTTTCTGCTTCTGTAGTGTCTCCTCCTTCCTAAAATGGGTTTGCTACCTGTTCTTTTCCAGCAAGTTCATTGTAAATCTCTCTGCTCCCTCTCTAAAAGGTTTATCTTCCTTGAGCCCTTTCAAGAACATAGTTTGGCTTTTGCAATGAAGTTTTCATTAGGGGCACAGACTGTGCCCCTAACACAAACACAGAAACACGAGACTAACAAAGAACTATAGGCCTAACAACCTTTCAGCCTCCCTCACCTGAGGCCAGGCCCTTGACTCAAGGCATTTTCACATTTCCCTGGCATCTACCACTTTGCTCCAGCCCTGTCCCTTGCAGCGTATGACCACCTCCACGGTTACCTAAATTAGGAAGCAAACTGGAATAGCTTAAGAGACTTGAGGACATCCCCAAATTCCAAAGCTCCCTATATGCCAGCGCCCTCCTGCTGGGATCTGTCCATCTGTTGGCTTCTAGGGGGAGATATTGGCTTTTCCACCCTAGGAAGGTGCCCAGCAGCTGCTGTCGGTGGTCCCACTGTCCAGGCCTACAACTGGGAAGGTTGGGAAGGGCCCCCTCTCATTGTCCAGCAGCTTCCGCATGGGCGAGGCCAATGATGTGGACCTTCACACTTACACACCTTCTCTCATTCAGTTCCTCAGTCCTTTGTTCCTGGCAACTGAGCTCTTTCTCTCCTTCCGTTGAAAAGCCAACATCAGTACTTGGGTTTTTAGCCTTTTCCAGTAAAACGTTGTTTGTCCTTTCAGAGCGGCCGTCTTCAGGGAGAGGGTGTTTTCCCCAGAGCTCACACTAACTCTCTAGGACACTGTATTGGGTTTGGAGACCGAAGATTCCAGAAGATAGGGTTGGTTCTCCTTGCTTTGCTCTCTGTGGTTATATGTAGCCCCCTCCCCATCCCACCCTCGTCCCCCTTCATCCTCCCACTTTGCCTTTCACGCTCAATGCCAGTAATGTCTTCATGGACTTGTTACTTTCCTGCATGATTATAATGATTTATTTGTGTACTCACTTCATGTTTCTCTCCCCTCAGTGAGCTGTGAACTCCACGGGAACTTTTACCACATCTGGGGTTTTTTTTGCTGCTATTTTATTATACAGAATGGGGCATGATACATGGCAGGAGGTCATTAATTTTGAATAGTAAATGAATGAAAGAAGAAAGCGAGCAGGACTAGACATCTATGAATTCCCTGGCCGAATACCATGTTTAATATCGTCACTAATATCCCAATATCCATTTCCTAGAGGGATTTTGTGCAAACAACATCCCAGAATGAACTGTGAGAAGACCAGAGTCTTCCCAGCTGGATATACCAACTTTGTCTTACAGGAAACACACACACACACACACACACACACACACACACAAACTCAAAACAGTGTGTTCAGGGGCAGAGCAGGTAGGATTGGAGGGACACCAAGAAATATCTCTGACCCTCAGGGTAACTGCCTAACCTTTCAATTCAGAGCAAGAGAGAACCTCATCAGGAAGAAGTGTTGACTTGGTTTCTGCCGAGGGACAAGACGTGGAGAGCAGGTCTGAGAGTGGGATGTTTTGGTGAGCCAGATTTTCAGAGCTCATGAGTGGAAGACCAGAGGGCAGTGTGTCACAGGGTAGGGGCTGAAAAGGTGCATGCAGAGATGGAGTGCACAGCCTGTATGACAGATACGCCCCTTACGTTTTCTTGCTAATGTCTGAGTTTATATTCCAGGCAAGAAAGGGGCCCACAACCAGACCCTGGCTTGGGTCCAGAAGCCAGTTGGGCACAGGCTCTGACTGTGGGAAATGGGGCAAAGGGGAATCCCAGACATAGCCTGGAGAACTGAGGGATGGTGCTGGATTACGTTCTAGGGATGCGGGGAGAGCACAGGAACAGCCCAGACCCTGGGGGTCAGCTGCGGGGTGTGGGCTCCATCCTGTGAGATAGAGCCCCGGGTCGGGGAAGGCTGGGAGGAGGCATTCCCTGAGGCCTTGGATGGAGGGGTCAGTTTATGGGGCGCCTGTGGCTTCGCCTGTGGGTGGAGAGGGAGCTGTTAATGGCACTGAGCTGATTTGGACAAATAAAGATTCCTTTCTGAGGCTCCTTGTACGTTCGTCCTCCCTGGCAAGATTGCCTCCCCCTGGGGGAACTCCTCCTTGCCCCATGGTGACCAGTGCATAATTCCAAGTACGGAAAGCACTTGGTGGGGAGGTGGGCACCCCGTGGGTTCTGAGGCCCTCCTTTCCGGATCCCTCCTCAGCCCCAGGGTCCACCCCGAGACACGTCTCCAGGCGCGGAGATAAGTCACCCGAAAACATTCAGCTGGGCCCAGTGGTTGTGGAAAACTCCACGGCGGTTTCAGCCTTGACAGGGAGAGACACATTGGCCAGTGTGTGCAGCCCCGAGATCCCTGTTTTACAAGAGAGCTGGGCCGGGCCGAGAGGGCCTCCGTGTTTTTCATATTTCGCCTCTCCCACGCTCGTGGCCTGGTGGGCGGCTTTCACTTGAAAGTTCGGAAACATTCCAGCCCTCGCCCGCTAGTGTGACTCCTGATACGCCTCATAAACTATTCATAAAACAAAACGATCCCAGCCCGAGTTGCTTCCCCGTCTTCCTCCTCCTCCAGGTTTATTTTCCCCAGCCTGTTCTGCCCCCTCCACCTTCCTGGTTAACCCTTGGGGGCCTCACTCAGCGAGGCATTGCGGGCTGATGCGGAGAATGGGGACACGGCTCCCCACGCCTTCAGGGAAGCCTTGGACTTCCCCTTCCCGTCAGTCACCTCGACCCATGGGACCTTTGTCCCTCCATGCAAGCCCTGACTGGGCCCTGCCCTCCCGTTCTGCGCATCAGGGGGCATCCGGAAGGCTGGGGAGCAAGCTTGCCCTCTGCTGTGCCCCCTTGGGAGGAGGCGGTCGGCTGTGCTGCGCTGGGCGGCCCCACGTTCTTCTGCCCACAGACAAAGGGCGCGACTTCTAGAGAAAGCCACGGGCGGTGACTCATGGGACTAGAGATGAAGATGGCCATTGGTGCCTTCTCCCTTTACCCAACCGTCCGCTCGGTGAGTGGGAGACTTTGCAGCGGACTTGGGTTCAAAGCCTGGTTTTGCCACTTCCTTGCTGGATGGCCTCCCAAAGTTTTAGCTTCCTGTCTGTCTATCCATCCATCCATCCATCCATCCATCCGGTAATTAATGAGCACCTACTGTGTGCCAGGCCCTGTTGTAGGCACTGAGGACTTAGAAGTAAAGAAGCGGAGGAGTTTCTGTCCTCGCGGAGCTGCTCTTCTAATGAACCAGGGAGAGTAAGAGGACCCGCGTCATGAATAGAAGTGTAAACTATCTATTAGTCGGAGCCGCAAGGAATCGCCTTTTTGGGGGCGGCTGTTCGAGTTTCGTTACTTCGTGCGGACCAGGTTGATAGCAAAGCACCTTCCACACGGTGGGTCCTCACCGAAGGGGCGGGAGACAAGCATCTCGTGCACAAAGAGGACAAAACCGTCTCACAAATGTCTAGTGCGTTTGATGAAAAATGCAGTTGAAATCACGTATTATTTACAGCTCATGTTTTTTTATTAAGTGTTATGAGCCCATGAAGTCTTGCGAAGCAGCTGACAGGAAGCAGCTTGTTGAGTTTTACCAGTGTTTTAATGCTCCCGTCCGCCAGACCGTATGACCAATAGTTCCAAATATGCTGATCCTTTTCTTGAGTAAATCAGCAGAGCTTAAAACAGACTTTGCATTATTCAAAGCATCCGTAGGGGAAGGGGGGTGAGGAGGAAGACCCTCTGTTAAACATCTATGTCTCACTGCCGAGTCACAAACGCAGCCCATCTTTACTGAAACCTCTCCGGGTGGCTGAAATACATTTCATACAATGAGTCTATTTTTTCCCCTCCAGAAAATATACAAAAGCAGGTGTCTAGACTTCCTGGTGTGTTAAAAAAAGAAAAAAAAACCCTCAGTTTTTAATGTTTACTTGTTTTCATGTGCAGTTAGGGTCGTTAAGAAAATATGGACGAAACTTCCCGGGGATTCACGTTTCCGTGGGGTTTGGCTTTCCAGGACATTAAGGCAGTCACCAACCCAACTGCTGCTCCCATGACTCAGTGGTTGAGAGCAAGGGTCCTACAAGCAGAGGACCTGACTTTGCATCTTGACTCTCATACTTTCTAGGAGTATGACTGTGGGCAAGGGGTGGGGAAATAAGACTCTGCTTCTTTAGAGAAATTGCAAATTCTCAAGGCAAACACACATGTAAGAAGAAGAATAAAATGAGAGAGAGTGATGGATTAATCTATTCTCCCACTTTGAGCTGACTTAACCTTAGAAGGGCATTTATTGGCTTATAGAGTTCGGAAGACTAAGAGTAGTCTAACTTCGGTCATGACTGGATGCTGGTGCTCAAAGTGGCTAGGAATCCATCATAATCCCTCGGCTCTGTTTACCACTGCCTTGGTCTCTTTCTCAAGCAATGTGTCCCCTGTGATGGCATAGATGATCCCAAACAGGTCTAGGCTCACCCCCTAGCTTCACAACCCAGCATAAAACATCCTAGGATTGATCTCATTGGCGTGGCTTGGGTCGTGTGCCCATCTATGCATCAGTCACTGCAGTTTGGGGGCCAGAATGCTCTTACTGGCCAGATGTGTGCAGGTCCACGGAGAGCGAGAAGGAAAGGGACACATGGAGACCAGAGAAAATATGGTTTCCTCAAGGAGAAGTGGTGTTCTCTTCCCAGAAAGGGGGTACTAGATGCCAGGAATGGAATGATAGATTTCTGCTGCAGGATGGCTTTGGGAAGAGGTTACGTGTGTGCTCCATGCCAAGATGCTGCAAGTGAGGAAACACAGAACTGAGAGCTGGCACAGGACCCGGGAAGCTCTGAATGCAGTTTTAGTCTGCAGCAAACAGTGGTAGGTTCATGGTAAACTAGAGTAAGAAAGGGAGGAGAGGAGTCCAGTGAAGGGAAAGGAAAACAAAAGCAAGGAGAAAGTGAGCTGAGAGAATGGGGAAGGGTTAAAAATAGTGAAGGGTGAAAGCACACCAGAGAAAGAAGAGATGGGGAGGAAAAGAGAGAGGGAGAGAGAATGCCCGAGAGCGAGCGAGCAGAATCTGAATTGTTTGTCATGATAATTTGGTTCTGATCTTTTGGTTTCTCCAGTTCATGACTGTTCCCAGATCCTTGCAAGTCTTTCCACCAGCTTCCACGACTCTAGAATAGGCACTAAAATACCTGTCCTGTCTGTCACTTAGGGCTGCCATTTCAAACGATCTAAGAGATATGAATTGCCCTTTAAAAGTATTATGTAAGTATGAGGTGTGTGATGATTTGTGGGAGAGAGAACGCTTCCAGATAAGACCCCACACATAGCACTGTACCTCCAATGCATGGGTCCTACCCTGCTTATAAAGGGGTTGTTCTTGGAAGACATTGGGATTAGGCTTTAAAATATCATACTTCCTAATTTTCCCCTAGTTAGGTAGTAGATAGGGCTCCAGTCATGTGCCTGGAGGTGTAACTCCATGAATTTTTACTGATGTGTGGGTATAATTTTCTTACACCTGCATGATTACATACAGAACAAAATACACGATGTTTCCAGCACCCTGGATTGTTCCTTTGGGCCTACTCCCGCTCAGCGCTATTCCTACTAACATAGTACCTCTTGGAGCTCTGTCACCATGGATCAGTTTGGCTTGACCTTGAACTTCACACAAATGGAGTCACATGGTATGCACTCTTTTGTGTTTAGTTTTGGCCAACACAGTGTCTTTGAGATTGACCCATGTTTGTGTATCAGAATGCGTTCTTTTTGGGGCGCCTGGGTGGCACAGAGGTTAAGCGTCTGCCTTCTGCTCAGGGCGTGATCCTGGTGTTCTGGGATCGAGCCCCACATCAGGCTCCTCCACTATGAGCCTGCTTCTCCTTCTCCCACTCCCCCTGCCTGTGTTCCCTCTCTCGCTGGCTGTCTCTATCTCTGTCAAATAAATAAATAAAATCTTAAAAAAAAAAAAAAGAATGCGTTCTTTTTTTATCGCTATGTAGCATTCTGTTGTATGAATATAGGGCTATTTATCCATTCTCCTGTTGATAGATATTTAAACTGTCTCCAGTTTGGGGCAGTTATGATTAAAGCAGTTGTGAGTATTCTTGTATATGTCCTTTGGCGGACATAAGTTTTTATTTCTCTTGCATGTCTACTCAGGAGTGGAATTGTCAAGTCCTAGGTTAGATTTACATTTACTAGGAATAGCTAAATATTTTTTTCCCTAAACCAGGTTATCAGTTTATGCTTCACCAGCATTGTATGAGTTTTACTTGTTCTGTACCATCACTAACACTTTGTATTTCCAGGCTTTTATCTTTTACCATTCTTGTAGGTTGGTAGGAATATATCTCCTAGGGGTTTTATTTTGCATTTCCCTAAAGAGTAATGATGTTGAACTCCATTTAGTATGCTTATTGGCCATTTGAATGTCGTTTTCTGTGAAGTCCCTGTTCAACTGTTGCCCATTTTTTTTTCCTATTATGTTTCTGGAATTTTTCTTATTGATTTGTAGGTGTTATTTCTATATTCTGGATAGAAGTCCTCTGTTAGGTTTCTATATTTTGTATATATTTCCCAGTTTCTTCACTGTTTTGATGGTGTCTTTTGATAAACAAAGGTTCTCATTTCAAGGAAATCCAGATTATCAATGTTTTTATTTTACAGTTAGTGCTTTTTGGGATTAGCTTAAGAAATCTTTGCCTATTCTAACAATTTATTTCATAACTTGCTGTCTTGCTGCCTCCCAGCACCATCACAACTAGAATAAAAAATAGTTTCCTGAAACTCAGTGGATTCTAACATAGGCCCAGGCACTTTGGAGGTCTTCAGGACTAATTATTAGAAAAAATTACATTGAGAGACGATGAGAGAGGGGCATGCCCACTGGCAGAGTGGAATAGGAGTCCATCAGTCCAGACACACGAGACTTGCTGTGAATGGAGCTGGCTGGCCTCAGAGATGACTGGAACCAGGGACACCTGGAGCTACATGAGTCTTTTTTTTTTTTCCACTTTGTGTGTTGACTTCCTCTTTCAGGCAATTTGGGGGAAGGAGGGATGGGAAGATATGGTGCTTATTTTCCTGCATTAACATCCTAACAGGTCTATGAGCAAGGAGGAAACCCTGGGCCACGTCTCTAGCCTGACTTGGGTCATGTGGTTGGAATGGTGGTATAATATGATTGGCTTAGCCTGAGTCATCGGCTCAGTCTGTGGCCAAGGAGGTAGATTCTGTTACCAGAGGAAGGGGTAACGGGGAGCTCGAAGGGCTGGTGGAGCTGCCAACAAAGAGAAGCTCAGTTCAGCCATTGAAATGGGGGAGTTATCCCACTTTTCTTTTTTCTCTTCTCTTCTCCTTTCTTTTCTTTTAAGATTTTATTTATTTGACAGAGGGAGAGAGAGAGAGTGAGTGTGCAAAAGCATGGGGAGTGGCAGGCAGAGGCAGAGGGAGAAGCAGGCTCCCCGCTGAGCAGGGAGCCCCATGTGGGGCTTGATCCCAGGACCCTGGGATCATGACCTGAACCGAAGGCAGATTTTTTTTTTTTTAAGATTTTATTTATTTATTCGACAGAGATAGAGACAGCCAGCGAGAGAGGTAACACAAGCAGGGGGAGTGGGAGAGGAAGAAGCAGGCTCATAGTGGAAGAGCCTGATGTGGGGCTCGATCCCGTAACGCTGGGATCACGCCCTGAGCCGAAGGCAGATGCTTAACCGCTGTGCCACCCAGGCGCCCCCAGACTTTGTTTTTAATTGACCAACGACATAGGTTTCTGAGCAAAGTCTCAGATTTTCCTTAGAATGACCTGTCCACCCCTTCATCTGTCCTTCCACCCAGATAGTTATATCCTGTTTGGTCCTTTAAATTATTTGTGGCTTAAGACATAAACACATACAAGGTGATAATGATAAAATTGAAGCAAAAATAGGGAATCAGGTCCAGGAATAATATGAAGAGACATAGAATGGTGATGGTAAGAGTATAAGAGAGTGTGAATTCCTCAAAGACAAAGAAGGTCTGTTTATTATTATTATTATTATTATTATTATTATTATTATTTTTGTGATGTTCAGTTGGCCACTATATAGCACATCTTTAGTTTTTGATGTAGTGTTCAATGATTCATTAGTTACATATAACACCCAGTGATATCGGAGAAGGTCTGTTTTCATTTCAATTCCAAGGCAGAGCTTGGTGCCATGTGGGAATTGAGAATTTATTTCCAAATGAAAAAAATCAAAATAACTATAATCTAATATCTCCTTTTATCCTAGGTAGTTTGCATGTATTGTTTTTCTTAATATTGTTTCTGATATTTTATTTAGGGAGATCATCAAATATACAGAAATAGTGACCATCTCATACTCAGCAACTCGGATCGACAACTGCGAAGCGTGGCATGTTTGATTTGGTGTATTTCTATTACACACGTCATTTTAAATCATTCCACTAATTTGTTGTGAGGCAGAGACTAGCATTCCCATTTTCCATATAAAGACATAGAGACTCGGCAAGAAGCTCACATTGCTATATGCAATATTGCCTCCAACTGTATGAGCAAACCTGGATTCCACCTAGTGGTCCTCTCGCCACATCTGTCCCGTGGCTCCATCTGTCCCCTCCCTCATATTCCATCCTCATCTTCTTAGAAGAGAGATTCGGGTCCTGGAATGTTCTGGAGTCTAGCAAAAGGCCAGCACTCTGACCCTTTATTATCAGCGTCACAATGCAGAAGGACTGCAAGCTAGTTTAAGCCCGGAGGTAATTTTTCTGCCTCTTCTAGTGCCTCTCACACAGCAGGTCCTGTAAAAGTTTGTATGCTGGATTGACCAAATCTGGCCAGACTGGACTACTGGGGAGGTGAGGTGGAAGTCCGGATTTGAATCCCCACTGCATGTCTGTTGACCTCCTACCCTGTCTCAGACACCATGACATGTGCCCCATCGCCTGAATCTTTGTTCAGGACTTGGTTTTATGGCACCTCCTTGAATGGCCCACACTTCCCTCTTATCAGTCAGTACTTCCACCTCTCTTTATTTTTGTCACAACTTGAGATATTATATGTGTGTGTGTGTGTGTGTGTGTATTTTTTGGTCTACCTGTTTATTTTGTCTCCCCCTCATACCCCCCACCCCAACCTCATACACTATAAAGTACATGCTGGAGGAGGAACTTCACCTGTCTACCCCAAATGCCTGGAGCAGAATCCAGAAATAATAGGTGTTTAATAAGTATTTGTTGAGTGAGCAACTGAATTGCTTACATTTTTTTAAACCTGTAACATGGACACGACTCTTCTACTAAGCCTTTATTATTTGCTAGGTACTAGGCATTTCCTATTTGCTACATACTATGCCAATTCAGATAAATCTGGTTATCTGATTTGTATCTCGTGATAGCTGTATGAAGGTAGGGTGAGTAGAGGAAAATGAGGCACAGAGAGGATAAGTAATGTGGTTGAAGTCACACAGTTAATAAATAGCAGAGGGGGAGCTTAAAACCAGGCCTGGCTCCACACGCACATGTACTCTGGCCCCTGTACCTGAAAGCTCTTGGTCTTGTGGGCCAAATATGGCCAGTTGGCTACCAAGAGAGGTATTGCCTGGCTTGTGGAGAAGAGGGTGAAAGAAGAGCTCCCATTCGTGATCCTTCTAAGATTTCCCAGCTAGAGGCTCAAACCACAGGGATGGAATGAAGGAGAGCAGAGGCAAGGGTGCTAAGAATTAAAGGAAGGTTTTCGGGGACCTTCCCAGGTACCTCTTGGAAAGAGAACCCTCGGAGGAGCTGGAGAACTTGGGCTTGATTTTGCGATTTTCTCCCTGTGACCTTGAAGCAGGCTCCCCACCATCCAAGCTTTGGTTTCTCCATCTATAAAATCCCTGGCACGTACATAATAATCACTCAATTTCGGACCCCATCTTCAATGTCGACACTTTATTTTAGCCATTGCTGCTATTAATATTATAGCTACCAATACTAGTCATGGTTATTGGGTAAGAGACAAACTTAGATTCCTGATTTTGGCTCCTTGATGCTTTGCCAATACTTAGCTTCTCTAAGTTTCAGTGGGTTCACCTGAACGCTGGGCTTACTAGAAGCCGCTACTGTCTGCTGACCTTGCAGGGCTCCGTGTGAGAAGGAGCAGCCGGGGTTTAGAGAGCGCCGAGGGTGGTACACATGGAAAAGTTTGTCACTTCACTACAGTTGATGTGAGAGGGGGAGAAGGCAAGGCAGGGGAGGGCCTGGAAGCCCTTGGCCATGGAAGACATGCCCTTGGCTGCGTCAAGACCTACCAAGATCTGTGGCTGTTGGGAAGGTGCAGGTAATGGTGCTGTGTCAGGGAACGCCACGTGAAGGATGTGGCTTTCATTTTTTGATCACTGTAGAGACAGCCGGTTCTGAGAGGCTGCCTGCCGGACATAAGGGCCCAGGCCCGGTTTGATAAGGCAAATGACAGATGAGCCTTTGGACAAATTCTGAAAGAGCTTCTCGTTGGGAAGTTGCCATGGAGGACAGCCCACACCAATGGTGTGGAATTCTTTCTTTAACGTCCAGTGTACCTCATGTTCAAAATAGTAATTGAAATGTATGCTGTTTATTACACGCACATGTGTTTGTAATCAAGGTACAACTCTAGCGGATGAGAAGCAAAAAGCTGTAATTTGCTGCTTAGCATCATAGCTGTCGTGCATTCATTTATATGGCTTTATTTATCTTCTTCTCCATAAAGAACCTTCCATATTGCAAATTTATTGAATGGTTAATGGCCTAAAAGTATGGGGTTCATTACCGAGCGATGTATTTATTGCAGTGTTAATTAAATAAAAGCATTGTAATCTTTCCAAATTGAACAATTATGTTCATTTAAACATCTTAAACAGAAAAAATCTTTTATATACTAATTGAGTTGCATAATGAAAAGCATGTGTAATGGAAATTTAAATCAAAACAAATACTGAAATAATTTGAACAATTTTTTAAAAAAAATAGAAAATGTCTACCTCCATCTTTATTGGAGATCCTCTTAACGGCCAGCTCACTCTCAGAACTCATGACCTCTGAGCAGAGTATATGGTTTCAGAGAGCCCATCGGCCACCCTCACATACCAGCTGGCCAACCCTTAGACATCAAAGTTCTGGTTGGCTACCAGCCGCAGCCCCTGACACTCTGGCTGTTAGCCTAGATCCTGACAGGCTGGCTTGAGGCCTGTAGGCCGAGCTGACAGCCTTTTCTACAGAGTCTGATGAATGGTTTCTGGCAATGGATGGCTCTCTTCTGACTGCCTGTGAGGGCAGTCCCCCGTCTAAAAAATGTACACTGTCTCTCCCAGCTTGCCTGGGGTGAGGGCTTCAGAAGTGCCTGGGGATGCTGATTTTTTACACCCAAAAGGGGTCTTTATTGGCTCTGGGAATTCCCACTCCCTTCCCATCTCTGTCAGGCTGTGAGAGGTTGGCGACAAAAATGGCGCCATCGTCAGCATTAAAGGGATTAGCTTTATTGGTGCGCTCCAGTACAGATTTTTCGCTGCCTAAATTTTGTGGCTCTAGCCCATGCTTCAGTTATTTAGGGCTAAATCTTAAAGTAACATTAAGATGGTAGGAAGGGGTGTGGAGAGAGAAAAACAGGCACATTTTTCAACTAGATGCTCATTTCCTGGTTCCACAGAAGGATTTATGTGGGATCCTTGGTTTGCCCACATCTTATTCTCCTGTTTTGAAATGGTCTTTAGTCTAGCTAGACTCCATTAACGCTATGTCTTGGATACCGGGCAAAATGCAGGAGGGTTGCCTTCCATTTTCTGACACCTAGAGGTTGCTGGGATTATCAAGAGGCTTAAGGATAAATCACTGTACTAAAACCTTCAGTTATTAAAAGGTAGCAACAGTAAGTTGCTTTGGAAGCAAATTCTTGCCTGCCTTATCCTTGGGATGAAGACTTAGAAACATGAATATCTAATAAAAATCCCCAAACTGACTAAATACATTAATAAAAAGGGCTTATGGTGGCATAAGTGAAAAAAATATATACTCTGATTAGTCATGTGATTCAGGCAGCTTTCCTCTGTCTCATTCATGAAAACTTGCCCAGAGTGTCACTCAAGCCAAAGGGATTTAAGCGGATCCCAAAAGAATGGAGAAAAACCTCAGAAGGTCAACTCACTACGTCCAAGGTTATAGTGGCGAGGTTGACTGAAGAAAGGTGAATGAGCCACATGGTAGGTATATCTTTGGCTCAGTTAAAACTTCGATAAGAGAGGGTGCCTGGTTGGCTCAGTCAGTTAAGCTTCTGCCTTCAGCTCAGGTCATGAACCCAGGGTCCTGGGATCAAGCCCCACGTTGGGCTCCCTGCTCAGAGGGGAGCCTGCTTCTCCCTCTCCCTCTGCCTCTCCCCCTGACTTGTGCTCTCTCTCTCTCTCTCACTCTCACTCATTCTCTCTCTCTCAAATAAATAAGTAAAATCTTTAAAAAAAACTTGGGTAAGAGAGTCTCAAGGCTGGTTTCTCTTTCTCAAGAGAGTCTGGTCACTGGTCTTCACTTCCCAGATAAAAAGGAAAAGGCCATTCAAAGGAGAGCTGTGTTAGCATGCGCTTCCCAAGTAAAGCTCAGGCAGGTTCTAACTTCCAGGGTAATGTCAGGGGATTGAGTGGGCTCTGTGCCATTGATTGGTGGGGGCATTGGCACTTTAATCAAAGATTCTGCCCTTTGACAACCTTCTCTATTCCCCTCACAGACCAAGTGCTGATGTTCCAAGCTTATTTTGCATTTAAATTCTTTTCAGTCCAAGCCATTGAAAGGTGCCATTTTGCAGAAGGTGATGGAGAACTAGCTCCAGGTGGAGGATGGCTTAGAGGGAAGGTCCCGAGAGTCACGAGGTGTATGACCCATGTTTTATTCCCAATAGCAAGTTATTTCTTGACTTTGCGGTGAAAGCTCTCAGGGGCTTGGGAGACCTTTGAGGAGTAAAACCATTAACAATAATAATCATAACAGGAACAACGTACTTACGTTCAGACAGCTAATAGATGGCAGAACTGGGATTTCTACTGAGGTGGTTTAGCTCCAGTGTCCACACTCTTGACTATTATTCTAAACTAGTTCGGCATCCTGCTAGTTCTTTGAACACTAACTCTGCTCTTCGGTTGATACTGATGATGTTGCTGCTGATATGAACAGCTCCTTATGGACTTAGTTGTGTCGATATTTAATGGATAGACACACTGAGGCTTGGGGGGATTCCTGAATTCATTCCCAGGTCATATAACCAATAAGTGTTGGTTCCAGCCCGGGACTGAGAGTCATAATGCCTGTAAAATTTCCTCCTACCATACCTACCTCCTCTGCTCACCTTTAAAGGAGAGAACTGACTGATTTAGTAAAAATGAATCCCCCCTGGGAAAGTTCACCTGGTCACAACTACAGAAGAGAAGGTATTTTTTTTCATCCGAACAGAATGGATGCCTGGGCCATTTGCATTCAGGATTTCCAGAGCCAGGGTATCTCTCTACTGGCATGAATAATAGAATCATGAACATATAATTTTTGAGAAATAATACCCATGCCGATTACGACTGCAGTCATGTTCAGTGTGCTCCATACTGTCCATCCGGCTCTAAGGGAGTCAGACGCACTGCCTTCTACAACTAAGGCTATCCACTCCCTCAGTCACTCAACACATTTATTGAACTCTTACTAAGCACCAGGCATTGTTCAAGGTGCTACTGACAGAAAAAAGGCCTCTTCCACGCTCACATCCCAGTTGGGGGAACAGATTCTAAACCAACCAATATGGATAAGGGCCATTAAAAAGGACTAAAGCAAAAGAAATAAAAGCCTACCTCCAGGGAAACCCCTCCACTCCAGATACATTTTATCTCTTTCACACTCAACATTTCCATCTTGAAAATAGGAATAGTAATTCCTGCTTAGTTTTAGTGCTGTGTGCAGTCTTTGTGCCAGGCGATATGCTGGATGTTGGAGATAAAAAGACAAAATCCTGCCTACCGGGACTTACAGATTTGCGTTGAAAAAATAATAAATAAGTAGAGAGAAAATAACTATAGAATGTGTTAAATCTATGGACAGCGAACTTTTACCATAAAGAACTATATAGTAAGTATTTTGGGCTCACAAGCCACGTGGTCTCTGTCACAACTGCCCAGATCTGCCACTGCAGCATGAAACCGGCCACAGACTCAGTGTAAATGAATGACGTGGCTAGGTACCAAGAAAACTTTATGAAACCAGGTGGCCCACTAGATTTGACACTCAGGCCATCATTTGCTGACTCTGCTCTAGAAGATAACAAGGTGGGAACTGTCCAAGAGGGTCTCCGGAGAACTGCTTCCCGTAGAGGTTGACTTATAAATGTAGAGCTAAGAGAAGGGTTGGTTGTGTGAAACAGCATTCCAGGCAGGGGAACAGCAAACACAAAGATGCCAAGGGGCTAAAGAGAATGTCCGGGAAGTGGCAGAAGGCTGAGGGGCAGGTATACCAGAGGTGTGAGAGGAAGAGACGTGTGAAGTGGGTCGAGGAGATATGCAAGGACCCAAGAACAAGGACCCTTGTAGGTCCTACATCAAAGACAGAGGCCACTCATTTGTCTACTTAAATTGGGATATGGGCTATGAGCATTTCCTTCTAGAACAGGGGTTCCACTTGACCCAAAGAAGCCAATCTGTCCATGGTTGGAGGGGGCAATCTTCTCTCTCTCTCTGTCTGTCTTTGAGAGTGTGATGATGGGGAAGAATACGCCCAGGGCCAACTGCATGAAGCTGATTTCACCATTGGGGTTGCAAAACCCCAGTCAGTGTTTTGGCCCAGTTCCCTTTCCATGATGGCTGCTATTTAGAGCTGATAATTGAGCACAGCTATTATTACCCAGGATGGGCAAACCTCAGGAGTTCACAAGTTCAGTTCAGATAAGCAGTTTAAGATTTGGTTGCTTAACCTTCTCTCATGAGCCAACATAATACTCCTACCTTCCCATCTTCCCTACTGGCCAAGTCCTGAGCTGCAAGTCCCCCAGCCTTTGGATATTTATGTGGCCATCCCAGCTTTATAGTGTAGCTACAGTATGTTTTCAACCGCATTGCTTACCTTGAGTATTTCTCTAAGACCCCTCATGCTTGGGTCCTCCCCTGCCACCTTCATACACACCCCTCCCTCTGAGTTTGCACTCCTGCAGATAGCTTTATACTGGTGGGGAAATATTTCTAATCACTGGATAACTGGGAGGAAGTTGTTAGAGCAACACAAAAGATTTTGGAGGCTCTGTGAACTTTATCCCCACCCCCCACCACTGCCCCCAGGCACCACTGAGATCTTGCCTTCCTGCCCTTTATGGGATTTCAGGGGATGGTGAAGATGTGTCCTGCAAAAATTTTCCAACCTCATGTGTCCCATGTTCATGACATGTCTTCTGTTGCCTGGGTATATTTTTTCTGGATTGGGTGAAATTTTGAACAAAGATTCCTGCTTTTATTTCCGGAAATTTTGTGCGTCATTGTAAATCATATGTAATTATGTGTATAAGAACCAAAAAAAGAAATATTTGGGTTGGAACTCTGAAGCTTTGATTTGGCTACTTTAACCAGTTAGATCCAATTGAATGGAGTCATTTTCAATATCCCCCTAAAGGTAGTTAAGTAATAGTAATAGGGCTTTCCCAAGGGGATGGGGTGAGAGAGTCAGGTTCATTAAGGAAAGAAACTAATTCTCTTTAGTGAATGGATTGGTCCATGACAACATGGTGTGAAAAACTCATCTTTGATAAAACTGAAGTAGCTGCTGTGTATGTGTGTGATATTTTCATTTGAGTCAGCTTTTAAACCGTTTGCAAGGAGACACCCCAGGCAGGCGGTGTTGAAGGGCAGCTAGATCTGGGTTGGGCCGTGGGCATGTTTCCACAGAAAGCACAGCTCCTCACCTGCCGAAGTTGTTTCGTGTGACTCACAAGACTAGTGAACAGCCGGTTGCTCTTGCCCGCAGTAGTGGCGGCACGTGTGGAATCAGAGCATGTACAGAACATTTCTTCCAGAAGCGCCTTCTTGGTTAGAAGTAATGGTTGCTAGCAATGTAAACAGATTTTGGTGACTTGAAGCCTTGGGGAATTTATGAGAGACTACTGGGGAGCTCACAGAGGGGGATGAGAAGCTGGGAAGCTGGGCAGGCACCAAAGGCTGGTGGAAGTGCCAGAAAGATAGCAGGTAGAGAAGCAAAACCAGGTCAGCCTGATCAAACCGGTTGACCTTTTGCCCTTGAGTTCTGAGACCAAGCTTCAAGGTCCCAGGAGAGAAGCTTGCCCTATCTATGCTGGATCTGTCAAAAGTGGGTCTGGCTCTGGCCCTTTGATTTCCATGATGGAAGATGGTACCAGAATTACACTCCCTACAAGGCACCACAGTGGGGCAATGGGAAGAAGTTATTTCCTGGTAAGATATTAGAGTAATTAGGAAATTAGTAAACTAGGGAGAAAATAGATGGTGAGCAAATGGGCAGAGAGAAAGACAGAGAGAGAGGGGGGGTATTTTGTATAGTCTTTTCTGTTTAGAGAAAACCTCATAGGTAGATGCTGTCTTGACTCAATGGGAGGTCCCGTCTCTCTACCAAGATAGATTCCAAATTCCAAGTTCCCTAATTCCTTTGTCATTCAGTGGTTTTCTATTGTATCTTTCCTTCCAATAGTGGCAATTGGGATTAGGGGATTAGAAAGAGAGATTGGGGGACACAGACAAGAATGGTTTGGTCACATTAAAGATTCACAAGGTCATACATTTTGTGCTAATATAATTGATGCTTTCATACTTAATACATTCTTTTTCTCATGGCTCTCTCTGGTCCACACACATGAATGAAATCATTCATTATTATTTTATTGTTTATGAAAGACTCATTGAACACTGACTTTGTAAAAGGCAACCCTCTAATAGTCTTAAAAAAAGGGTCACTAAGGATGCATGAGCTCATCTCCTAGATGGGATGTCAGATCTCCAATCATCTATAATAAAAGGAAGAGCATAAGAAATGGCAAAAGGACCGAAGTAAAAGGAAGAAGAGATAATGCTCAGTTGGAGAGAAGCAAGGAAGCCTGCCTTAAAGCTAGGGAGTACCAGAAATAGGTCTAGGCTGCAGTGGTGGGGATGCAAGTACGTGGAGGTACACGCACATGCGTGGGTCCATATATGCTTTCAAGAGGACGACAGTCAAAACTTCAAACTGGTACAGCAAGGCACTCTAGGCACTGACCAATGAGAACTTCCACTTAGTCCAGCACACCAGTGCGTAATGACTAAACACCAGCCTTGCCTATGAAGATATAAGAGGAATCTCTCGCGCACATGCTTAACTTAGTCAAATGGAACCACGCCTACCCAGATCAATTCTGGGTCTCATTCCCTTCAGCTGGGCTATGCCTTAGGTGGGCATGAGTTAGGAATCTGGTGTTTCCTTTTTCTGTCCTGGTTCCATAGTACATCTCTTAGTGTAAGCATCAGCTACGGTGAGGGCAATTCCACTATTGAAAAATCTATATTGGTTGATAAACATGGCCCTTAAATTCAAGCCAACTACTTTCTGGGTTGCTCCAAGGAAGAAACAGAAATGGCTTTCCTTACTGGTGGATAAACAGGCCACGTTGCCCTCACCGACAGAGCTGTGTCTGTGTATGTATCTACTTCATGAAGGGTTTGAAGGATACACAGGGAAAGGTTAACTCTCAGCAGGTTTCGCTTTGCTGACTTTAGAAACAAGTCCCCCTAATGTAAGCTTTACCGTACACAGTATGACACAGGCATGCAGACAGAACAACAATAGGTCATAAGTATGTACACAGGGACAGTCTCCAACTTCTATTTCCCAGTGAACTGTAGACATGGCTTGTGAGCTATTCTGGACTTTCTGGCTACAGCCGAGTGGCATCACGTGGCATTTCCCTTTCATCTTCTCACTCCTTACCCTCTGGAACTACCCCTTGACTTCCACCCAGACTCTCCTCCTTATGTGACCCCACGACCTCTCGCTAGGTTGGTGCTAGACAAAGGGGAGAGGTTGACCTTCCATGGCTTTCCTTCATAGTTGAGTCCACCGCACGCTCTGGTTCCCCTCACCCCTACACCTTATAGCTTTCTTCTCAAACTCCATATCCCATCACCTGAATGGTGTAATCCCAGTCTTCCTGATTTCATATTCACATCATTAAAAAATAAATTAAAAAAACATGAGTCAATACCCCTCACATATGTATGTTTAT
This sequence comes from Ursus arctos, assembly GCF_023065955.2. Lineage (NCBI taxonomy): Eukaryota > Metazoa > Chordata > Mammalia > Carnivora > Ursidae > Ursus > Ursus arctos. The sequence continues at coordinate 37,611,566 of NW_026622808.1, read as the reverse complement.
TCGTAAACGTGTGCATTTTCTTTCCTCATCACTAGGTAGAGTCAAGGGGTCAGAACTTGGACTAGGAGCTGGGATTTGAGTCCTGGCTCCAACCTTTACTTGCTTGGATCATAAGCAATCTAGAAAAGCCCTCTCTGCACCCCAGGTCCCACAATGGTGAAAGGTGCAGAATAATAGCACTTACGTAGTAGGATTGTTGTAAGGATGAACTAAGTCGATATGTGTCGAGTGCCTGGCACAAAGCCAGTACTAATTGTTAGATCTTCTTTTTATGATTTTAAGTCATGGTGGAGTTCACTGCCAATGACAGGGAAATAGGGGAGTTACTTGCTCCAGAGGTTTGGGACAGTATGTTTCGGTGTTACCATGGTAAGACGAGATTCACCCCATAGGAGCCACAGTGAATTATCTCATGGAGTCCTGGTGATATATGGAGGTAAAGGACTAACACTCCTGACCCACTAGGCATTGTAGAGATACAAACTGGGAACCTAAACAACTCTGTCCATTTCCTTCCAGAAAAAAGTCATACTCTGCCCAATCAGCCCACCAAACAAGACATAGTGCAACCTTAACTACGACCCTAGCTGGGAAGGTGAGGCTAGAGACCCAAGGTCAGGGAGGGAGCAGAGAAAGAAGGACCCTCTGGACTAGTTGGCAGTTCTGGGTTCTCAGTCCCCTCCACAGGCTCTCTTTGAGGTAAGCATGACCGGGGCTCGAGGGATAAGATCCTCAAAGGACGGTTATTTGAATCAAGTGAGAGAGACTCTAAAGGAAGGTGCAAGGGCAGGGCTGGGGGTGGTAACTGGACTCCATGACACTGCACAGCGTCCATCAATGGCCGTTAAATAGTCCATAGATTGGGGCGCCTGGGTGGCTCAGTCAGGTAAGCGTCCGACTCTTGATTTCAGCTCAGTCACAATCTCAGGGGCATGAGATTGAGCCCCACGGGGTGTGAAGCCTGCATAAGAATCTCTCTCTCCCTCTCCCTCTCCCTCTGCTTCTTTCTCCCCGCACTTGCGCAACCTCCCCTCTCTCTCTCAAAAAAAAAAAAAAAAAAAAGTAAATTTAAAAAAAACAGTCCATAGTTTCGCTAACACGGTATACAATTATTTGTATGTTTGGGTTGTGTATCTCAAAAATGGTTAGGATCCATTGTTATAAAGAACAGTGCAAATTAAAGGTAGGGCTCTCTTTCAAGGCATGTTTTTTAAAAGATGGGGAATAGAATTGTTTATTTGTTTGTTTTTAAATAGTAAAATAATCTTTGACTATTCTCACCAAGCAGTTGGAATTTTAATCAAAACTTTAGCTAAAAAGGAATCCAAGAAGAAATGTAATATTCTAGAAGTTAAATAGGGCACCATCCCAATATTGTTCAGGCTCTTGTATACCACTCTCCAATCTGCAAGATGGTGTGTTTTTCTGGCAGAGAAAAAAATGTTGTGTCAGTTCCCATGTTGCAATTTCTTCTGGAATTCAGCTTTAAAAGACAAGCATTTATCTTATTGAACTATTAACACCATTTATCTCCAATTTATAAAATGTCTTCCTTTATCTACCTGCCTTCGGCAGTCATAGCTATCCCCTCCACAAACACACATATCACAGGCGGAGCTGCTGAATAAACTTATACAAAAAATGTCTGGGAGTCATAGAATATTTTCTCTGAAAGCTTTCCCTGTTGCTTATTGAGCATTTTTTACTATCTGGTTATTATATTTAGCGGTCGTTTTAAATGACAGATCACTAGAATTGTAGTAATTGCCTACACAAGAAAAGATCAGAAATCACTGGGAGGTTTCAAATTTCATTTGTATCCATGTAATTGAGTGAAGTCATGCAAAAACAGGGACTAACTGTATGTTCTTTGCCCCTCAGTGTGGATAGAGCTCCCATCTCCAAATAGAAAGTTCTTGCTTCAGAAACCAGTCAATGGTTTGATCTCTATTTGATTCAGAGCTCAGTCTGAACCGCAGGCGATCGAGTGCACAGAATCATTATGATTTATCCCAAATGCCTCCGGGTCATCACAGGGACAAGCAGTGTCCCCTCCCAGGGGAAGCTGACCACCAGGCTTTCCAAGAGCGGCTCTCGTTTCCCTTTGTGAAAAATCTGGCTTGACTGTTTCCCAAATAGTATTCCCTTTCTGAAATGCAAATTCACACTCTCATTTCAAATCCAGGCAAATACTCAGCACATCGAATCACTTGTTTCAAGGCCAGGCATAGAGTAGCGACCTATCAAGTGATGACATCTTGTAGATGTATTGGGTCCCGAAAAGGTGTTTGAAACAAGAATCAAATTAAAAAATGAGTGGTTACATATGTGTAACCGACTCTGTTGCAAGCCATTAAAATGGAATGTGTTGAGGCCGCCATTTGCCTCCGTTCCAGAGACCCTTTCTCTGCAAGTGCGAATGGAGGCCGGGCCATTTTCTTGGCTGTTTGGGTAAGGGATTGCCCGTTCTGTTTGAATTGGGGGCAGGACTCAACTCGGGATCCCGGTCCAGGGTTCCCATTTGTGAGAAACATGATCGCAGAGGTAATTATTTGGCTGCTGAAATATTGCTTTTCAAACATGAGCCCTCTTTTTTCCTTGGCTTCTTTTTTTTTTTTTCTTTTTCTTTTTCGTTTTTTTTTTTTTTTTTTCTTTTTTTACAAGGTCTGTATCTATTTTATCTAAACCAGCAGTAGTCATAGCAGCCATCTCCCTTCTAAGGGAGAAATGAGCTATCAGTTTTTCTCAGGCTCGAGCATTCTCCCACCTGTCCTCAATTTAATGCACAAATGAAAGCACATAAATCTTTGTGACATTTTGGCATAAAGCTCCTACTTCAGATGACTCCTTTAGGAAACTCTGAACCCAGGTGTTTGGTTTTTGCATAAACTTTGCAAAATGAGAATTGTAACACGACTGTGTGTACACACACACATACACACACACCTCCCCCAAAAGGTGGTCGCCTATGAAATGTGGGGAGCCGAAGGGATGTGGGTGGGGGTAGGGGAATACCATGTGTGCAGACTTAATATATCTTTTCCTCACCTTAGTTTGGACCCAGACAGTTAAATTATAATTACAGCCCCATCTGGAGGGGGAGAAAGTACAGTACTGGAGTGCGCCAAGCCTGAGCCATGGGTACTTTGTCAGGTAAAATAAACACACGTCCCATTTTCAGCCTGGGGTCAAACTCAACAAAAGCCATGAAAGATGGGACACTCATCAAGGACCAGATTGTGAAATGGTCAGAATGACAGCAACAACAGGAAGAGGAAATAAAATGGTTGGTTACTTCTCTCAAGCCAGATGGCTCAGGAAGTCTGCTCATGGCTTACCTTAAAGGGACATAAACCCCAGCAAGATGCATGATGGGTTGGTAAAGCTGCCAGGCCTGGTGGGCGGAACGGGAAGGAGTCCTTGGTTCTGAGAAGGGCGATGACCCAGGCCGGGTCATGGTCATCCCCGGAGTGCTTTAACTGGATCATCTTCTCTGGTCACAAAACAGGGAGGCCGTGAAGCGCTTGGGGACGGCGTTCCCTGCCCGGTGAGAGAAGCCAGTGTTGAGAACGAAGGTGATACACAGGGAGGCAGAGAGGAGAGAGAGAGACAGGGTCCTGGGTGGGTCTCTGGTTTTAGGCAGCCTTGGGGCCCACTCACGCCACTGTTTCCATGATGTTCACAAACCAATATATTCTCTCTTTTTGCCGAATCTAGCTCTGAGTTTCTGTCACTTGCTGTCCAAAGAGCTCAGTCTGATGCATCATTCAAAATGAAATTTATGAAAGATTACTTTCGTTTGCTCTCATAGTACCAGTGCTAACAATAACTGCTAACATATACTGAGACTTGCTTTGTGCCAAGCTCCATCCTAAGAATGTTATACATACATATTCTCTCATTTAATCCTCCTAACCCCATGCGATAGAAACAATTATTATCTATGTTTTACAGATAAGGACGTGGGGGCACAGAAAGGTTAAGAGACTTGCCCAAGATCTCACAACCAATAGGAGGAGGTGAACTTCAAACCCAGGCCCCGGAGACCACCCAGCCTTTTCACCACCTCCTGTTCTCCCCGTATGCAAATCATCATGGTGGACCCCGCTGTCCCTCACAACAGCTTACAATTCAGGTAAGTGTTCTTGAGTGAGAGAGGAATGGAATTAAAGCCAGAGAGATCATGCCTAAATCTATACACAAGTATATCTATGCCATCACCAAAATGCCACAAGTACTGATCTCCTATCAATAGTTAGAGACTTCAAGTTACTGTACCCTTTTATTTTCCTATGAATTTTCCTTCTGTTTCTTTGAAAACTGTGTCTTAGGGGAAGATGTTGTGTACGAATAGGAAGAAGGGAGGGAGTCCTTAAAGAAATTGATGACTCGGGGCGCCCGGGTGGTTCAGTTAAGCGTCTGCCTTTGGCTCGTGTCATGATCCCAGGGTTCTGGGATCGAGCCCCACATCCAGCTCCCTGCTCCTTGGAGAGCCTGCTTCTCCCTCTCCCGCTCCCCCTGCCTTGTGCTCTTTCTCTCTCTCTGTCAAGTAAGTAAATGGAATCTTTAAAAAAAAAAAAGAAAGAAATTGATAACTCTTGGGTCCTCAGTGGTTCTCTTAGTGGTTCTTAGACTTGAGGGGGTGTCAGAAGCTTATTACAGCCCAAATGGCTGTGTTTCTGATTTGGTCTCTGATTTAATGGGCCTGAGTTGAGTTCGAGAATTTGCATTTTAACGAGCTCCCAGGTGATGCTCATGTGGCTGATCTGGGGACCATTGCTCTGCGGCAACCACAGCTGACTGGTCTGTAAGCACCTATGAAACACTGGTCAAGTCAGTAAAATAAATCTGCCAGTTTGATTGTTCAGGGACATTGCTGATAGTCTAGCCTAACTGGTTTGTGTTCCCAAACGCCCAAGTCATGGTGAACATATTTCAGGGGTACCGAGATAAATAAAATGGCATGCGAAGATACTTGAAATTTTTATAGGCAAGAAAGCATGAAGCTATTATCTTTTTATCTGTTTATTATACAAAAATAACTTGAGGTGGTGTATTGCTGTATGTTGTCTAACACAAATCACAGCCCGTCCTCACTATGATTGGTGCCAAGTTTACAGAAGTCTTTCATACGTGAGTACTTCCCCGGATGTGACCGTGTACTTGTTTTCACCTGCAGCTCATCACAAGCTTACACCAGGGAGTGAGCTGCCCTTTAGCATCCTTTATGTTAGCAGGTATTGGTCATGCGAATGAGTTTTGGGGAGCTGAGCTGATGTCATTTTAGTCTCTTAATTTGAATTATTTTCTTTAAAGGGACCAAAAGGTGGGTTTGATCTAGAAAGAGGAATTAGGATTCCTTTTGTCCTAGGGACACAAGTATATCTTTGGGGATATCAGGCAAACTATAGGCACCTACTTTCTATTTTATTTATTTATTTATTTATTTAATTAATTAATTTGACACAGAGAGAACACAAGCAGAGGGAGAGGGAGAAGCAGGCTCCCCACTGAGCAGGGAGCCCGATGCAGGGCTGGATCCCAGGACCTTGGGAACATGACCTGAGCTGAAGGCAGCCACTTAACCAACTGAGCCACCCAGGTGCCCCGACACCTAGTTTTTAATGCAAAACTCCAGTTTGAAAAATGTCCTCTCCTGAAGTGTTTCCTAGAGCCATCAAAGGTGTCTCAAAGGTACTTACAGGTTAGTCTAACTGAACAAAAAAAGACATGAAGCCAAGGAATATGTTAAGAAAAATGTGCTTTTTAAAAGAAATTTTTATTATTATTTGTTTATGAGAGAGATTGGCCTGTAGCTTTCTTTTGTAATGGCCTTGTCACATCTTGGTGTCAGGGTTATGCTGACCTCATAAAATGAGCTTAAAAAGTTCCCTTTCTTGCAACTCTGGAAGAGTTTACATAAAATTGCTATTATTTCTTCTTACATATTTGGAAGACTTCACCCATGAAAACATCTGAGCCTGGAATTTTCTTTGTAGGAAGGTTTTTAGTTAAAGCTTTAATTTCTTTAACAGATTTCTTATTTCTTCTCATGTTAGTTTTAATAAGTTGTGTTTTACAAAAGATTTATCCATTTCATCTAATTTATCGGTATGACCTTTTAATGTCTACATAATCTGCAAAAACGTGGCCTTTTAAAATCCTGGTATTGGTAATGTGTGTTTTTCTCTCTTGATCAGTTTTGCTAATTGAGCAAAGGCTTACGTATCGTATCAGTTTATCTTTTCAAAGGATACCGTTGGCTTTGTTAGTTTCCCCTGTTGTGTATCTTTGTCTATTTCTTTGTGTTCCGCTCTCACCTGCATTTTTTCCTTTCTTTTCCTTTCTTTGAGTTGAATTTGTTAATCTGTTTATTGAGTGGAAGCTTAGACAGTTTATTTTCAGTGTTCTTTTCCAATATATATATATTTAAAGCTACAAATTTGCCTCTACACACTTTTTTTTTTTTTTTTTAAAGATTTTATTTATTTATTCGACAGAGATAGAGACAACCAGCGAGAGAGGGAACACAAGCAGGGGGAGCGGGAGAAGAAGAAACAGGCTCATAGCGGAGGAGCGCGATGTGGGGCTCGATCCCACAACGCCGGGATCACGCCCTGAGCCAAAGGCAGACGCTCAACCGCTGTGCCACCCAGGCGCCCCTCTACACACTTCTTGAACTATATCCCACACACTTGTGATATAACATATTTCATTATTGTTCAGTTCAAAATGTTTTCTAGTTTTCATTTTAATTGCTTCTTCAACTCCGAGATTGTACAGAATGGCATTGTTTAATTTCCAAGCATTTGGAGATTTTTCTAGTTATCTTTCCATTATTGATTTCTAGGTTAATTTCACCAAGGTGGAAAACATACTCCTTTGAAATCCGTGGAGATCTGCGTTTTGCTTCAGCATGTGGTCTATTTTGGTGAATGTTCTGTATATACGTAAAAAAGGATCTGTATTCAGTAGTTACGGAGCTTAGCAGTTCTAGATATAGTCAATTAGTCAAGTTGGTAAGAAACTACTTCTTGAGAAAAAAAAATGAAGTTATTTTCCAAAGGTTAAGGGGTAAGAAAGCCATATTTGCTGAGTTTTTATCCCGGAATTTTAACATTGAACCTGTCAGCAACAAATCATGGCTATTTGTCTCCTCTCCGTATGACTGCTCAGTGTCTTTATCTCGATGTGTAAGGAGAATTTCAAATTAATATGCACTAAAAGGAACTCTTGATTTCTTCTTCAGGTCTGCTCCTTTTCTTGGTTCCCCATCTGCATAAATGTCCCCAGAAGCTCAGGCTGGAAACAATGGACATTGTCCCTGATATCTCTCTTTTCCTTATTCCTTTGTATCTTTACTGGAAGGTTCTGTTCCCCCTGCTTTAAAACAGGGATTTTAAATCCCTCATGGGATGGCTCCCTCACGACCTTCTACTACTTCTCTGTGCTAAGTCCCTGACCTTTCTTTTGAGGGTACCAGACCGGTAACTTCCTCATGGGTCACTCTGGTTTTTGTTTTTTTTCTCTTCTTCCTTCTCCACTTCCAGACCCTGCCCCTTCCTGCAGCAGGGCACACAGACTCCGTGTCTCCTATAGCAATGAGAGGCATTTTCAAAAAGGAAATCCAATCAAATCACTCCCTTACTAGAAAACAAAGAAACAAATATATAAAATTCGAAAGGTTCCCCTCACACTGAGTATCAATTATGAGATCCTTAGCATGACCTATGAGGCCCTTGGTGACATGGCCCTGAATCCTTCTTGAATCTCATTTCCCACCATTTCCCCTTGCCCAGGGCTCCAGTCTCAACGGCTCTGTCATGCTTGGAAAATGTCTAGTTCATTCTTGACTCAGAGCCTTGCTACTCCCTCTACCCAGAAGGCACTTCCTCCAGATCTTGACACAACTCGTTCTTTCATTGCCCCCGTCCCTTGCCTCACAGGCACTACCCCATTTAATACCCAACCTACCTCCCCTGGGCTTTCCCTTATTCTCCACTTCTCCCAAATACAATTTCTTCGTAACCCTGGGGAATACCTCAAATTACTTGGAAATTTATTTCTTAATTGTGTTTATCTGTCTTCTGCACTAGAATATTCCAGGCAGCCAGCATCCGCCTGGTCTGGTTTATGGCTGAAACCCGGCCCTGTAAACCAGTGCCTGGCACATAGCAAAACCTCAATAAATATCTCTTGGTCGGATGAACATAGAGATGGACACGTCGAGGACGAATGTTTAACTGAAACAAATCCTTGTTTTACCTCCATTTATATGTGCTGATTACGTTTATTCTCCTCGAGGTAGCACGAGGTTGTTTTTGTTCTAATTAGGAAGTTGGTTTATAAAAGGTTAAACTTCTTAAAATAACCTGTGGATTGGAAGGTTACTAATTCAGGTTGGAATTAGTCACCAGTCGGTGGGAGTTGATTTTCTTTGACAATCCAGAAGCTCTATAGTTTCCAGAGACTGTGTGTGCAGACATTCATTTCTGAAACACAAGGAGAGAGAATATATAAAAGCGACCGTATGATACATACCTAAACCACGAGTAGACTGGATGGTGGGCATCAGTGCTAATGGGTTAAGATTTAAAGATAGTAATTTGGGGGAGGGTAAAGGAAATTTTTCCCCAAGCGCTACTTTTGGGGTTTTAAGGGAAGTGTTTTTTGCTTTCTGATTTTCTGTGTAATTTTGTGGGCATTACTATCTCTCCACCACTACTGGCAGGATGGGCTAGACCTTTATAAACATCGCCACAAACCAAGCGTGGCTGTTCCCATTTCCCAAGTGTGCAGATTGGCTCACGGAGATAATCGATGGAAGATGGCATGACCAAAAGTCACAGGACCAAGGCTTTGCGTGTCATCTCTCTGTCCCCAGTGTTGGTGCTGTTTCTGCTAAGACATGTATTGCCTCTCTTTCTTAGGTTGAATATGAAAAATGACCCCAAAAATAATACTTAGGAGTTAAGGGTGATCGACACTTCCTGCAAATATATACTTGGGTCTCATTAGTAACTTGCCCATTGCTTTTCATTATGACTAGGCAGGCCTAGATTTGAGAATTTTCCTTACTTATGTGTCCTTATGCCCTTCCCTTTTCTGTGTACCTCACGAAATTTCTGCCAGCCTGGTGGAAGAAACAAGATGTTTCCAATTATTTTCAGCACTCAAATATGGTTGTGCAATGGATGGTTCTCATCTGATTGTCATTGTGTGATGCGGCCTCAGACCAAAAAGCCCTTTGGGATCTTGTCAGATGTCAGTGGCCCCTATTATCACACAGTGCGTGCTTTGACTAAATTCCAGAATTGGTTCAAATGTTCCCACGCCAGAGAAGCCTTCCCTATCACCAGCACCTTCCCCTCATCTTCCTGGATTTTTCTTCAAAGCTCCTGTCACTAACTGGCCTTCTATTATACTCTTTAAAAAAGTACCTTTCTCTTCTACAAGAAAGAAATAATTTCCATGAGGGCAGGGACTTGGTTTCATCCCCACTGTCTTCTCAGAGCCCAGGATAGAACCTGGCCCATAAAAAGGCCCTGAGAGACTATTTACCAAATGAATGAAGGATGCCTCCGCCCTCCAAGCGCAAAGCTACGTATGCCAAGCTCCAGATGGAGGTGGGGACCGATCATCCCTGGCTTCAGGACTTGCGTAACTAGATGGAATCACTTCCTGTGATGCTTTCATTCTGTGGTCGTTAATTGACAAGAATCAGTCAAGCTGGCGATCAGGTTTCCTAATCTGACCTGAGAGAGAAAATAATCCCATTCTAAACCCATGTTTTCAGCAATGTCAGGACAGGTTAGGCTGATGATTCTCGAACTTTGCTTCCACCAGCTGGCCTTCAATAGAGGTGGACCTTAGAAATAACCTCAGAAATTACCACCCCTAAATGTGTTGATGATTGTCTTCTTCCAACACAGAGGAGAAGATGCGGAGAAAGGATATTGCTAAACAGGCTTTTCTTTTACTTTTCTTTTTTTTTTTAAAAGATTTTATTTATTTATCTGACAGAGAGAGACAGCCAGCGAGAGAGGGAACACAAGCAGGGCGCGTGGGAGAGGAAGAAGCAGGCTCCCAACAGAGGAGCCTGATGTGGGGCTCGATCCCATAACGCTGGGATCACGCCCTGAGCCTAAGGCAGACGCTTAATGACTGAGCCACCCAGGCGCCCCTAAACAGGCTTTTCTTAATCGCTGAGCATTCTCCTCTCCCACAAGTTCCTCTTAAAATCTACAGTGCTACCCATCTCACTTACCGAGTCCATAGCAGCAAAAAAAATTTCTGAGAGAACTGTGAAAGGAGTAGGTACATACGTTTTGACCATCAGGCATTTCTGAGGATGTTTGTTCAGGCCCTGGGAAGGCAGAAGTGAATGAGATTAAGTCCCTGCCCTCCTAGAGATCCTTTCAATCTTGTTAGAGAAAGAGACAATTTTTTAAAAGGATAATATTGAGGGTTGAGTTGGTAAATTGCATATCCATAATGTAGCCATAGCTTTAGCTAGAAAGATTGTTCCTAGGTCATGTGCTGGAAAAAATGGTATCAGTGTTTCCTGGGGTTCTCTAGAGAGATCATAACTTCCAGATGTTCTTTGCCTGGGCATATTGGGGAGCACTCATGTTAGAAAGGGGGTCGCTTCAGCCCTAGACTCTGGCGTTCTAAACCAGTTGGTTGGGATTCATGATGTCGACCCCGCTGTGGGTATTTTAGCTACAAATTCCACCAAGCCCCTATTGCATGTATTTGTTTACTCAGCCTGTAATAAATAGCTTCATCTACAGAGATTTCATCTGAACACAAACAGTCCAGGCTTCAGAAGACTCTCCAGCAAAACTCTGGGAGTGCGTGTGTATTTGGAGGTAATCATCTCCAGGCAACACTGGTCGGTCCTAGAAGTTGTCATTGCTGTCATCTTCCTGAGAAATTCTCCATCCTTTTGAATGCTCATAAATGGGCATTTTCATGCAGAGTACATCATTTTGAATTGGATTTCAGTGACTCTTCCAGTGGCTGCCTGCCAACCTGACAACGTCCGTCCTTGTGAAATGAGCCTCAGTGAGTCTGTTTGGAAGCATGTTGGCTTTGGTTTTAGCAACAGACTAGGCTGAGTCCAGAAAATATTTTGTGATATTTATTTTTATAGCATGAATGAGCAAAACATTCAAGAAAGTGCTGATGGGTCTTTAATTCTCAAACTCTAGCTTAGGAAATAGAAATTCAGATTCTCGATTTTACCTCCAGCCCCACCCCATTCTTCTTCTTCTCCTTCTCCTTTTTTTTTTTTTTTTCCAATGGGGGCTGATCCTGCTGGCTTTGGCAGAAGCAGGGATGTGTTGAAATGTTCTAAATTACAGTTAATGTGATATGATTCTGTTTATCCTTGTCCAACACTGTTGAACCTACCAATTTTTCCCTTCTTGGCGTCTCATGAATTAAGGCAACCAGAGAATAGCCAGTTGGAAGACTGGGCCATTTTCTTTTTCAGTCAGAGTAAAAGACAAGCACAACTGATGAATGCTGGCCCTAAAAAAAAGGATTTTTCGCCTGACAAGTCGTTCAGAAAAAGCCCAAGATACTGCCCTATTTACTTCTGAAGGAAAAGGATTATGTTCTGGGATGTAAGGGACTGAAAGCATGATTTAATTTCCAAGAGGGGATTCACACCAATAAAATTTAAATGGAAAATGTTGATGGCTTCACAACTATGAACTGAATACTAAAGAGACAGCTGCTGTCTTTGAATTTCTCATTCAGAACTAGAAGGATCACTCCGAGCAGATAGTCACTGATGGGGTCTCATTGCCTTATACTTGACTCATTAAAGAGCACCGTACCTTCAAGGGCAAGCATCTTGGACATAAGTGACTCAGGCACTTGCTGTCATGGTGTTAAATGGCCAATGTGACAAAATTGTTCAACTGCCAGCCACTGGGTTTGTTGGTAAGACTGGAGTTTTTCAGATTTTTATTAGAAGTCAGAGAATTCATAGAGTTTTGTTTTTATGTTCATTGAGGTTTTGAGAAGGGGCTGTACATGGAGCTGTAAAGTTCTTTTGGGAGAGGTAAAAAAAATCCACATATGTGGTCGAAACGAATAATCATAAATAACTGGGAAAAAATGTCCAAATTGAGCATTTTCAGATTTGATTTGTTTTGATTTGCTTTGAACACTTCACAGTCCAATTAGGTTTGATTAAATGAACAGGAGTGAATAGCAATGGCTTTATAGAACAGTGGAGAACAATTTAAGGAAAAATCCATTCTATCCCACCGTCAATAATTGGCTTTAAAAATGTGTAAGAGGAAAATGTGATGTGAATTTAAGAAAAGAGGTCAGGGATGAGCTCTTTAGGGTTTTCTTAAACAGAGACATACGTTGTCTTGTGTGTGGAGAGAGAAATGACCCCTCCTCAAACTCCCCTCTCCCTTCCACACAACTTTTCTGTGACAGGTCTGATAACTCAAATCCTTTACATTTGGCTGGTGTCTTGCATATTTGCATATATTCCATTAACAGGCAGAGAATGTAACAATTTGCCAAATACTGGTCCAAATACTTGCAAATATCAATCCAGCTAAATCCTCACGACAAGTCCATGAGTTAGGTGCTCGTATTTTCATCTTTCCATATGGGAACATAGAAGCATCTGGAGGTTAAACAACTTCATTCATTTATTTAACCTCTCACAGACTCACCACGCACTTATGGAGCCCTTACTAAGCACAGATGCTGAACCAGGGGCTGGAGGCACAAGAAGACTGTGACTCTGTCCCCACCTTCAAGGTGTTTTGGGAATGGTAGAGAAGAACAGGCGTCTAAATAAGAACTCATGCTAGAAAATGGTAAGAGAGTGATGGAACTACGCAGACAATTCTCTCCTTCATGCAGCAACAGCTTAGCGCACCGCCCGCACGGAGTGCTTTTGCAAATGTGGTGCTGTGTTTTGGCCATGCCATGTGTTATTTCCTTTACTCTGACATCAACCCAACGGGGTATTCGTTCTTTCAACGGATACCCGCTGAGTGTCAATCCTAGGAGAGGCACAGTGCCCATGGTTATGAGATTTGACTCTAGTCAGGGAGACAGACATTCATCAAAAATACCAAAATATCAATGAGATGGGACAGCTATGGTAAGTGCTACCAAGAAAGTGACACAGAGCTAGAAGAGTGCACCCACTGCTGGGGTGGGGGGTGGATCTGACCTCTTGGAGAAGTCAGGGGGTGCTTCTCTGATGGTGGAACCATCTGAAGGATGAAGAATGAAGCAGGTGAGATGGGGAAAGTATTCCAGCAGAAGGGAGCAGGGTAGTGTGTAGAGAACTGGATGAGCTCACTGAAAGCAAGTCAGAAGGCGGTATGAGATGAGCAGGGGGAGGTCAGCCCCACAAGGCCCTTGCAAGCCATGTGGGGAGGGATGTCGTCCTCACCACAGCACTGAGAAGCGACTGGAATGTGTAGCACCTGGAAGGGCACAGTGCCAATTGGCGTTTTTAAAGATGACTTTGGCTGCATTGTAGAGAATGCATTATAATAGGAGATTAGATACTAATCTATTGCTATTATCAGATACTAATCTAGGTACTAATGGAAAGAGATACTAGAATGGTAGCTGTGGAGACATACAGAAGCGTAAAGATCCGAGAGATACTTTGAAGGTCAAACGGACAGGATTGCATGTGGTGGATATGGAATCGTACCAGAGTGACCTATTTTACAGATGGGAAGACCCTGGACAGAGAGAGGTTGGTTAACTCTTACAAAGACATAGAGCTGCTAAGAGAACCCATCTTTACTAGAGCCCTTTGGCTGCTGAGGGAACACTTTTACTCTCTGTTCTATGAGAACAGAGAAGAGGGAACCAGGAACCTTGGCTGGGGAAGCTGAACAAAATTCTAAGAAGGAAAGAAAGTTTGATCTGTGTTTTGCAGAATGGGTGAGGGACAGAAAATGGGGCATTTGGGACAGAGGAAATTGTGTAAAAGCAAGCAGCAAGATAGGGGACTTTGAGGGGTAAAGGAAACTATATCTTGATTTTGGTGGTAGTTACAAGAGTTCATACATTCATCACAACCTACCAAACTGCCCTTAAAATGGGTCTACTTGAATAAGTATTCTTGGTGCCCAGACACGGTCTCTAATACCTTTGCCCACTCAAAGAAACCAGGGTTCTTCAAAGACATGGCTACTTCTGGGGCTGGAGCAGGTTTGTGCAAGATGAGCCTGGAATATTTTGTAGTGCCAGAAAGTAAAGAAATGATTAAAAAAAAAAAGCAAGCATATTGCAAGGGAATCATAGCCAACTTGAAGGGGTTCCATTGGCCAAATCTGGGAAAACTTGGGCACTAAAATAGTTAAGGACAGTAATGAATTATAAACCATTGAGAAAAACAGGAAACTGTGGGTCTGTACTACTAATAAATAAATAAACGGGGGAGGAGAGGAGATCTTATCTACAGAAGAAGGCTGAATGTGGGCTGGTGTATACGGAGGGGGTGCTGGGAGTTGGGAAATCATTACTTTGCATCCACTGTAATAAAGTTTGGCTCATTCAAGAATCATCAAGGGACACTACTAAGTCCACAGGGATATTTTGGTGAGGAGCAGAATGTTTGAATGATCTCAAAGAATCTTCCCATGAATTGCTTGTGAGTTAGTCGCAAGGGACAAAGTAGTAAGTATACAGTGGAGACACTGGATGACATTTTGGGTGATTAACATGAGTGTCCACAGTGAGGCAGATGTGATCGTGGGTCTCCAGATGTAATATTCATGGCCCTAGCTCTAGTTGTTGAATTGAAATAGGATTAAAGCAAAGGATATCAAGATGTAAGTCTCAGATGAAGGGGTAAACAATAGCCAATGAATTTATTAAAAAAATTGCTCACCCTGACTGATAATCAGGAAAACACAATCAAAGAAATGTAGTATTGATTTTCTCAGACTGCTATTATTTAAACGATCGATGCTTTGTCAAGGGCATGCAGAAGAAGTAGAGATTTTCATTCTGTTTGCATGAATGTAACTTGCTAAGTCTTGTTAGAGGCTAATTTAGTGCGTTTATCTATGCTAAATACCCTTACCCTTGGAGCAACCTCAGGTCTAGGACTTGATCCTAGACTAGTCCACTAATTATATGCAGCCGAACATTTGTTCTAGTGTTTGTGGTAGAAGACGATTAGAAACTGTGCCAATTATCTATCGCTGGATATGAAATCGAGTGGCTCGAAACAACACACTTTTAGTATCTCCGTTTCTGTGGATCTGGAATCTAGGCACAGCTTAGCTGGCCCTCTGCTCAGGGGTCTCTCACGGCTGCAATTAAGGTATTGGCCAGGACTGAAGACTTATCTGAGACTTCAGTAAGGAAGGATCTGCTTCCAAACTCACATGGTTGTTGGCAGGATTCCATTACTTGTGGGCTGGTGGCCAGAGGCTGCCCTTAGTTCCTTGCCATGTAAGCCTCTCTATAAGCCAGCAAAAGAAAGAGTCTGCTAGCAAAAGTCCAGTTACACTCTCTTCTAACCTAGTCGTGGAAGTGACATCTCTTCTCCTTTGCTTTATTCTATTGATTAGAAGCAAATCGCTGGGCCAGCCCGCAGTCAAGGCAAGACAATTACACAGGGGCATACATACCAGATCGCTAGGGACCATCTCAGAGTCTGCCCACCATGATGACCCAAATGTCCAACAAGGAAGATGAGGTTTAATAATTCATGGTAGTGCCATACCATGGGAAACGCTTTGGTAGTTAATAAGAATGACGTCACTACATGTGTGCACAGACTTGGAGAGGCTTCCCCAACCTACTGTTAAGGGAATAAAGCAAACAAAGCTATTTTGCAAACAAATATAACACCATTTGTGTAGAAACAAAATATTTTTCCAAAATGAAGCATGGTTATGTGCACACAGACAGGCATCCAAATACAAAAGGAGAAGCTTGGGAGGAGACCAATCCAGCCCATCCACGGTGGTTACCACTGAAAAGAGATGTGGGTTCAGGGTGGAGGTGGGGCATACCGAGCAAGCTTCTCATTTTATTCATCATACTTATTTATTGTTTGAGGGTTTTTTTTTCCTTTTATGGTGGGAATATATTTGTGTGTTGTGTATTTGTTTCTAAAAAAGAATTTGCACTGGGAACCGGGGCTGCTGTCCAAGAGTGTTAACTTGGGAAGGTGCAGCATGCCGTGCCTACGTGTGTCCCAACAGTGCCTTTGAATCGCACGCATTCGAAAGGTTTGCTCGGTTTTCCATCGCAGCTTTTTCTCAGATGTTTGCGACTATGCTCAGAACAAGGAGGCTAAGAGGGGCTCTGTTGTCCTAGGCCCAGGAGCTGCTGTGGATATACACAGGTCAGGACGCAATGAGCTGGCAGCTGGATCCCATCGAGCCCTCTTCTTTCCCAGACACAAAGGAAGAACCGCAGTAGCCACCCAGAGAGCAGCCTGGTGCTGTGGGGCACTTCTGGGAGGCCACAGGAAGGGATGTGGGACAAATGGTCCCTTTTGTGGTTTGTCTTTTTGTCAGTTCCATGACCCACGTTATCATCAGAAGATGAGCCCAGGCTCCCATGGTGGAAGCTTGCTGGTGACCTTGGGCCAGCTGCCTCCTTCCTTTGTACCCTGGTGACTCCTCTGTGAAATGGTGATGGCGGTCAGCCTGCTCTCCTAGGTTTGCTGTGAGGGTGAAAGGAGCCGATGCAGCCGAGGCCCTTGGCTTCGTGCCCAGAACACGTTAGGCCTCCCAGGAAGGTTAGCAGCCATTCTTGCTGCTGTTGTTGTTTATCGTTATCAGCAAAACATGGCATTCACTAAAAACTTACCAGGTTCCTGTTTCCGGCTCGGGGCTCAGTGCTCTCCATGCCTTTTCCTCATGGAATCTGTCCAGATTTCCCGAGTAGAAGCCCCTCTAATCTCCCTATTATATGGACACAACTCTGAGGCTCAGAGAAGTGAAGATAGCTCCCCAAGTTCACAGACTTGGAATCACTGATGCCAAGATTTGAACTCAGGTTCACGAGTCTTGGAAGTGTCCGTCACAGTGGTCCTCCATTGCTTCCTGAGAGCCACATTACTTTGCTCTCAGCCCGTGAGGAAAGCTCCATCAAGCCCTGGGGGGCTTGGGAATGGACCAGAGCCCTTACGAGAGGACGAGACAGGAATCTCTGCTGTGAAGATATGAGAGATACGCGAAGAGAAATGGATGAATGAACACTTGGTGTGGGAAACTGTTCACCACTTCTTCAGAAAGCAATCAAGGAGATCAAAAGTAAAAAAGGTCAATTGAATTTGACTTATACACTTAACATGCTTGATATGTGTGTATCTGATATCTTTGTCTTCAACAGGGAACACCTATTCTTGTCACCCAGATGGGATATTTACAAAAATTAATCAAGATTTCTCCTTTGGTTTGTTGGTGGAGAGGCAAGGCCACAAAACTATAAGATTTCAGGGAGAACCACTCAAAATGAACTTTCTCAAGTGCCTCCTGCATTCTGTGTAGGCTTCCAGACATGTTTACACAAACATGTCTCATTTCTTTTTAATGCATAATGAAAACATCATCATTTTACCTATGCGGCAACCAAGGGTTGGACAAAAATCTACCAAAGGCATACCATTTGCAAATCTCGGTGCTGAGAAGGAAACCATGGGGCGCTTCCTTGTTCAGAGACAGGGCGGCTTCTTTCTTTCCATGTTCCATGACTGCTCAAGAGACAGAGGTTCAGGGAGAGTTTTATGGGAAAAAAATTTTTGAGGTAAGTTTTCCAGATACCCTTATTTTCCTCCGACTTTTCTGAAATAAAGCTTCAGACGAAGGATGCATGCCTGCTAATTAAAAAGACAATGACCAGGGGCACCTGGGTGGCACAGCGGTTAAGCGTCTGCCTTCGGCTCAGGGCGTGATCCCGGCGTTATGGGATCGAGCCCCACGTCAGGCTCCTCTGCTATGAGCCTGCTTCTTCCTCTCCCACTCCCCCTGCTTGTGTTCCCTCTCTCGCTGGCTGTCTCTATCTCTGTCGAATAAATAAATAAAATCTTAAAAAAAAAAAAAAGACAATGACCAGTGTTGACAAGGATGTGCAGAAATTGCAACCCTTTCACTTTGCTGGTGGGAATGTAAAAGGGTGTAGCCATTTTGGAAAACAGGCTGGCAGTTCCCAAAACAGTTCAATGCGAGGTTAATGTATGACCCAGAAATTCCACTCCTAGATATCTACACACGTCCCTGCAAAAACGTGGACATGAATGTTCACAGCAGCATTATTCATACTAGCCAAAAAAGGAAACAACCCAAACATCCATCAACTAATGAACATGTTTCATGGGTTTAATCTATTCATACATTAGATTAAAAGGAATGAAGTGCTGGTACATGTTACAAAACGGATGAAGTTGAGAATATTATGCTAAGTAGAAGAAGCCAGTCACAAAAGATCAGGTCTTGTACAAGGATGCTTACCTGAAATGTCCAGAATAGGCAAACCCATGGACATTGAGAGTAGAGTAACTGGTGGCCTCGGGTTCTGGGATGGGCAGATGGGCACAACTGCTGATGTCTCCTGTCCTTGGGGTTTCTTTGTGGGGAAATGGGAAGCTTCTAAAATCAGATGATGATGATGATGTTGGGACAACTGTGTATGCACCAAACCTATGGAATTGTTCACTTAAAAAAGGCAGATTTTATGGTATGTAAATGACATCTCAATAAAGCTGGTAATAACAACAGTGGAAAAGAAAGTTAGCCTGACTTGCCAAGACGCCTTGCCTCGTGAAAACGGAATGAAGCGACACTTGCAATTTCTCGAGTGAAGGGGCACGCACGTTGGGGAGAAATCAGCAAAGACCTGAGAACAGGGCATTTGAGCCTGAAAGGCTGTGAGCCTCAAATGTGCCTTGAAGAATGAAATAGAAGTGGGCATATGCAGGAAGGATTCACTGGGTGAAAGGAATGTCGTGAGGGACGCCTGGGTGGCTCAGTCAGTTAAGTGTCTGCCTTTGGCTCAGGTCATGATCCCAGGGTCCTGGAATCGAGTTCTATCATCAGGCTCCCTGCTCAGTGGGCAATCTGTTTCTCATGCTCCCTCTGCCCCTCCCCCTGCTTGTGCTCTCTCCCTCTCTCTCTCAAATAAATAAAAATAAAATCTTAAAAAAGAAAGAAAGAAAGAAAGAAAGAAAGAAAGAAAGAAGAAAGAAAGAAAGAAGAAAGAAATGGTGTGAGCCAAGCTCCAGAGGTGAAAAGGCAGGAACAGAAAACACTGACCAACATCCTTTGAATTAAACAAAAGAGGTGTATGGCAGTTTTTAACCATACCTACAAATACAGAAATAAACGGCTTTTGGATAACTTCTGTATTGGAAGTCAAAGGCAAAAAAAAAAAAAAAAAAAAAAAAAAAAAAAGAAAAAGAAAAAAAAAGAAGTAATTGAAATTCACATCATAAGGTGTGTTGGTAGGCAACCTTTATTCTCCTAAGCAAAATGTATCACTAACTGTTTCCATAAAGAAATTACATATGGGTCTGGAGTTGCCAACTGCCAGCAGCACTTTATAAAACATGAACTCCGATAACAGTTTAAGCCTAGTACGTCTATTTCTGGTAATCATCTGGCCTCTGTCCTTGGCTGGAAGGCTGATACAGGGTGGTCAAAAGCAAGCCGAGCTCAGACGGGTGAAATGTCACGTAGCGTTTCTCAGAGCAGACACTTGCCCTTGCAGAGAAGAGCCTTCACGGGGCAGGTCGCCCGAGCAATGACTGTCTTTGAGCCTTCAGTGGAGATGATTCATTCCAAGCCCAGGGCAAACCAGGAATCCTTTAATAGAAAGATACATGAAATAGCTTCGAGATCCTCTCCGCTCTGTGGGCATGTCTCCGCAAGCTGAATATCCTACATGTTCTCCTATTTTTGATTCTCTGCTTAAAAATTCTATGGTTCTCCATGTTGATCTACTAAAGGCAAGCAGTGACGAATAGAATATTTCCAGTTCTTATTAAATTCCTACTCGATGCAAGACTGGAATAAAGCTCATTACTCTAGGATGAGTCCTGCTCTTTCAAGAGACTGCATATCCAGAGAGAGAACACAGGTATGGCCCGCAGTTAAGAAGAGGTCAGTACGTAATTAAAGAGAACGAGTGAGGATAAACCTCTACCCCGCCGTCCGGGAGGCCTCGTGTAAACCGAAGAGCACATGCGTGTACCAGGTCGGCAGGCGAAGGTGGAACAAGGGCAGCAGATAAGTAAACCAGGGCTCAGAACATACACTTTGTGGGAGCAGAGATTTGGGGTCCTCCTACCAGCAGAGCGGGCAGCAGAAAGGTGTTTCAGGAAGATGGTCTGGTGGAGATCTAGGGAAGAGAAAGTGAGAGGTGATACCCAGTAAGGCCAGATACCCCCCCTCGCCCCTGCAGGCAGCTACACTCTGCTTTGAACATCAGCGAAGGAGGGGCCACCCCGCCAGTGCTCCCTGTCTACAAAAGAAGCAGACAGACCACAGAGACAGGAGGTCCGTTTTTATATGCTTCTCCAGGATTTTGACATCAGAAAATGGTATTGAAATTTTAGCATTAATATAGGTTTGGGGACTGAGTTTTTTTGTATGACATGTGTGTGTGGCAGGGGGTCTGTGACCAGGTGGGAGAGGAGAGCATGGGTGAGTGATGCACAGGGGCTGGTGTGTGTATGTGTGTGTGCACATGTGTGGATGGATGGGTGTGGGTGTGAAGATGTACATGGGCACATGTATGTAGGTGTGTGTGTGTATGTGTGACAGGTGTGTGTGTATAGAGGTTAACAGAGCACCACATCCTTTTTACAGCTTAGGGTTCCCAAAACTCATTCCTGATCTAGCCTGAGATTCTGCTATTTGTGGCCAACATCACGCTGCCGGCCCGATCAGTGATAAATTCCACCCATGAGGGCTGAGCCAGCCAGGTGCTTTCCACACATCATTTCTTTCTTTCTTTCTTTTTTTTTTTAAAGATTTTATTTATTTATTTGACAGAGATAGAGACAGCTAGCGAGAGAGGAAACACAAGCAGGGGGAGTGGGAGAGGAAGAAGCAGGCTCATAGCGGAGGAGCCTGATGTGGGGCTCGATCCCATAACGCCGGGATCACGCCCTGAGCCGGAGGCAGACGCTTAACCGCTGTGCCACCCAGGTGCCCCTTCCACACATCATTTCTGAACATCCTCACAAGGCTCCTGGTGACATAGGCTATACAATCCCAATTCACAGCCTACGGGACGTGAGATCCATGGTCCCGCTCCGCTGTGGGGCTGGAATTCACACCCTGTGTTGCTAGATACCAAAGCCCTGCTCCACTGAGGGCACCGGGACTCGCTGACCAAAGGGTTTCCTTAGTTCTTTGATGGGAGAGAAATGAAGAGGACCCCCGGTGGGGAAGGCTGGGCGAGGGGGTATTGACCTGGGAAACCGGGGTTCAACAGCGCTGTTTCATTAACTCCACGCTCGAGTCCAGAGCTGGGCCGGTGGGTTCGGGAGCTCCTTCCTGCACAGTAGCTGAACTACCCGGACGGGGTGCAAGATAAGGAAAGCGGAAGGAGGGGGCGGCAAGTCCTCTTCAGCCTCTCCGATGAGAGAAATCGGGTTTTCTCCGACTCGCACAGACAGGTTCCTGGGGCTATCTGGGGACGGAGCCTCCGGGCAGGCTGATTTGAAATGCTTCCAAACGGATATCATGCTTCAAAGAGTGGGCCCCTGTGGGGCAGAAGCCGAACCCGAGTGCTGGCAGGGGCCGAGGGCCTGGAGTTCAGGCAGCGCTCCCCTCCCCCAGGCCCGGGAGGGTTTGTTGAACCCCTCAGGGGTGCTGTGTGCCTTCCTTGTCGAGGTGGTTTGTGGCTTAGTGAAGTGATATTTATAGAGTGCTCTGTGATTCTTGGGCGAACATTCGTTTTATAAATGAATGATCAAATTTATTAGCAATGAGTAACTAACCCGTCTACATTTATTTTGTTGATAATACAAATTTACAAGGTTTTAATTGCCAGTTTTAAAACCCCCAAAACCCATACATAAATACATGGGTAGTAAAATATCTTCTCACTGTGCCCTTGACTTCTGTAGTTCCATTAGGGCTTATGAGGAGGGTCTTGAAGGAGGCTTCACATGGAATCGCCAAACCCGCCTGAAAGGACGAAGGGCCAGAAACAGTCTAATTTAAACCTGGCCGGTGGTAACTTCATGGGTTTTCACCTAAATGCTCCTACTGATAATAATTCTGAATAATTTTCTTTGTGATGCTTATGAATGTTAATAATGACCTCCCTCTAGTTCTCTCGCTGTCTTACTGAATGCCTACGACATTGCTGCTCTGCCTGTGGGTGCCCGACAGCAGCATGGGTATCACCTGGGAGCTTGGTAGAAATACAGGATCTCAGGCCTCGTCCCAGACTCGCTGAGTCTGAACCCACATCGCTGCAGGTGCAGGGTGTCTGCACGAGAGTCCAGAAGCGTGGACTTGCGACGACAGTGATGACAGTCCCGGGCCCCCAAAGTAGTGACTTCACTGGGATCTGGTGCGTGGGCTGTATACTCAGCTGTTTGTACCTTCTTCCTTTAGACCTGGCGTGGGGGAAGCTTGTGCTGTCCAATCTCTGCACAAGGCACCTCAGAGACACCAAGGGATATCTTGGGGTTGTGACCAAGGGTGGTCTCAACTAGCATTTTCCTTCAATGGCAGAAGCGATGGTCAAAACATATGCTTAAAAAAGTAACCTATTTTAGAACAGTGATATGAATCCCAGAAAGTTAGAGAATGTCTGAGGCCAAAGTGAAGGGGTAAATGGATCATAGTCATTAATAGCAATATAACAAATATTTATTGAGTGTTTACCACATGTCAGACAGTATCTTGAATGCTGGAAATAAAGTAAGGGTACAAAGAGGAAGGAAGTTTAACAAGTAAGGTGATTTGTACCTTCCCTATAGCTGTCCACCGGACCCAAAAGGAAGTCAAATCAGTTCTCTGTCTGATTAGTGCCATTGTCAATTACAGGAGAATTCATGCAAATTACCCAAAGTACCTGAGCTCACTATTTCCCCTCTGTTATGGTGGCCTTCACTTAATCTGCTCTCATCCTGAAATCCATCTAATTTATCTAAGACAAGAGATCTCCATTTATCAGGCTGATCATTTGTTATGTCAATCAAGGTCATATTCCTTTTTTTTTTTTTAAGATTTTATTTATTTATGAAAGAGAGAGAGTGGGGGGAGGTGCAGAGGGGGAGGGACAAGCAGACTCCACGCTAATTGTGGAGCCCCATGCAGGGCTCCATCTCACAACCCCATGATCATGACCTGAGCTGAAACTAAGAGTCAGACGCTTAACTGACCGAGCCACCTAGGTGCCCCAGTCAAGTCCATATTCTAAGTATGAAGAGGTATGGGAGTACATGGCCTGGCCTATTGGGGATCCCCCCTCCAAGGTATTCTTCTGACACTGTGCTCAGCAATCCCCAGACTCAGTTTGCCTACCTGTCAAGTGGATAGGTAAATATCCTCTTTACTGATACCAAAAGATATGTGACTTGGGTGATCAGAAAACGTGTGAATGCTTTAGGAAATAAAACGGGCTATATTCCTGCATAGACCTCTCCCTTCTGAACCCTCTGGTAGAACAGTTTTAAAACAACCCTTTCCTTCTGAACATTTTTGAACTCACTTAGGATGCCTTCTGAGACCAGGGCCTTCTAAATTTATGACTTGTCATCTGGAACTTTCCCCTAAGGGCAAAGTTCCTCTGCAAGGGATGCCCTCGCTGAGTGTCATTTTCAAAGACTTTCATGGAGGCTGGGTGAGGAGAGACTCACTTTTCCAATGGAACCACAAACAATGGGGCTTCATGGCCAAACCTCATCCAAAGCTCTGAAAACTACCCCTGGAGGCTCTTTGAGGAGGGGGGCAGACAGACAAAGACCCTTCACAATTGCTCTTTGTTTCTAATTTTATTAGAAATGATCTTAGGATAATTGAATGAACAGGCATTTAAGGATTTAATTTCATCTTTCTGGGTGTCCCTTTATTAGATTCCTGGAGCCTAAACCAAATCCAGGCCACCCAATAAACAAAACCTGTATGTCTGGGTCACTACCTGGCTCTGTCCTTTCACAGATTCAAAACATAATTATGGAGCAGCCACCAGTGTCAGTTGCTGGATTTGAAAATGGGCAAGTCCCAGTGTGATCCCTGCCCTCAAGGTATCTTGGATAAGGCAGTTGATGGCAAATATCAAGAACAGATGGTGAGCATGGACAGTGTCCATGGTTCCAACATGGAGATCTGGTCTACTCATGTTTGGGGTGTTCATTCTACATGTACACGGATTTCTTGGGAAAGGTAGATGCCAAAATATGTGTCTATGAATATGGTTTAGAATTTCTTACCATACAGAGTGAAGGGGTATTTGTTTTTTGTGTGTGTGTCTTGTTTTTCTCTAACACTGACAAGGCAAACATTGTCCCCACTCTCAAAAGAACTTACTCCGCATTAGTTTAGAGAAGTGGCAAAAAAACAAAAAATAAAATAACATTGTGAAACATGGTAATTCGTAGGAAATTACTGTAGTACTGTTTTCACTGGATGTTTCCTTTTTACCCAAAATTGCAGCTTCCAAGTGTGTGAAACTCCCAATAAGTCCAAGTCTTCAGGGGAAGAGTAAGGCTAGAGAACAGAGCATTGAGGTTGACAGAAAAGAAGGCAGTTGAGTGAGTAATACAGGAAGATCTCTCTGAGAAGGTAGGAGTTTGGTTGTGATCTGGAGAATCAGGTCTTAGTCATGAAAGTCACGGGCAGCAGACTTATAGGTAGACAACAGAACATGCATGAAGGCCTTCAGTGGGACCAAGACCCAGATGTTTTCCAAGAACCAGAAGAATGTCAGCGAAGTTGCAATTGCATTGCGGTAAAGGAGAGGAGAGCAAGCAGAGCTGGTGTGGGAAAGGAAGGGAAGGGAAGGGAAGGGAAGGGAAGGGAAGGGAAGGGAAGGGAAGGGAAGGGAAGGCGAGGGGAGGGGAGGGGAGGGGAGGGAAGATCTAGATCATGCAGTTTACGTGGTCCATCTGTGAGCTATCGACATGATCTTCTTTAAGTTTTAATAGCGGCCCTCTTGAGGCTGTATGGGAAACAAAGCTTAGGGGGCTGACAGAGCAGTAAGGGAGCATTAAAAGTTGTTGAAGTAATTGAGACCAAAAATGGTCCAGGTTCGTGATGAGGGAGCTAGCTGAATAGAAGCAATTCAAAACTAGCTTTGGGCATTAGAGTGCATAGGATTGGTTGATTGATTAGACATTGGTGGATTTTCAAGGACACTACCAGGTTTTCAGTTGGAGGTCTTGAGTGGATTAGTTCACTATGATTAGCTAAGATTGTGGGAGGACCTGGTTTGGGGAGATGCAAAGTACAAATAGAAGGTCCATCATCCCGGACTCATGACTATGCAGGATGCAGAGCAGCTGCCCTGGTTGAGATGTTACCATTGTTCTGTGTTGGTTCATCAGGAAAAAACCATCCTGAGTAATTATCGATGTCTGCTGTGAACACAGGTGGAGGAGTATGGCACAGTTGTTGGGTATGTGTCATCCCTACCTTATCAGATACAAGACAAGGTCCAGCTTATAGGGCTTGGTCTGTTGGCCAATCTGTGTTGAAGCCCTTCTCTTGCCAGGCACTGTTCTAGACTCTGTTGGGCGTGTACTGAATGACTAGTTAACAAGAACCAATTATAATGTTTTCCTTCAAGTCTTTTTTTTTCCTTCGGGTTTTAATGCAAGCATCACTGATGAAGCCAAAAAGCCTTTTGTTCCTTTGAGAGTGGTATTGTGCACTACTCTTAGATGGTATACGGTTGCCTGCAGCAGGAAGGACTAAGACTTACTCTAGAGTCTGGAGTTTTATACACGTGGCAATTTCCAGCTGAATGGGGCAGACATGAAAATTTGCAATGACAGAGTAAATATCCTATCTACAAATCTTTTTTTTTTTTTTTACCACTTTAATGCATGACTAAAAGAAATCTTGATTTTTGCACTTTGAAGGTCTTAGCTGTGGACTACTAAGGGTAATATTCTTTTGATGGGAATAGGACCGCAATTCCCAGCTCACTTCAAATATCATTGGGTCCAAGGCCAAGTGCCTTGTGTCATTGGCCGGTCAAACCATACTGAGAATGCCCATTACAGAAAGACCTTTATTGCATTTTATCTCTTTAAAGCAGCAACCCTTTTTGGCAGTTGGAGCTGCCTTCTCTGGATCCAGTTAGTACCCATAAAGAAGGCTCAGGTTTCTGACAGTCAATCAGAACACAGGTGGAGCTGGTCTGTGTGCCACCCCACCCCCCACCCCCCGCCACACCAGCCTCCTGGCCTAGGCTAAATGGGGATTTAGTGGACCTCCTTGGGATTTGTCAGGGGGAAAAAAAAAAAACACGTTTCGGGTGGGAAGAAAGTAAATCCGGAATCCAGGAAGGGAGTGGCAGCTTATAATAATAGTCTTTTACCTCTGTACTGGGCTTTACATTTCACAAAATATATACATTATTCCATTTGGTTCCCCCTCCAAAACATCCTGCGAGTAATATATTCTTTTCCTCATCTTTCAGATTTGGAGAGCAAGGCTTACAAAGAGAAAGTGACTTGACCAAAGCCACAGACTAAGAAATGGGACTTAAATTCAGATCTGACTTCCAGTCTAACCTTCAAGGACAAACTTTATGGAAAGTAGAAAGGAGCTAAGATTTATTGCATCTTACCTTGTGCCAGGGACAGTGAATGCTGGCGCAGAGAAAATGAAATCGTGTTTACAACTTCATTTGTCATAACCGATACTACTCAAGGCATAATGTTTACAACAAACGAATAAATATAAACCAATGACACAGGAATTGAAATCGATACTGGCATTTACATGTGGCCTCTATCATATTTAGTGAAAATGTAGGAATGATTTAGAGCAGGGGTCAGGAAGCTACAGCCCAGGGGCCAAATCTGCCTGTTTTTGTAAATCACAGCTGATTGAAGCATAGCTGCTCCTGTTCCTTGTGTTTGTCTCTGATGGCTTTTGTGCCACTGAGACAGTACTGACAGGCTGCAACAGAGACCCTTACAGCCTAAAATGTTCTCTATCTGGCCCTTTACAGAAAAAAAAAAAAATTGCTGACCGCTGATTTAGAACACTTTTTTTGTCTTGACTTCTCATCATGAACTCATTCCTAAAGGCCTTTTAAAATAGGAATTGTAGGGAAGGGTAGGTTGCAAACTGGCTAAAAATATAAATTTTGTATTTAGAGTCATGGGATAAGATCTCACATTCAGGGATATCTTCTGACTGTGAGATTAGGGATGTCTGGAGTGTGGCATAAATGTTTGAGAATAGTATAAGAGAGGATTTATCCACCAAGTATCTTACTGTCACCTTCATGGATGGAACAATGGAGCAAAGGAGTTGTTATAGGACTGGATGTTTGTGCCCCTCCTCAAATTCATAATTTGAAATCCTAATCCCCAATGATGATATTTGGAGGTGGGGCTTTGGGAGGTGACTAGGTCATAAGAACAGAGCTTCATGGACTGGGGTCAGCGTCCTTAAATAAGAGACCCCAGTGAGCTCCCTCATCTCTCTGCCATGTGAGGACAAAGCAAGAAGACCACCCTTGATGAACCAGTAAGTGGGTTCTCATCAGACGCCACGTCTGCCAGCATCTTCATCTTGGATTCTCAGCGTCCAGAACTGCGAGAAATCAATGTTTGCTGTTTAAACCCCCCAGTCTACGGTACTTTCTGATAGCCCAGGCAGACTAAGACTGGACTGTATTGTTCAGGGTTGGCTAACGATATGGCAACAACTCTCCTCTCTTGGTGTTCTGCTTTCTTTCTCATGTCACAGTCCCGTATGAAGGGAGTGCTGGGCTCCACGCAGTCATTCAGGGACCCAGGTGTCTTCATGTGTGGCTCTCACCTTCCAGGGCCTCAGAGCGCTCCACTCGATCCTTTGCATGTAGCCAGCAAGAGAGAGGGGAGAAAACATGAGGAACAGAGCAGGAGATGTTAGGGGCCATTCCTAGAAGGAATGCCCATCCCTTCTGCCCACATTCTGTGGGGAATTAGCCACATGTCCTCATGTGAAATTGGGAAATGCAATTTAGAAGTATGCCAAAGACGAAGGAAACAGAGACGGTGGTGAAAAACTAATTAGATTCTGCCTCAATGATCTGGAGGGGTCGGATTAAGTGTTTTTGGTTTACAAGGCCCTTACATGCTAAGGAGCCTCTTCTTTCTTTCTTCCTTGCTTCCTCTTTCCCCTTCCCTCCTTCCCTCCTTCCCTTCCCTTCCTTCCTTCCTTCCTTCCTTCCTTCCTTCCTTCCTTCCTTCCTTCCTTCCTTCCTTCCTTCCTTCCTTCCTTCCTTCCTTCCTCCTTTCCTTCCCCTTCTCTACCTCCTTCATTTCCTTATTTGTTTATAGTCTTACATGTATGGCCTGGTCCTTGGTCATGATGACTACAAAAAAATATGTTAAGAACTATTCCCTGTCCTGTGATCTGTGTTCCTAAGTTCACCTAAATTGATATAGGAAAAAAAAATAAGACAAATAAATGCAAGGATCCTACCCCCACCACAGCAACAGTGACAGAACATGGAGCTTGGACACCAGGCTGGAAGGCAGAATGGATTGAGAACATTTGGCTTATGCATGTGTGAGTTTAAAGTGGTATTTAATTAAAAAGTTGCAAGCTCATGAAACAAAGGGTTTTGTTTGGCTCTTGCTTGTATAATCCCAGTTTCTAGGAAACAATAACTTGTGATTTATAGGGTTCCTTTTCACAGAAGTATGGAAGTTATATGTAGCTCATGCTTAAATGAGAAAACAAAATTCCCTGATGGTAACTCATTATCTGTCTGGCTAACAAAGGACAAAGGACAAATCCTGGAATATCTTTCTTTGCCATTTCATATTTATGACACATCCTGTTCGTAAAACATTATTCTCAGGGCAAGCTCTGGAGTTTATTATTTTTTGTCTTCTCATTCTTCATGACTGCATCATTTTTGAAAAATGCCAGGCCAGATGGAAGCTTTCTTCCTTTTGGGTCAGGGGTGGAAAAGAGCCAGTGTGAAACTATGGATAATGAATCCTACAGCATGCGACCCATTTTTAAGAGGAAGATGGCCTTGCCTCTTCACAATTCATGGGCTTTGCATGGCCTTATTAGAGTTTATTCTAAGGAATGGTCTAGTTGGGTGTTATAGATTTTTGTAGAGGTCCTTAAAGCTCCTCTGAGAGTCACTTCTTATCTCCTTGTGGACATTGCACCATCTGAAATTATTTTTAGGAACATTGGTCATTGTGTATTGTCTGTCTGTCTCCTACAATGAACTTATGAATCCTGAGAGGGCAGGAACCTTTTATGGCTTATCTGTTGCTGCATCCCTGGTGCCCAAAATAGGGCTTGGCACATCCTATGGGTCTGTAATATTAGGGGTGAGGCAGAAGGAACGAATGAGCGAATGAGCGCATAGTAGGGTTAGACGACAGACACTCTATGTCCTCACACTGTTGTGTCTAGAGGAGATGAGAAATGTATCCCCAAGACTTTGTGCCTTTCCTGACCTGAAAGCAGTCACCTGCCATTAATTGGGATCTATGGATTTGTCTTCATTAATCACTCTGGAAAATTCCTACTGGAATATTAGTGACAAAATCACATTCCATTGACTGAAACACTAATGAGGGGAAGGATCAATAAATTCTTAATTCGTCCCCCAGGGAGAGAGTACAGGAATTATCTACTTAGAAGCCTTAGTTACTACAATCCAACCTTAGCCTGAGGACATTTGGTCTCTTTCTTGGAGTGCTGTGGGGAAGGAAATATTTTTAGAAAAATATTTGTTCTTCCAGATTTCACTAATGAGAATCCCTTCTTAATAGGAACCAAGTCAATAAGATGCTTGAGAATGAACATTCCACTACCCTCCCAGCTGCTTCTATGGATAGGAGTCCACCCAGGCACTGATCAAGTCCCTGGGAAGGACTCAGATGTGGAATGGAAATCTTTCCTGTTCCCGTGAATTGGTGGGACTCTGCTCCCCGTGGTCATTCCTAGAGACAGCAAGATGTGGGTGACCAATAGAGTGAGAATCACAGACCCAACACATACCAGCTGTCAGACCTTGGGCGGGAGACTTAACCTTTGCTGTCAGTTTTCTCATCTAGGAAATGAGGATAATGGGAACATGAACTTCATAGGTCACTGAGAGAATTAGGTAAGACAGTGTTCTGTGAAGTGTTTAGCATAACATGAGGCACATAGTGGAGGCTTTGCCCATGCTATTTGCTCTTGCCAGGTTTATTATTATTCTAGCTCCGTGAGGAATGCCAGGGATGGCTGACTTTTTAATAGAATGTTATGGAAGAAGTCGAAGTATCACAGTGCAGATTGGACTAGATAAAGTAAAGTATCTGCAAGTCATAGAGTGTGTCTTTTGATCTTCTGCCCCACTTTAGACAGGACTTCAGTCAAAATTATGCAATTTTAAAGTTCCTCTTCCTAGCAAGTCTGAACATTCATGGCCGATTACATCTATTACACCTAATGGCATTGCTGTAAATCCCAGCAATTAGAGTGTCATCGTGGTCTGAGGAGGACAGTACATCCGCCGCATGGCAGCTCACGCCGCACGTCCAAAGCACAGCGCAGACATTACTAATTGATGAGGGAGCTCTGTCTGCCAAGCTTAGACTCAGCCATGCATTCGAGCACATCACTCCAGAACCTCTCTGGTTAATGAGATAATGACACATATTTCCCTCCTAAATAAAGGAGACCATACGAAGCACGGGTTCTTGTTCCAGTTGAACCACTAACCAGCTGTATGGCATTTAACTTTGTTTTTCTTCATTATAAAGCTTATGTTTTATTAAAGCTCAAATAAACATTTCTCCAAGCTCTTCACATGTACATTGGGAGATTGACATGAGGGAAAAGCCAACGTTTAATGGCAACTTAAGTCACGTGGAAGTGCCCTTAAAGTTCTAGAGAGAATTGGCTCAGAATGCCACGTCATGACTCGCAGTATGTCTGTTCCTCAGAGCCCCAGATGTTTGCGACTACGGGGTGGGGTTGGGGGGCAGGTCTCTTGTTCTCTACCCACGCTTGTCTTGAAACTACTGCTTCTGCTTCATGTGATCTCGTGTTCACTGTCCCCCCGTGGAGTACACTGACCCAGCTGAGCGTCCTTCCGAGGCTTTTTTCTAGATTTACACCCTCATCCCACAGCATACACCCTTCACAGGGGCTTTGTGAATGTAGTAAGTTTGGGCAGAAGGGGCTGGGTTTGCACATTGGCCATTCCTGTTCGACAAATCCATCTAGCTGCTTTACCACTGAGATATTTTTTTCTCCCCTCTCCTCCCCTTCTTTTTCCTTCTTTTTCTTTCTCAAAACTCACTGCACTACCTTTCAGAATTCTCTGGCCCCTTCACATATTCTTGGTGACTGATCTTCACCCCACTTCTTTTTTGGGCACAACAGCCAAAGTCAGAATCTTTCCATTTGAGATTCAGCCTGACTTCAGTCCTGCCCTTTTTCTCTAGATCTTGCCTTATTGGTACCTGGTGGCACCTCAGTAGTGATAGCCCCTTTCCTCAGAAGAATTTTGGTAACAGTTATTACAATTATGCCTACCTGGGCCGGTATGTGCCTACATGTTGCCTCCTAATATTCTATCCATTCTTCCATTCTTCATTAAAAAGGGTCCTGATTTTTAGCTGGCTCATTATCACTTGGTTAAAAAGACTGCTTCCTTTACCTTTCCTTGTATCCATAGGAGCCAAGTAACTAAACTGGGATTTAGACAGAAGTATTGTGTGGGATTGGTGGGATGTCTCGAAAAAAGGGAGAGAAGGTGTCCTATTCTTTCCTTTAATCTGCTGTCTGGAAGGCTAACGAGATGGCTAGATCTTCAGCAGTCATCTTGTACCATGAAGAGAAGGGCCCACCGAGGGATATTGGGACAAAATGTCTGATGACTCTGTCAAGTTGTCTAGATGCTCTAGCTTCTAATTTCTTATCTAGTTGAAAATAAAACTTCTATCTTGTTTAAGCTCCTTTTATTCAGGCCAAACTATTACATCAAAACACGATTCATTATTTTCAAAACTTGCGTCTTCAAGCCTCTCTCACATTTTACTCCAGAGCACCTATGAGATGCACCCTCCCCCCTCCCCCCACACACTCATTTTCAATTTGAAGGTTGAATGGGGGAAACTGTATCCTAACAGACAGATGGGCCGAAGGGTAGAACGGACATGCTCTGAGGGACATAAGAACATGGGGCCACTGACAATCTTCTGCCCTGAGTTAAACCTCTGACCCAGGCCAAGAAGATTCAAACAGCTTCCGGAAGACAGTAGCCATCAGGACATTCCAACACTAATGTCAGCCTTATAAAGAAGACGAATGAACGTGGTACTGAGGAAGGCAGCGAACCCCGTTATTCCCACGATGGGCTCCTGGGGAAACCGCAGACAGTTTTGTGGTTCAGATGACAGACGTCACCCAAAAGTTGAGGAGTTCACATCCGCTGAAGTGCACATTTAAGAATAATCAAAACATAAAACAGATGTCAATATCAAAATACCGAGTGTGTAGTCCCCAAATTAAAGTCAAACATGAAAAATAAGTTGAACTTCAAGCATGCATTTTTTTCTTTTTCAAGTATTTTATTGCTTTTCCAAAGGAAAAGAGGTTACGGAAATCTAAGAAATTGCTACTTTTTGCAGTAGACTTGCCTCCACGTGGAGCCACACGGAGTTAGCCGTTGGCTCTTTCACCTTGCCTGGAGAAACTTTGATTATTTAAGGCCTCAAAGGGCTGTAGTCAATTGATTTTTGCGTTCATCTTTGGATGAGGGAGACTCAAAAGTCTTCTAGATTTGCTAAATCCAGACACGAAATCTTGTGTGAGAGTCACTGTATGTTCCTAATGGACAGGTGTATTGTTCTCATTTTCAATTTGATAAACAATGATAATATATTGATCATAATGGGAAATACCCACTGAAGTCTCAATAAATGCCAATTCTACCCTTATTTTCCAACCCTGCTCAAATGCCAAGTCCACCAAGTTCTCAACAAGTGATTTCTATACCTCTCAGAAAACAAATCTTGTGCCTGAATGAAATCACTGGATATGTGCATTCTAGAACTATCAAACAAGAGGTGCCTGGGTGGTTCCATTGGTTGAGTATCTAACTCTTGATTTTGGCTCAGGTCCTGATCTCATGGGTCGTGGGTTCGAGCTCCACATGGGGCTCCGGGCTCAGCGTGGAGTCTGCTGAATATTCTCTCCGTCTGCCCCACCACCCACTCATGTTCTCTCTCTCTCTCAAATAAATAAATCTTTAAAAAAATAAAACTATGAAACAATACCGAGAAATGAAGAAGAAAGCAGAAAATTACCCAAATCCTACTACATACAGATAACTACTGTTCATAGATGGTGACTATTTCCCTCAGGTACGTGTTACGTGATAGTGCTGGCTTAGGCTTTTATTCCAATGTGTATGAGGGCAGGAACTTTCTCTGTCTTAGCCATTGCTGCTCCCTACAGCTCCTGGGTGGATGTCTGGTACATAGCAGGTATTCAAAGTATTTGTTCTTGAATTTATAATTTTGCCTTTACGTGTTTCTTTTTTTTTTCACTTCACATACTGTAGACATCTTTCCAAGTCAATAAATGCAAATTGACAACATAATTTTTAAAAGGCACATGTTTTCTCAGATATCGAATGTTAAGTTTTGCTGCTTGTGCCACACGTGGGCATGTGTGTGTCTGATTATCTTCTTAAAACATATCCGTGTGAGTGAAGGTATTTAGTCAAAGGCTACGGGCATATTGCCCCAAAAGTCTGGTGCATATTACCAAATCTCCCTCCGGAAGAGATGTATGGATTTTTACCCGCACCAAGTTCAAAACCAGGCTCATTGTCCCCCATCCCACCCCCCACCCTGGAGAGTGACATATCTTTGCCAATCTCATGGCTAAAAGTGTTATCTCAATGTTAGTTTGATTTGTGTTGTGATTATTTGTGAACGTGAATATCTTTTCGTGTCCCCTTATTGGTTCTTAATAGTCTAAATTTGCGGGTGTTTTTTTTCTTCCCCATTCTTGGCTCTGAGTATTGAGCGGTCTGTCCCTCTTTTGACTGCTGATTAAACTATCCACTGGTTTCTCTGTTTTGCTGGGCTTTCAAAGGATCACTTCTTGCACTTTCTCCTTTATCAATTCTCTACTTTTATCTTTACGAATCCCTCCCTGTGCTGCCTTAATTATTTTTGTAGTGTGTTCTACTTTTGAGGAAATGCTCATCTGGCTGTTTCTACACTTTTGCTTTAATAACAAATGTGTGTGAGGATTGGATCTTTACCTGATGAGCTTTTGCCATTTCCTACAGAATTTCGGGTGAAACGGTCTCATTCTGTTTTCCGTATGGTTTACGTTTGTGGTTTTGATGTCCCCTTGAACACTGGAGATACCGTGGAGACTTTTTACTCTTATTTTTCATTTGGGCAGGGGCTTTGCTGTGGGTAGTAGTTGTTCTTTTGCATATTTTGTGTTTCGTTGCATGCGATTCAAGAGCGCAGCCTGTACTATTTTTACTTCTTGGGATTTTTTTAAAGTACTTTGGAACATTTTTGTACATGCTGCCTGAGCTTACTAATATATATTCTTGGTTGTGGGACATAAAGCAGATATTTATCTAACTGATTACACCATTTAAATCCACTCCTGCTTGTTAATTTGCTTCCTACTTGACCCGATGGGGACTAGAGATGTGTACAAAGTCGCCCTCCCTCTTCAGTTTCTTGAGGCTTCTCCTCGTATCTCCAGCAACTCTCTTGAGGATTCTGATGCATTGGCGGTGATTTCTTTGGCTTCCGTATTTTGATAGATGGTCTGTCTCTTCATGACCTCTCTGAATTTAGAAAAGTGTGCAGTGGCTGGTTTTCTTTCTTTCTTTCTTTCTTTTTAAAGATTTTATTTATTTATTTGACAGAGATAGAGACAGCCAGCGAGAGAGGGAACACAAGCAGGGGGAGTGGGAGAGGAAGAAGCAGGCTCATAGCGGAGGAGCCTGATGTGGGGCTCGATCCCATAACGCCAGGATCACGCCCTGAGCCGAAGGCAGACGCCCAACCGCTGTGCCACCCAGGTGCCCCAAGATTTTCTTATACATCCTTGCATACACATGAGGAAACTGAGAACCAGAAGGTTCAAGTAGCTGGCCCAAGTACAAGGTAGCACAGCAAATGAATGGACAAGCCATGCGTGTCTGCCTCAAAGCCCATGGCCTTGACCTGCCGCCAGCATTATTTCCTGGTATCTCACTCTCTGGTACATGTGCCTGGTTTCTTTTCCTCTCTTAAGTGACTTCTTTTCGTCTGCATAGATACTTGTAGAATTCTCTCGATCACTGAAGTACAAGAATTTGACTGAATTTTTTTTCTCGGCCTTGTTCAATGTGTATCAAATTTTCCAGGATCTGTCAACCCTTTCAGTGCATACACGTAGTTCTTCCTCACGTGAATATTTGTTTTATTCTAATAAAAACAATCACCAATTATTCATTTGCCAGATATATAAGTATATATCCTAAATTATTATGACTGCTTAATATGCGGACTATATGTCAGTATAGATGTTGTCTTTCCCTCTAGAGCTGCCATTCTTCCTTTTAACATTTTGTATTTATTTACCATTATTTGCTACATTTCTTGTGTTTTCTAAACCACATTTCCTGTGGCAGTGATTCTGCTCCTTGCTCTGGATGTGGTTTTATGTCCTATAAAAGCATGACTTAGTCCCCGTATCTTTCCTAAGTTTTGCTAAACCCCTATTCATTATACCATTGTATTGACTTGCCACATCTTGGCCGTTTATTTCACCCATGCTTTAAAATCTATTTGAGAATTCAGTACAATTGCCTTTTTTTTTTTAAATTGAAATTCTTCTAAAATGAAGCCCTCTTCTCTCCCTCTTCCCCCTCTCTGTCCTTCCTCTCTCACTCTTCCTGCTCCAGCCCTTGTCGTCCGGGAACAGAATTTTCATGTAGGAAACATGCTAATGTTTCTTTTCTTTTTTTCTTTCCTTCTTTCCCTTTTATATTTTCTCCTCATTCATTTTTTAAAAGGTGGGTAGTCTGTCTGCCTGTCAGCCAGACAAATGACGTTTACCTGAAATGTGTCCACTCTTCTCCTGCAACGTGAGACTGGGCTCCATGTGGATATTCCGTCCGCTTCTCAAGCAGGGTAGCTTTGCCTCAGTCTGGTCCACTGCTGGTCTGGTTGAAACGCCCGCACCAGACACCGCCTCACTCAAGACACAGCAGGTTCCATCCCAAGGACCCGGCATCCTTCAGACTTCGGTTGTTCCCATCTGTGATGTGAGCAGGCTCCTTTAGAGAGTCCACGTTCCAGAGAAAGCCTGCAGCTGGCCAGCGGCTGGTCTGGTGTGGTGACAGGCGTTTTCCTCCTTTGAATTGGACTCGTTGTCTGCCAGGCACTTGCTGCTGCAATATTGTTACTTGGCTTCTGCCATCTGCCAGGCTAGCGGAAGCTGTTACTAAGTTTATCTGCTCCTCCAGCTCCACCCCTGTGGCCTTAAAATTTTGTTTATGGGGTGAAGAAAGGTGACCCTAGAAAGCACATTGAAGGACTTGCTCGCAGGGAGTCCTCCCCAGTGCCCAGTTCTTATCCTTCTTCAGGCTGAGACACTGGTGGATATGTTTGAGAATTTCCTTGCTTGTTTTCAACCAACTCTCTTCATTCCTTCCAGAAGGAAACTTTGATAAGATTTCCAGAATCTTCTTTGCATGTGGTGCCAATAGTTTCATACCTTAATGATATTTCTGGTTATTTAAACTGTCACATTGGGACCCTATCTACTAGCAGTGTCAATCATCATTTCTTTGTTATTTTTATTTCTTTCGATTATTTTTGTTCGGCCTGGAGAGGGAAGTCGTGTAATTTCTAGCCTTCTTGTACATTTGCACCCATCTTTTCCAGAATTTTCCTCCCCTCCTGTGTACCATTGAACTATTTCAGCTTTTTAGGACATTTATTTTTATCTGCCTTCTGTTTTAATCCTGTGTATATTTGACCGGTGTTGCTCAAACTGTCAGTGATTAAGGACAAGTTGTTTTTTAGTTACAATCCACTGAGGACACTTACCTTTGTAAAATGAGGCTAGTATTTGTAGAAATGAATGAGAAAGAAGACATACAATGAAAATTTGAATTTTTGTTATTAGATTCAACAAACATAACGACTTTCTATACACGTTTCTGAATGCTTGCTCTCATTTTTCCCTTCTTATTCATCACAAAGCGTCACCAACAACCCACAGGCCAAGCACAGTCCATGGAGCCCTGGCTTTGCGGGGCTTTATTGCAAGCCCTTCAGGAGCAGGTCAAGGTCCTGTTAACCTATGTGTCCTCCTTTCTGCCCAACAAGCACTATGCCCCTAGCATAGCATCTACCGAAAAACAACTGTTGACTATGTGGGTAAGATAATAATACAAGTAGCAAGTGCCTCCTGAGGTCAAAACTCTTACGTTTGTTCATGACCTTCACAACTTCCTTTTGCACTGGAAAGACGCAGGTGCTATTATCTGGATTTATGGCCAAGGCCCAGAGAAGAATGGGTCTACCCACAGGAGGCCTTTTTATCCGTGCTGTTCTATTTAACCCACGGTATTTTCCCTCAGATGCTATTTCATGTCTCTGCAGGGAGCACAGAGCATGGTGTGAAAGACGAGGCAGGATATTAACCGGACCGGGGCCCGGGCCAGGTGTGAGCATTCTGTCTTCTGTCCGCCACTTTATTTATCATCCTTCTCTTGAGGACTGGGAGGAGCCTCCGATTCCCAGTCACACAAGCAGACTCTGTGCCTGAACAGCGTGTTAGAATGAAACGCTTATTGGGAGTAATACTGTCCCGGAACTAAGAAATAATGATCAAGCCTGTGTATTCTGGAATAGTTCTCCCCAGGGCACTGGATGACTAATTCGGAGGGCGTGGCTGAGGAACTCGCCGTAGGGAGGGTGGCCGCTGAGCTGCAAGTCAAACATCACTGGTGGGGAAATCACGATGAAGAGGAAGAACAGAAGAGTCCGTCGGCGCCCGGCCCTAGTACCAAGTGCCTGTGCGGCAGAGAGAACCGAACTGCCCCCGGGGACAGGCAGGGCCGGATCCTCAAGGGCCTGCCCTTGACTGATGGAGAAGAAAACACCCAGAGAGGTCCTGATAAGGTAAGGCAGTACGTGTAAAGGGCAGTACGTGTAAAGTACACGTAAAGCGCTGGGGTGATGCAGCAGCAGAGAGTAATTTCCACGGGAAAGGGCCACGGTTCTGGACATACGCTATCAGCCTACATTGTTGGTGTGCACTCTAAGTATTTTGTCTGTGGGCCTCTCTTGACGAGGTAGAGCCTTCCTTTGCCATCCCGGGTGGCAATCTGAGTTTGCATGGATTTTTCTCATATGTCTCATGATTGCAGTTTCCTCGTCTGTGAGGTTGTCTAACGCTAACTTTTGGTCCGAGTTGCTAGTATACGTGAAATCCGCAGAAGAGTATCCAACAGACAGTAGGCATTCCATCAGCAGTTTGCGCTTGCTTCTTGCTCTCTGGATCCCGCTATCTGGAGAAAGGCTCTCCGTTGTGATAACTGCAAAGCATCGTGCTGTGCTCCTGTTAACACAGAGATAACACAAAGTAAAGCCCTGAACAGGCAGAAGAGTGATCGAGCCTAAGGATAATAAGTGACCACATTACCCAGAAACAGTACGGAAGACCTGATTGTTAGTAGCTTAAAAAAATATATGGGTTTTCTTTCCTTTGAGACAGGAAAGGGACTTTACTGCATAAGAAGCTTCAGATGGATTTTTCCAAAACTTTATAACCCGGCATATTGATTGATAAAAATCTGTTGGTTTAATGAAGAAGCCATTGTCATGTATGTCGATATCGCCCCCAGGGAGACATTGGGTCCGTTGCATTCAATGAGTTGGGATAGTTTAAAGGACTTGGTAGGCTAGCACTAGGCTTAGGGAAAAATGCAACCAACTTGAAATCTTGAACAGCTAGATGGGGTGTCGTCAGGGTCGCTCCGACTGTATTTCGAATGAGGTTTCAGCACTAGGTTTCATTTTACAGCTCGAGATGAGAGTTACCACTCTGTAGACGGGTGGTTCTCAACCGAGGACATTTTTGCTCCCCACGGAACATTTGGTGATGTCTGAAGACAACCTCGATTGTCACCGCTGGGAGGAGGAGGGTGCTGCCACTGGCGTGTCGTGGGTAGAAGCTGGGGTTGCTGTCAAACATCCTACATGCACGGCCCCCACGACAAAGCTGCATCAGGCAGTTTAGGAGAGCCAACTCGCGACAGATTTCCTGATATCAAGGGCATCTCCAGGGAAGTTATTCCTAAAGACTTTTCTCTGAAAGAGAACTTGACAATTATCAGCTCAAAGACCCTTTGTACTCAATCCCCTACACGGTCAGATGGCCCTTGCATCTTTGAAATACATCTCTGGAGCTGTGCTCGTGGATCTGCGGGCCCTAGAACATAAGCTCCTTCTGCACGTACAAAGCAGGTGTAGGCCAAGTTCTTTACGTCCTCTGCCCTCGTGCTAAGTGTTTCGCTGTTACCAAGCCTTGCAGGCGAGCCTGTGTCTTTACGACATAAAGCACTTGATACTGGCACAGTCGTGGGGACCATAATCTGATCGGTCCCTACTCTGGGGACCTGGAGGGCTGCAGGTAGGAGGTGTGAGGAGCACAGCAGCTTCACTAGCTGTTAGTGCTCAGCTACTCTCTCCCTTCGCTGCCTTTTGACACGTGAGTCGCACACAGGGAGGGATTCCAGTGCACGACAGCTCCAGGCCGCTGAGGCTTTGCTCTCACCAACGTGCAGACAGTTATTGGCCTTGCAGACCAGGTGGACAAAGGCCCTCGGAGCTAGAAGGTGGCTTTCAGATGGTGACTTGGTGCTCTCCACAACCACCTCTGAGACGGATGCTTCGATTCTGCTCTGACTAAACCACTTCACAAAATGGCTTGCAAAAGGAGGCTTATTAACATCCACTTCTGGCCATCCCAAACGAGGACAGAGAGGTCACCAAGACATATTTCACCAGGTTTGCTTGGGTGTCAGCTGCGTAGAACTTGGATGATGCGAGTTCATCCCCAGGAGGAGTATACACTTCCCTTTATACCCTGGATCTGTGAGAGGTGCAGAACCTTCTAGCAGTCCAGTTCAGCAAACATGGACGGAACTTCTGCACAGATCCAGCCTAGCGAGCAGAAGAAAGCATGGCAGAATGCAGAATGCACACGAGGGGAAGCTCGTGTCAGCCTGGGGCAGCAAGAGGGGGCGGCGGAAAAGAGTCGTCTGCCAAGAACCTGAGTGGGAGAGTCATGGGATGAGAGGAGGGAAGACTCTGCTGGTCATGAAGCACAAGAACCATTCAGATGAGGAGGCATTTGGACATTGACAGTAAAGAGTGAAAAGCCCCCATTTGCTCTGTTCTTCCCTTTATCTTCTTGGGTGCTTGTCCTTCCTTCCCTCCCCACTCCTCTTTTGCTTCACGTTCTCATCTGCTTTCCTTTGGCTCCCACGTCTTGGAACTGTTAGAGGTGTGTGCCCTGGGCAGGCCCCATGCCTCCTCCTTCCCAGTTCTCACGTGCAAGTGCTGTGGACTTAACTAGATTGTCAAGCTCACAGTACCTGTAAAATAACAAACTCACAAAGCAGTGAAATAATTATCAACAGAACAGAACACCTACTCCATCTGGGACTTTATATTCAAGTAGAGGAGAAAGACACATACCTTACAATGATTATCAACATCACAGCACAAATACCTACCATGGACCAGGCCTTAGAGGACATGTTTTATGGCCATTATCTGTAATCGTGACACCGCTCTTCAAGATGGGCCTATTTCTGTTTTAACAATGAGTTACTGAGGCTGAGAGATGAGGGATAGGAAAGAACTCAAGAAACACTGGCCTAAAGTAATCTGGAACGTAATATTTGATTGATAATAGAAATCTTTTTTTAAGATAAAAATTTTAATATATTTCTTTGAAGTTTTGAGGGCTATTGTCATAAAGTAAGATAAAATTTTGATAATAGTTTGATAAAAATTTTGATAAGACATAATTACAGTCCCATTAATCACGTATTTTACATGTAATGCTTGGTATATCTCACCCATCTCATTGCTTAAAAAAACACTATATTGTAGTTCTTGTGGGGAAAGGAGACAAGAGATAAGAAAGAGTCATAAAGTAAAAGATCTGAAGTTTGCGGTAGCTGTGGCAGATGGATGAATTTCTTCCTGTGGAATTTTCCAATATAACACTATTGGGTCCCATAACCAGTGTTTGCCCTTGAAATTGGACTTGAAGGCAGTGGAAACTTCTTGTATCATGTCTATCAGCTGTTCCTATTGTTATGAATTACCCCTCTTATTAATTATTATTAAATGTGTGATTGGGGGATGTTACGTAACGTTCTGAACCTTGTTTTCTTATTTAAAAGAAATATAGATTAAAGCAATGATAACCTTTTGATTTGTCATAAAGACTAGCCTTAATGGACATAAAGACGCTTAGCACAGCACCTGCCATAGAGTAAGTTCTCCGTAAATATAGGTAGTATTACTGAAGTTCTCCTATGTATGGCTTGCCCGAGGCACGAGAAATGTATCTTCTCTCCATGCACTGGATTCTTCCATTTTTTTTCAGAACGGTAAAAGTCATTCAAAGTTATACTTAGGTGTAGATTTGAGACTGCCTCCCCCAAGCAAATTCAAATCAATTCCTGATATTTTACAAAAGCAATTATTCCAGTCATTAATATTGATGTCTGGATGTCTATATCCCTCCTTCATGTCCTTCCCACTCCCACAGGTTGGCACTGTTTCCTGAATATTAGATTATGACAGTATTTTATTGCTTTGTTTTTTTTCATGATATGGAATCACCCCCCTTTTTTTTTTTTTCCAAATGAAGTCCTATGCAGAGGGCTAATATATAAAATGGACCAATGCAGATCTGCTCTCTTTGAAATGGGGTGAGTGTTTGCTCCTATTTCCTCCCCATGTTGATGTATTTCCTTCTGCATTCCAGGGAAACCCTGAGGTGTTTCCAAAGGAATCTTAGGATTCCACTGAATGTATCTTAAGAACCACTCATACAGTAGAAATATGCCTTGAAAAGATCATCTTGGATCTGAAGTGCTAATATTAATGAAATTTTTGATATAGAAAAAAAAAGAACCACTCCTCCATATGAATGAGATAACAGTATTAGTTCTGGGCTTCCCAGGAGGTCTGTGGAAATGGTCCTGGCATACTGAGGGTGGAGGGAGGGAATGGGAAAGCATGGACTTCCATGAGCTCCCCCCAGTACCCACATAACATGCATGAGATAGAGTTCCCTGGCCTGGATCAGGCTGTCCAGGACTCCAATCGTCTATGTGGAACTGAGCCGATAATTCAGTTCACCCATGTATCTCCAAATATTTTAATACTTTGGTAATGTGACGTCACCCCAATGGTCCAGCCATCCAACCCGCCTTACCAACTACAGGGCACAATTTCTGTCATCATGCCTTCGTGCTTGGGTTTCCTCCTCCTAGAATAATAACCATCCTTCCATTACTGGATCTCTGACTTACTCCCCATCCAAAGCTCCATGAGCTCCTCCCCAATTTCTGGGGCCAGAATTCATGTCTTTTGTGTGTTGTTCATTTTGGCCTCCCCCACCTGCTTCTATCCCCCTCACGTTCGCATCTTGCCTGGGGCAGTGCCTTGCACAGAACAGACAGGGAGATGATCACCGAACCAAACTGAGCGGATGTTGTGTTGATCAAGTCTTGGGTCAGCCACCCGCGTTTTTCACTTGGCGTTACTTCATTAGGGCTCCCTACAAACTCAAACCGGAGAAGGACCGTTTCCGAAGAAAAACCAAAGCTTTTCATTTCTCATTTTCTTCCCTTTGGGTGTCCAGTGGAGACCAGGCAAGATATAATTATCCAGTTTACTCTTCAACAGCCCGGTTTCATTCAGCTTGATCCTGAACTTCAGCTAGATGCAGTGAAATTCCTCTTTCGAGTGAGACCATTTTCATCTTGTTTTACAGTGATTTTAACGAACTATTGACCATCTGTTTGTTCCTTGAAAGTTAAGCTAGCTAGTTGGGATGACTCTTATCTATTCATGACCTGGCAGATCTTCTTAAGCCTGATATTTCCTGTGCAAATGCTTGCCTTTGGAGATTTCAGCACCTCTTGCCTGAGCGATTGCAGAACGGAGGGAGAACTGTTGTTTGAATCAAAGACAGTGCTCAGAGAAACTAGTTCAGTGGGATACATTATATATACAGACATTTATGGAGAAATTTATTGCGTACAATGCTGAGTAGTAAGTCGATTGCAAAAATAAATACCGTATCCTAATGAGGGAGACAGAATCCCCGTCCTCAAGGAGATAATCAAGTACCAGGC
The DNA here is from genome assembly GCF_023065955.2 of Ursus arctos. Classification (NCBI taxonomy): domain Eukaryota; kingdom Metazoa; phylum Chordata; class Mammalia; order Carnivora; family Ursidae; genus Ursus; species Ursus arctos. Next base: position 37,567,958 of record NW_026622808.1, on the reverse strand, counting down.
AAGAAATGCTGGCACGTGATCAACTAGAAACATCCTTTTGTTGTTTACATCTAGTTTTGTGTTAGGAATTTATGGCATCTTACAAAAAAACATTCAATGCTGGGTGGGGGGGGGGAACCCAAAAACACGAATAAGAAAGATCAGGGAAGTAGAAAACGAAGTCAACTAGAGCCAAAGTGGAGGCCAGTTCATGAAATATACCTCCTGAAAACCGTAGGAAAGCAAGAACCATGTCTGATGTGTCCACAAAGATATCACCAGTGAATGGCCCGGAGTAGACATACAATGAACAAGGGATCCAAAGGGCACTCTTCTGTTGTAGGCCTTTGTAGCACCTCTGTTAACATCAACAAAACTACATTCGGAAAATCCAAAATTTGAGAGCACCTTCTCTGGATTGGACTTTACCAAAAAAATTGGAAGCTGGAGACTCTGCTGCCATGTCTTTCAATCTGGGATGAATGTGTTTTGTTGGAAGAAAGGGGATGGGGGGAATATGCCTTCAAGTAGTATTGTACTAGTCTAGTCTCTATGACCTTTCTAAACCATTTCTCTTGAATTGCATCATTATTACATTTTATGTTGATAGGTAGGGTTTTTCTCCCCTTGTTTCTAATTTTCATCTTTCCAACTGAAGGCACATGGGGGGCAGGAAATTTTTTACAAAGATACTCTATATCTCTGTAAATTGCCCCGCTTCTTGAGCATAAAGTACAACACCTTGGGTGTAGTGAGCACTTGATAATGACTTTTAAAATTTTTACGTTCTTGGACATCAACAAGTGCTAACTCAGTTTGAGCTGGGACTCTCGTACTAACACAGATGACGTGTGGCAAAGCATCAGTTACGGCTTAACAGCCAGCAGAGTGTAGAAAGCCAGGGTGGAGAAAAGATATGTCAATGTGCACGTGTGTCTTATCATTCCATCAAAGTTCATTCTTTGGCAACATGATTCTAGACTTTTCTGATACCAGATTTGCAGTAGGGGTAGAAGAAATCAAGACATGAGGGTCAGGAGGGAAGGGGATATGCTGTAAGAGGCAAGTCCCGAGGGCTCTGGGATATGGGATGCAGCTTCTGATGGAGACTATGGATGGAGAGAGAAAGAAACTTTCTGCTATCCAAAAAATAAGTAAAAAAGAATAGAAAAATAAGTAAAAAAGAATAGAAGAATAGAAGAAGCAGGGTCATTTTTAAAGGAATAGCATGGATTATAAATTAGATCTTTAAAAAACATTCTTGAAGGGAGACAAGTAAAATTAGATGTATGTTTTTGAAATTGTTATTAATTTGGCTCCTGTAGCATGTTTATTTAAACAAGAAATCAGACTAAGACTACAACCCATGTGACCAGGGAGCTATTCAGGTCATAAAAAAGTGACATGTTTTTACTTCAATACATGTACTCTTGGTTACACCAGTCATAGTACCCAGAGAATTAGGAAGTCACGTGGCCAGGAAGGAGTAGAATAGAGTGAAACTCTTCATGCACTAATCTAATGTTTTTGAAAGAGTAACTTGCGAGCCTAGAAGTAATAAATTTCATTAGTCAATTAAGTCAAAGAGCAATGAGATAGTATTTTCACCTAGCAAATTAGCAAATGTTTTGAAAAGTATCCATATGTGCGAAATGAATTCTGTTACGAGTTTTTAATACCCAAACCCCAAACATTAAAAACCCATACATACCTGGGGAGATTATAAATTGAATCAGAGCTTCTGGAAAATAATATGGCAATGTATATCAAAGGCCTTAAAAATATTTGTGCCTTTTGGTGGAATAATTAATTATTCTAAAGCAATAATTGAAAATGGAGTCAGAATATAGAATATTATATCCCCAGGTTTTAATGACTATGTAAAGAAAGTAAATATCCATATATAAAAAAATGACTTCAATATTTTAAAAAATCTGTGTACTAATACACCCACATAGATAGAAGGCTGTAAGTAAGTTCTCCAAGTGTCAGATTTTATTGGACATTTGGAGTTATGGGTGAGAGTTTTTGTTTTTTGTTTCTGTTTTCGCTTTTAAAAATAAAATCTATATGGATGGGTATGGCTTTAATAATGTGACAAAAATAAACATTTTTTTGGGGAAAAAACTAGTTCATAACCTAAGCCAGTCTCATTCACTTTGCCTAACAAAGGATTCTGTTAAAATTTCTACCAAAGAAACTTGACATGCAGACCTATCAAATAGATTTGTCACTGTCTCTTCAAAGAAGGAAACTCTGTTTCAAATTCATCCTTAGCCCAAAGCAGCTAATTTGATTTTATCAGTCATCAGCAAAGCCCTTACATTAAATAATTTATGCATTTTTTAGCTGCATCCCTACAGGGCAAGATTCAGAATTTAATGGAAACCATCACACCATTAGCCTGCTGTAGCTCATCTAACATCCTGGCTTTGAGGAGCCTGAAGCCTGAAGGATTGAGCGGTCACCTAGAGCGTGTTCATTTGATCTGACAGCAGTAGAGAGGAATGCAGAGGCAAGGAAATCACTGTGTGCACGTGTCTGCCCTGGGACAGGAGACCATGAGAAGAGACGCGAAGATGCCAGTGGCAAAAGCAGGTGCAAAGATGATTCTCCAGTAGACGCCCGTGCATGGGATATTTTCATAAAAAGCTAACTAATTGTCAGCCCCAAAGTACGTCTCCTTGCTGCAAGACGTTCCCAGCTCAGCCCCCTTCTCCCGGGCGTCTGCTAGTCTGGGAGAGCCCTGGTGTATCTGCTTCTCATTAACCGTCCAGCTCATCTCCAGCCTTATCTGAAATCATACCTGTGCTCATCTTCTGCGCCTCTCCACGTCACTTTCTTTCTGCTGCTGGCGTGAGAACTGAATTTAATTTGTTCATCGTTAAGGGTCCTTTCATCACTCGACTTCTCGGGAAGTTCTGACACTTGTTTATTCCCCTGACAAGTCTGTTTTGACGATGAATCGGCTGTGGCTTGTCAGGCGCTTTGAACACAAATCTCCCGGCAGCGGCAGCGAGGGAGTCACTATGAAGGGTGTTCCTGGCTTTGTTTGAAGACCCAGTTTTGGAGACAGGTAGTGAAAGGAGGAGCCGCTTTATTTTTAGAAATATTATCTCCGTTTCCTGTGTGCTGGCGAGAGTAATAGCGGTAAACACACCGCAGGGATGCCTTTAGAAGTACAAGAGCTACGGGGATTCAGGCAATGGTCTGGGTTAGGAGAGATTTGTGAGATGCTGGGATAAAATACAGATGCTGGAATAAAACCTTCCTACAGAAATGGTGGAGAGGAAAGGTCTGTTAGACTCCTTAAGGAACCAGCTCTCTAATTCATCTCCAGTCTGCTTTTCCCCCTTTCACCAAGGAGTTATGACATTAAAGAAGGTGAAGGTACAGACTTCCATTAGAAGACGACGGAGTTCTGGGGGTCTAATGCACAGCCTCGGGATCGTGGTTAACAATAATGTAGTATATACTTGAAACGCGGGAAGAGAGAAGGTCTGAAAGGTTCTCCACACCAAGAAGAAATGGTAATTATGTGATGTGATCGGGGTGCTAACTCACAGGATGTTGGTAATCATTTTGCATTGTGTAAGTGTATCAGGCCAACACACTGTATATCTGAAGCTTACACAATGTGATATGTCGATGATATCGCGATAAAGCTGGAAAAGAGTTTTAAACGAGAAAAGGTGAAATCCCATGTTCCACGGCTTTGATCTGATGAGGAGAAGCGGGGATGGCAGGCAACACCCTCACAAGTACCGTAAGTCATGTCTCTGCAGTCATTTGAATAAAGAACACACCCAACATGTAGAGATAAAACAAAAAAGCAAAAAACCACAGAACCTTTTTTGTTATAGAAACTCTCAAATTTCAGGCATCTTTCAGGTGTTTCTCAAATTGACTGTGCATCCAGACTTCCCCTGGGCTTGGCACTGCTGACGCAGGACACGGCCCGCCATCTGTGTGCGGTCCAGCTGGGGGACCTCAGCAGCATGGGCGCGGGGCTCACCTCCACTCGTTCCGGCTTCCGCCAGGGAGACCGGCCCCGGGGCACATGTCGTCAGCCTACATGTCTCCCTCCTGTATTCATTTGCTAGTTTGTTTAGGATAGAGGGAAGGGATGAGAGAGATCGCTTTATTCATGATCTTTTTTTTTTTTTTTTTTTTTTTACAGTTTTACCCATGCTATACCCATGCCTGGCTTTGGGCCAGGTGAATCTATGATTTGGGTTCCCCAGGGAACTAGCCTTCTTGTCAGTATTACCTAAATGTATCCAGTGACTGTGGCCATTATTACCCCGTGAGTAGCATTCCCCTGGTTATGTCCTGGCGCAGAATCTTTCTCTAGCTTTGGAGTGTCCCCTAGTCAATGGCGACTTGTTAAAATCATTCTCGGGGGCTGCCCAGGGAGGTGGACTCCAACAGCCTTCGCACGTGATCCTGAAGCAGACATTGTCTTTCATTCACTCCAGGGTCGGCATGGGGGTTGGGAGAGTGGTTTTAAAATGAAAGAACAGGGGCTTAAGCTTCCACTATTCTTACATTTTATCCTGAGAGCATCTCTCACACTTGTGTCTTTGGCGCCTTCGTTGCTATGGTTCTACTCATCTTTCAGGGGCATCTTTCTGCAATCACTGGGCTCCTTATAACCCGCAGGAGTAACGAGTTGTTTTTCCTCCCACCTGCACGCGGGCATTTCTTAACTTTGTGCCCTGCTCTTCCTTTCTGCGATCGCTGTAGCACCTGCGAAAACTCGGATCCGAGAACCCTGAATTCAAAACCCAGTTCTACTCTCCAGCACTGCGAGGTGGGCAAGTTACAGAATCTCCTTCAGCCTCCTTGTCTGTAAAATGGAGATGAACAACCCTGTTTACCTCATAGGGTTGTGGTGAAATAGAAAAGAGTGAGGGCAAGCCGATATTTGCTAAATGGATGAAAGTTTAGTACAATGACGACTCAAAATGCTCACTCATCATTTGCCGTATTCGTGTTGTTAATTCAATAGGTGTGTATTCGACTTTTACTGGGCTTATTATTGCTTTTGAATCACCCATTAGGGGAATTTTTCATTTTCTTCCCAGACAGAAGTGTTTTTAGCCTACATTAATGTTTCCTCTTTGCCTTAATGTCTCCCTTTTGGATCATTGTAAGCTGTTTCCATCTTCTCTTACAGCTTTTCCTTTAAACAATGTTGCTAATATTTTTGCTCTTTTTTTTTTTTTTTTTTCCTCCTAGTTCAGCATAGCCTGATTCTCGCCACAGGTGCTGGAAAGAAAGCAGCAACATTTGGTCACCCAGGGACTGTGACGTGGGCAAGGTGCATGCTTTCCTTTCAATGAAAACGCACTCGGTGAGGACCTCCTTCTAATAGGGAGGTAAATCAGCCACATTTCTTTGGGAGAAACAATTAGTTTCACTTACATTTTACTTGAATTTTGCTCCCCTCATGTTCATGTATGTTGCCTACCACTTTCTTTGTTGTTATCTAGTGCTTAGGTAATTTTTTTCCCCTTTCTTCCCCTTTACCTTCTGTATTGATTTAAATTAAGCTTGGTGGGTATTTCTTTGAAAAGAAAACGCAAGCTTGCTGGGTTGGAAGGTTTTTCCAAGGCCTCTCTGCTCCAGTAAAATCCTATATACGTAGGTCTTGTGAACCAACATTATTTTTGCTGTACAAACACCACATGCATGCTCTAAGCCATGAGTCCTCTGCGAAAGATCCTTTCACACATGCAGAAACAGCTGCCATGTCAGCACTTCCATAGAGCGAAAACAAAAGAATCCTGGTTCAGAAAGGTCAGGGCTGCTCTCCTGGGGCGGGTGCCTGACTTACCTTGACCTTCATCCCCAGCATGAGCAATATGAGGGTGGGTATTCCAATTTTATCATTTCTTCGACATCGTGTGCTCCCAAAGATGTGCCTCAAATTTTGAATTCCTTCCACGGAACAGGTGTTCATTTTCAATTGTGATGTAATGATATTACCATAAACTTCATGGCTTCACACCACACACATTATTATCTCACAGTTTCTCTGTGTTAGGAGTTCAGGCGTGGCTTGGCTGGATCCCCTGCTGAGAGCCTCACCAGACTTCAAAGGTTTGGCTGGGGCTGTGGGCTCACCTGGGTGAGAACTTGCTTCTAAACTCATTTACCTTGTTGGCAAAATTCAATTCCTTGCTATTGTAGGACCGATGGCTTCTTGCTGGATGTCAGCCAAGGATGTCATTGGCTCCTAGAGGCCGCCCACAGCTCATTGCCATGTGGGCTTCCCCAGTATGGCCTCTTAACTCATCTAGTGAGTTAGTAGTCTAGTAAAGCTAGACTCGTCTAGTAAAGCTAGTAAGGGAGAGCGAAGGGGGGAGGGGAGGTGAAGGGGGTAGGAGAGGCAGAGAGGGAGAGAGGAAGAGAGAGAATGAATGAGCTTTGGTAACAGAGCAGGGAGGACACCTAGGGGGAACCGAACAGGATCATTTTCCCAAATATCAGCCCGGGAGGAACTTTGAGGATTTAACACACACTGTCCAATGTGCGTATCTGCTTTACAGATTAAAATACAATAATACCTGGCTTATGGGGCTTTTGTGATAACTAATCAGGAAGCAGAAAGTCCTCCGTAAATTATGTAAATCTCCTTAAGGATATATGTTATTTCCATGCTTATAGACTTGAGGGAGTAAAATTTATCCTATTTTTTTCAAGACTTCTATATAAAAGAAGGAATATTGTAAATTTCATAAGAATATAGCAATTCAACCTATTCTCTTTGTAAAATATTTAAATATTTTGGAGAAAGTTATAGTTCTCTTGATGGCCATCTCCAATCCTACCCCTTCTGCAGGGGTAAACATTGTGGTCCATGAGTTGTGTGTTTTTATTTACCTTTCAAAATTTTGTGCATTTTTTTACAGAATACTATAAATGTACTTAAAGAAATATTTCTAAAGCTAACATTAAAAAAGTAAACTAGATCAATCCCTGGGTATGTTTTTGCATGCTTTTTATTACTGAAGACTGAGTTGATAAATTAATTAGCTCTTAGACTCATCTTTGTTTTATGCTAGCGTAGCCTATTTTGTCCACTAATGAAATGCTAATTTAAGAATCCCTGTTAACTTCTGGGAGTCTGTCTTCAGGAAATAGGTGAAGAGGGTCAAAAGGTACAAACTTTCAGTTATAAAAAAATTAGTCCTGAGGACGTAAGGTTTAGCATGGTAACTGATAATTGATAACACTGTGTTGCATATTTAAAAGCTGCAAAGAGAATAATCTTAAAAGTCCTCAACACAAGGAAAGAACTTTTTTTTATAACTATGTATGGTGATGGATGTTAACTAGACTTATTGTGGTGACCATTTGATAATGTATACAAATATCAAATTATTCTATTGCGTATCTGAAATTAATATAGTGTCAAATGTCAATTATATCTCAATCAAAAAAATAAAAAGGATATTAGGAAGTTAAAAAAATACCTAGTTAAGAATCCCTGTTAATCTGGGGTTGTATCCTAAGGAAATAATCATGAAAGCAGCAACTATATATATATATAGATATCTATCACAGCACTGTACATAATGATGAAAGATTGGAACAATGCAAATATTTAACAAAGAAATTGTCAAATAATCATATATCATATCTGCACACCCATGCTCACTACAACATTATTCACAATACCCAAGATATGGAAATACAGAAACAACCTAAATGTCCTTGAGTCGATGAATGGATAGAGATATATGTTTATATCATATATATATATTCTATTACAATTATACGTATTACATATAATTATATATATATATCATATATGTAATAGAATATTATTCAGCCATAAAAAGAAGGAAATCCTGTCAAGTGTAATAACATGGATGAATCTCGAGGGCATTATGCCTGTGAAATAAACCAGAAGGAGAAAGGCAATTACTTTCTATTAATATTATCTATAAATAAATAAATAAATTTATGTATTATCTATAATATCTATATCTAAAAATTTATATCTAAATTTTATATCTAAATTTTATATCTAAATTTATGTCTAAAATTTATATCTAAATATCTAAAAATTATCTATAAATAATAAATAAATCTATTCATATTAATCTATAAATAAGTAAGGTATTACTTATACATGGAACCTTAAAAAAAAAAACAACAAAAACCAATTTCATCCAGAGAATAGAAGGATAGTTGCCAGGGGTTGGGAAGAGGGGCCTGTGAAGTGATGTCCATCAAAAGGCCCACATTCTCAGTTATAAGAAGAATAAGTTCTGAGGTTTTAATGTACAGCACGGCGACTATAGTTAATAGCACAGTATCACATACTTGAAGGTTGATGGTAGATCTTAAGCGTTCTCACCAAAACCCCCCCAAAACCAAAGTCGCCCATGTTAACTATGCGAGGTGGTGGGTGTATTAATTATCTTGATCTTGGTAATCACTCTACGACATATATGTACATCAGAACATCACACCGTACTCTTTAAATATACACAGTTCTATTTGTCAATTGCTCCTCAGTAACTTTTTAAAAAGTCACATAACAACACAACTGAAGCTGGATAAAGGTACCCAAACTGGTATCTACAAAGTTGGTTTTGTTCTCATTATTGCTTTGAAACATGGCTCCTCTTAGTTCTCTCATCAACAGGCCTTTAGGATTTTCTGCTTGTCTGACTGGTTTGATACGCTTTCGCTCATATAGAAATACTGCAGTGACCATGCTTTTTTTTTTTTTTTTTTTTTTTTTGAGATTTAATTTCTTTTTTTTTTTTAAAGATTTTTTATTTATTTATTCGACAGAGATAGAGACAGCCAGCGAGAGAGGGAACACAAGCAGGGGGAGTGGGAGAGGAAGAAGCAGGCTCCTAGCGGAGGAGCCTGATGTGGGGCTCGATCCCAGAACGCCAGGATCATGCCCTGAGCCGAAGGCAGACGCTTAACCGCTGTGCCACCCAGGCGCCCCTGAGATTTAATTTCTTTATTTGAGAGAGAGAAAGAGAGAGAGCACAAGTGGGGGGAGGGACAGGAAGAGAGGGAGAAACAGACGCCCCACTGAGCAGGGAGCCAGGCCCAGGGGCCCGATCGCAGGAGCCTGAGATCATGGCCTGAGCCGGAGACACTTAACGACCCAAGTGCCCCTGTAGTGACCATCCTTGAGTGTACTTCTCTGTGCTCATTAGTAAATTTTTCCGTATGGTAAGTACCGTACTGTAAATACTGAGAAGCAAAGTAGAATGTCTACACCATAAGAAATGTGTATTTTCAGAGTTCATGCAGAAAGTGTATGCTTTCAGTCTGAAAAAAAAAGTACCCGACATAATTGGATAATTTTGTTCAGTGCTTAATCACAATACTTGCTCACAACTTCATTTTTGACAGCCTCTCCCAGCCAGTTTCTGACTCTCTTCTATGGAGGAAAAAGCAGGCAGAGCCAGTCCATAATCCCAGCTCCACTACTCCCGAGCAGGAAGACCCTCGGCAAGACCCTCTCTGAGCTCACGTTCCACAGGTGAGAATAAGATCTACAGCCGAGGGCTACTGAACAATTAAATGAGATACATCTAGCACAGTGCCAAGCACACAAAAGATACTTAAAAAATTAGCTCCCTTCCCTTAATTATCAATTCTATGCATTTGGAGATGGTGGAATGAGCATGTGTAGTCAGAGATGCCATTTAAATCCACGCCGTAACTGTAACTGGGAACTACAGTGATCCAGACCAGACCCGAGTCTATATGTCAAAATCCAGACATTCCTTGAAGGTCATCTAGGACCTACTCCAAACCCCATCCTAAGAAATAAAGCCTGGTCAAGTTCCTTTAGAGAGGACATCCCACTTTGCATTTGCTAACGTCCTCATACCCCCTGGAGGGGTTTGGGACTCTTCCCTTTATATCCTGATGGAGCTCTGTTTATCATAGATCCAGGGGCCCATGGTAAGGGAGAACAGCCTCTGTTCCGTAATTCCTTTGCGTGTCTCATTATCCAATCCATTCTTATGAAGCTTCGTGGCATAAAGTGACAATGAACTACGTGACTGTTGCTTGTTTGATTGTATCGCAACTCAGGTAACAATTATTTCTTGAGCACATGGTATTTTGCACTTGGCTTTGTAAAGGTAAGTTCTTCTTACTTCCCTTTCCCACCCCTTTCTTCCTTTCTTCCCCTCTTTATGATATTGAATGGCCTGTACCCCCTGCTTTGCCTCTAGCCCCCACTCCCATGCTCTGGCCAGGGACAAAGTGGAGAGAGTATGGTGGCCTCTTGCCTGTTTGCTGCTCGGGTCTCTACATCTTTCCCTCGACCTTGCCACTCCACAATGTTCGTATGGAGTCTGGGAGACCAGCCCCCCCAGACCCACGTTACAACTGCCATTACTGGTTATTCCTTATCCCCACCCTGAGGGGTCCCCTCTGACATGCACAGGCCAAAGCAGGGCAATTTCTGTAGGAGTTCTAGGCAAGACTGCAGATCAGGCTACATGGTGGGATGAGTGCACATGATGATCTAGAAATGACTCGATCATATTCTGTATTCCAGATTGTCTGTTTGTTGGCATAACAAGTCCAGTGGGATAACCTTACTATTTCTATCGAGTATTTTAGAAAGCAGTTGAAAAACAACTTGGTAAGTGGAGCTGAGTCCCAACTCACTGTAAATGGACAGACCCGGTCTACCTGATTTGTCACTTGGGAGAAGTTTATTGAGTATCTACTATGCATCAGGTATTGCGTGTGGGGTTGGGAGAGCCTCGTCCCTGGCACACCCCGCTCCCTGTCTTTGTCACATTCCACAGTCATGCCTATTTCTGCTGCGGTGATGACGATGTAAGTGCTAGTTTATAAAATAATCCAAGTTCTCCTTTATTGAACATGGAGATTATCCCGAACACTATGACAAGTACTTTGCCTGTTTAACATACATTATGTCCTCGGAGCCTCATTTAAACTCCCCGAGATGGGGGCTTTTGTGATCTCCATGGTAACAGATGCAGAACCTGGTGCAGAGCAATGGTTCGCAACTGTCCCCAGACACACAGGAAGGAAGCGGTAACACCAGGGGTGAGCTCCCAGGAAATCTGTATTCAGTTTGTGCCTGGAACGACCGCCTGACTCCCTGCCTCAAAACGCTAGCATCTGGGATCTCCTTTCTCTTCAACACCGAAATGAGAAAGATCCTACTTATTCTTAGAGCTTGTCATCTTTCTTCAAGTTCTGCACAGGAGACGCTTGTCTCCCACCATCCCGATTTCACTCCTTCACGTGGCAACCTGCTTTGCCCAATATCTGTCCAGTCCCACCTACAGCCAGCCCCCCCCCCATGTGGTCCCAGGGCCATCTTCATTCCCCCAAAGACCAGATCATTGATTAACAAGAGATCACTAAAGCCTCTGGAAAACAGAAGGGGATTAAGTGCCCACAGCGGAACCCCTCCACAGACTTCCCGCAGCGCCTCCCTCGCAGACCTCCTTCAAGCCACTGCGCTGAAGGGGCCAGCTTTCTTCGCCCGTTGGGAGGCCTCCAGCAGGCTCTTCTGCCCTGGGCCCCCATTCCACTAAAACCAGGATCTTCCCCTAGAAGGAAGCATAATCTGCATCTCTGTCTCCATCGCTAAGGAAGGTTTTACCCTATGACGTAGAGCCCTTGATGTGCTAACATCCACCTTAGAAAAGGGTCTGAGTTTCTTTTTGCAGAACTGAAATACCCTTTCAACAACTGTCCGTGCTCTCTGTTGGCCACTGTCCCACAAAGAGGAATTTAAGACTGCTATCTCTAGACTCATAAAGATCCAACTGGAAACTTAAAAACAACAACAACAACAACAAAAACATTTTCCCCATTTCTAGCCATAGAACTTTGAAAAAATATCAGGGCTCAGTGTCCTTCAGGATGTCCAGTTTTCCATTCATGAGGTATTTGTCAGTTGGGAAAACCCTTTCCCAGCTATTATCTTGCACGTAGGAGATCTGGTTGTCTCACTTGGGGAGAACATTCCACATCTCCTCATGTCCCCACACTATATTGATACTAAGTTCAGAGTAAGGTGTGAGCCTGACTGTGTTTGCTTGTTTTTCTAGGTTTTTCCTGGATCCTTTTCCCATTCTGGAGTTATCCCTCCTCCAAACTTCCTCTTCGCTAAGGCAGGATGTGCGACTGGATTTTGGTAACTCATGGGGAATCTCATTCTTAACGAAAACCATGACGGTTCTTTATATAGGATTTCCAGGAACTGATGAACATTCTTCTGCTAATAAACTTCTTGACCACAACTGGTTCTGTGCAGGTGTGCATTTTTAAACAATGAACTGGCAGTTCAAAACGGGCTTAACCCAAATCCCACACAAAGAAGCATAGTTTTACACACCGAGATCATTCTGTTGTTTGTCCTCTCTGCTTTGTGTAGAGCGAAAGGCTTTCAGAACCTCAAGCCTGGGGTGTTTCCATAAATCACCCTCGCACCAAAGGACTGCACTTAAAAATCACTCCGGTTCCTCCTCATCCTTTACCTGGCTTTCAGGATAAAAAGGGTGGGAGGCAAAAAGGAAAAAAAAAAACCCAAATCATTATGGATTCACTGATATGTTTCAAGGCATCTAGGCAGAAAGGCTAGGCTTGTCTCTTTCCCATGTGTGGGACTGAATTAAATTTGAAGCCTATCTTCAATCTGATAAAACAGCACTTGTGAGCCTATCTATCTGTGAGGAAAAACGTGTTCCGTTGAGATAGGCCCCTAGAAGGTGTACAAATTCTCTCAGGTCAAAAGTAATAGAAAGTATGTTACCAAGATCCCAGTTTTGTTCCTTGTACCTGGTCTAGCGTAAAAGGAAAAAAGAAAACAAACTAACAAAACAACAACAGCAGCAAAAAACCCACAAAGTTCACTTGCTAGCCTCCGCTTCATTTATCCATGGGATGGTCTGGGCAGGTTTGGCCTGGTTATTCACATACAGGCTATTGTATTTATTATCTTAGTTATGAATCCAGTTTAAATGCACTTGTCCATCTCCAAGGAGCCTGTCACTCTAATAGCCTTTCAGAGTCCTAGGTCCCAGGCTGTGTATTTCCAATCTTCGCATCCTCTTCCCATGGCATAGGAAGGACAGCTGGTCTTTGGGAACTAGCAGCCTAAGAGGAAAAGCTTCCAGAGAGAGAGAGAGAGAGAGAGTGAGAGAGAGAATGAATGAAAATGATTCTTTCCATCCAATGGCATAACATCTTGGTTTAATGTTACCCACGTAGGGAAACAGGAAAGAAATTAATGGATGAATTTATTATCACAGTTATTATCAGGTAACCACAAGCCCAGGTCTGGTTTCATGACTAGCACTAAATCTGTACTTGGCAGGGTTTCATCACCAATGGGAAATCTGACAAGCAGGCAGAGAAACCAATAGGATTTTAAAATGTTTTTTGAATTATCCTTTCGATATCCAAAAGGATATGTTTCTGTAAAACATAGCAAGTCTTATCTTCTGTGCAAACTTGTGCTCATGACTTATTTCCCGTACATATGGTAAATTAGCAAAGCATGCTCTAAATTTGCTGACCTTTTATGAAGATAAATTCTCCAGAAGGATAAGAATGAGCTCTCCTTTTAAAATCCATTCCTGGGTTTCTCCTGGCCTGGAATGCAAACTGGATGCCTCTCACGTGTATGTGTAATTTTATGTGAGGGCCCCTATCAAAAAAAATCCATCAAAGAAGGAAGTCTTATATCTATATAGAGAAAGCCTTGAATTAGCATAATGTTATACTATTTCTATACTGTTAGAAAAGGAAAACACATTTTTCCTAATTTTCTTCATTTTTCATTGTGTGTGTGTGTGCGCACGTGCGTGCGTTTCCCAGTGAAGTCTGGCTGAACGATCTCCTTGCACATCAAGTGAATCCAGTGGGGAATTAGTCTGGCTGGAATGCTTGCTGGAGTTTTGATAATGAAACCACTGCTGTGGCTGCATTTTGCGAGTTTCACGTTGAGGCTTCAAACTTACAACAAGCTAAGTCACCTCAAGAAACGATCTCGGTGCTAGTACAGCTTAAAACCAAAGGGCCTCCAAAAGGACTCAGAGCTTGAAATTTGCAGGATATATGTGCATTCGTTGTTTATTTGAGTTGCCTATCGATTCTCTGATGTAGATGCCGCAGGAATTGTTTTGCATGTTTTATAAAGGAAGAAACTGTCGGACAGTGCGCGAATTTCTTGCTCCAGACCAGCTCTGCCCGCGTGGATGGAATCACAGTTAGAACCTTGGCCTCTCATCACCGATGTTGCAAACACACAGAGGAAGTGGATGCTACCACCCAGCAAGAAGGAACAACCATCTGTCTCATTCATCTTGGTGTCCCCTGCTTTCGGTCTGGCACAGGTGCTCAGTAAACAGTTGCTAACTAAGTGGGAGCGCCTGCCGACCGCGAAGGGAAGAGAAGAGCAGGTGTGGTCAGGGTGCGAGGCGTTCCGGGTCCCCCTGCATCTGCAGCAGCCTACGCCGTTGTCACGTGGCCGGCTTCAGGGAAGCATGGCCAGCCTGCTGTGTTGTGGACTTTGTCATAAGACACAGACCGCTGCTAGGCTTTCTTCTGCGGCATCCAATTCACAGGCTTCAGGCATCTGCTCACTCCTCTCAGAACGTGAACCGACAGTGACAGGGCCCAAGCTGGAAGCTGTAATACTCATTAGAGGTACTTCCATGCCGTGTGCGTTCAGCCACACAGAAGTGCTACAACACATTTGCACCTAAGTGACTATGGGTCCATCAGTTAAATGTCAACAGGAAGTATCAGACGGGGATTAACGTATTACGGACTCTAAGCAAAAGATCACTCAGATTTCACGAGACTTCGCAATGGGAGAGCCAAGAGTTGTGCCCCATTCTTATTTATTGCTCAACAATATATAATACGTGATCCCATTTCTTGAAAGGGATGCAGGTCAGACTCTTGAGAAACGAAACTGTGTGTAGTAGAGATACTGTATTTTGCTGGAATTTTCACTATTAATATATTTCATGCGGCAGGATGGAAGTTGGAAGCTCTTTACCGGACCCTGGTTCCATTTTCATTAGTATATTGCTAAACCCATTACCTAAGGGTAATGCTATTAGGTAATGAACCATAAGGTAAAGGTGGGCTGTACAAATAAAGAAAGGTATCCTGGGATGAACTATTCTTACATTTAAATATGAACTGAAACAATCCATTCCTTTTTTTAAACCTCTAGACCATAGTCAATTTTTTTTTAAGTGACAGGTAACAAAGATTATTTTAAATAAGTATGTCCTCACTCCATAGTCTAAAGCTTCAGCTGTACGACCCACGCATGCTCATGCCCCAAATTCCAGGCATGAGCTAAGAATATATTATATTATAACTCACATACGCACCTCTCTCTTGCCCACCATTTGAATTTTAAGTCCCAGGCTAAGACTAGGTCTCTAGCTGAGTACAAATTTCAGTGGGATTTGGAAAAATCCTTTAAATAGATTTTTATTGGTTTTTAAGAACAGGGTTATTTTGTGTTAATAATGGGCATACATTAGGCTTTAGATAATTGCTTTATGTAACTTAGAGTTTTGGCTTTCAGCTAAATAAACACTCTATGTGTTCACAGGTGTATTGTCCTCAAGGGCACTCGGCTTTTAAGGGTGGCGGCTGTTGCCAAGGTGTTGCTGATACAGTTCCGCGTATAATTTATTGGAAACAGGTGCTGGCTCATGATGAAGATAGACAGGAAACTAAAGCAGACAACATGTTTAACCACCATTAAAAAAGTTCAGGTTCAGAGAGACAATGTGTCTGAGATGTTTGGGGGATGTTGCCAGCATCCCAGCGCGAGTTTAAAAGCTCCTGCAGATCAGCATAAGGAAGAAATTGTACATGAATTTCAAGCAGCCCCGCCTAATGAGTGCCTCATGCGATCCTGCCAGATTTAATTGATTACATGAAAATTTTTTAGTTTGTGTAAGGCTAGCAAAAAATTATAAAATACTTTCCTAAGCTAATTGTTAAAAATTACTTTCAAATGAGGTAATAACTGTTAGTTTTCAATTATCTGGACAGTGGATTACGCTACCATGTGTTTTCTTTATACTCAGAAGTATTTGCTTTGGATTCTGTCTGTGGATCCTTCAGTGTTGGGAAGAGCCCAGGATTAGTGTGCACAGGGCATTGGCGCTGCTTGGGACAATGAGGCAAGAGACAGGTGCTGGCAACATGAGGTCTGGATGCTTACCCTCTCCCTTTGAGTATGACTGTGCCGTGGAGCTGGTGAGCGGGCTTGGGCACGGCCATCACGTTCTGTGTCTCCTGGCCCCTTGCAGGAGTGCAAATGCCCTGGAGTGTCCTCGCTCCAGGCGTGAGCCCTCAGAACCAGGCTTTGCCTCTGTTCTACCTCTTCCTCCCCAGGAAAAAATGAGAAGACATATCAACTCCTGCTCTGTGAGACATTCCCCCCTGTGAAGAGCCATTTGTATATTTTCCCAACTAATCTCCAGTCTATCGGCATGCCACATAATACACATGTGCAATAAATATGCATACTAACTACAGCTGAAAAAGAAGTTGTTAAGAGTGCGTGCACAGGGTTTCAACCTCAAAAATCTAAATATCTTGGCCATTTACATGTTTAAAAAATACCCACAGGCATTAGACCACATTACGGACTAATGGCCTGCCAAATTTCGTTTTGGGGAAAAGAATCTGCATTTGAGTTACAACACACGAGTGTAAAAAAAGCAACTGAAACAACAAAATTTGGTTAAAAACATTTTTTGACCCCCAGGCTCGGCACCTATGTGCCAAAAATGTTGACAAAACTTTGTACCAACCCCAGCGGGCACAAGCAGTTTAATATCTGTTTTCTGTGAAAAATCATCGACAATTTAATGCTTGCATTAATTTGAAAGAATTTTATGCAGTAGGTAGAAACTTTTTACATTACCATTCCTAATCTCTACCAGGCTTCTTATTCCCTTCTCAGGGGGAAAGTGACTGACAGGGCTGAAAAGAGCCAAATCTGCTGAGGGGTCTCGTGCAGCTGCTTTTATCATCCTTCCAACAGCCCCATCCTCGCCTGAAACGCAGGAATTCGGGTTGCATGCGGCTCGGAGCCTTCGATGGAGGTGTAGGCTAGGAAAGCAAATAACTGATGTAAAAATAAACCTTTTATTTAAAAAAAAAACTTTATAAGGCCCCTTTATTTGGAAGGAGAGTCACTCAAATAAATACACCGTTAACAAACTTATATAACGAATAATAATATATATACTGTAGCGAGTGATGACATGGAATCCCACAAAACAAGTGCTGAAATCTGATGATTGATTATCAAACCTATAGGATAAATAAATCTTCTTCAATTAGTAGCTAGTTTCGGGGATGAGTTTCTATAGAAATAGTCCGCAAGAAAAAAGCGCCCATCGCAGAGGTTCAGGGAGAGTCCAGCCCTGAACTGTAGCAGGACCGGGCTCACATGCAGCCCTCTTTCCAGCCAGGAGGTCATTGTGAGCTGGGTCCAACTCACCGAAGGAGAAATATGGCGCCCTCCATCTGAGCTAATGAATTAGCCGAGCTGTTCGGGACCCACAAGTCCAAGTATCAGAAGAAGCTATTTTTAATTTATTAAAAAGGGAATTGAGAACCATCCTGGTTTCCCTTGAATGTGTTTCTTGCCAACAAACCAATGAAAGCACCCATTCAGAGATTTTTATTCTCTGGTTTTGGTTTCCTAGCTTTGCATCCTTATTCTTGTCTCAGAGTCAATGCGGATAGCCCAGTCAGAAGCTTCTTATTGATTCTCGAAGGGAGCTGACTTCATGTTTGTAACTGGCCGGGCTCTGATGTCTTGGCGGCAGAGTTATGGGGAATAACGACCGACGTGGAATCCCGGATGGCCAGCTGCACGCCCACAGCGCTCCCTACACATCATTTAGCAGGGTCCTTGTTTTGAAGCAGTGGAAGAAATGCCTATCCAGAGGGCCCATGAATGTGGCTTTGTGACTGTGCTTTACCCCTCATCTTGCAATAGGGACGATTCCATGGAAACAAACGTACATGTTGGACTAGTCCTATGGTCAGCAAGGAGAATAAACCTTACAGATCTGTTGGTCCATCAGGCCAGCTCTCGTCCATCCATCCATCCGTCCACCCGTTCATCCTAATTGTGTCCCATCTGCTCGGTTTCTTCGTATGAGAACACCCCTACATCTCGTCTCTTCTAGGGTGGTGTATTAATTAAGCATGTCTTTTTACTTTGATGCTTTGATATCTTGGCACATTGTTGACCCTGGAAGGACTGCCCCTCCCAGGGTTAGCTAATTTTTAGGACAAACAACTCACCAAGGCACATGCTTTCACATGCAAACCAGCACATCTGAAGCCCAAAGCTCAACCACCTCTCATACTGGGTCCACTATCTTCCTGCCCTGAGCACCCCAGGGCCAAGTACCAGAAAACCAGGGACAGCCCCCATGCTTCGGAGGCTGCCAAAATGATTCAAATTAGCCAATCCAAAACTGGTTAGCCTGCTTATCCTGCTTTGTCCATTCCTTCCATTGAGAACACCAATAAAAGTTCTTGCCCACCTTTCCCCTCCCCTCCCTCTGCCTCCTAACTGACCATGTCATGTCCCCTCCTCTCGGGAGCTGTCACAAATTATCTTCTCATGGCAGTTGTCTCCAGATCTACTGGCCTCGCTATACCTGAATGATAATAAAACCTGCATTTCAACCAGGTGGGATAAATAAATAAGCCTTGCATCCGAGCCTCTAAGTAGTTCTAGTAGCATGCAAGTAGCCCTGAAATCAGAGATCGAGAAACATAGTCCTGGCTACGCCATATGCGTAACTGGGTGGTTCTGGCCAAGCCATCTCTCCTTACGAAGGTTCAGTTTCCACTTCCATCAACATGGACAATTCCCATGTTGCTGGATTTTTGTAAAGGTCACGTAGGTTTACATAAATAGAAGACCCGAGTGCGTGTGATAGGAAGAGTTGAATCTCATATCATTTCCTTAGGTAACTTGTCTTTTCTTGCTCAAGTTATATAAACCCCACCTAAAGACCCTCTCCCTGTGCACGAGCCCCATTTTGCTGCTGGGGACCACAGGGAGACCCATGTTCACAGTCTGTCTGGGTAAGAAAGTGGAAGGTAGTGGTTGAGAGCACAGAGAGTGGAGTCCGATTTCTTGGGGACGATGGCACAACTCAAGGGCTGGGTGGTCATAGGAAAGTTACCATTCTGTGCACTGTGGTTTCCTGATCTGTAAAATGGAGACCATTCCCTACTTCATAGGACTGTTTGGAGGATAAACTGAGTAACACACTTAGGAAACAGTCAGTGTCCTGTGAACGTGAGCAGTAGAAATAGGAGAAGACATGGGGTCGTAATGGTACTACAGGCCCAGGTACCCACAGGCTTCTCTGCAATCCTTGAAGCTCCATCACAACGCCTTCCTACTGTTGCCAAATGCCATTTCTCTGGTCCACTGCCTTCTAGAGAATGGGGATGCTAGTTCAGCCAGGCTACTTTTGACCTACACATGACATACCTTTCAGCTAAACCTCAAGTGAGTACTCAAATATTGTGTTGATAGAACTCCATACCTAAATGATTTTACTGTTATGAATGAGAACTTCAAAACCAGTACCAAGTCCTGCAGGTTTATGAAATGACTATACTGGAACATCTGAATAGGTTGTAAACCTCCTGGTATTTGAGCTGATTTCAACTGAGTCCACTCTGAGGCTGAGCTGAGACTTAGGCATCCTGCCCTTCGATGAGGGTGGGGCTTCCCCTCTCTTGCCCACTGCTTCTTCTCCTGCCCCTCAAGAGACTTGCCCCTGGTGGCAAAGCATGCTGGGCAATAATGACAAAAAGTGCTCATGAATACTGGAATGATAACGAACAGATGAATGATTAAAATGGACTTCAGAGCCAATCAGAGCCACTTTGAATGTACACTCTAGTACTCGTGCACAACATTTGCCTTCTCTGAGAGTGTTTGCTCCTCAAAGGAATGAAAGTGGCAAATCCGTCTTGCAGGGTTATAAACCCCAGCTACTTAAGAACAGCGACTCTGACAGTTAAAACTCGTTGAGCACTTTCCGCTAGCCAGGCACTGCATTCATTCATTTTAACCCAAGCAACAGCCCTCCCAAATCACAGTTCATAGATGCAGGCCCAGAGGCACAGAGAGGAAGGGGGTACTTGGAGAGCATCTGAACTAAGGAGGCTGTCCTTAACCACTCAGTTACGGGGTCTCTCAGGAGTATCTCCTCGGAGTGGTCAATACACATTTTTCTTTGGGTCTCTGGAACAAAGAGTGTCAAGACCCCTCCCATCTCATCCAGCCCTTCTCCACTCATGATCCCTGATCCCGCTGCCCTCCCCACCCCACCCCTGCCAAATCCCTTCTGTTATCAGCTCCTATCTCTGAAAATGCAATATTCCCTCAACTCCCAAATTCAGGCTTCAGGAGCTGGTGGAAATGGAAGAGTCCAAAAGGCCGGGGAGGGGGCCAGGCTTCCTAGAAAATGGGCCCAGGGAAACTTGGAAGAAACGCTGGAATGAGTCAATCAGTCAGCAAGTATTTATTTAGTGCTAGGCAGCTTGGGGGATATGGAGAAATTGTAAGACGCCATCCGGTCCCTGGCTGGATTTCTGGCTGGGTTCCCCACATAAGAACCGGGCCTGGAGCTGGGGCCTACCCAGCCCATGGAAGGCTGCCATGGCTTGTGAGACCGGCTGCCTTGTGGGGCAGCAGGGGGTGGTGGGTAAGAGCGGGAGCTGGGGATAGACGGGCCAAGTCGCTGTCTCAGCAATGTTGCCCACCACAAAGGTGTCATGTCATCGCTCTGGACCTCAGTTTCCACAATGTTGAAATGGGAACAACACCAGGTGCAGCAAGGTATGGAGAACTTGGCGCATGGAGAGTGTTTAGCCCAGAGCCAGGCCCATAGTCTGCTCAACAAATGTGGGTTCTGATTCGGAGGCATTGGTTGCATTAGACAGTAAAAGGAGGTGTGTTCTGGAAGCCCTTCGTGTCCTGCCTCATGTCCTCATGACCACCTTTTATTTACTTCCTGTGGCAGCCACTCAACGGGGTTCACCTAAGAGCCCCTCTCTTACATTCTGCCTTGGGGCTCCTCTGACAAAGTGGTGGGAGAGCCCTGATAAGCCCCCTCTGTAGGCCTAGGAGAAACTTAACATCTTTGGGAGACCTCGACCAGTAGGGGACAGAGCTGGTGGAGAAATACTTCCCCCTGCCATCTTTCAGGCAGACAGTTCTGAGGTACATTCCACGTGGCTCCTCCAAAGATCCGGCTAGGTGGGACAAGACCCACCATGGAGGCCAGACACACCCCCTCATATGTGCTTTCCCTCCGTCCCTGTTGCACCCTCCCCATTCCTCCCACCTCTTTCCTGGGACCACTCTCCAGGATGAACCCCCTTGCCTCAGACTCTGCTTTGTGTAAGTGGGTGGGGAGCAGGGAGTAGAGGGGAATGGGGTGCAAAGAGATAGTGTAACATAATGGCCAAGGCTTGGGTCAGTCTTTGGTTTGAACCGGGGCTCTCCCCGCTACTGGCTGCTTGCAGGAAACCAAATGTCTCTGATCCTGTGTACCACCATCAGTAAGATGGGGTACTATGGCACTGGCCCCATGCAGTTATGGAAGACTGGAGAAAACGACACGTTGCCAGTGTTTAGCCTGCCCCTGGTGCAGAGCTTGGTTCTCCAGAAGCAGCACCAGAGACCAGGATTCATGGGAAAGTGATTTATGGGGAGGCAATCCCAGGAAAGTGGGAGAGGGAGGGAAGAAAGCTAAGCAAGGATTCAGGCAAAGTTACATCAAGGGTAATTTTGACTGAATTCCCTGGGGGAGCTCTGGCGACAGCTCCGACACAACCCAGGGAGAAGTGGTGGCTGAGAGTGATCAGGCATATGGGCTCCAGTGGGCTGCGGCCAGCTGCCCACAACGAGGCTTAGGGTGCAAGCTGCTGGGAGTGCAGGCGCACTAGGAGCTGTGTGCAAGGAAGCGAGAAGGGATCCGAGGACATGGTGGGCGCTGACCGTGTCAGCCACGGGATACTGGTAGTGCTCATGTTTCAGTTATTATACTTTTGTTTTTTTTTTTAAAGATGCCTTCTGGAATTACAGAAGAGCCAGGCTTCACAGCACGCAAAGCACCAGCTTCCCCAACTCCCTTGAGCCTTCCCTTCCTGGATCTCACTTCACTGAAGTTCACAGGGCGAGAGCCTCTCTGAAGTACCAGCCTCTTGCATGGACCTCCTGCCAAAAGTCAACAGCAGCTCAAGGGCTCCCCAGACCCCCGGGGTCAGCAGGAGAACAGCCTGGAGATGTCCTGGGGATGGGGGCAGCCATGCTTTCTCTCCCTGAAGCTCCACACACTCAAGAGCCTCTCTGGGTCTTTGGCGGAGACCCCATGGGAAGGGCAGGTGGGTGGCCGGCAGTAGGTTCAGCAGGGAGTCTACGCTGGGGTTGGAGGTGGTTAGGTTCTCCCGGAGGAGAGGTGATGGCGGTATCAACACAAGCTGAGGGGGGAGGGAGAGAGACGGGGTGGATTTGAAAGTTATTAATTGACTGGTTGGCTATAGGATGTGAAGCAGACAGGAGGCTTTGCGGAAGATGGCTGTGTTTTCCACTTGGACACACGGGTAGATGGTGGCGACATTCAGTGGGATGAGAAACCAGCAGAGAAGCACGTTTCCTGGTGAAAGGCCATAGCATTTTGGGTCCCTTTTTATTTGAAATGTGTGAGGGACAGGCAAATAAAACTGCCACTAGGCGGATGGGTCAGCAGCCCAGGGAAGGCAGCTTGCTGCGGCTACAGGCTGGGGGCTGAGCTAGGACCTCCCATCATGGAGCGGCAAGCCTGTGGCTGGGCCTGGCCCACTGTGCGACTCGTGGGGGGTGAGTACAAGACACCAGGGACTCGTGTCTCTGCACTGGGCAGCACAGACTTGGTCTCATGTTGCTCTCTCCACTGTCCTACCAGTCTTAATGCTTCTGGCAATGGAGTATTTCAAACGTATTGTTGACAGGTGTCCCTTTGGGAGAATATGCTCAGGGCAAGGAGCAGGGGGGGCTGCCTCTGTGTGCTCCCCAACCTCCCCCCCCCCCGCCCCGGCTTTCTGCTTGACACTGCTGGTGAGATGGCTCCTCCTGGGTCTCTCTGGCGGAGAGCTCTGGTGCCGCCTCCCTAGCACACCTTCACGGAGTGAATTCCTGCAGTCTTCAGGCTTTTCCTGACTCCTAAGACCTGGAAAACTTCTTATTTTTTTCTTTTTTTTTAAAGATTTTATTTATTTATTTGAGAGAGAGAGAGACTGAGAGATCACAAGCAGGGGGTTGGGGTAGAGGGAGAAGCATACTCCCCCCTGAGCAGGGAGCCCAATGCGGGACTCGATCCCAGGACCCTGGGATCATGACCTGAGCCAAAGGCAGATGCTTAACCGACTGAGCCTCCCAGGCGCTGACCTGGTTAATTTCTTAGATTACTTTATTACCTTTCCTAAAATCATTTATCTCAGCTCATAATTATACTTTCCTTCATCTCATTATTTGGCCATCTTGCTCACTAATCTCTAAACTCTGCTTTTGTTCACTGTCCTATCCCCAGGACCTCGCATGGTGCTTTCTGACACAGGAGGACTTCAATAAATATTTATTGAATGAATTGAATGCCTCCTGGGCCCATCTCTACCTTTGATAACTCGGGTCCCAAGCTGAGAATAAAGATCCTCAACAAGATAAACCATCCTACTTCCTGTTATGCTCTTAATTAAAACCATACCCAAAGCATCTAGTACTTTTCTCCCAGTTCTCTGTTCTGGTGTATGTGTGTTCTTGGTTTCCGGTATGTTCTGAGGTTCCCGTTGGGCAGCTGTAATGTCTACCTCTCCTCAGGTAGACTTGTGAAGCCTGGGGGCTTTCTTTCTTTCTTTTTTTTTTTTTTTTAAAGATTTTATTTATTTGACAGAGAGAGAGACAGCCAGCGAGAGAGGGAACACAAGCAGGGGGAGTGGGAGAGGAAGAAGCAGGCTCAGAGCGGAGGAGCCTGATGTGGGGCTCGATCCCATAACGCTGGGATCACGCCCTGAGCCGAAGGCAGACGCTTAACCGCTGTGCCACCCAGGCGCCCCTACCTGGGGGCTTTCTCAGTGGCTTAGGATATGGATCGCCAAGCCCATGCACAACTCAGCTGTCAGACCCTGAGGAAACTTTGATTACAGAAAGCATGGACATCACGGAAGACGTTTCTAAGCTTTTCAAACTGTAGGTTCCATCTGGAAAATTTCAAAAAGGTTGGTCACGTGGTGTATTCCACATTATATAACCCATGCCCAGCTTCCCCGCGTATGTTCCCAGATGCTCTACCAAAAATAAATAATAAATAAATAAAATATTCAGGACATTTTTACCCCAAAGTATCTGGAGTCCTTATGGAAAACCTTCTCCAAGTGTTCATGTCTTTGCCCAAATTCAACATGTGAACCCCTTTCTTTGCTTTCGTCTTTGAACACTCTTGTGGGAATAGGATCTTAGGCTGTCTAAAGATTCCTTTAGTCCTTGGCCTGCCCCATGTCAGGTGGTAATCACCACTTTAAAACATTGAGATTAGTGCAGTAAAAAAGATTTATGAATATTAATTCATTTTATAGCAGGTCATAATGTGAGCTGGAGAACAGACAGAGTATGGTTTCATTCCAATGCTTTAGTGCAAACAAGAATGGGGTTGCGTGTTGTGGAAAATATTAGTTGGAGATGCTGGTTTGAAAACCAATTTGTTTAGAAGGCTTTAGCTATAACTCGCCAGACACCCTGAATTTGTGGGGAGTCTGTTCTGGAAAGTAAGGATCATGAATTTTATAGCTGTCATGTTTTTCATAATCGGCAGCATTATCCAAAAAAAATTAAAAAGTTATATTCTTAAAATGCAAACCACAAAACACTAAAGTGGCTGGTATTAAGAAGAAAGATGAGTCCTTTTAAAACTTTCTAGAACTAGCTGTGGTTTAAAAGGTTGAACTGTCTTGCTGGCTGGTCACTACTCCACAAGCCTAGTGTGGCCCCCACCTTTACCCTTCCTTGCAACAGTGCTTTCAGAAGTCACTAGAATATCAAATTCAATGGCCTCTCCTCACCAGCCTTGTAGCATTGGACATCTTTGATACTTTTTCTTCCATGACTTGCTTCCCTTGGCACCAAGGAAAAACCTGAAAGACTGTGTAACCACAATTAAGGGGACAGACTGAATTTGGCCAGGTTATTAGGGTTCAAAGTCCACCTATCCCTTTACCAACTGTGTGACTTTATATAAGGTAATTAACCTCAGTGTTCCACATCTGTAAAGTAGGGGTAACGGTAGTACTCAGGAAGAGTGAATGACTCATTGTATGTAAAGTACTTGGAACAGCGCCTGATACATAGTAATTGCTCAATTAACTCTCATTGTTTAATCACATTGCAAGGTTAAGGGTAACTTTGGCCTCTGCCTGAGAACTACGGTGTACTTTTGAGTGAAAAAAATCTTGCATTTTTGATACCTGAGTCACTGATTTATCTCGTTAGGCTTTATATTTGGGGGCCTCATTAAGAAATCCTCTCCTATCCCAAGGTCATAAAGATATTGTCTACATTGTCTTCATTAAGTCTATACTTTTCACTTTCACGTTGAGTTCTTATTCCACATAGAGCTTATTTTTATTTGATGTGAGATAACAATTTAAATTTTCCATAGTGAGACTTTTTTCTCCATTCTATGTACCAAGTAATCAGTCTTTTTCCCCAATGATTTGTGATGCTGTCTTTATCATATGCCAAGTTCTCAGAGGTGCCAGGAGTCCGTAGGGGTGCTCTAATTTGCTTCCTTGGTCTCCTGGCCTGCTTCTATTCCATTGCCACACTGTCTTAATTATGATTGCTTTTTAATGTGTCTTAAAAATTGGCAAGAAGAATCTCCCTACTAAATAAAGTTTTAAAAAAAGGGGGGTCACCTGGATGGCACAGTCAGTTAAGCACCTGCCTTTGGCTCATGTCATGATCCCAGGGTCCTGGGATGGAGCCCCCGTTGGGCTCTCTGCTCAGCAGGGAGCCTGCTTCCCCCTCTGCCTGCCACTCCCCTTTCTTGTGAGCACGCTCTGTCAAATAAATAAATAAAAAACTAAAAAAAAAAAAAAAGAAGAGGCTCCCTACCTTTCTCTTTCAAAATGTTCTTTGCCATCCACAAACCATTATTCATCCATATATATTTTAGTATATATTTCTAAAAAAAAATCATGTTTGAAATTTTTATTAGAATTGCATTAATTTTCAACTAAATTTGGGGCACACTGATTGATATCATTTCAATGTTAAATTACTCCAACCGTGGGCAGAATATGCAGGCCTTCATTCATGTCCTAGAATAAACCTTAAAAATTTTCCATAAACATCCTGTGTAGTTTTTATTAAATCAGCAAACAGATAATATTAGTTTTAATTGCCATTGTAAATTTTCTTATTTTCTTATCACACTTTTTCTAATAGGAATTTGCTTTAGTAGGTGCATACTACTTACTATTCTTACTGGGTTTTAGTACTTAATCTTGTTTATGGCAAACTCCCTCACAAGATCTAATGGTTTTCTCCTAATTCCCGTGGATTTCTAGGTAACAAATATTTTGTCTTGTCCTTCTCAATCCAATATTTTTGTTATTTATTTTCATTATATTATTGATATTCCAAATATTTGGAATAGCAGTTATTTTAGTGGTAAGTTTTGTCTTATTCCTGACCTAAAAAAAAAAAAACCCAAAAAACAAAAAATGAAAGAAAGCTTATAAAATTTCTTTATGTGAATAAGGTTTCAATGGATTTTGGTAGATAAACTTTATCAGATTATTCCTAGTTTTCTTTCTTTTCTTTTTTTTTTACTTTTATTATTATTACTGTTTTTATTATTATGTTCAGTAGCCAGCACATAGTACATCATTAGTTTTAGATGTAATGTTCAACAATTCATTCGTTGCATGTAACACCCAGTGCTCATCACCACACGTGCAGATTATTCCTAGTTTTCTAAGACCTTTTTTTTTCAAAAATGAAAAAAAGTCCCATATTTCTGGTTTTCTAAGAGTTTTATTTTTCCAGAAATGGATGTTAAACTTTATCATCTGCTTCCTTTACTTCTATAGTGAACTTGCAGTCTTTTCGTCTATTAAAAAAAAAAGTGAATTATATTGTTAGTTTTTCTTATGTTGAGTTATTCTTAAATCATTTTGATGTACTTTTGGAAATAAATTGACTTATAGTATTATTTTTTTGTCTTGAACTGTTTTCATCTGGTTTAACTGTTAAAATTATACTAGCATCATGCAATGAGCTGCCCAGCTTCCCCCATTTTCAACATCCTCGGACAATATGTATAAGATAGGAATTATGTATTCCTTACTTTACCTTTAAAGCCTTTCCTGTATGTCATTTATCTTCATACTATCATCTTTCTTGTTCCTTTGTATTTGCTCTGTTGTTCTTTTTCTACCATCTTTAGATAACTACTTAGCTCATTCGTTTTTCGATCTCCTTTATTTTCTGAATGTGTTCATAGCTATGAATTGCACTCTAGGGACTGTGTTGACCACATCCAGCAGAGGCTAACGTGCACCGCTTTCATTGTCATCAAGTTGTGCAATTTTCCCCTTTGTTTTCTATTTTGCTCAAGGTCTACTTGATAGCTGATTTTTTTTTGTTTTATTTGTTTTTTCTTAGTTTATAGACATGTGGATTTTTATTTTTAGCTAATTATTAAATCAAAGAGAACATTGTCTGATATTGAGTTTTAGAAATATATTGATACTTTTTTTGTCTCTAGTATATAATTTCTTTTTATGACTGATCTATTTATTCTAGAAAAAAGTGTGTATTCTATGTCTGGGTAAAAATTTTATATAAGTTTATATGTATAACTTCTTAAATATTTTATTAACATCTTCTATATTCTAGCTTATTTGTATTGAATTTAGTATTTCAATTTCTAACAGTAGTGATTTTAAATCTCCAATAGGATTTTACTTCTCTCTTTCTCTTGGTTCTGTCAGCTGTTGCTTTATGTATTGGGCTTTTGTGATTATGATTACCTCTGGATTTTTATATATTTTTTTCATCTGAATGCAACATCTCTCTTTATTCTCTATGATTTGTTAAAATCTTACATATATTAAATTTCCTTTGGATTCTTATTTATTTGGCATATTTTTTTTCCTGTCCTTTATTTTCCTTGGTTCTCTGCCCTTGTATCTGAACTTTATCTTTTTCAAACATGTATAGCTGGGTCTTATTTTCTTTGGTTTTGTTTTAATTCAATTTAAGAGTCTCTGTCTTTGGACCAGTGCGTTTAATTTATTCCATTTATATTTACTGTAATGTTGAATACATTAAGTATTTTTACTATCTAACATTACAATTTATACTTAACATTTTTTAAAGATTTATTTATTTATTTGAGAGAGAGTGCATGCACATGAGGGGGGCGGGGTAGAGGGAAAGAATCCTCAAGCAGACTCCCCACCGAGTGTGGAGCCCAATATGAGTCTCAATCCCTTGACCCATGAAATCACAACCTGACCTGAAACCAAGAGTCAGAGGCTCAACCAACTGAGCCACTCAAATGCCCCACTTAACATTTTTTTTTTTTTTACTTTTAAGATCTTTTTGGTACTTTTCATTAGATAGTTTTTTTAATTACTAATTTTATTTTTATTTTTCTATTTATTAGTGCTAAACTGTTTAAGACTCATACTTTTATTTCTTTTTAAAACAATGCTTGAAGCTTATAAATATCTTTATACTCTCCTTTTATAAGTGGCTAGTCCCCTGTCCCAAATTCCATCTTTATATCCCCCTATAGGGAGCTGCAACTGAAGAATTTTATTAATTTTGAATTTATAAAGGGCACAGTATTTCCCTTTAGATCCATCTAAGTCCATAGGAGAAATTTTCTCTTTAACCTTCCTTTATAGTTTAATCACGTATTACATTTGATTAATAAAATTTGTTATGAGAATAAAGTAAGATAATTTATATAAATTGTTTAAAGATTTATTGATTTATTTTTTAGAGAGAGAGAGAGCAAGCAATCACAAGTGGGAGGGACAGAGAGAAGGGAAGAGAGAATCCCAAGCAGACTCCATGCTGAGTGCAGAGCCCAATGTGGGGCTTGATCTCGCATCCCTGAGATCATGACCTGAGCTGAAACTGAATCAAACACTTAACCAACTGCATTACCCAGGCACCCCGGAAATTTATATAAATTGTTTAGAACATCTCCTGGATTCCAGTAAGGATTCTCACAACTGTTTATCAGTATCAAACAATGTGTATATGTTTTAAAAGCATATAATGAAAGAACTCAAAGTTTCCTCAAGCAACAAATAATAGAGATATTCCTAATGATGATCTTCTCTGATCTTACAAAATTATACATAATACTGTGTGTATGAGTATGTGCTATGTATTTGGGCGTGCATGCACATTTTTATAAGGAGCATGGCTTTTATAATATCCTCAATGGATTTCATAGCCCAAAGAAATATTCCAGTTAACCCACCCTCATTTTAAAGATCCCAAACTGAGAACAAAAAAAAGACAAAGTGATGTCTAAGATGTGACAAAGAGTTGTTTTTGGAGCTTAGAAGGGCACATGTTTAGAAGACACAATGTGTTTCGGTCCAAAGAATAGTCACTATGTGGCTATTCTAAAGTCAAATCTAAGAACTTAGCACAGAGCTGGTGCAAAGTAGACACTCAATACACACTGGATGAAGGAAAGAAGGTTTGAATGAAAGAATCAGGATGTGACTGAGCTACTTAGATCCCAGGATGCAATTTGTATTTCGGCACTGAAAACTGCCCCTTTTTATTTGGCATCAATAGATGGAGATAACAAAGATGTTAACATTCTCTGACAAAGATTTTAAAACAGCCATGCTAAAAATGCTTTCAAAGAGTAATTACAAACATTATTGGAATAAATTTTAAGAAATAAAATGAAAAGTATCAGTAAAGAAATAGAAAGTCTCAGAAAATAAATAAAAGATATAAAAAAGAACTAAAAATACTGGAACTGTAATTGAAAAAATTCAATGGATGGCTTCGATAGTTAAATGGAGGGTACAGAGGAAAGAATCAGCAAACTTGAGGAGAGAACAATAGAAATGATCTAATCTGAGCAACAGAGAAAAAATAGACTTAAAACAAATAAACAGGCCCTTAGAAACTTGTGGGACAATAACAATCTAACATTCTTGACAACAGAGTCTCAGAAAGAAAAAAGAAGAGGAAGGACAGACAAAGTACTTGGAGAAATACTGACTGATAACCTCCCAAATTTGGCAGAAGGTGTGAGTCTTCAAATTCAAGAAGCTGAGAGAATCCCAAACAGAATAAACCCAAAGAAATTTACAGCAAGACACATCAAACTTCTGAAAACTGAGATAAAGAAAATATTGTGAAAGCAACAAGAAAGAAACAACACCTTGCCTATAGGGGGAAAATTATTCAAATGACAGCAAATTTCTCATCAGAAATAATGGGGGTATAAGAAAACATCTTTCAAATGCTGAAAGAAAAGAATTGTCAACCGAAAGTTCTATATCCAGCCAAAATGCTCTTCAAGGAATGAAAGGGAAATCATAAAATAGTTACATGAGTGAAAAATAAGAGTTTGTCACCAGGTCTACCCTAAAAGAATGATTAAAGGAAATTCTCTAAACAGAAGGGAAATGATAAAAGGAGAAATGTTGGAACAGCAAGAAAGACCAAAAGAAAGAGTGAAAATATGGGTAAATACAATTCATTTTTCTTCTCATAAATTTATGACTAATGCTTGGATCTAGAAGCAAAAATTCTTACACTAATATGGATCTAAATGTACGTACAAGAAATATTCAAAACAACGATGTCATAATAAGACAATTATATTACAAACAGGGAAAGTAAAGGGAAGTAAGGTTTCTACATGTCACTAGA
This sequence comes from Ursus arctos, assembly GCF_023065955.2. Classification (NCBI taxonomy): domain Eukaryota; kingdom Metazoa; phylum Chordata; class Mammalia; order Carnivora; family Ursidae; genus Ursus; species Ursus arctos. The sequence goes on along the minus strand of NW_026622808.1, from coordinate 37,536,940 downwards.
AAGGTGAAATATGAACACTGATTGTGATAAGATATGTATAAATAATATAAAAACCTCAAGAGACTACTAAAAGGTGATATTTAAAATACACTGAAAATGCTATAGATAAGCCAAAATGGAATCCTAAAAAAAATTTAAAAGTTCAAGTAACCTATAGGAAGTCATATGAAAGAAAATAATGAAAAGCAGAACAAACAAAAAACAAAAAATTATAAAATGGGCAAAAAATATGCAAAAACATCTCTATGGAACAGGATATGCACATGGCACACAAACACAGGAAAAGATATTCAACATCGCCAACCATCAATGAAATATTACTACACACCCATCAGTAAAATAACAAATTGTAACACCACCGAATATTTTTGAGCATGTAGATAAACTGGATCACCCATACATTGCTAGTGGGAATATAAAATGGTGCAGCCATCCTAGAAAAAACAAAAATTGGTAGTTTCTTTTTTTTTAAAAGATTATTTATTTATTTATTTATTTGACAGAGATAGAGACAGCCAGCGAGAGAGGGAACACAATCAGGGGGAGTGGGAGAGGAAGAAGCAGGCTCATAGCGGAGGAGCCTGACATGGGGCTCGATCCCATAACGCCAGGATCACGCCCTGAGCCGAAGGCAGACGCTTAACCACTGTGCCACCCAGGCGCCCCCAAAATGGGTAGTTTCTTAAAAAAAGAACAGAAAACAAAACAAAACAGTCAACTGCCATTGACCCAGCATTGCACTTCTGGGCTTTTATCCTAGAAAAATCAACATTTACGTTGACACAAAAACTTGTACACAAAGGTTCCTAGCAGCTTTATTCATGGTAGCCCCAACCTTGAAATAATCTAGACTTTTCCAATGGATTAAGCAAACGGTGGTATATCCATACCATGGAATACTGCTGAGCAATACAAAGGAAGGAACTATTGACACCCACTACAACTTGAATGAGTCTCCAGAAAATTATGCTGAGTGAAAAATGTCACCCTCAAAAGGTTGCATGCTATACTATCCCGTTTACATGACGTTCTTAAAATGATAAAATTCTAGAAATGGAGAAGAGATTAGTGGCTGCTAGAAGTTGAGGAAGGTGGGGGGCAGTGAAAAAGTGCTGTGGCTCAAAAAAGGCAACTCGAGTGACCTTCGCAGTACTGTGGGTGTCCGACATCATGACTGCGTCATTGGCAATACCCTGGTCGTGATACTGCGCCATAGTTCTGTGACGTGCTGCCACTGGGGAAACCGGGTCAAGAGCACAAGGGATCTCTTTGCAGTATTTCTTGCAACCACATGTGGGTCTATATTATTTCAAAACAAAAAGTTAAGAACAACAACCAATGCAACAAGAGCCATTTCTTAGCAAATCAAATATAACTAAATTTTACTTCGCTTTGTTTCACTAAATTAGTGTTACTAAATCATTTACCTGAACTGAACTGGTTAGTGCAGAAATCTGGTTTGCCTGGACTTGCTCTATCCGCCTCCCCCCCCACCCCGGGACTGCCTAACCCGGTCCTCAGAGTCTTATTCCCTTCATCATTTAGCACTGGAAGGCATTCTGGATGAGACCACCTCTCCGTAATGACTCAGTCTTACTCATTTAAATTAAAGGAATTAAAGAAATAGACACAATCCAATTTCATTACTGGGAAATGGTGACACTGTCATACCATCTTTAATAGCGATGAAACACAAGAAGTAGAGAAGAAAAACTAGTTTGACCAACCAAGGAAATGAAAAGACTAGTAAAATTAAGACAAAATGCACAAACAGTAATGATCCATTAAAAACTGTGGTTTGGTGAAATAGTGCTGTCTGAGACTCACCATGGGAGTGGAGAACCTTCAAGAACATTTATACAGAGCAGCCATCTGTGACTGCAGGAACTGGGTTGCATAAAACGAGCTCTATCTTCCTTGGGTCCTTAGCCTGTCTGCCTCCTGAGGTTAGCCTGGTCATAAAGCCATGGACCTCCTACCACTTCTTGATCGTTTCAAACTCATTTTGTTACAAGTGTGAGACTCATTTCATGCAGGGTTTTTATTGAAATCTTGCTCTTAGGCAACTGACCATTTATGGCCTCCCTGAGTTTCCTGCCTTTACATACATGATCACATAGCACCTCTGGCATGAAAACAATTGGCTGTGAGATCTGGTGGGCAGATTTTCTCAACCACAGCATGACATTTTGGGTGCCTGCAAAGTAAAAGTTGGCTTTGAAGGACTAGCAAGATCAATACGAGAGCTTTGATACATTCATATGTTACTATTTAGAGCCAACATTTGGTTTATGAAACTTAAATAGGTTTTCCCACAACACCTACCTTTAACCCCACTCCATTATTAGTGGCTTAATTATTTAGATTTGTCTAAGTCTGATATTTAATTTCTTTTTTGAATTTAAGTTCGATTAGCCAACATATAGTACATCAGTTTTTGGTGTAGTGTTCAATGATTCATGAGTTGCATATAACACCCAGTGCTGATATTTAATTTCAAAAAGGAATATATATATATATATATATATGTGTGTGTGTGTGTGTGTGTGTGTGTGTGTGTATATATAACATACTAACACATATATGTAATTTGTTTATGTATTTGTATACTAATCATACTTATATGTAATATCTATCGATGATGATTCAATACACACATATTATTTATTGATCCAATGTCTGTATGTTCTTATAGAGCCAAACTGAAATGTAACTCATAATAAATGTTGTACCTTGACCTTGTTATCATTATAATTTGTCTTTATTGTTAGAAAACACCATACATCACATGGCACACATGAGAAAAGAAGGGGAGAAGAGGCTGATTTATATTCTCTCCAACAAATCATAATCACATCTTTTCTTGGACACCCCTTGACCTCTGCAAACCCATATGTTATCTGTCCCCTGTCCTTCAAGCATGTGGTCACTGGCTGTGGGCAGAGTCTACACTGGGGGTTTGTTTTGATTAATGAAGAGTTGGCTCAGATTCCATGTGGGACTTGGTGAGGCTGAGCCCCGGGGTCTCTGAAACTATGGAGATGTGGGGAGGTGGGGCTGTGGGGCAGGGAGAGGGGGCAAGGGGGTGTTGTTGGTGGGAGTGGAGAGAAGTGGCCATTAATTCCAATCAGGTTTCTATCTCTGTGGTTGGAGCTATTTGTTCACAGTTGGCAGATTGTGTTTTCTGGAGGGTGTGGCTTAATGGAGATGGGATTGTTCCTGAATGCTGTGGATTCTTTGGAGTTTGCTAAATTGTCTTAGGAAAGAAGGAATGAATCAGAGGGGCAGGTAATTGGGGAGAGTCCTTTTTCCTCACTGCCTCCAGATTCCAAAGCCACTGGGAGTGAGGACAGAGGAAACACTGGGAATAGCATCTCTGGCCTGGACCACTGTGGCCTAATAACAAGGGGTGTCCATGACACTGACAATAAATTAGAAGAAAACATGGTGGACACCACCTGGCAGAGGATCTCTCCTGGAGACTGGCTGAGACTATTTTGTGTATGTTAGGGGGACAGCAATTGGGGAAACTTAGAAGGGCAAATCTGGCATCCAGAAGTCAGTCACACCACTTGGAGTCGGAATCATGGTCATTTGGGAGTAAAACACAAATATGACTCCATTTTATCACCCCTGGTTGACAAGACTTAAAAATTTGGTGTATGACTACATCGACATTTACTAGGTTTTAGTAGCTACAATATCTCCAGTCACTATAATCCTTACCAAAGCCTTGCAGAGCAGATAGTCTTCCTGTTTTACTTACAGGATTATCGCAGTTCAGAGTATTAAGTAGTTGGCATGCGGTCACTCAGCTGGTTAAATGGTAGGTCTATCTGTCTTCAAGGGCTGGGATGCATTTCCTCACTAGCTCCCTACCAGATGTCCAATTCTGGGCTCGATTCCAAAGAACGTGGAAATCCTGTAGATTGATGGGCATGCAACCCCTTGGATCCCACTTAGAAGCTCACTTGAGGGGTGGCTCTTGACTCAGGCTGGCCAGTCATCATTCTTTGTCCTGTAGGGATGAGGGGAGAAGCATGTGTATGGAGTGGGGAGAAGGAGTTTCCTGAAGGTGGTGATGTTCTGGACATACAAATCCACACCTGTCCACTCTATCTTCCTACCTGAGGAGAAGTGACATATAAATTGGTGGGAGAGTCAGGGGGAGGGGGGAGTGCGTGCGAATGAGGAAGATTGCATTGTGCCCAAGCAGAAGCTTCTGGGGGCTTGCCTAGAAATGATTCATTGCAATTATCTCCAGAGCGTGAACCCCTGGGATTGAGGTCATCATCTCCTTGACAAGACAGATAACAAACTTGTTTCTTCCCAGACCTGACACTTTAGACCAATCTCAAATGGACCACCCCTTCCTTCCCCTGATCTGGAAAACAGTCCTCATTGATGAGTAATGGGATTGCCAATTCCAAGGACACGGAGTCTAATCTGCCTTGTCAGGTCAACCCAGACCTATTTCTTTGTAAAAGAGCTGCTCAGAAAATCGAGTTCTTCAAACAATTATATACCAAGTAGTTGCCATTCCCTTCAAGAAATGATACAATAACGTAAGAGATGTTAAGGAACGAGCATCTACATAATTTTTTCCTCCCCGTTGCAGGCAGTACGGAGACGGAGATTAGGGTGGGGGCACGTGCTGTGTGTGTTGCCTACATAGAAGTGGCGAAATTCATTTAGCTTGAAATAAACGGTTACCATTTATAATTAAACTTTCAAAGGCTTGTCCACTGATTGAAAAACATTATCCCCTGCTCTTGTTTCCAGCTGTATTTGGAGCTGATTGGCTAATTTAGGGGCAATATGCCTTTGATATTTGAGTCGTTGTTCACTTTAACTTGAAACAGACATGCTGGGAAGAGGAAGTTGGGCTGGTGATGTGCTAATTCTTGTTTGTGATTTACCCCCGAGGTACTATAAGAAACCTGCAACTTATTGTACGTGAAGAACTGAAACTGGAGACAGCCACATCTGGTTTGTTGGATGCCTCTCCCACCCCTTTTTAAAAATAAAACAGCGACTCAAAATGCTTAGGCTAGATAGTTTGATTATAATGGTTAATTTATCAGGGATAAAAGTTTGGAGGTTAAAGTGCCCTGGAGAAGCTGAGGAGTTTTGCAAGAGGGGCTGTAACATCAGTAAAGAAAGGAAAAAAATAAGCATAAGTGTATTATGGAATTTCTCGGAAACATTATGTACCGAGATACAGCTTTTAACATGTATTCATGTCTTACAGTTGAAGGGTCGAGGGGCTCCGAACTGCTGTCAGGCACACGGTCTGGTATACATACTTTTGGTCTCTCGTGGGGCCTCAGGGTCCTGAGGAAAAATAAGGTGGGTTGCATTGTGGTAGGAAGTAATCAGTTAATAGGGGCCAAGTTATGATATTGTGGTCCCCTTTCTCCATGAAAAAATAATAAAAATGCTATTTTTTACTGTGTGAGTATAAAGGCAAATGTATTAATATTATATATTAATAAGTTCAGTAATCCTAATGTTCTCATGCAATTTTTTTAAAGGAAAAATCAAGATGAATTCGAAACATCCACGATGAACAAAATGTCAACATTTTCTTTCTTTTTTTTTTTTTGAAGATTTTATTTATTTAATTGACAGAAAGAGACAGCGAGAGAGGAAACACAAGCAGGGGGAGTGGGAGAGGGAGAAGCAGGCTCCCCGCTGAGCAGGGAGCCCGATGCGGGACTCGATCCCAGGACCCTGGGATCACGACCTGAGCCGAAGGCAGATGCTTAACGACTGAGCCACCCAGGTGCCCCAACAATTTCAATAAAGACATCATCAGCTGTCCGTTGAGGCTTCTGAAGCTCGCAGCTGTACCCTTGGGAATCCAGGGAACACGCCTGAGGCACAGGAAAGAGGCTGATGGTGCAGAGGGATAAGTCTGAGGTGAGAACCCTGAGCTCTGGGTTCCAGGCCTGCCTCTTTCTTCCCCACTCAGAAGTGTTGGGTATGAGTCAGCATTTTTCTACTTCATTAATGGGATATCTTCGAACTGTGATGAAGGACAATATTTTTACTGTCAGCAGAGCATAAAGAAGTTTATTGCAGCAAATTAATATTTTTATTTTATTTTGCCATTGTCACTTATTTTAATGTGGTTAGTTTCATGTATATTAGAAAATCTGAAACTAGCACATTAAAACCATAGTTACATAGATAGTATTGTTGAGGACAAGAGCATGTAAAAAAAGAAAACAAAGGATGGATGAAAATAATTAGCCGATCGAGGTCTATTAAGAAAATAGCTGTCAGAAATTCTCCAGGTGTTGTCCTAATGACTTTCAGGTAGGACCACTCGGGATGGGGCAATGATTGAGTCACGCCAGTGGCTTCCTAGCCCACCTACCCTCTCTCAAACCAAGCGGCCGTCACGCATGTTACTTAGCTTGGGTAAACCTCCGTGTCCTCATGTGTAAAAGGAGGTCTCAAGTGATTGTAGCTACTGCACGGAGCTATAAAGATGAAATGAGCTAACTGCTCGAAGTCATGTGGCCCAGACCTGGCATAATTTAAGAGCACAGTCCTCATGAGCTCTATTGTTATTATCACGGCACCAGTGTCTGGATTATTTGCTTTTGCTATGGTGAACGTGCCTTGCCCTTATAGGGAGAATTAGCAATAAACTTATTTTTAATCGCTTTCCCCACCACTAAAAATTGAAATGCATACATGGTAAGCCAAGGCAATGAGATAGATTAGAAAGAACATGGGCTTTGGAATCAGAAATGGTTTGGTCTTGGCTCTGCCATCTGCCAGCACGTGTCTTTAGGAGAGAAATGTTAACATCCAGCTTCTGTGACCCGTCTGGAAATCGAGGAGAGTATTCATACCTAAAGGAGAGCTGTGAATATGGCTGATGGGAAATGAGCTCACGTCATCTGACTGGGTTTGGCAAATCCAGATTTCCCTCTCTTCCCTTCCCTTTCCTCCCCTCCCCCACCCCCACCCCTCCCCCACCCCTTTCCTTGCTGCCCTCCTCCCCCCCCCCCCACCCCGCCCCGCATCTTCTTTGCTTTCCTTTTCTTGCTTTCAGGTTTTTTTCTCTCCATGATATTCTACACAGTTTCTTATCCCAGTCACCTCAATGTCTTGCCTGCTCTGTTTTTTTCGCTTGTCTTTGAGATGTTCCTTTGACTTTAATTAAACTCAAGAGCCTGGAAAATGTATTCAGTCCTGTCTTAAAAAAAAAATAGGCAAGTATAATTTCCAGGCCATCTTTTTTTCTTTTTCAGCTTCTACACTCTTTTCAAGCTCTCAATGACTATAACCTCTTATTTCATACACATTTTTTTTCCTGTAGTCAACCAACTTGGCCTCCAGTCAATTAAACGTTGATTTTTTTCTTTTTTCTTTTTTTTTATTCTTAGGGATAAAGAGGCTGAGCAGAATGAAAAGGACCCAGTGGCAATCAAAATGAATGGCCCCACATTTTTAGCCCTTCTGAAACTGATTTTTCATTTAAGAGATGCTTTTGACTCTAGTCCAGACCAAAACAAAGCAAGGTCAAAATTTCCTGAGAATCACAATGTGGTGAAGCCTGGGATTTATCAGAAAAATCTTTCATGATGAGATTTCCAGTTCATATTTCCAGGTGTGGAAAGTGTTTTCCCAGAAGTTTAATGACAGAGCCAACAGTGTGTAGGTGCTTGCCTGATTCAAACAGGTAAATAGATTTGTGGTTTCCCATCACACGTGGGTTTTATTGATTCTACTGTTGTTAGTGACATGGGATTAAAAAGATGTTGAAATGAACTCACCATGCATGGGTCCTAGAGAGAAAAATCCATGACTCGCATGGATGAGTCTTAGTGAGTGTGCCTGCCTATAGGATTGCGTATCTCCCGGGAACTTCAGAGCTTGGAAAACAAGCAGTTCCTAAAGAATGGGGGCAAAACCTATGAAAACTGCAGCCATGATTTAGGAGCATACGAGAAGATAGTGAGGAAAGAATGAGAAACCAAGTGGAAATTAAAAAAAAAAAAAAAAAAAAAGGAATATTTTCTGAGCCTCCACTGCACACTGGGCACAGCATCTCATTTCACGGTCTCTAGAGGTCTGCTAGAAAGGTGTTCTGTCTGGGCAACTCCTGCCATACCCACCACCCTCTTCACAGATGAGGAAATGAAGATTAGAGACCTGGAACAGCTTGCCCAGGTTTTTATATTCAGTTAGTAGGTGGTGACGGCGGGGTTTGAGATCAGGCTCTGTAGGTCAATGGATGTACCTTTGTCCCATATCTGCTCTACGTAGTGAAGAAAAAGATTTCTTCAATTATTGGCGATTTTATTAAGGTGACAAGAAATAGAAATTTACAATTCTACAAAATATTTTGACTTTAATTTGGGTGGAAATATGTCATAATGGTCCAAAGAAGAGGCCGTAGACTAGGGCAGACCTTGGTTCGATTCTCGAGGAGCTCTGTGACTTTGGGTAAAACCCTCCTGAAGCTCAGTTTCCTTAGATGTGGAAGGAGGTGCAGATGATACCAACTTCACAGGCATTATGGGACAATACCTCCCAGTGGTCAAGAATGCAGGGTTTGGGGCGAGATGGAGACCTAGATCTCCCCCTTATACGTGATGTGCGTTCTTAGGCAGATCATTTCACTTCTCTGGTCTTAAATTTTCCTGGTAAGTAAAATGCAGATAATAGCCCAATGCCTTTATGGTTATGTAAAGATTAAATAAAGTCTGTTAATGATGAGCCCAGTTCCCGGCATATAAGAAGCGCTTGGTAAATGGACACCAATATTTTGATTTTAGATAAAGATTAGAAGAAACCAAAGTCCTGTGAGCCAGCTCTCATCTACAATGTGTACCTGCATTTTCTATGATTCTGGGGAGTGAGGAGGCATCTTTGCCTGTAATAGAAGAAAAATCATATTTTCTTTTTTTCATTATAATAATATTTTTTTATTATATTATGTTAGTCACCATACAGTACATCGCTGGTTTCTGATGTAAAGTTCGATGATTCATTACTTGCATATAACACCCAGTGCACCATGCAATACGTGCCCTCCTTACTACCCATCACCAGCCTATCCCATTCCCCCACCCCCTCCCCTCTGAAGCCCTCAGTTTGCTCCTCTGTATTTTCTGAGGGTTATTTTCTTTGGTGATCCTTTTGACCTCAAACAAAATAGTCTTCCGCTCTTCTACTCAACAGACTTCGGAGTAGAAGCCATTTTATATTAAGCCTCCCAGAAAGCCAAAGTCAGCATTTAGAAGGAAAATATTAGCATTTTGTTGGAAACTCCAAGGCTCGGGTGGGGGGTGGAGGGTGGGATAGGGGTTGGAGAAGGGCGTGCTGCAGTGAGAAAGCTGCCTCAGCTGCCCACACTGCACTTCGTCCTTCCACCCTTCTGGGCTCAACGTTACAATGGTCACAGCAAAGTTCTTCAAGGTGACTTAACATCATAAAGTTGAATTCCTTCATATCACTCCTTAAGTGAAAATAAACTGGGGGTAATTATTAAATATTGCAATAGCACATATGTTGCATCTAATTTAGAATTCACCAAAGACTAAAATCGCTGTTTACAAAAATACTGTCTGGGTGCCAGGTACTTTCAACAAGATTCCTTACGTGCAGGAAAAACACAATAAGCATGTTTTCTATTTGAATGCCAAACCTGGAGAGGTTGCCTTATTAAAAATCCCAGTTCCCTTGTTTATATAAATGCCAGGTGTTATAAAATATCATAGTTCATAAATATTGTTCCTCCTCAGATCATCTCCTGCTTGGCCTATGTCTTCAACATGGTACCAGGAAAAGTGTCAGAACTTGCAAAATACTTTGAATATGAGAATAACGTGTGTTTTGTTTTTTAATCAATGCATCAACTCCCCAGAACAATGGAGACAAGCCAAAAAAATGGACTTGTCTTTTTAGGAGCTTCCAATGAGGAGAAAAATCACCCAGAGGGGCTCCCAACTGGGTGAAAAATGGTTGAAAATGAAACAAAAGTTTAATTGCTTCTCCAGGAGCCAAATCAGGCCTGAAGGATAAATGGGAAATAGTCTTTGAATCAGAGCGTCTATACCAAAGTATCCTCAAGAGGTGTGGGCTAGTGGGATCCTCTCTGCTCCTGGAATGTATTTCCACTTCCTGTGTCTCCTGTCTCCCCAACCCCTACTCTAACACATCTGCAGGGTGCGGAAGGGGGTTTCCTTTCAGAGTCAAGTTTTGGCCCCAAGAAGGGATTTACGTAAGAATCAGGTAATTCTGGGATTGTCTCATTAGTGACCTGCAAATTAAGCCCCCTCATTGGGGGATATTTTGAACAGCAACCTAGTTGAGTGATTTCCAAAGTGTGGTTCTTGGACCAGCAGCATTGACATCATCAGGAAATTTGTTAGAAATACAAATTCTCAGGCTCCCCCCTCCGACTTACTGAATCAGATACTCTTGGGTAAGACTCCACGGTCTGTGTTGCAAGCAATAACTTTTCCTGGTGATGCTGATGCACCCGGAACTTTGTGAACCACTGGCCTTGTTCACTGCGCCACTGTAACCCCCAGGGTCATTCCCAAAGATCCTATGGTTCTACTTATCAACGGTTTACTACCCTTTACATGTGGCATTTTGCTTAATCCTTCCTGTAGCTCTTGTGGTCGGTACTCATGTTTTTGGCAGCTTACAAATGAGGAAACTGACATGCCGGGGGCTAAGGAGGTGACTCACGATCACTCAGCTAGTAAGAGGGAGAGTCAAGATGTAAATCCACGTCTATCTCCTAACACTCTTCACACGCGTGATGATCCTGCACACGGGAACTCTCGTCCCATCAGAAAGGCCTGCTTTAGAGACGGGGACTGCAAGAATGAAGCGAGGTCTGAGACAGAACGTCAGATTATAGACTTGGAAGAAAATTCAGAATTCACGCTCAACGTCACATGTGAATTTTCTAAAGCAGTTCCCCATGGTGTGTTCCATGGACCACCGGTTCAAAATAAAATTCCGGGGCCAGATAAGTTTGGGAAATGGTAGTTTAAATGTTGCCAAATCGGTGTCTTAACAGTAGAACTCTTCAGAGTTGTTAATGAATACGATCGGGTACAAGGTGACTGTGCGAGGGTATGGTGTATATGGCATGTCTCCTCTCATTAACTACAGAACTAATTTCTCACACACCTTTCCTTGGATCTAAAAGGCCACAGAGCAACATTTTGGAAGCCTTGCTCTGTTCTATGCTTTAGAAAGCAGCATCCAGGCTACTTCCTGCTTGGATGTTCTTTAAGTTGAGTGAAAACTTCTTTCTCAATAGCTTTCGGCCATTAGTACTTCTTCCTTCTTTGGCAAGACTAAGGGACTTATGCTTTCTTTGGTGGGACTCTTTCACATGCAAGTTATTTGGGTATACAAGGACAAGTACTACATCTCCTACTTAGCCTCATTCCCCCAGGCTTCAATTTCCAGGTCTTCCTGCCATTCATTCTTCAATGGCCCCATTCATCCCCTGTAGGCTGGATCTTTGCAGTAGCCTCTCCTCTTCTCATCTTGTGCCTCCTCTAATCCCCACAGCAGCTGAAACAGAAAATACAAAAGTTTCTTATCTTGACCCTGCCTGAAACCCTTTGACGGTTCTTTCCTGGCTTGGGTTGAAATACAACTCCCCCAAATGACCTAAATGCCCTCCTCACCTGAAAACTGAACTATCCCTCTCATTCCGGAAGCTCCAACTACACTTGCCTCTCAGTTCCTTAAATGGTTCTTTCCCACCTCCAGACCTTTTCCCTTGCTGTTCCCTCTTCCCAGAATGCTCTTCCATTACTCGTTGAGAGATTGTCTCCCACTAACCACTTGGTTCTCAGTTTAAATGTCACCTTCTCAGAGACCTTCTGAGAGAATTGATATCACTCAAGAATCCTGTTACACTCTGCCTCAGTGCTTTGTCCTTTCCCCTCATGATAAGGCCCATGCTTCTTAATTCTGGGCTTGTGTGATCATAGATTGAATGTCTATAGACCCTGTTCAAGAAACGAATCATCTGCATATCCAATAAAGACCCCTGTGCCTGGCATATGGTAGGCTTTTTACATTATGGGGTGAATGTATAGTTCTTGGTCTCTAGGACCGCCCCCCCACCCCGCCTTCTCCACCTCTGTCTTCTCAGACCTGGTGCACTTTGCCTGACATAGGTTAAATGGAACTATCACCTCCCATGCCCTGGATATCATACTTCAGTTAATGTAACCAAAGACCAAAGTAGCTTTTCCAGTGGCTGCCTCCAACCTCGGGCTCACATTAGACTTACATTAAGTCCTTAAAACATCCAGCTCTTCCCGTATGTGTTCTCTGATGGTATGACTTGCCCAGGCTAAACGTATGCTGCAAACCCTCAGGCCTCAGCATAGATCTGTCTCAACATCCATCTTCCACTTCTCTTTCTGTAAGCAGGAAATCCTGTCTCACACTGATAACTTGCACAGAGCTAGGCTAAGGAGGGGAGACCTGGTCCTGTGACTCAGAGCCTGAGAGGCCTCCCACTAGGTCAGCACCCCCCTTCGATGGTAGTTCCTGTTTTAGTTGAGGGCTCCTGGTAGTACTTTGGGTGTCGCGTCATCTGATGAAAGGAGAACTATTTGGGTAGCCCACCCACATGGACTGACATGGGTGGGAGCCCAGTTTGAGCAGAGAATAACACGGCTCCATTCTCACTGGTATTTGATTCTTTCCATTTTTTGGTTCCCTATCTCCCTTTATGCTGTTTGTCTGGGGCATATATCCTCGTCTCCATGTTCTGGATCTTTTCCTTCTTCTTCCCCACAGCCATTTTTTTTTTATTTATTTAAATGCGTCTGCGTTAAATTCAGTATTTACCATAGGCATTGAATTAAACAGAGAGGAGAAATACGATGTCGTGGTTATGCAATACAAAATACATGTGATGATTAATGATTAAAATTGTAGTCTTTAGATCCAGACAGAACTAGGTTAGAACTCTTGCTTCATCAGCCAGGTGGCATAACCTCGAAGAATTTATTGAGCCTCCTGTGGGTCTCAGGATCCTCACACACAAAATGGACGGTTTGAAATGGACTGTTCTAATGGGCACTGTCCTCGGCGGGAGAAAGGGGGCTAGAACTCTTGTTGCTTCTTCTTCTTACTACCATTCAGTCTCTGTTATGTCTTTCTTCCATAGCTAATTGCTATCCAAGAGGAGTCAGCAAACTTTTTCTGTGGTGGTCTAGATACTAAGTGTTTTCGACTTTACAGGCCATATAGTCTTTGTGGAAACTACTCAGTTCTGCCACTTGCAGCACTAAGACATCTGAAGACAACATGCAAACAAATGGGCATGTCTGTGTTTCAATAAAACTTTATTTGAAAAAGCGGGTCGCAGGCTGAATTCGGCCCGCAGGTTGTAGTTTGCCAACTCCCGTCGTAGGGCTTCACTTTTAATTGCTTATCTGATTGCTTTGAAAGCACAACTCTTGGCTTCCAGCCCTCTTGACTTTGGGTCTGAAGGAAAGGCAGGGATTCTTGTCACCACGACCATGGCATTTTTAATCTTCCCGGATGAATCTTTGTGCTATTTGTGGGAAAACCTGCAGAGAGTTGAGGAAGAATGATTCCAGTCAGCCAAGAAAATGGGCTTCTTGGGAAAGGCATGAAAGTGACACAACCAGTTTGTGGAAGGAGGACGGGAAACTTGCCCAGTCAGCTGAAATGATAAAAATAAGGTCCTGCAGCAAATGCCAAATTAGAAGAGGTTCAAGTAGCAGTTTGTAAAGAGGAAGGAATCAAATGTAGCTTGCTAAGGGACACCTGGCTGGCTCCGTCAGTACCACATGCGACTCTTTTTTTTTATATAATTTTTTATTATGTTATGTCACCATAAAGTACATCCTTAGTTTTTGATGTAGTGTTCCATGATTCATTGTTTGCATATAACACCCAGTGCTCCATGCAATACGTGCCCTCCTTACTACCCATCACCAGCCTATCCCAGTCCCCCACCCCCCTCCCCTCTGAAGCCTTCAGTTTGTTTCCCAGAGTCCATAGTCTCTCGTGGTTCATTCCCTCTTCTGTTTACACCCCCTCATTCTTTCCTTCCTTCTCCTACCGATCTCCCTGCTATTTCTTATGTTCCATAAATGGGTGAAACCATATGATAATTGTCTTTCTCTGCTTGACTTATTTCACTTAGCATAATCCCCTCCAGCCCCCTCCATGTTGCAGCAAATGTTGAGAAATCGTTCTTTCTGATAGCTGAGTAATATTCCATTGTATATATGGACCTCATCTTCTTAATCCATTTGTCTGTTGAAGGGCATCTCGGCTCCTTCCAGGATTTAGCTATTGTGGACAATGCTGCTATGAACATTGGGGTGCATATGGCCCTTCCCTTCACTACGTCTGTATCTTTGGGGTAAATACCCAGTAGTGCAATGGCTGGATCATAGGGTAGCTCAATTTTTAACTTTTTGTGGGGCCTCCACACTGTTTTCCAGAGTGGCTGTACCAGCTTGGATTCCCACCAACAATGTAGGAGGGATCCCCTTTCTCCACATCCTCTCCAACAATTGTTGTTTCCTGCCTTATCCATTTTTGCCATTCTAACTGGTGTAAGGTGGTATCTCAGTGTGGTTTTGATTTGAATTTCCCTGATGGCTAATGATTTTGAACACTTTTTCATGTGTCTGTTAGCCATTTGCATGCAACTTTTGAACTTGGGTTATGAGTTCAAGCCTTGTGTTGGAGTACAGTTTACTTAATAAAAAAAATTTTTTTAATCAAACAAATGTAGCTCACTGAGTTTCTCGGCTGGCTATAAATTTTCTCCATTAACTAGGATTGCATTTGGCTGCTTGTAGCTAAAATCTGACTACCGTGGCTAAATCAAATAGATTTTATATTGATAACCCAAGGGGAAGTTTGGGTACAGCAGCCTGCAAGGGGCGTGGGAGGGATGTGTAGCTGGTCAAGGTTTCAAAGATCTTGGCTCCTTCTAGCTTTCTGTCCTGTGATCCTTAGAGGGTGGCTCTTGACTTCATGGTCACAAGATGGCTGCTGTGCCTCCAGGGAACATGTGCAAATTTCAGGCTAGAAAAAGGGCCTGTCCCAGGCACCATATGCCTGTGTCTATCCCTAGCCGCAAGGGAACCTGAGGAAATGATGGTTTTTAACTAGGTCCACTGATACCTCAGACAAATCTGGTGTTCTCTTGCTGAAGGGAAAAGAAGACTGGATTTAGAAGAGGCTCTAGGAACAGCTGCCATATTCTCCAAGATGGCAAGCCTGTGTTGCACAGTGTCTAAAAGCAGGCTCTAAAATCAGGTTGACTCAGCCAGGTTTCCTCGTTCCTGAAGGGGAACCACAGTATCTCTCTCATAGGGTTGCTCTTACAACATACTCCACGTCAAGTGTCAAACATTATTATCAGCATTATTATTAAGCTACTGTTCCCCCTTCCTCAGAAATTGCATTTTTCTTTGAAGCAACTTTGCTTCAGTAGCAGCTCTCCTCTGAACTTCCCTGAGAAGGAGACAGCGCTGACACAACCCAACCTCTTCGTTGTCTTTACTCTCAATAGAGAACAATGGAGAATGATTGTAAGCATTGAATCATTCTGTGTGCAAGGGTCCCTAGGAGACACTTGAACTAGGTCCTGAAAATGAGTAAGAATTTGCCAGGCAGGGGCTCAGTCATTAGGCGTCTGCCTTCGGCTCAGGGCGTGATCCCAGGGTCCTGAGATCAAGTCCTGTATTGGGCTCCCGGCTCTGCTGGGAGCCTGCTTCTTTCTCTCCCACTCCCCTTGCTTGTGTTCCCTCTCTCGCTGGCTGTCTCTCTCTCTGTCAAATAAATAAAATAAAATAAAATAAAATAAAATAGAATTTGCCAGGCAGAAAAGAGAAAACCAAAAAGGGCATTCCGGGAAAAAGGGAACACCATGTGCAAAAGGATGGCACCAAGAAAGAGCATACTGCCTCATTGTGTCACCTGGCAGCGACCACTTCTAACTGCAGGGTGTCGATGGCATGTCGATGGTTCTCCAACTGTCTCAAAGGCATGACGGGAGGGTGTCAGGCAATCCCAGCGTTGCCGCTAACAAAGATGAGCGCTCTGTGAAAGGTGGATGAAGTAAGAATTAACCTGAAACTCAGGGCTACCTGCTCAGAAGCATTTAGACTTCACGTTAGTCTGTACCTGCTATTGCTGTCCTGGCGTCAGTGCGTTACACTCAGTGTCACATGGCATCATTCCAATAACTTCATGAAGTAAGTGTTACTATAATCCCCATTTCATGTGTCAGCAAATTGGAGGTCGGGCAGGTGAAGCCATTGCCCAGGTTTGCCCAAGCAAGAGTATTCGAACCTCTGCCCGTTCTCTTACTGGTGCAGCTGTCATCTCTCCAGGCAAGCCACCTACCCCTTCAATCATGATTTTTTGTTAGATTTTATTCATTTATTTGAGAGAGAGAGAGAGAGAGAGAGAATGAGCGGGGGGAGGGGCAGAGGGAGAAGGAGAAGCAGACTCCTCGCTAAGCAAGAAGCCTGATGTGGGTGGGGCTGGATCCCAGGACCCCGGGATCATGACCTGAGCTGAAGGCAGATGCTTCACCGACTGAGCCACCCAGGCGTCCCCATCATCACTTTCATAACATCTTTATGTGGGAGATGACAATGAAGTTTCTCAAGATTCCGAATTTCAGAAATTTAGACAAGCCCAGACCTGCCCTGTCCAACAGGCTAGGCACGGGGGCTATGGAGCCCTTGAAATGGCTGTATGGCCAGTGCAACCGATGAACTGTGAATTTTATTTCATGTTAGAAAAGTTTAGTTTAAAAATGGATGCTTAACCCAGGTACTGGAAAACTTTTAAATATGTTTGGAATAACTTGGGTATGGGAATCTATTTCTTTCACCTGTAAATATTATGAAATCCAAATTCAGATCAAATATGGCTGATGAGCGTTTAGTGTCTGAGCTGAGATGTGGTATAAGGATAAAGCACACCCTGGCTTTTGAAGACATAGTAGGGCTCTCTCACACCCCAAGTGTCTCTGATCCCGCTCAAACCTTCAGAATTTCAAAGATATTAATCATTATAGGTCTCTATCCAGAGGAAATTTGGAGTTTAAGATATAATATAGAAAACTATATGGTAAGGAGTTATTACTAGTATAGACTTGTTTCAAAAGCTAAATAAATTAGTACTTATCGCATAAGGTCTGAGTGTGTATATATATATATATATAACATGTACATATATATGGCACTTTTCTTATTTCCATATTTGGGATGGGAAAGTAGATTCAATAGTTGCCCATTGTCATTTAGCTTTAAAAGCTAGAGCTGGGAACTCATGTGGACTTCCCTGTGATGTCAGTGCCCAGAGATCCGACGCGGCAAACGCCCCTTCAATGCTCTTCCCTTTTAGTAGTCAGCTGTATACACATGGACAACAATTAAGCCTGTGCTAAAACGAGAAGGAATCCAGAGTCTGGAGGCCTTGAAATCCGCACAAGGTTCAGGAAACTTTGAGGTGGGAGGTTATGAATTAGCCTCCCAGACCAAAGGGAGTGCCGCCCATTTGTTAATTTGATTTTGTTTAGGTTACCGAGCCATGATTCATCCTTAATTGCATTGTTTCGAATGACTAAATAGTCTAAGTATTAACCAACTGCTAAGTGGTTGCCCAGCCTCAGTTTAACTAGGACATCTCCAGCTTAGGAGTCATTAAAATCAAAACACTGTCGGCCCTCCGTGGGGTATTGGGTGACCTGCCAGCTGTGTAATGGTCCTGGGGCCTGGGGCGGCAGAGTTCCAGCGGCTGAGGAAGGCACCCCTGCTGTCGCTGCTGCCCGGGCCTCCCCCTCCATCTGCTGTTGAAAACTCCCATAGATGGAATGCCAGAGGACAGATTGGTCTGAATCAGCAGATTGACCTTCCTTCTGACTGTGGACCCTTGCAACGTCTTCTACCAGAAATATTCCGGAATGTCATCAAGCACAGCTAGACTTTCGTATGAAAGGTATGACTCTTGGAACATAATCTCTGAGCCTCGGATTCCTATTTATTGCAATGGGAATAATAATGTCAGATTTACTCTTAACTCCACTAAGTACTTAAGCAGAGAAAATGAGATGATCTCTTATAATGGGCGTTGGAAAAGTTTTTCAAACAGCTTATCAACACGTAAAAGATTATTAGTTGAATATTAGTCATTTCCAGCACATTCGTGGTGTCATGCGTCTTTGAACATCAAGCATATCTATGTCAAGTCCACCTTTCTAGCCCTATATTTAAAATGAATAATTTCAAAATATCCTAACAACTTGTGAGAGACTATTGGGAGCTGAGAAAGGATGTGAACTTGGGCTCCATTTATGGTTAAGCTTCCAGAACACAAGGACTTAACGGGAAAGAGGTTATCATGAGAATGATAATACCAGGTCCACAGGCAAGTGTGATTTTGACTCTGGTTTGAGGGTACAGCACACAGAACCCCATCCTAAACTGATGCTTCTCACACTTCAGTACCCATAAAACCCATCTGGTACAGGTGTTCAAACATAGGTTCCTGGGCCCGACGTCCAGGGACTAATTCAGTGGGTCTGGGATGGGGCTGGAAGAAGTCCATCTGTAACCCAGGTCTAGTGGATGTTGCTACTGGTGGCCCACAGGCGGTACTTTGGATGGGGCTGTCCCCGCTGAATCCTGGATATGGTCACAGCCACCATAGACCGTGCGAACCAACCTCAGATCATTCATCCTACCCGGACAGCTGGCTCATGCTCCCAAGGAACTCCCTGATCCCAGAAAGAGCCAGGCCCGAACTGCCCCCCTTCCCATTCATCTGAGTGAGTGCCAGGGCTCCTCGAGTAATCTCCCTGTCTCCGAATGCTCTTATGACCACACATAAATTTGCTTAAAAATAAGCACAGGTGCGAACATGCAAGAATCCACTTACCATGAAGACTGACAGATTTCAGACTAATGTCCTTGTACTACAAACACCCCCACCCCAGGATGGATTGTGGAGGGCTTAGAAAGGAAAGCCTGGGTGGATATTCACATCTGCAAGCAAGAAAGGAAGAAAGCCTCGGTCATTCTACCCCCTCTCCATCCTCAGCTTGCCTATTGGGCAAAGAAGCAGCGGGCAGAGGATCTGGGAAAGGAGCCCTCTTGACCCCTTCCCCAGACTGAGCTCCTGAATCAGGCTGGTGCGCTGCAGACACAGAAACATTCGGAAAGGCAGGACATCTGGATGTCCTGGACCACATGTACTGGTGGCCTGCTCCAGCTGCCTCGAAGGAATAGAGACACTCCCTTCTGGAGCTTCGGAGTGGGCTGAGCGTGTTGCAAAATGAGTTTTATTTTGAACTTGAATATGGGTAAAGTGTCCTTAATTTCAAGCATCAACATGAAGACTTGCCACCAAGAGACTATGACAATAAAAACTGGTGAGGAGGATGGTGACCAAGAGGAGACATTTGCAGTAAATTACAGCGACGTTAGGAATGTCAGGCTCGTGTTGGTGGCGCACTTGGCTATGGGCAGTTTCAATCCAACAAAACACTAATATGCATATCTGAGTTCATTTACTTTCCGGATTAGCACAGTATCGTATTAGCCTAATATAGCTTTAGCCTAATTTAATGCGGAAATATTAACTCGGGGAAATTCCTTTCGTGACATGGTATTATTTCTATAGCAATTTAATATTGTATTGGTCTGAGACAATGCAGCGCCAATTTCCTTCCCTCCCAAAATACACCCTAATAAATGTGGGATTCTTTGTTCTAGCTATGGTTTTAGGGCAGTCATTGGACAAACAGAGGATAAAATCCTGGTCCCCATAGTCAAACATCTGTGTCTGCATTACCATTGCGGGCTCCCTGGTACCGTTGATGGGCTGTTTGCATACCTTTCTCCCTTGCCCAAGGGGAATCAGATGGGATGGCTAAGGACCTTCCCTACTTCCAGATTCTAGGATTGAAAACAGAGCCATAATGTGCCTGCTGTATCCCAAGATGGGAGATGACCTCACCCTTCCGGGCTCCCTGGAATCCCCATGAAACTGGGCTTGAGTCTCATTTAAGTGGAAAAGTACAAGCATGACTGAGAAGGAAAATGTCGGTTGGGGTCATGTCGATGTCAAGGCCCTAGAAAAATGCTGGAAGTTGCATGGTTTTCCTAGAGCAGAAGTTTGCTGATTCCTTTCCCCAGAGCAAGGCCCTGTCCTCTTGCCACACCGGCCCCCCCCCCCAAACACAGTGTGAGTCTGAGACTCAGAGAGAGGCCTGCTGGCTTCGTGCAGGAGAGATGTCTGGTGTCTTCACCTCCACTGTTTTTCCTTCCAATCCGGCTTCTGCCCTGTGCACAACAATCATTTAGTAATACAGTGTAAGATACTCCTTTACTCCAAAGCTCTCCATGGCTGCCCATTGCCTATGGAACAAAATCCAAATCTTTATGGTTTTTAAGGCCTTGGCTATGTTTCTAGAACCTTCCTCCACTTCCTCCCTCCTTCTCTCCAAGACTCATGCATTTTTTTCTTCTGCTTCAGCAAATCAAGAGATCGCCAAATGTACGATGATGCTCCCCAACTCTGGGCCTTTGCTCATCTTGTTCCTGCTGCTGGGGATACTGTCCTTTGTGCCTTTTGGACCACTGTTCAAACTCTGAAGCCAAGTTCAAATTCCATGCTCCCCAGAACATTTTCCCCATGCCACCCATTTAGAATTAGTCAATTTGGGGCACTTACACTTCTCTTCTGTTCTGTTTATTTTTGTACCTGTCTGGCCTCCCCAATAGACTCTGCAGTGTTAAGGAAAGAACCTTGTCTGGATCATTTCTCAGTGAATCTGGCACATAAAACGCTCACAGTAAATCTATGGGGACACTAAGCCCTGTACCTGCTCCATAGAAATTATCTGTATATGCCTGTCCATTCTCTGCCTGACCAGATTTCAGTTATTTCCCATGTTCTTCTGGACAGCAGCCATGTTGAATATTGAAATCGTTAATGCAGTCCCTGATGGCTGTTTCTAGGTGTTCAACCATCACCAGGCACAGTCTCTGAGCTTGGGAAAAGGAAGATTTCTCTACTGTGTAGAGGGTGCCTCTGGATAACTTCTAACTGGCAGGAGAAAGGCTTTGTGGCCAGCCCATATAATTATTTATTATCAAAATGTTGACCTTTGACTCTGCATGGGACATGAGAGCACGGCAAGAGTGATAAATGTGGATACCCTGCCTCAGTTTGAATCACAACTTTGCCAACATTTTTAGTTCTGTGACATTGGTCAATTTACTTTACCTCTATAGACTATTTCTTCATTTTAGAAATGGGACTGTAATAGTACCCACCCCAGGGCTTTTCTGAGGAATAAATGACACCGTGTATCTATAAAACACAGAAGAGGGCTTGGTACTTATGCTCAATAAATCCTAGCTGTTGTTGCTGTATTATTTATTATGACCATCATCAATATATGAGTATTTCCCCTCATTTTGAACCGTCGATCTGTAAACATAGGACTATTTTAGCATGGATAGCTATGCTACTCACACAGGCCATTTACTAAATACCATGTCATTAATTTATTTATAGCCTCTTACACCACTTAATTTATAATCTGTAGCCTTTTGTATCTTTCCATCTTGGAAAAATTATGAGTCGATCCCAAATAAAATTTTTACCTACACAGACTCATAGAAAGTTCGAGCTTGAGGGATGTTAGCATCTCTCAGTGAAGGCAAGTGATTACATGTGGAACCACATCCGTCTGCGTACCCAAGGCAGACACTGATGGTCAGTCATGGTGCCCTTTTCCACTGAGCCCAGATGCGACTTTCCAGTCCTTCCCACCCAGTGCTCTGGCAACAGTCACCCATCAGTCAGAGCTGACATCCATTCATCATCCTCTCCAATCCTCAGCCTTCACATTCTAGCTTCCTTCCGCATCTTCCTTCTGGCTGGCACTGCACAGAACTTCTCTGGAAGCCTCTGGGGATGTTGTCTCAGTTGAGGTTTTGCTGTTCTTCTAGAAGACCTCAGGAACTAGGTCAATTGGAGTTTGGACAGAAGGTTGACATTCTCTGGGGATGATCCACCTGGCTCTCCTTTAACTCAAAGGAAATCCAGTTGAAAGTCTAATTCAGCCAATTTTCTGCATTAATGAGGCTAAAAGGAGATGATCCAGGCTCATTTTCAACTCTGTGAGATTAACTTGAGCCCATAAATGCCACCTTCACTCTTAAAACCCTGGAGATGAGTCAGTGGTTTTCTCCTTGGATATGGAACGACTGGATTTCTAATAAAGAAGGGAGCCCCATTTAGAAGAATTTTCCAAAATATTCTTTATCTTTTCTGAAAATTCTATCTCCATGTGTGGGAAAACCCAATGCTAGGAAAAAGCCACTGATACCTCACAAGTCAGGAGGACTGGACACACCCACTGGCGGGGGTTCTCTGTAAAGTCCCCTTGAAGCCAAGCTCTTTCAGGTAACATGACATGATCAAGACCAAAAAGGACATATTCTGCCAAATAGAGATTTTTTATCCATTTGTGTGGTACAGGGAGTAGAAGATTCTAGAAATCATTTCCCTTTGTTTTGGTGAACCTAACAACAATGAATTCTATTTTGACTGTACTCTATAGATAAACACTAACATTTACATTTATTGTTCCACTCAGAGCCAGACGAGGTTGTATGGGCTGGAATTATGGCAGTGATTTGTCCCCAGAAAATTTCCTGTCCATGGGGAACCTACATCTACTCTGTGAATGCACGTGCAAGGGACATTCATGTTCAGGATTTCCAGGAAAAGACAAAGAGGTATGAATTCTAATACCTTTGCATATTAGTTCCCACTGAGGTGAATATCAGACTTCCTCTACATACACTGTGCTTGGCTCCACCCCTTCTTTTCCTCTTGCTAACTCCTGCCATCTTGAAAATCACTGCACTTCTTACCATCTCCACGTCACCTCCCCTGTTACCTCCTGCCTCCCAGACCCAGTGAGACAGTTCTCTTCATCTCTATACCTCCCCCTGATTTCCAAACTCCACTGTAATACTCTGCTGTCCTTTAAAGTAGCACGTGTCCTGTTGACTGTTGTTACTCCAACACCAATACGCTGCTGGAGGATTGTAATTGTGTGAGAGATATTTGTTGGGTGAATGAATTGAATGAAGCTATTTGGGGAAAACGTTAAGTCTAGGGGAAAACATTGGCAGAGTTGGAGATCACCAAACTATCACTCATTCCCTCTCCCTGCAAGAGAAAGACAAAGAGCACAACACAGGGAACAAACAGTAACAACAACAACAACAACAACAACAGAGAAATATTTCTTTATGTGATCTTCCTTTGGAACTTTACAATATGAATCTGACTTTATTGTGGGTGGTCAGAATTATCCTTTGATCTTAACTTGGTTTGTCCAGTCTTCTGCACCAGGTTGTGTGTCAAAATCAGGGACTAGATGTCTCATTTTGCCCACAGCATACTCTCAAGTGGAATTATCACGTGTCTTCCCACTGTAGAGTTCTTAGCGTTGTCTTTCCCTCTCCACACAAGGATCTCAGTTAAAAAGTAAATAAACTATGAGCATTCAGTCCTTTGGCTGGATCCGTTGACTACATGGTGCCAGGCAAATGGCTGGGTGGTTTTCAGTTTGGTTTTGTCCTTTGTTCTCTGAATTTAGCATCATGTGAAGACAGAGCATAGCCTAAAGGTGTACTTAAAATGTCATGCTGTTTCTGAGCTTATTCAGACAGGCAATAGAAAATGGCACCCATGATAATTAATGTGCTTAAAGAAATTCAGCACAGGCAAGCAACTGTAAACAATAAGTTATTAGTCAGGGAACATGCTTGCGACATGAGCACGGAAATTCCCATGTGGCTTCAGAGGGCAAGAAAAGGAAGATGCAAGATTCTCTGGATAGTTTCATTATCATCCTTGCTCGATCATTTTATATAGAAGCAGACTGCCCCTCACCATCATACCAAACCCTCTGTTAGCTTGAATTCCTCTTAATTCATTTATAAAACAAATTGGAGTGTTGATTATAACCTTTATAATAAGTCCACATCTTTGCTTCATTATAGATTCTCTATAAACTCTTTTAGCATTACTGAAGGTATAGAAAAGAGAAATAAAAAGATGATTATCTGGTTAAAATGCCGATGAAAAACAATTGTTTCAATGTACACTTTTATCATGGGAAGAGACTGTGTTTAAAAAGTCCAAACTCAAAAAAATTTAAGAATGATGCCAGTACACTGCAGAAAGAAAAAGTCAAAACTGGTTGAATATAAGATGTGAGTGGTTGATATATGGTTTAATTTCTTTCCTCCTAAATCTTCCCCCCACCACTTTGGAAACTGATAAAAGATTCTGTATTTTTTTTTAAAAGCAGTTGACCTCATTTTTAGTTTATTTTCTAAAAGCAGAGATGTCTTTACATGTGTTTGAAAGTATGTCTGTCAAACCTTTGGAGAACTTTTCAGAACAAGGAAAACTACAATGCATATCTTACCAAATTGTTTGGGGATTTTCCGCTTTTATGTGTTTGGGCATTTTTCCCGCTTAAACATCAAAACCTAATAATCGTGGCGGAAGGTTAAATATTTTCCATACTTTGTTTCTGAAATTTGTTCCTTACAAAGAGCATGTGGGGGAAAGAAATTTACACACCCAATCTATTACCAATGGTTACCTCCGGGGTTAGGGAGTAGGATCTGGGGTTGGGGGCAGTGCAAGAGGACTCACTTCTTTTTCCATTTTATTTACAATGAAAATATACTAGTGTGCTACTTGTATAATTTTTACAGGCACTTAATAAAGAAAAACATCATATTTTGAGAAAACAGTATCTATTTGGATAACTACAGAAGTTGTCTGGTATCATTTGAACCTCGTACATAGGGTTCCAACACAGAAAGTAGGGACCAATTACTATCTGCTCTGCTGGTAGCACCCTCCTTCTAAAGCATTTCTATACAGAAAGTTTGAATAAAATAATTTGGGGGCAGAGGATCAGGGGAGGGAGTGGGAGGGGCAGAATGAAGAGTCTGATATCCAGAATGGAAAGTTTCTATTGGGGAAAACTTGAGGAATTAACACTTTGATAAGTTATATCAAGATCATATTGAATTCATTCTCCCTAATGCCGGTTTGCTTTAACTCAATATCCTTTGTAAAAAACAAAACAAAACAAAACAAAATTATACTTTCAGGCCATCATCAGTCCATTTTGTGTGTGTGTGGGGGGGCTTTAAAATCGAAACTTAAATTTACACGTAACCGCTACATTCCAGAGAGCCCCTTATTTAAACTCCCAAATTTCTTCGGGGCTAGGGATGACATGTAATGTTAATGTCATTTACTAATCTGTTCTCTTTTCACCAAAACGCACTATCCTTGCTTGTGAGAGCCTCACCCCACCCCACCCCCTTTCCCTTCTCATCAGGCTGTGACAGATTAAAAACTGATTTGAAGAGGACAGTCCGTTTGCATCCCAGACCCTGGCTCCAAATATCCAGTGTCATGGGATGTCTCATGACCACAGCATGTCTGGTATCTCGTTTTCCAAACAAGGGACATGGGGTTGAATGGGGTGGAGCTTTTTCTTCTTCCAGGACTTAAAAACTATGTATACATCCAGCAAGCAGCTGGCACAAGTCCTCTGTAAGAGTGTGTGTGTGTGTGTGTGTGTGTGTGTGAGAGAGAGAGAGAGAGAGAGAGTGTTATGGAGAAAGAACTGGATCAAAAGAGTGGTTTCCTGTTCAGAGCAGGACATACGTTTCGTTCCATGAAAGGAAATATAATTGATTCCACTTCCATCAGCACATCAAGAGGACGGCCGGTAACTCACTTCCTCCCGGCCAGCTGGGGGACGATGCAGCCCAGGGGGAGTGACCCCTCACCAGGCCCAGGGATGGGCTCTGGCTGGCCTGGGAAAGCGCACGCCCGCACAGCCCCTTGCCCCTCGTGGTCCCCCTGGAGTCTGTCAAACATTTGAGTTCTGTCCTTTTTCCACACTTGGGAGGACACATGATGTCCCTCCAGGTCCTACAGTCTGGGTTTGATTAAATAATTATAAACTCCCAGCAGCAGATCTATCATTTATGTTCCGAAACATGCCAGCATGTGTCTTTTGTGGCCATGCCAGCCAATCATCAGGCTGCTCTCGTTATTGTCACTGAGAACACAGCGGTTCAATGTTTGTGCTAGTTCCTGGATTTTGGCGATAGAATGTTGCCCAGCAGTGAGCTGCCAGTGCCAACATCGCTACAGAACTTCATAATAAATCCTTTCTATATTTATTCAGTCTACTGCTCTGACACTGAAATTGCCTTTTATGAGCTTATGATTGGAGGCTCCTATTTTCCACTCCGAACTCTAGGCGATTAT
This sequence comes from Ursus arctos, assembly GCF_023065955.2. Lineage (NCBI taxonomy): Eukaryota > Metazoa > Chordata > Mammalia > Carnivora > Ursidae > Ursus > Ursus arctos. Next base: position 37,510,522 of record NW_026622808.1, on the reverse strand, counting down.
ATAGTCTAACAGCAAAGACGTCAAGGCCTGTTGTCTGTACATGCATGGCAAGGTGGCTGCTGGCGGGGACGGGGGAGTGGGGAGGTAGGAGACTGGAAGTGCGTGGGAGCGGACCGTTTGTCCCGCACAAAGGAAGCAGAGAGGCCATCTCTTTAATCTGTTTGGTTAATGTGCTTAAAATTTTCCACTTCCTTCACAGCTGAAGCCCAGAATAAAGTTGTCAAACTAAAGCAGGACTATTTCAGAGTAATATGTTATCTCCCACAAAAGTGCAAAGGGAGGTGGGGACACCACCTCACTGAGTTCTAGGAACAGTCAAAGAGATATTTTTAGTGCTTGCCTTCATTGAACCACGAGTGATCTCTAAATTGTCCCCACTTGAAGCGTATAATATCAGCTGTAACTTGGACAACAACTGGAGTGCTTGAACGGGCAAGTCCCTACTTTCTGTGTACATGAGTAATTCTGCTAACGAGAATGTATGTGGCCAGAATTCTCTTCCTATTCCACTTTGTCACTAATGGTAACAGAAGAAGCCTCTAGAAATTATGAGGAATGAAAACTTAACAACGAAACCCAAGCTATGTTTTGGAAAGAGAACAATGTGTCCTCTTTTATTGGACATAGTTCTCTACAGAGAACAGTTCTCTACAGAGGAGTTCAGGAAAAGTATGAGGACCCGTGGCTTACGTGTGTTTTTATTTTTGGAAAATGATCAAAATCACTCACCTATTGAAAGCAGCATAATGAAACAAAATAATAAAGATTAGTGAAAAGAAACTGTATAAACTGATGGAAGGGTCCTAGAGTCATGAAATGACACTCGTCAGTCATTCTTCATCGTTGTCCTTCATCGTTGTCCTTCACTGCGTTTCCATTAACTAAAATGACCCAGACTTGGGTTAGGATGTAGATGAAATGCGAATCTTGAAAGAAGAGTTCCTTTATCCAGAGGTAAAGTCAACTGAAGATTGGGTGTTTTGTTTTTACTGCTTCCTTTAGAAGGATGACGACAATTTTTCCATGTAATGCAGAAAATGCAGTTTTCCACCAGCATACGAAAAGCTTCAGATACGACATTTTATTTTTAAGAGAATGGGTTTTAGAAGAATAAACATTAGTGAGAGATATTTTATTTATTTCTTTTAAAATTTTATTTATTTGAGAAAACGTGAGCAAGTAAGAGAGAGCACAAGCAGGGCAAAGGGCAGAGGGAGAAGCAGACTCCCCGCTGAGCAGGGAGCCCAATGTGGGCCTCGATCCCTGGACTCTGGGATCATGACCTGAGCCAAAGGCAGACACCTAACCGACTGAGCCACCCAGGCGCCCAACAGATATTTTAAATGTGTAGAGTTCGACATAATTTTTTCAAAATGAAAAGGTCCTGTTTTACAAAAAAAATGTAAATGGGGTTATTGTTGCTTTGTTTTTAAGATTTGAGATAGACCTTCTTTCAGTGTTAGGGTTCCTGGTGATACCACGTTCACCTTGACACTGCCCAAGCGATGTTTTAATAATTTGGAAAACAAAGTCAATCCTTCTTTCAAATAAACTAAAACTTCAAAAATAAATCATTTCCAAATACAGCAACTTAAAACCATGCCACTATTCTACTGAGACAAACATAAGTTGGAGGAAAGGTGATAAATGAAGGCCGTCCGGTGTGTCACGTGCAGTGAGATGTAATGGCAGCTTCTCTGAGTGAGTGTCTCTGGGGGAAGATGGTTAGGAGAAAGCAAAATCTTTGAATAGACAAGTAGTCATGCCATAGACAAAAACACAGTCTTGTTCTCTCTTAGCTTTGCATAGGATCACGTTTGTAAACATAGAAAAGACAAAAAATTCTTTAAAGCGAATAAATATTTTACATGTTGAAGGTTTAGCCACTTAGGAGAAAAGCTGAGTTTTTTAAAGTGCTTCTGACTAATAGTGCTTAAGTAGAAAAGCATCCTTATGTAGGACTATTTTTAGAGAAGGATTTGGCATGTGCTGGTCAAGGAGCGAAGGCATCAGTAGCTGGCCACTAGGGGGCCTTCCCATCGATCCTCTTCATAAAACAGGGAAAGTAATTAATATCAAAACAAGATGTTTTATAACATCTACTTAATAACATTTAATTTGCATTTATTAATTTACATTTACATAATTTATTAATTAATATTTAATTAACATCTATTTAATAACATGTAATAACAAAAAACCAAGATGTACCCCAATATTTTCTACAATATGCTAAGAAATGGCTGGTTGAGAAGTGACTAAAATACCATCATCTGATTATTCAGATAATATGAAACGATTGATTAGTTTTTCCCCTTCATTGAACAGAACTTTAAAAAAAAATCACTTGCTGTTATTTACTTATTTTTTAGCTCACATAATGGTTGATTTCTCTGCTTTGTACGTAATCTTTTGCTGATCAAGCCCAGAATCCGAAGTTAGGAATTTAACGTAATCCAATCCACGCACTGATTCAGTCTGGAAGAGGAACCTGAGTCTGTTTAACCTAATGAGACCTGCACGGTCACCTGAGCCCCTGTTCGTCCCCACAGATGTCCACACTGTGCCGGCTCAAGCCAGGCAGGCCATGGTGTAACGTTCACGGCGCAGACCTTTGCTGAGCACTTACTATGTCCTGGGTGCTGTGCTTGGTGCTGGGCTACAGCTGGACCCTGACATATGGTGTGGTTAACCTTCGCAGAGACAGCAAGAAGCACGTCAGCCTTTAAAAATAGGAAACACAAGTAGAAAAAAGCACTCTGGAAAACAATAAGGTTCAAGGTGAGAGGGGCCTGGTGAGAGGTGCTGGGTGCTGGACGGGTTTGAGGAGGTTCCATTTGTACCAGGAAGGAGGCTGCGGGAGGCTAGGGCCCGCAGGTGGGGCAGAGGGTTTGTAATCAGGAGTCCTGGGGGCCGGTCCTGCCTCCCCGACTAGACCAGCTGAGCGCAAGCTTGGGAGGCCCTGGATGCGTTCAGACTTCTCTGTCCCACTCAGAAAAGGTGGATTTTAACAGCGCTGGCTCCTTCTCCCTCACCAGATTTTGGAAGGATCATATGAAGTGATGTATTTGAGAATGCTTTCTAAAGGGACATTCAAAAGTTATGTGATTGCTCAAAAAACCGATGGTTTTTATTTTTTTTTATTTTTGTTCTTTTTCATGTTTAGTTAGCCAACATATAGTGCATCTTTAGTTTTTGATGTAGCGTTCCATGATTCATTAGTTGTGTATAACACCCAGTGCTCATCACCACATGTGCCCGCCTTAATACCCATCACCTAGTTACCCCATCCCCTTACCCCCCCTTCCCTTCCGTAACCCTCAGTTTGTTTCCTGGAGTCCAGAATCTCTCATGGTTTGTCTCCCTCTCTGATTTCTTTCCATTCAGTTTTCTCTCCCTTCCCCTGTGGTCCTCCATGCTGTTCCTTATGTGCCACAAATGAGTGAAACCATATGATAATTGTCTTTCTCTGCTTGATTTATTTCACTTAGCATTATCTCCTCCAGTCCTGTCCGTGTTGCTGCAAATGGTGAGTAATTGTTCTTTCTGATGGCTGAGTAATATTCCATTGCATATATGGACCACACCTTTATTCATTCATCTGTTGAAGGGCACCTCAGCTCCTTCCACAGTTTGGCTGTTGTGGACAATGCTGCTATGAACATTGGGGTGCATACGGCCCTTCTCTTCACTACGTCTGTAACTCTGGGGTAAATACCCAGTAGTGCAATTGCTGGATCATAGGGTAGCTCTATTTTTAACTTTTTGAGGGACCTCCACACTGTTTTCCAGAGTGATTGTACCAACCTGCATTCCCACCAACAGTGTAAGAGGGTTCCTCTTTCTCCACATCCTCGCCAACATTTGTTGTTTCCTGTCTTGTTAATTTTTGCCATTCTAACTGGTGTAAGGTGGTCCAATGGTTTTTATTGAATGAATTCTTGACCAGAGAGAGTACTTTGATAGACAGTGGCATTTTTGTCCCCAGGTTGGAAAATATCTAATGATTTATAAACATGAAAAATATTTCAATGCATGAAGTTAAAAATGTTTTTGAAAAACAGTATCTTTTTTTTTATAATATGGATACCTATGTGCATAAGAGAGTTGGAAAAGATATAATCCAAGGATGATGTTGATGGTTAAATTATGAGAATTTTAATTCATTTTGCTTTCTGTAGCTTCCGATTTTCTGCAGTGACCCTGAAATGTTTTACAATAACATAAAATTGTATTCATTAAACAAAATAACAAAGAAAAAGAGATATTGATAGCCTCAGTGGAAAAATTCCATTTTCAACCAAGATGAATTTTTTCCTCGTAAATTTTTGTTAAACACTGATGTGAGACTTTTTATCAAAACCCTGAGATAATTCTTAAATCCCCACAAAACCACTAGTATCAAAATATTTAAAAGACTTAAATTTAATTTTCCTTTATAAACTAAATCTCTTTCACCTCTCTATTCATCCCAAAAGGGAAATTTATAAAAATGATAAGTTATTTTCAATGTAAATATATATCTATTTGTTGACTTCAATGTTCAAACATGTGCCTTTAAGATTTGTTTTTAAAATGGACAGCTCTTCCAAATGGCACTGCTTCCTAATTTGATGCATATTTGGGTGACTTCTCATTTACATCACCCTCCAGAGTCCATCTGAAAGCACCCCAACGTTACCCTTCCCTCATCTCCCTCATCGCTTGATCTTGCTTTAAGTGGCATTTTGTGAGTTTCCACCTTGCTTTTGTAAGCTATCCAACTTTGAACCATTTATTCCCTCTGTCTAAATTCCCTTGAAATGCGTTTGACCTTCAACTTTTTTGCATATATTTACGATCACAAGTATTGAATAATAAAGTTCAGTTGTTAAAAACACAAGCATGTCGGGTAACGTCAAGTCCCTTCCCTCTACCTTATTCTCTTCCTAGAGGCTGACACTGCTGTCGGCGTGTTGTGTGGCCTCTCCGTGGCGGCCGTGGTGGTGGTTTTTCTCTGCATTTGCGTGCAGAAATAGATGCCTAAGGAAATAAATTGTTTGGGGTTGTTTTCTCTTTTAAACAACATAGGCGGAATCATAATAGTAAATCTTGTTCCACACTTTCCTTTTCTTCAAGATTATACCGTAGGGATCTGTGTCAGGATACACGGATCTACACCATTGAAAAATGTTCTCCTGTCTTAAAGACTCAATTTTTAGCCCTTTTGGGGGATCTCAGTTTTGTAAGGAACTTAATTATCAAGCGATTAAAATACTGCCATTTCAAATCAGGCCAGAATATGTGCGACCCTTGCTAAGTGCAGATCCTGAGAGAAACACAGCGTTCGTCTGCCTGCCCTTGAGGGAAATGCAGGGTATTTCTTCAAAGGGATAAAGAGGTAGGACCATTAACTTGTCTGCCATATCATACACTTAATAATAGAGAAAGAAGCAATTTCGCTTAAGAACAAAATAATTTATACTACAGGTTCAAAGACACGGAAACTGAAAGGAACCTCAGGAGGTCACCTGGATTTATCCTCTACCTTTAGACAATTAACTCAGGATGGAAAATTAAGTCTCAGGAACAACGAATACCCAGAAAGGGTCTACTCTTCTGCCCGAGACTCTCTTACTCTGTTGTTACCACTTCTTTCCTCTTGAGTTTTCTCGGTGGCTTTCGTAAGGAAGAGTCTCTGCGTTTTCAGAAAAAAGGCTTGCTCAGTTTACCAACCCATGATGGGGAGGTGGACAGCGAGTTTGTGGAAATACCTGGGAAGAGGGGGAGGCATCCTCGCTGAGAGGCGAGACGGAGCAGATGTGTGCGTGGTTCTGAGACCCACCTCCCCGGGGAGATAGCTACACACCGCCACGGTTTTAGGGATCTTGATGGGGGGCTCCCACTCACCCCTTCATCTGAGTCTTCCTTCATTCGGGTGCTCACATGTCTCAGAATACAGGGCTTGGCTTTCTAAGAACTATCAAATTGATCAAACGTTGTGGGTGCGTTCAGTGTTCTCTAAATTGGTTTGGTAGGAACGGGAAATAAGGATGAGTGTCAGGCTCCAGGTGAGGCAATAATTGTAAGAGTAGGATTAAATTGCCGCCAAGTGTTTACGATCAGCCTGTGAGCAGTCGGCAGCCCTACCATGTTCAGTTACGCCTCCAACGGCCCTGCATCCCACCCACAGACGGATGGATCCTTGGACCACAGGAACAAGTCAGCTGCGGCTTTCAGAAATCCTCCTCCTGTCTCCCACACGCCCTGAGCTTCAAAAGAATGATCTTTGGAATTAAGGAGAATGTTTTCTCCCTGTGAAAATGAAGGCAATTTTTTAAGAGCCCAAACTATCAAAGGCATCAAAGCAATAATATTTTATAAAAAATGGATCCAAAATACTTGAGGTACACAGGCTGAGGAAGGACTTCTTTTTTTTTTTAATTCAAGCTTATTTTACATACATGAAAATGAGTTTAAAAAAATAAAAGATATATCAGGAACTGATTATCAACATCACAGAAAGATCTCCCCATGGGTTACCTTAAAATACAATATCCCACCGATGTCTTTATATTTTGTTTATCTTTCTTAAAGTTTGTATTTTTTTGTTGTTTTTAGAAAAAAATTGCATTTAGGATCTTTGAATCATCAAATATTAGAGCCTCATGTCCATGTGGGTGGATCCTTGAAGGTTATGTCACAGAGACATAACAGAACATCTTAAAAATGCTGGGAATTTAAGATACTTTGTTAAAACACGTGGTAACTAATAAAAATCAGGTAGATTCCATCTCTGGCTGAGAAAATTGTTAAATCTTTTTTTTTCGTTTTAATTTGAACTTTCTATAAGCAAATAATATCTTAAGTCAGTGCAATACGATTTGTATGCATAGTTATATTTTCCTCCTACGCCAGAGATGCAGGAAATACTAATAAAAACCATGCTTTGGAGCTTGCTGAAGCTCTCTTGCTTACTATACTAAGCCCTTATTTCTGAGTGCAAGAGCTCCACAGATCGTCCCAGTTCCCAGACTATTCATATATGTTTTTATCAAAATTAATTACTCTGTTTACTAACAAAAGTAGTTTTCATTTTAATTTATGAGCCAATGGTATTTGTAAATTAGTTGTATGTAAATGGAATGTCACTGAAATATTTTTTTTCCTTCGATGGGAAAACAATTCTCCGAACCAGAAAGCTTTGACCAAAATCATGTCTGATAAATTTGTTGGAAACTATGGCAATTCTTTTGCCATTAAAAAAGTGAAAGATCGGGGCTCCTGGCTGCCTCAGTCGTTAAGCATCTGCCTTTGGCCCGGGGTGTGATCCCAGGGTCCTGGGATCAAGCCCCGCATCGGGCTCCCTGCTCTGCTGGGAGCCTGCTTCTTCCTCTCCCACTCCCCCTGCTTGTGTTCCGTCTCTCGCTGGCTCTCTCTCTCTCTGTCAAGTAAGTAAATAAAATCTTAAAAAAAAAAAAAAAGTGGGGTGCCTGGGTGGCTCAGTCGTTAAGCGTCTGCCTTCGGCTCAGGGCGTGATCCCGGCATTCTGGGATTGAGCCCCACGTCAGGCTCCTGCGCTGGGAGCCTGCTTCTTCCTCTCCCACTCCCCCTGCTTGTGTTCCCTCTCTCACTGGCTGTCTCTATCTCTGTCAAATAAATAAATAAAATCTTAAAAAAAAAAAGTGAAAGATATGCAAAGACGCCAGATCGATTTTCATCGTCTCTTGCTTCCTGTATTACAATGAATTTGTTATTTATAACACATATTCTTGAAGCAATTGAGAGTTTAAGCTTTATCACTTAGAGGAGTAGAGAGAAAAGTTCAATGAATGTACTCCCCAAAATGCAAAACAGGGCTTCCTTGAATTTAGGCTGAATTTACCTCCCTCAGACAGTAACCCGGATATGCCTTTGCTCACACCGGCCACTCACTTTATGAACGACACACATCCCTCCAAGCCTTAGTTTTCCAAACTTGACTTTCAAGGCTTTGGAGAGTCATACATTTGAGAGAACGCCTGAGGGACCCTGTCTGGCAAGGGTGGGCTGGCGAGCACATGTGTGGAGCACGGCCCATGCCAAGGCACCCTTGACAGGGAGGGAGGGGCGAGCACAGGACTTTGAAAGCCAGGTAGAAAAAAGAGTCTGGAAAAGGCTTTGGAAAATAGCAAAGCAGCCTACGAAGATTTTAGTTTTATGTGTGTTTGGGGAAGGCCAGATATCAGACAGGATGTAATCTGACATTTAGATTTCATTCCGTTGAGGCTCTGCGGATTTGGGAACAGGCATCCTGGAGTGTCCAGTGTCATTGTCAGCGGGCTCTATACGGGAGTGATACTCGCTTAAAAAAGAACTGTCAAAACAATGTGCTGTACTTTCACACTCTGGATCTCAATAAAAATGTCGTGGCAAAGTTTGCTAGATAAAAGGATACAAGGATGAGGGGCCGACCTAGATTTACACCTTGTACTTACCACCAACGAGCTGTGTGACCTTGGGCAAGTCACCTAACCTCTCTGGTTCTCTGTTTTCCCATCCCCAAAGTGGTGCTAATATTAATAATAACAGCTATATTCATGAAGGGTTTAATAGATGCTGGGCATTGATCTAGAAAGACTTATGAACTCAATCCTCACAGGAAGTTTTGAGTTTAAAATTGCTATTTACCTCTTTGTCCTGTTGAGGAAACTGCAGTCTGTACGGCTGAAGTGACTCCAGCTCTCAGATAGCTGGAAAACACACAGTTAACCTTCAGCTCAAGCCGCCCGGGTCCAGAGAATGCTCTCTGACCCAGACCACCATGAGAGTCAGGCGAACAAAGGATAGGACTGGGTAGGCATCGGGTCTCCAACACTTCCAGGCTCTGCTACCTTGCCGAGGTACTGAGCTGCCCTGTCTCATATTCCCCATGTACAAACTAGGGATAATAATGGCGTCTGCCGCGTGGCATTGTTGGGAAGATTTTACGAGTTAAGAAGTGTTAAAAACCCAGAATAGTGCTTGGTAAGTACTAGGTAAGTATATATGTGTCATTACTATCGCATTAGAGCTCATACTCTTCAATGATCGGGGATTGGAGTCAGGATTAATTAATGTGTGTAAATTACCTGCCTGTACATAATAACTACTCAATAAATGATTTCTTCTGGGAGATTTTGTGCCAAACGATTTAGTGCTGGAGAGATGGGGACCACAGGGTTCACATTGGGAGAAAGAGGCAGAGTTTTAGTTTTCCTATCTGTAGGTATTGATCAGAAAGTTCTGTCTTTAAGCAGCTGCCCATACATGGCTTCTCCCTGCCGGTAATAATGGCTCATGTAATGGGAGAAATGAACTGGGGAGTGGTCGTAAGTCCATCTTCTTCCCCAGCCTAGAGGGGAGAATTCTGGGGGGGAACCTCTGCTTCTTCCCCTCCATACCCTCTGTAAGAGGGCACGGTGGCTTAGAGAGTGCGAGAGACTGAGCTGAGACAGTCTCTTAATAACACACTCAGTGTGGGGGGGGAGGAGACCAGAAAGCTCCATTCTCAGGACGTTGCAGGGCTGTGTGCATGGGTGCATGCTGGATGGATATGGTGCGTTCACGTGCGTGTGTGTGTGTCTGTGTGTGTGTATCTGCTGGAGCTGGGGTGGGTCCAGTGTAGCTGCAGGGTCTGGGAAAGACAGAAGACAAGAAATGGGATTGCAGTAAGTATTGTAAGGACCAGCATCTTCTTTCTTGTTTTCAAAATAAAGCAGTAAGGGAACTCTGATCCTTTTTATTACTTTTGGCTCATTAACTGTGTTTGTGCAAACCAGGCTCCTTGGAGACCAAACAGCCGTGTGGTTCCGTGGGGCCTGGAGCACCTGTCATTGGCTGGGAGCTGTACTAGGCCACTTGTTCATTAGGGGCTGTCTATTCCTGCCTGTCCTTGGTCATACCCTGTAGCAAATGGTCTTTCAGGGCTGCCCTGAACTCAGGGGGGTCACAGTCAGCAGCCAGCAAGACTGGCCAGAAAGGAAGGGGACAGAGCCAGGGAGACAAGAGTTCGGAAGGCAGACGAGTTTTCCTCAAAACCCAGGCTTCCTCCCCAGTGCCCTACAAAATCCCAGCAGGCTCACTCCCCTGCCCGTGGTTCTCCTATGCATACACCAAGGAGGGGTGAGGCTGCTTCTGCCAGCACCGAGCAGACGGCCCCTTCTGATGAGGGTGTGCCTCGGAACCGAAGCAAGCTGGCTCCGTGTGTTAAGGGTGGCATTTTAACAGGGAAGTAGAGGACTGCCGAGGAAGAGCAAGAGACGCAAGCAGAGGCAAGACCCAGCCTGACTGGGCTGCCTGGTCCAGAGGGAACAAGGGCAAATGGGGAGGAGGAGTGAGGGGCTTTGGCTGCCTCATCCAGACCATGAAGGTTCAGGTACTCTCTGGTCTCTTCCTCCCCCTACACTGTGTTGTTACAGAGATTGTCTCAGCCTCTCCCACCCTCTAAGCCACCCTGCCCACACTCAAAGTCATGAACACCAGGAAATAAAGCCCGTAGGGGTCTCCTAGAGTCTCCCTGCTCGAGTAGTGGTCACCAATCAAAGTGTCTGCTCAAGCCCCAAACGACACTCTTTCTAAGAACTGGGTCAACCTTGGCAGCCATATTTGTGCTGTGGGAGTCAGCACCCTGAACAGACTTGACTGGGATGCAGGTAGAGGTCTGGCCCAAAGCCAAGTAATCAGATCCTTCCCACTAGTTGCTGGGTGACCTTTCTCCAACACGTGCCTAGGGGACAGGGCGAGTGAGACCGGAGCAGGAGGAAGCATGAAGGTGGTCTGCAGAAAAAAACGGAGATTATTCCAAAGATTTTCTCTGGGTTTCCGACAGCTGTCCAGTGGTTCGTTCCAGTTTCTCATATCACCCAGAGATTTTTGAGTCTCAGAGCTTTACCGATATCCTGTGAGTAAACTCTCGATTTTGCTGACTTTTTTCAAGTTGGCTCCTGCTGCTTGTCAAGGTTAAGAACTGTGACGAAGTTGAGATATCAAAGTGGGCCTTATTATTCTTCATTTAAAACGTCTCCATCAGGGCGCTTGGATGGCTCAGATGGTTAAGCGTCTGCCTTCGGTTCGGGTCATGATCCCAGGGTCCTGGGATTGAGTCCCATGTCAGGGTCCCTGCTCCTTGGGGAGCCTGCTTCTCCCTCTGCCTTTCTCTCTCTCTCTCTCTCTCTCTCTGTCTCTCGTGAATAAATAATAAATAAATAAATCTTCGAAAAAATTATTTTTAAACTCTCCATCACCCATCCACCTGCCATCTACTAAACGATTTTTCTCTACTCCCTCTGGTGCCCTGACACCACTTTCATGCACTTAGCATCCAGGGACTGTCCTGGATGTTGGGGTACAAGAGCAAACAAGACTCAGGATCGCCCCCTTCACCAACTCATAACCCATGCATGTACCAGGCATGTAAACAGAGTTATAAGTGGGAGGTACTGAGGATCTCCAAATAGGAGCACACACCTGAACCCGTGGAAGAGGCCTTCCAGGAATGCTTCCTGGAGGAGGTGACTGAACCAAGATCCAAGAGGTACAGAGGAACTAACCAACAGCAGGAGTGAGGAGAGAAGATTGTTCTAGACAATGGGGTACAGCATGTGCAGAGGGGACAGGAGTTGGCAACTTTCAGAATCAGAGAGCCTGGTGTGTGTGAAGAGACCTTCCATGGAAACAGGAAGGAAGCTCACATTTTATGTGTCTGTCCCTCCAAACCATTACCTCCTTGAAACTAGGGACTGTGTGTTTTATTGTGATTATGGACATCTAGCGTGGCACTTAGGGATTTATTAATTAAGCATTGTGTGTCTGGGCATTTTATTGACTTTCTGTTTATATAAATTAAAATTTATTCTTTTCAGTGTCTAGGGCGATGACTTTTCACAAATGTGTTCAGCTATGTCGCTATGACCACTACCAAGATACAGAACAGATTGACCTCCTAACACGTCCCCCATGCTGCTGGTTTGTGCTCAGGCCCCCCTCCTGCCCTTGCTGGTATTTACATACTAGGACTTGGTTTAATCTACATACCCACCTATATGATACAGAGAGTATTATCTCTATTTGACAGATGAGGAAAACAAGGCACAATGGCGTTTTCTTCCTTCTTTCCCTGGTTTCATTCTGGAAATTGCGTAATTGGTGTGACGTGAAGATAAGGGGTTCCGTTTTCTCAGATCACCAGGTAAGACACCCAGATTTCTTAGGTCACACACAGGAAATGACCAAGTCAAATTCAGAAAAATGTGTTTCCCAAGATGTGGGCTCCGTGCTGAAAGGATGTAAGAACAGAAAACCAGCATTATCTCTGGGTCAGGTCTGTCTCTCCTGGCCTTTTGCTGAAGGGCTGAAGGCACACGTGTCCACAGAACCAATAAAAGGCACCTCCTTCTTAAGAAATGTTAGGACAGCTGGCTTCCAGATCCTCTAGCTGTTACGTCCTTTTCAAGAAGTACCCATTAATTATTTTTAATCATCTCTTGATTTTACCAAGAAGGTCATTATTTCTACAGGCAGTACACTGATAAATTGGGGAAGGTTTTCATGTTGGTTTTTTCCTGTGGCGTGGTGTAACTTCCTTTGTCATCAATACATACGTCAAGGCAGGCTAACCAGAGTATTTCCCCAGCCACAGCATATGGTTGGGTCATGCAAACAACCATCGTAAATCCTCATTGACAATGGCCCCAAATGATATCGTGACCTGGTCCCTTTGGAATCCAGATTTATGAAGATCTGAATGTGAGAACGGAGTGTTAGGAACATGGGTTTTTTTTTTTTTTTTAATGTGCCATGTGAATACGTCTGTCTCTTTATATGGCTACTTGCCTCCATATGTGGCAAGTGAATGAAAAATATGTGAAGTATTTGAAAAATTCCTGAGGTGCCTCAATAAGTTTGCCTAGGGCTCAGCACAGAGTAAGCACCCAATAAATACCCATCGAGCCAGTGGATGAAGGAATGGATGAATGAAGAGGAACTCGAGTTATAGAGTCGTCTCATTTTTCCGCAAAGCGGCTCATATTGGGAAGGACACTTGGTTGCCTTTCCAACATCTTCCTCTCTTTTCTCTTTGTGAATGCACACCCAATTTTGGTTCAAAAAACCTCTCATCTGCAGGTCTAGGAGTAAATCTAACTTACTCTAAGTCAGTTAGAGTGTGGCATTTTTTCATGGAGACTGTGATTGGTCTGGAAATGGACTTGGGACCTTCTTTGCAGCCCAATGGAGATGAATTTATTTATTTATTTATTTATTTTTTAAAAGATTTTATTTATTTATTCGACAGAGATAGAGACAGGCAGCGAGAGAGGGAACACAGGCAGGGGGAGTGGGAGAGGAAGAAGCAGGCTCATAGCAGAAGAGCCTGATGTGGGGCTCGATCCCACAACGCCGGGATCACGCCCTGAGCCGAAGGCAGACGCTTAACCGCTGTGCCACCCAGGCGCCCCGAATGGAGATGAATTTAAGTTTATGGCACTGGGAGAAAATTTCCCTTTCTTCTTCTGAAGGGGACGGACAAGGAAGCGTGTTACTGTGTTTACTGCTCGAAGAGTTTTCTCTCCCGTGTAAAGAAAACTCTGCGTGGGCTGCCCTACTTACCGTATGACTTGGAAGGGAATCAGCTTTGGTTTGAGGCCATACGAAACACAGTGGGAAAGAATTTCGTCCTTGATAAATAGTGGAGCTCCCGAACCTTTCTGAAGGACACCCAGATTCTAGACCACCTGTTATTTGAGAGAGTGATTTCCATCACCTTGAGTTAGGGCTCAGAAGCCTTCTTCTGTTGCTTCCCCCTGAAAACAAAACAAAATAAAAACTAAAGTAAAAGCCTGAAGTTGAGAAGAGACTAAGAAAGAAGACCGAGCTTGGTTATTTTGTGTGCTTTCAATGAGTGATAACATCACCCTCTGCAGGTAGAGCACAGGCAAATGGAAAGATGGCTTCTAGATCTTTATTACAAGTACCCCAGAGGATAAGAATTGTTATGCTGATTTTACTCATGTCCTTTAGGTAAGACTTACCCATCTGGAAGAGAAGTCTTCTTTCTTGGGGCGCCTGGGTGGCTCAGTCGGTTAGGCATCTGACTCTTGATTTCAGCTCAGGTCATGATCTCAGGGTCGTGGGACCGAGCCCCGTGTAGGGCTCCCTGCTCAGCGGGGAGTCTGCTTGAGATATTCTCTTTGCTCGTCCCCCCTAACGCTCTCTCCCTCTCAAATAAATAAATAAAATCTTTAAAAAAAAGAAAAGAAGTTCTCCTCCTTGTCTAATTGGAGTGAGTATTTTTCTTTCCCTTACTAGTTTTGTTCCATTCTTTGACAACACGGAGAAAGAGATTTCTATCGCCACATACCCCACAACCCTCCCATGTTATCAGCCATTCACACGATTGTCCTTCTTACTAGTCCATGACATTTAGAAAACCCTTCAACAAATATTCCTTTTGAAGTTACGATAATCAGGTACCATTCCAGCTACACAAAGAAATATAAAATAATCGTGGCTACAAGAGCTTATCCTCCAATTGGAGGGAAAGAGCACAGCATTTCAGACAGTGATGGAAGACCTGAGTAAAGAGAAATACAAAACTGTGCTAATCATCAAAAAATAATTTGCCATGAACTCTTGCATGAGAGCAGAACAGCAAGAGCTCTCTAATTCAAGCGTGTTTCTCTCTTTCCTCGTCACCATCCTTTGCCTGGAGGGCTGCAGTAGTTCCTAGATCCACCCGCTTCTACCCAGGGTACCACCTGATCAGTTCTCCACACTGAGCCCAGAGAGATCTTGCAGAGAGGCAAAACAGACCCTGTCATTCCTCTGCTCTTCCTGCCTTGCTGACAAGCCCCTGCCAGGGCTGCCCGTCCGACCTGTGCAGCCCAGTCTCACACCACATCCCATCCTGTTCTTTCAGTTTCTGTCCCTCTGGCAGCTTTTCAGTCCCACCCGGCAAAGGCCTTTGTGTATGCTGCTCCCTGAGCGTGGAGCACACTTCCCTCTCCTCTCTGCACATCTACTCTCCTTCCAATCCCAGCTCAAGCACCTTGTCCTTAGGAAAGCCTTTCCTGAGCTCACTGTGTAGCCCAAAACTGCCACAGGCTCGCATTGCACCGGAATCTTTCCTTTGGATTTGCCCAGTTGCGGTGCTGTGGTTGTTTGTACGGTCATTTGAAACATCACCTGTCTCCTACACATGCCTCTAGGAGGGCAGGATTCTGCATTTACTCACCATGGGATCGCCAGAGTTTGACGAAGTGTCTAGCATGTGACAGAGGCTCAATAAACATTTATTAAAAGAAAGAATGAGTACACAAACATACGGTTCACACTCGCTTTGAGCCAGGCGCCATGCTACATACTAACCACATCGCCATTTACTCCTGGAAACCACCCCATGAGAGAAGTGCTATTGTCGTCCCATTGTATAGCCGAATACACGGAGGCTTAGAGAAATAAAATAATGTGCCCAAAGTCCTATGTCAAGTAAGCAACAGAGCCTGGATTCTTCCCTGCAGATGCAGCCCCATCCAGGACACCCAGGATGATGAGCCATGTACTGGCTTAACGTTGGGTCCCCCTTAGCCGGGCACTTTTTTGCAGTGCACAAACCACACAGCTGTATGTAGCGCCCTGCAGGCATGAAGGTCTAGAGGCCAAGAAGCAAGAAGTGAAAAAAAAATCCATTTGGCTAGAGTGGACGCCTTCTGGGGGAAATGCAGAAGTCTAAGACTTGCATCTAACAGAATAGCTGCTAGCCACATGGGGCTAGTGAAATTTAAATGAATTAAAATGAAATGAAGTTTGGCATTCTGTTCCTCAATCATGCTACCCACTTTTTGGGTGCTCGTTGGCTACATGTAGCCAGTGGCTACCCTACTGGACAGCAGAGACAGAGAACATTTCTATTACTGCAGAAAGCTCGGCTGCACAGCACTGGTCTAGAGAGCAAGTTGGAGCCAGAGTTTATAAAAAGGAGTTCAGCCTTCCTGCCATGGGCCATGGGGAGTCATGAAGGCGTTGTCATCGGCCGAGTGGTGGGACTGAAGGGGTGGCCGGCACAGTAGTAATTATCATTTATAGAAGGGGTCCGATGTGCCGGGCAGCTGACGAAGCAGCTCACAAACACCATCTCACCTGATCTTCGTGAGGGTTCTACAGACACGTAGTATTATCCTCACTGCATAGGGGAGAAACCAGGCCCAGGGAGGCTCAACAACTCAGAGCTGCCGGTCTGTCTGGCCCCACCAGGCTTTGTCCCAGGCTTCTACTCCGTACCCAGATTAGCCTGAGTGTGGGTGTGGATCATTCGACAAGGCAGAGAGGGGGTCGGGCAGCTCTGCAAGTATCCTCGGCAAGAGATGAGAGTGGCTTCAACTGGGGGTCATGAGCTTCCTTTGTAGAAAGTTTCAGATGTTCCTTATCCTCCATTCCCGGCCTATAGTTTGCTATAATCTTCCTCCCTTCCTCCCTAGCCATTAATCTCAATGGGCTACATTTTCTTTGGAATCATCTTTGCTTATCCTTTTTCTCCTTGTGTTGGTGTTTTCAGAGAAAATTGTGTTTGCATTAGGTTTTAACCTAATAAATTTTTATCCCTGGGAGGACGCCTCCCGCCTCATCCTGCTGTTAGGCCTCCCCCTAGAGATCCCAGGACACAGCTGGAGAGCTTGTGTGGGCCCCACCGTGAGCCAAGCCCAGAAATCCCATCTGGATATGTACGTGGCAGAAGCCTTCCTTCTTCACCCGGTTTCCCCCGTAAATGGAAATGCACCGATGGATCCCACTTCCTGCTGGGACAGGGGGTCTTTTTGCCTCTTTGGCCTCCTAGCATTGAAGGTAAAGTTTCACATGGCGTGGTTCTCTCCTCATTGCAAGCTACGGCAGACCTGCATTTGTAAGTGTTCCTGTTTTAGGTGCGTCCTGTCTGTGGAGAGGGTTGGCGCTCCCTTTGTCTTGTAGAAAGAGCTGGGTCCGGTGTTTGGTTTCATGGATAGTGGGCAAGCTGATCCCCAGTAACTGCCCGCCAGGAAGTCTGTGAGAAAAACCATTGCATGCCGATCTATTTGTGACAGCGGGGGGAAACTGAGGCATCGGAGGAAAGCGAGAACTGCACATGCATCAGAATTAAAGAACTAGAAAGAAAACCATGACATCCAGGTTGCCTGGTCATGCTTAAACCGCAACCCACACTTGCCTATTTAGTTACAACAAACACAAAAGAGATAAACATAGATGTAAGTTAGTCTAAACACCAAATTATAGAAGTTTTTCCTCTGATGTCTAGTCAGCCATCCTGACCCTTATTGGAGGATAAACCAACTCACAACAGCTGTGGACAATTATTTACTGTAAGTCAGAGACTAAAGAACTTGGATAATGAAGTGAATTCAGCATTAGAAGGAGAGCGACGGGCTGGGTACCGGAAAGTTACCTTTAAAGTCAACTCTTGAAATCCAAAGATCAAGGTACCGAGTTCACGAGGGAAGAGGTGTGAGGCAATCCCAGGATGTGTGGAGCAGTGGGCTTTGCTCACGTGTGAGGGGTGTTGCAAAAATGCACAGGCACACCTGGAGCTTCCTCAGCCTGGAATCGTCCGGAAAGACGCTCCGCACAGATGCTACCGGGATGACGCGTCCCTTGCCGTCCGTAAAAGTGGTCTACAGCTGGCTGCGGAGTGACCCAACCGCCTTGGCTAGTCAATGAGAACCAGACTTGGATTCCCTCCCTCAGGCTGTCAGATTTTACGGCCACCTGGTGGTCTCTGGCCTCTCAGCAAGATGCGAAGGGGGGCTCAAACATTTGGCATTCAAAAAAGGGGACAAAAGCTTTGCATAATTCAGGACCGAGTTCAAAGCCAATAGCATTTACACTCCATGCCAGGGAAGCATTTTTGAAGCCAGTGAGGTGCCTCTAAGCCAATAAGGTGTTATTACCTTTAAGCACATCCCTTTGGCCCTTTGATAATAAGCACTGTTTGAAAGTATTTGGAAAATACCATCCACAATTTAAAACAGGATATGTCACCTCTGCACTCGGAACTTCCGAGAGAAAAAGAAACCTTGCTTGAAGTTGCTGCACTTCCTTACAGCAGATAATCAGACACACACGCTCCCTTATCCTCACCTGTGCTGCCAAATAATGCAATCTGGCCACCGCGAGGGCGGCAGGAGAAACCATGAAGCTAATGAATTCTCCCCGGGGCCTCCCGCCTAGAGGCCAGCCCCCAGTACGAAGAGAAATTTGCTATAAACACTCTTCATCCTTTGAATGGGGCTCAGCCCCATGATGCCTTCCGAGGCGAGCTCTTGCCCTGAAGGAAGAGAAGCTGAGGACTCTGTGTTCTAGAATTTTGAACAGACCACAAAACCCACTTGCTCCCAAATTGAATTCTGTGTCTGAATTTGAGAACAACTGCAGTCCTTATAATACAAATGACAAGCAGGGGGGTCATCGTTGTCCTGGACAAGATAGGGAGCATAATAGCATAAAGACAGTATAAGGTGTAAAAAACCAAAACAACCCCCACCCCCGGCCAAAACCCTAAAACACAAAAGAGTAGGAGCAGACTCTAGAACTGGATGCTTAGGTTCAAATCCTGGCTCTGCTACTTGCTAACTGTGTGAGCTGGGCCCATAACTTAAGTGGTTCGGGAATCTTTATCTCTTGGAATCATGACTCAGAAATGCAAGTAACTTGGAGTGACCATCTTGTTCTACCATTATCCCATTAGGCTCACCCATCACGGCTCATTGGAGAGACTCCAGAGTTGCCGACCCTCAGCCCTTTTCTCTATTTCTGCCAGAGAAGACCATACTGGTGTTGGAGGAAGGAAGAAGAAAGGAGGAAAGTCTACTGTATCTCTTGTCAAATACATTGTCCTAAATTGGTAAATATCTGAGAATCCCTGATTTTTTTTTATTTTTTTTATTTTTAAATTTTTTAAATTTATATTTATTTTATTTATTTTTATTTTATTTTAATGTTGAGAATCCCTGATATTTTGAGGGTGGACAGCAAAGCTTAAAGTTTAGGAGCTTTAGAGGTTAGTTTGCAGCTAAGAAACTGCTTCCTGTCCCTCTCCCTCCTTCCAGGATTCAGACTCCTTGTTTTTGGAGTGAGTACTACGGTGCTACATACCATTGCTTACTTTGTACAGCATGAAGTTCACGGTAGAATACGAGGTACTTTTCCAACTGTTCTACCCTCTTCATTGAATCTCAACCCCCAACCCACATATGCTCTTGGACCGACCACACCGACCATCTCCTGTCACCTGGCATGCCACACACATCCATGACTCCAGGCTTTTCATGCTGTTCCTTCCACTTACAATGTTTCCCCACTTACAATGTTTCCCCCCCCTTTTCACCTAGCAAACCCCTTCTTACTATTCAAGATCGAGACCAATTTTAAACTCTTCTGTAAGGTTTTCCCAGACAGTATCACTAGTTCTAATAATAGAAAAGTCGAGTACCTACTAAGTGCTGAGCACCATGCTGAATGCTTTCCATGATTATCTCACTTCATTCATGAATCCTCACTACAATTCTATGAAGTAGAGACTATTATGATCCCATGTTAAGATGAGGAAACCAGAGTTAGTCTCACCAGAGTTAAAGAACTTACCCAAGGTCCAAGGTCACAGAGCTAGTTAAATGGCAGAGCCAGTTTCAAGTCCAGATCTGCCTGACTCTAGAACAAAGTTCTTCCCCATCCATCCATATTGACTCTCCCAATCAACTTTACTAACGTTTCAGTTGTATCATTTTCCTGGTTTAACTTTGGATCTTTTTCTTCCCTAGTATATTAAAACTCAGGTTGCATGTTATTCTATTTTGTATCTTTAATACTTAATTCGTTGCTTGGCCCACACCAGATGCTTCACATAAATGTGTTTAAATGTACTGAATGGAGAAATGGGTAGATGGACGGATGGATAAATGGACGGAGGGAAAGAAGGAATCAAGGAAGAAATATTCAGCTTCCTCAATAGGTACATACTCTGAGCAAGCTAACCTCTTCCAAGTACGCCAGACACTGTGTTCCATAAACAAGAATGTTAATACTGCTTGAAAAATGCACCCAGATATTCAGTGCATGTTTTACGTTGACTTTGGACTTTATTAATGGCAGGGAATTCAAAGGAAAATCAAGTCTGTAATACTGTATACACCTATGGCCATGGAAGAAGAGCCTAAAAATGTTGGACAAAGCAGAAAACATCTGGACCTGGTCATAACCTTGAACAATGAAGATATATGCTCTCTGAGCTCAGTCTTTTAACTTAAAAAAAAAAAAAGGCTTTACGTACTTCTCATGACTTGAGTGCCTTGGATTTTGCTATGTCCTCCAAGGAAAAAAAAAAAATCTCATGCATAGATTTCAAATAGGTAAGCTTCCAGCTGCTACAGAGTCAAGTGTTTAGAATACATCAACTTGCTTTTATTAAGGGTGCCTACAAAGATCTAGAGAAAATGAGAACAGATCTTTGTCTTGGGTGCAAATATATGACACCAAACAGAACTATTAGGGGAAGTTGGTGCCTGTGGTTCAGGGCTCAAGCTGGTCCGGCCAGAGTGCAAGCTTCCTCTCAGAGCATCTACGACAGCATGGTTTGCGTTTGGTGTTTTCAAAATGTGTAGGCAACAGGAGAGACAAATGTGAGTTTCCGGGTAGGGATCGAGGCAAAATCAGAATTCTGAATGATACGTTAAAATACAAATCTCATGGTCTGCGAGGCCTAAATGCTTTGAAGCAGCCTCACATTTGGAACCTCCGTGGGGTGGCCATATCCAGCTAAGAAGTAATTTCAGGTGGGCCTGTGAGGGGAAAGCACCCCAGGGCCCTGCCTCGATGTGCTCTCAGCGTAGAGAGGCTGACCACTTGCCTGATTGGAGACAAATGGCAGGTTTGGAAGCTGGATCAGGTAGAAGCTTTCTGCCATTTGTCTTTGACCCCAAAAGGATAAGTTCAGACCACATTGTACAAAAAAGGCAACGACTTACGTTTAGTGACCCTTACAGATATTGCAGAAAAGACTTTGCCTCCGTTCTAAGCCTATGCCCGTGCTTTGGGTGGATGCCCAAAGCTGTTTTCTACTTTGATGGTTTCCAATTTCATTTTGGAAAAAGAGGCGTCTATCTATGAGGCAAATGCCCTGTACACACTTCCGCATCCTAAATATGAAATAATAATATGGGGGTTATGAGGTGTTCATTAAGTACAGGAGACTGTGCCGAGGGGTGATATGATACCGACCCACTTAGTCCTCACAAGGCACTCCGGGAGAGAGGTGCATGTTTGACCGTCTTATGGACGAGGGTAGTAAGACTTGTCTAGACCTTCCACAGCAGAGATAAGACTCACACATGGGCTTGTTTTCACACCAAGCTCCTCTTTCGCTCCTACCATAATGCAATACTATCCACATTTCCACACATTTATTCAGGTCTCCTCTAGGTTCTTGAGGATCAGGACTGTGCCTCACCTCTTGTGGGCACCATCCAGTGCCATTTACATACAAACAGCTGAAGAAATTGATGAGACCTTTTTATTTTTTTTTAATGGAAAAGACAGATATCAAATTTTTCAGAAGGTGAATATGACCTATGCACTGAGTCCAACAGGAATGAGTTAAGAGAGGAATTATGTCAACACATAAGCGGAAGACTCTTGGGCGGGACCGTGGTTGAAGGCACCATTTTATATCAAGATACAGTGAACCTAGGAACCAAACAAAGGGTATTTGTTGCTGGAGGATAAATGTTCTGTTCACTCAGGAACGAAGACCACTTCAAACACCATTTGTTGGCTCAGTGAGAAGTTGTTGCCAAGGTATAGGGTCCCTATGTCCCAACTGCCCATAAACATGTCTTCAAACAGCAGGAAGGAGCCGTACAAAATGGCTGTAGTAGCCAGAACAGGCAGTGGAGACTCAGGAAATGGATGCGTCTCCCTCGGTAGCACTGACTGAGCCAGGAAGGGTTCCACGTGCCGACTGGCCAAGACAAACACAGTCCAACACTGACAGAAAGGCAGCCATTGGGGAACAGCTGAACCACCACAGTCATGCAGGCTCTCGAAAGATTGTTGCCGCAAGAGTGAAACCAGGGCCTGTGGTTTCCTGCCGTCCTCTCTGGTACACAGCTCGGGCTTCCAATGACTCATGGCCAATGGTGTGCCAAGATTTCACATCCCATCTCTGATGGAGCCCAACCTGCTCAGAGTCACGGCCCTTCCCACTGCTTCCTCCTCCTGAGGAGCTTAATGAGGGGGTTAACGATGAGTAGGATGTGAATGGACCTCTTCACATGAGCAGCCTGGTTGTAAGACTGGCTGTGCACAGTCACGGGAGGATGGAGTGGGGGGTCAGTAACTATCAGCTGTGCTGAGCCAAGGCTGCTATGTCTTAACTCTGCTGGTTGTGTGGGGAGGAGAAGAAACTAACGTTTATTAACTTCAGGCCTCTAGAGAGATGGTGCGGTTCATTGGTTAAGAGTGTGGGCGTCAGATCGCATCTAGCTTTACCACTTACTCACTGAGTGATCCTGGGAAGTTACTTATCCTCTGAACCTCAATATTCTCATCCAGGAAAAAAAAAAAGTAATGGTAGTATCGACCCCACCAGATGGTTCTGAGGATCAAATAGAGATGATAAATGTCAAGTTTGGTAAATGTTAGCGTTTATTACTGTTATTAGTATGGCCCTTGATTAATCAAGTCGGCTTGGTGCTGGAACTGAAGAACAGAAGGAATTATTTCCAAGGGAATT
The DNA here is from genome assembly GCF_023065955.2 of Ursus arctos. Classification (NCBI taxonomy): domain Eukaryota; kingdom Metazoa; phylum Chordata; class Mammalia; order Carnivora; family Ursidae; genus Ursus; species Ursus arctos. Next base: position 37,487,751 of record NW_026622808.1, on the reverse strand, counting down.
AATACCTGTTATTGAATAGAACGCTTTATGGAAGTTGAATATTGGACTCCAGTTATAAGTTGGAAGAGAGCCTTGACCCCAGGACAGGCAGGGTGTGTTCTGTGGATGATTAAGCCTAAGGACCCTTTGGGATTTGCACATACTTCAGGAGCAGACTGACCAGAATGACCATCTGACTCCCCATCTGACACCATCATTAATGATCCAAACCTGAATCACACATGAGCCTGCGATTCAATTCTACCAAGATATATGGAAGTCTTGTCACATGGCAGGCACTGTACTAGGCACTGGCATGGGGTGGGGGTAGGGAATATCACAGAGGGGGCTAAAACACAACCTCTGTGTTTGAGATGCTAGTAGGAGAAATGGACACACGTACACTCAACTAACATGAGGCAGGTCAATCACTGTTCCAGTGCTGAAACAAACTACATGATTGATTGACTGAATAGGGATACCTGTGAAGACTTCTTGGGAAGGTATTTGTTTTGAGATGGGTCTCAGAAGTTGATGTGAGGGGGAAGAAAGCAGTAAGATAAAGAGATCATTTGCACAAGCAGTAGCTTATAGTGGAAGGAAGGCCCTGGAAAATACAGTTGGAAAGGTGGGGAAAGACTGCATTTGGTAGATTTCTGACTATCAGGCAGCAAGACTTGGATTCTGTTCTTTACGTTGGGAATCAATATGCATTGGGAATATCAGCTCAGGCACTGACCCTGCGGTGAATTTGAATCATGGCTCTTCCAGGTGTGTATGGGGTGACCTTCAGTCTCCTCACTGTAAAATGGGGATCTCACAGGGCTGTGGATGTCCACAGGCTGCCCAGCACAGCGCCTCAACCCAGGAGGCCCTTATTAAAAGTTAGCTGTTGCTATCATCGTCAGCAATCAAGAAGCTGTGGCAATAGCTTAGGGAGAAATGATAAGGATCTGGACTAGGATAGTGGGAAATGATGAGGAGTGAGAAAGGGGAAGTCAATACTGCCTCAAGGACTCAAGCCTGGGAAATGAGGACTTTGAGGTGGTGTTACCAAGGTAGGGTCATGGCAAAAGATCTCAGTTGAGATCTCAGTTGAGAGGCTGGTAAGTCCTTTGGGTTGGTCTCTTCCAGAGGAACTTCAAATGCAAAGGTCTGAATTCCCGTAGAGTGTTTAGGACAGATGACTTAGATTAGGGGACGTGGTATACAGACGTAAGGTAGCCTTTAGAATGAGAAGATGGTCGTGTGAGGGTCTTTAAGAGCAAGAAGGTTCCTGGGAACTAAAGAAGGAACCAGGCAGATACCTCATTCCAGAAGAGAGGGGTTTCAAAAGGTCTGCTGTGCAGAGAGAGACGAGGCCATTGGCTCATGAGGGCCTCCATGAGCATCTCAGGCGAGCAGAGGGGCGCAGCCAGTTTGTAAGGCATTATGGAGAAAACAAAGGAGGGGCACAGTATATGCTTCATTTATAAAGAAGTTCAGAGGCGAAAGGAACGTGAGAGCCTAAGAGGTTAACACCAACCTGGCATAAGGCAGGGGTAAGTTTTCGATGGAAATTATTGGAACAGTTTGTAGGAAACGTCCACTGGAGAGAAGCTGACGATGCATAAGAGGAAAGAGCCTCTTGATGATTTAAGGAGAAGCAGGAAAGAAATCACGGTCTCAGGAGGGATGTTAGTTCTGGAGCCAACCAGGACCATGTCTTAGGTGGACACTAGAGCAAGGAGGAGAGACTTTGTTTTAAGGCAAAGAAAAATTTTAGTTCGATATTTGGTAGAGTTCCGTTTGGTGTACCTTTATCTTCTAGTAAACTGTGGATTTACCTTTAATAATTTAATGAACTTTCATAAGTTGAATACACACACACACACACCCCCCAACGCGGAGTGTGATTTTTTCCCCTTAATTCTCTTGAAAGGCAGAGCAGGGGAGCAGAAATAACCACACAGGCTGATCTGAAGTCAGAAGACCAGCCTAGTCACAACCTCGTTACATTTCAGTAATCTGACCTACGAAAGGAGACAACCAGCCTAAAGGACATGCCGGGTTCCAGTGAGATAACACCTGTGCCTAGCCTTATAAAACTGATTTGGAATTAGCTAGAGCTTGTTATTTTTATTTATAAGGCTTATCACATTCTGTTCCTGAAGCTGTTTTGGAACTCTGCTTGTCCCTCGGAGAACAATGTCTGAGACGTGGGTGAAGTGGAAACTTTGTGCTGTGTTGTGTTTGTGCCATCAGTGGCTAGCGTGTGGTGCAGAGGAAAATGAGGACTTCTTGAAGTCGGTCCTTGTCAAATTCTCTGAGAAATGTGCCACTATAACACTGAGGGGACTCCATGGACTTTCCACTAAGGAAGGCTTCTTCTCCCCCAACTTTTTCCAGGGATGTCTCCAACATGGTTTGGAATGACTCAAGCTTTGGGACTCCTACCACTTCCCTTGTCATGCACGTTTGCCATTTCCCAGATTTCATCATTAGGGCATTTCCTGAAATTCAACCCACTGTGTTCCTTTTTTCTGATTTCAAAGAGGATTCTATTGCAAACCTCAGCTGTCAAATGGGGAACCCAACTGTGAACAGTAGCGAATTTGACTGTGACATCAGAGTTTCCAATGGGAACCCGACTTTCCATTCTGAGATCCAATTCCCCCCTCGATTCAGGATTTTAAGAATAATGCACAGCCTTCCAGACCTCACCGAGGTGCCACTACTGGAGCCAATAGCAGCAGGACCCCAAATTTCCTTTGAGGTTGGCAGCCTGCAAGGACTGCTTGCCAAGAACCCCTTGGAACCTCATCACCTTTCCAAGACCCTATTTTTAAGCAGATCAAAGTATTCTCCTCATACTGGTGAAAGCCAGAGGTCCAGGTCAAGGTGAATGAGTGTGGGATTCTGAAGGAAGCTGGCAGAACATCAAAGAAGGATTGGGTGGGGCCTGAGCCCTTTCTTTGAAAACTCTTTTGCATTGTTTCTCAGACCTTTTCATTCTGACACATCATTGAACTGGCCTCTCTGGTCCAATTCTAGTCTTTACAAGTCCTATTCCATAGCTGTCCATTAGTTTAGTCACCTGATACTTGGACTCCTCAGGTGTTTACATGTTCCAAAACCCATTGAACATACCTAGGTACTGACCTATACATATATAGAATAAATACCCATGTCCGCCCACACTCGCCAACCATCTTAAGCCCTGAACTCATACTTTAACTTTCTTTCCTTCTATTATACAAGTGCCTTGTTGTAGTCACCATGACACTGATACACAGATGTGTGTCTCTCCCGCCAGACTATATATGCCCTGAGGGGTTCTAGGTAGTTTCGCTGCAAGCATCTTTGCTTTAAGCATTTTCCCTGCAAACATTGTCACTGGATACCTAATTGGCCATCAAGCAATTCTGCCAGGAGTTAGGGAGAGGGAAGAAGGGAGGAAGGTGTCCATGGCTATAAAAGGGTAGCACTAGGGATCCTTGTGCTGGAACTGTTCTATATCTTGACTGTGGTGGTGGCCATACGCATGCGCTAAATTTCATAGAATGAAAACACACAAGCACACACATATGAGTGCAAGCAAAACTGGTGAAATCTGAATCCAATCAGTGGATTTTATCAATTTCCTGGTCGTGGTATTGTATTACAGTTACCACTGGGGAAACTGGATAGAAGCTGTCAGGGCTCTCTTTGTATTATTTCTCACCACTGCATGTGAATATACAATTATCTCACAATCAAACATTAAGCACCGACAACAAGGGGTTACTTCTAGCTCATGCCACACATCCTACTTGGTAGGATTGGGGATTCTAGTCCGTGTGGGTGACATGGAGCTTCCACCATCTGGGACATGACCAGTCACCTTGTCAAGGGAAGGGTGCCCCAAATTTTATTTATTCTGAGTCCTTGCTCATGTGCTTCTCCTTCAAGTCTTCCTACATCATTGCCTTAAAATCTTATAAATACAAGGCAAGGAAGGAATGAATGAGTGAGTGAATGAATAGATGGGCGAATGTTCCCTTCCCATAAAATCAATGCTCTGCTCCATCCTTTCTTTCTTTCCATAGAGATACCTCTCTCCTGGAGGTGAGTAGCTATTTCATTTCAGTTCCAAAAACACTGATTGAGTTCTTCCTATTGCAGAGCTCAGTGCTCAGTAGAGTGGAGAATACCACAGAGGGTAAGACCCAGCCCAGCCCGTGCCCTCTAGGCGTTCACAATCACACAAATAGCAGAAACTTTTTTGGGAAATGAGCTCGGATGCACTTGAGAGCCCTTGCCAGACTTTCGGCTCCTTGATGGAGGAAGTACATATTCAGAGGGGGAGACTCGACTTCAGGCCTTTTCTAAGAGAAGTCTGACTCACATCCACAGCCTTCATCAAGAGCAGAGCCCAGTGCAGAATGACCCCAGTCCTAGCCAAGTAGAGACCCGCCAGGCTCTGGGATGGATGGCCTCATCGCCCAGGATCGCGAATAGCCTATTGCGGCTTCAGCTGGTCCAAAATGATAAGGTTAGAAAACCAAACAATATAGTCCTAAGCGTTCATAAAAATAAGCAGAAATTAGAGAACCCTTCACATTTTTAAGAGTTATCATCTATTATTATAACCTTGCTCGTTTCAAGAGTGATCCCAGAACATTAAGAAAAATTATAATAAAATAAGATGGCAACATAATACTACTATTTAAAATAAAATCATAGATTAATACCAGAAAACTCCAGACTATTCCATTTAATTTCATGTAGGGGAGTCTTTGAAATTAGGTTAAGTGACTCCAGGCTTTTTATTTATAGAAGCAACTTGGATGTTGGTCTGAGAAGTGAGATATCCAAGTTTTCAAATAAACGCGAGTCACGGAGAATTGTAAATAATGAAGAGCCATGTGGATGGAAAACAAATCTTATAAATACTCTAATTGATAGGAAAAGCATTTCACATTAGATAAAAACCTAATAAAAAGATTTAAAGACAGGATGTAAAGAATATATATATAGACGCACAAAAAACCTGCACCACCGTTCTGTGTATGGAGGGAAAAAAAAAAAAAGGAAGAAAGCAAATAGGAAAGAAAGCTGCATTGCTGTAATAATTTTAAAAAAGAAAAAGCAAATCCCCTTCTCAAGAGGAACCATAGAAAGCAGCTCAGGGTACAGCCTGGCTGAGCGCCCAGGAGCCAGAAGGGTCCCTTTGTTTGGATTAGCAAAAGGCGCCCCCTCTGGGTGGATACGGCGCTTGGAACACATGGTTTGGCATCTGAAGAGACTCGATGCTAAGAAAAGGTACCTCGGGGGCGCCTGGGTAGCGCAGTCGTTAAGCGTCTGCCTTCGGCTCAGGGCGTGATCCCGGCGTTCCGGGATCGAGCCCCACATCGGGCTCCTCCGCTGGGAGCCTGCTTCTTCCTCATCCACTCCCCCTGCTTGTGTTCCCTCTCTCGCTGGCTGTCTCTCTGTCACATAAATAAATAAAATCTTAAAAAAAAAAAAAAAAAAGAAAGAAAAGGTACCTCGGCCCCCTGGGGGAATGCAGTCTCTTCCCTGTGCTGAACTTCGCCTCCCAGCCCCCTTGAAGTTCGGAGCAAATTTCACAACGGACCCTACCTGCCCAGCAGCATTCTGAGTAGAATGTGCGGAGAAAGGCATTGGGTTAGAGCCCTCATTCTAGATTTGGGGCTAACCCTCACCTCTCCGAGCTCAGCCTTCTTCTGCAACGTGAGAAGGTGATGCCCACTGGGGCCTGCTCCTATGCGGGAGTCAGATGAGCTTACTGATGCCCTTCGTGATGCAGGAGTATGAGTCCACGCCTCATTAAATAAGCCGTGTCCAATTTACCTTTCAGGGAATTAAATATTTTCCCTTTTTACCTCCTAATGCATTCTTTTTTTTTTTTTTTTAAAGATTTTATTTATTTATTCGACAGAGATAGAGACAGCCAGCGAGAGAGGGAACACAAGCAGGGGGAGTGGGAGAGGAAGAAGCAGGCTCATAGTGGAGGAGCCTGATGTGGGGCTCGATCCCAGAACACCGGGATCACGCCCTGAGCTGAAGGCAGATGCTTAACCGCTGTGCCACCCAGGCGCCCCCCTCCTAATGCATTCTTATTTGATATTTTAAAGTGTATTCATTCTCACATGTGTCTTCATTGATGTTTCTTTCTTCAAGTAAAAATAATAATAATAATAATAACCCAGAACACAATGATGACTACCAGCGGCTGAGCCCCGCCCCGTGCGCCAGGCATTGTCCAAGTGCTTCCTGTAACTTCACGGTCTCACGAACCTTCACAAAGTAAGAATGCCATTTCCTCCATTGTACAGATACACAAACTGAGGCCCAAAGGTGAAGGAACAAAAAATAGCACAACCAGGGTTTCAATCTGCATCTTTGTGATTCAGAGCTTCTGCTCCCGACACATAAGCTCGAGATGTGTTCGTTGTAGAAAACCGGGTGGGAGACAAGCAAAGAGGAAGATACCAACCATCCTTGCTCTGCCACTTCACTCCTACCAGCTTCGTGACATCGCTCTCACATTGTCGGAGGATTCCTTTTACTTACGGAGTCAGTAAAACAGAGAATGAATTTTTTTTAAACAGTTGAGGAGATAACTATTAATAGCTAGACTCCAGCACCAGTTTAGGAAGAGGGAAGAAAGACTAATATCGTCTGCATTGTAATTGCGTTCTCTTAGCCTCTGCAAGTGCCATTATTATAATTCCTAACCTCATTCCCAGAATCATTTATTCTTGCTAATGATTGCAGCAATAGCCCTTCAGAATCTCTGCAGCTTTGGTAAAGGCAGTCAAGGCAATATACATTGTATTTCATTAAGTCTCTATTAAGAGTAAGTGGAAGGTGCTTCATCATATTCATAAGCCTGTAACTACTCTCCCTTATCAGAGACTCCACTCGGGAGGCCTGTAGCTTCTTACGGCTGACAGGCTACAAATCACACCCTGGACTGCCCTGCCGCTGCGTTCGAGAAATATCACCGGAACTTGTGCACAACACGCCTCCGAATGTTGGGCTCTATTTATGGAAGCCATCATGGACAGTGCATCCTGATTTCAAAAAACCTTCCAGTATCAGAACATGGACATCCTTCTTCGGTTCAAAATATCTGATTCCCCAGGTGTGAGCTATGCCGAGAGTTGCTTATTTAGAAGCCCAATTGTCCCTCCATTGTTTGGGTTTGGGGATGACCAAGAAAATTTTTGAGAGAATTTTGAGAAAAAATTTTGAGAGATTACAGGGAGTGGATTGGACATTTAAAGATCACCTCCTTTAAAGCTCAGACCAATCCGTTTAAATAGTTCATACCCTCATTTTATAAATAGGAAAACAACCTTCGTGGGATTAAGGGTTCTATTTTTCCTAAGTACACAAGAATTCTAGTTGGCTTGGCTCTAGCACATTTTTAACTACTGGACAACACCACCTCCCAGGTTGGGAATCAGCTCTGAAGAGACTAAGATGGCAGAGTCCCTCCTCTATCATCCTCTCTCTCTTCAGTGGCCTTCTGGCTCCAGTGAGTCAAAAAAAGAGCACTCTCCAAGAGCATTTTGTCACAGAAATAGAACAAACGATTCTAAAATTTGTATGGAACCACCAAAGACCTTGCATAGCCAAAGCAATCTTGAGGAAGAGGAAGAAAGCTGAAGCTATCACTCTTCCTGACTTCAAACTATATTATAAGCCTATAGTAATCCAAACAGTATGGTACCGGCATAAAACAGACACATAGTTCAAAGGAACAGAATAGAAAGCCCAGAAATAAACCTATACGTATATGAGCAATGAATTTAGGACAATGGAGCCAAAAGTAATGGGAACATAGTTTCTTCAATAAATGGTATTGGGAAAACTGGACAGCCACATTCAAAAGAATGAAACTGAATCCCTTTTTTACACCATCCATAAAAATCAACTCAAAATGGAGTAAGACTTGAACATAAGGCCTAAAGCCTTGAAACTCTTAGAAGGAAACATAAGAGGTAAGTTCTTTGGCATAAGACTTGGTGATGATTTTTTTGGATTCGACACCAACAGCAAAGGCAACAAAAACCAAAATAAACAAATGGGACTACATCAAACTAAAAAGCCTCTGTACAGCAAGGGAAACCAACCACAAAATGAAAGGACAACCTACGGAATGGGAGAAAATATTTGCTAACTCTATCTCTAAGGGGTTAATATCCAAAATATATAAAGAACTTATACAACTCAATAGAAAAAAAAAAACTCACTTGAAAATGGGCAGAGAAGCTGAATACACATTTTTTACAAAGAAGACATACACATGGCCAACAGGTATGTGAAAAGATTCTAAACACCATTAACCATCAGGGAAATGCAAATCAAAACCACAATGAGATATCACCTCACACTGGTCAGAATGGATATTAACAAACAGACAAGAAATAACGAGTGTTGGTGAGGATGTGGAGACAAGAGAACCCTTGTGCACTGTTGGTGGGAACGCAAACTGGTGCAGCCGCTCTGGAAAACAGTATGGGTTCCTCAGAAAATTAAAAATAGAACTACCATAGGATTCAGCAATTCCACTTTTGGGCATTTATCTAAAGGAAAGGAAATTACTATCTCAAAAAGATCCACACCCCTATGTTCACTGCAGCATTATTTACAATAAGGAAGACATGGAAACAGCCTAAGAGTTGACAGATAAATGGACAAAGAAAATGTGATCATATATATATCATATATGTGATATGTATGTATCACACATCATATATCACACATGCATATACCACACACACATATATATATCACATTATGTAGATATACACCACATTACATATACACATACATGTGCACACACACACATATATGAAGAGAGAGAGGAGTATTACTCAGCCATAAAGAAGAAGAAAATCCTTCCATTAATGGATGGAAGTTGAGGGCGTTATGCTAAGTGAAATAAGCCAACAGAGAAAGACAGATATTGTAAGATATCACTTATATGTGGCATTAAAAAAAAAACCCTAAATCTACAGATACAGAGAGCAGGTTGGTAGTTCTCAGAGGCGGGGTAGGGGTGGGCAAAATGGGTGAAGGGGGTCAGAAGATACACACTTCTAGTTACAAAATGAATGAGTCCTGGGATATAATATATACTGCATGGTGACTTTAGTTGAAAATACTATATTGTATATTTGAAAATTGCTAAGAGAACTTAAAAGTTCTCATCACAAGAAAACACATGTGCAACTCTATGTAGCGATGGATATTAACTAAACTTATTTTGGAAATCATTTCATAATATACATATATATCGGATCATTATGTGATACATTTAACAATAATATAGTGCTTTATGTCAATCGTATTTTATCTAAAAGAGAGAGAGAGCATGCGAGAGAGAGCATTCTCTCTAATAGAATGAGAATTAGTCTATTGGTCAAGTCTATTATCTTCATATTTTACCATTCCAGATCTGACCCATGACCGGAAAGCATTTCGGGAAGAGAAGATTCACATAGCAATTGCAATCAACCCAACATGGCTTGTTGAACAATTAAAGGGCCCGAAAATTACAGTGTATTTGCTTCCCCTCTTCTAGAATTATGTGCAACCGAAGAACAACACCGGACTTTAGGTATGATTCTATTAGGGAAAAGTGGCCCGTGGCCCCTTGTTCTACCCAGATACATCAGGGTAAGCTTTTATTGCATCCCAGCTTGAGCTCGTCTCAAACGGAACAATGGGGGGCGGAGGGGAGGGTTGATCGTGCTTGCCTGGTGTCCCAGCACTCCCAGAGGCAGGCAACACTTGGGTCCTTGTGGGAAATTCAAATGCTCACTATTCCCGCTGCGTAACCGATGTCATTCTCACTCTGTCTCTGCTGGGGTGGGATAGCTGAGAAAATGGTACCCTTGTCTTCCTTACTTTCAAGGGGGAAAAATAGTCTCCATTACAAGGCTATCTATAGTTTTCCAGTGTTTTCTCAAAGAAGGGAAAAGAGGACGTGCTGAAAGACACGGCTGCCTGTGGAACTGCTGAGTAAATTTTGGCCAGTTTAGCATAGTCATGAAGCTCCAAAAATATATGTTCTCCTGGTCCAAGGGAGAAGGAAACAGCTCCACTACTCCACGAGAGATGTGGGGACTTGACAGACCAAGAGGAAACCTACTCTTGCTGCTTTGCTCTAAAGTGTTTCCATAAGCCCAAATTTCTGGGTGGTTACAAGTAATTTGCTTCAACTTAATTTCTTTCATTCAAATGTATGGAAAAAATGCCTGTCATGGGCAACGGAAAATAATTAAGACATTAACCTCGTATTGGATGTTCAGACGGCAAAGACCCCATTAGCTTACACGTCAATGCTGAATTAGAATATCGTCGTACTTGCAGGAGCGACAGAGACTCCGGGAATGAGAGGACCTAATGAGCCCCTGTCGTATCCCACTCTTTAAGCTCCCTGCCTTTCCGTTCCGGCCTTCCTCTCCTCTAGTACTCTGCTGCTATCTCTTGAGTGAATTGACTTTGCCAACTTTGAGGATCCTCCTTACTAATCTATTCAATATGTACACTCCCTTTGGAAGAAATACAGTAGCCTGTGTGCGTTTCCTATCTGCTCCTAATTTCCTATACTGTGAATTATGTCATCTAGTTTCTGTGCCGTTGCCAGTGGGAAAAGGCTGTCGAGATCAATCTGGTCAGACCGCCTCCTAGCCCGAGAAACACCAATTAGATCACCGCAAAGTTGACTCAAGCCCAAGAAGACCAACCCCAATTTCCTCTAGTGCTCCTCGTTGTTTGAACATGGAGCCCTACGGAAGGCTCTTGGATAAGTCATTTGACCCACGATGCTTCTTCCAAGATCGAATGCTAGGGTGGGTGGGATTTATACACATCTTGCAAAAGCAATGGCAATATGCTGAGATAGTAAATCTAGGAGGAGAGCTGTTCAGATTATGGAGGGTGGACTTTGATCCAGGAGGTAAAGGTTTTGTGTTTTTGTTTTCATTTCTTGTTTATATGGTTGATGGATTTCAAGTATAATTAACATACACTGTTACGTTAGTTTCAAGTGCACAATATAATGATTCAGCAGGAGGGAAAGGTTTTGGATTCTCACACTTCTGAATTTAATCAGAGCGGCTGTTGAAGTGGAAAGCCCTGTGGCTTACAGACTTCAAGGTTAGAAGGTAAGGGGCCATGTCATGTCCATATCTACACAATCAGTGAAGAGTAAAAGGACCTTCACATCAAATTACCTGGATAATTGTTTCCATCGTTTAGTTTGATGCCCATGGGCAAAGCACATAATTTGAAGCTTTTGAGAAGTATTTTATTTTATTTTTTTTTAAGATTTTTTTATTTATTTGACAGAGAGAGACAGCCAGCGAGAGAGGGAGCACAAGCAGGGGGAGTGGGAGAGGAAGAAGCACGCTCATAGCGGAGGAGCCTGATGTGGGGCTCAATCCCAGAACGCCGGGATCACGCCCTGAGCCGAAGGCAGACACTTAACCGCTGTGCCACCCAGGCGCCCCGAGAAGTATTTTAATCCAATCTCGCCCCTTGCAGAATCCAGTTAAGGGAACAGAAGATTAATCTCCAAGGGCTCCCTCTGAACCTAATATCCCAAGAAGTCACACCCACAGTTCGGTCACGCCATCCAGGAAAGTGAGAGCCTCTTTCCTACGCCTCCCCAAATACAACCATGTTTTTTCAATTTCTTGTGATTCCATTCAGAAGCTTAAAAATACTCTATGTGTATCTGTTTTACAGAGATATCTGTTGCATTTTGTTTGACTAACAGGAATGTACTCAACACAATATTTTTTTTTACTTTTCTGTATTCATTTAATAACATATCTTAAGATCTTTTTGAAAGAGTATATACATCTTTTCATTGTTCTTCTAAAAAATGGTATGACATTCTATAATGTGACTATACTAATATTCATTAAATATTTATGAAAAAGTGAATCAAAGTATTGCGTGCCCGGGACTAAAGTGCACAGAATTACAGAAGGACACATTAGGAAAATCCATACGTTTCTCTACTTCTCCATCCCCCCTGAATTCCAGTCCTCAGATCAAATACTTCTCACCCTTATAGCAATTTCTTCTCTAGTAATTCTTAATTATATAATGAGATAACTATACCTTGATGCTTCACCCTTGGGTGTTTTCTCTTGAATTCCTGGGAACTCAACAATTGTCTTTGGAACACCAACGTTATACCACAGAGCTACTTACCCCTTTCTCTAATGAGCTCCAATAAACCTCTTCTGGATATCACCTGAACTGCCATTTACTGCCTAGTATGAGATGGAATCAGACCCGATAATAATGAGATCTGACCAACCAACCAACCAACCAACCAAACAAACAAACAAAAAAACCCTGAGCTTGATTTGCATTTGGCTGGGTCCTAATAAGAGGAGCACAGAATATAATCACAATCATGTCAAAAATATTTAATATCATGGAAAGAAAATCTTGGTCCCTGCCTACGGTAGGCAGAATAACGGTCCCCGGCAAAATTTCCACACCCTCATCCCTGGAACGTATTGCTATGTTACCTTACACGGCAAAAAAGGACTTTGCAGATGTGATTAATGTTATGGACCTAAAGATAGGAAAATTATCCTGGATTCTCCAAGGGGACTCAATCTAATCACATGAGTCCTTAAAAGCAGGGAGCCTTTCCCAGCTTCAGGCAGAGAGCTGAAACAAGGAGGAGCCCTGTTTTTGCCGGCATTGAAATGGAGGAAGGAGGCCACTAGCCAACAAATTTGGAAGTCTCTAGAAGACAAGAATGGCTCTCAACTTATACCTAGCAGTAGTTCATACAACCTCAAGGAACTGAATTCTGCCGCCAATCTAAATAAGCCAGGAACAGATTCTCCTTGGAGCCTCCAGAAAGCCAGGTAGCCCTGCTGACGTTAGCCCCGAGAGACCCCTACCAGACTTCTGACCTACAGACTCGTAAGTTAGTAAGATCTGTATTGTTTTAAGCCAATAAATGTGTGGTAATTTATTGAAACAGCAATAGAAAACTATTATACCGCTCTGTGTTGCATATAGTCCGGGGTGGGGGGGGGGGGAGGACAGAAAGGGTATCTTAGGGGATACACATAATTTGGCCCTGGCCTCACACTCAAGGAGAGCCTCAAAACTAAATTTGACTCTGTTGCCAAACGACAATCCGTATGCATATGCATTGTTTTGTGAGGACATCTGCTCGGTTTAACTAAAGCGAGTTTTCAGTGTAAACAGTTAAATAATGCAGTTTTGTTACCTTTTTGAAGCATGTCTTCATGTTTTGACACATTGCAGATTTCACAGACCGTGATCTTAGCCTGTCTCCTGACCTCTCGGTGTCCAGGGGGCAGGTGCCTCCTGCCTCCTCTGAAGTGAACGGGGAAACAGCAAGCAAAAAGCGCAGGGTGGAGGAGGGCTGGGTGGAAGCAGGCTGGTGTGTTCCACTAGGAAGGGAGGACGGGTGCAAAGGCCAGTGGTGAACACAGATGTCAGGGGCACACAGGGCCTAAGATGTCTCTGGGGCAGCGACAGGACGAGTGTGTACCCCTGACGCTGTGGAGATGGAGGCAGGGCGCGTTGGTGCAGGTCCTCAGGGGCTGTGCTTGGAGTTTGCACCTTCCCTAAGGGCAGTGGGGAGCCATGAAAGGCTTAAGCAGGGAGGGGAGGAGAGGGTGATGTAACAGAAGCCACACCCTTGTTTCCTCTCACGCATTACTCCCTGGTGGTAAATGGGTATCTCCACCGGCTTCTCCTTCCTTCTCCACATCTTGCCCCTCTCCTGGGACGTGTTCTTAATGTTTTTTTTCCCCACTTTTTATGATGTTTTATGCAAAAAATTTTCCAACAGCATGAGACAATGAACGCCCACAAACCCAAGCGTTTAACAATGCTAACATTTTGCCATTTAGAGTCGTCTCCTTTTTTTTTTCTGGCACTGAAGTAGATTACAGACATGGAGACATCTTGTCCGACAATAGTTCAGCACGCAGCCGGAAGAAGGATGTTATCCCACAAATCCCACGTCACGATCTTGCCTAACACGACTGACAATGGCCTATTACCATTGGAGCCCACTCTACGTTCCCGTTTCCCTCATCATTCCCAAATATCTCTTACAACTGTTTCGTTGCCCAAGATTTGATCAAAGTCATGTATCTTTTTAGATTATTATTTCTCTTGAGTCCCTTTTAATCAGAACAGGTCTTCATCAGCACCTGATTTTATGTTTCCCAAGACATTTACCCTCGTTAAAGAGATCGGGCCACCTGTCCTGCAGAATGTCCCACTAGATCTGTGTAATCGGTTCTTCATCGTGTCGATAAGCTTGTTGCTCTATCTCCTCTTCCTCATTTCCTGTAACCTGGCTTTAGACTCCTTTAGCACTTTTGTCATGAATAGTCCATTAGTGATGCTAGGTACTCCCCACTGCCTTCCGTTGGGAACACATTATGTCTGGCGTCCCCACCAGGACAAATGGTCAAATCATTTCTACTTAAGGCAATGCCAGTGATCGTTTTTCCACTCATGAGCTGCAAGTGGGCACCATGTGAATGTCTAGTTCTCCCCCAAAGGAGTACCTGAAGAATTTGGTATCCATTCTTGATCTTTATTTGAATAGGGTTAGTTCACAGAGGTTGCAAAACAATTATATGGTTTTTGATCCAGTGATCAAATTCTATTATTCGGAGGACCAGCTAATGTGGAAAACCTCTAGTGTTCCCCATTTTCCTTTCTTTCAGTTCTGCCTCTTGGGGTGTGGTCTGGAAGGGGCTCGTTCAAGGTTGTTGGGCCTCATGTCCCTCCCTGCAGCCCATGCGTGCGCGCGCACACACACACACACACACACACACACCTAAGCAACAACTGAGGCTGCCTTTCAATTATTGACAGAATCGGAGCCAGACAGCCAACCTCCAAGAGCAGAAGGTATAAGAGGTGGCAGGAAGCATGGGGCCCCCACCGGGGCTCCTTTCGCATGCATGGCCCTGTCACGAGACTGGCCAATTACCCATCTCCTGTTTGTTTTATGGGGATCACCCAGCCAAGGAGGAATGGGGGAGTCAGAGGTTCATTCAGCCCTAAGTTTACAACAAGGAAGGAGGTCCTAATTTGAGACCCCAGAGATTTTTCATGACAACTAGAAATATTTCCAGTGAAACGCAAAGGAAGCTGAACCGACAGATGGTTCTTCTTCTTAACGGACTCCTCTCCCAGTCAATGTCTCTGCCTTCTCCTCCAAGACACGGGCACTCGCCAGAGCCGCCCGGCACTATTCTTGTGAATGGGGATTCTGTTAATTAAATACCACTGTGCTTCCGGGAGGCATTTTCTAGGCAATTATTGATTCCACTTCAACCCAGCGGAAAGGTTCCCCACATTCCTGGGAGACCTCCCTGACATGGTAACCTTTCCCCCAGTATTTTTTTTTCTTTTACTATTTTTTTTAACGTTCTTTGTACATTTGGAAATCATACAATCCTCTAATAAAATCAAAATGAAAATAATCAGTTTCCTCAGTGGATTCAAGTATTTGTTCATTTCCAAAAGTGGAGACATTTTATCATTTTAGCTGCCTTTATCCCCTCTGCAAATTCAGATTGTATACCTATTGGCTGTTATTTTCTCCAGTTCCCCAACCACTAAACAGTTAAAACACAGGGATGCAGCTCGGGAGGCTTTCATGTGGCTCTTTTCTCTGGAAAACCACTGGCTTGGCGTCCATCGGTTCAGCATGTTGGTCTAAAATTCTGTCTGCTAAGGTAACATTGTGGTTTAGCAACGGGAAGGGGAAAAAAGCACAGGGGAAGCGGAATGCCACACTATGGTGTAAAAGACTTGCTTTGAAAATCATTAAAGATGCATCAAGGTTCAGGAGGTCTTTGGTTTCAGAACCAAGGAAGGCGGGTCAGACAGCTCACAAGCCCCTGGACATCATAAAGCCTATTTTGTGGGTCTTTGAACTTGTGCCTTTTCCTGGGAAGAAGGGGCATGACTTTCTGCAGATCCTTAAAGGGGTTCACGATTCAACAGATAAATGCGATTTTCAGTGCTCAAGAAGGCACAGCAAAACACACTAACTGGGAAGGAACTAAAGAACAGAACAAACCTGACCATATGACCTCCTCGGACAACAGCCCTGGTTTAGCCTGCTGTGTGAGTGTAATGATAACACCTCCTTTCATTCTCAAAGAGTCCTCCTCGGGATGGCCTCCCTATTTATAACCCTAGGCCCCGCTCTATTGGTGTAAAATTCCCACCCCGCTCCACCAACACCATCCTTTTCCCAGTACATCTGTTTAATGGGACTTTCTACTACACACAGATTACGTCTTTTTAGCTGTAACTGTCCTAGAAATGGTGATAATGGTCCAATTATCAGATCATAAAATCCTGCAGGGTAAGTCACATCAGTACATGGAACACAGACAGGCTATGGGAGGACTATTCTCTAATGTCGTCCTGCCCAGAAACCACCTCGGGTGGGGTGCAGTCCAAGCCTGGCATGGGGCAGGGGAGGGGGGGGGGGGAAGAGCAGGGAGAAATGACCCTTTTCACAAAGGGTTGCGCATCTAAACCTTTGCCATCATACCTGATACAACCTTGGGGGCAGAAGGGGATTCAGGAGACTGGAAAAAAAGTTCTAAGGTATTAAGACACATTTTCCCAACATTTTTTTTTTTTAAATACAAGGATCCTCTAGAAAGCCCTAGACCCAAGATATTTATTCATTCATCCATGTAAATACTGAGCACCTGTGAGGGGCCGGGCACTGGGAATACATTGTGAGCAAAGCAGCTGTGGGTCCCTGCCCTCCCAGAACTCACAGCTGATACTTGTGTGGGGCCCACAGAGGGGTTATAGAGATGCCACTGGATGTCAAACCCTCAGCACAGTGTAGGCACTCCATATATGGCCTTTATTAATATTACCCGTTTCTGGAATTAGCACAGGCTGGCACTTTACTTTGAACAAACACGTTAACATTATTTCTTTTATTTTTCGTGACCAGTAAATAATTGCTGTTTAACTGCTGATGTCTACTTATAAAATGAGAATCATCGGAGAACTACAAAGAATTGTCTTCGCTGTTGTGGCAGTGATACATTCGACAGGCTAATTTCCATCCTATGAATGCTTAGACAGATCAGTTGAGATATATATAAATATATATATATTCTCCAGAAAGTCAACTACATACACACACACACACACACACACATACAAAACGATGGAAAAGAAGGAAACAGATGCCCACACATCGTTTTCATAAGAATTATGAACAATGGAGGCTAAGTTGTTTTTCTGTTGTTTCTGTTTGTTTTTTGTTTTGTTTTGTTTCTTAGAAAAATTCCAATTACTTAAAGACCTCGACAATTACTATTATCAAATAAAATAATTCAAGGATTTTCATTTGATGTTATTAGTAGTGACTGGGGCTGCTTCATTAACCCTGCCTTTAAAATCAGAGCGTCATTTTGAAAAATGGTTGGAAAAGGATTTTGAGAGGGTTATTCCCAGCAATTTATCTCTCTCTTTGCAAAAAGCCACTTCAATAATAAGCCCGATCTGAAATGTGTTGTCTGCACTTGGTGAAAGCACTTTGGGGGGCGCAGATTTCACAACTCTCTAATCTCTGCGAACTGCGAGATCTTTTCCAGCCCAGTGCGATAAATCAAATTAATGTCTGCAATTACAGCCCAGGAAAACGGGAGACAATTGGTTCAGAATGAGCTGGCCCCTTTGCAAATCACGACCCTTTTATTTATTGTATATATCATGCTTGCCTCTTAGGCGTTTTTATTTGAGGTGTCTGTAATTAATGATATGGTTCATTAGTTGGAGAACAGCTCATGCATCTCGGCAACACAGTAGTTCACGGCGTCGTGGGATTTAACTGATTCCACATGGCCCCAAATATTTCCCTAATAAGGCCCTAGCGGGAATATTGTGATGTGTACGTAGCAAATGACATATTTCCAACCCAGAGCGCACGGTGGAGGTGTGGTATGCCGAACGGTGTTATTTTTGGCTGATACATAATTAATATCACAAGCTGCTTTTTTTCCCCTTTGACGTCTGTCAAACTCAGGTGACAGCATTTTAGGCTCTTGATTAGAATGCTTTCGTGCTTGAGTTACTGAGAGTAAACTGAACACCTGCATCAGTGTGAGGAGTTTAAGTTAATCGTGTCCCTTTGTACTAAACGCAGCCCAAACAGCAGGGAAAAAAGCCCAGCCCTGCCTCATGCTGCGAGAGGTCTGCTTTGCTCAGTGGATCCCAGCTCTGGTTTCGCAGGAGAATCACCTGCGGGGGTACTGCACCATCACAGAGACCCCAATTTAATTGGTCTAGGGTAAGTCCCCGGCGTCGGGATCTTTTTTTAAATCTCGCCCTATGTCAAGAGCCTGTGATGTATCTCAACCCTGAAGTCATCTTTCAAAACATAAGCTGGATTAGGCCTTCCTTCGTGGCTTCCCACTCTGTTCCCATGGCGTGCAAGCCTCCTGTGCCCTAGAGACCCTCAATGGGCCAGCCCCTGCCCTCGTCTTCCACCCCATCCATTACCCTGACTACACTTTTTATGTTGCTTCTTCAACTCACAAAATTCTCGTCTGCCTCAGGCCTCCCCTCATGCTATTCCTTCCGTTTCCTGTGCCTTCCACCTTCCCCCTGTGCCTTGTTGGGGTCCCAGCCTAAATATCACCTGGCAAGGACAACCTTGCGTCCCAATTTAGAGTACGTCCCCGTGATTCTCCCAGCAGCAGAGACTCTGCTCCTTGGCAGCTGGCACTCAGTCTGTTTGGGACACTTTCTGTAACAACCTCTTTCCTCCCAGAGCGCAGCCTCTGCAGGGCCAGGGACCTGGCGTGTGTTGCCAGTGCTTCGCGTGACAAGAGGAGAGGCTCACAAGCGCTGATGGGCCAAGAGTTCGCATGAACGTGTGGGTGATGGCTACGCAACATCCCTAAAGGATGAGAAATGCAACCCCCGCTGCTGAGAAACGTACAGACTCCGTGTGAATAGTGATGATGGGGTTCACATCGTGGCTCCTTTATAAACATCCTGCTTTTCTCCAATAAGATGTACCCTCAGAGGGATGCCTGGGTGGCTTGGATACTTACGCATCCCACTCTTGAGTTTGACTCAGGTCATGATCTCGGGGTGGTGAGATGGGGCCCCCGGTTGGGCTCTGTGCTGGGTGTGGAGCCTGCTTCAGATTCTCTCTTACTCTCTCTCTCTGCCCCTCCCCATCCTAAAAAAAAAAAAAAAAAAAAGGTTTACTCTTCGAAAGCCAAAAGGAAAGCTCTGACAGTTTAGAAAATCAATAGAATTTTAACTTTTTTGAGTTTGAAGAAATCTTAATACAGTTGTTAGCATGTCAGCATTTCAAGTATGAGGCATAGAAAAGTGAAGGTCTGGGGGCGCCTGGGTGGCACAGCGGTTAAGCGCCTGCCTTCGGCTCAGGGCGTGATCCCGGCATTCCGGGATCGAGCCCCACATCAGGCTCCTCCGCTTTGAGCCTGCTTCTTCTTCTCCCACTCCCCCTGCTTGTGTTCCCTCTCTCGCTGGCTGTCTCTATCTCTGTCAAATAAATAAATAAAATCTTTAAAAAAAAAAAAAAAGAAAAGTGAAGGTCTGGGAGAATGTGTTTTCGCTGTATCTCTCTCTCAGAAGCCCCGCGCCCAGTCATAAAGCATGTAAATTTAATTCGGAGCATCTACTCGAGTAGTTAGTTGTACCTCTCAGTCACTGATATTTACAAGCATCTTAATTTATCCTTAATGATCCTCCATCCTCCAAAGGGGATATAATGGTAAAAGAACTGACAGGAGGAACAAAGGATTGATTTAATACAAGAATAAAATATCTCAGGCTCTGAGGCTTTGGTATGTCACTGGGAATAGGTGTGTGTATGCTTTTAGGAACGAATTGCCTGCACTGGTTACAGGAAGATACGACATCAGTGCCCTTCATCTGAATTCTGGAGGAGGCTGCCTAGTTTTTCGGGAAAAGGCACAGACGAAGAGGGGAGAAACCTGCATTCTAGTCTCAGATCTGCCAGTGAACAGCTGCACGGCCCTGGACCAGTGCTGTTTGTTCCAAAGCAGAGCCAGACCGTGGCTGTCAAATCCACGCCTGCATCAAATTTGGTATTATTCTTTGAGATAATTGGTCTCTCATGAGAAAAAATGAGATCTCAGCTTTTCTGTTTCTAGTAAATACCAAGAATGGACCAGGAATAGGGTGAGGAGAGAGAGGCAGCTGCCCTAGAACATGGAACCCTCTAAGTGTTAGGTTTAGCCCTTGGTGGGGATGAACTTGAGTTTCCCACCTGCTGAGACCATCTGGGAATAAGCCTTCAAGGAAAAGCCTTCCAATGTCACTTGGTGGCAAAATGTTTTCAAGAGCTTGGCCCAGAGTTCTTTTCTGTCCCCAGTGAATCCAAAGGAAACTCTGGCATTATTTTGTCAAAGTCCAAACCGAACATTTCCCACATTGCAGGTCGTCCATTTGAATGTCGTGCTTTACCCACAGGCTTTCGCTGAACCAAATATAATGTGCCTTAGAAATTTTGGAAAAATAAAATGGTCCCAAGTGATTTCAAATTTGATCCCTTACTATTACAGCTATTTAGATAACTGTCTTGATCTTCACAAAGAAGTGTGAAAAGCCAGAGATGTAATTACTCTTCTAATTTACATTTGGGGAAAGCGAGATCTCAACTTAATGGCCAAGTCTACAGGAAGGTCGGCTTCTCCAAAGCACTGCTCTTCATGTTCACCAAGAATTCTCTTTTTCAGATCTTGATTTTTCCTTCGTGGCATAATCTCTGTGTGTATTTCTTGTATTCATTTCCTTACTTTTTCATCCATATCTCCTCTAGAGCTGAGCTGTCCAACATGGTAGCCACCAGCCACACGTGGTTATTGAACACTTGAGGCGTGGCTGGTCCAAACTGGGATATGCAATTCACGTTACATGCACTGCTAATTTCAAAGAATTAGTAGCAAAATGCACCTAATGAAAATGTATGTATATTGATTACATATTGAAATGGTAATATTTTGAATATATTACATAAATAACAGGTACTATTAAAATTAATTTCATCTCGTTCTTTTTATTCTTCACGATACTATTAGAAAATTTTAAATTGCATATGGGGTTCGCATTTGTGGCCTCCTGGTTTAGAAAGCATGTTCTTTGGGCTCAGGGACCAGGTCTTACTGACACCAGCCCTTGCACATCCGCTCACCATGTTGTCCACCAGTTCTAAGCTCAGGACCGGATACATATTCCATGCCTGTCACCCCTCAAGTGCAGACACTGCTGGTTAAATAACGAAGCAATAGCCACACCCAATAGCTTTCTAGAAATTCCGTATAGATCCCAATCTGCAAGACATAAGCTGTTAATTAAACACAGTTCATTAAAAAGCTTTAAACGGTTTATTTTGGTTTGCTTGGGGCTGCTATCAGATCACCACCTGTGTGAGACCTCTTCCGTGGCATCTCAGAGCATCGATGGCGACGCTCGGAGAACACAGCCAGAAAACAGGTACGCGGTGCACTTCTCTGCGTGTTTCCAAGAGTTGCCAGAGGAGACCGAGCAATTAAGGCTCTTGCTGTCGACTGACTATGGCTTTGGAATCTTGATGGGTTATTACTCTGTCAGTATCGTAAACTGTTAGCCAGGAAATCGAATTCTTTCACTAATTGTTCTTCCCCCTGGCTTGAGACTTTGGCCAACCACTGACCCTTGGTGTTTTTGGTTTCCTCCTCCAGAAAGGACACATGACAACATTTGTGCTATGTCCTTTACTGGGTTGTGGTAAAGCTCCCTAGTGAAATGACAGCCAGTATATGGATGTTTGGAAATAAGCCGCAGTTGTGACAGCAATGAAAAAGCACAGAAAATAAAAGTGCCTCATTTGGTTGATAGTAACTCAAAACCTCTTGGCATTCACAGAGGATATTCAGAAACTTCTTCTCGGGGTTGACAACGAAAGTTATTTCTTTAGGGGAATCACACTCACTGAAATTTCTTTTCCTACGTTTCCGAGAAAATGTCTTTGAAGTTAATAAAGAAAATGTCGAGAGTATTCCCAGACAACTCTGATGGACACTAGCTGGGAAAGCAGCTGGCTGGTACTGAGGTAGATGAAACTGTGGAAAAACCATTCATTCCAGCCTCTTCACCCAACCAACCACCCTGCTGGGGAAGCCACTTCAGGGATTTGACCTTTGGGTTCTTCAGTCCATTATATACACTTAAAATGTAATCCAGCAAATAACACTGTTACTGCCTTGATGCTTGTGCTTTATGACTCATTTTAGATACCCTGACAATGTAAATTTGTGAGGAAATATTGGGTATAATTTTCAGCACCCAGGTTTTTCAAATAAAATTGTAAACATGAAGTTTGCTATGCTTTGCCTATGTACGCATGTTAAATTTGGCAATTGATCCTGTTTCCAAGATCTTCAACATGTGTGGCAATTTTTCTAGTCCCAAAGCCAAATAAAAAATCAGGGAGAGGGGATAAATATATATAAATTCTTCCCATTATACAGATATTTTTTTTGGCTTAAATTACTGTGTGTTAATGAGGATCTAACACCTAGGTGTTCCATGAGAGAAAATGCTTAAACTGTAGCCCGATAACTTTGAAGAAATGTTTGTCCCTCATCCCCAGGTATCTGTATATAGTCCCTAGTCCTACCTGAATATTCCAGCAAGAGTAGGAGTTATTTTTCCTAAGAATCCGTGGCTTGCTTAGAAAGGTAATCCAGGTATTTGTCCTTCGTGGATTTCAGATGTTTTGGTTGATAGGTTTGCTCTGGTGCAATTTCACCTGAAGTCCTTGAGGGACTCAGAGTTATCTTTGTCAACTGATGATGTTAGAGTAACACGGATATTGTGTTCAAGTATCCCAGCCTTCATCTGGGACAACTGAAACATTTGGCTATAACTTTCAAGGGTTTAAGATTTTGCCTGGACCCTTGTCTTCAGCAAAGGTCTTCAAGACAACCTCAAAACGATTCTACTATAATTGATACAGCTCAAAGAATCCATTTCTAATCAGATGAGCAGATATTGGTTTAGACTTGGGAGTTCTCCAGGTCTCTGTGGCAAAGAGATGGTGAATGATTCCTTTAAAATCCAAACGCTGTTGCTTACCAAGTGGGATGTTGATAATGTGCACTAGAGAAATTCAACTGGATGAACGTTTGGGGCCACATAAAGCTCAAATAAAACTGACTTCTGATTTTTGGTCCTTCATTTCTACAATTGTCTTGTTCTTCATATAAATGAAAGACATGGTTTAAGAAATATTTATTCCATGGGTGGGTATAAATAACGCATGACCCTTCCTCAGAGCTGGTACCCAGCCCCTAGCACAACACTGATCTTACACCAGATGTGCCCTGTTTTCTACTCACGTCTTCAACAAGTGGCGAGTAGGCCTCGGTCCTCTCCAGCTGGAAGAGATAAGCATCCCTAAATCTGCTCTTTTCTTCTAGGCAGCTGGCTCAACCATTCGTTCTCATGTAATCTTCATTTTCCAGATTTGAAATCTACATCACCCCTGACTCTTAGCCTTTGCATAGTAAACAGGGTCATTTTCTTACACCTCCCCAGGCTTTGTGATGTCCCCAGACCTGGACCTGAGTAGGGCTCTGTTTCAGGTTCCCCCTTGGTTTGTTTCCTGATCATTCCAGGGCTGTTTCTTCAGGCATTGTTAATGGCGATTAACCGCCATGGTCCCCTGTGTCATTTTTGACCCGTTGGCCCTTGCTGAGTCTCTCATTAATTCCAGACCCTCTCTTTTCAGAGAACAGTGTGGCCTCCATTGTCCCTTTGGGCATGGCTTTATAAACTTGTGAGAAAACTACTTTTCTCTTAACCTTTATTTTGGAGGCTTTCTCTTTGGGTGACGGTAATCCTATGATGAATATCTTCCTTTTGCTGAAGGAAGCTGGCTTCTGGGCATGTGCCATTTGTCTCTGTTTCAAGGCCTCACACCCCTTTGCAGTAATCTTTTCCAACTGAATTGGCAGTGTTCTTATCGTCAATGAAAACAATAAAGATGAATCGCCGTTCCCTTCATGGTCTTTGGTAGATCGTTAATCAACTGAGCTTCTGCATTGTGTAGCACCGCTGGACCCACCTACCTATTTCCATGGGACAGATCAGTCATCACTGCTTAGTGAGTACACTCGCTCTTCCCAACGACGTGACTCTCATGACGCCATCTGCTCTGGGCCTCACTCTAATCGGAACGATTTATTTCATATGGATTTTTTCTTGCTACCTGATATGGAAAGAGCATGCTCTAGGAATGAATCAATGAGACACCCTCTGTAGTGTCTGGCAGATGCTGATCTAATCTGGATTGGAAGCCAGGTCTGTGTCATCTGTGCTTGGGCCTTAAGTCTTCTTAACTTTTAGACCAATTCTATTATTTCCAGTCATAAGAATAAAGAGAGCTTCTATTGAAGGAGGGCTTGTGACTGGCCCTTTCTATATGTATACATGTCCCACTCCCCTTTTTGTTCACGTTTCACAACACTGGGAGGCGTGTATATCACTATTGTGCCATTTTGCAGACAAGGAAGGGAAAGTAATGAAGAGGTAAGGTGATTTGCTCAAGATCACAGAATTAGCGGTGTTACGTTTGGGTGTTGTTGACACAAGAGCAATTCGCAAGGCATTTACAGCTGGACCTGGGCCTTCCCTAGATTAACCTATGTGATTAAGGCCGCCATTTTGTCCTCATATGTTCCCAACCTCCTGTCCTCTGAAACTCAGAGAAATGGCTCTTTATTCTCCTGTCTTGATGGCTACGGCCCAGCCAGCTGACCCGGAGCCATCTGCTCACAAAATTTCGTCTATTGCATTGACCAGAGAACTTATGCACAACTGTTTCTCAGGACTTCAAGTTTCATAAAACGTAATGATCTTCAAGGACCACTCAGATCCAATCGTTCGTATACAATCAACATTTGAAATGGGCCCCAGCCCCTGAGTGCCAAAAAGTCAAGAAGATGCCTGTGTGGGCTCCTTTAACCCTCTTCCACTAATAAAAGTTTTCATCTGTGATCAGTTGAATATTTTAAGTTTTTTCTTCCTTTTTTCAAAGTAAAACTGGTAATAAAAAGCAGAAATGTCATCCGGACAATAAACTCTGCCTCGTCTTCAGAATCACCCGGTAGGTGAAGGAAACAGTTAATGTACTAAACAGAGGGTAGGAAGTGGACATACATTAACTAAGCTTCTGTGTTTTGTTTTAACTTGAAACGATATCATGAAGGCTGTAAGCACCCCGGAAAGAAAACAGCCTGGCAGGGTCGATTCCCCGCCCCCAGCCCCCAGACACCCTGCGTTCCAGGAGAACTTAATTAAAGTCTCTTATGTTACTCTCACACTTGCCACTTCCACCCTGGCTCTGTTGAAAGAAGTTCTGCCCCAATGATGGGTCAAGACATGAGCAGGCATAAATTAAACGGTAAGCCAGCAGCTCCAGGTCAGAATAGGGGACCTTGGCCCAGGCATGCCTTTCAACCCTTGGGGATCCCAAGGTGCCCCCCATGCCTCTCTTGCCCCTGGGCAGGCACTGAAGCCCCTGGGTGAAGAAAAGAAGAGCATGAGAAGTGATGTGCAAATCTGGGAGTCTATGGCTCACGGCCACATCAGGTGGGTGACCGAGGGGATGGATGTAGGAGGAGACAGACGTCCTTTCTGATGTCTCTTGAAAGTTGGGGACATTACTGAGTGGGAAGACAAAATTATCCTCCCTTGTGCAAGAGTCTCAGACATCCTGAAGCTCCCTTAGAAAACGGGAGGCACCCTACTACAGAGGCTTGGGTTTTTGTTTTTTTTTTTTATTTAATATTTACTTTATTTCACAAATAATACGCATTTATTGTTGAAACATTAGAAAACTCAAGTGAGCAAAAATTAAGTATATGAATACTACCTGGTGTCCTGCCCACCCTCCCTTGCTGACGGCCTGTCATGTCTTTTTGCTTTTAGACGCGGGAGCGGGGAATACATACTCTCACACTCCTCTTCACACACCAACAGGATCAAATGTTTTGTTTTGTTTTTGTTTTTAAAGATTTTATTTATTTGACAGAGATAGAGGCAGCCAGCGAGAGAGGGAACACAAGCAGGGGGAGTGGGAGAGGAAGAAGCAGGCTCCTAGCGGAGGAGCCTGATGTGGGGCTTGATCTCATAACGCCGGGATCACGCCCTGAGCCGAAGGCAGACGCTTAACCGCTGTGCCACCCAGGTGCCCCAGGATCCAATGTTTTTGACCCCTTTCCTCTTAATATAGCTTAAAACATCTTTCCATGGCAACTGTTGCGATTTGCTCCTAATTTCTGTGAAAATGCAATTGGGATGAGCAAGCCTGCCCTTAACATTTGTGGACCTGCAGCCTGGTTCACCCAAGAGAGCAATTGAAGGCTGACATAGCACATGTCTAAATATTTTAAAGTTTTGTTTTGTCCTCCAATCTTCATAAGCATGACTTTATAAGAACCTGGAGCACCATGTTCAAATTCAGACTCATTGGATCCCTTGAGTTCCATGTTGGAACAGAGTGATGCAGACTGTGCCGGCCCTGGTCCTGGCACCCCACTTCCCAGCCTGAGTCCATCCTGTACAATAAGTGGACTCTCACACCCCTATGGTCAAATTCTGTCTACAACGCCTACAAAGAACTAACCACAAGGCTCAGAGATGGGCACACTAGTGGCCCAGGCTGCCCTCAGGCGATGGACCTGGGAACTCAGGGCCTTTTCCAGGTCCTGTGCACCTGGCATGTGGTCTAGAGGGGGGGAAGCACAGGTAGACCACCCCATTGGTTTGAGGCTTTCTCACCATGAAAGAAAGGTCAAGGCTGGCTGGAGGAGGGCCAGAGGAGGTCCCTAAAGTAAAGGGCCTGTGGCAGGGGGGAGGGGGCAATCAGCATCCTAGCGTGCGATTTGTATGTTAGTTCAATTATTTCCACAGGTGAAGAGGGTATGGGTCCTGTCAAAATTACGACAATTTAAAGACATTAATAAAGATGATTTTGAAACTGTTTTTCAGTATTTCAATTGTTTTAGGTAGAAAAAGATTTCTGGAACATTACCTCTGTAGTTAGCAATCTTGAGAAATTCATTCTTAGTTTGAAGATTCTTTTGCATTCTATACGTGTCTATTTATTTTATTTGGAAATCATATTAGCGTTTTCTTTCTTTCACTCGTTATACATTTTAATTATTTATCTTGCTCCTTTGCACAGACCATGATGTGCAGGACAAGCAGAACGGAGTGGTACTAACTGGTATCACTGTCTCTTTCCCCATCGCAGAAGAAAAGCTTTGAACATTCTGTCATTGACGACAATATATCTTCTATGCCTTTTGCATGACTGGGCTGTAATTTTTCTTTCTATAATTTCACCTTGTTAGGTGCTGATATCAGTTATTCTGGCTTCATAAAATGAGTTAGGAAGCATTCCCTCTCTATTCTCTGGCACAGTTTGCATTCCATTTTTCTGCCTTTCCGGGTGTCATTCTGGTGATCTCACTGGGCTTATCTTCCACTTCACTTTTATTTGTGTCTCACATGCTGTGAAACTATTCATTTCAGTTAACCTATGGCTCCATTTTATTTTTGATTTTATTTCGTCATTTCTGTTTGCCTGCTGAAATTCTCAGTACTATTTTTTGAACAGAAGCTCATCCTTGCGAATCCCATTATCTAAGGCTCTCTGGATTTATTTCTATTATCTGTTATTTCTCTTGCTTTTTTAAAAAACTCCATTGTCCTGTCTCCTTGTGGGAAGGAGAATCATTCTAAGTCACAAGACCAGATTCATGATGTGGAAAAAAATAGAATCCACTGCTTGATGGGAGGGGCTGCAGTCACATGACGAAGGACAAGGATCAGCAAAGGTATAATCCACCTACATTTTGATGGATTAATTCGTAATTCCTAAAATGAACGGGAATTCATCTTGCTGGTTAATTCCCACTCATCTTCGGACTGGGCTACATTTCCCTATCACCCCCTCTCACATCACCGCTTAGCCCCCCTTTGCCACACTTACCACTATCATAGAGCGTAGATTTATATGGGAGTGCCACTGATTAAGAGGCATCTTCAGCCCCACCTTGTACATTAATAGCATTTTAATAAGCCGCGAGGTGTTAGAGGGCAGCACCTGGGCTGTGTTGCCCACTCTGTATCCCCTTCTAAGTCGTTGTATGACATGTGCTACGTGCGTAAGAAACATCAATGGAGTGAAAAATAAAAGTGAGTCTATAGCTTACCATGTGAGAAAGGTACTCTACATGTTCCCATTTTTCAGATGATAAAACTGAGGCCTGGGGAGATTCCAGAGCCGGTCAGTGATAACTCTGCAATCTGTCTGATTATAAAATCAGTGCCGTTGGTCACTGTACATGCTGCAGCCACGACAGGCCTCCTGGGGTACTCGGTAACAAGAAAACCCCACGGTCCAGAGTAGGCATTAGCATATTAGGCTCACTGGTGGATTGGAATTGGATCTTTATAAAAGGTAAGAGCTTTGAACCACTACTGGCTTGCTAGCCATCATGCGAACCATTTAAGCACTTCTTTTTGTCTTTAGTAGGTAATATCAGCTGAGAGATACACCAGATTTATTACTTTTGTGGTGTAGGGAGAAGAAAATAGCCAATTTGTCATCTCTCTCTCTCTCTCTGACTCACAAATGATTGCATGTGGCAGAAGGCAGTTTACATTCAGAAATTTCCCTTTCACACCTGTCAGGTCAGTTTCTCAGGGTCATTAATCCCTACTGAACCACAGCAGCACGAAGCTGGCGGCTCATTCAATCTGTTCTCAGGATAAAGTCCGTGGGGACAAGGTGAAGATGGGCACACTGTGGCCTAGACGCCAGGTCAGAATTCTACAGAACAGCTGCCTGGCCCAGGCTTGATCTTCAATATTTTGGCCTTGACAGAAATATTCTTTCACTGAAGTTTGGCACTGGGGTCAAAAGACCAAGTGTGAGCTGTGACCATGCCTTTTACTAGCTGGGAGAATTTGCATAAAGTTACTGAACCTCTCCGAACCTCCATTTTATCATCTGTAAAATGGGGAAGGTTGATACCTAATCCTTCAACCTCTGAGGGTTAATTTACAGAATCACAAAATATTAAGGTTCTTGGTCAAAATGAGAGTCGTGTCAGCCCGACCAGCATCACTTCCCTCTTCTGCAAGGAACGGTGCCCCGTGTCTCCTTTGGAGGAACATCATTCCTTAACAGTTGGGCTGTGGGCCTTGGGTTGGCCTGCACGCACGGCTCCAGGGATAGCACGTACGATTCGGGCCTGACTAACCAGGAAATTCTATCACCCTGACCACAGTCCACAGTGACTGCTTCACAGACAGGCCAGTGACCAAATACAATGAGAGGGAATCCTGGATTTGAGCCAGAAGTGTGCAGGTGGTGAGCTGCTGTCTGACCTTGTGCCATCGCACGGAGCCTGGCCATGAAACCAGCCGAGAAGACAGAGACTCTGAAGATGGCTCGCAGAAAGTCCTGTTGCTATCATTTCAGTTTCTGGATTAAACCACACCTGAGGGCTGTGCCTGGACTTTTCTATCAGTGAAACCAAGCAAGGCCCATTTTCAATTAAGTAGTGCTCATCGAACTCTTTTGAAGAAAAGAAGTGGAATGGGATCTTTCTAGCATTATCCCATTTCACAGAGGAAGAAACAGAGGCTCAGAGATGAGAGGCAGCAACCTGTGTATCCAAGCACTGCGTGAAATGTAAACTAACTGCCTTCACGAAAATGACCTATGTCGTTACCAGACCCTCCTCTCCTCTCTGCACCTGCCGGCACTCTGGTCCCCTTGCTTTGTTTCCCTTCTCTCTAATTCAGTCCACCTGATCGTCCAAGTGCAGCGCATGCCCTTTTCTCTCGGGACGTCCTCGCCGACCTTGCCTCGTCTCACGCAGGCCAGCCTCGTCCACCAATGCGGAGCTCTCTCTCTGACCTGTTCCTCATTTGAAACCTGGGCATCTTGAGAAGGTTGGCCCAGGTGCTCAGACACATGAAAGGGATCGGAACACTACAGTTCCCGGCTCCTCATGTTCAAACTGGGCATCCTTTCCAGCTGATGGATTGGAATGTATCGGTCACCAATGTTAAAGTCCTTTTTTAGCAAAAAGAGCTGACTAAAAGCAAACTCATGGGGCACCTGGGTGGCTCAGTTGTTAAGTGTCTGCCTTTGACTCAGGGTGTGATCCCAGCGCTCTGGGATCGAGCCGCACATCAGGCTCCTCCGCTATGAGCCTGCTTCTTCCTCTCCCACTCCCCCTGCTTGTGTTCCCTCTCTCACTGGCTGTCTCTACCTCTGTCAAATAAATAAATAAAATCTTTAAAAAAATAAATAAATAAAAGCGAACTCATGAAGAACACATAATCTTAGTACAATAGGGAAGGTGTGTTCCGTCTGGTCTTTTCTCTATGACCTTAGTGCTGTTTTCTCTTCCTGCTGCCAGAGAAAGAGATGTTTGGACTCCCTCTTGTTTTTTTTGGATGAACAAGTCTGTGGAATTTCAAAGTGTCCTGCCATTTCTGCACTTTAAAAAATATTAGTAGCAAAAATAAGATCAAGGCAAACTGAAATATAAAAAAGAAACGATAAAACAGTAGGAAGCAATAAAGGTAGGCCTCTGACTTTGGGGTAGAGAGGGCTTTCCTCAGCATAGAGACAAATACAGAAACCACGAAGAAGCATAAAGTTACAAAGAGATATGTATATATACTTGGCACACAAATAAAACCACTATAAGCAGAAGTAAATGACCATGACAAACATATGTGATAGGGGAAGATGATAACTTTTCCAGCAAGAAGTTCATTAACCAATAGAAAGGGAGTAAAGGACTAAGAAAGGAAATTGACAATGTGTGGGGGGGAGTATTGAGGGCCAATCAGCAGTCAGAACGTGTTCATCTTCATGTGGGCTCGGATGAGCCTCTCTTTAATTGGCTGTCGTCATCTTTTTGTCTCTAACTTTGAGATAAATGCATTAAAATGATATCTTGTGTGGGTCAGAATGCAAAGGAACGAGTGCCCAAATATGTTCCTGGTACAAACTGTGAAGGGTGATGGAACGGTAAATGTCAAGGTCAGAAATGGGCATGCACTCCCTGTGATCCTGTAATCCTGCAGGAATTAATCCTGAGAGAATAATCAGAAAACATTCCTGCTCAAAATTTTTATTTTTTCTCAGCCCTTTATAATAGTGAAAAATTGAAAATGACTTTAAAGTCACCAGTCGTGGGGCGCCTGGGTGGCTCGGCTGGTTAAGCGTCTGCCTTCGGCTCAGGTCATGATCCCAGGGTCTTAGGATCAATCCTTGTGTTGGGCTCCCTGCTCAGCGGAGAGTCTGCTTCTCCCTCCCTCTCTGCTCTTTCCCCCCACTCGTGCACACTCGCTTTCTCTCTCTCTCTCTCTCTCAAATAAATAAATAAAATCTTAGAAAAAGTCCACCAGTTGCACATTGCTTAATTAAATTACGATAAATGGTCTGTGCACCTGATCTATCGATATGATTAACAAGGGTGATGAAATAGGTCTCTATTCACTGATGTAGAAAGTTATGCCAAATATATTGATGAGTGAAAAAAGGAAAGCCACAAAATCTATAGGATCTTAAATGTTTTAAAAAAGTGTTTCTATTAAATACTTGGAGAATCACAGGAACATATATAAGAAGGTGATACTAGTATTGATCTCTCGATTGCAAGATCATGGGTGAGTTTTGCTTTTGCTTTTCTGCATCTTCCAAATTTCTGTAATAAACTTGTTATTTTTTAAAATCAGAAATATTTTTTTACACATAATTTTTTACATTTATTTTCACCAATGCATCTGCTGACCGTGTCTGCTAGATAGCATCTAATAAGGATTTATACACCATGACGCTTGCCTCCCGTGCCAGCATATGGACCACTTGGGCCTCCTCTTTTCACCAGGACTGGTATTTGGGGGCACAAAGAGAAATTTGCTACCTACTCCATCCATCTACCAACTGGGCACAGGCACCATAAACATTGTCATTTCCCAAATAGAAGAAGGTATGGCTTTGAAGAGCGGAGCCTTTAATCAGACAAAACATCTCACTTTGCCCTAGTCATTAAACTGACTTCAGAGACAAAGGCCCAAGGCCTTCCATCTGCTCAGTTTGTATAAAGACAGTCAAATGATGCTGAACACTAGGGATACCCAGTGTTTATATTAGAAGTAATGAACTGAAAGCAGAGCATCTAATCCTTTCCCTAGCCAGGAGGTACTTCCAACATTTTAAAAGTCTTTTTTAAAGAGTAATAGAACTTTATAAGCATATTGGTCCTTTCATCTCCCAGAAAGTATACTCAAGGCATAATTCAGACCTTTACATTAGATCATATTAAGCCTAATTTGGTTCTTCAGCTCAACAAAGAGCCTGGGGGTCTTTAGGAAGTTGTAAGAGTCATAGAAGTTAAAGAACCTGACTTTTTAAACAAACGTGCATCTTTCCCATATGATAATGAATGTGTTGAATGGACTGCCTGGGGGGTCTTGCCAACAGATTGAAGGGTGTGGGTAATTCCAGCAACAGAAGAAGGGGGAGCAGGGAGCACACCCAGCTGGTTTCTCCCACTGGATTTCCATTTTAGTAGGAGACTTCATCTTCCTCCTTTTAATTTGCAAGGCAGTGGTCATGCTGAGGCTGTTTTTGGCCAGCTAAGAGTATATGGCATGTTATGGGCCCCAAATTCCCAAGTGGCTTGCTCCGGGGACCTGACATTTGACTCTCAAACAAGGGTGACTTTCATAATCTTGTTTTCCAGCCACATCTGAGATCTCAGCGGGTCGTCATGGTCTGATTTTTTAAGTGAAGAATTTGATGGCATAAACCTTGCCAACAGGTAACATTTGTCCCTTGTGGCACGGGCTCTGGGAAAGCATCGGGCATGGGCTCTGGTGATAGGGCTGTGTTCAAATCCCAGCACTCTCCTTACCTAGCTGTGTGTTCTGGGACAAGCCACTCAGCTTCTCTGAGTCTCAACTTCCTAATTTCTGAGGGGGAGAGGCATGGTAATACTTGCCCCGCCTGCCTCATGGAGTAGGAACAAATGAGCTCATGAGTGTGGAAATATTTGCGAACTGTAAAAAGCTATATATCACGAGTACAATGCCAGTGTTGCTGTTTTGCCAGTAGCAGGTCTCAGGGACTGGAAGGACAGTCGTCGATGAGCCACAGAGATGCTCTGAGCTGAGCCTGGGAGCCCGCAAGAAGCGTCTGTAGGTGACCGTAAGCCGAAGCCCAGCTGCTGTTGGGGCAGCCATCACCTTCCAAAGCTGCAAGCCCCTAGGACCAGTGCCTGCGTCATGACCTAGAGTTTTGTTGCAACGACTATTGCTCAAGTCCGCAAAAGCTGGCTGCTCCTCTGGGACAGGGAAATGTTTCCAGGGAGATTCTGTTGGCTAATGAGATCTTCTGAAGGGGACTTGGCCAGCAGCCACCCTCATCTGCCTCCCCTCCCCAGGCTGACTCTGCATCTGTTAGTGTGAAAAATGGGGAAGCGATTGGGCTTATATCATCCATAAGTTAGCTTAGCGGAATCGCGATCATTTGTCTAGTGCGCACATTCCCGAGTCCAAGGGAGGGTTGCCATTCTCTTTTCCAGTGAGGTCATCCTCCCTGTCTGCAGCTCTGACATCTAGCTAAGCAGGGCCCTCGCCACAGGCTGCATGTTAGCAGAGAAAATCGCCTTTCATCCCGGAGTGGCAGGCCAACTTCGGGTTTCCTCCCCTTTCCTCTGTTCTGCTCCCTTTGTGGTATGTGATCTCTGCTCAGGCTGGGTCGGGAAGACTCTTAAGCCTCAGACAGAGACACCTCTCTTGGCCCTGAACCCCTCTTCCCCGGACAGGCTGCGGAACACATTCTCCTTTATAACTCATGTCGAAGATTTGTTTTTCATGTGGTGTGGCTCGCGGAAAGCTTTTCTTCCATGATGGGGCTGTTCATGACTCTCTAAAACACAAGATTTGATCAAAAGAGATGGAAACGTCGGGTAGCCCTGTATTCAGAAACCCCAATGTGCCTCCACCAGAATAGCTTGTTACACTGGGAACCGGAAAAGCTCCATGCTGTTCCAGGTCCCATATTGGAGGGGAGATTTCTTGTTCTCCTACTGTGTGCTAAGCTATGCCAATGTGCACTGGAACCTTCAGAATAACCTTATCCAATGGGTCCTCTCAGTCCATTTTTGAGATGAGGAGCCCAAAGCCCAGAGAAGTGAAATAGCTTGCCCGAG
Source organism: Ursus arctos (assembly GCF_023065955.2). Classification (NCBI taxonomy): domain Eukaryota; kingdom Metazoa; phylum Chordata; class Mammalia; order Carnivora; family Ursidae; genus Ursus; species Ursus arctos. The sequence goes on along the minus strand of NW_026622808.1, from coordinate 37,453,399 downwards.
GACACACAGCCGGAAAGCCGAAGCCGGATGGGTGGTGCCCACACTCTTTGCACTGTTCTCAATTGTTGTTGGGTTGTTCGCTTATTCCCACCCACTGAGCGCACGTCTACATCCTGCCAGTAGAGCGGGGAACAAGAGACTAGGTTCCTGCAGAAATGAACAGACCGAGGACACACGCAGACAATTTCCAATGTTGGTAGGGACCTCAAAGCCCCAGCAAGGAAGTGATTTGATAGAAGAGAATGGGGGGGGGGGGTGCTGGGGCAGCACCTTCAGCCAGGGCGGTCCACGCTGCTGTTTGGAGAGACAACAGAGACCCCAGACAAAAGAGTGAGAAGTCAGCCATGCCATCTTCTGGAGAAAAAGCCCAGCCATGCAGAGGCTCTGAGGATGGGACGGGGGCAGAAAGGAGTTCTGAGGGCTAGCAGGCCATAGAGAGCAGGGCTGAGTGGGGAGAGAGGTCTTTGGAAAGGAAAGCAGGGGCCCAACACTGGGCTTGCAGCCTGTGATCGGGCGTTTGCATTTCATTCTTGGTGAGACAGGACACCGTCTCAGGGGTTTCGGTAGGGGACTTATCTCATGTTCTAAAGAGATCACCCTAATCTCTGTAGAGATAACGGCTCTCGGCAGACAAGGGGGGAATAGGAAGACCTGTAGGGATTTGGCAAACACCAGGGGCTGAAGATTTTATACCTCAGTTAGTTAATTTCACATCTGTGAACTGCTTTTCCTCCAAACATCTAGCTACATAGTGTCTATTCCGGCCTCCTGTTTGAAGTCAGTATCCACCACTTCATTGAACACACAGCGTCTTGGAAAATGCACGCGTCCTTCCTGGTTATGGAGAAGTCACATCCGAGTCAGGCAGGGTGGGGGTGGCGTTTCTGTGTTGATGTAACTGGGACTCCTGGTGAAATCAACTGGGATCTGAGGGTTAGATGATGGGATGTGTCCTTGATAATTTCCTGATTTGGGGGGTTTTATCACGGCTATGAAGAGAACATGCTTCGTTGGGGGAAAGCCCCTGCAGAGTGATGGGACATCAGGCAAGCATCTTACTCTCAAATGGCTCAGGGAGAAAGTTCTTTGTTCCCTACTCACAACTCTTCTGTTACTTGTGATTGTTTAAAAAAAATTTTTTTTTTAAATTTATATTTCCTCAGATTCACAATCAAGCAGAATCTTAAACTCTGACCGACTGCAGGTTCAACTGCCTTTTTTCTTATCTGCAGACTGTGGTCGTTTGATGGAAGGATGGTCGCTTTAGGAGTAACTGCTTGCTTTCTTTGATTTTTTTGCTTTATCCCATAGAGTTCACTTTACCTCCAAAATCAGCTAAGACTTAAAAAGAAATTCCACTTGAAGTCAGGATGAGGATTACCTGGCAAAAAAAAAGGCTAAGGAACAGATTATTAAATCTTAACATCATTAAATCTTCACGTCCGGACAATTATCTCACGAAAACGGAAAGAGATTTGCAACTTTCAAAACGGATCATAGCTTCCTTTAGAACTGTAGAATGAAGCCCCCTGGAGACACAGAACCTGATTTGGGGGCCATGTAGATATTTCCTCTGTGAAGGAAAATAGTCAGTGATTGTCTTGGGAAAACTATACAGAAGTGAGAAGAAGTGAATTGGCAGTCTTTTGATAAGAATTTGAAGAGTTACAAAGAGATAACTTTTGACAGTATTTACGAGCTGGCTACACAAATTGAAAATAAAACAAGCATAATTAGCTGCTTTGCAATTTAAGTAAACAAAACAAAACAAAAGTCATTCAGAAGTGCATGTTTCTCTGATACTTTCATCATCGGCATCCTGATAACTATTGTTAACTTGAACCATTTTATGAATACTTTTAAAATTATTTTGAATCATGCTAAATTAGTTACATTTGTTGAATGCATATTCCTATAAAATGGGAGACTTATTGGATATAGCTGAATGTTTCCTTAAAAGATTATTTGGTGTAGAGATCTTCAGAGCTGGGCTTCCATGGGTAAGAAACAATTCAACAATTTGAATTGGAGAGAACTGCGGAAAGTTCGTGATTTTTAATTTTGCCAACTGAGGGCTTAAAATACAAATAAAAGAAACTACTAATATCTTTACACTTTTATAATCTCACAGCAAAAGGTAGACCTTTGAATGAAATACATTTAATTTTATGAAAACTTACAACAGTTTCCTTATTTTTCTTTCAAAACTGGAGAACTGGTACACGTTTTCATCAGCAGACTTGATGGCCCAGTGAGTGCTTAGAGACGCCTGGTCTCATTCACCTACTTGACTTTGCAGACGCTGGCTTCCGAGGGGGGCTGGACTTGCCTAAAGTGAGGCTGCCACTTAAGGGAAGACCGGGATCTTGCACCCAGGTCTCCCGAGTCCTGGCCAGCATGCTTGTCACTATGCCCAGCAGTTGGCTTTGCATAGGTCTATGGATTAGATTTCCCTAGGCTACAATCGACAGAAAACTAACCTAAATTGGATTAAACAATAATAAAGGAAATGTGTTGGCTCAGGTAATGGAAAAATCCAAAGGATACTTTCAGGCAAGGCTTAATCCAGGATTTCACTTGCTTTATATTGTCATTAGCCCCTCCAGCCATTCCAGAGTTCACATGTGGGGACAGAAAATCCTGTTCTTACACCATCAAGTCCAGGAAAATGGAAACTGTCTCTTTGTGTAGTTCTACCACATCCTGGAAGCCATTTCTTGGATGGAACCACGTGCTTCTTTTTAAGTCAATCATTGGTGCTATGTGAGTGGGGGAGATTGATGGTTTTAGCCAATCAGGGCTTGTTCCTGGAATTTAGCGTTGAGTCACCTCTCCATAAACTACCCACATGACCATGGAAAAGAAGTGACTTCCAAAGGAGGAATCAGGATATTGTTTTATTTTTTAAAAAGTGAATGAACCCTGGAGAAGAAGATAAACACAGATGTCTGCTACATTGCGTTAGATGGAGATGCTGTTCTCAAGGAGTTTCTTGCGTTAAAAAAATGCTTTTATGTAAAAGGACATGGGTCCAGCTTTTATGTAAAAGGAACGCCTGTATCTCCAGCACCTAGAATGATACTGGCACATGAGCAGACTTCAATAAAAATGATGGGAAAAAATTGAAAAAATTGAAAAGTACAAAAAATTTAATATAACAAAATGTCTTCATAGTCCCACAGTCTAAAGATAATGACTTTTAAAATGTTGGGATAATTCCTTCCTTTTTTTCTTCCTGTGTAGAGATACATATAGTTACTCGTACTTGGCAATGTAGTGTTCACTAGGATTTTATCTTGCTTTTATTTTTCTACTTAGTATGACACCATATACACATCCCAAGTCATGATAATCACTTAAAAACACAATTTTTAACAACGGTGTAACATTCCATCATAAGGATTTGGTATGCATCCTTCAAACGATTCTTGATTAAGAGATACGTAGTTTGTTTCTAATTTTTCACCGTTGTAAATAACGCTGCAAAGAACATGTATCTACTAAACCTTTGTGCATCTTTAAAAAATTGTAAGTAATCCTCATAATTATACTTTTTCACAGACACCACATTTTTCCCGACCTTGCATTCTACGGTTTTTGCTGTTTGACTTCATGTGCTGACGAGGATAAGGAATAAAGAGTTAGAAGAAGAGAAATGAGCTAAAATAATTTTTTTTTAATTTCACTTTTGCAAAAATTAACTCTTTAAAAAAAGACAAGTGGGGCCTCAAGAGAGAAAACAAGGGGGCACCGAGAGTTGCTGACCAGGCAATGGAAGCACTGGGTTTTGGAGTAGTGATGCCCAAGGCTCCAGCAGATGATTCGGAGTTTTACCGTGTATCGCATTGGGCCTTGCCCCCTTTGCCATCTCCCAGAGGCTTCAAAAAAGTGACACGTTATAGTTCAGAGTTTTTAAAAATTGGACCTATTTTTCTTTCGAAAACCTGAATTTGACAGGAGATGAGAAAAAGGTGAGAATGGCACTGTCTGCAGCCCCACCTTTTAAAATTAGATATTCAGAGGAAAACCAGCAGGAAGAGTGTAGAAACGTGTACTTCTACTAGCCCAGGAGGCAAGCGTATTGTGTGCTCTTTGGAGAGAAGCTCTTAACTTTTGGGAAAGCAATGCCCATGTGAATTTCCTTCCAGGTTTTTGGTGTGGAGGAGGGGTTTTATCGACAGATGGCAAATTCTAAAGTGGGGCATTGTATGTTTCTTGTAGGTCTTGCCCATCCTGGTTTGGGCCAAGATCAAGAAGGAATGTGGAGAAATTATTATGGCTTCCATAGTTGGGCTGAGCATGGACTGAACCACCTTATATACTTGGGTTCAACTATTTTTATTTCCTAAGGACATTCTGCATAGTTTTCCTGAGAAACCCCACATCAAAGCAGCGCTGGGGAGGGGTTCCCAAGAATACGGTGTGGATAGGCTCTACCAACTGCTCCCACAGGAAAATGGAGGAGGAAATCGTCCACCTGTTCTTCCAAGAACTCGGGAGCCCCTTAACCTCCGTGTGCCGGTGCTGAAGAATATGGCACATTCTCTGACACTAAAGGGAACCACAGAAGCGCACTGATAGAGTTCACCTTGACCTGTTTTTCTGTCATTTCTGTCACCTGATCTCTAGGAAACCCCAACACATCCCAATAGGCCAATGAGACCCACATATTCTTCTGTTTTTTGGAAAAGGCCAAGCAAGACAATGTACTCCATTTTACTGCCTAGGACATCTGAGTCATTAAAACTTTTCCTAATGTAAAACCTCAGCTAGGAATGTATACCCTCTTGTAATCTGAAACAGCTTTGCCTCAAGGCTTCCATTTTGAGACAAAATGCTTGGGTGCTCATGGATTCTTAGCCAGGACTAGTCTTCTTGAGACTGTTTCTGAGCCTTGCTCACCACTAAGTGCTTCTTGTAAAATATGGTAAATGCGGGGCTTGAAATGCTTTCCTTGGGGGAGGGAAGAAGAAAATGTTGTGTAAGATAGACAGCTGAGCATGCATAATGATTGCCATATGTCAAAGGATTTTGAGCCTTTAAAATGGACTTGGGCAGGACTTTGCTAAGTGTTCCCATAAAACAACTGCTTTTATAGGTTTCTGAGGTCTTCACAATGGAAAACATGGAGTCTTGATCTTTCTGTATCTTGTTTAGTTTTAACATTCTTTTGTTCCAAGGACTTGGGACTATCTCCCTTTGGCACCAACCAGAATCTGATCTGGATCATCCAATTATGGCCCATGAGTTACAATGAAGCGTTTTTCTCATGATATTCTCAGTTTTTTTAACCTTTAAAAAGTTGGGGAAATTGCCCCTTAGGTAAACTTTAGAGCCCTTGGAGCAGACGTTGATGAAGATTGTGACCAAGTGAACAGCTCACCTGGCTTCCTGTGTCCCTCTCCCTCTTCAGTGGGAAAGTGAGGTGATTCATTTGATAATGAGGCAAAAATCCTTAGGTAGGAGGAATGTACGTAAATAACTTCTTTTGTATCTAACCCTCAATCCTGGAAAATTCCCTGTGAAACACTCCACACAATCTAAGATGTCTAAGTTGGCTTCTGTATTTTAGAAAGAAGCCAAGATTCTTTTGATGTCCCCAAGAAGGAGTTTTGATTCAATTCTTCAGGTCAGGGAAATTGATTGCTCTGCCCCCAAACTCTCTTCATTTACCTCTTTGCAACTTGTAAACGCACAGCTTTCCACCTCACAAAGACTAAGAAAGGTTTTTTTGTGTGTAAAGGAGAATTCAACAAAGTCCTTGTTCTCCTCAAATTTCTGTCCTGGCGTCAGAGACAGAAATAAGAGAGTAAATAAATAGGATCTCTATGTAGCTTATTAAGCGCTCTTAATAAGAAACTAAGAAAAGCAAGAGGGTGTGCAAAAGGGGGATTAAAAGGAAAGTTGTCTCTTGAGGTGGGGTGGTCAGCAGAGGCCTCTACAAGAAGCTGATATTTTACTGACACCTGAAGAATGTGAGCCAAGGGAACGGCATTTGAGATAGAAGGAACAAACAGGACAGGACAGAAGTCCAGAGGCCAGAAAGGGTTCGACAAAGAATAAAGAACAGCAGCATGGCCAGAGCCATGTGAGCAAGGTGGGAAGGCCTGAGCTGATGATGAAGATGGAGAATGGAGGGGCTCTGCTGAGACCCTGCTGGGCCTTCTGGCCATGGAAATGAGTTTAGGCTTCAGCAAACTCTAGGTAGTATTAAAGCCTTCAAGGTAACCCGAGTCCAGACTGAATCTCTGTGCCCGCGATTTGGAAAGCCCAATGCCAATAAAGGAAATCTGTACCACAAGAGGTATAAAAATGATGAGTCCGCATGGAAAAGCAAAGACACAGAACCAAAACACCATTTACAATAGTCTAGTCACCGCACACAGCCCTCCGTGGGTATCAGCAGCGACTGTCCCAGCCCACCTGGTCAACATCCCGCTGGTCTGTCTCCTGTTGATTGTGCAGTGTAGACACCAGGAAACACAAAGCACATACAAGGCAAACTGAGTGCGAAATGAAATGGCAAGTTTTGCAAAGGATGAACAATTTCTTGCATTCCTTGAAAGTTGAAGAATCAAGTTAACGATACCCAGAGCCACGGACCGAAGAGGATTGGGAGAAACCAGGGGAGAAAATCAACCACGTTGAGGGTATAACTGGAGCTTTAAAAGAGAATGATTTGAATATCAAAGATGAAGAGAGGCCCTCAGGAAAATCTGTGAAATCCCTGAGTAATTTTGAAGAAGAGAGGAAGAGACTTTATAGCAGTGTTGCAAAAGTTCAAGGCTAAGTTGACTTTTGCTGTTCTACAACTTTGTCAGAACAACTGAAAAAACCCCACCCAATTCATACTGTGTATTTTCTAAGAGGGCAGAGTTTTCATCTAGCCCTGTTTTGATCTATTTTGTTAAATAGTAAATAAAATAAGCTTGCTTTCATAACTGCTAACTTTTTTTTTCAAGTTAAAGCCCCACGCAAGGTTTTTTACAGTTTATTTGGAAAAGCCAGTCCTTATTTTTGATGGATGCATGTTAAGTAGCATTTTTCCAGCACCAATTCTCTTCGGGTAAGGAAGACCTCCTGTGCACGCAGTGAGGAACGTGCTACTTCCGCTGATTATCATGGCGGCCCCGCGTCCCTCACTCATGCCCAAGCACCTTGAGTTACTTCTTGGAGAGGAAGATGATACTTTTGAGTGTTCATTCTCTCCCCTGGTCCTTCACCATGTGTGAGGGGCTGTCTGGGAAAGTAAGAAACCTGGCTCTAAGACTCACTGGCTTCAGCCAAGTGAATCGGCCAGAGTCCAGCCAGCAAAGGAAGACACTTACTCTGAAGGAGACATATTTTTGCTTAGCAAGAGTTTTTAGAAACTACATTTAAAATTTCCTGGTCCCAGGGATTTTCAGATGTTTGGGTAACAATATAAAGACTTCCCAGAGGGAAGATCTATTCAGGAATTACAAATATGAAATAAGTACTTGAAATTCCTTCCCACACTACCTTTGAGAATGTCTTTCTGAGGACACCTCTTCAGAAAGTTTCTGAGGCAGGGCCAAGAGCTTAGGACATGGTGTCTAAAAGACTTGGAATCGTATCCAGGTTTCTCTACTTCCTATTTGGACAATAGACGTACCCTCTCATTTATCACGTGTCTGAAGCTGGGCATGGCGATACTGACCCTTTCACGAGGCAGTGGGGGAAATGCAAATCCAAACACGATGAGATACTGCTTCACACCCACTAGGATAGCGATGAAAAGAGGACAGGAAATGACAAGTATTGGCAAAGATATGGTGAAAATGGAATATTCATACAATGCTGGGGGAATGTGAAATAGAACAGTCGCTTTGGAAAAATTGGCAATTCCTCAAAATATTAAATATGGTGTTACCGTATGACCCAGCAATTCCACTCCTAAGCATCTACCCAAGAGAAATGAAAACATATATCCACACGAAAACTTGTACACCAGCGTTCATAGCAGTATTGCTCATAATAGCCAAAATGTAGAAACCACCCAAGTGTCCATGAACTCACGAGTGAGTAAACAAAATGTGGTATAGTCACATAATGAAATATTTATCATTAATAAAAAGGAAAGAAGTACGGACGCCTGCTAGAACATGGCTGAGTCTTGGAAGGATTATGGTACGTGAAAGGAGCCAGTCAGAAAGGACCACATGTTATATGCTTGCATTTATATGAAATGTTCAGACGAGGCACATAGAAATATAGAGACAGAAAGTAGATTAGTTGGTGCCTAGGGATGGGGGCAAGAGAGAGGGGGAAGTGGGAGTGACGGCTCAGGAGGGTGGGGTTTCTTCTTAGGCTGGTGGAAACATTCTAAAATTAGATTGTGGTGATGGCTGCACAACTCGGTGAATACACAGAAAACTATTGACGTGTATGCTTTAAATGGGGGAATTTATGTATGTGAATTAGATCTCGATAAAGCATTTTACAAAAATCAATCAGGTACAACAATACAACTAATTCAGCAGTTTACATCTATAACTGAATTATGGTGTTTAGACTTAGAACTTGAATTGACGCATCAAAGGCAAATCTTACTTCGTCTTTTTTTCCCCTTCCTCTATTACTACTTACCATCACTGCTTTCACAATGGATACACCGAGTTCTACCTTGTATATCTTCCAAATGAATTCTTCAAAAGACTCGTGTATGGTATATACGATTACAGAAAAAGCCCCCACCTCCCAGATATTGCTGGCAATCAGCAAGCAAAGGAGTCAAATTAATTTTAAACTGGCAATCTCAAATATTTACAAAGCCTGTCCTTTAATGCCCATCGTGTTTGAAAGCGGTGTTCTGAAGGACTTATGAGTCATGATTGCATAATGGATCCAAGGGTCGAGTTACTGGTAACTGGAAAGGACTCAACTCTAATTAATTCGAAACCCACAATCTTATGCATTTACAAACAAAGGCTGCACTTTAATTCTGGTGGGGTTAGAAGTTTTCTTCCAAAAGTCTTATCCTTTCAAGAATAGCGGTACCTCTCACCTTTCTCACGCCAGCTGATTCTCTATCGTCAGATCTTAGAATAATTTCATTCTTTCGAAAACCACAAAACAGTCCTTGTTCCAAACTGCAATTCATTAGGAGAGGTTCCGTGGCATTTGTCAGACCTCGTGCTGCAGGCTTTCACTAAAATGGGCCAATGGTCTGCATTCACTTAAGATGGCTACCATGTGGTTGAGATTTTTTTTTTAATTTGAGATTTGGATAAGGAGTAATGGGACGTTCAGACAACGACCTCTCTGCGTATAAGTACACGTGTCCATGGAGGTACAGAAAGGAAGCAAAAGACCGGTAGTGATATGAATCCTGGGAGAGTAACTTGAGTCAGAGCATGACTCCGAGCTAAGGTCCCTGAGCTTTATTTGGTGAACACCAGGAAGCCCCTTGAGGTTTTTAAACAGAAAAGTGGAATCAACCAAGATGGCTGTTAGCAAAATTTATTTCAGTGGTATAAGGTCTACATCATGGCTTTGAATAATGGACCATCATCAGTGAGTACTTCCTGTGTGCCAGGCACCATCTTTACACATTACTCTCTATAATTGTCCTGTGAGGGGGCCTTTTATTATCTGTTTACAGGTGAGGAGAATCCATTTCACACAGGTTAAGTAACTGAAACAAAGCTACTCAGTTTACCCACTAAACTGCAAAGCCGGGATTCAAATTCTCATCTAACTAATTTAACAATTTACCTTATACATCCTTCTTGCCCCAGAGGATGGTACTGAGGCAGCAGGACCGGCACGTTGTCCTTTCAGTGAGACATGACGAAGGCTTGAAGAAGATGGAGGTAGGGTGGATGGTAAAGGAGAAGCCAGGTGTGGGAGACAGGGCAGGAAAAGGATGGATGGGGCTGGGTGATTGACTGAAGGGACCTTGAGATCTCTCTTTTTGTTCCAGCCACTGTGTCAGCAAAAGGAATGCAGAACCAAGGTCCTCCCCTCCCCTCAATCAACTTCCTGTCTAGTCCTGGGATGGGAGCCATACCATCAGAGAACATCAGGGCTGGGTTCGCTGTATGGTAAACTCACATGGCTGGCAGAGATGGGAAAGCTGGAAGGGTGGGTCAGAGTTCCTCCTGTGAACTTGATGTAGGAGGTGGGTAGGATGGCTCTTGCAGATAGAAGGTCTTATGGACTGAATGTGTGTGTCCCCCCCATTAGGACTGAATTGGAGACAGGGCTTTTAAGGAGAAGATTGTTAAATTAGACCATGGGATGGGAACTGATGTGATAGGACTGGAGTCCTTATAAAGACACCAGAGACTGCTTTTTCTGCACTGTGTGAGGACAAAGTGGGAAGGTGGCCATCTCTACGCCAAGAAGAGAGTTCTCATCAGAAACTAGACCTTGATCTGGGACTTCCAGCCTCCAGAGCTCTGAGAAAATAAGTTTCTGTTGTTGCAGCCCCCTAATCTTTGGGATTTTGTTATCATAGCGTGAGCAGACTAGCACAGAGATCCCCTCAGTGTCTGTCCCAGGAATGCCCCACCTTCACGGGATGGACAGCCAAATGAGGAAACTGAGGCATGTGGCTAGGCTGTGTACACGATACACTGACACTGTAAGAAAATATTTTCTGAGTATAGTGTTTAATATACGTTAATTAGATCTGTATTACTGAGTTAATCAGAACCCGTCTACTCTTAAGTTTTGTCCACTCTGCGGTCATACTCTGAGAGAGGTCAATTAAAGCCGCTCTGCTGTAATCTTTATTACCGACTGTACTCCCTGTAGTTCTGCTTTAGACATTTTATAGTTTTTATGGTTTCATTTCCTGATGAGCTGTGTCCATTTTTGTCTTGATGCTTTTTGCTTTGATTTCAACCCTGTATATTTACAACATTATTCATCAGCCTTCTTCCTTCCTTTTTAAAAAAAAAGATCTTTGAAACAATTTTTTCCTATTTGTGAATTAGTGGAATATGTGCTTTCTGTTGTAGCTCCCTGCAGTTGAGAGTTTTCATCATGTAATTCCAAGTATGTCCTTTACGCCATACAGAATCTTCGTGGCTCAAGGAGGCATCTTCCCTCACCAGCTGTGACGTCTTCTCAAATGATTAAACCCCTTGAGCCCCAGTGCTTTTTGTTTGTTTGTTCTGAATCTGTGAAATGGAGCAATTCCAGTATCACAAGTTCATTGTGTGAACTCACGTGACCACGGATACAGAGCGTGAGCTTGGTGGTCAGTGGTCGGTAGGAAGTGGTCTTCATATCCGTCCATATGGGAACCACAGCATCCCTTTCATTTTTATAAATAGCGCTTTAACTAATTTATTTGCACATATGTATCAGTTTGATTTCTTTGTCCATCATCAAAGAAATCAAGAAAATACGGAAAAGTTGAAATCGTATGCCAAATTTGAGGTACTTACGATAAAAAATCGTATTTTAAGAATTCAACGTTTATTGAAGAAGAACAGGAAAGAGATTCTGTCCAGCTTCTATTTTGTCACGAATTAAGTGAGAGCTTTGTAAGTCAAGTTCATTTCTTCCTCACCCCCACTGTCTTACCAGCCTTCTGTACTCTACCCTCCACCTCCCACCCCCGCAATTCTTATTCTACTGGACTGTTACTGAGCCCAAGGACAGGTATCACTGCTTACACTTCTGACCTTATGACCCGATTGACACTTCTGAATGTCCCCTTCCTTTTTGAAACATACATATCTCGTGGCTTTTGCAACAGGATCTTCTCCTGTTTTCTTCCAATTGTTCTGGGTCACCACTTCCTGGTCCCATTGCTCCTCCTTCCTTAGCTCTTCAGTGTTGGAATGCCTCGTGGTCCTAAACCTTCCTCTTCTCACGTTAGAGGCCTCCCCAGACTCCTGTTGCTCCCACGACATGTAAACTGATGCCTTTGAAATCTGATCTTCAGGTCCAACTCCTTAACTGGTGGACTCATATATCCATTTGCTTGCTATCCATCTTTATTTGGATTCTCAGCCGGGACCTTAAGCCAGGTATGTCCCTGGTGGAGCTCATCTCCCTCCACCTTCCTCATACCCTTCTTCCCCAATTTTCCCGTTCTGAATTCCTTACTTCGTGAATGGCACTGCCATGAACCTATCTGCCAGTCCAACAACTCAGATGTCATTCTTGACTCCTTTCTTTCCCTCACTGCCACAATTGGACCATGATTAAGTCTTCCCTGAACTACATTATAAATGTGTCCATTTATATCAGTACCCACTGCTGGGTTATTGCAATACCTAATAATTGTTGATTTTCCTTTTATTCTTGGCCCCTCTGATCCTTTGTCTTCTCTGTGTTCACAGTGACCTCCATAAACTTCATATCTAATGAAGTCACTGTCAGAACTGTCCTAAGACATTGACCATTGACCCATTGGGTCAAAATCTGAGCTTTATTTGTTTTCTACACACATATACCCCCTCCAGGCTCTGTAAAAGTTTAGTTTCCCTTCATAAAACTAAAGTCACATCTGTACTCAGGTGATATGAATGTGGGATCAGAATTGGGAAGTATTCCGAATGTACTTTCCAACAAGAGGTCAGTTTGGTAAAGACTGGTATCACGTTAACATGATCCAGCTCCAAGTATGTAACTAACCCTCGACATCCTAGCCTGGAATCCAGCAACCTAAGGGATTACACGGTAGAATCTTGGAGAGTCACTGTGTTATCAGATGTTCAAATGTTTAAGATTAAACGTTGAAGACCATTAAGTGTTTAAGACTGCTGTTGGACGTGCGTAAAATGAATTGAGTTCTGCTGGGACTTGGTAGAACTAAGACATTTTAAGATAGAGAAGGCCATCTCATCATTATGTGGCGTAGTAAAGAACAGCAGAGAACTTTTTTGTTACAAAATGAGCACTACAAAGAAATACTATTACTGAGTTATATGCGGAACAGCATCTATCCCCAACTGGTATGCCTGCTCACAGGACGCTAGCCTAGGAACAGCGCCGTTGCCCGGTATCGGTTGGCTATGAGCTGCCACTCCTGAGCTGCTTAAGCCATAGGCAGAAGAGTGTAGAATGTCATGGCATTAAAGTTAGCAATAGTGGATATTATGTCACCAGCTGGGCAGTACAGTAGCTTAGAGTGTAGCCCCTTTATTACTATCACAATTGAGATCGGGGCAGTCCACTATGGTGATAGTGTGCTATCATCGCGACTGTAATTCCAGGTGGCATAGCAAGGAGCGAGTATTGTCACTGATGGTAGAATCCGTCCGACAGAGTAGAGCACAGTGTCCTGCGGTTCTGGTTAGGCGTATACATTGTATGATATTGACTAAGGACATTGAGACTAGTCTGAGCAGCAGCAGGAGATGACATTATATCTGCTCTGTTAGAGGTAATGTATGCTACGGTCTACCAATGCGCAGGATGGAATATTATTATTATCACCATGCCCACGTGAATTTAAAATTAAAACAGAACAATCTGTAGGATACACTATATAATTTTTTTTTTTTTTTTTTTTTTTTTTTTTGCCAGCTGAACAGCCAACATAAAGTGACCAAATCACAGACGGAACAGGATGAGCGGTAATGTCTGAAAAGGCCAGCATTAGAGGTACGGTGTAATTGAGTATGGAATGCCTTGAAGCGTGGGGAAAAGAAAAGAGCTGAAAGTACCACTAATAGTATTAAAGCAGAAGAAAGGAGAGAAGGTCAACGCAGCATAGGACGATATGCTGCTTTGCTTTTACAAAACTGGTTCAAGCAATCGATAGCATACTAGGCAATAATATTATTTCGAAGTAGCCTAGCAGTATGAAAATTACCAGAATGAGTATAAGGGATTAATAGTAAAGACAATTAACACAGTAGCAGCTTATAATTATTGAAATCACCACAACCTAGACAATCAGAAGGATTCCTCCTTTAGATAGATGGTCTCATTTAAAATGCAGGAAAAAATAATTAATAAAGTGCGGAAGAATACTGGGACATGGGTCCTGTCCTGTGAACAGCTCCACCACACGGATGAGAAAACCGAGGGTTAAAAATATCAGGTTCTTTGAGCGAAATCACACAAGAAGTAAGCAGTGAAGCTGTCCCTCGAGCCCAAGTTTGACTACGCTTGACTTCAAAGACCTTGCGTTATATAATATTCATTCTATTCCCTTTGGTGGTGTCAGAGCGGTACGTAGTGTAGTGATGTCGTAGTGTAGTGATCACAACACTCAGACTAAAAATAATACTCATCAAAACCGAAATAATACTCAATTTAGGGTAGGTTGGTACTCGGCTGTTACTGTTACAAGTTAAGAAACGGTGCATGTTATGTTTTAGTTCATGTTGTCTGGTAACAAATTGATGGTAAGTAATTGTACAATAGCCCCATGGGCTCTAAGTGTGTCTACCCATTTTGGAGGTAGCTATTTATTATGGTAGCATTGTTATTTCTGGGTTTATAGAAATAAAAGAAAACGGGGTATAGATGACTATTTTCCCCAACATGAGAGGAAGTATGTGATAGCAGAACATTATGATATCCCTGAGTAATAGTACAAACAACGTGATCTCTCCTCAGGTGCACTATTCGTGTATTGTTGAACTGCATTTATTTTATTTATTTATTTTTTAAAGATTTTATTTATTTATTTGACAGAGAGAGAGACAGCCAGCGAGAGAGGGAACACAAGCAGGGGGAGTGGGAGAGGAAGAAGCAGGCTCCCAGCGGAGCAGGGAGCCCGATGCGGGGCTCGACCCCAGGACCCTGGGATCACGCCCTGAGCTGAAGGCAGACGCTTAACGACTGAGCCACCCAGGCGCCCCTGAACTGCATTTATATGCCCTGTATCTTCTTGCACTGTGTCTATCACATGCAATGTATCTATTAAAGAACAATAACATGATTGATTGTAAATACAGTCAGTGTAGTGTGTGTACGGATATAAAACCACAAATCACAAACTTTGGGACACTCATAATATGTGTGGTCCATCAGAATCCTGTTTTATCACCGTACGACACCAGGATGCATCCTGGTACATCAATTTCAGAGATATTGGAATAGTGTGTCTCGTCAGTGAATCCTTGCTATCGAAGTGTTAGAGAAGTTGTATTAGTATTTTTGCTAAAATTATAGCTCTCACACCCTAGTTATGGTTGCGACAGAGTGGCTTCCAGCTTGGATGCTAGTACGACGCGGCTCAGCAGGATCAGCCTCAGAGAGGCTGGAATTACAGGACCGTCGGGTGCAGCGGTGCGGCAAAGGCATGACTCTCAGTAGCAGAGAGGCCAGAGGGCGTAAGTGACGGCTAAGAGTGTCAGGCACTTTGCAAGGTAGTAGTGATGTGAAGTGGAGGCTGGCACAGTCCCCTGTCCTGCTCTGAGGCACAGCGATGCATGGTCAACTAGTTCTCTGCAAACCTGGAGCTAAACTGCTGGATTTCCAGACACAGGGTACAGGAGAGTGTAGACCCTGGGCTCCACGACGGCACTCTTGTTGCTGCTGCTCGAACTAGAGGCCACGTTAGTGTAGTGGCTGTATCGTTCTCATATCTAGAAGGAAGGAAGGATGCTGTACGGGGGAGGGACAGTGTTATTGTTATAAGAAGTACGAAGAACACAATTGTGCTGTTCCTACTGAAATTGAGGACAGTGGCATTGACTCACCCTCTTGTGGAATCCGGATACGTCAATCTTTCTGCTACAAGAGTATAACAGAATGACAGAGGAGTCATGCTGTGCCTGCGTTACAGACAACCCGATGCCACATGGCTCTGGAATTGCTCCTTACCAAGTCCCGATGACAACAAGTCACGTGGTGAAAGTTAACTCGGTGGCAAAGTGCACAGAACACAGGCTCTTGGGTCCCTGAAGCTGCCTTCAAATTCTGGCTTTGTCCGTGACTGCCCATGTGACTGGGTCAAGTCGTGTAATCCCTGAACTTCAGACCTTTGGTCTTCAAGGTGCGTCTGTTCACGGCGTACAGCCGTTCGTAGCATGACGGACAGTGTGGGCAGTGCTCACCGTGCAGCACCGTCCATGGCGAGCACACCGTGCGTGCCCCATCCCGACCCCCAGCTTACTGCTGTAGCGTGCCATAGTGACAACACCTTATTACAAAGATACCACTCAGATTTCTCTCTCCTAACTCACTATTGTTAACCATTTGGAGCTAGGATAATTACAATACGGAGTTGTTTGGTGTACGGTTTTGCGGTAGCTTTTTCGTTCACAAGATTCTTGGCAGCCTACTATATGGGCTGTCACAGCCATAGAACATATGAGCTCAGAGTTTAGGGCTGCATGACACAGTATGGCTGAGAGGAGGAACCGCCCTGCAGACAGCCCCTGCCGGCAAAGCACCGTGATTTTCTGCTTCACTTTGTTACATATAATTGTGGGAACAGAAACGCTAATACACTGTGCTGAGCTGCACTATGTCGGCCCATACCCTTCACTTTCCGTTCAAGCAGCAAGATTGCCAGCACACTGCGGTGAGCTGCGCCCTTTATATTTGCAGTTACATGAATGTAAAGACATTAGATTATACTAAGCTCCTTTTGGGGCTTGAAATAGTGCTAGTTTGCATGATGCTAAAGTAAAAATCATGCGGTCGTATGTGTCCCATCGTAGCTCCAATATATTTTTTTAAGATTTTATTTATTTATTTGAGAGAGCAAGCGGGGGGGGGGCGGCAGAGAGAGAGGGAGAAGCAGGCTCCCCACTGAGCAGGGAGCCTGACACGGGGCTTGATCCCAGGACCCTGGGATCATGACGTGAGCCAAAGTCAGACACTTAACTTACTGAGCCACCCAGGCGCCCCATAGCTCCAGTATTGATAGCCCCGACGCTTCTCTACGCACAGGTCTGCATGTTGCAAGGATATTTCTAATTCATCATATTGTGATAGATTCCAAAAGTCAACATCAGCAACACTGTCAGGTTGACAAAGTGTCAGCCCACGTGTCAAAGCTGGCCTTGCACCTGTTTTGCACAGTTTATGGGCTAAGTGCAGTGGTTACACTTCCCAATGTTTGAAAAAAGAAGAAGAAGAAGAAAAAGAAGAAGATTTTGTGGCATGTGGAAGAATTTATGAAATTCAAATTTCAGTCTCCTTAAAGTTCTGTTGAAACACGGGTGCTTACTTGCTACCACGGCAGAGGTAAACAGTGGGGCCGGAGCCCCCACGGCGTGCGAAGCCCGGAGTACTTACTCTGGCCCTCTGCAGGAAAAGCCTGCTGACTCCTGGTTTAAACCATCCTGCATTACCTGAAATGTGTATGCGAGCAGAAAGCACTGTATTTTGAGTGTAGAAAAAAGGTAGCCATAGTGTCTTATTACCATATGGGGTTTGTTTGTAAGCATAGTTAACAAAAATACCACTCTAATGTGACGCAAATCACCTTATGTGCCCAAACGCTGCTGAGTTAGTCTCCCAAAGTAGAAAGCATTGCCACCTTGACCTACTACAGGACAGGCCTCCCTGCCAGGGTGGGTGGGGGGGACCTGACAGTATGCGGGAACGTGTCGGCTCTCGGGAGCGCCACAGCATGAATGAAAGAGCCGGGGAGTGGACAGAGAGAGCGTTGCTGGGAGTTCACTGGAAGGCTGCTGGGTCTGGATGGCAAGGAGGAGCCTGCATCTGAACATTTTAGGGGGTGACCTAGCTGGCCGTCTACTGAACCGAATCTATGGCGTAGTATCTCCCGCTATGTAAGGGATGCCTGACATTGGTGGGGCCAACATCCACATGTTGGTGCCATGCAGGGATCCAGAAGGCCTGTGGCACCTTCTAATGGGTAAAGACAACACCTAATAATCACTACAAGATTAGAGCAGGGTTTCTCAACTTGAGCACTACTGAAATACTTGGTCGAACAATTCTTTGTTGTCTGTCCTGGGCTTTGTACAGTGTTTAATAGCATCCTTGGCTCTACCCACTCGATGCCAGCAGCACCTCCCCTTGTCCTAAGTTGTGACAACCGAGAAATGTCTCCAGACACTGACAAATGTCCCCGGGTGGGGGGAGGGGGCAAAGTTGCCCAAGTTTTGTCATCACTGGCTTAGGGAAAATGACGGCTG
Organism: Ursus arctos; assembly: GCF_023065955.2. Taxonomy (NCBI): domain Eukaryota; kingdom Metazoa; phylum Chordata; class Mammalia; order Carnivora; family Ursidae; genus Ursus; species Ursus arctos. Next base: position 37,435,346 of record NW_026622808.1, on the reverse strand, counting down.
CCAAGCTCCCAGCAGGAGTGACGGTCGCCACAAGGTGGATGTATGTGGCCATCATTCCTGGGAAATGTCCCCTTCTGTCTCTCCAGCACATACACACCAATTAGCAGCATCCTCACAAAACTCAACTGCTGACAACCCAACAGCCCTCGCGTGTCTGTTAAATCATTACAACCTCCAATATTGATAGTAATAGAATTGTGTTCTTCTGCCTATAATTTTCATAATTTACTGTAGTCTCTTATAACACAGAAATAATATTATTATCCTCTGTAGTGCTATACTGTTCATAATTTAAATAGTAACACTACATTTCCTGAGCTTAAACTAGTTTGTGTATCAAGTCATAGTTTTTACCACCACCATAACTACCTTACTTTAGGGAACTGCATTGTCTTAATAATGTGTTCTTGTCTGTGCTGTGTTTTATTACTACTCTACCCTAATAAATATTGCTGAAAGAACGAGTTCTCAACATTTGCTGCAACATGGACGGCACTGGAGGAGATAATGCTAAGTGAAATAAGTCAAGCAGAGAAAGACAATTATCGTATGGTTTCTCTCATCTATGGAACATAAGAACTAGGAAGATCGGTAGGGGAAGAGAGGGATAAAGAAAGGGGGGTAATCAGAAGGGGGAGTGAAGCATGAGAGACTATGGACTCTGAGAAAGAAACTGAGGGCTTCAGAGGGGAGGAGGGTGGGGGACTGGGATAGACCGGTGATGGGTAGTAAGGAGGGCACGTATTGCATGGTGCACTGGGTGTTATACGCAACTAATGAATCATCGAACTTTACATCAGAAACCAGGGGTGTACTGTATGGTGACTAACATAATGTAATAAAAAAACATTTAAATAAATAAATATTGCAATTGTTCTACTATATTTCTATCTATTCTCTATATACATATTTTATATAATTACATGTGGATATCCATGGATATCCATATATGGGAAAGCTTTCTATCTCTTTGGAAGAACATTGCCGCAATGTTACACTGTAATGAGTTACAGGCGCCTCTGAATCTTTAACCAATTACAGGTGACCCTTGAACAACCTGGGATTGAACTGTGCAGGTCCCTCTGCACACTGATTTTATTTTTTTTATACAGTATATAACTGTGAATGTACTTTCTTTTCCTTATGATTTTCTAATAACACTTTCTTTTCTCTAGCTTACTTTATTGGAAGAATACAGTTTATAATACATATAACGTACAAAATATGTGTTAATCGACTGTTTATGTTATCTGTAAGGCTTCTGGTCAATAGTAGGCTATTAGCAGTTAAGGTTTTGGGGAGTCCAAAGTTGTACAGATTTTCAGTTGCACGGGAGGTGGGGGGTTGGCACCCCTAACACCCACGCTGTTCAAGGGTCAACTGTATACTGAATGTCCCAGCCAAAATTTTAGTAACTAGGCTATACAATGGTTTCGTTTTTGTTTTACACTGGTGTTTGGAGTAGCTTTATTTTTTATTTCTCCTACTCTATTATAGCTCTATGAGGGCAAGGATTTCTCTGATATCATCTGTGGCTTTGTCTCCAGCTCCTAGAACAGTGTTTGGCATGTAATAAAAATAAAACCACCACGAGCTATCTCAAACCTCGCAGTGAACGTTTCCTGAGATCTGACCCTCTGCCTGGTGCTCTTCAAAAATACCTTTCTTGTTTGATTAACCTCTGTGATCCTCACATCCAACCGGGGAGTCGGCGTGATTGCCAACTATTTTATGGATGAAGAAACAAAGACATGAGGAGGAAAGTCGCTTTTCCAAGGTCCTAATACCAGAGAGCCCCATTATTATTGGAACGAGACCCTCTGAGGGATGGGCTGAGAAGGAAGGAGCAGACAAGAGAGTCTCCGAGGAGTTTGGTCTGAGAAGCTGAGTCAGTCGGAAGGAAAGAGTTTGGTGGAGGGGGATCAAGATTTCTGCTCTGGACACATTATGTTGGAGAAAACGATTAGATATCCAAATCGATAAACGGAAAGGCCGCTCGGTTAGAGTCACTGAGGAACAGAGAATCTGAGGTGCTGGGTGGGTGCGTGTGTCATTCACAGGAAGGCTGGCGATGCCACAAGCCAATAATGTGACTCAACTATGCCATCTTCGTGTCACAAGGTACTAAAAATGATGTCACACCTCTGCTTAGAACAGGGGGTGAATTTATAGGTAATGAATAGTGAATAGATAGGGAGTGAAATTACAAATATATATCAGACACTTATTTCGTATCGTTGATATTCAGCTATAGGCATTATTATATGTTAGACCTACTGTCGCCAGTTCTCTAGAAACATGAGGAGAATGGTAGGTCATGTAATATTATTTTTTATAAAAAATACATTATTGTTGTTTAGTGTAAATATACTGCATTTTGATACTCGTGTGGGTAATAAACGAATTTGTTCATTTACTTAGTGCACAGAAGTGAACAATATCAATGACCACCATGGTTCCGATACCATATAGCCCCAACCTTGTTGAAACTTTGACAGCGTGGCATGTTACAGTATTGTTATATTGTTAACAACACTGGAGGCATTAGGATTTCAAGAAATATAGCAATGTAGTATTGTTATTCTTATAAATACTGGCATCATTTTCGGAAAAGGCAGTATGATTACATCAGTTTTTCTAAAATATCAACAGCATAATGTGTTTTTTGTTTTGTTTTGTTTTTTTAGTTTTAGTGGCATTCTCCCCATGACTTCTAGATGCCTGTCTTATAAAATATTCTCGATTCTACTGAGGCATGGAAATTATTCCACTTAATTTGGTAACCATGATCCAGTGGAATCTGTTTTCTTTGGGTCACGATCCAGTGTTTTAGGAATGCTTACCCGTCTGGGTAGTTTCACATCGTGTAATATTCGAGATCTAATTTCATCCCTTGTTTATGGGGAAAGCCAGAAGCCAAATACTCAAGCAATAAACCCCGAGAGTCATTTGTAGTCGTTGTTCTTTTCCTCTGTCAAGTCCTTTCAGAATGAATTCCTAGGATTTACTTTATTTCTACTCCCAAATATGCAACACTTGGGTATTCTGGGAGCTCGTGTTCTCATCCAAATTATGATTTCTATTGAAGCTTAGTTCAAAAAAATTCAGGGCTCTTTGTCATACACTCTTCCTGTGTAGATGATATTTTGGTTTACTTCTGTAAATATTTTTATAACTGAGAGTGAAGCACCTAAACAATTGTGAAATATTTGTCTGGAATCTGCTTTAGAACAAGGTCTCTGCCAACAACCATCCTTTCCCGGTATCTGGAATGGGCGACTTTTCCATGCAATATTCAGTCTGTCGTCTCAGCAATAAAGCAAAAGTCAAAAGATGATGATTTTAATATACTTTATTTAAAAAGTACACAGTTTTAAATTGGTGTCGATGGGTTTCAAGCCGAAGGGACACTGCCCACTGGCAGTCCCATTTCTGATGAAGGGTGATTATCAATGTAGCAAACTCACATTTGAATGACTGGCAAAGTAAAAAGGTAACTTTTTTGTCAACATATCTTTAAGAGTTTATATCACGCACAGTTTAAAATCATGAGATGCTGATGGTTGGACTATATTTCATGTCTCCTATGTCGCACCATATTTTGGTTCACAGTTTATCCATAATTTAGCATGCCAAGAGAACATCTCAGTCAGTGTCACCTTGAGAAGAGCATCAAGAGCAGAGGGAAGAGGGTAAGGAGCATCCTGGCCTGCAGACTCGGCGCGCCTCCACACTCCCTTGCGTTCTCCTATAGGGAAAGACAGGAGCTTAACAGATTCCAAGATGCCTTCGACTTTCCGAGCTGTATCGAGGCCCCAGACCTCTCTCCCCCTCCCTCCAATGTAGGAATCAAGTCTTTTGGAACCTAGGTAGTGCAAGGAAATGGACTTGTCTAAATTTCATCAAGTTTATGATGAGAATCTCTGATTTCAGTTGTCAGCACATAGAATGTTCCAAATTACTCTGTGCATCCCATTACGCAGAACACTCAAGAGGCACAGGGCTGTTGGTGGAGATGTCTATTGTGATCGAATGAGAACCGCAGAATATTGGCCTTCTCATGCTTTCCTGTCAGAATGTAAGTAAAAGTTGACATCTAAGGGGCCTGATCATTTCAGAAACCGTTACAGAAGGTTTTGTGTGTGTCTTCTTTCTTTTCATTTGGGGAAAGGAGGGCTTTGTTTTATAAAAATGAAATCATATTATGTAATCCTTCCTGCAGCATGCTTTTTATCCCCTGGTTGATGGAAATTCTTCCAACTCCACTTTTCTAGCTGTATTGTATCATCAATGGGAAAGACTTTCTTCTCCGCTCTTTACTGCTATGAAGAGTGCTGAGTGCGGTCATTCTCCAGTCCACGATGCTCGCCTTGCCCCTGCCTACGGTGAGGATGCCCAGGAGTGGGAGTGTAGGGTGAGGGGTATTTCTGCTTTTGATGGCTGTGGCTGGAGATTTCATCATTGCCTGTACGTGTTTATCGCCCAGTGACTTGTATCCTTCCTGCCCTCCGTTTATTTTTATATGTGGTTGTTTGACATACCAATTTTAAAAAGCTCTTTATGATTTGGTTTGTCAATAATTTTTCAAGGTGTATAAATTGGTTATTGACTTTAAATTATCTTTTTCCATAGAAAGTTACAATTTTTTATAAAGAAATTCTGTTTTTCTTCCATAGCTGTCTGGTTTTGGATAGGAAGATTAGTTCAATCCCTAAAATTTCTTGTGAGATTATTATTTTACCATTTAAATCGAATCTATATTTTCCCCTTTGAATTGAACCTTTGTCAGATCCAAGAATTCCTATGCTGTCCTATTGACCTCATCTTCCTAGAAGGTCTAGAAACTTACAGAAAAAAATACTAATTTTTTGAATGTTTATCTTATATCTATGTACCTAAGTAAATTATCTGATTAACTCCAGAAGAGTTTTACTCTAGTGACTTTAGCTGTCCACATAGGCATTCTGGTTTTAACGTTTGGGGACTATTATTTGTATTTGTATTTTACACAAAGATTTTTTATTTGAATTTTATCACTGAATTTGAGCAAAGACCTTTCCAGCATATATTTGCATAATATGTTGCTACTGAACACTCCTTTGAATATAGAAGCAAACACTCTTAATAAATTCCAAGTTCTTATTGGTACTCTATTGACTTTAACATCTTCTCTAGGACATGGAGAGTTTAACATTAAAATTATTCGCTCTTTAAACATGGAATTTAAAGTCAGTCAGTTGGCTTTGATGGCATTTTTAAAAATAGAGACCTTCCCAGGATCCCTATAATAAGAATTGTTCTCGGTAAGCTTTGCATTTTTTGAAGTGGGGAGGAGTTCATTTTTAAATTCCTGTTATTTCTGCTAGACTAAAAAGGGTTTTTTTTGCCTGTGGTACTTTGGGGATATTCACCTTTCTCAGTGCTAAGTTTAATTTTTTTCGGATGCTCACTTCTGGCGTACATGGAGGGCCTTAAAGTCGTGCCTTCAGCTGGTGAGGGGGTTTGGAGGCTTATCATTCCACCTGCGTAAATTGTGACTCTTGATCTGATACAAGAATTGCCACTTCGGCTTTACACGGACTTCTTATAAATTAAAGGCTGTCAAAAAGTCAGCAGGGGAACATCGTTTGAACTACAATTTGAAATAAACCAAGATGGTCAGAGCCACAGTGTATGTAAGAGCGTGAAGTAATAAAATTACAGCACATCCATAATAGGGAAGACGGTAAAGAGGTTTTAAAATATATACACAGATCTAACAAGACCGTTAAGCACAGACTGAACACGAAGGCACTGGGGGCCTAAAGTAGAGTACCGTGAGCCCTCCATTGTTTCCCTTGATCTGCCTGCAAGGGATTGTTTTCTCACCAGGAAACTTCTTAGCTACAGTTCTTTGACAATTATGAGACTCTCATGGTGAATCTGGTGGAGAAAGAGAACAGGTAGGGTTCGCAGACTTACCTCAGGATGAAAGCCATGACAAGACTCCGGACGCCTTCTGATCTTCTGGGCCTTTAAACGTTCACACTTAAGGGATTCGTTATGTTGACTGTAGTTAAGGCATATTGCCCAGACGTCACTTTCCCTTACTCCGCATGTTGGAGGTCAAACCTTGACACTGAACTCCCTTAACGACTTTTCTCTCTCCAGTTGTGGAAAAGCTGTCATTTCCCCCTCTCTAATATTTCTCCCCTGGGTTTCCTTCCTGTCCATCCCCCTGGGTTTCCTTCCTGTCCATCCCCCTGGGTTTCCTTCCTGTCCATCCCCCTGGGTTTCCTTCCTGTCCATCCCCCTGGGTTTCCTTCCTGTCCATCACCGGCTTCAGCAGCAGTGCTTGGACTTACGCACAAAAGGATATACCTGATTTCAATGGGCGCCATGGTGATGGGGGTCACGGACTCACACAGGCAGCTGCTGTCCACCACCACCATGAAGAGATTGCTGCTTGGAATTTGCTGGATGACAAAGGACCTGTTGGGACATGAAGCACAGAGACAGTGAGTGGTCACTTACTACCTGTCAAATCAAGGAAAACTTCTCCACTGGGGAGTTAACTCCTCTACTGTTTTGGAAAACAGTTTTCAGAGACTGCCCTACTACAAAAGTTGCCTCCTCCACGAGGCTCTTCACTTTTGAATACCAGGCTCCACTAAAAAGACGACAGTTTATAGCTTATGGCTGCGGCTACACATAGCTCATAAAACTCACCTTGGGAAGACTGGAATGCTATGCGTACAAAACACGAGAGTCAGTTGACTAAATCAGCCCAATTTCCAAGGCTACAGGGTCAGGCTTTTACAAGCCTCGCTTCCTTCTCCCAGGTGACATTGAATGTTCTTTGTCTCTCTCTTCCCAAACTGATGAAGTGAAGTTTCTAGACCCTTCCCTGTACTGCTTTGCACAATGTCTGCCCAGGATGGAGGTCCAATGTTTGCGTGAGATTAATGCTGGTCATTTGGGAGTTCCACAGTTCTGAGGCCACGTGCTGGTGCTCAGGCTGTGCGGCGGCACTGACATCCGGGTCCATCGGGACAGCTAGTCCAACAGAAGTTAGCCTAATGGCACCTGCTCTCTCGTCACCCGATGCGGTGAAATGACAGAGTAACACCACCATCAAAACACTCCTGGAGCAAGAAACACTAATGATTCTTTGGAGGAAGAAATTAGAGAAATCCCGTATTTTTCCAGAGCAAACAGGTTAGCTAAATGTTTAGCCCCAAGCCTAGAATCTCGGTCATATAATACGATTTTTCATGATGTTTCACTAAGTTCCGTTCAGCCAGATGAGGCAGACTGTAACACAACAAAGCGAGAATTTCTCTGTAAGTTTTATCTTCATTCATCTTTCTCTCAACAAATTTGTTCTGCTCTGTAAAGCGTATTCACCGTGGCTTACTGAAATCATGCCATGAAGAAGAATCCTTCTGTTTTGTGGGCAATTATAAAGAGGAGAAAAGACTACCTTTATAAACACCTCTTATGTTGAGTTAACCAAAAGTGGCTCAGAGATTATAACACAACTGGTTTCTTGTCTACAAATGCCTGATGCCTAGTTGTCTAATATCTTGCAATTATGTTTTTTGTTTGTTTGTTTGCTTTTTTAAATCCATAGCTGGGAACAAGGCATGGCTTTGCTCAGAGATGCTTCCTCAATGTCTACACCACCATCCATACTCCGGAACATGGACTCTCCCCTCCCACTCTTCTCCACAACTCTACTTGGCTTGAGAAAAAAAATCCAACCTTGCTATGTCACTAAGGCTTCAAAATTGTTGGCTTTACCTCCCCCTTTTAGCACTAGGTACCTTCCCTCTTCTGCAATGACATTGCTCTAGCAGGTGGCCTCTTCGTAATGGATCATGCCAATCAGAAAGAAAATAACCACCTGAGATGGCGCTCAGAGAACCAATGATTTCCATGGTGAAGGCAGGTTAACAGGGTCTCAAAGACAAATGCGAAACCAAGATCATATAACCCTTTAAAGAACAGGTGATTGACTAGAATATTATGCCAAATGAATCTACCAGATGGCCAATGAAGGAACAAGAGATTAAAATATGAAATAGAAGCTCCAAAGGGAGAGAATATTTTCCAATAGAAGAAAAATTTGACTTTTTTTTCATTAAAAGGGCCCATTCATGCACGAGTGAAACTGCAGATCACTGAAGATACAGACCAATCCTAAAAGCTTCTCTAGAAACAAATTACTTAAAGAAGAATGAGAATGACACAAACTTCTCAATGCGGGACTTAAGATGAAGAAAACAGAGCAACATTTTTTAAGCTTTGAGGTCATGGAAAGAAGGAAATAAAAGGTATGTCAGAATCCAGAGGAAAAGAGATTCTAACTAACTGGAGATATAGGTAGAAATTTGTATTTTAAAATTTAGGGATGATTACTGAAAATAAACTGAAGGATGAAAATCTGATTAATCCAGGAGAGCATGGTAAATAACACAAACATTCACACACACACGACTACTGGGATAAGATCAAATTAGTACCAATCACAATTAATGTCTGTTGGTTAGATTCACATATTAGAAGGCAGAGACTCAAAAATATTAATTGATTTTTTGAAAAGGGCAGAAGCTTTTAAGTTGGATTTATAAAAACACCGGCATTATGCTGTTTGCAAGGAGACACTCCTAAAACAGAATGGACAAAAAGACACCAGAAAAATGCTAAAGACAAGAGAGGGACAGGTTTAGCAGTACTGCTCTACAAATATTCAGAGGGAAAACCATTAAAATGTAATAAAGAAAACAGTTCGTACCAAAAAATAATATAGTAGGATAACAAGCTATGATATGAAATTTTATGATCAGAGTGTAAATTGATAGAAATGCCCCAAGTGATTGATGAGCACACGATTTATTTAAAAACGGAGTGAAAATTCTTTATATCTAAACAACAGAGAATATAAACTATTTTCAAACACGGGGAACTGCAACACATTCCAAAGAGCAGAAAGCATCAGTGACATGTTCTTTTAGGGTAGGGTACAATTAGAAATTAATAGCACAAAGTATACAAACAGTGGAAATTAAAAATTAAAACACACACCCACACATTCAAGTAATTCTTGACAATTTAAGAACAGCCCAGACTAAAATCTGTGCCGTATGACCTTAAATCTGTTTATTGGGGAAAAACAGTTTGCCAATAAATGAACTAAGTTTTTGGATGGAGAAGCTGGAAAAAAGAACACACGCCTGCACCTGTGCCCCTGCCCTCGGTCTTCCCTCTGGTACCCTGGGTTGGGTATTGCTGGCTCCTCAGGCTTCTCCAATGATGGGGCTGATGGAAGGGACGGGAGGTGACCATTGCATGGTTCCCCTCGAGCATTCGCCCTTCCCTTCAGTTCACAAAGGCGCTCTCACATCTCCCACCTCAGGAAAAACAAAACTCTCCCTTGACCTCGCCTCCAGCTAGCGCCCTATTTCTCTGTCCTCTTTCATAGCACGAATCCTAAAAAGAATTCTCCACAATCTGTCCACTTCTCTGCACCGCTCCTTCTTTCACGAATCCACTGCAATTCTTCCACAGTCCTTTCCACTTCACTGAATCAGTCCTGTCAAGGACCCAGTGAGCTGACTACCTTTCTTCTCGGTCTTCTCTGCCTCTGCATCCTCTGAGGAGGATGCTTCCTGTCCATCCTTCACCAGAGAATGCGGAGGAAGGCTGCCTCTGTCTGCTGCAGCAATCTGTTTTCCCAGCACCCAGAGCTGTGGCCAGGACTGAGCAGCTTCTCAGCAAATATTTGTTGACTCGGTGACGGAAGGAATTTATAAAGATAAAAGCAGAAGAATAAATGCAAATAAAACTGTGAAGATAACTGAAAGAACCAAGCTCTGGTTTAAAAGAACATTGACATAAAACAGCCTTCGGCACAAAAGAAAGAAGTCACAAAGTCACCTTAAAACCCAAAGATCCAGAGGCATTTAAGCATCTGAAGTGACTATTATGTGTACCGTGGCAAACAATTTGAAAAGCTGGAGCAAACACACCTTTGGGGATAAAGTATAAATTATCAACATTTGGCCAAGCTGTAAAAACATAAGCAGACCAATTGCCATGAAAAAAGCCCCTGAAATGCTCATTGAGAATCTACCCGCAGGTGAATACGACCAAGTCACCCAAAGAACAGATATCAGTGCGTTCTTTGAAAACTCATGTGAACCCACTGACCAACTTCTAGAATAAAAGAAGTCAGCGAGCTGACCAGTTACATAATCAGCACATAAAACCACAGCCTCTCCTAGGACACAGGCAATAACCAGTGAAAAAGATATTTATGAAAAAAAGAACCATGGAGAGTATCAACAATGACTAGAAAATGCCTAAGAATAAATCTAGTAAAAGACTTCTGTATAAAGAAAATGACCAAACTTTATCGAACATAAAAAGACAAACTAAGAATTGGGGGAAGTACAAAGGTGGTGGAAAGAAGCCTTTATATACGAAAGAGGTCACTTCTTTTTCAATGGACCTTTTAATTCAAGCAGAGGAATTCCAAGAAATTCTTATTGGGATTTTTGATGGAATTTGAGGTAATGATCTTTTTTTTTTTTTTAAGATTTTATTTATTTATTCGACAGAGAGAGAGACAGCCAGCGAGAGAGGGAACACAAGCAGGGGGAGTGGGAGAGGAAGAAGCAGGCTCCCAGTGGAAGAGCCTGACATGGGGCTCGATCCCAGATCGCCGGGATCACGCCCTGAGCCAAAGGCACACGCTTAACTGCTGTGCCACCCAGGCGCCCCGAGGTAATGATCTTAAGATTCACTCAGAAGAGTAAATATGAAGAGTAGTCCAGACAATTGCATAAAGTTGAGTTTTAGGCAAAGGGAAGCAAAGCCAAGGCGTGAGCCCTCACCACTATCAAAGCCACAAGAGGACTTACAGAAGAGGCAACACTGATGGACACCTGACACATTAAAAGGGGTTCAATCTCACTAAAAGTTAGAGACAATATACATTAAAATGAGACTAGGGGCGCCTGGGTAGCGCTGTCGTTAAGCGTCTGCCTTCGGCTCAGGGCGTGATCCCGGTCAGCGGGACAGAAGTCATGGCTGCCCAGCAGGGTCAGAGGCAAGCTACAAACTTGCTTTCTTGCCCATGAAGCAAGCAGATATTGGCCCAAGGCACCTCTGTCTGCTGAGCCCCCAACCTCACCCTCAAGTCTGCTCCTTCTACCAGGTCATCAGGGGGAAAGAGAGCCAGGGAGCAGACCAGGGGAGGGGAGGAAGGGAGGAAACTGACCAAGGGGGTAGAAATTGTCAAAAGAAATGGACTGAATCCGTAACATTGAAGTTCTTTGGAAGGAGAACGTGTTCCAGTATTCTTCAAACATTTATAAAATGGGGTGTTACGCTAAGGGCTGAGTATTGACTTTCTCCTTCTGCAAAAGAGAAAACTGGGACTCAGAGAGGGAAGCGCTATGAATGAGACGTGCTTGTGGCCATTTTAGAGATGGGGGAACAAGAGGCTGGGTGACTTCCTGGAGTATTAGAGGCAGACTGCAAGCCTCTGAGGCCCAGCCTGTTGGGGGTCTATGACCACAGGGGCAGCAGACGTGCTGTCTTGCATGGGAATTCTTAGTGCAAACTCCTTGAGGGCAGACCCAGAGTGATTCCTCGCTTAAGGAGAAGGGCAAGATATTGTTTTTAACACATGTCTTCTCTTTGGAGAAGGCTCCCCAAGTGTTCTCAAGGAAGTCCCACAGCAAACTTCTCCCCCCCCCCCCAAATCCTACGAGATGAAAAGCCTTGCATGCAGCTATCCTGAAGCAGAGGAAAACACCCCCCTACAAAGGATTTGCCAGCGGAAAGATTAACTGCTTTTCCATATTTTAAAGACTTACTGTCTGCTTATTAACATGGTGCTTCGGAGGGGTCTGGGCAATGTTAGCTGTACATTTATGTGCACAACGTGTATTTATGGCCCAGGGTGCAGGGTTGAACTTCATAAAACACACCTCCATCCAGCTGGGCCCAGCAGTCAGACTGACATCATTGTACAGAGGAACTGTGGCCTGGGTTTGCCTGGGGGCCAAAAAAGGCAGCAGGGAAATGCTTCAACACAGAATCACAGCGGCGGTTTCTAAGCAGGGATAGGTCAAAATGCGTGAAATAAATTAGGTCCTCCAGGGAAAGAGGAGGGAAGAGGGAGGCAATTTTGATGTGTCCATTGCCGGAACTGAAATAACCCAGTCCTCCCTTTTCCACTGGATATAGACTGAGAAAGACTAGCGGTGGGGGGAGGAAATGATGTGATTTCAAGACAGCCTCCCCTGACAAGAGAGACTATTAGCTGCACACTATCCACTAAGATGGGCTTTGTTGCTTCCCTCACGCGCTCCCTGGACAAACACGCGTGATGGGAAAGACTCAGGGACAAGACACCCAGAGGCCCCACGGCGAACATTTGCAGAACTTGGTTGGCTTGTCTTTTATTAATTGGGTACAAAACGGTGACTTGACAAATAATCGGGGCAGGAGGGACTCTAAAAAACAATTTGAAGTCTTTCACCCGTTATAGATTTTCACCATTTATAAAATTCCCAGATTTTATCCTAACACAAAATAAAAGACAAGGAGTAAGTCACGGGGGATTTATTTGAAACCAGCACCAATCTTGTCCTTTGTGGTACTGTTCTCCGGAGGGGCTGGGTATGTGACTGCAGCTCTCCAATGGGATCTTACTCTCCTTAGGGGTGGGAAGCTGCCTGTCCTCCTCCACCATGCCCCCAAGAGGCCTACACTGACCCAGCCCCATAACTTGGGGGGGAGCAAACGTTTGGTGACTCTTTAAATTCAAACTAGAAGCTAAATAGTAAGGATGTGTTCTAGCATATCTCCACAGTCATACTATCACGGGGGAGGTGCAGGCGTCCCGCCCCTACTCCTGCTCAGCCCAAAGAAAGTAAAAGAATAAATAGCAGGGCCTCGCCTGCTCAGCCCCCAAAACGTGTCAGGGCTTAATAGAAACATGAAACAAATCCTTCCCTCCTTCCTTTCTTGACTGTTTTCCAGCCTGCCATGTGGGGTTCCTGCTTCCTCATCTCTCAGTGATATCCTGTATGGATTCCGTAACTTTCTGACAACTTCAGATTAGTACAATTAGGCCAGGCTAGTTGGCTACTCTGATTTCGCGTCTAGTTCAAAGCTCTACATTATTCTCCCTTTGAGCTTCTAGGTTCTAGCTTCTTCCGCAGTTACCAGGCTGCCGTGCAACTGTCTCACCGCAGCTTGTCTTCTTACAACACGGCCTGGCCTTTGGTACCTTCTGTGCTGCCCAGCATCCACAGGCTGGCTCTCTTGTGAGGTTCTGAAGGATTCTTCGGAGGACCCCCAGCTCCTCAACATGCCCCAGTGGGGCCACCCACATAGCAACTACCATCAGCAGTTGCTGCAAACTTCTTGCTCTTGTGTGGACTCATCCGGAGAGCAGTCGTCCTGTTGGGTTCAAGCGAGATGACCAGTATCTTCCCCACTGTCCACCTGACTCTTGGGAAACACAGATCTTCGCTGGCCCAGACACAGGCCACTTCAGTGCTGTCCCTTCTCCAACCTTCACTCTTTCCCTCCAGGTCTCTTTGCCTTGTTCAGACAGGTACATGGACGTACTGTATATCTGTTGACTAGCAGACATTTGACTAGGGCTGGACTTGCCCTTCTTCAGGCACCCCCAAAATGTAGAAGAGTCTCCTGGAGCATTCCTCCACTGCCCATCTGGCTCCCAGCAGGAAACAGCGCCCCCTGGAGGGAAGAACCTCTTTCCATGAACCCCAATCTCTTTCCTATTGGGTCCCTCATCAATATTCACGTGGCAGATGAAAGGTGGGCCAGTTGCCTATCCTCAAATAGGTTTGGGGCTCAAAGGCTGTTCTCTTTAGAACTTGTGGTGCCTAGTGCCACTCTGTCCTCACCTCAGTCCCGGACTACAAGGAAACCCCCACTTGACATCCTGTTCGCATCCTCCTGTAAGCGTATTCATGTACGGAATTGGGAAGAACCAGTGTTGCAGGGTGCGTTGTAGGTACCTAAAAGACATTTCACGAAAATCTTATCTCTGAAAACAATCTTTAAGGGAACGGAAATAGGCACTTGATGGCAAACCACATTTAGCATCAGGTTCAGGATAAAGGACTCAGAGCTGTGTAATTAGAGTCGGAAGAAGGCACAGGGGCTCACTGTCCCCTCCACCATTTATCCTTGTCCTGACAGTGCCAGCCCACGCAATTAAACCAGAGACAAGAGGGATGATTAAATGTTGGAACGAGGCGAGTATTCACAGGTACCTAAAAGTTGCCCCTGCCCCCAATCCCAATAATTAATGCCCCTGTTTCCCTGGATCTCTCTCTCTCTCTCTCTTTTTTTTTATAGAGACAGCCAGCGAGAGAGGGAACACAAGCAGGGGGAGTGGGAGAGGAAGAAGCAGGCTCATAGCAGAGGAGCCTGATGTGGGGCTCGATCTCATAACGCCGGGATCACGCCCTGAGCCGAAGGCAGACGCTTAACCGCTGTGCCACCCAGGCGCCCCTTCCCTGGATCTCTTAACAGTACCAATGTCTATCGTCTATCAATCACGCAAACCAGAGATCTTGCCGTGATTCACGGCGTGGTCCTCTTTGAAGGTCACCACGTGCTGATTTGGCCATCACCTCAATACGGCTCAAGCCCACCCTCCCATCTGCCACGGCTCAGGGCCAGCCTCATGGGCGAGCACCAGTGTGGTCACCAGGGACCTATGCTCAGAAGGGCTTGTCAGTGACGGTTTACTACTCTGCGGTACTATCTTGAAATTCTTAATTTTATCTTTAAATTTCCATTCTTAACTATTTCTCTGAGTAGGACATGGGCACCAAGCAGCCTGCAGGCTGCACACCCTGGAGTCATGGGGGCAGGACCTGGGGGTGCCTCTGAGGGTCTTCACTTGCCAGCCAGAGGCCCTGTGTCTGAGGGAGCCCAAGATCAAATAGCAAAGAAAAAGTGGCATGACAGGTCAAGAGAGACAGAAAGAAGGAAAATGTTTTACCGTTTCGGTACATTTAATAACACTTTGCTCCTCCTTTTTGAAGCAGCAGCTCACATTTGCATTTTGTACTGGGCCCTGCAAATTATGTAGCCGGCCCTCCCAACCTGTCTCATTTTTAGCACACCTTTCAACTGGCTTCCCTGCCGCAAGCCCCTCTCCATTCTTGAGGTGGGATAATACTTCCCAAATGCAAGGCTGACCCCTCCATCCCCGACTTTGTACCCTTCCACGGCTCCTTAGCATCGACGCAATGGTGTGCCCGTGAGGGAAGCAAACGAGAGCCTGTACGGTCCAGCTGCCTCTCTCTCCAGCCTGATGCATTCAACTGCCCCAACCCCTAGGCCACCTTCTTTCGCACCACCAGCCATGCGCACTGCCATGGGCCCTTGAGTGCATCACGCTTCTTCTCCCTCAGTGCTGAGACCCGGACAGAGCTCATTAGAATCACCCAAGGAGCTTGTTTTATTTTGTTCTGTCTTTTCAACTGATGCCTGGGCCACACAGAAAACAAATTATATGGATCTGGAATGTAGAGCCAAGGCATGTGTATTTTTTTAAGCTACTCAAGTGATTCCACTGTCTGCCAAGGCTGAGGCCCTACTGATCTGAAGGAGTGCTCTTCAAACCTACCACGCTTACGGATGACCCGAGGATCTTGTTGAAACGCACATTCTGTTCAGTGGCTCTAGAGTGGGGGCAATGAATTTGCCTTTCTCACCTGCTCCCAGGTAGTGCTGATGCTGCTGGCTCAGGAACCGGCAAGGCTCTGAGTGTTGCAAAGAACACGGACTCAGTTCTAAGAGACTTACTGAATGTTGCCTTCTCCATAGAGAGCTCTCCGTCTTAGGGAAGCATGTCTCCCACGTTCCCATGACATATTGTAGACACCTGCATCATCCACATACGTAAGACACATACACTTCCAAATGCACGTGAAACGGGATGCTCAGAGCCATGTTACTACCCTTCTACCACCAACTGGAAAGGGATGGAAGGATAGGCACTTTCCCCTAGGCAACATTTGCAATGGTCTGAAAACTGTAAGCTATGGAACCTGTAGAAAGTTCTCTTTTGGTAACCCAGGGAAATACATGGAAGTTAGCCTCTAGAGCAGCTAAAACTGAGTTTCAGGAGGCCCCTGTGGGTGTCTGATAGGACGCAGAGGATAGACACATTAAGAAGCCATGAATAAACAAAGAAAAAAAAATGTTTTCCAAGAGGAGCTCAAATCAAAAGTCACAAAGGCAGATGTTTCAAATTTTAGGAGCTGATTGGCCACCTAGCTGCTGCTCCCCCGTGGGTTCCTTGATGTAGCTTATTCTAGGGTTGGCGGCAGGAGGGATAGATTTACTCAATAATGCCATACCATGAGGAAGCCAGCTAGTGTCTCTTCTTCCTTTCTTTCTTTCCTTCTTCTGCCTCCCTCTCTAGCTCCTTCCCTTTCTCATCCCCTTCCTTCGTCCCTCTAGATAGCCAGACAGGGAGCTATCTTATTTTTTGGTTCAGGTGGTTTTGTCTCCTGTTAGACTTCTGAGAACAAGACACAGACCTTTATTTTGTTTTCTATGCATTGGCTCAGTACTAAAGTTCACTGAGTAATGATGAAAAAAATTGTCAAAGATAAAAAAATAATTCAAAGTAGCACAAGTTCCCTGGCCAATGAGTTGTGCAGAATGTGGTACAAGGTTTCAGCAGCTCAGAATGGCTAATTCTAAGGACTCTGCGAGATCCAAGCCTCCTTGCTTCCGGTTGATTTCAGAAAAAAGAGGGCCCTGCCCCAGTGCTCTAAAGCAGTTCTCTTTGATATCTAATCTCCCTTCTTTTGATACCAATATCCTACTCTGTTCAAGAATCCGCCCTTCCTCCAGGCAGCCCAGGTGCTTCTGAAGAGCTAGCCCTGCCCAGGCCTGTTACCCGAGCCTAAGCTGATTGGTACAATTCCTTCCCCTGAAGAAAGGGACTGGTTCAGGTGGGCATTGCACCTGAGGTATTCCAATCAGACTGAAACCCAGAACTCTTATTTCTACTCCCAACACTGGAGAGCAAGGAAGCTTTCAGCCTTAGGAGCCCCTGGCAGCTTTCCTGTGCTCCTGAATGGGCATGTCTACTGGAAAATGCAAAGACAAAACCTAAGTCTTGGTGACAAGCCTTTGGGAAACTGGAGCAAGCCTTACCTGAAGCCTGTCTCTCAGCTTCTCACTTTATTGTTTAAGCTTGCTGGAGTGGGAGCTTTCTTTTATTTATAGTGAAAGAATACGAGTTGATGCACACCTAAATTCCTTATGGTGGTCAACATGTTGCCTGGTCAGATTGTAGCTGGGAAACTTAGGCTTTAGGGAGTTGAGCTCAGAAGCCATCAGGTTGGTTCCCACCAAGCGTACCTCGGATGGCCTGCCAGGAACCAGACTGGTGTAGGCTTCTCCTGCTCCATTCCACCAGCATAAGAAATGTGCTATGTTTTCACCGTTAAGAGCTGAGATTAGATGGAGTAAGCCTATTGTCCTTGTTATACTTACTTATTCAAAATTATATACAATGGACACATTATGGCATTCCATTTGCGACTTGCTGACGAGGATCGCACACGAAAAGCCCAAGGCCTGCTTTGTCTACAAGGCGCAGTGTCCTGTGGTGGCGGTATTTACCATACTGGGGACAGAATGAGTCAAAAGAGCCGTAACAATGACTTCCACCCCTCAGCCCCACCAAGGATTTGTTGAGATTGTCGGTGCCGACCCAGAGCCAAAAACAACTTCGGCGGGAAGTCCTTTGGCATTACCGGCACAAAGCAGGTGGTAAGGAATGGTATTCTGTGTTTGAAATCTGGGTGGGAGAGCCCCATAGAATCAAAAGCAAGAGGGACCCGGCTTGCTTTTCTCATTCTAGAAGAAGAGACTCTCAACAGAGCCAACAACAAGAGCTCTTTTCCAACCTTGGTATTTTTTTGTACTAGAGTCTTCAGTAAATCCTCTTAATTATGACAGGAACCATTTTCTTCTAGTCCCCTAAGAAGAGTAAGGACTTTATTCAATATTTTCACTGGAACCAGTAGTGTCTGTTGTTATAAATAATGAGAATAAGAGCTAACCCGTAGAGAGGGTTTGCCTTGCGCCGAACACTTTCTCACGCAGTCCACTTTAATCCTGACACCAGCTCAGAGAGTTACCATCTTCACTGATGCAAGCTTCGAGATGTGAAACGTTTCCAAGTACTACAACCCACCAAGGATCCAAGTATCAAACCTTCGTGTTCGCCATGACACTGGAACGGATCGCCGGCATCATCACCCTTACTACCACCCCAGTCATCAGCAGCCACCCCGTACTGAGCACTCGCCCTGTGCAGGAAGTGAAGGTCTTCTGCTGAAAACCGCACAACAGCTCCATGAGCCAGGTGATGTTATCCCTAAATTAAAGGGGCACTTTAATTAATTAATTAAGGAACTCCAGTAATTTGGACCCGTCTTGGTTTAAGATAGCACAGGTAAGAGGTTTCAGAGCCATGGTCTGGATGTAAGCTGTCAGACTTTACAGCCTGCCATCTTACCCATCGAACAACAAAATCTCCTGCGGAGAAGTGTAGGCGTGCCACAACTCAGAGCAGAGACTCTGTCTCTAGATCTTCAGGGGCCCTTTGAACATGACCTTGGGCTCACCAGTTATAATTTCCCATTAACTAGCTTTACACTGTTTTCCACTATCCCCGTGCGAATTGTCACATTCATTGAGCAAAATAGAGCAACATCATAATGAACCACCAGGAGGCCCGAATAGACTCAAAAGTGTAAGGAATTCACTGGGGAAATTAAATATCTAATTTTAAGTGTTCTGGCAAAGTCAGACTCTGACCATCAATACTTGTTTTCTAAAAGATTGGACATCTTGCATTACATGAAAAAAAGCATTTTGTCCAGCATAGTAAGTTAGGGGCAAGAAAAAATTAGGCTAAGTATGGGGCCACTTCTGCATAGAAAAAAAAAAAAAAAGACTGAAGGAAATAAAGCACTGTTTAAACATTTCTCCTTATCCCCAGTTTACAGATGAGGAAACCAGGTAACTTCCCAGAGGGTATTAGGCTAATCAGACATGGAGCTGGGATTCAAATCCAGGCCACCTGGCTTTAGAGTTGAAGCATGTAAATTCCCTGCCTCGGTTCTGAGTAGTGACATTGCCTGTGATTTTATTTTTTTCTTCATACATTTCTCTATGGTTCAGTTTCCTACAATGAGTAGGAATTGCAATTTTTTTTTACATTTTTAAAATATATTTGAGAGAGAGAGGGAGGGAGGGAGGGAGAGCACAGAGTGAGAGTGAGAGGGGGAAGCAGACTCTTTGCTGAGCAGAGTCCAACATTGGGCTCAATCCCAGGACCCCAAGATCATGACCCGAGCCAAAGGCAGACGCCTAACTGGCTGAGCCACCCAGGCACCGAAGGAATTGCATTTTAATAAGAACCAAGAAGCATGGGATAACAACTTTCTATGTTTTAGACTATAGACACACATATTTAGAAAACTAGGTCTCAGTGATCAACATTTTCTCTGTAATCTCACTTGCAAACTACTAGAAATAGTAAACTCAGAGTGAGATTTCTCCAAAATCACTAATCGAAAGCACATGGGAATACCTCCTTAGTTGAGTAGTCTTGCTGTTCTCTTCCATGTGCCCAGTGTGACCGTACCTCCTTAGGGTGAGTGCCAACAAGGAAGCCTCTCTGAATGCCGCTATCATATCGGCTTTAAAACTGCTTGGTCTACAGGTGAAGATCAATACGTTTTCACTGATTGAAATAAAGGCTGAATCCACGTCTTTCTATTCTGGCTCTAAGCTTTCCGAATTCCATATCTTGTAGCTTTGAATCAATGTCCCAGGGAGAGAGTCAGAGAAATTACGTAGTATGCTATATTTTCTGATCTAACTTCTGAAGCCAGTGCTTCTAATAATTCCCATGCCTATCCAACAGTCTCTTATCACAAAATAGCAAGATTTTTCATTTTGAAGAGTACGAGCACTGAGGTGGAGACTTACAGCCATAGGGAAATTTCAAGAGAGACAGATGTATTCCAGAAACACTGTATGAAAGGCAATGTTCTCAATTTTAAACATCGGTGTTCACACCAATTTATCTGATGATTGGTGATATACTCCAACACAGAGGGGGGGAAATGTCTCCCAGAACAAAAATCAGAACTAATCTCCCATTTCCACACAGAGAATAGCAATTTGAAATAGAGGGGAGGAATACACTCGAGGAGGTGGGAGATAATACAAAGCTGACTGGTTCAAGTCAGTGGAGTTGAATCAAGTTCTCCAAGTGAAACTAATAGGCCAACCATGTATTTGTCACCTATTGTCCCCTTCCTTCTCTCAGCCTTAGTTTTCCTATATCAGAAGTGACTTCCCTTCCCAAATTAACATTCCAAAATCACATCATTGTTTCCACCTTGTACAAAACTCTTTAATTTCTCCAGCCTGAGATAATAGACTCGGGTCATTTGTAACCATCATCTTCTTCCTCCTTTAGCTTCTCCTATGCCAACTCTAAGGAAGCAGATTTTTCTTATAAAAAGGGAAAAGAGTTGTTTAGACTCAAAATATTAACATTTAAAAGTTGTTTTTAAAAAGATTTTATTTATGAGAGAGAGAGAGAGAGGGAGAGAGCAGAGGAAGAGGGACAAGCAGACTTAACGCTGAATGCGGAGCTCAACGTGGGGCCCTATCCCAGGACCCCGAGATCATAACCTGAACCAAAACCAAAAGCCAGATGTTTAACCGACTGAGCCACCCAGGTGCCCCAAAATTTTAAAATTTTGAATGTTTAGTTGACCTGGGGTGACACCTGTATACCATTTTTAACTAGCATGGTCAAATTCTATAGATGGCCAAGGCAGGAAGTTCTAAAGCAGTAAACACTATATCCCAGGGTTAGAGGCAAAAATGAAATAGAGTCACCTAAGAAAGTCTAGAACCAAGACACCAAAAGAGCAAGGTGATCCACTGGTAATGTAAATGCATAGTACAATAAAACAACAGTTTCCAGAGGAAGAAAACAAAACCCGGGGCATCTATGATATATAATCCACAATATCCAGTGTGGAAAATTTGCTATAGGTGTGAAGAAGCAGTAAAATGTAACAAAAAAATCAAAAGAAAAATTAGTCACGAAATACAAACCAACATATGACACAGGTATTAGACATGGCAGCCATGTAGGTCATATATTTATTTATACTTATATGTTAATGAGCCTAAAGCCATGGATATATTGAGCAAAGAGATGGAGCAATTTCAGTAGAAACATAGAAACTATGTAAACGAACCATATACAAATCTTAAAATCGAAAGAATAAAATATCTGAAATGAACAGAACCTTAATAAATGATGACAGTATCAAGAAGTCTAACAAACATGTATTTGGAATCCTGGAGACAAATAAAGAGGGAATAGGTCAGAAAATATATAGAAGAAATATTGACTGGCTTAAAATGGGAGAGGGGAACTGGGAGTATATTATCATAATGCATGGACACTATACATGAAATCATTTAATATTATTGGAAGGCAGCCCCTGAGAAATTGAAGAGGAAAGTTGTAAACCTTACTGCAACCATTTGAAATCCAAAAAAGGTATAAATAATAAGACAGCAGCAGGAAAAACTGGAATCATAAAACAATACAAAAGAAGATAGATTAGAAAAGAGGAAATAAAACAGGAGAAGAGGAACAAACAGAAAACAACCAGGAAGACGGCGTATTTTAAGCCAAACATATCAATAGCTCCATCAAAAATATATTACCTAAGTAAAAAGCTTCTGCGTAGTGAAGGGAACAATCAACAAAACTAAAAGGCAGCCTATGGAATGGGAGAAGATGTTTGCAAATGACAGGTATGGTAAAGGGTTAGTATCTAAAATATATAAAGAACTTATAAAATGCAACACCCAAAAAATGAATTATCCAATTAAAAAATGGGCAGAAGACTCGAACAGCCATTTCTTCAAAGAAGACATACAGATGGCCAGTAGACACATGAAAAGATGCTCAACATCACTCGTCATCAGGGAAATGCAAATCAAAACCACAATGAGATACCACCTCACGCCTGGTAGAATGGCTAAAATAACACAAGAAACAACAAGTGTTGGCAAGGATCTGGAGAAAAAGGAACCCTCGTGCCCTGCTGGTGGGAATGCAAACTGGTGCAGCCACTGTGGGGAAACAGTATGGAGGTTCCTCAAAAGGATAAAAAAAGAACCACCTTATGATCCAGCAATTGCACTACTGGGTATTTACCCAAAGAATACAAGAATACTACTTCAAAGGGATACATGCACCCCTATGTTTACAGTAGCATTATTTACAACAGCCAAGATACGGAAGCAGCCCAAGTGTCCAACAATTGATGAATGGATAAAGAAGATCTGGTATTTACATACAATGGAATATTACTCAGCCATAAAAAAGAATGAAATCTTGCCATTTACAATGACATGGAGGGGGCTAGAGAGTATAATGCTACGTGAAATCAGTCAGAGAAAGACAAATATCATATGATTTTACTCATGTGGAATTTAAGAAAGAAAACAAACAATCATAGGGAGAAAAAAGAGAGAGGCAAACCAAGAAATAGACTCTTAACTATAGAGAACAAAGTGATGGTTACCAGAGAGGAGGTGCGGGGATGGGTTCAACAGGTGATGGGCATTAAGGAGTGCACTTGTCGTGATGAGCGCCAGGTGATGCGTGTAACTGTTGAACCACTATATTGTACCCCTGAAACTAAGAAAACACTGTATGTTAACTAACTGGAATTAAAATAAAAACTTAAACTAACTAAATAAATAACTGAAACATACCAGTTAAAAAGTAGAGACTGACATACTAGATAAAAATGTAGGATCCAACTATATCCTGTACACAAGAAACTCACTTTAATTATAAACACCCAGATAAGCTCAAAGTGAAGAGATTGAAAAAGACATATCATGAAACTACCAAAGAAAACGAAGATGGGGTAGTTACGTTAACATCAGACAAAGTACACTTCAGTGCAAGGAATATTTCAAGCTTAAAGAGGGACATCACAAAACGATAGGAGTTAATTCACCAAAAGTCATAACAATCCTATATGTGTATGTATCTAACAACCAAATATGTCAAAATAAATGAACCAAAATCTAATGCACACTGAAAAGAAAAAATGGTAATCCATGATTTTAGTTGGAGACTGCAACATCCTTCTCTTGATAGCAATAGAGGAAGTGGACAGAAATACAGTAAAGATATAGAAAATAGCCTTACCTAATTGACATATACAGAACACTTGAATCAACAACAGCACTATATATATTATATATATATAATATATAGAAAATATTGTATATTTTCATATATATAATATATATATGTATTTTCAAGTGCATATAGAACATACACCAAATTAGATCATGTTATGGGTCAAAAAGCAAATCTCAGCAAATTTAAAAGGATGAAAATTATACAAAGAATGTTCCCAAACCATAAGGAAATTAAATCCAAAATCAGTGACAGAAACATTTCTGGAAAATCCCCAAGTATTCTGAAATTGAATAACACACTTCTAAATAACTCTAAGGTCAGAAAGGAAGCTGCAGGGAAAATGAGAAAATATTTTGAATTTAATGAAAAATAAAATACACAACACATAAATATTTATCACAAGTAAATATCCGTGGGATGCAGTTACACAAGTGCTTCAAGGAAGATTTCTAGTAGTAAATGCTTATTTTATAAAAGAAGAAAGTTCTTACATCAATAATCTAAGTTTTTGTCATAGAAACTGTCTAGAAAAAGAAATTTCAAAACAAGGATGACAAAGTAAGTAAGAAAGCTCGAAGAACAATAAAACTGAAAACAAAACCCAAAGAGAAACAAGAAAACTAAAACCTGGTTCTTTAAAATTGTCTACAAAACTAATAAATCTCTAGTCTGTTTTTTCTAGTATCAAGTAAAAAAGAGAGAAGACGCAAACTAAAACTATTAGTTATGAAAAAAGAAACATCAGGAGACCCTATACATATTAAAAGGGTAATAAGAGAATACAAAAAATAATAGCATGTCCTTAAATTTGACAACATAGACAGACTAGACAAATTCCTTGAAAGATGCAAACTACCAAAGTTGCCTCAAAAAGAGGGAGGCAATTTCATTAATGCTATACTGATTAAATAAATGGAATTTGTAGTTAAAAATTTTCCTACAATGGAATCTCCATGCGCAGAAGTCTTCACTGGGAAGTTCTACTGAACATTTAAAGAAAAAATAATACAGCCTCTACTAAAATCTTCTAGAACATAAAAGAGAGAACATTTCACACATTGCTTTATAAGGCCAGAATTATCCTGATACCAAAATCAGACAACAATATTACAAGAAAAGGACATTATATGACAAGAGACCATATTAACATAGAGCAAAAATGCCTCAACATAATATTAGCAATTCTAATCCAGCAACATATGAAAAGAATAATACACTTTGACTAAGTATGGTTTACTCCAGGAATGCGAGGCGGTGCAAGATTCAAAAATCAATGTAATATACTATATTAAAAAACTAAACTAGGAAAACTATATGATTGTCATATAAAACGTTGACAATTTTTTAAAAGAAACCTTTGTGTCCTTTCATGATAAAAAATTAGGAAGAAAATGGAACTTCTTTAACCTAATAAAGGGCATCTAATGAAGCTAACAGCTATCATCAGACCTACTGATAAAATTCTAAATGCTTTCCCTCTGCGAATTGACGTGAGAGGTTTGTCTGCTCACACACTCCTCCCTCTTCAACATCACTCTGGAGGACCTAACCAGGGCAATATGGCAAGAAAAGAAATAAAAAGTATACACATATAATTGTCTCTATGCACTGATGACATCATTTGTCTACACAGAAAATCCTAAAGAAGCCACAGAAAAAGTAAGTAGAACAAATTAGTTTAGCAATGTGGCAGGATGCAAGCAACTGAAAAAACAATCATTTCTATATACTAGCAATGAAGAACTAGGAATCAAAATGAAAAAAGTCTCACCTAACACAGCAGCAAAAGAACAGGAAATATTTTGATATAATTATAGCAAACGACTTGAACAATCTGTAAGCTAAAAACTATAAAACACTGATGAAAGAAATCAAAGAAGACCTAAATAATTGGAGAGATACACAGTGTCTACGATTTAAAAGAGTAAGTAGGGTTTTAATGTTAATTCTTCTCAAACTGAGCTATATAGCCAACCCAATTGCAAACAAAATCCCAGCAGGATTTTCTAGTAGAAACTGACAAGCTTACTTCAAAATTTACATGGGAAGGTAAATGTACTAGAACAGACACAGACATTTTGAAGAAGTTAAAAAAAAAAAAAAAGGTGAAGGATTCTGATGACCTGATTTCAAGATTTAATAAAATGCTACAATAATCAAGACAGCTTTACACTGGAGGAAGGATAGATACATACATCAACTGAATAACGTAGAGTCCGGACATAGACACACGAAGAGTCATTTGATTTTTAAAAAGGTATAAAAGCAGGGGCGCCTGGGTGGCACAGCGGTTAAGCGTCTGCCTTTGGCTCAGGGCGTGATCCCTGCATTGTGGGATCGAGCCCCACATCAGGCTCCTCCGCTATGAGCCTGCTTCTTCCTCTCCCACTCCCCCTGCTTGTGTTCCCTCTCTCGCTGGCTGTCTCTATCTCTGTCGAATAAATAAATAAAAATCTTTAAAAAAAAAAGGTATAAAAGCAATTCAGTGGAACGAGGATTCTTCTCAACAAGTGATAATGGAATAACTGGATAGCTACATGCAAAAAAAAAAAAAAAAAGGCTTACTCTGTACCTCTCATCATGTAATCATGTATGAAATAATTCAGAATGGATTACAGACCTAAATGTAAAGCTGAAGAGCATAACAATTTTAGAGGAAAGTGTAGGAGAAAATCTTTGTGATCTGGGGTTAGGCAAAGATTTCTTAAATATGAAAAAAAAAAGCACAGTCCATTTTAAAAAATTAAATAATGGGATTTCAACAAAATCAAGTGGTTTCTGTTTTGTGAATGACATTGCTAAGAAAATGAAAAGACAAACCACAGGCTAGAAGAAAATACTTTCAAATCACATATTTCTACAAAAGACTTGTAGCTAGAATATGCAAAAAATTCTTAGCATTCAAAACACTCGGTAAAAAAGAAAACAACCCAATTTTGTTAAATGGGCTAAACATTTGAACACGCATTTCATTGTGTATATGGATAGCAGGTAGGCACATGTGAAGGAAACTAAAGTCGTTATTCATTAGGGAAATGCTAAACCACAATGAGATGCTACTATGCTATTCATAGAACGGCTAAAATAAAGACAGATCAGTATTAATGACAAAATCAAGACCTTGCAAGGATGGGAAGCAACTGGAACTCCCATACACTGCTGGCAAGAGGGCAAAATGGTACAGCCACTTTGTAAGACAGTTTGGTGATTTTTTTACAAAATTAAACATAAACTTACCATACAATCCAGCAATTCGACTGCTAGGTATTCACTCAAGTTAAATGACAACTATGTCCACAAAAACACCTATATGTGAATGTTTATAGTGGTTTTATTTATAATCACTAAAAATTCCAAGCTGCCCAAATGTCCCTGGACTGGAGAACGGATAAACAAATATGGTACACCCCAACCTACCATGGTATATTGTTCAATAATGAACAGGTCCTACTGATACAAGCAATAACATAAATAAATCTCAATTACATTATGCTAAGTAAAAGAAAACAGACTGAAAAAGTTACATTGTGCATGATTTCACTTATATGACATTCTGGAAAAGGCTAAATTATAGGGCTAGAAAACACATCACTGCAAGCCAGGAGCTATGCTTGGGGGATGGGCTGACCAAAAAGGGCACCTCAGAGGAATTTTCTATGGTGATGGAACTGTTATATTTTGATTGTGATGGTAGATATACAACTGTAAGTATTAGTCAAAACTCACGGGACTCTACACCAAAAAGGGCAAATGTTATCACACATAAATTAAAAATAGGAATAAAAAGTGTAATGAACTATACCATAAACATCAACAACAAAAGAACTAAAAAGCAAGACCAACATGTATGCGTTTCCAAGAGCTGCATTTAAATAAAAAGTCACAGACTCAAAAGTAAAATATGGTAATGATACAACGGGCGAATACTAAGCAGAAGAAAGCTCGTTTGGCTACATTAATATCAGAAAAGGACAGGGAATATCTCCAGCAATAAAGATGGCCATTTCCTAATAGTGAAAATAACAAAGTTCATCAAAAAGACATAAAAATTTTAAGTGCATACAACTGATAAGAGTCTCAAAATAACAAAATAAAAACGTACAGGACGAAGGAAGAATACCCCAATCCCAAACTGCCAAATACACATTCTTCCCAAGTACCTGTAAAATATTCACCAAGATGGCAATATACGAGGCCGTGAAATAAGTCTTAATAAGCTTAAAAGGACTGAAATCACACAAAACATGATCTCTAACTGCAACAGAGTTGAAGTAGGAATCAAATATTAAAAAATCTAAAAGCTCTCCATATATTTGCAAAATCAAGGAGGATACTTCTAGATAACATATAAGGCAAAAAGACAATTATAATATAGACTAGAAGATATTTTTCACTAGACAAGAGTAAAAAGGCAACATTTCAAAATCTGTCTACTATCATCGTTCTTAGAGAGAAATTTATAGATTTAAATATTTATATTAGAAAAGAAAACGGAGATAATGATCTAGGCTTTTACCTTAAGAAATCACACACAAAAGAGCAAATAAAACCAGAGAAAATAAAAATAAATATAAAGATGAAAATAATAATCAATGAAATAGAAAGTGAACAATAAAGAAAATCTCTGAAAAATTAAAAAAAATGGCTCCTTGAAAAAGGCAAAAGACAAACCTTGGGAAATTATTTGCGACATATTTTACTACAAATAATATTTCTTTTTTTCATATTTTATTCATTTTAGAGAGAGAGAGAGCCCGCATGAGCAGCGGAAGGGGCAGGGGAGAGGAAGAAAGAATCTTAAGCAGACTCCGCATTGAGCTTGGAGCCCCACGCAGGACTCAAACTCAGGACCCTGAGCTATTAACCTGAGTCGAGATCAAGAGCCACCAACTGTGCCACCCAGGCACCCCTACAAATATTTCTAGCACATGTAAAAATCTGCAAATCTCACTTCTAATAAGAGAAATTAAAATTAAAACTATAATAAAAACACTTTTCACGTGGATTGGGAAAAATATCTAAGAGTTTGACAATACTCTCACAGGCACGGCTAAAAAGTAAGAGGTACTCACTCTCAGAATTTGCTGGAAGAAATGAACAATGGTCCAACCTCCATGAGAATTTGGCAATATCTAAGGAAAATTATATACGCATTTATCCTTTCATCGAGCAATGCCACTTCGATGAATCCATCCCCAAGTATTCTGCTAAAAAAATTTAAGTTATATATGGGTTCAGCCACTTATTGCAAGATCATGTGTAATTAGAAAAGACTGGAAACCACCCAAATGTCAATCAACAGAAGATTGAATAAATGTCTGTATTTCTATATCCACACAACAGACTCCTACTGAGCAGCTGTGTAAAAGAATGAGGAAGATCTCACTCCCCAAACTGATAAAGAAAGATCTACAGCATAGATAATATAAAAAATTAGGTGCTGAACAGCATAGATGCTATGCTTCCTTTTGTGAAAGAAAAGGGAAAAACCTGACTATATCTCCTTGTTTTCTTATATTAAAAAAAGAAAAACAACAGCGGAAAGCTAAACCAAGAGCTCATTAAATATGATTCCCAAACAGGACAGGGAGAAAATGGATGGAGAATCGGGGACAGAAGTGATGTGGCCCTGAATTGCATCATTTCACGCTTGTGACCTTGTTACCTTAAGAGCACATTTTATAGAACTTAAAAAAAAAAAAGCAATCCTCTTCAGATGAAAAAACAAAATCCTTTATTGTATATGAAACTGTTGGCATTACACACAAAGAAAAGAAGCATTTCCATTGACTTTAAAACACAGTATTTTCATACTAATTCCATCTTGGGATCTAGCCTAAAAACAACAAAAAAAAAAAGACCACAAAGAATTCTTAAACAACACACAGTCATGCTATTGTTAGCAATAATATCGGTATTGCCATTTCAAAGTAATTTTATGTATATTGTAGCTTAAGCAAATGATTAATATGTTAATGTGGCTAGGGACTGAGATTTTCAACGTAAGAGTAAGTCAGAGTAGCTAATGAAAAATCATGCAGTTTTGAGTTGGAATCAGAATGATTGGTAGAAGCCCTGGATTTATTTCCTCCTTCTAAACAGATATTTCCTGGCTCTTGCTCCTGAAAAGACTCAGAAGATTTTGGCAAAGCCATGGGAATGAATGCTTGCGCCTAGACTGTGGTCTCTAAATAATATTGCCCAATAAACAGAACCAAGCCTCCCTGGAAAATAGCTGATTCTAGATCTGAAGCATGCAATGTACAAAATAAGCCCAGGATATCTTGTTATGCAGAATCCAAGGAAATGATCAAAGACCAATGCGATCTTGTCACAAACAACACAGGGATCAAACTGAAGGGGCTCCCACGGGCCAGAGATAGAAAACTTGCATATCAAAATGACAATAAGCCGCAAAGGATTAAAACACATATAAATACATCTAAGTCCTTAAGTTTGTCATGTTACTTTATTTTTTCTTTAAGATTTTATTTATTTATTTGACAGAGAGAGACAGCCAGCCAGCGAGAGAGAACACAAGCAGGGGGAGTGGGAGAAGAAGAAGCAGGCTCCTAGCGGAGAAGCCTGATGTGGGGCTCGATCCCAGAACGCCGGGATCACGCCCTGAGCCGAAGGCAGACGCTTAACTACTGTGCCACCCAGGCGCCCTGTCATATGTTACTTTAAAAGCCAACTTGTTCGTCACTGAAAGTCGCTAAGGCACCAAGTCATTATTCTGAAGATGGATAGAGAGGAAGAGGCAAGCATTTTTCCTGCCTTTATCAGTACAAATTATCTGTTGAGTCACTCAAATCATGAATCATTCAGAAAAGACTGCAGAACCACCATTTTCTAGTTATCTTCCAATTTTCTGGAGCAATAATCGATCCAGGAATGGATCATCATAAAAGCATCTGGTGGAGACTGAGGACACCTTGAAAGGGTCAGGCTGACCCATGAACCCAAGGATCAACTTCAGCATCACTAGTGTGAGGACGCCGTGGCCCTGCGTGCCTCCCGATGCCGTGTAATAGGAAGTACGTGGCGCTGTCTGTAGAATATTCTCACTGAAAAAACTTGATCGGAGTCTAATCAGTGTCAACATCTAACCATCAGTACAGAAACTACCAGGAAAAGAGAATCCGGTTAACGCCCCAGGAAGCAGCTGGTCAAGTCCAGATATAGGGCATCGTATAGGACAGACCACCTCACAGCCCAAGGCAATGTGTGCAATTCATTTGGTCTGACTTCAAACAAAGCAAAAAACAAAAACAAAAACTTTTTATACTTTTTAAACGTTTACACTTAACGAAAATAACATATTACACTTTCAAACAACTGGTGAATCTTGAGTATAGACAGGCGGTAGAGATAATATTTAAGAATTACTGTTATTTTATAGGGTGTGATAATGGCATTGTGGTTAAGAAGTTTTTTCAAAGTCCTTTTATGTAAGGGATGTATTCTTCATACTCTAAAGTATTTACAGATGAAAAAAATATGTCAGGGCTTCGCTTTAAAACACTCTAGCAAAATAATAATAGCACTACTACTAATGGTTTAATAATCATAAGAAGAACGTAGGTGGGGGTTCAATGGACCAAGACTGGTAAATGTTGGTAATTGTCGAAGCTGTGTCCTAGGTACGTGGGGTTCATTATACTGTAATTCCTCATTTTGCATATTTACGACATTACCATTGAAAAGGCTTAAAAATTAGTCTTTACCAGTGAGCATCGAAAGGTCAAAAAGATTTATATGTCAACTTTTTTGTGAACTCTGGCACTTTTTACATGTTTTCCCTTTAGTCAATCTGCAAACTATCACTTGTGATAAATAAAAAGAAAGCCATGGTACCGCACTGGGGCATTATCTAAACATGGACGTGGTTGAGAAAGCCCTGGGCCTGGCTCTTACTGTTCTTTGGATTCTAAGGGTGGAGTGATGAATGCTTATGCCTCTTTTAAGTTTCCCTATGGTCCTATTTTCAAGAAATGTATTTTGGGAAGGTGCTAGAAGAATCTTTCAGTGTAGCCAACATGTCCCTCCTTTCTGTTCTTTTTAACTAAACAGCCAAGAATAGCACCTCTACTTTACAAACCCAGTCAGACAGCTGCTGACTCCCTCCTCTTTGACACATGGCTCTAGGCTAGTACATCCCACAAAACCTCCTGGCTTCATAAGTGCATCCATATATTAATATTTACCTATTCAATATATATAGATATGCGGCATCCTGGTTATTTCATTTATCTTAGCATTACGTCCAAGGCATCATCTTATAAATATCTCAAAAGTCATAACAGACTTCTATCTCACCCATTCTGTAATGGAAATTAGCCTAACAGAGTGGCTCTCAAGATGGGTTTCATGAAATCATTTTGCCACATATTGATGAATGTTTGGTGAATTCCTGGTTAAAGGGAGCTCAACAGCTTCGTTCAACTACAGGATTTCTCAGAGCCTTTAACAGACTAACATGAATTCTAATTTTCTAAGAGGAATAAGGGGGCACCTGGGTGGCTCAGACAGTTAAGGATCTGACTTGATTTCGGCTCAGGTCGTGATCTCAGGGCTGTGAGATCGAGCCCCGCTTCGGGCTCCGTGTTGGGCATCAAGCCTGCTTAAGATTCTCTCTCCCTCTTTCCCTCTCCCCATCTCTCTCCCCCTCTCTAAAAAAAGAAAAAAAATAAGAGGAATAGGAATAACAGTATTTCATACTTGTGAATGCATATTAACATATGCGTATGCCACATGTCGTATCTCTAAATATCCCTATATGCATACACATCGCTTAATTTCGTGCTTGTAGATGCATATTTATGCGTCCATACATAGTATTTTATTGAATGCCTGTAGATGAGTACTTCCATGTGTATATATAGCATTTCATATCATACTTACGAATACATATTCATACATGGATAAATAGTGCTTCTCAAACTCATTGGACAAATATGGCCTCAAGAAGACCAAGCATGAAAAAAACTGTAGGTTGAAAAATGGTTACTAGTATGATCAGCTTAATAACTTAGGGTGGGGGGGGGGAGGGAGAAAAGGTTTAAAAGAAAATGGACACATTCGTAGACCCCAGTATGGGTTTTACTCTGACTCTTCTAGGTACCGTGACCAAATTGTTCAACTGTAACAGAATTTGATTGCTTGAGGTTTTCATGTCTCTTTGGACAAAATAGCCCAACTTTTAGAAGCGACTACCAGAGTTAGTGAGAGAGGAAAGAGAGTCTTCAAAATTAGGCAAAATAAACTGTTCCACGGATGCAATGACTTCTCTGGAAGGTCACTCAACTAGATTACAAGTTCAAGGGCAACGAGCCCCACAGACTTGATTTTAAATCCCGGGTGCTCACCACAGTGTCTGTCACCACATGTGTGCACAGGGAACAAATTATTACATAAATGAATGAATTTAATAAAACATATTTACTTTAATCTAAAAGCAGCAGGGTCGTACCTTAGTTTTTTTGCTTTAAAAAATATGTATGTTAAGTTTAATGCTAGAAGGAAAAAAAAAAGACGACTTCAGAGGAGGAAAGTGACATCATGGAAGACCATTTAGAAAAAGAAATAAAACATACACGAAAATGAGAGGGGAAACGTCTGCCATGAGACACTAAGCAGTTAATTTTCTCATCCTTCAAGAATCACGGTGGCGGTAATCTGGAGAAATCCATTCCTGTTTACTTTCTTCTCCTTCTAAATGGGAGGCAATGACTGACTTCCTGCATCCTGGCTTCTGTTTACAGTTGGGCACACCCTCCTGCAGGGAGGTATTACCTGCTTTCTCCAAGATCCTACGACACAAGCTCCCAAATTCCTCCTCCCAAAGATGCCGATGATGTCTGGCTGGATTCTGTGCAGGTTTTCCCGAAGCCCTGGTTCCCGGCTCACCTAGGATTGCTCATCCCTTGTGAACCGTCACTCATTTTCCATCAGCTCAACTTTAAACGCTGGGTTAGCCATCTTTCTCTGAGCCCAGTTGTGTGATAACACCTCCCAGGTGTGAGTTGTGCATCCTGCGAACAACCTCGGAATCTTCGGGGAGGGTGAGATGCAAACGGTATTTCTGGGTGTACTTCACTTTTGATTTCATCCGCTTTTTCTCCGTCTGAGTTATTTCTGGCCCCTTCTTAATGTATGCCAATAAGAAAAAAGAGAGCCAGTCAAGCTTTTGGCAACGAAGTCCCGGAAAGTACTGCCACATCCTAGTGTACTTATCCTGGGAGACGCTCAGGAAGCCTCCCAGCTTGGCCGTGCATCAGCCCCGTCTGCAGAACCTAGCCAGTAAATACAGAATCTCAGACCCGCCTCCTGGAGGCTGGGAGTCAGTGGGTCAGGGGGAGGCCCGAGGTCAGACGCTCCCACAAGCACCCCAGATGATTCTGACAAGCCTTATCCTGTGTTGCAAACTACTGCTAAGTATTCCGAAAGAAGAAAAAAGGGGGGCGCCTGGGTGGCTCAGTTGGTTAAGAGTCTGCCTTCAGCCTGGATCATGACCCCAGAATCCGGGGATCGAGCCCCAAGTCGGGCTCCCTATGCAGCGGAGAGTCTGCTTCTCCCTCTGCCCTTCACCCCGCTTGTGCTCTCTCTCTCTCAAATAAATAAATAAAATCTTTAAAAAAAGAAGAAAAATAGAAAGATGACATCATTTTTAAAAAGTGGGAAATAAAATTCCTTTGCTCACAGTGACTATTAAAAATAAATCATATTATAAAAATAAATCACTGGGTGGCTTAGTCGGTTGGGCAGCTGCCTTCAGCTCAGGTCATGATCCCAGGGTCCTGGGATTGAGTCCCACATCAGGCTCCTTGCTCAGCCGGGAGCCTGCTTCTCCCTCTGCCTTCTGCTCCCTCTGCTTGTGCTTGTGCTCTCTCTGTCAAATTAATGAATCTAAAAAAAAAAAAAATCATATGGGACGCCTGGGTGGCTCAGTCGGTTAAGCATCTGCCTTCGGCTCAGGTCATGATTCCAGGGTCCTGGGATCAAGTCCCGCATCAGGCTCCTTGCTTAGCAGGAGTCTGCTTCTCCCTCTGCCTGCCACTCCCCTTGCTTGTATGCTCACTCTCTCTCACTCTCTCTGGCATAGAAATAAGTAAAATCCTTTAAAAATAAATCATACAGGATGTTCTAATAATATAAGATGGAGATAATACAGCTCACCGGCTTGTTACGTGGTAAATAGCCTAAGCCAAGTGGCTTAATGAAAGTGCCCATGGGGTCTGGTGTCCCCTGAAGAACAGCCATTATTACCCTGTCCAATTTTACTTTTTTTTTTTTTAAGATTTTATTTATTTATTCGACAGAGATAGAGACAGCCAGAGAGAGAGGGAACACAAGCAGGGGGAGTGGGAGAGGAAGAAGCAGGCTCCTAGCGGAGAAGCCTGATGTGGGGCTCGATCCCAGAACGCCGGGATCACGCCCTGAGCCGAAGGCAGATGCCTAACCGCTGTGCCACCCAGGCGCCCCCAATTTTACTTATAAAACAATTTCACGCCACTGTTTGGAAAACACCTGATGAAATTATGTCACATCTTCACAACGAAATTAAGTGGAGAAGTCCAGCTCCAGCGCCTTGAAGATCTCTCTCCTCTGCTCCATCACGGGGGCGAACATTCTATTGGATTTCTATCCTAGCCCATGAATTACAAGACAGTTACCTGCATTCACTGCTTCCCATAATATGTAGGGACGTCACATGAGAGCATTTTCAGATTGACCCTAAATACCCTGACCATTCCACTCTTCCTTTCCTGGCACGCAGTTTTCAATGATAGGAAATAAGCATGTATGCTATTTATTTGTTTTGCCTCCTTTCTTAAAAGCCGATTCAATTTCCCAAGCTTGATAGGCATGCATTTGAAGGCTGTGTGAAGACACAGGAAGAGAAGAAAGCCCCATCAGGAAAGGGTTAGGATCAATAACATTAGCGTAATTTCCTGGAGCCATTGACTGTAGGCTGCAACCAGCATCTGGAGCATACAGACCTGCTCAGAGAACGCTGTGACTTTACACACCCTGGGCGCTTCACCCTGTTTTCATCAGGGCTCATTAATCGCAACAATTTTTCATGTTGCTTTAATTTTCCCGATTAGTGGTACTTACAGCCATGCTCACACATCCAGAAAGTGTTTCTGGGGCTCATTTTTCTGTGACCCCTCCACAGGCCTGTGTAATGTCATTTCAAAGTTATTCAACTTATTATTAAGTTGAAATAATTAAGTTGGCACCCCACTAGAAGTCCATCCCTTTTGTTAAAAGTAGACTTTAAAAAATCATCTAGGGAGGTTTGTAAATGATTACTAACAAAAGCATTAAATGTATAAACCTGTCTATCACTACTGTACTTTCTGTTTTTCTTACGTCTTAAGCTAAATTGCAAACAGGCTTCTCCTCTATCACCTTATTACGAGAAATAAAAGCTTACAACAAACTAAGTTTCCACTCTCAGATGGCATCATGTCTTCCAGGAGAAGGTTTTTTGGAAAATAACTTCTACCTATTATCTGTTCTTTGTAAAAGTTACATCGTTTCCCCGAAAACAAACAACAGAAAAAGGAATCAAAAGAAAAATAAACATTTCTATCTGTATCATGTAATTAACTGTCCTCAAGACATCTTAACAAAAAATGGTTCCCGACTCTTTTACTTCTAGGAATTGATGCTAAGTGTATCATTACATGGATATATAGAGTTTTAGGAGTAAAGACATTCACTTACGATGTCATTGCTTATATAGCAAATACTATAAAGAGCCGAAATAGGATTGCTTAAGGAAATTAGTAAACCCGCACACTATGTGATTATTTTAAAAAGTTATGTTGTAGAATTATTTAAGGTCAAGGAATTATGCTCATGGCATTTCAAGTAAAAAAAAAAAAAAAAGCAGGGGCGCCTGGGTGGCACAGCGGTTAGGCGTCTGCCTTAGGCTCAGGGCGTGATCCCGGCGTTATGGGATCGAGCCCCACGTCAGGCTCCTCTGCTATGAGCCTGCTTCTTCCTCTCCCACTTCCCTGCTTGTGTTCCCTCTCTCGCTGGCTGTCTCTAGCTCTGTCTAATAAATAAATAAAATCTTAAAAAAAATAAAATAAAATAAAATAAAACTTATTTTAAAAAAAGCATGTCATAAAATAATATTTATAATATTGTGCCATTTTTGAAAAACAAAACAAACGAAAAATAATTTACAAAAAACATGAATGAAAGCAAATACACCAAAATTCTATCAGTTGTTTTACTCCTGAAGGATAAGCCTGTAGATACTTCTCTACCATTTCCATAAGGCCATGCATTACTTTTTTTTTTTTTTTAAGATTTTATTTATTTATTTGACAGAGACAGCCAGCGAGAGAGGAAACACAAGCAGGGGGAGTGGGAGAGGAAGAAGCAGGCTCCCAGCGGAGGAGCCTGATGTGGGGCTCGATCCCAGAACGCCGGGATCACGCCCTGAGACAAAGGCAGATGCTTAATGACTGAGCCACCCAGGCGCCCCAGACATGTATTACTTTTGTAATGAGAAAATAATTATGATACGCTCTGTTTTTCATGTAATACACGGGATAAATAGTTAACATGGCTATTATATAAGCTTAATATAAAAGTCTAATATCTTAAAAGAAGAGAACAAGAAGAAGAAAACAGAGGTAAGAACCTGACTAGAGAACATACAGAAAGAGAAATAAAATGACTTGAAGACATAGAAAATACATTCAGCCTCAGTCATGAATAGAAGAGTTAAGACAGCAGTGATAGTCCACTTTTCATCTACCAGACTAGCCCAGGACACAACATTTTGATGACACACTGTGCTGGTAAGAGTATAACTAAGGTAAATCCTCATAAATTGGTAGAAATACAAATTGGTTTAACTTTTCCAGAGTGCATTTCTGCAGGATATATCAAAATCATAAATATGCTTACCATTTGACCCATCAATTCTTCTAGTCATGTATCATACAAATAAATAAATTACGTATTATATGAGAACATTCCTCTCTACTCTGCTTCAAGTAGCCAATGTTTTGGGTCCAATTTGGGTTAAATGAAAATACCCCCAAAATGGAATCGCAGGTGATTTTTTAAAATAAAAAGACAAATCTATGTAACGATGTGAAGACAGTCTCGGCAGGTGAAAAAGAAAAGGTGACGTACAGTATGCACAGTGTGCTCTCATTCCTGTACTAAATGAGCGGTGGAATGCTGAATATGCCTGTGTGTTTGTATTTGCAGAAGACGTCCTTGGAGGGATGCACTAGGACCCAGAAACAATGGCTGTCCTCTAGACAGGTTGTAGGGGGTCAAGGGTGGTAGGAGATTTGATTCTCATTGCATATCTTTATGCTGTTTGAATTATTTACTATATTTGTGTATCATACTTTGTATCATCACTTATTTATGTGTTCAGTTAATAGCTATTTTAAAAATTATTAGCTATGGGGGGAGAAGATTTAATTCTCATTGCATAGCCTCATGTACTATTTGAATTATTTACTATATTTGTGTTTCATATCTTGTACCATCATTTATTTGTGTATTGTTAGTGAGTGAATAATTATTTTAAAAATTATCAGCTATGGAAAAGAAGCAAGGTGACAGAGGAAGATTCCTACACAGGCCACCGAGTGGGTTTTGCATCTGGAATAGGCTGCTTCTCCCTGCGGGACCTGAGGCAAGCCCCTTCTCTAGACCATCTTCTCTTTTTCTAAGGAAAATCACAAAGTTCTCTTCCCACTCTTGGGAATCTGACCTTCTAGTTGTTTCCAAAACATATACATACTTGTTTTCAAATATCATGCAAAATAGCACGTGTCTCAGCTACCAGAATCACACACACCCTGTCCCCTGTTGCTCACTGACAAGTTTGTTTTCTTGGGAAAGTTTGTCTCAATCAACAATTTTCTGAGCACCATTTTATAGGCAAAGCCGTATTGTAAATGCTAAGAATACAGGAATTAACAGGATATGTCCCATCTATAATGAATTTGGTAGAAGACCTCCCAGACATTGAACACCAGCTAAATGCCAGGTGCTGGGTGAAGCTTTTCCTCCTTTTAACTGTACCTTGTACTGTTCACTTCAAGCCAACCCCCATAGGCCCTATTAGCATCGTCACTTTACAGATGAACAGGTGGCAACTGAGATGGGTAATTCATTTGCTGGCAAAGGTCGCCCTATTAGGAAGTGATGGCATTGAGAATTCAAACCCAGGTTTGCACGATACCAAAGCCTGAACTACTTTTTACCATGGTTCCAGCCTATTTCACCTGATTTACTGGGGGAGAAAGACAAATAAACAGATGCTTAAACAGTTATGCCCTAGATGCTGTGACAAAACCTCCAAGTAGATCTGATGGAGATTTGCATGAAACTGGCATTTAGGAAATGTACAGATCTTGTCAAATTGGACGTTTGTAATTTCTTCCCATAGGTCAAGTGAAGGGTGCAATTGTCAGTTTCCAGAGCAAACCTTCATGGTGAGATGAACTCAGTCTGACACGGCTTGGTACCATGACAGAGAGACATTCACCTGGATGCCACAGGAATTTGCTATCAGGCCTCAGAGTTAGATAGACACCGACCTAATTCAAATCAAGTACTTAGCAGCTCTATAGCACTGGTCAGGGGTGCTACTCCTCTGAGCCTCAAATTCCTCCTTGGTGAAATGCAGATGAAATGAAAAAATGGAAAGAATGATAAACATGGAAATAGGCACGAACCTCTTAGCAAAAAGTAGACATTCAGTAAACAACTATCATATATAAATTCTCAGATAGGCTTGGATGTACAGAAATCATGCAAGACTGCAGGGGCAATCTACTTCAACAGAAACTGAATCATTTGTAAAGTGTACAATTTGTTTTCCTAAAGTCAGTGTAGTGGTGCATTGCTTGAGAAGCGTCTGATATAATGATCCTAGCCTGAGAATTTCTCCCACATCCTTCTGACTGATCAGTTACACGTCTCCTTATGTGGATCAGGGGTGATTCTGACCCTCATCTTGTAACCTCTCCACCCATTTTTCTACCAAACGCATGAAGAACCTTGGTCATGAGCCAGTGGCCGATATGATCTTGGGCTATATCTTTCTAGGCATGAAGATGGTGCTGAGATTATTGCCTGCCTCCCCTAGGTTGCCAGCAGGCTTTCCTATCAAAATCATGAGCAATCCTAAAAAGGTGGAACTGGAGCTCACCTGAAAAAAGAGAGAGACAGAGAGAGAAATGCCAATCCTAAAGAAAAGCTGATCATTAACAAATGAATTCCCTTCTTAAGTATACAAAATGTCCCGTGAAAAAGTGGTTTGTGTCTAGAAATTTTATGTCTATATTCAATATGCTGCATTTCAAGCAGCATTTCTACTTTGATCCTTTGAGCTCCTTTAATACATCAGATGGGTTTTTAATACCCATAGGAATATATAAACTCTTTCCAAGCTAAACAAATGGAGGGCAAGCTGGAGAGTTAATAAACACACATCTATAGGGTTTTGGCAACTTGCTAAGCCACTTCAGGTGTAGCCCCGGGCAGCCCAAGGGAGGAACACAGACTGCTCTTTGAGGCAGGGATGGTGGGCGTCCCAGCACAAACAGCCATCGGGATGGAGACAATGCACCGCAGAAATGCAGCTCGAAAACGTCCATAGTGTGGACACAGCTCTGCACTCCTCCATTCCACATGCAAATAAACATTCTAAAAATATTCCTTGGCTATGCTGGTCTCCTACCCTCCGGCATGGAAGAGGAAAGCCTCACTGTGTTGTGAGCCCAGCCAAACGTACTTGTGCTCCCATCCCGCTTTCCCACACATTAAGAAATGTACAAATGGGAAATTGTGAGACTAATTCATGTCAGGTAGAGACCTGCCTAGTCATTATAGACATGCGCCCCTCTCATTTTGCATCATGGACTCGCGAGGGAAAACAGTAATTTACAACATTTCCTGTACGAAAACCTCTCCAAACACTGATTATCAAAGGGCAAGTAAAGATAGCAACACCTACACAACCACCATTCTATCTGGAACCTCAAAGTTGTAATCGTCCATGCGCTTGGGATAGGGAGCCTTTTTCCTGTGAGCATCTGAGAAAGAGAATCAGTAAAGTCCTGTCTCCGGTAAAGCACCTCGTTGAACTGAGATCCAAAGAATTGGGAGGAAAATCAACCAGAGGTTTTAATCCCAATTATTCTGATGCCTCTGGGACATGTTTTCCTCTTCCGGCACTATTTCAACAATTCAAAAGACAGCTCCCAAGATAAGCATTTACCTCCCTTTCCCCTTTTTTTAAAGATTCAAGCCAACATGTTTTCAGCAACCACACACATACAGCACTAACTAGGCTGTCGATTGTCAGAGCTCGTATTGAATTATTCAAACCTGGCACCATACCCATAATATGAAAAGAAGGTAGCCCTTTATGAAGGGATGAGTGGCACATTCCCAGCAGTAGATGACCAAGTGTGAAGAAACTTCCAGATGTGGCCACCATGTTTTAAATCTTTCTTGGCGGAAAGAAATCACTTTTAGGATCCAGGAGTAATTTCTATCACCTTTCTGAGAGGCAGAATAGGAAGCGTGAACATAGCATGGAGGCAGAGGCTGGCTTTCCTCCATCACAGTGTGGGTGTGACACTGTAAAATTCAAAAGGACAGGAACTATTTTGATCTGGGAGATCCACAGCCCTGCAAGTTAGCAGCCAACACGGCAAGGTATTAAGTGAGTAAATGACACCAAGGGAAAACGTGGAGGAAAGTAAGTTGCACAGCCCTCCATCTCCAATGGGAAGAATTTGACCTTTGGTGTTAATCTCATTGTAGAGTGGAAAGTTGTCTTGTTTAGAAGTGAGCTAAGCCCGCTGGAAAGGGCCAATGGGTATTTCATGGGAAATTGAATCACATTTATTTACACATTTTAAACAAGATTGAGTACAGTAGTTTGGCAAGAATGTATAGAGCAGGAGATACAAAAATATTTCAACAAATTAGTGTACGCTTGCAAATTAAGTGGTTAAAACTGTTACATTTTAACGCCTACAAATTACATTATTCATGACACTAATGTACTCCCACTGGCAAAGTCTGTGTCCAATTTGCGTAATGAAGTATCTGATCACTATTGCGTATGTGTCGTCCCTAATTCATATTTCCAATTTTTTTTTTAATGAACCAAGAGCTCAAGTGGATCCAGGAAGTGGCAAAAATCCAAGATCTACTTTATCTAGGACAGTCTTGTTGGAGCAGAAACCTCACCCACTACTTTTCCTGATTGAAACTAGTAGTTTTACCTTCCAGTCTAAGAAATCTGGAAGAGGAGCCTGACTGGAGTTCTGTGGTTTTCCTACATCCCTGTCAACACAGATGGGTTTGTGGACTGTGCTCTATAAAAATCTCTCCCATTTACGTAGCATTTACTCCGTGCTGGGCACTGTGCTACGTATGAGTGTTACCTCCCCCCCCCCTTTTTTTAACCCACGTACACATCCTCTGAGGCAGGTATTATGCCCCTTGGGCAGATGAGCAGAGAACCCGGATGTTTAAATAGCTGGTTAAACTCTTTGCGTGATTAAGCGTGGTAGCCCAGGCTGTAGTTCAGCCCCCACCCCCTCCCCACCCCCCGCCCCGAGCTCAGCCTCTCAGCCTTGACTCAGGAAGACGCCATGTCCCCATTGTGCAATGGATCCATTTTACAGGTCGTTTCCAGAAGGCCCACTGGTAAGAACACCTGCAGGGCATTCGCTGGAAACAGTCTGAAGACTTGTGGTAAAACGCCCACCCAGTGTGAGACCTCAACAGGAAATTGGAGTAGTTTGTAGGAAAATGGAATCCCTGAACTATGGTTCTCTGAACCGTAGCCCACGAAACATGTCAACACAGCTTCGAGACCAATTACTTTCTTTCAGTTTAGCGGACAAATGAAAGGCGCATGGGGAGAAGTGATGAGAGAAGCGAAGTGTAGCCACAGCTTTTGGGGCTTCCAAGAAGATGAGCAAAGCTTGTGTTCTGATCCCAAAGTGAAACTGATGGCAACATAATTTTTATGAAAAGCGATGAGTGATACTACCCCCCAAAAAAGACATCCGCACTCATTTACACACACAACCAAAAACAAAAAACAAAAAACAAAAAACAAAACTGATTTTTCTTAAAAATGAATATCTTGCCAGCATTGAAATGTGACAAGATTTTTAAAGCTCTAGCATTGTCCATGTTACACATGATTCCCTTTATTCTTGATTAATTATTTTTCTTAATGGGTGAGAAGTAGTTAACTTAGGGATTGGTTTCCATTCCAAGAGGATCCCCGTCTCAGCAAAGGTTGAGAGGGTATCAAGAAGGAAAGAAACGTATTGGAAAATCATAAAACATTGCATTCTTTTCAGATATCTAATTTTGTTAAACTTGTTGACAGTCACAAATGCCCAGAAAATAT
This sequence comes from Ursus arctos, assembly GCF_023065955.2. Lineage (NCBI taxonomy): Eukaryota > Metazoa > Chordata > Mammalia > Carnivora > Ursidae > Ursus > Ursus arctos. The sequence continues at coordinate 37,392,567 of NW_026622808.1, read as the reverse complement.
GGGCTGAGTTGTTTTCGATTGCTGTTTGAATAACAGATTAATTTAATAATCAGTGGGATATTGAATGACGAAAATTATTGGTTAAAGCAGCCAAACCACCAACCCTAATGACATTCTTATGTAAATTCTTATTTTCTTTTAGGCTCCTGCATTCTTAATAAACCCTATATTTTTGAAAATCCTTTTTTAAACATTGCATACTGTCCCTCTATTATAATATATCTGCCTATGATATAGACAGATAAATGTCCACTTTTAGAGTTGCCAATTTGAAGGTTTCTATTTAGAGCAATTGAGTCAACTCTTGATGTACTTTCCATATGAAACCATCAAGTGATGCTGGAAACAGGACATAAAAGCAGAGTTAGGATCAGCCAGTCTTCAAAGATCACTGGAGACCAAAAAGATTTTTACTATGTGGCCAGAACCACCTGACATGGTTTCCTGAGTTCTGGCAAAAATGGCTAGGCACCAAGGACGTCCGCTTTCGTCTAAGAGATGGGCAGATTGTTAATGACAGTCCCCAGCAAACTGCAGCTCGAAGCATGTTCCCGTGGGAAGCGCACAGTTCTTTGGGATTGTTGCTCTATGGTTTGCCATTGCTTGTGGAGGAAAGTAATCGCTGCCTTCAGAACGGGTTGTAACGGACACAGTTTTGTATGTTCCATTGCGGGAGGCGAGATGTTTTTCTTTGAAAAAGATCTTAGTGCGTAATTTCTGAAATGCTATAATTTTCACCAAACTCAGTTTCCAAATCGCTCCTGGCCAGATGCTGTAGAATTGTGTTATTTTTGAATGTCACTGCCCCTGACCTGAAGTTACCTACAAAGCTGGTTGAAAATTCATAATTGTCTTAGAGAACCAGTCCTGCAAAATCTCACTCTTTCCAGGCAAAGGTTGACAAATTTCTACACGAATTAGATATAAAGCAGATGTGTGAATTCGGTTTCCTGGTCGCCACCAAACGTGTTGGCCATTGTACTGAAAAATCTACCAGCCGTCGACAAGGGAATGAGGACAAGTCAAAGAACATTATTTTTCTCCTTAACATATTTCATTCCAAGAATCCAAAGATCGTACAAAACGCAAATTGTTATCTTCATCAGTACTTTGATAAGCCCTCAGATGTATCTTCTAATAAACTTCATTTCACAAAATGGAGCAAGGAAAGGGCGGAAGGGATATGACCCTAAAAGGGTCAGGCCTTCACAGCATCTGAGCCTATTTTGGTATGATAGGAGCATTCTACAACGATTTTATAACAAAGCCTCACAGGGATTTTTGGATCAGGAAAAAAATAGTCACGAATTGATTTCTCATTCAACTAGTTACCCCAGCTGATCTGTCAATTTCTAATCCTTAAAAAGAGGAGGGGGCAGTGGAGGAGAAACAAATGGGCTCTTTGCTCTATTAGGATGGGAGTGTGTGTGTGTGTGTGTGTGTGTGTGTGTGTGTACGCACGAGTGTGTGCACGCTATGGCGCAGGGGAATAGTGGGGCAGCAGTGATCTGTACGAATCATGACTTTCTGCTTCAAGAGACCATCATTGTCACTCTGATCGCTGTCATTTCTCCCAACATGTGGAATCTGATCATTTTCTCTCTCCCCTCTTTACACGTTTTCTGTTGTGCCATACTGGTGTTGGGGTAGCAGCTGAAGTTCTTCAAAGGACTAGTTCTCTCCGACAGGAGAATCAAGGGGCAACGTTATTTGCCCTTTACTCATTCCTTGCTTCTTCTCCCAGTCCTTCTCACCCCCAGCTCTGCGTTCCAGCTTCCCTGAACTTCAAAAAATCTGTTGAACAAACCACGATTCCTCTTGCCTATGCAAGGCTCTTCCCTCTGCCTGGATACTTTTACCTGCTAAGTCCTTCATATCCTAGTGGTCTGACAATAAATGCCACTTCTTCCAGGAAGTCTTTCTTGACCACCCAGCCTCCCTTCTGTGCTTCTGCGTGACATTTACTCTATAATCCCATCCCTCAGCATGGAGTGTGGACATTGTCTAGATGTCTGTCTGTGAACTCCATGAAGACAGGAATCACGTGTGCCTTCTGGTCCCCAACAGTGTGGCCCGGTGCCTAGGCCACTTGATAAGACAGATAATCCACAAACAGACACTGAAGGAAGCCCTGAGCGATCTTTAATTTTTTTCCCCCAAGGCCTTATTTTGTTCTCCAAGCTGATTCCTTAAAACGCCCTTCAATTAATACATCAGCCCTCATATCTTATGAACTAATTGCCATCTCACAAGTTAGGCATTAGAAACAAGTAAAAGCAACCATTAATGTTAGAACTCGAGAGAGCGGTTGTCATATGCTAAGTGGGGGTACACCTTGCAGGGGCAGGTACGGGCTTCCAAGGGGCTAGCGATGTTCATTCACTTCTCAACCCGAGTGCTGTTTATACAGATATGTTCATTTCATGAAAATTAATCACGCTGCAAATGTATGGTTTGTACACTTTCCCGTATGTGCCACACATCAGTAAAAACGTTACTGAGAAAGAAAGGAAAAGCACGGGTCTCCATACCTCTCCCTACTCACACCCCGGGGCCTTTATTATTTTGCTTCTGTTGCATATGACTGAGCTACCAGGTGGTGGTCTTGAAGCTCTGAAACGAAAATCCTCCAAAGCCTGCAGCATCTTTTCAGTGTTGCCAGCAACTGGGATCAGGGCCATTGAACTTCCCAACCTCCTGTGAGTCTTGAACCCAGTGTGGAAGTCAAGGCCCGAAGAAGACTCGTCACAGTGGATATAAATACCTTGAGTGTCAACTTCATATCTCATCCACCCTTGGTTTTCCCAATGCACCTGCAATTCCTGGGCCTTAGCAGGAATGCAGTTACCCTCCACTGAATAAAAAATGGTCTCTCTTCTGTTTGAAACCTTAGTTTACTTATTTTAATCAAACTGCATTCATATTTTTGGCTTCTGATTGCAAGTCAACAAGGAAAAATACTGCTGGCCTTAGCAATCATCTATCTTGGCTCTATCTGTTCTCTCATCTAGAATGGAAATAAGAAACCTAATTTACTCCACTAAATCTGATTACCTATTGTGCACTAGAAGATACTGGTTACCTTAGGAATCCTAGTCTGTAGTTATGACTACTGAGGATACAATATCCCTCTGGTTGAAAAGGTTTGCAGTCATTATAAAATCAATGGAGTCCACTTCATGGAGCTACAGAGCCATGAACTGTCAACGATCCTTAAGTATATGTAAACTTTGGCCATCAAAAATACATATATGTGGCACCTTTTCCTACAGGAATTCTACAGTGGCGAAGTGATGTGAGACTATCAAAAGGAGAATGCACATTTTAACAGAACAGTTAATGGGGGCCAAAATCTTTACATACGAAGTTGGTATGGCATTATGCTAGCATGAAATGGGGCCATTTATTGAGAACTTCCTCTGTTCCAGGCATCATGCTAAATCTACAACATACATTTTCCCACTTAATTCGTACAACCAGCCTATGCTGTGCTTACTATTATTATCCTCCAAATTAGCCAGGAAAGGCTGAGTTTCAGAGAGTTTATGTTTTTGCTCAAAGTTACACAGCTAGCAATGATGGGAGTTGGGGTCCACACACTCTGAATTCCCTGATGCCACGGCTCCCACACTAAACCACCATACTCCCGTGCTTTCTTGGGGTGGTTCTAGAAAGTCGTCAGTCAGAATAGCAAACTATAACATGGCGGATTAAGCCAATATGGAAGCCATTCTGCTCTAAACACTTAGACATGCTGGATGAAATAGTAAAACAGTACAAGCATGTTTAAAAACAAAAGAACTTAAAAGACAAGACACTAAAAGCCAACATGTACATTTAGAACTAAGTGTAAAAAGCGGATACTCTGGTGCTGTCTGGGGTCTGAATGGGCAAAACAATATTAGCATGAGAAATCAAACTTTAAGCCGAAACGACATGCTGCTTAGGAAAAATATTTACTGTAATTATATGATGCAGAAACTCCTAAATACAAAAACTTACATAACAAGAATTCCCAGGCAGTCAGTACTAACAGGATACATGACTAAAGCCCCATTATAAACCTTGTGAAGAGAAACTCAGGCTCTATTCTGTTCCCACAGAAAAATAATGAATAGTAAAAATCAGTTCATGGTCAAAAATGACAGAACACATGAGTCAATTATCTATCAGGAAAGAAAGCAGATACAAGAGACGAGGAAATTGATATCCCCCCAATTTAAACTACTAAAACAGCCCTAAAAGGCCTTTATAATTAGGTATAGAAAATTTAAGAATAAGAATCTATATAAAGAAGACACAGATATTTTAAAATCTACTTTCTTAGCAACTTTAATGTATACGAGAATACACAGATTTTTGAAAGAAGCAAATGATACATCTAAAAATAAATAGGAAGACTTTAATACTCCAAGCAGAGGACTAGACACAACCAAAAGGAAATTAGCGAACTCAAGTTTAGGGAAATTACCCAAAAGAAAGTATATAAACACAGTGAAGTAAATTTATATCTAGACACATGTCAGTGAAACCACAATATCAAAGAAAAGGCCTTTAAAAGCCCTCTGAGAAGGGGAAAAGCCAGACCACCTAGAGAGGTACAAAACTAAAACTCAGGAGACAGTGGAATAGTATCTTCAAAATACTTCAATTTAGATAGCATGGAGTTGAATGATCACTGCAGAGCACATAGTAAATAAAGCATTTCAGACAAAGCGTGAGATCATTTACCACTCCTAGATCATTCCTGGAAAAAAACAAAACAAAACAAAAAACTTCTAAAGTACTGTAAAACAAGAAGCAATGGTTTAAAAAAAATAGTGAGTAAACAAACTGGTAAACATCTCATTTATTACAGGCAGCAACAGCAATAATAACATATTTGGTAGGTTAAAAACACAGCAGAGCTAGAATGTTAGGAAATATCACATGAAAGAGATGGAAGGTAATCCAAGTCAGAGGTTCTAAGAGTTTGTTCTCCACGGAGGAGGGAAGAGATCCTGAAACATGTGCAAGGTTAAGGGTCGATACTTCAGGACAAGGGGCATACCTTACATACTAGGAGAGGAAAAACAGGAATAGAGAAAACTCAGTAGGTCCAATTGGAGGGAAAAGAAAGAAGGAAGGGAGGGAAAGAGGAAGGAAGAAGGGAAGGAAGGAAGGAAGGAAGGGAGGGAGGGAGGGAGGGAGGGAGGAAGGAAGGAAGGAAGGAAGGAAGGAAGGAAGGAAGGAAGGAAGGAAGGATATGGAGATAAACAGCCTATAAAATGATGCTAGAAATAAATTCAAACTTGTCCAAGCACAGTAAATTATAAAAGATTAAATCTCCGATAATGGAGATAATAAAAATGCCAAAGCCAGCTGCATTCTATTTATAAGATAAAATCCTAATACAAAATGACAGAAACAAAAAAGAAAGTTAAAAATGGAAGGAAGGGGGAAAACATGCCTAGGATATGTCAGCAAACAAAGAAATACTGCATCTGTGCTGTTAGCAAACAAAATAGACATGAAAGCATAAAATACTTTCCCAGAGAGGGCTATCCAGTAGTGATCAGAGGAATGATTTATCAGGACGCTATACCAGTCCTGAACAGGGTTGTCTATGGTAACACAGCTTCCAAATATAAAAAGCAAGGTAAAAGGAATGACATGAAGGAGTGGAAAGATCCATAAGCCTGGTGAGAGCCTGATATCTAAAACAGAACAACAAGAACAAAAGTTTGCAACACAATAAACACACTTGATCCAATGGATACACATTAATCCCTGTACTCAGCTATTAGAGAATGAAACCTGCTTTCAAAACCATGTGGACAAGTACTAGAAAACAAAACAAGTCTCTGGACAGACCACGTGGTATACAGACAGCAATGTCATTTAACAGCAATCAATAAGAAAAAAAAAGATAGCCTCAAAACCCATATATATCAGGAAATCTTAAAACAGTATTTAAAAATTTACCAATCAAAAATATGGTGAAAATTAGAAAATTATCACAGCTGAATAATGACAACCCTATATGAAGTGAAATGAAGAGAAAAATTACACATGTAAAATACATTTATTATATATATAGATATATGTATATCTATCTACATATATAAATGAATTTGCAAAAGCTAAGCATCGAACACAAAATGGTAGAAAATAATAAAGAGTAAATCCCAAAAACATAGAAGAAAGGTAATAACACAGGTAAGAAGCAAAATAAAATGAAAAAGAAAGTCAAAGAAACAACAGAGAAGGGGCGCCTGGGTGGCACAGCGGTTAAGCGTCTGCCTTAGGCTCAGGGCGTGATTCCGGCGTTATGGGATCGAGCCCCACATCAGGCTCCTCCGCTATGAGCCTGCTTCTTCCTCTCCCACTCCCCCTGCTTGTGTTCCCTCTCTCGCTGGCTGTTTCTATCTCTGTCGAATAAATAAATAAAATCTTTAAAAAAAAAAAGAAACAACAGAGAAAATCTAACAAACTAAATGATGGTTCTTTGAAAAGGAAAAGAAAACAAACATGTCTGTTAGTATGGAGAGGGAGGGAAGGAAGGAGGAAACAATGGAGGGAGGGAGTTAGGTAAGGAGAGACAGAGAGGGAGAGAGGGACAGGGAGGGAGAGGTAGGGAGGGGGGAGAGGAAGGAAGAGGGAGGAAGAGGGAGACAGAGGGGGAGGCAGAGAGAGATAGGGAGAGAGAGAGTGAGAGGGACAGAAAGGGAGAGGGAGGGAAAGAGAGAGAGAAAGGGGGAGGGGGTGTGAGAAGAGGAGGTGTGGGGGGAAAAGGGGAGGAGAAGGGAAGGGAGAGAGATTGATTTAAAACGGGGCAAAATCACACATATGGCAGCATTTTTAATCAAAAGAAAATACTATTAACAAATGCATGCGATGAACATGAGAAGTGGGATGAAACAGGCAATTTTCCTAGAAATATAATTACCAAAATCATTTAAAAAAGAAGTAGAGACTCCAAAGATATCTAACCACTGAAGGAACTAATTCGGGAGTTGAAAATTTACTCACACAGGAAAAATAAATAAATAAATGAATAAAATAAATGAATAAATAACCTATCTGCTGTTCATAGTTTTATGGGTAAATTTCACCTGACCTAAAAGCAGATAATTTAATCTTATACAAACGTATAAGATCCAAGTTATTTTGTAACAATAAAATGACCTCAATAGCAAAGCCTAATGACAGTATGTGAAAGGAAAAGTATAGCCCACTTTTTTTTAAGATTTATTTATTTATTTTGGGGGGGTTGGGCAGAAGGAGAGGGAGAGAGAAACTTTAGCAGACTCTCTCCCGTCCCCTTGCTGAGGGCAGAGCCACATGCAGGGCTTGATCCCAGGACCCTGAGATCATTGCTTGAGCTGAAATCAAGAGTCATGCTTAGACGACGGAGCCACCCAGGTGCCCCTAACCCACTCTTCGTTTTGAGCACAGATGGCCACTTCAATATAGCATGAACAAATGGATCTAGCAAGATGGTTTTGGTTTTTGTCTTTTGTAATCATGGCAGTGAAAGACCATCCTGGGAAAGGAAGCATGTTTTCACATGAGATAATCCATCTACCATGAAAGAGATCGTATATATATTTCATGATTTAAATTTTTAAAAATTTTTATCACTGTAACTCAAGATATGAACAAATAAAAATTATTTTGGTAATGAAGGTAGAAAAAAATGTTTTGATAAAATTCAACCTCCATTCAAATTTCAAACAACGGCAACAAGAGCAACAAACACCCCTGAAGAGGTTTTCTTTAACCTGATAATTGGTTAACTATCGAAAGTCTAAGACAACTCAGGAAATGGATACAAGTTACAGTTGTACCACATTGCAAATGTACTTAAAGCTCTTGAACTGTGCACTTAAAAATAGTTACGATGGGGGTGGCCTGGCTGACTCAGGAAAACAGTGACTCTTGATCTCGGGGTGGCCTGGCTGACTCAGGAAAACAGTGACTCTTGATCTCGGGGTGGAGAGTTCCACCCCACACTAGGTATAGAGATTATATAAACAAACAAACAAATCAACTTAAAAAGAAAATCACTGTCTAAATCTCCTTAAAAAATAGTTACAAAGGTAAATTTCATATTATTAATATTTTACTATAATTTAGAAAACCCAATAGCATACCACATGATTTCACAAACATGTGGAATCTAAAAAATAAACCAACAAAACAAAACAAAATTCATATTTATAGAAGAAGAGAAAGATTGGTGGTTGCCAGAGGGGAAGGGGTGGGGGGGTGGGGGGAAGAAATGGGTGCAGAGGATCAAGAAGCATAAACTTTCAGCAATAAAATAAATAATCAGGATGCAATGTACATCATGGCGAACAGAGTCACTGACGTTGCCTTAAGTCTGTAAGGTGACGGATGGGAGCTAGATTGTGTGGTGACCGTTTCATAATGTGCACACATGTTGAATCGCTATGTTGTACACCTGAAAAGAATGTGATATTATATGTGAATTATACCTCAATAAAAAACCCTATAGCAAACATCATAGTTAACATAGAATTAGTAGAAGAAATTCCTTTAGATTAGGAACAAGATACAGTTGTCTACTCTCCCTGCTTCTAGTCAACAATTCCAGTTACTGCTATGCAACAAAACAAATATGGAGGTTAGAAAGGAAAATTTTCACAAATGATGTGACCGTGTGTGAAAAAAAGTCCAAGGGAAGCCATACACAAACTATGAAATCTAAAAGAGCAGTTAGCAACTGGATACAAGATATTCTATATACAGAAATCAGTGATGTTCTCATATTCTAGCAATTACCAATTAGAAAACGTAGTTTTAAATGTATTTCTGATAGCAGGAAAAACTATCCACTTTCAAGGTATAAATCTAACACAAAATTATAAAACTACATTAAAAGACATGTAAATAAGGAGACACACGTAGTTTATAAATGGAAAGTTCCAGTAGTATACAAGATAGCAATTATCTTCAAATTAATCTATAACTTACAGCAATTTTAATCAAAACCATATCATAATTTGTGGAAATTAACAAGCTGATTACAAAATTAGTATGAAAGAGGAGAGAGAAGAATAGCCAAGACAACTTAATATAGAAAAGATATTTGTTCTCCTAAATATCAAGTCATATTACAAAGCTATAATAATTAAAGAGATATGCTGTTGACATCAGTACTGACAAACCGTAAAACCTGGAAACAGATCCGCATACAGATGGGCACTCACCCTATATGACACAGGGGCCATAATAAATCGATTGGGGGGAAAAAAAAGAACATTCAATAAGTAGTGCTGGTTAACAGGGAATTGGAAAAGATGAAATTAGACCTTACCTTATGGCACACACACAAATTCAAGAGGGATTCAAGCCCTAAATGTGAAAGTCAACACTTGGAAGTGTTCGGAATAAAACTATATGAGAATACCATTATGCCATGAGGGCAGAGACTAACTTCTTAAAGCACAAACGCACAAATCATAGAAGAACAGAAGAATAAATTAGACTACATGAAAATAAAAGCAAAAGAAAATTTACATGCATCTAAAGACATTATATAAGATGAGTTGTCAGATGAAGGACTAGGAAGATACTTATGTAAAGCGTACAACTGCAAAGAAATCACACCCCAAACCTAGAACACCCAAACCAGTAAGAGTAGATTCATCACCCAACGGCCAAATGCCAACAGAAATGAAGGGGAAAGAAACCCAAATGATCGTTAAACCATTAAAAAAGGCCCAACGGCATTAGGAATCAGGGAAATGCCTAGTAAGCGAGCAAGACTCATTCCCCAGACACCAGATTTCAGCGAATCCTGAAGATTCGATGCCTCCAGGAAAGACACCGAAGGATTTTTCCCAACAGATAGCTGAAATGTCCAACTGTCAACTGGGAAAACACCAATTAGGACGTTTTCCAACCAACGATAAACTCGACTAAAAACCTCGTCTATTCCAGGATGCATACTCAAGTCTTTTGAACGCTTCCCAAATTCTAAATGATCTAACGAAGCCAAGAGGTGTTTTTTCCAAGCTGGTGGAAACACTTCCTCACACAAGAGGGCAGCCATGTTTCCATCTCTAATTGTGATCGTGAGCAGGCCAGACACACGGCGCATAGGAGTTCTACACAGAGCAGAAAGGAGGTGGGAGGCTTACTTGGAGCAGTCTTCACAAGCAATGTTCCCTGAGGTTTCCTTGATGGTGCGCTCAGAGACAAATGCTGGGTATTCAGTATCACAAGGCTCCAGGGTCTGTTTCAATTTCTGGGCTGTAGGGATAGGAAAAAAAAAAAAAAAGAAGAAGAAGAAGAAGAAGGAAAAAAAAAAAAAGATAAAGAACAAAGGCACAGGCTTTCTTGTGACTGGCAGCCCACAGTAACTCAGAACCCAGTTCCGCTCCCGCCGTGCTGTGATTTTTCTAGGCACAGCATAATGCATTATTTTCTAATTAGTCAAGTGATTTCATCTGCCAAGCAACTCTATAAGCTATAATTCCTCAAGCCGTTGTGTTGGCTTCATCCACTATCATTTATGCATCACAAGAATACTTTCTGGGACAACATCAGTCAACGGGTCTCTGACTTCAGACTTACTTGAACTTAGCAACAACACATATGTGTATCTGAATAAATGTATAAAATAGAAGTTACACCATATTATTTAGGGTGAGACGAAGGTCATGATACAATTGCGTGGTTTTATGACAGAAACAAAATTGAACTATGGAATAGTAAAATACGTAATGTCTTTGAACCACAGCCATGAACCTGATCCTACTCTTATGAAGTTCCTTGCCCAGGAATACAGCACTAGATAACCCTGGTACATGGATGGGTACCCAGTAGGCACTTGGTAAAGTCTCGGTGGTTGATAAAATAATAAAAACAAGTTATGTCCAATGGGCAAGTTCTAGAAACTCTTTAAGTTTCAATTTTTCTCAGTGTGTAAATTGGGGCTAATATACTCCCTCTATCAGAGGGTGATGTGAGAAGTAAATGAGACATTATATGTTGAGTACTTAGTAAAGTACCTGGAACATAATGAGTGCTGAGTAAATGCAGTTAATAATAATAATAAATAGTAACACAGTAATCAATAACAAGAAGTTACAACACTAGCATTCTAAGGAAGCCATTGTAACATTAGAATGACAATGACGGTAGATACTGTAGCACAGTGGTTAAAGGCGAAGACTCTGAAGTCAGAGAAGTTTGGAGTATAAATCCCGTGTTCCATTGCTTCTAGCTAATCCTCAGTATTCCCATCTGCAAAACGGAGGTGCCAATAGTACAGGTACTTGGTCACAGGACTTGTCACTCATTAACATCTTACCAATAGGGGGCGCCTGGCTGGCTCAGTCGGTTAAGGATCTGACTCTCGATTTTGGCTCAGGTCATAAATTCAGTGTGAGGAGATTGAGCCCCGCATTGGGCTCCACACTGGATTGGAGACTGTTCAACATTCTCTCTCACCCTCTCCCTCTGCCCCTCCCCACTCCTCTAAAAAAAAAAAAAAAAAAATCTTACAAGTAGAATGCTCTTAGGTTTCCAATACCCGAACTTTATACAAAGTTTTTGGCTGACGTTTATATGGAAATATAAACATCTATTTATAAATATATAGAATATATAATTTACATTTCCAACTCCAAAACTCAATAGGATTTTAACAAAATGATGTTTTGACCAAGTCTCAAGTTATATTCCAAATACAGTTGGTGGGATGTCAGGAGCACGGGGACATGTTTTGTGAAATGGCTATGCGGAGGCTGCTGGCACGAGGTGAGCCCGCACAGGACCACTAAGTGTTAAAGGAGCATTTGGTAACCACCAGATATTTGGTGGGTAATCAGGAAGCCATGTGCCAAGCATGTATTCCAATTCTAACATGACTGGGTTTTTTTTATAGGCTTTTCATTAAGCTTTAATTATTTTGAGGACATTGATTAGGGGTTTGGGGTTAAAGCACAATTTGTTGTCATTATTCTCATCTAAAACAAAGGGAAGTGGATGCAATCAGCTTTTTTATGCATGACGTGTGATATTTCAGAAGCTGGTCACTGACATACGGCACGATGCCCATACTAACTCACTGAGTTGTTCTGGGTAATGAATAGACCAAGGCAGGTACAGCTCTTAACCAAGGGACACGCGTGCACACTTTCACATATATGCAGGTGCAGACACACATACAGCCTTCATGAAACACTAGCTGTGGGAGCATGTCACCACCCACATGCCAGGAGCTGGACTAATTACACAGTAGCTAAGGGCACAAACTAGGGGTCATGAATCTTGCCACTGCTGTGGGACAGCAGGTGAGTTCAATCTCCGGATACCTCAGTGTTCTGCTCTGTCAAATGGGAATAAGAGGGAATAACTTCACATGGTTGTGTGAGGACCAGATGAATTAATGCCTGGCAAGCGGCTGGTGCACTGTGAGGGCTCTTTAAGCAAACACGCTCACTGCCACACGACTGCGTGTTATTGCGCCAAATCCTCAGAAACGGGCGCCTTTCTGAAGCATTGCTTTTTGGTTAGAAAAGGCCAATGACTACCTCCCTGACTCCTGGCTGTACTGCAGGGACAGCATGGGTGAGTGTCATGCTCCCAAAGGCCCGGGTCCTGGACACTGCCTGTCCCCCATGCCCTGCGCTGCTGGCTCATGGCAAATGTCATCACATGCTTGCTGAATATATGAATAATTCCCCTGAATGGTGTTTTTCAGGCAATCAAACAGACAAAGGGAATGTAAGCATCTCAGGCCCTCATGACAAATTGCCGGCCTTCAGGGGGAAGACAAGGTCAGTCTCAGTGGCCCGGGCCAAACAGCAACGGCACAGAGAGGGGCACCTGGTAGAAACATCATTCACTTCCAAGTTCTTCTCCAATGCCTCTGATTTTGTCCGGAGGACATCTTTGTTGGATGCTAGGGAGTTTTTCCCACCTTTCTTTCGTTTTCGTTTTTCTTTCGTTTGCTCTCCCCCACCCCGCCTCCTTTTCTTTTTTATCTGGGGAGGCCACACATAAAGCTCCAAGCATCTGGCTACAATTTGGTCACACTTTTTATTTTCATGGTTCTTGTGTTCACAAATGACTCCCTTGTATAGCAAGTGAGAGCGACTTTCACGTTGGGAAACTTCCTTTTAATATTTAAATTATTTTAATTTCAAAAATGAGTCCGTTAAAATGAAAGAAAGATCAAGTAAAAAAAAAAACCGCCCAACAACAGAGATTGCAAGTGGATACGGCACACGCATGCAGATGGCGCATAATAAGCTCATGATGGTAACAGCTACATTTATTAGGAAATTACTACATGACAGATGCTGTTCTCCTTCATGTGTATTAATTTATTTAACGGTAAAACATGACAAAATAAAAAAAATAAACTATATGGTGGGAACCATGGTTATCTCTGTTTTGCAGATTAGTGAATGGAGGAGAGAACCAAATGAATTGCCCAAATTCATCCAGCAAGTATGTGGCAGAGCCAAAATTTGAACTTGGGCTGTCTGGCTCCAGCACACATATATTTAACTGCTCTGTGAAGTTCGGCCAATGAAAGAAAGGAAGAAAGGTCTTTGGGGCGGGCTGAGATAGGCAGCACACATGATTTAAATGGGTCCGATAATTGCACCATCTCTAATTGTAATTGTCTGGGCCCAGTTACAATGGAATGAGTCCAGCGCTCTCAATGGTGAGGCACATTTGGCTCTGATCCTTCCTGGAGATGAAATTCTTGTTCCCTTGACAATTGCAGGGCACCCATACTGATGTGGGGATAAACCGTCGAGTCTGTTTGCAACACGACTGTGGATTGGCTGGAAGTCCCTTGCTGTGTTTTTGGACCACATGCGAATTATCGTATAAAACCATGGCCACATATAACCTAAATAACATGGTTTATTATGAAGACCTTTCTTTGTCTGGAGTGCTATGGACACCACATATATTGGCCAGGCATTATTGCTTATCTATGCAATTTTGAACCTATAGCTCAGGCTGCCAGTGATCTCCTGAGTGCTGTCTTAGCCATTGGGCATTTACAAGGCATTATCTTACAAAGGTGTAGGTACAAGAGGTCACAAAGTTCAGCTGGGCTGATTCCTTATTGTGGGGAAAACAGGTCCAGAAAGCAGACATGGCCTGCCTTGAGTCCCCCAGAAAGAGACTCGCCATGACCATCATTTTCTTAAACAGCAAAACCACCGTCACCACCTTCACAGCCAATACTTGGGAAGCACTCACTGTGTGCCAAACACGACCCTGGGCCCTTTGTATGGACAGACCTCACCACTGTGCACCGAGGAAGGCCCTCTGCTCCCCTATTTTACAGATGAAGAAACTACAGCCCAGAGAAGTTAAGTGACACTGCCTGCCCAAAGTCACATTGCCGTGAGCTCGGGAAGCCCAGACCCGGTTCTGCGCGGTCCCATCCTGGTGCCTCCATTCTGGGCCGAGATACGGCTCTACTTCCCGTCCCTGTTAGGCTAGCGGTCTCAAGCCAAAGCCATGACCTACCACTCACTCACAATGAAGCACCCAATGGAGCATCCACACAATTGAATTTCTTTAATTTTCCCTTAGCAACAAATGTCCCTGATGAGAATAACTGACTTGGGTTCACAGTAATTATGGGCAGACAACTGGGAATGAATAGAGTTGCCATTTGAAAAGCTTTCCTCTTCTTTTGTCTCTGTGAATGCACCCCCATTCATACTCGGTGCCAGCAAGCTCCATTCTCTTTGTGCAACTTCGCCAAAATGATACCTTTGTGATAATCAAGCAGAAATGGGCTTCCACAGTCCCCTTCATTAAGGAAATGAAGCAGATAAACAGTGTAATTATGGATTCCATTTTTAGCTAAACAAAGATGTATGTCTCAGCGCAGGGTCTTTATCTAGCGAGGGAATGGTAAATTTAGAATGAAGAAACCTTGCAAGTCAATATCGCTGTGATGCTTGAAACTTTTCTCTCATGTGCAGGGTCTAAGAATTTCCATTTTCCTTTAACAAAGATACCCAGCTGATAGCAACCCGGAGGACGAGTCCCTGCATCCCCATTTGATTCATTTCTCCATCTATGAAATGGAAAAAGCCCTACGGGCCCGAACGAGACAATCCACGTACAGTAGCCGGTCCCACACAGTGGTTCAAAGAAGGTGAGCTGCTGTGCTCAGCACCATCTAGCTGAGCTCCTGGCTCGTGTCCGAGCCCTTCCTCTAGTGGCTGTCTGATGCAGGCAGCTCAGAAAGGTTTAGTGACAAATTCCAGCAGGCCCCACCTCTCAGGTATGATGAAAGGATCCGAAGATTGTCTGGTGCCCCCACTCTGGAAATGGAAAAGCACTACACTGCATGTTAGCACACCGGGCGCTGAGGATACAACCACTTGACAAGGTCTGTCTGCAGTCTGGGGGAAGGTCTCACAGTGTGGCAGCAGGGTGACATGACTTCGAATTATCGATTAAGGAACTTTTTAAAAACCTTCTAAAACAGAACACGGAGGCCTGAAGTATCACATGATCACTCTTAGCTGAAATTCTGCCCACTGCTGGTCCTGGTACAGGGGGAGCAGGGGCGAGGGGATGTGAAATTTCAGAATGGGAACCTTCATACATTTCTGTAAAGCATCATCACTGCAAAGACCATACCTTTCTTCCTTTTTTTTTTTTAAGATATTTATTTACTTACTTATTTGAGAGAGAGTGAGAGAGAAAGCATGGGGGGGAGGGTCAGAGGGAGAAGCAGACTCCCTGCTGAGTGGGGAGCTCGATGCAGGACTCGATCCTGCGGCTCTGGGATCATGACCTGGGCTGAAGGCACACGCATTAACTGACGGAGCCACCCAGGTGTCCCATATCCTTCTTCCTTATTCTTCACCCCTACCCCATACTCTTCAGTCTACACCAGGGCTTCCCAACAGTGGCACTCCTGCCATTTAGAGTAGGATGACTCTTTGTTGTGCGCGGCTGTGTGTCCTAGGGCGCTTAGCACGTCCCTGAATTCCACCTACCAGCTGTCAGTAGCACTCCCACCCCCAGCCCTAGTTGCGACAGCCAAACAGTCCATTGACTCCTGCCACCAGGTTGAAAACCACTGGTCTGAGCAAAGATCACAGTGCCTGGCACACAACAAAAACTTTTAAACGGATGGTCAAATCTGAAGGGCCTGCACAAGAATGTGGGGAGCTGCCTACGGCAGCAGGTCATGGGAAAGGGAAGCAGGCCAGGGTGGGAATGGGGGACACGGGGATGCAGGTTGGCACGAGGAGTGGGGCATCCTCTCTCACCGCAGAAGTTCCTCAGCCAGAGGGGGGCAGGCACACGGTTGTGAAGAGGGACGCCAAAAGGCGAACCCTGAAGACGACCCGATGACCAGCCTACTGCCCTCAGCACTGACCGCACTCCTGAGCCAGGGTCTCAGTCACAAAAATCACCACTGCTCGAAGTGGAAGCACCATCCACCATGTGGGGAGCACCTGCTCCATGCCGTGTCTGCCCACGGGCTTGGCGTGCCCCGCCCAACCCATCTCTCACACCTGCCTTAGGTCCTTGGTTATCTCTGCTGACCAGCTGGGAAACCAGAGCCCAGAGACCCCAAGGGACTTGCCCAGGAGCAAGCAGCTAGCAAGCAGCAGAGGAACGCCGCCTGATTCCAGACCAGAGCACTTCACCGAGGCGAGACGGCCGCTCTAGCACCCCAGAGGTCAAAGCCGAATTTGAAGCCGAGGTGACTTGTCCCCAGGGGCTGGCGCCGTGGTCAGAGCAGCCCTATGGCCAACTTGCAGTGCATTCTCTTGGCCTCTATTGATCTTCCTTCTTCCATTCCTCTTTTAATCTCACCTAACCTTTTCCTTCCTAAAAGTAGAACTGTGGAGAAGCTAGTGGAATAAGAAAAGGAAATAGAACAAGAGAGCAAGCACCCTTTGGTAGGTCAGCTCTCACTTTCAGATCATGTGCAATTTTCATTCAAAGCAGGTTTGTGTTATAGGTAAAATTTTCTTGGGGGACATAATAGTCTTCCCTTCCTAATTCATATTTTGCTCCCTGCTTATTGACTCCCCACTGGCCGTACTGACTGCTGACCCTAATTACCTCCATATCCCCCTTCTCCCCCCATCACTGGATGTTTTTCTGGGGTATATACAGTTCTGTATGTTGTTTATCTTGCTATATTACTTAATTTCATGAGCATTTTTGATCTTGTCAAAAAGATCTGTTTTCAGAAACAGAATCTTGTTAAAAGGTTTTCTTTGCCTCTCCACAGATGGGCTGTCATTTATTTTGAAATGTCCCTATTGTTCATTATCTCAAGAGTTACCAGTATTTGCAATCATCAGTTCCTTAGAGACAATCATCCTGTCCTAGAATCCTTTGCTCCTACCCCAGTTTATTTAGATTTCTGGAAGTGGGGTTATGGACATTCAAAGCAGGTCCTAACCCAACAGGAAGGGGCAAGTATGGGGCTCACACCCTGAGGGTCACCAGGACAGAGTGAGTGTGTGAGTGTGAGAGAGAACAGGGCACCCAGATGCTGTTCCGTGGGGCCGTCAGCTTCTCGGGTTTGGGCCGACCCCACACACGCTTGGATCGGGTTCACTGTAATCAGAGGCCATCCGGTGCAGCTGCGTGCCCGCATGCACCTCTCTGTAGGCGTCCCTCCGTGTCATACTCTAACAAGAAACAAGGGGGTTCCTGAATTCAGGCAACAGAGGCCTATTTGTGAATTATAAAGCTATGATGACAATAGCTATCATGGTCATACCCGAAGTAAGAATTGTTAGGGTATTCAGTACGCGAAGACTGAGCACCTGCTATGCACCGAGCGCTAGTTAGGTGCTAAGGGATGACAGTGATCATAAGGCATAGCTCCCGCCATCAAGAAATTCTAGGGTGAAGCCAACAGAGTGAGACAAAAACGGTGTGGAAGAGCTGGGGAAATCGATACGCGAGCTGACTGGGCCGGAAGCAAGAAGGAAATGCTGCTAACTCTTCCTGGAAGAATTGGGGGAATCGTCCCTGACTGGGATCTTAAGGGACAGGAGAGGAAACGTCAGATTGGAATATATCCAGCACCTGGGGAAGGCTGAGACTATATTAATCTACCTCTTCGAAAAAGACAGATAATTAAAAAAAATAATAAAAATGGTAGCCATCTAACCTACTGCCAATTCCTGTCACCCCAGGTAAGAAAATGAACATGAACGAACGCACACAGGAAAGAAAGCGGAGCGTTATCTGAGAAACAGCGCGCGACGGGGCAGGTGGGGCAGCTGGCTGGGAGACGGCCCTCCTTAAAGAGCACTGCTTTGCAGGGCACGGGGACTCGACCAGTCATCATTGCGGTCACCAGTGTCAGCGCTGGTATCAGAAGGTAATTACAGCTGTCATGTTTTTGAGGGCTCATTATGTTCCAGTCACCGTGGTCAGCATATAGTATGATTTATCATTAAACACGCACACGTGATAGGAGATAACTATTATTTATGGTGTCTCCCATTTTGCTTACTATGGGGAAACTGAGTCTCGAAGAGATCAGCTGACTTGCCAAAGGCAAACCTTGGAGCCAGGACTGAAATCCATACTGAACTAACTCTGCCACTCAGACCTCTAAGAGTTTCTACTAATTACTGCTCAAATCATTGAAGGCTTTTGAGTGGGGAGCGTAACATGACTAGATTTATATTTTATGAGGATAACTGTAAAAAACGATCAAACAAACAAAAAACCAGCGTGGTTATGCATTCACTCGGCCTGAAAGAGGCTATGTGTCTCCCTTTCATTTTAAGCGCAGAGGATGCCTTTCGCTGACAGAGCCAAAAAATCATCGCTTTGTCCTGGGTAGTCGTACGTGAGCCCACCCTTGATGAAAAGTAGCTAGTGAACCCCGGCTTTATCACTCTGAGCTGGGAACTAGGAACTGGCTGCCTCTTACCTTTCGCTGTCATATCCGAGTGCCACCAACTGCAGAGGTTAAATTCCACCAGGAACCTAAGAGAAGACGCAAAAGCCCAGAGTTACTTGGTCATGCACCCCCCGGACGGAACAGCGACACAGTGTTACTCAGCACTGCTCACTGCATTTGAAACAATAACAACATGATTGGAAGGTACCAGTATGGTTGGTTCTGTGACCACTGAATTTGCACTGGGCTTTATCTTACTTGTGAAAGGCTGTGTTATCACCCATGCCAGCCAAACCCTGAAATTGGGTTTCCCTAGACTCCAAGACTCTGTTGAGAAATACCCAGCTTGTGGGCAGAAATGGTTTTCCAGTTATAGTCTGAGTTTATAGTAAGAAGTTGATTTCTGAAGGGCTTCCTCGGCCTTCATGCAGAGATACAAATACCATATTCTCTACCTAAACAATGATCTGTAGGAGTAAAGGATGCTTTCCAGATTTATACTGCACTGCAAACTTGTTCAGGCCTGAGTGTGTGTGTGGGGGGGTGGAAGATGGAACAAACTTCTCAATGAAATTATGCCACAATGCAACTTCAAAAAAAAAAAAATCAGAATTTCTCAACTGCTAGTAAAAAATGCAAAAGTCATATAAACCATCCTCCGAACAAAGAGGGATAGATGAAAATTCCGCCATTTCTCCTTCAGGCTCGTGGCTCCTGCCTCCAGCAGCTCGCTATCGATCAAAATCTCCCTATTGTCTGTTACTGTATTTTCTGCCTCTTATGTACAGAAGAGAAGTGAATTTCAATTTATAATGTTGTTAAATTAATATAGGTTACATTAAAGCAATAAAGAAGACAATGGCTGTTTGTCAAATGGTAAGAAATCTGCCTCAGACCCTCAGAAGCGGGGCCGCGGAGGGCAAAACCAGAACCTGAGAGTTTGGTGCTGCTGAAACGATCTGGTTTTCATGCTCGTCCGTGGCATTCCTCCCTTTCATGGGATACGGTGTTTCTGTCACGTGTCCAATCTCTTCTGGGAGTCAAGCCTTTCATCTTTGTGCCATTTCAATCTGACCTAAGTCACAGATGCACCCAGCACCCTCCCGATAGGAGCGTAGTTTGACAAGGTAAACAATTAATTCACACCTGAGAAAAGCCCCCGGCCCCTGGCCCATGACTGCACAAGCCCCCCTCTCCTGCACAAGCCCCCGCGCTCTTGCACATGCCAATACATCCGAAGGAGCACAGTGGGCAGCCCTGGCAATTTGTTCTTCTGACCACAGCCCACCCAGGCTGCATTAGAAACAGCCAGACATCTATGTTAAATTTAACACTAACCACAATAAATAAATTTGGTTTGTATATTGCAAGCTGTTAGGCTGCTAACCAATGACATAAGGGCATAAGCAGTGACCATGAATCACTGAAAGATGATTTTTTGGTCTCAGCTTTCAATATTTCGAGATGTTCAATGAGGTTATCTCAGAGTATTTTGAATCTAATGGTTGTTGAAAACAGGAAACACAGTCTTCCAATTCACTTTATAATACAAAAGAAAAGCAATATTACTCTCTAAAAAAGCATCAAATTGTACTTACAAGACAAGTTCTGTCATTATCCATTTTACTGCAGCAAGGAAGGCATTATAAGGCTGAAGAGAAGAATTCGGTTCATTGAAAACAATGCATCACATATGAAATTTGTAGTTTAACTTAAGGCTTTACAGAAAGACAATGTTATTCTTCGAGAGAGATCGATATCACGTTAAAAACAGTGAAGCTCCAGTACCGTTTCCTAAAACTAACATTTTAAAACTTTGAACTCCCCTGCAGTGAGATGTGATTTACAAGTAAAATAAACATGATCTAATACAGGGGTTATCTCTCGGAGGAAAAAGGAAGTTCAGCAAACGATGTTTAAACCTTTACCCTCCAGGGGCTAATATTTTGCAGCCTCATGCTGAAGGGCTAAAATCATATAACTAATTTCAAATGGTAATTCACAGATCTGCCCCTCAGAAAGGTGATTCCTGTTCTCCCTCACTGCATGTCATTCCCTGAAATAAGAATGAGTTGCATATACTTGATTTTAATGTTGCCCGTGAGTTGTGCAGGATTTAAGCTGCCTTTTCTCATACATACATATTTGGACTTGGGGAAAAAAATGACAACCATATAAACATGTGATTTTATCCTTGCAGAAAATCCCCTTCGAGTCTATAAAAGAAGGCATTGACAGCCTAATCTTTATTTTAGAATATTTTAATTTAAAAAAGCAGTTGTATTGTTTACCCTGTGATATTTTCTATGTGGATAATTCAATTTCCTGAATTCTGGAAAAAAGCAGGTCTCCCCTCAGTTGGCTCTTTGAATCCACATATACCAGATATTCCAGGAGTGGAAGCACTTGAGAGAGGCACAGCCCTCCCCCCAGATAGCAGGTCCAGAAAAATCTCAGAACCTTTTGTGGTTGCCTTTAGGTTATCAGAGAATTGAAATGCCAAAATCCTGGTCTCTGAAGTTATGGGTATTTAATCCCACCTTCTGAGCATTCTGATGATAAAGACTAGAACTAGGAATGGGGGAATTATCCAGTCTTAAATAAAACAAAACCCAATTTATATACCTCTAACCATTCTCGACATTTCCCCATTTCAAGTCAGTACGTCAATGAACAAAACAACAATAATAACAGTCTACTGGGGTTATTCTCAGCCCACACAGATTTCAGACTGGATCTCTCGCTCTGATTTAATTGAGTGTGTCAACATCATTCCCTGAATCACAGGGCTCTCAGCATTAGGGTAAGATAAGGATGTGAACCATTAACTCTTTCCTAATACTGCGACCTGCAGTCCTGTGGCTCTGCTATTCTATTTCTTATTGCTTGGAAAAGAACCATCTTTCTTTCAAAAAGACCCTGGTGGTCAGACCCTGGGACAGTTCTGTGCCTTTGTACCTGCCAGGATGGGTAGTGACATTTCAGGAGTCCTTGGTAGTGTGGGTCTCTGGGAGGAGGGAATGAATAGAGGGATTAGGGAGGCTGGGGAGGTGGGGAGGGACAGGCACAGGGACAGCTCCCTGGGGGCAGGGGGTTGGGTGGGAGGGGAGGAAGGGCACTCATGCATTCTGTGTCAGACACTGGCTCAGTGTAAGGGTACACAAAAGGATTATGTAAATACAGGATTAAAAATTTAAATGCACATTATCATTCAGAAGGGTAAAGCCATTGAGCTTTTAAGCCTAATGATGAAAACATATCTTGGGAACATTTGAAGTCTAGAAATATTCATGCTAAGTCTAGGGAAGTTGGATTTGGAAAGGCATGTTGATTCTCACTAAAAAGTGCTATTTTTCAAAACATTGAACTTTCAGTCCCTAGTTGCCTTTCAGAAATTTTCCAGCTCCAAATCATTTCTTGTTCCCTCAGTGGAGGAAAACCATGTTAAATATTTGGCTTTTAAATAATCTCCTTGCAAGATCTTACATCTGCAAATGAGAAGGTGTGTGTTTATATGTTAAAAACCAAAATGGCTCATAAATTTTGCGTTTCAAACCAGATTTAAGGTTAATTTTTGGAATTTACAAAATGATAACATGCAAAGATTATATTTATTATACACATATGCGGGGTTATGTCGAAGTATACTGTAACTGCTTTTCCTGTATTTTCAGGTGACGGGTGGCCAAGCTTACATTGCTTATACACTGTAAATCATATTTTTTAACTGGGAGTAAATTATAACAGTTAATTTCTGGCAGTCTGCAAGCCTGTTTCTATTGATACAATAGCTGTGTTGATTGGCTCTCCACTGTGACATCACCGAGAACTAGCTCCAGGGAAAATGATGTGTCAAGACTCAGCAGCATCTTGATCCGGGTAGAGAATCTGTGTTCAAAATGTGAATTTGTCCACAGGCTAATAGGTTTCTTACAAACCAAAGGGGAGATTTTTGATGAACCAACCCAAATTCTCTTTTATATGAGAATGAGAGAATTACCAAAACTTCTCCCCTTTTCTATCCACCAAAAGGGGACACATTTGTCCATCAAAGACGTTGGACCCGACTGTCATTCATATAAGCAATGCATTTGGGTTTGAATGGAAGTGGTTTTTCTTAACCAGCAAAATCAGGAGACACTTTAACACATTCATGGTTTTGGAAGAAGATAAAACTTGATTACTCCAAAGATAAAGGTAAGCTTACACTCAGAAACAGATAGAAACGTGCGCCTGTGTTGTGGGTGAGTGCACTGTACTTACATCCAACAGCCCACTGGCGCCATCACTGCTGTCCTTGTTGGCCCTGCACATGGCTTGATAGTCATAAAGGGTAATTCTATAGGAAAGAATTGAAAAGAGGGTCACTAAATGGGAAGCTACGTGTGAACCAGCATGGTGAATGGTCACCACACCACCATCAAGTGAGCAGTGACAAACACAAATAAATGCAGGCCTCATAAAGATGACAAATGAGAAACATGCAAAGTCATGGGCTGGAGACACGGCCAGGTCACACGTGGAACCTGGAAAGCAAAGGGAGTAAGGGTATTAGGATTAGGTAAGGAGACAGGGATGAGAAACCTCTCAGCTTGATGAAACAATCATTTTGGTTTAAACAAGGGTGATTTGCATGGACTAGGATACTCCAGAGGGACGTTGCCATTCTGCACTGGATTCTGGGCCCTGGAGGGAATCCACTTGGGCCATGTCTCCAGGGTGCGGGAGAGCTGGGAAGGGCCATTCTGAGTTCAGAATTGGGAGGGTCCTCTGTCTCTCTCAAGCACTAGGAAACAACCCTGAACCAAGATAAGCCCGGCACTTTGCCAATTCTTTGGAAACCAGTTGGCTCATTGGTTATAATCCCCACTCCCAACTACCACCACCATAACAGTGACTATATTTTTGCTTTTGAAAACAATGCCATTTATGAAACAAGAAAATTGATATTTTTTTTCTTCACTGGTGATGAAAGTATAGCTCTCATTCCCAATTATGAGGTTTACTCAATTGCCAAGACGTTTCACTTTATAGTTGTTCCAGATATTTTAATTCTTCACCAACGACATTACAGAGAATGGAGAATCGCACTTTCTGGTAGCCACTTAAAGGTTCTAGAAGGAGCAAACTCCTTATCCCAAAGGCAACATGCCTTCCATCCTCCCACCAGCTCCCCTTCCGGCTACTCTGGCACCCCAAAAAAGAGACCCTTGAAGTTTGGCCCGAATTACATAACTGCCAGATGACATGTTAATACTGCAATACCTGAACTCTTAAATGACTGCAAGGAATTCTCCCTGAAGGAATTCCTTTCTAAAATAACACCATGTTTAACCTGGAGCAGACTTAATGTTGGGCTGGGAATGGACGCTAGAATAGAAGATCCATGCAGCAGGACTGGTGTTGGACCCCGAGCACTAGCCCAGCACCCAGCATGGAGAAGGCATTTGGCTTCCAAAAGTTGAAGGCACGAATGATTGCCTGATTGCCTGAGTCTTGAAGAGATGATGTCACAACAAGATAAAAGCAGTCAGGTTCAAACTAAGGGGTGAAGAACTCCTCCTTTGGACCATAAGCTAGAGGCATCACACAAATGGTTTAAACAAAGAACGATTTATGGGCACCAAGTAGAAAACTGACCATGCTTGGCCAAATCAAGATGGAAACTGGCCCCCAACCAGCACAACATAGGTGTGTTTGACAGCAGAGCCCAGAAGGGCCCCTGTGGTCGCATGATCTCCCAGCAAATCCCCAAAGTCTCTCCCTTATCAGAACATTTCTTCTAGTGTTGTTCACTGTCCTCTGGCTTTTTCCTCTACAGCAGATGCCAGGAGAGTCTGAGTTTATTGAGATAGAAACGAAGCCCATGAACCAGCCAAGCGTCTGGCTCAGGGAAGTCCCTGAACAAATTTCCACTGAAATGCTCATCCATTGGCATAGCCCTGGTGCTACCCCCAGCCACAGAACCAACTGCAGACCACAAGGGACGACTCTGTTCGGTCCCTGACTGCCCCACTACGCCACAGTCTCCACCTCATCCAGAGGAGTTCTGTAGGTGGCCCTGAAAGGGCCTTGTAGGACTTGGCAGGAATTAGGGTTAGCTTCACCTTTTCATACCGTCACTCCGTCCCTACAGCTGGCACCTGGGCCAGAGCGTGGTGAGAGGCAGCGTGGGTTGAGTGGAACACGCCTGCGCTTGGGAGTCTTGTAGACGTGGACACAGTACGGCCTTGGTTGGAAAGGTTATTATCTGGGTGCCATTATCCAGGCTGCAATCTCTCTTTTTTTTTAAAGATTTTATTTATTTATTTATTTATTTATTTATTTATTTATTTATTTGAGAGAGAGAGAGCGCGAGCACACACGAGCTGGGGGAGGGGCAGGGGCAGAGAAAGAGGGAGCATGGAGCCCGACTCTGGGCTCAATCCCAGGACCCTGCGATCATGACCTGAGCTGAAGTCAGACGCTTAACCGACTGAGCCACCCAGGCGCCTCTCCAGGGTACAGTCTTGAGCAAGACGCTAATCCTCTTCTGAGGCTTCATTTTCTCCCTCGTAAGACGACTCACAAAGATGTCCTGAGATTCAAATAATCAGACAGGTGGAAATATACTGAAATATACTATGTAGCATGCTCGCTTTGCTACGATCCTTACAACAGAAGGCCTCCTTTTGTTCTTGGTTGGAGTTTGGGATCTTAAAACTACCCCATTCCCAAGGGCTCAAGTGACTGGCCCTGTGGCCTAGTGGTTAACGCGGCAGCTTTGAAGTCGGTAACAGCGGAGCTCAATCCTAACTCGTCCACCTATTACGGTGGTTTTGTTTGTTTGTTTTGCTTTGTTTTGGTTTACTCTTTGGGTGCCTCAGTTTCCTCTGTGAAAAGGTAAGAAAAATGGCTACCTTATCGGGAAGGTTGTGGGATTACCTGAGGTTATATACGTATTGCATTTCGCACAGGATCCGGTACGGAGGAAGCATTCAACAGAAGGCAGGGCTGTAGCGGCCGTTATGATTCATTAGTCTGGTTTTCATTGCCATTATTAATTAACGGGGATAGTGTTTAACGCAATGGGAATTGACTCAGGCTTTACCCAGCTGGCTGGAGGATGGACAGGCCTCCTGATTTTCTTAGCTCATTGGCACATATAATGCAGCGTAAAATTCACACCTGTTACTGCGGTACAAGACACCTTCAGGACTCGCACCAGGGTTATCGAGAGATGATGACTTCTGTCCGTGGGCTTCATAGCTGAGGACCGTGATAACAACAGCTCATGTCTACTGAGCTCTATTTAGCAACCTTGAGCAAGGTACTCTTGGAAGCATATCCCAACAAGATAGATTCTAATCATCCCCATTTCACAGAGGGCCAAACCAAGTCTCAGTAGTGTAGCCAGATTCACACCACTAACAAATGGCAGAGGCAGAATTCGACGGGGGCCAAGCTGAGTCCCCCTCACTCTGCCTTCTTCTCAGGAGCAGTCTCTGAAAGCTTCTGGGAAATGTTCAGAATTCCACCCAGTGCACTCTCCCAGTCTCATTGGAATGTCACAGAAAATGCTGCCTAAGACGAGGTCTCCTAGCCAAAGTCCAGAATCAGCTTTCAGGTCTGTGGTCAGTGGGCCAGGAGCCACCAGCTGGCGAGGCCAACAAGACCCCTCAATAGCCATCCCCCCAGGAAGCTCAGGATTCTCCCGGGATCATTTTCAAAGGCTCTAGTTTATAGGGTGAAGCCAAACTCAACGGCTGAGGGGCAGCCTCCAGGCCAGGGATCCTGCCTTTCATTTCCCGAGGAAGCTTTCCTGATCGGATTGCCATGGAGGAGGTTCCAGAACAAGCAAGCCTTCCCTGTCTTCTCCACACTTAGACAGCTTTAACTAGATGTTGCAGAAAGAGAGACTTCCAGATTATTACCCTTTTTGAAGTGATTTTGTTACTGTTTTAAATAACTCCATTTTGTGGCTACCTGTATCCTGTTTGGCTGATTATAGTCAAAGAACATGATAATTGCCTGCTTTCATTCGGCTCTAAAATAAGCCCCCAGCCGCATGCCCAGCCCAAGCTGGGCGCTGTGCGGCCGCAGTCAGCCGCGGGAGTTCATTCTTATTGCGGATAACATGCCTTAATCCCCACGACATCCCCACCAGGCCACTTCAGCCGCGGGCTACAGCAGAGACCTTATCATTAGCATCTCCATGCTCCCCAGATGGGTCTCTTTGAAACTCTGACGGAAGCCAGATAGGGTGTCTGAAAAAGAAACACAAAGTGCTTCGGAGAAAACCTAGACAGCCCCGTGTGCCCCGTGGGTGACAGGCCCGTGACACTGGGACTTGCTGAAAGCCCTTTTGCTGATTCTGCTCTTTTCCAACGAGACAAAAATCACCACCAAGAAACATATTTCTTCTAAGAATTAGAAGATTCCATTTCAAGGGCGCCTGGGTGGCACAGCGGTTAAGCGTCTGCCTTCGGCTCAGGGCGTGATCCTGGCATTATGGGATCGAGCCCCACATGAGGCTCCTCCGCTATGAGCCTGCTTCTTCCTCTCCCACTCCCCCTGCTTGTGTTCCCTCTCTCGCTGGCTGTCTCTATCTCTGTCAAATAAATAAATAAAAACCTTAAAAAAAAAAAAAAAGAAGATTCCATTTCAAAGGCATAAGCTCAGCTAATTTTGACTTGTGAGAAATTGCAGGGCCCAGCATTTATTAAACACCTACTGTGTGCCCACGAGGCCAGGTCTTT
Organism: Ursus arctos; assembly: GCF_023065955.2. Lineage (NCBI taxonomy): Eukaryota > Metazoa > Chordata > Mammalia > Carnivora > Ursidae > Ursus > Ursus arctos. Next base: position 37,364,931 of record NW_026622808.1, on the reverse strand, counting down.
TACCTGCAATGACTCACTGAATGAGCTCTGGCTAAACAATTTGCCTAAAAACCAATCTTGAAAGAGCTTAATGTTTGCAAAGACAGTCCTGAAAACAGGACAGGGAGGCATCTGACATAGAAACTCACCACAGGACATATTTAAGTGTTTTTGAACCTACAAGTATAAGAAGTCAAGTGAGTCACTAGGGCAGCATGTAAAAATATGTATTCTTTGTTGAGCTATCAACTGTGTTCTCCAGGGGCAGCTTACAACTCGTAAGGGATAGGACAGGGCGCGGGAACACAGAAAATTCTTAACAAAGCCACTGTCATTTTACATCTCAGAAAACCAAGAGAGGGGAAAGCTCAATCTGTTGATCTGAGTGTTAACAGAAAATCCAAAAGGTGCTGTACCCGTCTCTCCTTTTCACATTGGAGGCCATGTCATCCCAGAGCAACTTCTTACAGAGACTGCACCACTCTTCAAGGTCAGCCCAGCACATGGAACACAGCAGGGATGGTGAATTTACATGACCCTGGCCCTGCCGCCTTTGAGTCCCTGACTGGAAATCCCTGGCACAAATCCGGTGAATGGGCACCCATCATTAGCAGAGAAGAAGCGCCATGTGGCCGCCCCAGCCAGGAGCCCAGCACACAGGGCACTGGGGCCACCGGGGTCCAGTGTAGAACCCTGAGGAGCGAGCCATGGGAAAAAGCCTCCCTCATCCTATAGAAGAAGCACCGAATTCTTTTCATCAGCAGGTGCTGCTAATATAAAACAAAGCCAAGTTTCAAAGAGTGGTCACGTCAGCATCTCAGCCCGGCGACAAAAGCAGTAACACTAAGAAATAATCAATTACTTTCTGCCAGCGCGGAGGCATTAGCTCTTGTGCCCGGGGCACGGTTACAAGTTATAGGAAAAGACACAGGCTCAGAAGGCGAAATCACTGCTCCAAGGTTATTACAGCTCTAAGTGGACTGGGTGCTTCAATCCCGAGGCAAAGGATAATATGCGTGCACGGGGGTAAGGGCACCTAGCTGGTAGCTTGTTTGTCCGTTCACCTGTACCTTCCTCGAAAATTAGCTCCGCTGAAGGGGAAAATGGAATCATGATTAATGCCACAGAGGAAAGAGTAAATTTCTTTTGCCTCTTTGTTTGAGTGAGAAATAGAAGGAAACAGCAGGATTCTGCTTGGGGAATGAGTTCATGCAAAACCCATTTGAGGCAAGAAATCCGGATGCAGGGGGAGCTTCCTTGGGCTCTGCCAAGTTCATGTCTACATTTCACAGCACTGCACCGCGACGATGCCTGTGCTGTGCTCAGCACGGTGCAGGGCACGTAACTGAGGCTCGGCGTATCAGTACCTAGGGATGTTGGTGTTTGTTGGTGCCGTTATTGCTACTGGTCACCCCCACAGGTGTTACTGAGTGTTCCTGCTTGAGTTGCTTGGGGTCCAGCATCATGGCCAGACAGGTTAGCTGGTGAGTATGACCATTTGTGTTCAGGACTGCGCCGGGCATATGGAGCGTGGGGGGAGCCAGGAGTTGTGAACACAGCCTCACCTCTGGAAGGTCTTCCGAGTGAATATCACGGCAAACCAGATTCAGTTCTTAGAGGACGTGTGTGGACTGAAGTAAACAGACATGGTGGATGTGGCAGACACTCTCATAGTCTCCCCAAGTCCATTTTCCTCTTCTGCCAAGCAGAACCCTGACTTTTTGATATGCACATTTCCCAGGTTCCTTTGTAGCTAGGTGAGGCTGTGTGATGAAGTGGAAGTATTGTGTGGGACTAAATACTTGAATAAATAAACCTTATTTTACTTCAATAAATAAATAAAATTACTCATTAAAATACATTTCAATCAAGAAATTTTACTTGGACTTTTGAACCTCCCTGGATCCTCCTTCTGCTAGCCTAGACTGCAGATGTGAGGGCTGGAACTAAGCAGCTATGTTGGACCATGAAGTAACCTTGAGTTTAAATGCTAACAGAGGAAGGTAGAGAAAAAAAAGATGTGGTCATGGGTCTATGATGACAACAAATTTGTATTTTTAGACTTCCTTCACATAAAAGAGAAAAAGACTCCTATGTTCTTTAGCCCCTTGTTATTCTGGAATTTCCTATTATTTCTAGTAAAACTACTAACTAATATATTGGACTCAAAGTTTGAGAAACTTTCACTATCTCCTGAAGCCAAATAAGCATAAGTGTGAACAATATCTCTGCAAGAAATACTTCAGTCTACTCCGACTAGGGGAGAAGATGGGTGGGGATTGGATAAATATGGTCTGCAATCTAGAATCTGAGAGACATCAGTGCAGATTCCATCTCCCTCACTCACCACTGTGGGTGAACTTGGACAAGGCTCTCAGATGCTTAAAGCCTCCATGTCCAGGTCCTCCTCTGTCAAATGGAAATAATGGTGGTAGTTAAGCCACGGAGTTGTTATGCGGATTCATGAAGGTTATACAGGTAAGCTACTTGCAATGATGCCGGGCCTGTATTTAGTATTTAATAAATGAGGCATGCTGCTATTACGAGGAAGAGGAGGGCAGTGATTCTCACTGTTGTCATCGGGGATGCGGGAGCTTCAGGATTTTAGAGAGCAGTGCACTGGAATCTTCATGTCTCTGCATTCCAGAAAGTTTGGCTCAGAAACACACTTGTTCAAGCCAATCTGTCTTCTTGTTCCTTTCAATACCACCTCTGACAAAGCTAGCGTACTTCTGTGGAAACGGTCGGGTCAACAGGAAGCCGAGAAGCCATTGCATTCATTACATGAGTGTTGAGTATTAGACATTGGGGGAGCGGTCGGAATGAGAGAGCAGCCATCCAAACATAACAGACGTCTCCTTTAACACTCTGGAGACTCCAAGGCCCGGGCATTGGCTGAAATGTAACGGGATGGCCAAGGACAGGGAGAGCTCCAGTCTCCGGCCAGGGCGCCTAGATAGAGCCTGTGTAGAGACAGAAGGGACAGCCCAAGCCCTGAATTCTGCCTAATGTGTCACCCTTCTAGAAAGGCAATTTCAAGGGCAGAAGGAGCCACCGCAGGGAATTCCACACAAGTCAACTATGTTAATGAAAGTGTGGGGTGAGGTGCGGAAGACATTCACCAGGCCCCATAGGGAAAATATGGTCGTGAAGGGGTGAGAGCTCAGGCATGTGGCACCAAGCGCAGAAAACAAACAAAACCGAATAAAGCAAAAAGCACACAGCCCAGACAGAGGGGAGCTATCAGTAGCTCCCACAGCAAAAACAGATTATTAGCAAGCAGTCCGCTTCCCTGCAAGCCAAAACCCAGGTGTGCCCGCTTGGTCTTTGCTTCCTCAAGCTTAATCAGAGCCACAAAGAACAAGGGAAGTCTTTTGGCAGAACCCACCAGGACGTTTGGTAAAAGCACGCATTATTCCATTTAACTCCCACCAGCGGGCATGTGGATAATTCTTTCAGTTCTATTTTGGTGCTGAGAAAACTGACATTTAGTGAGTTAAAGTTGCCTGATGTCAGGCAACTCTGAAGGGGACAGCATCTAGACCCGTACCCTGGCGCTCTTGACTTCATGTTTCTTGACCCTGACGGCGCATGAGAAGCACGTGGCTGCTTTCATCAAACGGAAAGGCCTCTCCGTCCAGAGCCGGATTTCACATGTATCTCTTGGGGAGTAGCTCAGCACAGGCGTGTTTTAAAAAGCTTTCCAGGGATGCCGGTTGAGTCCAGGCCCACAGGCCCACCCCCCCCCCCCAAGACTGTGCCCTGGAGGTAACTGTTGCAAAGTTACCACCTTTTGGGGGCCTTTGTGATTAAAATAAAAAGAAGAAGAAAATGAAAAGAAAAAATAAAAAGATCTCAGACATTGGGAGCTCTTATCCAAGAGCTAATCTCACCTCCTGCAATTTGCAGAGCAGTGTCCCCTACTTTGGTTTAGCTAATTCTCACAAAATCCCGAGGTCCGTATTTGGGTGAGGAAGAAAATGAGGCTGGGAGAGACGGGGAGTCTGGGCGAGGCCACACAGTACGACTCTGGTGCTCAACCTGGAGTCCGCTTAGCTTAAGCCCAGTGTATTAAGGAGGCCGTCTCAGGAACCGTGGTTATTCTCCTGTGACTGGCTACACACACACACACACACACACACAAACACATATTTGTTTTTCACTTTATATATAAACCATACATACATAGATTTTCACTTTTCCTGGATATTTGACATTGAATTGGAATCACTGGGGACAAGAAGGGGGGAGATAAACGAACTCTGAGAAATTATTCTTACAAGAGTTTTAAGAAAAATATTTTGAAACTAGATGTTCTCTTAGTAATCATAAGAGGGGTGATGTCACTGCCAATGACAGCAGAGAGAACCCGTGGAGTGTGAATTTTGAGAAATATGAAAGCAAGGCTCTTACTGGATGTGAATATGAGTGAAAAAGAAAAATAGCTAAATTGAAAAACCCTAAATGAGTCACTGCCCAGGGATTCCACTTACTCTGTGATAAGAATGAAGAAGTACTTTGGAGTTCTCTGTTTGAAACACAAAAAGCTGACCGGGCGCATGGTATCTCATGAGAAATTACAGGAAGCCTGGGAACACGGCTTGGTTTAAAGAGATAGCAACTTCTGCTGAAAGAAATCTGGGCGATGCAATCACGAGGCTGGCCTCCCATCCTGAAAGTTCTGCTTGCCCAGATAAGACACTGCTGAGCCAACATCTTCCTCAGCTACCTTTCCCTTCTCAAACGGAACTGAAAGAAGTTCCATGCACAACACAGGCTATTGTACACAGACCCAGGTTAAGAGCAGAAGCTAGACATTCTCTCGGCGCTTAGACTGTGGGATGTTTGAATGCAGCTCTCTTACACAGAGACTTAGGGCAAGTTCTTAACCTTTCCAAGCCTCATTATTTCCATCTATCAAATGGGTATATTTACACCCAGGGCCAGTGTCTTGGGCATGCAACCTGTGTAATTGCACAGAACCTTGTACATACAAGGGCCCCACGCCTGGTCGAATGCTCTGCTGTCACTGCCTTGAAATTTTTAAGGTGTTTTGAACAAGGGACCCCAGATTTTCAGTTTACACTGGGGCCTGCAAATTATGCAGTGGGTCCTGTTTATACCGGTCCCACACAGTTCTTGAAAAGGACTGCAAGAGGTAAGATGGGCCCGGTGCAGCCCAGGTCTGGTGTGGGATAGGGGTTCAGGGAAGGTAGGCATTGCGATCATGACTTTCACACTACCAAACTTATGGGTATATTATTTGGCCCCTGGATACTAATATCACACGTAAGTGGGGTAAACAGAGTCAAGTCAAGGACTGAGCTAAAGTGACCAAGAGAGACCTCTTAGATTGTTCGCACACACTGCTGCAGAACTTTCTCAAAGCTCCCTCGAGTTGGCAGTTTGCAGAAATCTATGGCTTCCCTTTCTACCCCAGGGCACTGTAGACCCAGAAGTGGATATTCTTTCCCTCCCTCCCTTGCTAAGTAAAACAACCATCAGGTCACCAGGTAAGTGACCAGACAATCAAGGAAAGAGTCCACTGCCATGTAAACCAGCATCATCTTGCTTTAGAAAGACAGGCAGCAAATCTGGACCATGGCAGAGGGAGAAAGGGAGACAAAGGAGACGGTGTGAGCTCTTTCTGGAGAAGAAGATGTTTTGTAGGGTTCTTATCTACGAAACTCATTTTTTAAAGACTGGATATAAGCAGATAAAATCAAGAAGCCTTGTGCCATCCCAGCACTATCCAAGACAGAGAGGAGAGACGATGAGAGGTCAGTGCCGGGAACCGGTCCTGAGCTTTACCTGGGCTCAACCACGTCCCCAAAGCAACTGGGCTTCTAGGCATCCTGTGTCCTGGGGGTGACTTCTGTTCCAGAGCACCACCAGGTGCTTTGGGCTACATCTTTTCAGTGCTTCTGAAATACAGGTCTTTTTGGAATGAAAGGACTGTCACCCTTGCGCTCTGAGGATGCCCCGCAGTCCCCAACACCAGAGGCCGCTTGGCCAGACGTTCGTCGTGGGAAGCCTGCTGTGAGGGGTGGGAATGCAAAAGGAACACTACCTGGTGCTGAGCAGACAGCAAAGCCAAGCCCGAGCAAAGATCCACAAAACAAATCTCAGCATCAGCCATAGCAATTATTAAGGCCTTAATATATGCCAGGCGCTGCCCATTATTATCTCATTAACTCTGACGGCAGCCCGTGGAAGAAATAATGTAATTATCACCTTCATTTCCCACGTAAGGAGACCGAAGCTTGGAGAGCTCACTTGACTCATTCTAAGGCACGCAGCTAGTAAATGTCAGAGCCTGGATTTGAATCCGATCCATCTGACTCCAAAACGTAAACTCTCATTGCTCTCGTGGCCCCGGTGAGGGCCCCTTCGAAGAGGCCCATGAGCGCTGTCAGCCAATTCCCCCGATGACCACAGACGCTATTACACTTGAGTAAAGTCCCCAGTCCTTCCCTTTTCTCAAATATGCGAGCTACTCTCATAGTAAAAGAAAGTTCTAGATTCATGCCAACCACACTTCCCTCACATCAAGGAGAAGACTGGGAATTTAAAATCCCACTACAACCTTCTTCCTTCTCCCTCCAAGCTGTTTGAAATGAATATCCAAAGGGGAAAAGAAAAAAAAAGATTTTGTTAAAGAAGTTGAAAAATATGCTTTCGGAGGAGAAACACGTGTGTGATTCTTCTCGTCTTTTGTCTCCCCCCACCACCGAGTCGAAAACAAGCGAACACAATAAAAAGGCACACATCCACGTAAAGACAGAAACAGCCGGGGGCGCCCCGGATGGCAGGCAATCCAGAAGCGGCCCTGGGAAGCTTGAAGAAGTTATGGAAAACTCCATAGCAACCCAAGCCCAGCTCTGAGCTGAGTTTTCAAGCACGTGTATAATGACTCCTGGCAAAAAAACGAAAAAAAAAAAAAAAAAAAACAACAACCAAAAAACAAAAAACAACTGCACTTGAATTTTAGAAAGGGAACTGAACACACTGCTGCGGGCGGGCTGGGGGCAGGCGAGTGTGTCAGATTGCAGCGGTGCTGGACAGATGCCAAGTTTTTTATATCATTGCTTTTTTCCCTCCTTCTGGCACAAACAAGCTATGGCATCTCAAAAATTGGGTCATCATTTTTGAATTCCCTGCTTTCAGCACAGAGCTCAGTGGGTCTTGTTGACTGGCTTAAAAGTCCGATTTCCTGAGCTAACACTTCCTGGCCATTCAGCTGCAGGGAGTAATCACCAGGGGCCCGCAGCCGTGGCTCTCACGGGCGAGCCCAGGTCCATCCCCATCGTGCCTGCTGTGATGGACTCAAGGGCATCAGATATGCCCACGGAAGCACCGCTTCAAAGGCTGCCATTTCCTGGGAGGCCAAGGGAAGGGAGACATGTTGCCCCCTGGGGGACAATACTGACATCCTGATCTTGTGGGGGGATGTCTTTTCCCATAGGCTTTGCTGTCCCCAAGAGCACGGCTGGCCTGCGCAGGAGAGACGTGGGGCCACGCACAAGATGTCAGACATTAGCTTCCCTTAGGGTCAGTGACGGCTTTCATGGCCCAGGTGAGGAGTGCCTGCCTCCAGTGGGCTTTGGCACCATGTGGGTTTTCTTCTAGCAGCAGATGAAAACTTCCCTCCATCTGGGAGCAGGTTTTGAGAACTTTCACTTGATTTTCTAAAATTATTTCGACAGGTCTCTAAATGTCACTTTTCATCCCCGATTTCCAGATTTCTAACAAACTTCCCCCGTTTGCCAATGTGAGACAAAATACACTCTTCCTTTTCTAACCAGGGGGAAAATGTTTCCTACTTCTTTGCAAGCACTTGCTCAAGACTGCTCTAATTGCGTCCCTCTGCAGGCTCTGACTTCAATATTGGCCTCCAATAAACCCTATGCTGGGTGAACAGGAAACTCATTGTGAGCTGAGTTTCTGCAGCTCTTAACACTCCTGCAAGAGGCATCGAATTTCAGCGAGATCTTCTGGAGCATGAACGCAAGTACAAACCAGCCACGGGGTCAAGTCTGGGCTTGCTTTATTTGACCTTGGTTTGTTTTATTTTATTTAGGCAAACTTTTGCAGGGGGCGCGGGGGACCATAAAATCCTTACCTTTTAAAGGAGCCCATTGTTAACAGTTTGTTCATCACAGCTCCCTCGACCTCACCAAAAAAGTCTCCAGTCTGCGGGGAAGAAAAGAAGAACCCAGGAGGAAGTATAGACCAACAATGTGCGCAAAGGCCAGAGAAGAATCAGAAGCGGACGCGGTCTGTGTTCTGGAACCCACAGAAGCAAAAGGCAGGTGTTCAGGTTACATGAAAAGTGGAAAATGTCTTAATAGTCAGGAGAAGTTACGGGATTACAGAGCAGACTAGGAAGCAGATGGGAATGTTCCACAGTACATGGTAGGGGCAGAGGGGGGTGGCATTGCATAACACAAGCCGGGCGCTGGAATTGAAGCACCCCGTGCATACGTGTGCACAGACATGCACATCACAGACACACACACACACACGCGCACGCTCGGATGGAGCAAGCATTAATCTGCACTCAGTCCCCTGTGATTAAAACACTACTTCATAGACAGGATCGGGCTGAGAAAGGGCTTCCTAAGCAGTCATAAAAAGGATTGTTTATAATTCCTGGATGACCTGTTTAGGGAAATACAGCAGTCCTCTTCATCGGCCCTATAAATTTCCTGCTGTTGAAAAGAGGTCCTTTCTCACAATCACTTTCTGAGGATCCCTCGCAATTTTGTCCCTGGGCAGTTACTATGTAATAAGGCAGTCCAGAGCCCGGCCCCTTGAAGAGAGACTTCTCACGGCTCACCTCTACCGTGGGGCTGTCTTCAGGGCATTTGGGGTCGAGCAGCCCCTTCCCCACCACCGAGCTGGTGTTTTGGCCTCGACTAGGTCTTGGTGCTGGCTGAGATTTGCAGACTCTGAAGGGTGGGATGAAGGATGAACATCCTCGTCGATCCCTCCAGTCTCTTGGAACCACTGGCATCAGGGTCTCAAGGGTGTGTGCCTTGCAGCAGAACACAGCTTGGGGCAACGGCCTTCCTCTCCCAACACCCCGGACTGAGCCAGTGTAGACCAGGAGAGAGCCCCCATGTCCGCTGTGGGTGCTCTAAGGATTTATAGCCGACGTATGGGTGGGTCAAGGGCATTATTCTAAGAGCCTGAATTACTAAATTCTGTAGGCTTCGTATTAGCTAAATCCCGATTCAAAGGCCCACTGAGTAACCTCAACCACACTCTTGGGAATTTTCAGGCAGAAAGGCATATAAAGACTTGGCCAAAAAGTCAAGAAAGAGAGGAGGAAGAAGGAAATGACATGCCACTGACTGAACATGGGGGATTGCCTGTTTCATTCCGGGGGCAATGGGAATCTTTCACAAACCCTGTGGGCGTGTGCCGCTGCTAAGAGCTAGGACGGTTGTATATTCTGTGTGTAACCATGCCAGAGTCAATGGAACCGGTCGTTAGATGAAGAAGAATTATCCTAATTGGGGTGCAGGAAACCAGACAACCTCAAACACGCTGGGGCAGAGCTGGCCGGCGGGCTCCCTGGGCCATGCTGCGGGTCTGCGCCCTGGAGAGATACAGCCCGGAGCAGAGCCCGTGTGCACGCCCGTCCGGGGCCGAGCACTTGACGCTGTTGGCTAGCCGAGGACTGACCACGGGGAGGTATCCAGCGTGGGACCAGATTCCTATCTCAGCCCTCCACCATCACGGCAGGAGGACAGGGTTCTTCCTCACAGGTGGTTAATTTGGGTTCCCGCTCCATTGACTCTTGAAGGTCTGGGGGTATCTTCTCCCAGCCAAACGGATACATTACCATGGGCCTCGGGGCTCTCCTGCTCTCTCAGACACTGGCCTTGCTTCATGGGCTCCCTCCTATCTAATCTTTACCAAGTGTCCCACGTGCAGGGACAGTGGGCATCTGAGGAGACAGGGTGTGGGCAAATTTGGTTCCTGACCCTGTATGTTTTTCACCCATCACAGGTGCATTTAAGAACCCCACAAGCTTTTCATGGATAAGAAGGAAAACTGAAGCATGATTCCACATGTGACCTGGAGCCAGCCCCTTGATCAATTAAGAAGGCATTCAGCTCAGACTCCTTTGGGACTTAAGGACAATTAACTAATTTATTTGGCATTAATAGGCCTATTGTACTGTTGACTGCTAAAGAATTTCAAATGAGTTAAATGGGACTTCTTTATAAAATGGTCCTCAACCATCCTCCTTGTACAGAGCCCGCCAGGAGGCTCAGGCAGGTCACGTGATATGCCCGCCACCCCCAAATCAGGGAAGGAAGAGAACAAGTACCAGAGACCACGTGCCTCCTTCTCTAGCATTACTTTATCATGTCACACTGCTAAACACGCCTGTATTTAGCATATTCAAAGAATATGCTAATTTAATTTCTAATTGCAGACAAGGTTTTCTACGCACAAAGTTTTAAAGGAGAAACCTGTTTTCTCTAGGACAATACTATTGGTTTGAACTCTTACTTTGATGTCCAAACGCAGTGGAGATTTCCGTGCTTGGCCCCATGGCTTGGTTTCTTGCCCTCTCTTTCCCTCCTGCCCCCTACTGCACACAGATCAATCAACTGAAGAACATTCTTTGCCTGTTTCTGGATCCTTGTCCCTCAGTGTTGAGAGCCCAAATTAAGCCCTGAACTCAGATAACTGATTTTTAAAAAGCAAAAACCAGAAAGAAGCCATAAAGGATAATTATGTTGGAATATGTGTGTGTGTTTATGTCTGTGTGTATATATACATAAAAATATACGTGTGTGCCATATATACATATATACTCCTATATATCATATTCATATATGGAAAAATATCTAAATATCAAAAGAAGGAAGCCTCCTTAAAATTGCCCACACTCTTTAAGGCACCTCCACCCTTGAGGCAAAGAGTTCTATAAACTGGACATTTTATGAGTGAGAAAGCAGATCCTGGGCTCTGCCCCTAGCCCCCCAGCTGGGAGGTAAAAACTCTTTGGGGCCTGCTGAGAAGTGGGCTGTCACATTTTTAGAGGGATAGAAATAAGGTTTTATAATCTCCTGCTATTACCTCTTACGTATAGATGCCAAGTTTTAACACCACCCTTTGCTCCCCCTCACCCAAGCACATCATGAGCTCCCTCCTCAGAGTGCGTAGAAATTTCTCACTCACCTGTGTGTAGTCTTCAGACACCAGAATAAACCCATTATTGTCTATGAGGTAACAGTTCACGGTCTAGAAAAAAAAAAAAAAGCCACCGTTTCAACTTTGGATCCTCAGACTGCTTTTACGCAAAATTACGTACTTCCAACCTGAGAGAAACCTATTTGAGGTTGTTTCTGGGGAATTGGAAATGCTTGCTGGTTCTAGGAGTTAAGGCCATGGCTAAGCTAAGCCCAGTGTTTACTTTGCCAAACTAACAAACAAAAATAAAACACTGAGCAAACCTTGAACATCCCAGATTAGGACAAAAAGAACACACATTAAAACATTAATTACAGTCAGTCTTCCTTGTTTTTTTTGTTTTGTTTTGTTTTGTTTTTCCCTTTCTGTGACCTGAAGACTATTTCCCAGAAACAAAGTGTTCACAGGCCCTGAGCCTGTATTCGTAGTGGTTGAAGTACAGGCTGTTTTGAAAGCAAAACACCAGCACAATGTCATTACCCTAATGATGTATTAATGAAAACACTGTGTCAGCTCAGAAGACCATCAGGGGACCAGGTAATATTTTTTAATTTGTTCATAGACTTAGGCAGGGGGGAAGGGGCAGACTTCTGTTAAAGGGGCCCCTCAGGTCTCCTAAAGATTTTCAAACTGTGTTTTTAATTGGGAGCTGGATTTGGGGGCAGGGCTGTTAGCTTTTGGTAGCTCAGACTTATAAATTGTAGAGAGCAGGTAAACCCAAACCTCTGCTTCCCCACACTACTTTAATCTCAAGTGAATGATTTGCTACAGGCTAAGTTTTAATTACAGTGCTGTGGAGTTTAAATTTAAGGTTTAATTCCATCCTTGATGTAACTCAGTTTCTATTTATTGCAGCTTTACATACCGACTGCAACATTTAATTTGTAACATATCTTTACCCTGAGCTAAATTCCCCCTACCTCTGGGCCACCACAGGGCTGCTTGCTACCTATCCCGAGAGCTGGTCTTAGGCAGGCACAAAAGTCCAGCAATGAGTTGGTCCAAAAGATTCATCCTTTATTACTAGGTCGTGGTGAAGAATCAGCAGAAAATTAAAAGCCCCACTGTCACTTTTTATAAAAGAGTTGGCTGCTTTGGTGAATAATAGGGTTTTTCTCGTTTATCCAGAGGAGGTGTGAATGACTTGGGTAACCTGGTTCCACTGTCTCTATTTGAAGAAGCTCTTCGCTGTATGGACACTACTTGGGTCCTCCTGGGTGGGAGTCTTGACAAACTTTCCCATTTTTAGGAGACAACATTATGAACGCGATCCCACAGAGCTATGCTGTCCAATATGGCAGCCATCAGCTACACGCAGATTTAAATTCAATTTTATGTGAATTAAAACTCAGTAAAATTAAAAATCTAGTTCTTTGGGTGCACTAGTCACATTTCAAGTGCTCCGGTCTACCTTGGCTGGTAATTATCCTTGTGGACATTTCTATCACTGCAGAAAGTTCTCTTGGACAGGACAGCAATGTTTTAGATTACACTAGTATTCCCATGAGTTTTAACTCAGCCTACACTGGGTCATGTTAGACAAATCCGTATCTTTGTGTATTTGAATGTCATGATCTTCGTTTTGAAGATTTAGACACTGAAGCAAAGGGAGGTTAACCTCCAATTAATCAATAAATACACAAGGACAGAAGTGACCTCCACATTTGGATGTTGACTGAGTCCTCCCAGTCGTTTAGAGAATCAAAGTCATCATTCCACCTCCATCCCGAATTATAGAATTAGTCCCTACTCAAACATGCCTAGCCAATTAATACTCTTGCTATTAGACCTATATATTTGGTCACTATCTCTCCATCTAATGTTGTAAATACTGGATAATATGAAGCAGGTACAAGGCAAATAGATTAAAAATCAACTGAAAATCCTGAAAAAGAGGGAAGATTCCATGAAGCCCGTGAGAGTGATGCTGGAGATCAGCTCCAATCACAGGTGAAGACACGGACACATCAGGATCTCATGGAGCCGTGGTAGGCTGTAGTCTAAACACACACTAATGATCCACTCGTGGGGATCAGACTAGTCTATATCCTACCAGAAATGATGGGAAGAGGAACAGAAGGGCCAGCCAAGGCTCCCGGAGGATTATATGACTAGGCGTTCACTTCTTCCAAAAATGCCTCAGATTTTGCTCTAATAAAAATGGGCAGGGTCTCCTGGGTAAGGGCTAAGGAATATAACATTTGTTTCTTCTATACGGAGCACCAATTGGCATTTACTTTTTGGGTTATGTTTCCATTTAACAGTTTTTAAAATTCACTTCTCCCTCCCCTGACTTCCCCTTAAATTAGGATTTCATGACAGGAGCTTGGTAGTAGAGAAGATGCCACACCGCCATATCATGCTTATTTATGGGTTGCTTTGAATTCCAAGTTTACACTGATTATAAGACTTGGTTACCCTGTTAAGCAAGAAGCAGATCACTGCCCATGTTGTGATTTACAAATCACTGTGAAAACCAAGGTCAAAATCAAGGATGCCGTGTCAGTGATGGACACCTGGGTCACTGAATCTGAAAGGTGTCATTTGGTTTTCATTACAGGCAATACTGTTTTGTTAGGTAAATTTGGCGACCAGGATGATTTCCTGAACAGACCTCCCTGCCAACAAGCGCTTGGATTAGATGATTACCGGCGAGGGCAGTGGAGGTGAGTAAGCCCAAGGCGTTAGGTGAGCACAGTACTGGTTTATGGAACGGTCAGGACAGAATTGCCAGGTTCCAGTCTGACCAACTGTTTTCTCTGTTGTCTTTACAATAAATAACATTCAATTGTCATCTCCATACTCTACCCCACCCACCCCCAATAAAAGAAAATAGAGGAGATATTTTCTCAGTTCCCTTCCAATGCTACCACCCCCCCCCCCAAATTAAGCCAAGGATCTTGGAAGATGTCCACTTCCCCCCTTGTCCCAAGGGTGGACAGACAGGCAGAGGGGCTTGGAGGAGCTCCAAATTTTGATGGGTATTGTGAAGTGCCTAATTCACAGGCACATTTGATAAAACATGTAGGGATGAGGTTGTTTGGGGAAAAAAAAAGGCAAAGACAGAAAAAGAGAGGTGGAGAGAACTTGATTAAAAAAGAAAATCTTCCTTCAACTATTGGATAAGTCAAGATGTCTCAGAGAAGTCTGATTCCTGCCCCAACAGCGGATCAGGTAGGTTACCTGAGGTTAGAGCCCACAGCCGGGCCATGGGAACTGGGCAGTCCCAGATGGTAACGAAAGCCTGTGAGGAAGGGCACTTGGGAGCGAGCAACCTTGCACCAAGCTTGTGTTACCTGGAAGGGGGTTTTAGCCCCCAGGCTGACATACCTGCATCAGAATCTCAGAGACTCTGACAATCGCTATCAGTGTGACCTTGAGCAAAGTCTTTTAACACTGTCTCGGTTTTCAGTCTCTTTGAAAGGGTTGTTGGGAAGATTAAACGGAAGGAGGAGGGCAGAGTGCCGAGCACACGTAAGGTGCACAGGGCATGGTAAGCCCTCAGAGAACCTGTGCTTACGTCCACTCAGCAAACAATGGTCATTGATCACCTACTATGTGCCATCTTTATAAGTATCCTAATGCTGCAGATCAGAGTTTCTCAGAAAGGGAAGTTGTTCCACAGTTCATAGCAAGAGGTTGTGCAGGCAAGGTTGGCTGAACTTTGCTGCTTTCTGTTTTGCCTTTTCTTTTGCGGGATGCCTTCTGTTTATTTTGATTGGTGCAGACTGAGCAATGATTTGGAACCACTCACTTAGAAGCTAAGTACCATACTGCCTGTTGTTTTCATTTGTGAGGAGTGAGGGAAAGAGAGACAGAGATGGAGCGGGGGAGGGCTAGTTCTTCCTTCTGAGGATGGGGCCTGGGTCTCTGCACATGCCACTCCTTCCTACTTTTCTCCAGGTCTCACGCTTCCAGCCCTGATACTCGACTGTGGAACAGACTGACCCGTACTTCACAACACATGAAGTACCTATTCATCATTGGTCAACTAGCCTATCAAGACACTGTCTTTAAAAAACTTTGTTGCAAAGCTGTTATTTTGGAAAGAAGTGCTTGGTAGGATCCCCTGTGCCTTTGCCCTCAATGGCTGTTGCACTGAGGCTCAAATCCCCCCCTGACTGGGCTGAGTGGTTCCAGAGATGGAGGCACCAGGTTGCTAGGATTTAGCCCTTCCCCAGTCTGTTCTCCTTCAAGAAGGTCTTTCAGATTCCAGAGGAAATGCCTGAAAGGGCTTTTGGAGTCTAGTCATGATTGTTAAGCTCGATTCCTTTGGAAGAAGCAAGGGTGGCAGCCGCATTTGAATATCAAGTTTTAGATCCACTCACTGCCCTCCACTGCTCCTCCAAATGCCCCGTAGAAGAGAATTTTCTCATCTTCTGCTCTCCTTGCAAAATTCTGGTTGCTTTCATCAGAAGATGGTGGCTGTTAGAAAGGTGAGTGGGAGAAGGAAATGAGAGTGAGAGACAATAGTGCCCCAAGTCAGACTGAGATGAGAGGTGGGCATGACTTGCCTTCTCCACTTCCATCTGAATGCCGACCACATGTCCATAGATAACAGTGAACTTGGCCGCCTCAGTGCCTTACACATGGTGTTCTCTGCCCGCGAAGCTCTTCTCATGCTTCAGGCACTATCTTCAATGTCATCTTCTCCTTCTCCCTCTTCAGTTGACTTCCAAGTTACCTCCTCGGGGAAGCATTCCCCAACCACCCCACGTTTGTTTAATTGTTTAATTCACAGCACTTATCACAGTTGATAATCACCTTTGCTTATCTCCCCAGTTAATCAGTTTCAGGAGGAAAGGAGCCATTTCTGACTCTACCTCCGACTGAATCCCCAGAGCTCAGCCAGCTAGCAGGCACATAAGGGCTTAGTAAACATGCTTTGAGGGAATGAGTGAGTCTCTGAAGTCGACGTTTCCCCTGGATGGAGTGGAGCTCCTTAAAAGTCTTCAGTCAGGCCCACTGCCAGGCCCTCCAAAACACATGGCTCAGGCCCTGCCTGGGCCAACCCAAGATGTATACTCTTCAAGATGGGAAGACATCTGGCCATACTGACTCCACCCAGCAGCCTAGGGCATTCCAGCCAGCGCCCAGGGAGTCCACGGATGGGGGAGACAGAGGGGCTGGAATGGGTCCAACACAAAGCATGTCCGATAAGTCTGAGGGAGTTGGGCCAGGTCTTCAGCACAGAGAAGCCAGAGCATGTGAACTTAATGAGCCCCCACAGCTGTTTTTAATGGGGCCCTGATCACTTGAGGGCAGTTGAGGGAGAAGGAGGGACATGGTCTCAAAGGCTTAATTAAAAGTCACACAAGGAGAATGACACATGGAAGGAGTCTGCTGGAAGGGTGGGAAGGGGCTTCGGTGGGAAGGCAGGACTGGCATTTCCATTCTTAAACTATGTCGACCAGTTGCCTGAAGCCAAACTTAGAGTCAAAATGGGGAATGGATGATAGTTTCGCAGTGCAAAACGAGGACATTTGAGCATCAGATCAAGTTCAGAAATCAGAGCAAACTTGATGTGCAATTTTCCAAGCATCTGAACCTTTCTGTGACATTTGTATGGGGGCTCATCGCAACAACCGCTGAAGAAGATCATTAGTAGGGGGAAGGCACGTATCTTGTGCTCACTATGCCCTGCAGAGACTGCACATATGCCTCGAGTGCAGATGCCATTGCTGCCTGAGGTTTAGACTCAGGGGAACCCCTCTCAAGGAAGAAAGAGTCTTCCGAGATTCTTGGTTTATAGCTGACCCTTACTGAGTGCTTACCATTTGCCAGGAGCTGTGCCGTGCATTTTTTAATATATTTTCTCATTCATTCCTCACCATGACCCTGTGAGGTGGATATTCCTAACCCCACAGAGAGGTTCAGAAACTTGACCAAGGTCACAAGGCTGCCAGAGTCACAATTTGAAGCTGGTTATTCTAACTCCATAGCCTGCTCCTTTAACTACCATGTTATATCACCTGTGAAATCAGCCACTGAACAATAAATATATACTGGATGTTTCTAACTCTAAGTGGCACTCACTCCCACTTACTTTAATACGTGAGGATACACAGAGGCAGTATGGATATCGGAAAATCACCGCCTCTGGTTTTACTCATCAACTTGTTTAACCGTTTTTCATCCGTCTATCCGTCCAACCACCTAGTAACCAATCAATTATCCAAAACATCATCCATCCCACCAGTTAACCAACCATCCGTACAGTCACCCAACTAACCAACGAACTATCCTTAGTTCTTTTGCTGTAAATTGGGATTAGGAAAGGCATAACACAGGGCCTCGTGACACTGATGAATCAATACTGTCATTGCGCTCTGTTGTCTTGAGCTGAGCACTCCGATATGATAATAAATGTCTCAGAGGGGGAGGAGAGGTTGGAGGGTGCTTGACTGTCTTATGAATGGCATTCTCAAAGTTAATGAAAGGGTATTGATTATCAAATATCACAGGATGCTCTTTCCTAAGGGAAAAGTTATTTTTGATCCGATGGTCAGAGAAAATTGGGCTTCTGTTAAAAAACTAATTGGCTTTTACTCTTTGGATAGTGAGTCATACAACAGTTATGATCTCTGGGGACCGAGCATTGTGTGTTTTAACTTCATCCTGGACTCCCTTTTATATTTCTCTCTGTTTTTGCCTACTTTTTTGAATATATGCTTTCTTTTTTAAAGATTTATTTATTTATTTTAGAGAGAGAGAGGGAGCGCACACACACACAAGTGGGGGGAGAGAGAGAGAATCACAACCAGACTCCCCACTGAGTGTGGAGCCAGATGTGGGGCTCGACCCTGAGATCATGACCTGAGCCAAAACCAAGAGTCGGCCACTTAACCAACTGAGCCACCCAGGTGCCCCTCTAATTAATGATTTCTATGTTGAAATTAAATTTGGTTAGGATTTCTTGAATCCCTGTGGTAACCAGAAGGAATATAAGTATGATTATTTATAAGTTTTGGTTTATATAGTGACTAATGGTTTAGCTCACGCAGAGAAAGAAAGGCTACCTGAACCACTGTGAAAGGTCACTACACACCTGCTTGCTCTAAATCTCAGGGCAGAGGGCATACGAGACTGGATGCTGTGAAAACATAAATCTGATGGGTAGACTTATGACAGTGGTACGTGTTTTTCTTCGATTGTTCATGTGTGGGATTCAAATTCCTCTTTCCAAAAGAGTGACGGAGAGGGAGAGAGATAAAAAGAAAGGAAGGGAGGGAAAGAGTTGTGGGAAAGAACACTACACTAGAATGAAAAATTCTGAGTTTTCAACTCCTCAGATTTTCAGCTCATTTATTACATAAAATTAAGCAAGTCATTTCATTTCCGTCATCTTCCATTTCCCCCTCTGCCAAACAGGATGGTCATTCTTACCCATTTCATTGGGTTGTTACCAGGATGATAAGAGATAACATACAAGCAAAAGCTTTGAGAACTGTAATATGAGCTTCAAATGGCAGTAATTTGTATTATTTCTTATAAAAATGCCAAAATTCCAATAGTGCTGTCCATGGGACATTTACTTTTTATTTATTTACTTTTTTATTAATTTATTAATTAGTAAGTAATAACATTACCTATTATTTACTCTAGAAAGAGAGAGAGCTTGGGTGGAGGGGTAGCACGTAAGTGGAAGGGGAAGGGCAGAGGGAAAGAGAGAATCTCAAGCAGGCTCCCTGATGAGTGCAGAGCCCGATGCAGAGCTCAGCCCCAGGACCCTGAGATCATGACCTGAGCCAAAATCAAGAGTCAGATGCCTAATCAGTTGAGCCACCCAGGCTTCCCTCCATGGGACATTTTAAGCACATTTTCCCAGCTCTCATAAACTAGCTGATGAGATGAAGGGGAGAGAAGGGAATGGAAGAGAAGGGAAGGGAAGAAGGGAAGGGATGAGGGGAAGGGAAGAGGGGAAGGGAAGGAAAAGAAGGGAAAGGAAGGAGGGAGGGAGGGGGAGAGAGGAAGGAAGGAAGTAAGAAAGACAGGAAGAGAGGAAGAGAGGAAGAGAGGAAGAAAATGTCCTTGGGATTTGGGAGCTTGGTCCAGAGCAATCTACCTGGCTCCATTTACAGCGGCACTCCCTCTGTGAGAAGGCGCCCTCTGTCACCTCCCCTTGACCAGGGCAGGAACAAGGGCCAGGGGGTTGTCTTACCTCATCGTCACAGCTGATGGAGCATTTGCCATCCAGAGAGGCACACTGCGGGGTGGGGAGAAAGCAAGGGGAAACGTGTTACTTGGGCATTCCAGCATCTGCTGTGGCTGCCACTTAATTATTCAAGGACAAGCTATAAGAAGTTCTTGCCTTCACGCAAATACCAAATTTCATCCAAAGGGAATGCTCCAAGATGTGTCTTGTCTGCCTTCCCCAGGATCAAGACCAACTCCAAAGAGTAATATCAAAGACAATTTGGGGGCATAACTGGCTCTTTTTCATTTTAATTTATGTTGTCTATTTTAATTTACATTGACATTCCATATTGATACCTTTTTAAGATCTCAAGTCTTTGAGTAATAAAAAGTATAATTGTGCGATTATTTAATTTTAAATTAATAAATCCTAATGACTTTTTAAAAAAAACTCCTGTCCGTGTTCTTAGTCTATAGTTTCCTAAAAGTGTTTATTTTAAGTGTTTATTTAAGAAATAATATATCATTCCAACAATTAGAATTCGGCAAAGTTGCCATCTCTGCTGAATTACTGAACAAACACCACTGAGGCTGCTCCGTCCAGAGAACACAGTGCAAGGAAAGAAGGCTCCCAGATTCTGCAAGGCAGAGAAGCCCTCTGGTCAGAGGGCAGGGGCATGCTTAGTCAGATCCTGTTATGCAAAGGCCTTCGAAAGTGCAATAAAGAAATTCACAAATAAATTACCAGGCATCACAAGATTAGAAAAAAAGTCACCATGGAAATTCACAAAAGTCCCCAACAGATAAAGGGGCAACTTCTCCTTTGGAAGGTC
The DNA here is from genome assembly GCF_023065955.2 of Ursus arctos. Taxonomy (NCBI): domain Eukaryota; kingdom Metazoa; phylum Chordata; class Mammalia; order Carnivora; family Ursidae; genus Ursus; species Ursus arctos. The sequence goes on along the minus strand of NW_026622808.1, from coordinate 37,344,769 downwards.
ACTATCTCGATTTCACAATTAAGACTGATGTGGGAGCAAACTGCCTGCTTTCCCAGCATGTGGTGTCTAACGTGCTGACAGCCTTTTATTTTGCAGCGAAATGAAAGGTAATCTGAGCAGCCAGCAGTTCATTTTACAAACATTCATCGGAAATCTGGCACTCTTAGGCTCCGGGTACCCAAATGTGAACACCTGTATAATAACAGTGCCACTAATGCTTCAATATGCTGATTATAACTTACCTGTCTGCTGGCAGTCCAGAACTTCCTCTGGAAAAATTCGAGTTTCATCTGAATGCCTACAGCTGGGACAAATTATAAATAAAACAAGGCATTAGAGATTCCTTCACACAATTATTTAAGATTATCGTGGAAAGTGATCTGTCATGGCAAAAGCAGCTGATGCAAGCCTATCAGATAAGAACACTTAAAAACTAAATTTACAGTGAAGTCTACAAACTAAGACATTTTATCTTTCAGGTAAGGAATTCTCAAGGTTAATTATACTTGCAGAAATTTGACATCGAACAAACGGAGCCCAGTGCAGATAACTCTTTGGAGACATGTTACCTGTGTGTTTCTAAAACTCATACACTTGGGGTCACTCCCCTCCCCAACCCAGGCTAGACACAGGAATAAAAAAACGAAAGCCTATTGAGAAAACCACGGCTTCTTCGGAGTTCTTGTTTTAGTTATTACTGTATGAACTCGCATGTCTAAAATGTATATTATGCATGTGTTTTTGAGATAGAACATTTGGAAAGCACTTGTCATGAGGCTGGTGTGTGGAAGTGAGTCACTTTGCTGTGATGTGACTTTAGTTAAACTGGCCCCCAGTATCCACATCTCGATGATGATGATTTTCCCTCCCCAGGAACTTTGAGGGAATTATGCAATTCTGTTCGGCTGTGAAAGCTCCCTCGAGCAACAGTGCATGCTAGGTCTAGCGAGAAAAACATACAGAAAGAAGAAGTTTAGAAAGTGACTTGGAACTTTGGGGAGTAGCACTTGGTGAAGCCTTAGAACGAGGACATGAACAAACTCACACTGCTTCTCTCGATGAAGCCAAAATGAGGTAACTCTTGAAACCATTTCGGAAAGTGCTCAAGGCAGAGCAAAAAGCTCATCAGATGGTGAGAAGATGTGAGAGGAGTCTGGAAAGACAGAGTGAGATGCTGGGCTGGAAGCACTGGACCCCACAGGGGACACCATTTATCCCAGGGCCGTTTTGCAAACTTCAGTCCGTTGCACACAACCTCTCCAATTTTTGCCACATCCGCACACCGCCAGTATTGGTATTTATCTTTCCACACGTTTTCTTTTACTGAAATACCTAAAGTAACTTCAACCTAAATAATAATCCCTACCAAAGGAAATACACAATAATGAAAAAAAAGTTCACTCAAGACTCAAAAGCTTGCATGCTGCCATGTCTGATCCCCGACTTAGGTAATCATTGCCATGCTGACTTCAGGAAGCTGCGGATTCATAAAGGTCTTGCGCTGTTACTTTTGTAACGCTCGAGTATATTCTTACTCCCTAGAATTGTTGAAGCAAGCCCCAAGACTCAAGGTTGACTGGGGTATGTACATTTGGAGGGACTCACCTTCTACCTTGGACATAGCACGTCTAGGATAAGGCTAGAGCGAAGCATGCCTGCCACGTGCAGGATGGGAAGTCTCTGAAATGCACCATTTTAACACTCCGGATTCACTCCGCTTTGCTCACAGTGTCCTCCACCCTCTGGACCATAAGCGCTCCCGTTCTTGCTCCGCACTGGATCCCTGCCCCCAGCAAGATGCTGAGCACACAGATGACCCTTCGGTAAATGCTTGCTTTTTAAAAACCTTTCAGGTTACATTACAGTCAGTAGTTACAGAGAAAGAAGAGTAATATCAATATGGATTATAATCACCCCTAAACAGAGGTTTTTCAGGGGCAGTTCTCAACACATTAGAACCACCTGGGGAACTTTAAGAAAAACTGATGCCTGGGTGCCTTCCCCCTCCACACCTAGACCGTTTAAATCAGAGTTCTACGAGTGGTGTCTAGGCATGGGTAGTTGGAAAACAGCCCCTAGTGATTCGAATGGGTAGCCCGGGTTGAGCAGGGCTGCTCCAGAGGCCTTAGTGTGTAGAGGACCTGCCACAACGTGGACCACTTTGTCGGGCCACGACACAAGCTGCTCTTCCCAGCCCTGGAGAAAATCTCAGAGAACACCTGAAGGAACCTGATTTTGGAGGCTGAAGCCTGCTACTATGCTTTCAAATAAACCTTATCTTCCAAAACTCCTGACAGGCCGTATCCTTGCTGGGGGAGCCAACGGAGGAAGCTGTGGACCAGGGTGCAGAACCCGGATTTTGCTCAGATCCCCCAGCGGCCAGAGGAGAGAGCCTGCCCTTAAGAAGGGGCTTGCAATGAGTATCTCTGGTTCTTCCAAAGACAGGGAGGGATGGCAGAAAGCTGACTTCAGGACAGAGGACCTCAAATTGTGACATCCGCTCACTGGTATCTAGGAGGGGGGTAGAAATGAGCTTCTCTCTCATCTTCTGTGTGTTTTCTCTGTGCAGCTTCCCCTCCCCGCATGGCTCCCCAGCCAACTGTCCCCAGGCTGGCAGTCAGAGTCATTCTAAGGCCACTTCTGAGGGCTATGGTCAACAGCCATGGTGGGCTTCCAGATGCTAAAGGATAAAGTAGACGGTTTCCTGAAAGCGTCACCCCACAGTGGCCTTTCCATGGTATTTCTTGTTCCAGCAGCCCACAGTTGCCCCTGGCCCAGCCATCGTCACCTGAGTTCCCCATCAGTGGCCCGTGCCCTTTCTGAGAACCCCTTCCATTCTTTGATGGACCCCGCCCCCAATTTTCACCTCCCTAATGAAGCTTGCTGCTTCCTCCTGGGTGTTTATCCATCTCACATTCCTGAAGCTTGCTATCATCTGCCCCTTTCAGCCTGTACCCCAGCTCCTCAGAGCGCTTTAATCTTTCCTCCTGAGTCAGCCCCTCCGTCCCATTAATCATGCGGGCTGCTTCTCTCTGATCCCCCTCCAGCAGGCTGCGTCCCCTCCCTGCTCCTGATGCCCTAAACTAGACACGGTTTTCTTCGCTCCTCACTCACCCCCATCTGGGCCGTGAGGTCGATGCCACAGGGCTTCCTGACTGCCTCGTCTGCTTGGTTTTGCCCTGGCTGTGTTTTTGCTGGCTGATTCCCCCCCCCCCGTCCCTCCCAGCAACTCTGGCCCCTGGCTCCCTGCAGGACATCTGGGTGTGTAGCATTTCACCTACAAGCTGACATACTTCTCTATGGGGAAGAGAATCACAAGCTCGTTGGCAAGTCCACTTCATGGCCATTTGTTCAGGGGCCTTCCCTATGCGGAGCTCTCAGTTGGGTGCTAAGGGGACTGACAATGCACCCCCCATGGTATCTAGCCGGGAGCAGCCATGTGGTAAATGCAATGTCAGAGGCTCCGGAGAGGACCCTGGAGCACAGAGAACGCGGTGGAGTGGTTTGAGCTGGCAGGAGCTTCGTTTAAGTTTACTCCTAGAGACCCCACTGGCAGGGAGAGTAAGAACAGAGGAAAGATGGTAACCCAAGTCCAGACACAGCACAGACGAAAGGATGCAACTTTTGAAAAGACAGTAGAGTCCTCTGAGGCTGAAGGAACGGGAGTGGGGACATTGTTGCACAGACTTGAGGTCAAACGGTTGAAGAACTTGAATGTTGGGCTAAGGCGTCCGAAGAGTATCCTGTAGGCCCCTGAGCCAGGCACAGCTTCTTTTTACAAATAAAGTTTTATTTGAACACAGCCGCACTTGTTTGTTTCTACACCCTCTACAGCATAATGGCAGTGTTGGGTTGTTGCAATAGAGACTGAATGGCCCACAACGCTTAAAATACTTACTATTTGGCCCTTTACAGAAAGAGTTTGTTGACACTGCTCTAGGGTCTGAAGAGCCATTTAAGGTTAAGCAGAGAAATGGCAGGACCTCAGATCTGTATTTCAGAAGGTCCACGGTGGAAGCCTTGAAGAGGAAGGACGAGCGAAACGGCCCAGACAGTAGGAGACCAGAGCCAGAGGAGCTAAGCAGCCACAGCCCCTTGCTGCATTTGGCTAATGCATTTGGCTAATGATCTCTTAAGCACGAAAATGATTTAAAGTGGGAAAAACACACCAAAAAAAAAAAAAAAAGAAAACAAGAGAAAAAACAGAATTAAAATCTGCCCCCCCCCCCCCCCAAACAAGCCAAAGTGCTTAAGAAGCATCTTCTGGCCAACTCTATTCAAGAAAACAAATCTGAGCTTCCACAAACAGAATTTTAGATTCCTTTCACTATTTTCCTTTATTTTTGTTTCACATTATTTTTTTCTTTTTTCAACTTTTATCAGAAAAAAAAGTCATCTATTCCTTCGGCAAGTCCCACTCTCTTCCCCCACCTCCTACATATTCCAAATGGAACCTGAGATAGTTGTCATGCCTGTCTATTTTGTTCTTTCAACAACATTTTAAGCCATAACAGTGTATTCTGATTCAAGTCAATCTTGCTAATTTAATAAGGAAAACAAGGACAGAAAATGCTTTAGTGAAACCCAAGTCCCAAAGAGAATGCAGAAAATAAAAACACCATTCCTGGGGTTTGAAATGTTTTAGACAGTCCAGAAAATCATCAACATATTTCTCCTGGAGTTCACGGTGCTCCTCACTTCCATTTGATTACAAGTGTTCTCAGACTCCCTGCTAGGGCTTTTCACGGTGAGGGTGCAGCAAGAGCCCCCTTTCTATCACAGCACATTACTCACCTTCCGGGAGTGGAATAGACCCAGAACAATGCATCCTTCCCAACACGCCGGTACTGTGTGAGCCTCTAGGAGAGTGACCCTGAGATACTGGGGTGGTCTTTGGAAATCAGCAAAACAACAAAATCACTGTTGTGAGAATTGCCATCCCCAAGAGCCCCAGAGCTTTCCATAAGGAATATTCAGGCATCTGGAGAACTGACATCACTTTTGGTTTGAATTGTTGGAGTTACTGTTTCGGTAACTCTCCTCAATACTCAAGGAGGACCTCAATACAGATTTTCAGCTCAGCAACACAGACCACGTACCTTCAGTGAGGTATGTTCCAGGCTTCTTCTTTCCCCAACTCTCTAACTTCCTTACAACCTACTTCCCCCTCCTTCTTCTCCTCCATGTTTATCAGAAACCTGGTATGTGCGAGGTGGTGGGTATACTGAGATGAAGACATGAGCCAGGGATGGGGACCTGGAGAGGGCAGTCCAATCACTGAAAAGAGGCAGCACTTCAGGATTCCCAGAGTGGAGAGAGATGAGCCCAGAGCATCATCTGCCTACCCATATAGCCATTGCAAGTGCAGAATGTCAGTGGCTAGTGTGCTTGGACAGAGAGCTGACCTCAAATGCTCCAGCCCTGTGCTGTCCAAGTTAGTGGCTATTTCAATTAAAATAGAATAAAATTGATAATTCAGTTCCATAGTGGTACTAGTCACATTTTAAGTGCTCAAGAGCCACATGGGGCTTGTGGCCACTCTACCGGATCATGCAGATCTAGAACATTCCCATCATCGCAGAGTTCTATTGGACAGTGATCAGTGATAACAGGAGCAATCACGGAGAGGAACCGGGTACTGGCACTCCTTAAGGATCAACGGTAAAGTTCTACCACAGACCTGTCCATGTTACCTACTCCTTGGAGGTGCAAAATATGAGGATGACTTAGGTACAGAGGATTTAGATCTGATAGAACTGCCAGTGTGAGACCTGGATTTGCAAGGGGAAGTTGGTAATTAGTTTGAGAGAAACCCAAAGAAATCAATGCAATATGCTCAATGTGGCTACCACCCCCAAGATTTATTTATTTTGCTTTATAAAATTTGAGAATACAAATTACATTTCCAGTGCTATTATATTCAAATGCATTCAAGATGAAATCATGCATGCATCTCATATCAGGTTAATAGACATGCATTCAAGTGTAATCCGAGACTCGCCAAAGAACAATGTTACATGTAAAATTAGAAATAAAATAACTTTTTCATATTGTATTCATTTAGAAATAATTTTCTCTGGGCTTGGCCTCAGCTTGCAACATACCCCTAGGAGCACAAATCCGGTTTGTAAAATAGTGTTCACCATGCCTGGCACGCAAGCTCGCACAAACACCCCTACTGCCATTTGCCCACTCCTCCAGCCATACAATATATTCCTATACACGTTGAGAGCTCATCCAGGAGACAGAAAAACAATCCAGCCACCATCAACACATTATAACCAGGAAAATTTTTACCAAGAGAACTGGATGGGAACCCTGCTTCTAAGACCACTAAGAATCTGTGCAAAGGATACATTACTTCACCTCTCTGTCCCTGCAAAGAGAGTCGTACTAGCTTTAGCTTCTGACTAGAACTTTTGTGGGCTAGGGATACATGGAACAAAATAAAATGGTGTGCCTTAGAACACCCTAAAGGCTTGGTAGTGTTGTCAACATTCCTGCTATGGTTTGTTGCTAGAGTTTTTATCCTTTATTCCTGGATTTTACCAACACATATACTCTTTTGTGCCAAGATACTGAGACTGAACAAAAAATCCATCCATGATAAATCCATACTCTTTATTACTAGCAATCTATATGGTGTAATATCGGTGGGGCAACGCCCAAATTAATGATGAGACCAAAGAAGGGGGATAGAGACCATATGAGCGCTAGCAAGATGAAGCAAAAAACAGAAGGCGATGATTCTCTTTCAGCTGAGCAAGCTTTTAGAGTGGGTTTTTTCCCCCTCAGTATTAAGGAAAGCTGTGCCCCACCACCATTCAAACACCGTCACATGCCCCTTCTGGAATTGTGATCAATTACACACCCTCAGGACAAGGCTAGACAGGTCTGCATACAGAATCCAAGAGGGTTATTGTCCCCAGTACTGGCACCCCCAGCTTCATGTGCTCATCAGCCAGCATACCTATCAAAGCTTCTCAACTGACTGGTCACTGCTGGCAGCATGTGACAATTATTTCAGCCCAGGGCTTGGGCAGAGAAAGGTTCCAGAGCGACTCTGAGTAGGGGTGGCCCACAAGCAGGAGTGTTTTTTAACAGATTCCAATTCATGGGTAGGGACATGGTAGAAAACTGCATCTTTATTAGAGAAAATGAACCTCTAATGCGTTAATAAATTATCTGCTAAGAATATCCCATGTATTTCATTACTTAAGAGTGGGACAAGTTTTCTTAAAACCTAAATTCTACAAATAAATGCTGGCCATACGTGTGTTATCTCTTCCAAAAAATGAGCTCCTACTGGACGTATTTCTCAAGCAGGGTGGTGGCTATTTTTACTGAGCTGGTTTAATATCTCCCATCCTGTCCTCAGCCCCCCTTTGACAGAGCCCCTGAATTTTCATTCCTTTGTGTGCAATGGCAATGATCACTGGCGGTGATAGTAACAAGGCCTGGCACTTTTGGATTCCAACTTGCCTTAATTAACGGTCAACTATAATAGCTGTGAGCCAGGCCACATTTGTTTAAATGTTTTCCTCTGTTTGTTTTCAACATAGTTAATTGCAAGTTGAACTAACAATGAATCTGAATGTCACTTTTCGGGGAATATTTCATGATCAACCGGGGGTTTGGAGTCAGGCCACTGTTTGGGGGTGTTGAGGAAAAGAATCCTAACCTTCCTTACATCAAATACGAGCCCGTTCCAGAGGTCTGCTAACGTCCAGGATAGATGACTTACCACAGGAATAACAATTTAAAACCGTAATGTGAATTATGACATAACTCATCTGTTAAATATTTCATGTGAAGATTTTAATGAATTGCATGATGGAATGTTGGACAAAAAAGACAACTGAAATCCTGGGACTAATTTGGGTGAAACTGAGCACAGACTTATCCTCGCGATGAGGGGGAGGGAAAGGCAGCTGCACTCATGTCCCCCTGGGTGTCAGGCTGGCAAGTCCAAAGGCTTTCTTAAAAGATTACAGGGGAGAGAAAGCGATCAGCAACAACCGTTCGAAAAATATTTAGATCAAAGCAATATTCGCTTATTATAATCTTGGTAAAGCCTGAGCATTAATCTCCGAGGTATGGTATTATTTCAGAAATTAGGGGGGGAGAAACATCCTCACAGCCGCAGACACACCTTGTATTTTCGTCTACGCCAAGTGAAGAAATACAATGATAAAAAGGGAGGTGGTGTTTTAAATATACCCCCCCCTCACCGAGTGCATATTTCACTTCTGAAGTATTCCCTGTGGTTCGTGGGGTGTGTTTGGCAGGGGGGGGTAGAGGGTCTTATTCATGCTTTTAAGTACCAAAGAGCTACACGACCCACGTCTGCGGTAAGGGAGAGGGAGTGGAAACTAGACTCATTATCACTCGATTGACAATGCGATAGCAAAAGATTTTCTTTGAAGACTCCTGGCTATTTGAATCTGCAGCCATCCCCACCCAGCCCATGACTGGCTTCTGGGAATGTGTGGAGGAAGGCCTGACCCTCGGCCTGCGTTCTTTCTCTGGTAATCGCTTTGTTTTTGTCCTGCCCGAGCTTCTGGGGAGCAGTCACCTCTAGGAAAGTGTAATAAGTGACAATTATGAATGTTTCCTCCATTTGGATTCTAATTACTTGACAGAATCCACGTTGAAAAGAATTAGCAGGGCCGTGGGATGGAATAATAATTTTCTTTCCGCTCCTGAGGTAATCTGGAAGCATTTTTCCAGACTTCATCCGAAGAAACCTATATTCCCTCAGCTTTCTGAGGCCATGGGAGCTGGCATCGACTATTTTTTGTCACATCGTTTTAGGCTCACAAAACTCTTCAAATAATATTATTTCAATAAAGGTTTCGAGCCAATCCATTTCTAGAGTCCATTCCCATCTTTTCAACCTTTCAGAATAAAACATTTAAGCCCCGGGCTTCATTGTATTTTAATCAGGGTTACACAAATCAATGTCCATTAAGAAAATTATAAGCTTCCAAATTATAGCTCCCCAGTTAATAATTTCTTATTAGGTCACCACCTAATAACAGTTACCAAAGAGAGTCTAACAAAATCAGGGGTCAGATTTCCAAACATTTCAAAACCCATAATAGAACGGTCACGTTTATGTGCCAAACACCTCCGACTTGGATGCTTGCGAGCGTACTTAGTGCGAGGCAGCGTTAACATAGCCACGCGGGTGGCTCGCAGGGCTGGAGGGGAAGCATCCAGCTCCTGAGTCTGCAGCTCGTGTTCCAGGGCACGGAGAAGGAAGGGGACTTGTGCAAGCACACCCGGTTCCTGGGAGGGAGCCGGAGTCCCTTCCAGAGCTCGCCACCTCCGGTCTTTCCAGGGCTGGGCGGGAACTGCCGTGAATGAGAAACCGCCCTGCGCCGGCGGCAGGGGAGCCGCTCTGCTCAGCGCTGCTCGTGGGAACACGGTCTGGAGGCTGCACGTTATTCTGCTTGCAGGAGAAGCTGAAAATCTAGATTTCATGTGCAGACGATTCACTGAAAAAGTCACAGCACTCCCATACGGTTGCCAGATAAACTACCTCTGATTTGCTGAATCTGGCAACCCTATCTTGAGGGTCACACGGGGCACAGTCCAGGCAATGACCTGGGGTGACCTCCGTTGCATGCTGAGCCCTGAGAGCGCTGAGGTGGTTTGTGTCCTGCAGCAAAATATCAGGACTGGGAACCAAGGCCGCCTCCATCAACATGACTTTCATGACTTTGCTATTTGTTCCAGAAAATTCTTGCCCAGAAATATAAGGCTGTCAACAAGTCAAAGTACCTCATGATTTACTTGGGAAACTTCCCCAAAGCAATTTATTGGAACAACAGACTGCTCAGGACAATAGGGGAAGTGCTCGCTTATCAAACCAAGACTTGAGAGGTCTACCATTCTAAAAGTAGCCCAATGCCAAACAGATGCCCACACCGAGAGACCCACCAGACCCCAGAACTCAAGCAATATCTGCCGAGCTTCCCTTGCTGGGACATGCTAAGACCCTGGCAGGGCGGTGTTCTCCTTCACTGCAGGAAGGAACACTCATGCCCTTGCTGGGTCTACAGGAAATGCTAATGGTTTTCTTATCAACAGTCAAACCTGCTTTATTTTTCCTCAAACCATTTATCAGTACTTGACATTGAATTATATTATGCATTATTTATTGTGTTCCACTCCCACCTGACTAGGGGTAAATTCCTTGAGGGCAGAGGGTGTTAGCACCTATGTTCCCTTGCATCTAGAGAAAGTGCCAGCTTGGGCAGGCATTTGTGAATATGCACTGAATGAATGATCGGACAGTTGGACGTGGTGCCCATGGTGACGTCAGCTGTTCTCGGACAGTGTTCTCTCTCAGGAGACCCACCTTAGCTAATCGGGTGGATTGCACACCGTCCTGAGGGAAAGGGAGAGCCATGGAAAGGTTCTCAACAAGGCACAGGTGTGAGATGTGACCAGATCTGGCGAATCTCTGCAGGACAAGGCGGCGGCTGCATGGTTTGTGTGAGGAGGTGAGGGATGATGGACTTGCACGGAGCCAGGGGCCCCCGGGATGGAGCGAGGAGGTGTGGTCTTGCTGCTCCCCGCTCCTGAATGAGTGAAGTCTGGAACCTGAGCTTTGCCATCAGCACATTCATTTCATCTACACCTTGCCAGACACCGCTACCCCTCAACCTCAAGTCACTGTCATTTTAGCTTCGTAAATGTCAACATGTCGTGATTTTGCTTGCATGTGAATTATTTCATGACACCTGTTGCCCTGCTCACCAGACATGTCTTGGAATTATATACCATATATTCCATGATGGGAATTATTTTATAAAACAGATCACAGGAATTATATCACATAATAATAGCAACATTAATAATATCGGTAATTAATACTATTTATTAAGCCTCCTACTATGTGCCAGGCACCCCCTGGAAGCTTTAGATACTGTACAGCCAAACTGTACTGGGCAAGGTGGGCAGTACTCCTAGCCACACTTTATGTATAAGAAGACCAAGGATCAGAGACGTAGGCTACAGGCCTAAGGTCGCCGTATCAGGAAGTGATCTTCACCCTTGTTTTCACCTCCCAGAGCAAAGGCAAAGAGGTTTCCACAACTGTGAGTTCTAGCGTGCTCTCCTGGGGTTCTTTGGCAGATAAAATGCAGACCGGAGGTTTCAAGATTAAGTCACACATCACTCTCTATTGAAACAATCCAGAATATCTGCACCAATGATCAGCATAGTCAAATTGGTTCTGTCTTTTCCAGATATGGATGAGCGATTTGTTTAGGTGATTGACTCGTTACCTCAAGACGACTCTGAGGACACACTGCGTGCTCTGCGGGTATAGTTAGCGAAGTATTCAGTAAAGAGGCAGGCCCCGAGGATGAGTAGAAATTTAGGAGGACCCAGTGACCAGGTGAGGAGGGAGGGTGGAGAGAGCACTTTCGGCCCCCTGCAACACCCCGAGCTGAGTCCGAGAACCCCAAGGAAGCACCTGGGTGGCTGGTGCAAGTGAAGGAGTGGACCATCTCTAGTCTTTATGAGACCACGACCAGGCCTCCATGAGGAGGTTCAAACAACAACTGGTGCTCATTCTGGGGACAGCTCATCACAAGTCACAGGCACAGCTGCCCTCTCCACGGTGGGTCAGCAAGACCATCCTTCTCAATCTGTATCCAGGGTCTCCCGGTCAACTGACATGAGAAGGACAATGGAAACAGTCAAAGGAAGACCACGTGCTTATGAGTGTGCTCCTACCGCAAGGCAGCCTGGGAAAGCCAGTCCAGCAGGCCGCCGGGCCTGGCTCCCTCCGGCCATCTAGGTACCGGTCCCACGGTCAGACACCTGCGGGGCAGACGTGCGCGGTTCTATCAGAGCCGGCCCAAGGCAGAGAGGCTTGCAAAACAGCTGCACGCAAGGTGCTCATGAGCAGGGAGGGAGAAGAGAACGAGAAGTCAGGCGGCTTTCTGAGCTAACGAAGCCCTTTTTCCCTCCGACCTCTTGGAATGTCAGGATCTTGGAATATTTGGAAACCAGCCTCGCAGCGAAGGATACCCGCTTTGTTCCATAAGTTAATCAGGCGGATGTGGAGGATGGAAAAGCCATCTTCCGTCCTTAAGTGATTGCTCCCAAACACGTGCCTGGCCGGCTACACCTGAGTCTCTGGTCTGGGCTCCTGGACAGGCTTTCGGAACAGGCTGCACGAGTCAGATCCCTGTACATGGCAAGGGTGGGCCCGAGGGGTTGGGGGTGGGGGCGTGCACCTCCTTTTGTGATTTGGGAGGGAAGTGCAAACCCTTCTCAGCAGGGCCCCCGCGCCGGAGCCCTCTCTGTTGACGGAGGCCTCTGTGGTGAGCCAGGCCCGTCTGGCCCACCGTCCCTCAACACAGACCTATCCATTCCGCAAAGGTTCCATGGTGCCCAGTACGCTTTCAGTTGAAACTGAACGAATGAATGAATGACTGAATGAATGAATGACCAAGCAAATGCGCTGTGTTCCAGGCACTAGGCAGTTAATCAGTTGCCTTTCATGCTTTCTTTGAGGGATAACAGTTTGAAACACAGTTGTTACCAACATTCTTCCCAGTTTCCTGGCACCCCCTGGCTCTTCTCATTCCCTCAGCTAAAGCATTCCATGCTTAGGGCCTCAGGGAAGGGAGGGCACGGAGGAACTCAGAGAACAAAGGAGTAAATTCTGGATTTTGAGTCTCAAAAATGGAGGCCTCAGGGAATATCAGGGCGGGAAAGAGGGAACTGCCTGGGCTGGTGCTTTTCCTTCCCACCCTGCCTCCAGCGCCCTAAACACACCATTCAGGAAAGACAACCCGACTGGGAAGGGAAGAGAATCCAAGGTCCTGGCGGCCCGAAGGAAAGGAGGGCACCATGCTGTCCCTGCAGGTGTCTGCCCTCCCTTCCCCTGCCCTGATTCTAAAGCCAAGGGGGCTCCCAGAGCAGAGGTAGGTACTTCCCTTGCACACACCCCTCTCTTGAGTCGGCCTGGGAAGTGGCAGGACACAGGAGCCCAGCCTCCTCCAGCCCTGCTGCTACTGGGAACGGGAGGTCCTGGCAGAGGCCACTGACAGCCCAGCTTGGGGCTCCCTGTAGTCTCGTTTCCGCACGGCCCAGGGAGCTGCCTGACTCCAGGGTGACCCTCGAGTGGAACGAGGCAGGGCCATGGCACTGACCTGAGCACAGGCCCATGACAAAGGACCTGAGAGGAAATGCCTGTGGGATTCAAGGAGTAAGTGTGTCCCCCACCCTTCAGTCTCAGGTGATTCCTGGGGGAGAGCAGTGAGAGACTAGATCCACTGGCATCCCTCCCACTGGGGTAACAGAGGCTTCTGTCCAGATAAAGCTGCCCCGCTGGCCCCCCAAAATGTATGGGCTGACAACCGCAGCCCTTCTTTGTTCAACACCCCAGTGCACAAACAACTTAGCAAAAGCGGGGGACCTCAGGAGTGCAATCAGATGCCGGTGTGAGGCCTTTCCCCAGGCCCCCGCAGGGCGGAGCTCGGCCCCCTCTCACAGAGCCCTGCCCCTGTACTGCTGGCACAGGCCGGTGTCTGAGCTACCTTGAAGTTCCTAGCAGCTTTCCCCACAGGCTGAGGGAGCAAGGGACTCAGCACCTTCGTCCCTACCTCCTCCCCAGCTCAGTGGAAACTGGACCTGTTGATATGGACAAAAGTGTTTTGCTGAAAGGATTCTTGTTCCCTTCACAAGAAGTGGCTTTGAGAGAACAGGGTCCTCTGAGGGCCACGCTGTAACGGCCAGCACCTCTTCTCTCCCCACAGTGCGGGCCACCTGCCTACCTTGTGCTGGGGCCTCAGCGCTGCTCCGTGGCCCCGGGCGCCTCCCGTCGGTGCTAGGGGTGGGGTGCTTCACGAGTCCCACCTCTGTAGGGGAGATGCCTCAGGATTGGAATTCGGCCCCACAATTCTGGTGGTTTCTTCATTGCCACCTGTGTCTGTTTCCTTACTTGCATTCAGATTGGGAAGCGTCAGGTGAACTTGGGTCTGAGTCCTGCCTGTCTCCTCTGTAAGCACGGTGCCCTCCCAGCCCGGTTCCTCGTCTGAGTGATGGGACGGGACTCACGCACCCTTCATAGGATTGAACTAAGACTTAAAGGGGCCCACGCCTGTCATGAGCCTAGCACAGTGCCAGGCACAGAGTGACTATCCAGAAAGTGTCACAGATATACACACATGCGGTAACAGCTGTGTGCAATCAGCATGTGCAACATGTAAGATAGTCCATGTCCTGTTTGCCGTCCCTGGAGCTCAGTCTCCACACAGTTTTTCCAGGACTGACACACTGCTGTCACTCACTGCTCTGTCTGTCAAGGAGCTCAGGTCTCTCCAGCAGAGGCCCAGAATTCATCCCATTTGCTGGCCTCGACTCCTTACAGATTCCATGTCACCTACAGGGACACTGAGTTTCAAACCACCACGTAATGTTTCGTCTCTCCTACTAAGAGTAAGCGAGTTGGACCTGATATAATCACAACTACCCAGAATATTCTCAACTCTGCTGAGAGTTTATAACATCGGAGGATTTGAGAAAATCCTCACAGGTAGATACTGTCCTTATCACCTCTGTTTTATAGGAGGTTTCTGAATAACCAAGCTGGAGGATTCATAATAGAAATTTCCAGTTTAGAAGCTGGGAGAGACTCTGGGGGAACTAGGATTTGAACTCAGGTCTTTGTGATTTCAAGGTAGGAAACAAATACCTAAAAGGAATGAACCAGAGAGAACTGCTTAAAATGACTTAAAACCCCATTAGCATCATCCCCCTGAACTTTTCCAGGAATCTCATAAGGGAGGGGATGTTCTGTCCATTTTAAAGACAAAATGCAGGCAGGGAAGTGATTTAACCAGGGCCACACAGCTGCTAGGAGGACTTGGCGGACCCAGGTTGGGAGCCCACGCACCTGACCCAGAAACCTGCTGCCCATTTCCTTGCGGTTCTCAATAGGACTGCATCACCCCCTAGGGGGCTGTTTTGGAAGTGTGTAGTTTGTCACCATACCTGGAAGGCCCACAGTTCATGGGACCCCCACCCCCACCCCCACCCCGTGCTTTCAAGTGCTCTGCTGTGATTGACGTGCTGGGAAAGCATGATCCATAGCTCGGCCTTGAACTGGATTCTGTTTTACATCGAAATACAAGGTGTGTCTTCCACATGGAATTTTCTAGAAATGTAACTACAGTCCCACGAAAGACAGAGACAAGTGTACTTTGTTTTGCCTGCTGCTTTACTATCTCAGAGACCCCCATCACCAGCCAGGCCTGGCTTGGGTCTGAGATGTCCGCACAGCAGCCGTGGCATTTACAGGGATGCCGCACCAGCTTCTGGCTACTTCATTCTGTCTCTTCTTGTAATCACGCCCAAACATTCACACCCTAAAATATATGTTATCCTATTATAACTGACTTTTCTGTCATTTCTTGATAGTTGGAGCATTCTTTAATTTTTGTTTTTTTGTTTGACAGCATATAGGGAGATAGGTTCCGTTTTCTAGGGATCTCATCTTGGGATAGTAAAGGGAAAATTACAAATTATTATTAAAAGGAGGCCTTGGATGGATGGGCTAGAAGTGAGAGCTGGTTTCATTTTCCCTTCTGCCACCGGGTCTGGTGATCATTCCCCCTTTTCCCTTCCTCACCCCAGGCCCCCATGACCATTTTGTCTGTAGCTCTCCTCCCCTCGTCTTGCTTTGAAGCACAGATTTGGCTGGGCCAAACCTCACATGTGGCCATGGCTTCCTCTGTGTTTCCCTTCCCGTTGATTTTGGCCTCAATCAAGGTGCAAGATATTGCTATCCGAGGCTCAGCGAAAGTGATGGATTTCCCATCTCAGAGGCGAGCAGTGAAGGGACAGCTCCTTTCTGTGCTGAGAGATTCCAGGTCCTAGAGAAGGCAAGGCTTGTATTGGGGCTGCTTTTGCTAGAGTCTGGAGCTGGGCAATTCAGCTCGACCGCTGGTGCCTTGTCTTCTATCAAGCAGCATCGTCTTTGCATTCCGGGGCCGACTGTGAAAAGGAACGGAGCCTTGCTAGCGGCTTGTTCTTGCACCAAGCATCTTAAATATCGTTATTGTCCTCACTTAACGTCACCGCCTTAGGAGATGAAGAGGGGAGGGGGGAATGCTTTGCAATTTCACAGCATACCCCAGGACCCTAGAATGAGGAGGGGGGTGGCAGAGGAAAAGAGCAAGGAACGGAGCCCCCAGTAGATTAAAAGGGGCCTTTGTAGTGGCTACAACTGTACATTAAAATAAATCTCTCCTAGCACTAAAATAACATCTCCATTCATTTGGGTCGGTGCCACGCTCAGCATTTAAGAAATTCGACAAAACATTGCTTCGGCATGTTGAGGTTTGCCAGCTCACAACAAAACAAGAGAGCTACCTTGGCTGCATGGAAATGCGTCTCCCGGTTCCCTACTTTCACTTACGACTCCCGTTTTCCGGCCGCACTTAAAAGAAAAAGGCGGCCCTTTTTTCAGGTGCCAACCACTTCCCATGGCCCTGGAATGGGCAGCAAATTGCCGCGGGAGGTGGTAAACTTCAAGAGGAATCTTTTCCTTCTCCCCTGAAGGAAACTACTAGAGACTCTGCAAGCCGGATAAAGCCTTTAATAGCTGGAGAAGCATTATTTGGGGTGGCCCTCAGGTAGACTAGACATGAATAATGCCTCATAAACATAATTACTTCTACCCAGAGCACAGCATAGCAGATGAGTTTGGTGGAGGCCCCTGCCAGGCAGAAGGAATCTTCCATTGAGGCCAACGGGATGTCTTTGCTGTGGCAGAGACCACGGTCCCTTCTGGGAAGCGTGTCCCTTCAGAACCTGTTCTTTATTTTTCTGAGACCCGGACGGACAAGGCTGGGAGACTTTTCAGGCTTCCCAGCAGAGTTCGGCCTGAAATAAGTAACTGACCCGCTTGCTGAGACTGTTGCTGAGGGACCCTGCTCCCCGTGAGTCCATCTGGTTGTGGATGACGGGTAGATTTGTGCGAAGTTAGAGCTGGGATGGCGGAGTGAACCATTGAACCCAACCTACTTATTACACAAATGAGTAACTAGAGGCCCAAAGGAGTTAGCAACCTGCCTGAGATGATTCAGAGATGGCCCAGACGGAGTCTAACTCCGCTGGGCTGGAATCACAGCTGTTGCTCTTGTCAGCTGGGCATGGGTGTCTGCTTTTTTGGCTGGCAGAGCCTTCCCCTTCCCCCCACACCCACACCATTTTCTTGAGGGACCTGTCCTGCCCCCAGTTTCAGACCATGTGCTTTGTGTAGGGTTTGCCCCCTACCCCGCGGACACAGGGACGCATCCTGCCTTCTTCTTCCATAGAGATGGGCACTGATCCCAGCTTTGCCAGTGAGAGCCAGCCCCCAGGACTTTGGAAACTTTCAGGGAAAAGGAGGCTTCTTTCCATAGAGTTTGCCAAGCCAGGGCGCTATGGGATGAGGGTCTGCTTGAGAACAGGGCTGACATAAAGACACAGAAAACAAGAGACTGAGAATCCTGGTGACGTCAACTAAGCCCTAGATCCAACTGTACCTGAAGCCAGATGGAGCTCTAGACGTTTTAGTTATGAGACAAGGAATTTCCACCGATCCTAACCAACCAAATAATTATCTTCCTTTAATTTACTGATTTTGCATAAGCCGGCTTGAGTTTGGTTTTTGTTGCTTGCAATGGACGGCATCCTGACAATGCAGCCACAGTCCAGGTTGCTGGCTCCTTCTGATAGGAGATGGGCAACTTATCTTCATGAATGGAGATCTATCCCAGAAGCACCTCCATGCAGAGACAGTCAACTACAACGGCTCACAGCAGCACGGGGGTGGGGGGCAAACCTATATCATGCGTGTTGCCCTTCCTGACTTGATGTCAGGCATCAGTCATGAACGCTGGTACGCCTTCCTAGGGACACTCACCATCCACCCCATGCAGCTCCCCAGGCAACCGTGGCCACCATTCAGTGGTGCCAGGTCAGCAAGACCACACATCAGTGCTCGTGACACAACCTTGCTGAAAATGCGGCCCCTTTCCCCAGACCAGGTAGACATACGTAGGTCCTTTTAACTGCTCTTAGTAACCATACTGTGGACAATGAAGAAGGCAACCATATGTGTCTTTGAAGGGCCTGTTTGCTAACTTTTGGGGAGTATTTTCATTTCTTCCCAATGACAATTATCAAGAATCTTGCAGTTTTTACTGAGGCAGGGTGACAAAATGAGCGAGCCACTTAGCTTGATGGGCTTTCAGGAAGTCACCTGGAATGGACCTCAGCCTCACACTCTACCGAAACTTTCCCAGGCAAAAAGTTTTCCTATCTCACCCGTGCCCCAAGGCGACAAGGGAAAAGTGGGAGCAGGGATGGCAAAGAGGACTGGCAGTATGACGGTGTCATAGGAAGTCCCAGAGCACGGAGGGGTGATCCTCAAACAGACATCACCACCTCCTCCTCGGGAGACCTGTCCTGCATCAAAGAAGAGAAGCCAGAAGTGCATTTCTAGAACCTCCCCCACGCATGGTTCCGGATGAGAGTTTGCCAATGAGAGAGCTGAGCCGGATGCGGGAGGCAGCAGCGAGACAGCACCCATGATGCCCTGGAGGCAGACGTGGGCAGACATATGAGTGAGCTCTTGAGAACCACCTGCATTGATCAGCACTTCATGACCCACACTCCCCACCCTTCTCGGATTCAAGCCTTTAGCTGTTGGAATACCTACAGTAGCTTGTGTTCCCAGGACCACGTCCTGGCTGACAGAGTCAGGACATCCTATTTCCATGGGGCCTAGCCAGTGCAGAGACGCCCTGCTCACACTGCTGGGTGTTTGCGCCTCCATACCGTCAGTAGGGCCCTTCCCCAGGGCACTTGGGCAGGGGGTACCCAGCACTCAGGATGCTTTGGGTCCATGCTACTCTCCCACAGACTCAATAGTCTCCTGCAGGTCTTTGGGGGAAATGCCCCAGTGACTCCTGCCAAGTTCTATCCTGCACTGGTATCCCAGCCTGACTCTGGGAATCCTTTCTTTTCTCCCTGGCCAGTGAGTCCTGGCTAGAGACTTTTGGGCCCACTGTTTTCTGCATCTCTTAGGTTTGCCTTAGCACGGCTTGCAAGCTGACTCCACCCATTCTCTGTTCCTTAGTCTATTGGGATAGTTGAGAGGCAGCAGAGAGTAACGGTAGGCTCAGGATTAGAATCCAGCGCCTCAGCTCTCTGGGCTCCGTCGTGACAGCGGTGATGTAACGTTAGATCTCGCACAGCCCCTGCACACAGTGAGAGCACAGTAATTGATACTTTGGGGATTATAACATTTCCCGAGAATAGAAGACCCTTTTCCTTATGCGGTTCCAGGAAGGATTAATAATGACCCTTCTGCCAGCCAGAGTCAGCAATTCACTGTCCCCTCCTGAGCAACAGGCTCTCAGACCCACAAAGTCCCTTTGGAGATGGCTCACTATCTCACCTCTCTTTCACCAACTGCTCCTGGAACAAAACAGTGAGATCCCCCTCGAACTGACGCTGCTTAGAGCCGACAACAGCAGAGAGCTGCCGATTCCCTGCCTAAGTCTCTCCGGGTAACTCTCATCATCTTAAATGCACTATGGTCACAGGCAGATTAATTTCTCACAATGCGTAACTATTTTTATCAACAGAGTATTACAATTACAGCTGAAGATCGTGCACACTAGAGCTCTGGGCCTTAACAGTAATCTCAGCTGGGGACTCCATGGTCCCAGGGATTGTTTTTACAAACTGTGTCTGCTTCCAACGTTGCATTTCTTAGCTTTCATCTCTTTGCTTCATGTGTTTAAGAAACAACTGGACTCTTTTCAGTCAGTGGAGAAGAGGCAAAGCAAAGTGCTTTGACAGTGATGGGCAGAATACTTGCTCCCCCCAGGTTTGGAGCGGGTTCCTATGAAGGGTCGTGGCCTCCGTTATTATTTGGGATTCTGGAACAAGGCACCTGTGCAGGTGAACCTGCTTTGTCTCTTTGTTAAATCAGACTTTTAATTTTCCGTATCCACTGCGAGGCTTATTTATAAGAGGCTTCATCCTCCTTGCTGTTAATAGTTGCTCCCATTGCGTCCATCCTACACTTTCCTCCCCTCCTCTACCTCTTTTCATTCAATAAATCCTAATCGAGCTTCCCCTGTGCTGGGGGATGCAGGGAAGGGTAGGACTTGTAACAGCCCTCGTGTTCCAGGGCTTAAAATGTCCAAAGCCGTACTGATAATACACAACCAGGGGCCATTGTGAGTGGTTTGAAAGACATTTACAGGATGACAAAGGAGGGGAAAAGGGGGCACCCAACTGAGTCCCCAGGGGTCATAGGAGAGATGACTATCAGTCTGCAGCCTGTAGGCAAAGGGAAATGAAGGGGAGGAGCATGTGAGGCTAGGACCCTGAGGTGGAGGTTTGAAGAAGTGAGATTTCAGTACATGTTCATCAACGAGTATTGCTCTTACTTGTTTGGAAGTTACCCTTCTATCCACGGCAACTTAGAATCTAGGAAACGCGATAGTGAGGCCGGGTACAGATGGGAGCGGGAAAGGACCTCTGTGAGCAGGATGAGCTGGGACAGGGGTCAGGCCCCTCCTTCATCCCAGTAAGGAGGACCGCCTACCAAGGGTGCCCCGGCTCTGCTGCATTGCCCACTGACAGCTAGGCAGTAACTTCTGGCCGTGCTGCAAACCCCACCTCGTCCCCATCTGATCCCCCACATTCTCGTAACGCACCAGAACACCTATAATCTTCAGAAAAGGGAAGAGCGGCTCTAGACATCTAATGGAGTAATGATAAGGAAGCATTTCACACCTACACTTGCAGGGGAGGGAGTGGACAAACTGGATACACTTGATTGAGACCACTGGGCTGGGTTACAAATTAGTGACACCAGAGATTGGAAATGATAAATACCTTGCCCCGGGTTGTGGGGCTGATAAACAGGAGAGCACGGAGTGGACTCTGGTCTCTATCACCATACACCCATAGGTCACTGCCCATGTTCTGTAGATGTTCACAGGCTCCTGGGAGGAAGAGAGATATACTCCTGAACTGTGTACAGAGAGAGGGGTCCAAAACAGAGGTGGCATCTGAGCATGGGTAACGGACCCCACTTGGCCACTTTCAAGGCCAAGACTGTGGAATAATGATTAGAGAACCAGATCCCCTAGCAATTTTTTTTTAAGAGAGAAAGAGCTAGCAGGGAGGAGCAGAGGGAGAGAGAGAGAGAGAGAGAGAGAGAGAGAGAGAATCCTTAAGCAGACTCCCCACTGAGTGTGGAGCCTGACTCGGGACTCAATCTCAGGACCCTGAGATCATGACCTGTGCCAAAGTCAAGAGTCAGATGCTTAACCGACTGAGCCACCCAGGAGGCTCAGTCTCCTAGCAATGTTACTCACTGCCATGGATAGGCTGGAGGACACAGAACGAGCAGGTACCAACAGACGTATTCTGTTGCGCATGTCACAAGCATTGTCTTTAGTTCCCGAAAAATGTGAATGTCCAGATGAGGTGGGGGTGAGGAGCTGAGCTGGAAAAATGAAAATGTGCATGCTCTCTGATGAGATTCTCCCCCTGTCCTGCTCCCAGCTGCTGACAACCAGCAGTCGAACTGCCTCCACACAAGCCTTAAAGTTACGAACGTTTCCACAGAATCCGTCCACTCCCAAACTGGCTGGGTTCCCACTGACGCACCCAACAGTAAAGCCCATTTGTGGGGAAATTTGCAAATAGCATTTTAAGATTTATATTTTAAGAGCCTCACTTTTAAATAAGAACTAAGGCACACATAAGTGTGAGGTCACTTTGACATGAAAAAGAAAGACAAAATACAAGCAGAAAAAAATAAATGACTTAGAATTAGCAGCAGGGACAGCAAGAAAAAAAATACAGGAACTTTGAACTACAGTCAACATATTCAGAGAGATCAAAGACCAAAGCCCACACTATATCCTTGGAATAAGAACAGGCTGCTGTAAAAAAGGACTGTCAGAAATTTAAGATAAAAGCATCAAAATAAACACATACATTTAAGAATACAGATAATCTGGAAGAAAATCTTCTGGAAAATAAAACAAAAACACTTGGGAAAACAACATGGGAAAATTTCCTTGAGCTGAAGGTTATGCATTTCTAATTCGAGAGTTTGTAAAATGCCCAGCACAATAAATGAGGAGGGTTCACGGCATCAGGGAATCTCAGGACACTAGAGAGAGAACATATAGTCTAAAAATGTCTGGGACAAAGGCTGGGCAAACCTGATCATAACAAAGGGTCTGGAATTAGGCATCAGACTTTTTAGCAAGTTAACACTGGAAGGCAGAAGAAAAGGGAGCAATACCTTCACAGCTATGAGGCAAAACGATCTCCAGCCTGGAATTCCATATCCAGCCCAAGGATTGTTATGTGCGGGAGCAGAGTTAAGGCATTTCCAGAGCTACGAAGACTGAAACCATTTTACCACCCTTTTCTTAGAAAATGAGCTGAGATTGTGAACAAAACGAGGAGTGAAGTCAGGGAAAAGGAAGGCACGGGTCTGGGAGAAAACAAGAGGACAATGAAAAGAGGAACGTGGAGAGGAGACCATAGCACCCCAGCAGCCTGGGGAGCAACTGTCCAGATTGGAACAGGATGGCCTCGGGTGCTGGAAGTGAGGTCTCTGCAAATACTGGGGAACAGCTAGGAAGCAGTCATAACAGGCGTCTGAGATGGTTGGTGAAATATGTGGGGGAGGGGGACACGGATAGAAGGAAAACGAAACAAATAAAAGGATGCAGGGAATTTTCAGTCCAGGGAAAAGAAACCACAAAAAAGGAAACACACAGTAGCACACTACTTAACACAGTAGGGAATATACTCAGATAGTCCTAATGACATAATCACTGTCTAATTAATAAAAAGCTATGAGATAGGTATGCAGCTGTGGAGCATGGACAAGCAAGCTGGCTGGTATAAGAAGTCCGAAGTACTGCGTATTAAAGGAGTAAGCACGTGATTGATGTCTGAAATTCAATAAAACCCAGCAATCTCAACTTGCCAACGAGAAATACAGATGCTAAGAGAGGCGGAAGCTTTTGTCCCTTAGGAAGTGGGACTAGGGGTTGAGAGTAGGGGGTGGTGCTGGGTCAGGGGTTTCCCTTTTCTCTTTGCAAATTTTTTTAAGTACTATTTCATTTTTAAAATTTGTGTTCATAGATTACTTTGCTATAAAACCAAGTTAATTAGAAAGTGAAGTGTTAAGGGCAGTAAATAAACAGCAGGCTCAAGCTCCTGGCGCCAGACTCAGGCCTGCACCCATGTCTCGCATGTGTATTCCTCTCTGTGCCCAAATAAGGTGTACCTGGAAAGCCCAGCCATTCTGGGAGGTGGATGGAAGAACACAGGGAGAAGTCCACTCCTGCTCCTGGGATCGAGGTCTGAATCTTTGAGCTTTGTCTGACTCTCTGTAGCACAGCTCGGTCCAGAAAGTGAGTCTCAGACACGCTGTGACCTTAGGACCCATGTCCCACACCCCCGGGGACCACGCTGGCAGATGTGAGGACACACCTGTGCAGGGGTGCATTCGCAGAAGTCTTTGTGCAGATGCTCTGAGATGCCATTTCTAACGTGCAAGGAATTGCCAGACTCTTACTAACTAATAATCACGCGGTAAACCCTATCGGATCTTCGTACGTGACTGAGGACATATTTTTGCGAGTAGGAAACAGATTCCACGAACAGCACCTGTGATCTTCTCTGGGTGGAAGGGTTTCCAAATAAATCAAGTAAGATTGCTGAAAGACAGCTGTCTTTGCCATTCCACCATGCTGAAGTTTATCCTATGGTGAGCAGTTTCCATTTTTGTGAAAGCCCAGGCAGGTGCAAGTGTGGGCTGCAGAGCTGTGCGGTGGGGAAACCAGTGCGCACTCTTGAAGCCTCTGCCCTGGGTCCCAGGGACACTCGACCCAGCTCGGCGCTGCGCCCTTTCCTCTAGAGGTCAAGGGCATCCGTTTGAAACTGCATACTTAGAATTCTACCAAGATCCTATTAGCAGGGAGAAATTATTACCTTAATAAAGCTTAATCTTGTAACGTCCCACAAACCGTTAAATGTTATGGGTTACCTTCTCTTGTCACAAAAGACGATGAAAACAACATGGGGTGTTGTGTGGGGAGCAGTGATACATATTGAGAAACCCCAATGTCATCAAGACTTTATTTACTGCTCACCCACATAACCCTGGCATTATAAAACGAGGAACAATGAATGAAGGGGGAGAAAACAGACGGACAAAACCCAAGTCTTAAATCTCCATCTCTGTGCCAATAAGTAGTTTGGAAACAGTGTCCGTCAGGGTCCATATGTTTTCTGCATGTGTAAGAATACTCTTACACAGGGGGCTTACTTCATAACTGAGATTCTTTTTCATTTAATTCAGTCATATTAGATTATGGGGCTGATTATGATCATATCCACAAATCAGTATTTTAACAGAGTTTCCATGGAAACACTAGATGCCCCTGTTTTTTAACTTTTTGGACAAGGCTTTGCCTGTGTAACAACTTGAACAAGTTTGACGAGGGCAACATGTTTTGTTTAAGTTTCATTAACTGGGGCCAATATTTCCTAATTGCATTACCAGGAGAAACATTCACAGCATTACTCGTACCATGGAGAACCTCCCCTCGTCCAGCGTTCCGTTTGCTTTAATCACTGGAGAACAGGAAACATACCCGGATTGCCTCGTCTTATCAAGTTTTAAATGTGTTAACTGGTTTTAAATCTATGAAATAACCTCCCTTATTAAATGACAAAGTTAGTCTTGTTAAGAGGATCGTCATTTATGGTTATATCCATTTACTTCTCAAAACGCAAACATATAGGTACCTTCGGCTCCCTGCTAGAGAGGTGAACTCACTGTGTATAAACGCGGACCCTTTCCTGCATACGGATTTCGGAAATATTCTACACTCCCTAAATCCTCCCTCCCAACCTGCCCCCACAATGGTGAAAAGAAAAAAATAATCAAGCTCGGAAGAAATGCAGAAGTGATGTCCAGGAAATAAGAACTTTTCATAAACAACTTGTTTCCTTTCTTATTATTTTTTTGTTGTCTTTTTAAGCATTAACACCCACATGACCAAGACATTTACTTGCAACAGTCCACAATTTGGAAATGGCCCGTATGAAAGTTTTTGAAAATCCTGCACTATATAAAGACACGGGGGGAAGGGGGTTTTGGGGACTGAAGTCAGAGTTCACCACGACAGCATATAAAACATACGGCCCGAAGCTCCGCGAGATGTGTGAGTCTGAAATGCTGGTGAAGCTTAATAAAATATCAGCAAGGAATAGTTTAATTTTACAGCATTAGGCACCGAGGCTGTAATTTGAGTGGGGCGAGCTGTATTTCAATACATCAAAGTATACTGTACTACGGGGAAGCCGAATGTAGTTTTAAAAGACGTACATTCCCAACTCAGAATTACTCGACTCAAAAACTCTGCTTTCTGAAGGAGGATAAGTAGAAAACAGTTACGCTCTCTCAAGAGCTACCTGTCTTACTTTTTCGGCTCCGGCTCTACCTCCACAGCTAGCTGATCTGTCTCCAGGCTGATGATTTTTACTCAGGGCGTGCGGTTTCAGACAGAATGGAAACCAGCACGGTGCGTGTGTGGTTCCCTCCCGAGCACGGGAGTCCAGCTGACCTGCGGGATGGCTGTCAGCCTGGCTCCATCCCCTCTGTCTTCTGCCCTCTTTCTGGGCTGCTTATCCCAGTCCTAGCATCCTCTCCTGGGCGCTGGGACCTAGAATTCCTCAGTGAGACGGGGCTGCCATTCCAACTGCTGCTTTGTTCCAGGGCATATGCTCTGTCTTGAGTCTGGCTGTTCTAAAGCAAGCATGGCCAAGGGGCTTTGTTCGCGTGGCTGTCCACACACTCGCCCGGGTGCAGGGGGGGAGCGGGTCCGTGAAGGGCCATGCTTCTCCTGCTACCGGTCTACAGATCAAAGGGAACTCTTCCCTTCCTGCCCAGCGATGAAGACAGGGTGGGCTTGCGGGGGCAGCTTCTGAACAGGGGAGCAGCCATGACAAATATGTCCGAGATCTGACTGATAGCAGCGTGCTGGGGATGGACCAGATTAGTGCTCCCTCCACTCACAGAGTGCCCTGCTTTCTTCACCTCCAGCCCCAGAATGCTTTTCCCACCCCGCAGCCACAGGAGAGAGGCGGCAGGCTCTCCCTTTCTCTTGGTGGCCCTCAGCCTTGAGAAGCAGCCGGCAGTGGGGACCTCCAGGGGAGGACATCTTCCTGGGCGGGGTGGATGCATTCTTTCCACCCAGACTGTTTTGTGTGGGCTGTCTCTTTTAGGGTCCTTCCTTGGCTTCCCTCCCCCATGAAGGGAGGGGTCTGGGAAGAGTAAATCTGAGACCAAAAAAAAAAAAAAAAAAAAAAGGACAGGACTTGCAAGGTTTTGAAATCAGGCAGCCAGGGGTTCAAGTCTGAGCTCTGCTACTTATAAACTGAACTCTGGCAAGTGACCGGCCCTTCCCAAGACTCAGGTTTTTCCATAGTCAGATGGAGAAGATAACAGTCCCGTTCCTAGACTGGTGGAGGAACCCTGAGTCTGAGGCTTGCTGAGTGTTCTGTGGGTTTGGAAGGTTTCTTTTCAGCCCTGGGAATTTAGGGACTGCCGGTGTCAAGTCAGAGCACTCAGACTTCTAGACAGAGACAGAACTAAACAAAGAATCAGCTGCTAATTCACAGTGCCCATCACTGCAAATGTGATAGAAGCAGGAGAACAGAATGGCGAGCTAGAATCAGTCCGCGGGCCAACATTTGTTACCCTTGCAGATGGACTTCCTCTGGACCAGGCATCATTGTCTCAAGCCAGTGGACATGCTCTGCTGGAGCGTTTCATGAGACAACCCGAATGAGGCTCCCTGCTGGCCTGCCGCTCCCAGCAAACCCTCGGCAATCACAGGGACATCCACCTGGGGGTCACCCGTGTGTCCAAATGCGGGAACAGGAAATGTCTGTGATATTCCCTGCCACCCCCACCCCCAGCCACATTTTCTGAAATCCTATTTCTAGTTCAAACCATCATTTTCCTGTGCAAATATGCAGGCCACAGCTTAACCCCTTCCCACTATGTCCTAAAATTATGTTTCTCTTTGTAGAAGGGCATTTAAAAAAAAAAATTAAGAACTTTTATCACTGTAGGAAAATTACCAAGTTCCCGAGGATAAGGAGGAAACACCAAGTTACATCAAGACTTAGAAGTCTGAGTGGGAGCAGGGTAGGGGAGATGGAGGGGGTGGCAGGGGGTGGTATGTGGGCTCAGTCAGTAACTTCCCAGGCCTTGATTCAAATTCTCCCCCCCCCCCCCCCAGCGAAATGGCCCTTGGCTTTGTATGCTGGACTTAGTCAGATTTGCAAATGACAAGGATCTGCTTCAGGAACAGCAACTTGGATTGTGTTAGCCTGACGCCACCATTGTCTGCTATTGTCTGCCTTGGATACTTGGCTGAAAAGGATTCCAAGGCCATGAGGCCAGGGTGGGCCCCATGGGGCTGCTGGTGGGGCCGCTTGGGCCTACAAAGCAGGTAACTATAATACTTATTTACCACCCCTGGTCTGCCGGGTATTACGTCCACCTAACATACGCTCGAACGCTCGGGAGGGAGGGTTCTGTTGCACGAACGTAGCCTATGAGTGTCAGCAGGGCTGGCTTGTCCTCAGCCTCACTGGACTCAGGCACCTGGGGCGGGGGGATGACAGTTCCATTCTGCTGCCTCTCAGGCACGTGTGGAATGGATCTGCCACAACCCCACGCTGTAAGTAAGAGCTCAGGGTTTGATGAACGTGTCCTGAGATTTCGTAATGCTTGCAAACGCAGTCCGGCCACCTCCTCCAGGAAGCATTCTGAGGACGGCAAGAAGGATCTCTCTAGTTATGGTGAGGTGATGAGGCTGGCAAAGGACTCCGCCTGCGAGGTGACAGCACGTCCCAAAGCACATTACACTGCAGGGCTCTAATCCCGACCCCAACGCCAGGCAGCAGCATTCTTGCAGAGGGCTGTGTGTCCGAGACACCGCTTTGCAATATTAATATAACACTCACAGAGGAAGATGGGGGTGGGGGGCTCCACAACTGGCTCCTTCACCTCTCCCCAGCACCTGCTTGCCGGAGTCCCTCCCCTCCCCCTCTGCTGTACCACACTGGCTTCTGGGGGCTCCTCAGGTGCTGTGCCATCTCTCTGGTCTCTCAGCCTTTACCTGGATTGTCTTTACCTGGAATAGCCCTTGTCCCTTCCCTTCTCTGCGATAAACTCTCGTCCATCCTTCACACTGTTATAACAACCAGAGGCTGGCTGCCCCAAGATCCCGTCAGATTCCCTGACATGCTAGGATGGCACTATGCACCTCCTCTTTCTAGCAGTTTGCATGGCTGAGGTTTTACAGAGGTTTGTGTGGCGGTAACATGCATGTTTGTCTCCTCGCGAGACCCTAGGGGCCATTGGGACTATGGGTCCCCTTATTTTTCTGTGTCTTATTTCCACGCCCATAACATCCCCAAATGGAGAGCTTAACAGGTAAGGAGCACTCAATAGATGACTCCTTAAGAAAGAAAGACTCCACGACGAAATCTACAGCAGACTTTCAGAGAGGAGATGAGTCGGGGGTCAAGAATGAGAGTGCCTCCAATACACCCTTTTTATGGAAGAGTGTTTTCACCTTTAGGAGACATGTAAAGCATCAAATAAGAATAGAAATTCCAGTCTGTAGGAAGTAAACCTTGCCCTTTCTCAGGACTGCCTCAGTGGAAGAACCATCTTAGTTCTCGGTCACACCCAGCAGGGGCACATCGCTGCATTGCCAAATGCCTTCATGGTAGGAGCAAGTCGAGGCCACGGATGGAAACTTACAAACATCAGCTGTAGCAGCGGGGAGCCGTCTGCTGAGTTTATTTTCTTCTTGGCCCTCATTAGAATCACAAACGAAATGTTGACAACACATGAAGGAGCCTGCTTGTTGAACACAAATGTTTCCACTCCTATCAAGCTCGAAACTCCAAGAGAGTCGTGCTTCCTGATGAAAGCAGACTGGCTCTGGGGAGCTGACGACATGCTTTCTCTAATTACGCAAGGATGGGGAATGGGGCCTCCTACCAGGGACACGCTGGCTAGAGGAAAGAGTGGGGGACAAATCTTGAAGAAGCAACAGCACAAGCCCATAGGAGGTGGCCCAATGGGCTTCTTGGATGAAGGGAAAGGATAAGAACATTACTCTTGTGCCAGAATGG
This sequence comes from Ursus arctos, assembly GCF_023065955.2. Lineage (NCBI taxonomy): Eukaryota > Metazoa > Chordata > Mammalia > Carnivora > Ursidae > Ursus > Ursus arctos. Next base: position 37,315,471 of record NW_026622808.1, on the reverse strand, counting down.
GCAGCTGCCCATTATAAATGTGGATGGAAGCATCCATGTCAACACAGGTTTGTATCTTGCGGACAAATGTCCCATGTGAAGGTGCAGTCACATGACACCAATGGCCAACTTTCTTTTGTCTTTGGAACTATTTTGATGACAATCACACAGGTGAACACAAATTCACTTAGATTGAACTGATTCTAGCCAGATAACACCTACATGCACCTGCTTTATAGTCCAAAAAGAGGGTGAACTCTGTCACACAAGCAAAATGGTCCCTTGCTTTAACTTGCTCGTTATTGTTCCAAACAGATTAGTGTTAAGTACTTGCAGCCTAGGTGCCTCGCTGATACATGCCGTACAGACAGAATGATGGAGAAGATACTAGCTCATGTATACTGCTACATGCAAAGACAGGTTTTTGTTTTGTTTTGTTTTCTGCTCAGACTCGTACATAAAAATATTATTATTTAACTCTCCCTGCAAACCTGCCAGTTGGGTTCTTTGTACAGATGATGAAATTGAAGATCAGAGAGGTTAAATAATGTCTTTAAGTTCTCGGAGCCAGTAAATGTTGGAGGCAGCCTTTGAACCTAGATGGGTTCAGCCCATATTCCATGCTTTTAACAGGGACACTGTTCTAGAATGAAATGGTGAGATGGATGAAGGCTGGAATAACGAGAAGGAGTCCTCAACCGTCCCGGGCCTGTAACTGGTGGGTTACAATGTAAGTCCTGCCTGAGACAATTGTGTTTTCTAGGACAGTTCCAAGCTACATGAACCAAACAGTTCACATAGAGCAAATCTTCAGGAGGAAAAGGCAAAACGCAGATTCATTAGTGCAGCACAAGGCACACACACTAAACTAACTTGAAAATATGAAAACACATTGTCATCTATTTCAGAAACCGGACCATCACGTTATCATAGAAGTACAAAAACAAATATAAATTCACCAAGAAGAGTTGCACAGAACACTCATTTTATGTGTAACACGAGTAAACAATCAACCATGAACATAAATTTGATTCCAATTTCTATTCCTGGGGCAGAGACAAAAGTAGCCAATCAAAAGATCTAAGTAAAACAGTGTGTCAGTGTGAGGCCTTGGCCAAGCTTCCGAAGCTGCCATGTTTCTCGATCTTTTTGTTTCTTGGTTAGCTTTATATGAACCAGCATCTGTCTATGTTTATTCCACCAGCCACATGAGCTCACTAATTACCTTTAATCATACTTACCCCGATGCGTCTTTATCTTCACATGCATCCTACATGCAGGCAAACCAAGTGCTGGGAGGCTGAGGCTGGGAAGACATTGGAATGTGAAGTCTGTACTTCCTCTAACCTTGACAATCAGAATGGATGGCTCAAAAAAACCCCACAAAACAACAAACGAACAAACAAAAAACAAAAACCAATCTAGGTCTGCCTCTGTTACTAGCCAAAGGACTTCTGAGACTTGGTTCCTGGAGAGCTGGACCGTGTTAGCGTCCAACAAAGTCATGTGCGGGCTTCTCATGGGTAGCAGATTCAAGGTGATGAGATGATCCACATTGACCCTAGTATAATAAATAAAGATTGCTAAATAGCACCCCACAGACAGGTATGTTCTTTGAAGGCTAAGAGCCAGTGTTCTGTCTTTTCTAGTTCCCACAGCACCTAGCTCAGACTTGGGCTCCATGGACAAGTGGGCACTGAGAAGCAGTCTCATACACTTAGGCCATTGGCTTCCTTCGTTTTAGAGAGGTTGAAGGCACACATTCCATATCCACTACCCTACCAATTTTATCAGCTATCTTGAGGCCAGGTCAAGGGAGTTTAAACTCTATGGATAGTTATATAAGCGAAATGACCCTAGGTAGCCCTAGGTAGGAATTTTTATTTTATCAAGAAGGCAAGACAGAATGAAGAGCTGTACACATCTTCCCACCTCCTCACTAGAGAAATCCATTTATTTATTTATTTATTTATTTATTTATTTATTTATTTATTACTTTTTAAAGATTTTATTCATTTATTTCACAGAGAGAGAGACAGCCAGTGAGGGAGGGAACACAGGCAGGGGGAGTGGGAGACGAAGAAGCAGGCTTCCACTGGAGGAGCCTGATGTGGGGCTCGATCCCAGGACCCTGGGATCACGCCCTGAGCCAAAGGCAGAACCTTAACGACTGAGCCACCCAGGCGCCCCTCACTAGAGAAATTCTATGATAGCCTTGATTTTCCACTGAGTGGCTCAAAAGGAAACTGTGTTCCTATCTTCTGAGTTAGGAAGAGCTTCCAGATAATTAAATTTGTAACTTACTGTCAGAATGGACTGTATAAAAATATAACTTAAGACATGAGATACGTAGAACTATAACTTCCCTGAATATTATCCTTAATGTGGGGACTCACAATCTGCATATTTGCAATAAATATGCTGGACACCTTAGGCAAGTTACTTAACTTTTCTATGCTTCAGATCTGTCATTCATGCATTCCTTCAACATTCAACATTTATTCAATGACTATTCTACAAGATATTACAGAAACTATGAGATGAACTAAAAGAAACCATCTTAAGCTTATAGGCTAGTGAGTTGTTGTCAGCTTTAAGCAAGATAATGCAAATAAAGTGTAAAGGCAGAGATTGCTAATGCTCTAGGACACCTCTTCTTCCAAGGCACACAGTTAGACTACGTTTCCCATCCTCCCTTGCTATTAGATATGGTCATGTGATTTCATTCTGGCCAATGGAATGTAAGCCCAGTGATAAGTACCATTTCCAGGCAGGGACCATGCCTGACCCTCATCTTCTTCCACCATCAGCTGAGGGAGAGGGTTCTGTGAACTAAGAGGAAGGCACAGTGACAAGATGGAAGGCAGCTTGTCAACCTCAACTAGACTGTGATAAAAGCAATGAATCTGGAAGGTTACTCATTATAGTAGCAACATTATATTAAGGATTTGTATTTAACCAGTACAAATCCTCAGCAACATCTGGCCCATTCTAAGCACTAAATACATAATACTATAACCATTGGAAAACATATTCCTAGCTCACTCGCTATATGTTTTATAAGACCAAAGAGAAAAAGAAAAAGAAAAAAAAAAAAAAGAAAGAAAGAAACAAGGAAGGAAGGAAATAAGATTGAGGTCTCTTAAATAGCTCTGTATAAACTTTATACTTGGGTGCCATTTGGTCATCTACAACCCTAGGGAAATATTTCCAAATGCCAAATTTCGTCCACAACCAAATGAAATTTCTGCATGGATTTATGATGCCAAAGTCTTTCTCTGAGCTATACTGGGCAGCAGCTGTCACTTGGCCCGGCTGCCTTCGCCGCATCAGATCACTGCAGCACCTGCTTTGGATGGGGGCCTGCTGGTAGGGATGGGGGAGTAATTTGCCATGATTTTACCAAAGCAGATATTAACACTGGGAGAAATCTTCCATGCATTATGAAGTCTGTTCACACGTGGTGATCACTTGGCAGAGAAAGACATGTATCACTTTGGGGGCTAATCCTCATGGAGTGAGATAAGGGGAACTCTAGGATGCGATACTGGCACATAAAACTCACCTAGTCACTAACAATCTGCTGCTTCAAATATTCTAGTAAATGAAATGCACCTCTACTTTCTACTTAACAAAAGTCAGCTCTTCTCCTCCTTTGTATTTTTAAAATTACAGATATAACGCATTTGCTGTAGCAAGTTGAATACGCAGAGGTATAAACAGAAGTTAATTTTCTGCTCCTTTCAAATATCTCCATCTTCTGGGCAGTCAGTATTATTTGACGTCTGTCCTTCCCCACTTATTTCATCTTCAGACAAACCAAGGCACATTTTTAGGGTTAACCCCTCCAGCTCTGCACCTCTGACTTTCCCTCCCCCCTTCAGCAACATAAATAAGATTACACAATGTATATTCTTATTCAAGTTGCTTTATCTAACCTGACAATTTACTATGAATACCCTCCCAGGTGAGTATATTTAGCTCTAACATTTTTTTTTTTAATAGTTGTATATTACCTCGGAGAAAGAGCGAATACGCATTTGTTGGATTTCAAAACATCCTCAATTTCAAATGTTAATAATTGTTGATTATTTTTTTGAGGAAGGTGAAAGGTTAAAAAGACCAATTAGGAAACGTTCTGACTTAAGCAAGTTCCCGCATGAGAAACTTGGGCTCTTGACTAAGTCTCGGTGCTAGGAACCCTCACGGTGGAGCCCCCTCCCGTCTACAGCCCCTTGGCCTGACCTGACATTTGGCATCTCTGTTACCCTTCTGCATGCACAGCTGTCTTGCCACTTCTCAGATCTGCCTCACCAAGGGAAGGAGAGAGACAAGGCGCTGCAGGCATTAGCAAACTCCCTTTGTTCTCTGGGTTGAGGTCAGATGGAATAAATCAATCAGACTCCGCGTCCAAATCCTTCAGTGTCCGGGAGGCATCTTCTCCAACCGTGCACTGCCCATCTTTTAATCGCCTGTTAGAGTCAGCAGGAGCAAAACAGAACCAAAAAGCCCCTTTGGGTAGTAAGGCATGTCTCCCAGGAACCCATCAGCTGCGCGGGTTCTCTGCGTGTTCCCAGGTTATGCACATTTTAGGTGCGAGCAGCCAGTCCGGACTCTTTGGGGCTAATAGGAGATGCCACGTTTTGATTATTTGCTCTGCCAGACCTGTGCTGTGCACTTAACATATATCACTTGCTCTTTCTTGTGCCATATGAGGTAGCTACTATCTGCATTCCACAGAGGAGGAAGCTGAGGCTCAAAGAGAGCCTGTGGTTTGCCCAAGGTCACCCAACTTCAGAGTATAAACAGCGCGAAAGTGGGCTTCCTCGGTTAGCCACACAGCCTGGCTTTGGCTGCAGGTTTCTCTGCAGCCGTCCTGGCCTGCTAAGCTCAGCCATGCTGTCAATGCATTCATCTTTCCCAGGCCTCTGGAGCCCATGAGACTTGGACCCTAGATGGGCCCTGCAAGACACAGCTGAACAGCTCCGTTGTAACCCAAAGAGACAGCCAGGCTCTTTGCCCAATACCCCCTAAGTCTGTAAGTATAGACCCTTTCAAGTCCCCTCAAGCATTCTAATGAGAATGACAAGGTTTTAGACACAAGAACACCCTAAACATCATCCTTTCCAGCTGCGCAGTTTGTAGTCAAGGAGACAGGCTGCTGGGTGTGTCTAGCTGAGTGTCCCACCGGGCTGGTGGAGAAGGAGAATGATAGTGGTGGCTAGGGAATGGGATGGAGCAAGCCTTGCAAACTATGGCCTGTGGGCTGATGCCGTCCGGCACCTGTTTTGTAGATAAAGTTTTATTGGAACACAGACACATCCATTTGTTGGATTGACTATGGCTGGCTCTGTACTACAACATCAGGGTTGAGTAGTCGTGACAGAGACTGTGTGGCCCTCAATGTCTAAAATGTTTACTCTCTGGCCCTTTACACAAAAATGTTTGCCAACCCCAGGGAAAGACACAGACACATGGGTTGATGTAAGTTACTGGCAACTTTCTAGCTCTTAGAGCGAGGGTTAGGTTCATAGGTGTTCGCTATATTATGATGCGTTAATGACCGAAAGCTACATATGGGCTATTGCTGGTCATGTATCACCAAGGAATGACTATGATTAAATTCTGTGCACCCGCAAATAGAGAGGAAGGAGGAGAGGGAGGAAGGAAGGAGCCCTTTTGCCCTTATGAAGATTTAAATGGCTCTCTGTCACCTACACCTGACTTTTCTCCACGGTATCCCCAGTACTCATAGAATGTTGGAGAAGAGGATAAAAGGTAGCAGGCTGGGTAAAGCAGATTTTTCAGGAAGGGGGCAGGATGGGTATACTGGGTTCCATGAGGCTGGAAGGGACACGGCCAAAGGAGACCAGGGATTCCAAAGAGCAGGCTCTGAAGGATAGTCACCATCCGATTTTTCAACTTCATTCACAAGGGTCCTCTGGTACCACCAGGGTCGCATGAGGGGCCAGGTGTCCCAGGCTTTTGCTAGGATCTTCCTCCTACCTGTCCAGTCAAGACTGCTCTTCGAATGCTAGCAGCATAGGAGTCCTGTGAGGCATTCTCATGGGGAACGGTGAACGTTTATTAAGGCACTCTGGTCTGTGGCATGTATCGCTTGCTTTAATTTAATTTTGGGAACAATACCATGAGGCAAAAAATACCACTATCCCCATGTTAGAGACGAAGCTCTGAGGATCCCAGGGGGTGAGACTCTCACCCAGAGACATCCAGCTGGTGAATGGTGAAGCTGAATTCAAATCCAGGCCCCTCTGACTCCAGATTCCACACTCCCCTGCTGTATTACACTACCCGGGGCCAGAGACGCGCCTTCACGCTGCCCCAATAAAAGCATGGCTTTTACCTTCCTTGTGGTGGCCCTGGGCACGAGAGCACTGTGACACTTCGAGGAGCCGCTTGAGGCACTGACACCCCACCTCCGCAGATGACGGGGGATTTGCACATTCAAAGAAATGCTCCAGTCCCTGGTGGGAAAGTTCCCAACAGCTTCCATTAGGGAACAGTCACAGTTCATTGACGCCTGATGCTCACGGGGCAGCCTTATTGTTTTATATGTGAAAAATGAGGAAAGGGCCGGAACCTCACCATCGGGGAAACGATGAAAGACCGAGAAGTATTTCTAAAGTCACGCGAACCGAAAGGTCAATTCGGGGGGGCGGAGAAGGGGGGTAAGCAAAGAAGCAGCTGAGAAGTATTTGTGGCACCAGGGAGAAGAGCCTGTGATGTCCACTAAAGGAAACCATGACTATGAATTTCAGGGCATCAAGACCCTGTCAACACAGCTAATCCCTACGGATGTTGGCTGAATACGCCTTCGATGACCAAACAAGTGCACTGTGCAAACCGTGTCAGCCTCCAGCGGGCCAATTTGTCCTCACATTACACACTCTGCTGGCTCTGTTGCTAGACCCCCAGATCGAGGACCCACGGCAAGCGTCCCCCAGCCCGGCGAGGGTTGACACAGCACGGTTAATACGTCAACAGAATTCAGAAACCACCACCGGATTAAGAAGGCATTTCATTTTGGTGCCCTGGACTTCAAGCAGATTAAATAATCAAAAAGGCTGAGCCATCGGGGTCATGTTTGAACGCTACAGCTGTTCACTGAGGTTTGACAAACATTCTTTCTGGGGCTCGTCGTCTGAATGGGAAAGGCAAGGATGATCTTGGGGAGGCCGACACTTTAAGAAAGAAGAGGGGGCACAATTGAAAGATCCTCTTACGGAAAACAATCCCAGCCAGATGGAGACAGGGGTGGGATTGCTTAAATACGTGGTCCCTGAAAGCAACAACCGTGTTCTGCATGGACGGAAAGCACAAGCGGGGATCCTGAAAAAGTGAATGACAAGCTGGTCTCTGAGCTCGCCATGCCCTCGGTGTGTGGATCAGATTAATAAAGGTGGGCTACGGGTTCCACGAGGAAGCCTGTGGACACTCAGCCATGAAAGGTGAGCCATGATTAAACCCCTATTGCCTTAGAAAAAGTTCTCCATCCGGGAGAGGAATGGGGTCCCCTCAACAAGGTATCTTTGGGAAACTTACCTTTGAGGTTGTCTTTCTCTAAAGACCAAACATATAAAAAATGTCTCTAGTGAGGGAGTTTATGTTTGTGCCACATTGGGTCAGAAGAAGGGCATGGGGGCAAATGTACCCAGCCATGAGGGGATATGCCGTTGGCATGCCATGGGCCATTTCATAGAAAATACAGCACTTCAAGTTGGAGGTCATGTATCATCCCCTTGGACAGGCCGGGGGAGTGGGACTCAAGGAAGAATGAGCAAACTGGCCACAAGCTCAGAAAGACAAGCCTGTCATTAATAGATGAGTGGATTCTGTGGAAAACTTGTTCCCTGGTTTAAGATTTGATTTCATGCAACTAACTGATGCCTGAGACCCACAGCTGAAGTGGGGGTATTGACTCTTCTCTGCCAGGAAGGTGCACTGCCTTTGAAAGGAGTCATTTCGATTATTTGCAAAATTATAGAAAGGAAAACAAGGATTTTGCTCTGTTATATTTTGGAACAGGGAAGGGAACTGTGATGTTCCGCATCCCTTGAGGCAAACTAAACAGAGCAGAATCTTCAGAAGGTATCTCCGGATATCTTCCCTGTTGCCTTCAGTGCTGTTCCCACCAGTAGAGAATTCGAGGGCCCAGCGCACTGGACAGCCACGTTGTCTATTCCCTAGTCAAGGCCCAAACTGAACAGACAGCCTCTTCTGAGAGCTTTCTTTATGAGTAGATAACCATCTTAAGTTTTAAATATTATTGCATGGCCTTGTGAGTTCTTCTATCAATTTCACAAAATGTTTTTGATAGATATTTGCCATATTCTGAAATTCAAGTCCCAGGAAAAAAGCAGGACGTAATATAGCTACTCTGGATAATGACCTAGCAGTATCTAAAAAAATGTCAACTCAGCATCCTCTCTGAACCCTGCAAGGAGGTTCCTGTTGATTCTGGAGACCCTCTTCATAATTTCTGCATGGCCAGGTTGCCCTGCACAAGCATGCTCTCGACAGCATTGTTTATAGTGAAGGAAAACTGCGGCAACGCAAATGTCCATCAGCAATGGAGTGGCTAAATATTAAATCTGGCGTGGTGTCACCATGGAATGGTCTATAGTATTTACAAGGAATGAATGAACTCTCTCCATATCTACGTGGCTAGATCAGTTTTAAGTGAACAGAGTAAATGGCAGAATGAGACATGCCAAAGACGGTATTTATGTAGAGTTTTCAAGACCACTATATAAAACATTATGTACTGTGCATGTGTGGAAAAGCTTGACAGGTTCTAAAGCACAGCAGGTAAGGATCCTGACAGACTCTGGAAAAAGACTGGGTTCAAATCATGATTCCACTACTCACTATATGACCGTGGACAAGTGGTTTAGCTTCTTTGGGCCTCAGTTCCCTCACCTTTATAATGCAGATGTAATAGAACCAGATTTACAAGGTTATGAGGCTTAAATTAATATATATAATATTTTATATTATAACATTATATATAATTATATATAATAGTAAATATATTAATATATAATAAATATTAATATATCATATAATTATATATTTAATATATATTATAATATATAATATAATAATGTTATATAATTATAAACAATATATAATTATCTATAATATTAATTAGTTATATATACTGTAATATAATATTATAATGCCCTTATAATGGTGCCTGGCTCAAAACCCATGCTACATGACTATTTGCTGTTGTTGTTATTATTAAGTTTTTGGGTTTTTTTTGTTTTTGTTTTTTTTTAAAGATTTTATTGATTTATTTGACAGAGAGAGAGACAGCCAGCGAGAGAGGGAACACAAGCAGGGGGAGTGGGAGAGGAAGAAGCAGGCTCACAGCGGAGGAGCCTGATGTGGGGCTTGATCCCAGAACGCCATGATCACGCCCTGAGCTGAAGGCAGACACTTAACCGCTGTGCCACCCAGGCGCCCCTAAGTTTTGGTTTTTTAAAGGCCTAGAAGGATATGTCCATAATGGTAGGGGTGAGGGGGCTTCATGTTGGAAAACATGACTTGGGGGCGAATCAAAGGGACTGCAACTGTACAGTAATGCTTTGTTTCTTTAAGTTAAAAAAAATGAAAAATATGACAAGCTCTGAATGATTGACAGAACTGTGCTATAGGAATATGGGTGTTTACTACATGCTTTCCTGCATTGTTAAAATCTCTTGAATAAAAAGTGAGATGGTCATCATTCACAGAATTATTACACCCACAAAGATGCACATCTATATGGAGGAATACTTTAAACTCGCCCGATTCAAGATGGTAACCATTAGCACCATGTGGCTATTTAAACTTAAATTAGCTAAAATCAAATGCAAATAAGAGTTCAGTTCCTTGGTTGCAGTAGTCACGTTTCAAGAGCCCAGTAGCCACATGTAGCTAACAACTACCAGACTGGCCAGCAGGTGAAGATCATCTCCGTCCCCGCAGCAAGTTCTATTGGACAACACTGATCTGAAGCCTACTTTTCAGAAATGTGACGATCGGGTTGGCCTGTCATTTTTCTAAACTCCAGGCCTCAGATAACTCTGCGGCACTTACAACAGGCATGAACCGCCCCTCCCCCAAGATATTTTTCACCTTCCTACGTGATATCCTTAAGTCTCCCCCCTTCCATTTACCGAGCCACTGGGAAAGTATCTTTTCCCAGGCTTCTGACACAGAATGTGCAGCAGTCGACCCCACCGGGACGTACTCAGGCCGCCCGACTTTCCGAAGGATGGGGAATGGCAGACCCTCTCCTACAGGCTGTAAAAGGTGTTCCCGGCCCTGAGGCAGGCACATTCCTTGCGATCTCAAGGGGAACACATGCTGACACCACTTACGAATTGGTTTCGCATCTCAGTTTCTTCTTGTTCTCGTAGGTGAACTGCTTCTGCTGTCCGGCGCGCTCGTCCTGCTCCGGCTGGCGGGCGGCTGCCCAGAGAAGTGCCGCTGTCACTCATCTTCGCATTCCGTAGACTGCAGCCGGCAGGGGCTGGCCCAAGTCCCTTCGGGTTTGCCTCCGCAGACTCTAATGCTGCACTTGCAAGACAACCAGCTACACCAGCTTCCGGCGTTTGCGTTCAGGTCGGTGCCACAGCTCAGGATCCTGAACTTGCGCAACAATTCCCTTTCACATCTGGCCCCCGGGGTTTTCCACGGACTTCGGCACTTGGAGGTCTTGAACCTAACCCAGAACTCCCTGCATTCCCTGGAAAGCAGACTTTTCCACTCCCTCCCACGGCTGAGGGAGCTTGATTTGTCCTCAAACAACATAAGCCACCTTCCTGCCTCCCTGGGTAGGCCTTGGGAGAACCTGACCGTATTTGCAGTTCAACAAAACCAGCTTCGGCAGCTTGATCGAGCGCTCCTGGAATCCATGCCCAGTGTGAGGCTTTTATTGCTCAAGGACAACCTCTGGCAGTGCAATTGCCACTTGCTCAGTCTTAAACTCTGGCTGGAGAAATTTATCTATAAAGGTCAGTCTGTTGGGAAGTCCCCCTCTGTGTGTTACGAGCCTAGGATTGAACCTCGTCTCTTGTCTGCATTAGAAGGAACGTTGAGGAGTGTGCAAGGGGCCCGTGTAAGCTTTTCCACACTGATGTCATTTTAGGGTATGGCAGGCAAGAGAGGCAACGGGTCATTACAGGGTGTTTAAATTCATGACTTAAATTTATCCACCAATATGATTTGTGGAGATAACTTTCCACTTTTTGATTAACAGTGTTATTGATCTGAAAGCTGCAGGCCCTTAAGGAGGAGGGAAATTCACCCCCTGAATAATTGCTCGACCCCGAAGTGACACAAAATTCTAATTTTCAAGTGTGATCCAGTAGGGTCTCTCTCCTTGGGACTCCTCCCCCTGTGTATGCTTCTACCAATTTGATAGCTATAAATCTTCCCTGAGATTGTCCCTTCTGCTGTAGCAAGTACCACTGTTACTGAAATTGGAAGCAGCAGGGACCCCTCTCTAAAGTTGTTTACTATTTCTTTAACCAGATGATAAAAATCAAAGCAAAAGAATCTAGAATATTAAAGATAAGCGTTCTGGAAATCACCCAGGGGTCACCAAACTACAGCCCAAGAGCCAAATCCAGCCCATCTCCTGTTTTTGTAAATATTTATTGGAACACATCTATGCTGATTTATCATGTGTCGTCCTTGGCTGTTTTGCACCACAAGGGCAAAGCTGAATAGTCGTGTATAGCAAAGCTTAAAATATTAACTACTTGGCTCTTTATAGAAAAGTTTTCCAATCCCTTCTAACTCAATGCTGGCCTACGATCAATGGGAAATGGCAGCCCAGAGATGATCAGTGACTTCCCCAGGATGACAGAGTAGAAGCACAGAGAAGAATGGAATGAATGAATGTTGGGTCTTAGCCCCACTTTCTTTCCTCTACATCACAGTTCTTCCTTCCTCTTAATTTTCAAGCATGATTCATTCATTCCTGTGCTTGAATGCCACTTATGAGCTGGGCGCTTTTCTAGACAACGAGAAAAGGTGAACAAGACAATCTCTACCATCATGGAGGTTACACTCTGGTAGCAGAAACAGACGTTAAACAAGAGAGCCAATCAATATGCAAGTTCAGACAGCACTTGGCGCTAAGGATGCAAGGAGGCAGCGTGAGGGGAGACAGCGACAGGATGGGAGCTCCACTCCAGACAGGAAGGACAGGGAGGTGACATGGGTGAGCAGCCCCTGAACAAGGAGGAGAAATGAGCCATGAGATAATTGGGGGAAAGGAGAGAAATGGCAAAGGGCCTGACAGGGGACTAAGCTTGGCTTGACTGAGAGACAGAAAGAGGCACGCAGAGTGGTGAGACCAGAAGAAGGGATGGAGTGAACAGACGGAGCCGAGCAACACAAGGACTCAGGGGCCAGGTCATGTAGGAGCGTGCAGAGCAGGCTGAGTCATTTGGATATTATTTTAGATGAAATGGAAATCTCATGAAGAATTTTAGTCAAGGGAACAGGATCTAATTACGTTTCAAAAGGTGACTCTGGTGACTTGAGGGAGAGCAGACCATAGGCTGCAGAAGCAGCAGCAAGGGGATGAGGGAAGAACGTGATTTCAGTCACCCAGGGAAGAGAAGATGGCAGCCCAGGCCAGGGTCATGAGAAATGATCAACTTTGGGGATGTATCTGGAATATTGAACTAATAGAAATTGCTAATGGATTGGAATGGGAAATGAAGGAACAAAGAAAAAAGTCTATAATGGGAAATTCTGTTTGGTCCTGTAAGATTAACCACATACATAGGGACGCCAAGGGTTGATAAGGGGCAGACTGGGAGGTGGGGTCTTGGTCCTGCATTCTTTGGCAAGTGGGCAAGTACATGGGGGAGGGAGGTGGCAAATCAAGAGTTGAATCTGGGGCAAGTCAAGCTGGTGGTGCCCATTACATCCAAGGGTGCTGCTGAGTTGGTGGCTGTATGTTTGAACCTCTAACTCAGAAGATCTCAGGGCTGTAGACATGAACTAGGGAGTCAGTAGAATCTGGATGGTTGTAGCAGTTACACAGAAGGAAGAGGGAGAGAGCACAACGTGAGTTCAGATATACAATATGGAGTTAAGAATCCCTATCAACGATATATAACAAATAGCCTATCCCCAGCCAACTAATCCTCAAGTTGACCTACAACAGGGGCATAGACTGTGGCAAAAATCATTCTTGTAGGTCACTGCAAATAAAACTTGTCACACCTAGAGGGGAAGGGCTTTAGCTATTGTGTTCTGACTAAATGCTAAGCATAAGCCAAACCATCGCAGAAACAGCTTTCATTGAAGAACATTTCTTGACAAAAGATAGTTTCCAGGTCCAGGACACTAGAAGCAACGTGGGATAGGAGATCGGAGATAGGAGATAGTTCCCTACTCTGCCACAAACTCGCTGGTGACCTTTGGACAAATTAGTGTCCCCACCCCCACCCCCTGCCAGGTCTCAGCACCACCAGGTGGAACCCGGCAGGGAAGCCCGAGAAAGGCCCATTCTGATTCTCAGACTCCCTGAGGAATAATATAGACTGAGGAAGGCAAAAATTGGTCAAGACCTTGTTTTTTTAAAGGATACATAAATAAATACAAATAGTAAGGTAGTAGTCAGGACAGACTGGTTGATGTGACACCCCTGTCGGTGATGGGCACAGTAAAAGTCTGTGGCTCGCTCGTGTTAGACTCGAGGGAACTGGGGGTTAGGGCTGGGTCCCACACAGTCATTCAGGGACATAAGCTCCTTCCAGCTTCTAATGCTGCCACTTTACCACGTGGCCTCTAAGGTCACCACCAAGTGGGAACAGATCACATGGAGGATTAAGCAGGGGGTTCTGTGGCCTGAAAGTGGCATTCATTGGTTCCATGGGCCACAGCTCAGTCCTCAACCTGACCACAAAGACTCGGGAAATTTTGCCTTCCTGTGGGCCCAAGAGCCAAAAAACGTGCTTTGATGAATACCTACGAAATGTCTCCTTTACAAAAGTATGCACAGAGATTTCGTGATTAGTACTGCTCTCTCTCCATTCAAGAGTAAACAAATCATCTTCATGTCAACAGCTAACTGTATTGAACCTTTACAGCTAGGCACTGTGCTAAATACTTGACCTACTGCCCCCAGCTGAGCCTAAGAGTGATCTTGTGACATGACTTTTAATTATTACCCCCATGTCCCACTTTCCAGATGAGCAAGCAAAGGCAAAGAATGGTCAAGTAACTTGCTTAGGGTTACACAGCTAAGTAATCGACTCAAGATTGGAATCCAGTTTCTTCCAAGACACTGGTAAAGACCTACCAGGGGCCAGGTGGGGGATAATGAGGGCTCGGCAAGCTGGGACTGCTTACATTATCAGCTTCCATGGATATAGAAGGGAGGGGGACCCACAAGCTGTCATCAGCGGATTTGCCTCCTGGGCTCATGGCTGAAGAGATGGTGGTGGAAGGCTGGGAGGTGACTCCTGAGGACACAGCTGCACAAGGTGGCCATGGAGCTCTTGGTGGCCACAGCCCCTGACTTCCAGCTGTGCCCCAGGCTCTAGCCTGTGTATTTCCTCGGTGCTGTGGGTCCCAAGGCCATGCCTCCCCCCCTAATACTGATCAGCAGGAAGCTTGAAACTGGAGAAGATAGTGCTTAAGCCTGGAGGGACTGGGTGAACCACCTCAGTCTAGGAATGAGTCAGCCTCCAGAATTGCTGGGCCCACGGCAGGCAGCCCTTCTTCCCCTGCGGGGTGTCTCAGTGTTCTCTGGCCAGGCTGAATATCACCACTTCTTCTCAAAGCCCCACACTTCATTTCGGGTTCTCTGGCCTTCTGCCTTACAACACATTCCTGGGCGGAAGCACGAAATGGTCTCTGTGGCAGGGATCCTTAGTCTCAGCATAGCCCGAGGATACCTAGGGCCCATCAGGAGTGGCCACCCTGCCCCTCTAGCCTCCTGCATGTCAGCTCAGGAAAGGAGGAAATTCCTCTGTTGCCTTTCTGCTTTAGGGTTGGGGCTCTTGCCTCTGGGAAATCACTGAAGAAGCCGGAAGGGGCCCAAGTGACTCTAGCAGCCGGCAATTCAGTTTCAAGCAGTGGCCACAAAAAGGTGCAGGTTCAGTGTTGCCGTAGCCACTAAACTCGGTGTGACCCGGGCCGTGATAACGATGGCACTACAAAATGGCCCCATCTCCACATAGGGCCTTGCAGGACCCGGCTTATGAGGCTCAGACAATGGATGGAAGGCATTCTGCAAACTCTGAAGAGCTGTGCGAAGGAAGGTTATAACGACACTGAAATGCCCATCTCCTGCATGTGACTTTCTGGTATCATTTCATAATCCGCCCGTGGTGTGTACAAAGCACCTCCAACCTAACTTGGCTAAAAGTGGTGCCAGGCTTCACAGCCCTCCTGGAGGAGAAGCTCATGGCAGCCAGGGGAGCTGAGCCACAGGTCATGCAGGCCAGGTTCTGCCCTGTCAAAGGGCTACACTGAGGGTCATTGTATTAACTCTGCTGACCTCAAGAGGCTCGGGCGGGGGCAGGGGGTGGGGAGAGGAAGGAGGAAGTGGAGAGAGGCAGCGAGCACAGCGGGAAAACTGGGATCAAGGGGATGGGCTGGGTTTGAGTGCTTATCGGCCCACTTATGACCTACCTGGGTGACCTTGGACAAGAATTACCCATTAGAGCAGGGTTGTGAGGACTTACCGAGTAGTGCTTTGTAAACTACCAAGTCAGATACAAATACAGTGTTTTTACGACAAAAAAAAAAAAAAAAAATTGTAATCAGGGAAGTTAATTTGCCTGAGGTCAGATAGTAAATCATATTGGGCCAGAATGAAATCCGTTAGCTCAGTGCTCTTTCTAGAAAACAATTACTAGCCACCCAACCCCCCCCCCCCCGCCCCGAACAACACAAGTCCACATACCTGAGGAAATCAATCACCTTACAGAGAGTGGAACCTGGCTCTAATAACGTGTTGGAAAGTTCAGTTCTCAAATTACTCAATGTTCCAAGGCCCGAGGAAACATGTTAATTGTACTTAATTCCATGAACTAAACTAATATTACTGTCAAAGGTACACAAACACGCAAAAGGCCATTGACCTCCCCATTTGGCATCACCGAAGGGCGCTGGTAGACACATCGCAGCCTTGTAATTAACGCACAACATCACAACACAGGACATTCTCGTATTTACTTAGTATGTCAGACTTCCGATGGGAATTTGCTACTAGCTGTCTTGCGTGGCGGGTTCCTTACTGGGGTGAGCGGCAAGCATGTGGTTGGCCACAGTACCTCGGGTTGACCACCCTCCTTGTCGGCTTCTGGATCGTTTCTCCCTCGGCATTTATAAGGTAGCAGTGACCTGCATTCTAACAAATCCTTGGTCATACACAATTGCCCATTCAGTGTGTGGCATTTTTAGCATTTAGCCAATTTAGAAATCCTAAAATCATAAAACCTGGTTGAGTCCTTTGACTCCAGGTGGCGGGGAACAGGTGCTTTAGAAATTCCATCTGCCTAAGTTTTTGCAGGCTGAGGATTTTGGAATTCAGTTGTCTCCGGCCCTGTCGTCATCCTTTGCTTTTGTTCTTTAAAGGGGGAGTAACAGACAGCGTCGTCTGTGCGTCACCGGACACCTGGAAGGGAGAGGAGCTCCTGAAGATCCCTCACGAGCTGTACCAGCCCTGCCCTTTCCCTTCTCCGGATGTGGGGTCCTCCAGGGGGCAGCAGCTGGGCTCTGCCCACCAGCCTGTTTCTGGACCTCCTGAGAGCCACAGCGCGGGGCAGCGAGACCCCTCGGAGTGTGAGCTCAAGCCCAAGCCGAGGCCGGCCAACCTGCGTCACGCGGTGGCCACCGTCGTCATCACCGGCGTTGTGTGCGGGATCGTGTGCCTCATGATGTTGGCGGCTGCCGTCTACGGCTGCACCTATGCGGCCGTCACAGCCCAGTACCAGGGGGGACGCTTGGCTCAGACCAATGCGCCTGTGAAGATGGAGGGAAAAGAGCTGTATGACAGCTCACCAGCCTGAGAGCCTCCGTGTCAGAAAGCAAGAATCACTGCAAGCCAGAGAAAGTGTCTGAGTAGGGCTGATGCATTCACCGCTAAGGTCCCATCTTGCTTTACTCAAAAGAAAAAAAAAAAAAGACCTGTCTGCATAAATATTCCCCCGGGGGGGGGATTATGTTGAGATGTTAAAAATACTGCATTTGAAATAGAGATGACACTTGTGCTCTGTGTCTGAGAAGTCACTGCAATTACTCTCTGTGGGGAAGGCAGGACACAGGGGAAGGGAAGATACCCCTCTCAGGTACTCGTCCCTGCCTTAAGTTGCTTTAAAAGAGCAACAGAAATTCAAACACACGTGCTAGTCAGCATTCCTGGGAGCTTTATGGTCCATTGGAAAACTGCCCAATTTTGAGCGCCTGGGAAGAAGCTGGCAATCCTACCCGAGGGGCACTGAATGCCTCTATAATTCAAATTCATGTGAGATTGGTGATACTTTTAGATGTTGTGTATGTTATATATTTAATGGGAGAGTCTGTTGGTTGGGAATCGCAAAGCTTGCCACAAGAGTCAGATTATATTTAATTTTCTAAATCAGAAAACCATTTGGGGCTTTCTAGGCCACAGAGGAAGAGGAGGGTTCCATGTCTGGATAATGGGACTCAGGCCCAGGGTCTGGGGAAGTTTTCTGAAGCAAGGGTAAATAACATATAAACAAACACAAAGAGGCCGGGGAGTTGGAATCCGGGGCACATGTTACCAAAAGCCTGTATCCACCGGCGATTGGAACCTTCCATTTATAACTCTTCCAGCAGGAATGAATTTAGGGTGGGCTAAGAGCAAGATAATGGCTTGTGTGTCTCTGTATCCACACACATAGTGCACGGAGTGCACAGGCTTGTACAGCCACACCCACACATAAACACACTCGGAGCAATCAGTTTACCCACTAATGAAATGCAGCCGTGGGCACGGTGGAAGCCAGCAGCTGCTGACCACCACCCAGATTGTCTACTCAACACTCCCCCAGAGGAAGTAGGAAGGAAGTCTGCAGAGAGTGGAAATTATCAAGGGACTCAAGATAGGTGGCAGCAGCCATCCTGAACATTATTTAGGCCGAGGTTTAAAAAAATCAGGTGTGGCTTGCTTTCCTCCACAGGCACAGTCCTGAAGAGTTGCATGCAAAGTGAATTTTTGTAAATTAAATCATCATTTTAATGCAGTAGGGGAGCTCGCTATTTAAAGGAGCCTTTCATGGAATCTTTCTGTAATGGCAATAATTGGCTCCAGATTTCTGCATTTTGTAAATGTGCATTTTCTCATGCTAGGCTTTCTTAAAATGTCATCTACCTGCTCTCTCTCACGATGCCTCATCTCATCCTTAGAGTCACCTGTTAGTATTAAAATCATTGACAGAGAGGAGCTAAGGACATGTCAAAAGCAAAGAATGGCGAATATATAGGGTCAGCGGTCCCTCCAGAGGCCTTGACAGACATCGCTAATCAATCCCAGCACTCCTCCCAGCTGAGCCCTGATGCAACACAGATGCCTTCTTAAGACAGCACTATAGGCAACCAGAACTAATCAATTGGAATTGGTTCAAAGGATAAAACACATTTGCCATTCAGGGTACTGGCTCTACATTCACTCCTTCAGGCCATGTAAAAATCAGTTTGGATCCTAAATTAGTAGTCCGTTCCCTAACCTGGAATGTGAATGGGAGGTCCACACAAGCAGGAGTATTTTCTCCCTTTCCGATGCAGCCAGAGCCTTGGCCAATGGTATGAAGAGGCCACGGGAAATACTGAGGAACCTACCACAGCCTACCCAGCAGGACACACGCTGATGCTCCCCCAAACATCACAGAGGCCATCTATACCTGCCCACAGTGCCTCACAACTAGCATGGGCCCCTTGTGCCACAAGCTAAAGATAGACCATCTTAGAGCAGCAATTTTGCTACATGATTTTCTGGGGGGGGGGGCTGGGGAGAAGTATCAACTTTGGGGTTAATTTTTTTTCTGAATGTTAAAATAAACTTCAATATGTTGAGGAGTAGACTGCAAAATTAGCATGGATTTTCAGATCAAACACAGACCCCAGAGAAAGCTGGCTGTCCCAAGAACTCCATCCCAAGCCCTGGTGCCTCCTCTCTGCTCTGCCTTGGGCAGCGCCTTGGTGGGTAAGGCTGAGCATCCAATCTAAGGACAGAATGATTGCTTTCCAGGCGAAAAAAAAAATCATTCTTTCCCTTGCCCTGGACTGTAAGTCCTTGGCCAAGAAGGCAACGTGACAAAGGAAATTTAGAAGATCTTTTTATATGCCAGCCCCATATCCCCATTTCACCAAATGTTTCCAGAGCTCACACTAGGCATCAGGCATGGTGAGAGGTGTTCTCGTGAACGTTCGTCATGTAATCCTTGCAACCAGCGCTAAGATACTTGAACAGGTATTACCTAAGCTGGGAGCCACCAAGGCCAATAACGCATCCTCCCTTTTGCTACTGTGACTTCAGACCACGAGTGCACAGTGCTCTGCCAGAGGTCTGGTGATACTGCTGGTCAACCCCATCCCTCTGCCCACGGTGGGTATATGAGAGAACTTCCAATACACCGCAGAAAACCCTGAGCGTGGCTAGAATCTTCACTCATCAACACCCGTGTCCTATTAGATTTCTAAGTACAGATGAACACTCAGGCAAATAGATTCCTGTTTTACGAACAGTCCTCACGGAAAATGATTAACACAATGCCTATATATATTCAGATTTCTATCTTTTGCCTACAGTCACCACAAATAGCAGTTGGCAATGAAAATAATTACTTACCCTGAAATGTCAACAAGCCTCTCAGCACAGAAAAATAGAAATCAAATTGTTTAGATTAACAAATGCAGAGTTATCACTTGTTAATATGAGAAATGAAATGTTTTAACTATAAAACACATCGCAGATGAAAGACCCAATTTGCAGGGTATTCTGTGAGAACCACAAATTATCTTGCACAAGGACTGCAGCTCATGAGGGGCAATTTGAAAATGTCTCATAGATTATTTTCAGCTGCTTATTGCTGCTGTCATAGTCATAAATTCCCCTCTACAGATGCCCTTCT
Organism: Ursus arctos; assembly: GCF_023065955.2. NCBI lineage: Eukaryota > Metazoa > Chordata > Mammalia > Carnivora > Ursidae > Ursus > Ursus arctos. Next base: position 37,295,354 of record NW_026622808.1, on the reverse strand, counting down.
ATCACTGGGCTTTGCCGAGGGTTTGCTGTGAACAAAATTCATATACAGTATTGATTGTTTCTGAGAAAACGGTCTAAAATACCGTTTATTTTCATCATAGTTAGTGGAGCAGTATGACTATAGACCGGTGACTTGTGCTTTGCCAGAGATCACAAATTCACCATAGCAGGACCCAACAGATGCCGTAGCTCTCTGAAGTGAGGCATATGAAAAATAAGCATGAAGAATATACTCTGCCATAGAAATTGTAGAGAAGGAAGACCTAGTGTCAAATCGACACCTGAAAAGCTTTTAAAACTAAGGTGAATATCCCTGACTTGCAGGAACAATGTTGTGCTTAAGATGGATAAAATACCAATGGACAACCAGGTGTTTTATTTTTCCTTACAAAAACGCAAGACTGAGAAGCGATTCGCATGATTTCCTCCTGAAGATTCATAAAAATCAAATCTCATTACCCGAGTTAACCAAGTTATCCCAGAAATAAGACACTGTTGTCTTAGATCCTGAATATCAAAGGAAGTGGACAAATCAATTTCTAAAATAATCTACCTGTAGCACACATTAATAGAATTATACATCTGTTAGAAACCTATAACTTTCAATAGGAAATCAGGAAATAACTGTTTCTGGTTTGATTAAACCCACCAGTGTATCCATTGCTAAATGTTATCAGACAGAAATCTACCGGTAAATGATATTCCGAACCCTAGATGGCATCACTGGGATGCGGTTTATATGCATAACTTTAGGGAACTATCTTGTTTTCCCTTCTGATGAAAGTGTTTTCTTTTCTTTTTCTTTCTTTCTCAAATTGCAATGAAGTCTCAAAGAAACCCTCATTCCATTTGGAGAAGGAGCTTCATGGTCTACCCTTCTCCTTTCAGATTCTTTTTTTTTTTTTTTTAAGATTTTATTTATTTATTTGAGAGAGAGAGAGAGAGCACAAGCAGGAGAGGCAGAGGGAGCGAGACTCTCAAGCAGACTCCCCTCTGAGTGTGGAGCTTGATGCAGGACTTGATCCTAGGGCCCTGAGATCATGACCTGAGCCCAAACCAAGAGTCAGACACTTAACCAATTGCACCACTCAGATGTCCTCTTTCAGATTCTTAACTGGAGTATCCACACATACTTTTCACTCCATTGATACTAAATATTCATTTGTATGGACAGGGTGTTACCAAATTACAAAGGCCCATCAAGAAGACCCAGAAAAGGAACCAGATGATTGGGATGAGAAAATCCCTAGAGAACATTCAGTTTAGACCTGCAAATTTGGGATAGCTGCGAGAACCAGCCTCCCTACCCATGCTAGACATTGCTAATAAATTATGGCAAATTTATCTTCTGAGCCCAGCCATGACCTCAGAATCCTTTTAAGTCTGTTTTCTAGGTTCCCAGTACTGATCAATTGGAGTTAACAATAAAGATTAAACATATTTGTTATCCTGATATAGTTCTATGCCCTTATTTTACAAATAGAAGCATGGAAAAGGAACAGGAGTTTTCCAAAGTCACAGAGGTAATTAGTTATAGGCTTGACAAGTGCAGCTGCAGGAGCATGGGGTCAACATGGATAATACAACCCGACCCTCCGTTCTTCATGCATTCTGTGTGAACCACCAGTATCAAGACGATGGTATTATTATACTAATTGTAATAGCACATTCAATATTTATTGAGCACCCAATTTTGTGCCAGTTGTTTCCCAAGTGTAATATTTTCATTTTCTCTAAGTCTCATATTGACCAAAGCATGTGGGCATTTTATAGTTGAAGAAAGACTGGATTTGTGTTATTTGTTCAAGGTCGTACCACTAGTAAGTAGTGGAGCAGGAATTTGGAGGCAGGTCTTTCTAAGGCCAACACCCAACACTTTCTGGGATGTGACAGGTTTGTAGAAGTCAGTTGTTCCTTTTCTAGCACTGCCAACACTTACCTTAAAATATGGCAGAGAAAAAAACCCCAACCACCAGCCAGTGTGTCACTGCCAGAACTCTGGTCCCACCAAGACCCAGGAAACCAGATGAAAAGGCCAAGAAAAATGAAGGTTCTTACATCAACCATGACCCTGCTGAGCTGGAAAAGATGTTCTTAGAATGGGGGGAGGGGGGTAGAAATTCACCTGTACTCTTCTGCAGCTACTTGAGAAAATGATGAAATTGGATACTGCCTAATAAGTAGTGTTGCTCATGAATACAAAGAAGAAAAAAGTTATGAGGATCTAGAAATTGGCAATACTGCTCAATGATATCCAAGTCTCCAGGAGGGATGCCCACTACCCAAAGCAGAGATATGACCATCACACAGATTAGTGGGATGCAAAGGAAGGAAGTCTATACCACCCATCCTTACTCTGGTATCTTTCCTCTGAGACAGGGGGCTTCACAAACCAGAGGGAAACCATTCCCTCCCATATAAGATGTCTACGGACATTTAACTCCTACAACACCTGCCATTAAAACTTTGTTGTCTTCCTCCACTGGAAAGGAAAAATCTCAATAATGTGGCATATAACAGGATGATACAAGGAAGGGAGGACAGTAAGATAAGCACAATTTAGAGGCTACAGTTTTTATCTACTGTTTCTTACAAGGAATGAAACCTACAGATGACTTTGGTTCACCTAAGTAGCCAGACCACCAGGCAGCAGGACATGGCATCTCTTACCAGTCTTGCAATGCCACTCTAGATGCAAGACAGCTAGACACTGGATATTTGTTTAGAGGCTGTGCATCTCAACTAGTCTGCTATCTTAGTCTCCAAGGAGTACTCTGAAGTCAACAAGAAGGGACACTTAAGGGGAAGTCATTCACCTTGTTCAGTGGCAACCATCCTATATTTTAATGGTGATTAAAATTAAGAAAGAAACCTAAATGGATCCTCCTAAAAGATATTCTAAAAAAAAAAAAAAAAAGGAACAAAGGCATCAAGGCCCACAAGATGCAGAAGAAGTATGAAAGATCTATTTTAAAACACACCCTAGTATAATTTTTAAAGTTGCTGATTGGATTTTGGTGTCATATACCCACTCGCATTCCATTGGCAACAACATGTATATGGCTAAGCTTGGAGTTAAGGAGGCACAGAAGCATTACAGCTCTGGTACGAAGGCACGCTGAGTGATATGGCAATGGGCAAGGATATTCGGTCCCTGATAAGAAACAAAGGAGAAAATAATTGCAAACAATTATAAAATAATAATGAGTAATAAAATAATAGTGACTAATAATAGTAAATAATAAATGAATAAAAAATATATATATAACTAAGTGATAAATGAATAAAATCTACCACAGCCACCATCAGAGGTACAAAGGAAACATTGCAGCATATTGAATCAGTGGTACAGAATACCTAATAGGGAATATTCACTCCAGGAATTTGGAAGAAAGTAACAGAGATGAAAGCAATAGAAGATGATAGAAATGAAGGAGCAAATGTGAAGAACTAACATACGGATAATTGGTTTTCCTGATAAATAGATCAGAATTTATCAAAGAGAAGGAAAGAAAATCTGAGAAGGTATCTTTCCTGAGCCAAAGAAAAACTCCAATTATATAGATCAAGAAAAGCTTCCTATAAGAGAGATTAATGAAAAAAATCTTAGAAGTTAGTCTAGCCTAGTGCTTGGTACATGAAAGTCTCAATCAGTATATATTAGAGAAAAAAACACATAAGCAAAGCAAGTGGATCCTGGTAAAATTTTCAAGTTTTAAAGAACAAACAAATTTGTTTGTTCAAAAAAATTCTGAAGTCCAGAAACCAACCAAAGAAATAAAAAATGAAACTTAACAAGGCACCAAACTGAGATTGCAATTCTCAGATATGTAGTGGCTCTGGAAGCATGCCACCTATACATTGCTTTTGAAGAAAAATGACCCAAGATCTACTTTAATTATTCAAGGGACAAATTATAAAAGGAAAGAGGAAAGGGGAGGGGGAGAAGGAGTGCAAGGAGATCTTAAAAATGTGGGAGTCATGCCATCCGAGTGCCAGCGATAAGCACTAAAATCAATTAAAGTCAGAGTTAAGTCTGAATGATTTAGCTAATATGGTTACAAAACAATGCAAAGTCAATAACTTGACAAATCTCTAAGCAACTTCTGCATGCCAGGCAATTTTCTAAGTATCAGAGATGAAGCAGAGAACAAAAAATATAAAGTATATGCTCCATGGAACTTAACATCTCACAGAAGGAGAAGATAAAGACATAGGAAATATATATCAGGCAGTGGAAAAGCAGGTGTGTGGGGCACAGAGTACTGCAATTATGGGAGAAGAAGAGTTTCCACTTTATACATGGTGATCAGGAAATCCCTCTCACAAAACAGTTGAGCAAAAACTTGAAGGAAAAGATGGAGGCATTGGTGAAGATATCTAGAGGAAAACTGTTCCAGAGAGAAGGTACAGCAGGTGGAAAGGCCCTGACATAGGAGCAAGTTTAATGTGCTTGAAGAACAAAATAAGGGAAATGTGGCTGAGTGAGTAAAGGTGGAAATAGAAGGAGCTGAGGTTAGAGAGTAACTAGGGGTCAAATCATGCAGGACCCTGTGGGTTGTGGCAGCTTTTAAGATGACTCTTAATGGTACTCATGCCCTTGTTCAACTGCCTGTCTTTGGGTGTGGGCAGGAACCAGCTACTTGTTCCTAGCAAACAGAATATATGGTACATGGCCTAGAGTATCTCTTCCAAGACTAAGTAACCAAACAACAACAACAACAACAACAACAACAACAACAACAACAACAAACTCTGGCTCCCGTCTTGCTCACCCTCTCTTGTTTGTTCTGAGGAAAGTCACTAACACATTGTGAGTTGACCTGTGGAGAGAGGCATATGGCAAGGGAGGTCGCTGACCAACAACCAGAGAGGACTGAACACTCCTAAGCTTCTCAGGAGTGAATGTGGAAGCATTTACTCTGTTTGTTGAGCCTTCAGATGAGACCACAGCCCCAACGACATTTTCACTACAGCCCCATGAGAGACCATGAGACAGCACTTGGATTGTAGCCTTTGTAAGAGACCCCAAGCCTGAGGACCCAGCTAAACTTCACCCACACACCTGACTCACAGAAACTGTGAGATAATAAATGTTTGCTGTTTGGATTCCATAATGTGGAAGTTATAGGTAACCTTGAGGAGAAGCACTTCACTGTGGATGAAACCTGTCTGGGGTGGGTTCTGGAGAGAATGAGGGAGGGGGGATGTGGGAAGATCATACAGCATAATGGAGCAAGAAATGCATGACACAAAATAATTCAATAACAAAAATAATTTTGGCTTAAAAACCTGACTAAACCAGCACAAATCTGGAAGTCGGTAGGAATAGGTTAGTGAAGAAAAAGCATAGAAAATGACCACAAACTGTGGATTAATTCCAATTTTTTTTTGTTTTTTGTTTGTTTTTTGTTTAAAGACAATTGTATACCCCCATCTGCCTCAGCCTGTTCACAGATAATTTGGTCTCGAAGTAGGAATAACAATTAGATGCCGATCCTGGTCTCATGCAGAACTTTTCATCCAGAATAGAACCCAGGAGCTCGTGGTGGGCACAGACTTTGGGAGGCCATGACAATTCCAAGCCTTTGATCAGCACTGTCCCTTTCCCACCACCACCTGGCCAAAGCACTTTCCATGAGTAGGAGAGTCCTCAGACTGACTGTCAGAGCACTTACGCTCCTGCTGCGGGCTCTGTTGATGCCTATCCCTCTCTTCCAGGGAGGGGAGATTCATGTCAGCTCATTTATCCTCTGTGGGCACTTCACTTAGCATGAGTCACATATATTCTAGTCTTAAATAAGATCAAGATCCCAACAAGGTCACTAGGAGATTTGCCTGGATAAAGGCAGCTAAATAAATCCCCAAATCTCTCATGAGCCATGTTGGGGAAAAAAAAAAAACCAACCCATAAACTGTTTTCCACCAAAGCATGTGAGGGCATTTCCAATGCTCTACCAAGTATTATGCTGATTACACTGTTCAGACGTTTATAAACTAGTGAAGATTAAGTAAATCACGGTCTTGACTGACAACAAGAGCATATATTTTTAGAAAGCTTAGGATCTTTGATTGGGATTTCTGTGTAACCACATATACAAAAACACTAGGCACAACAGATAGGCACCTTCCGATACATGAAGCTCTGTCTTCAATATTTACTTAATAGCTTCTGATTTTATTTAAATATCCACTTCCATTTGATAAGATAAAAAGATGGTGAAATAAGTGAGTGAACAAATTAGTGTTTTATGTTGTTTTTTTTTTTTTTTTAAATAGATTGTGACATATTTTCACCTAAAGCAGGAATGGCAACATTTTTCCATAAAGGGTCAGGTAGTAAATATTCTCGGCTTTGTAGTGCATATGGTCTGTATCCAACTACTGAGCTCTGCCATTTTAACAGGAAGGAGTATATAAGCAATATGTACTTCAATATGTATTTCAAAAAAAATGTTGTTTACAAAAACAGCTGGTAGATATCAAAGTACTTATATCCAGAATATGTAAAGAACTCCTATCTCAACAATAAAAAGATACATAATATAATTGAAATATGGGTAATGGATCTGAAAAGACATTCCTCCAATGAATAAATGCAAGTAGCACAGGAAAAGAGGCTCAACGTAATTAGTTACTAGGGAAATGCAAATCACTTCGCACCCACTAGGATGGCTAAAAGAGAGAAGACAGATAATAGCAAGTGTTGGTAAAGATGTGGAAAAATTGGAACCCTCACACATTGCTGATGGGACTGTAAAATGTGAAATGCAGCCACTTTGGAAGACGGCTTGATAGGTTTTCAAAATATCAAACATAGAGGGACCATATGACACCAAAATTCCACTCTTAGGTGTCTCCTACCCAAGAGAAATGGAAATCTATAACAACACAAAAACTCGTATAGGAATGCTCATATCAACATTGTTAATAATAGCTAAAAAATGGGAACCCAGGGGCGACTGGGTGGCACAGCGGTTAAGCGTCTGCCTTCGGCTCAGGGCGTGATCCCAGCGATCTGGGATCGAGCCCCACATCAGGCTCTTCTGCTATGAGCCTGCTTCTTCCTCTCCCACTCCCCCTGCTTGTGTTCCCTCTCTCGCTGGCTGTCTCTATCTCTGTCGAATAAATAAATAAAATCTTAAAAAAAAAAAAATGGGAACCCAAATATCCATCAGCCGATGAATGGATAAACAAGACAGTGTATGTACAAACAATGGAATATCATTTGGCAGTAAAGAAACAAAGTATTGGGGCACCTGGGTGGCACAGCGGTTAAGCGTCTGCCTTCAGCTCAGGGCGTGATCCCGGCGTTACGGGATCGAGCCCCACATCGGGCTCCTCCGCTAGGAGCCTGCTTCTTCCTCTCCCACTCCCCCTGCTTGTGTTCCCTCTCTCGCTGGCTGTCTCTATCTCTGTTGAATAAATAAATAAAATCTTTAAAAAAAAAAAAGAAACAAAGTATTGACCTACACTACAATGTGGGTTGACCTTGAAAACATTTAGCTAAGTAAAGAAGCTGATCACACAAGGCCATATCCTGTGTGTTTCCATTTATTTGCGATGTCCAGAATAGGCAAATCCATAGAGACAAGGAGTGAGTTTGTGGTACCCGATGGCTGGGGTAGGGAATAGGATACCAAGAATGAGAGTGTGTGTGTACAAGGGATTCTTTCTGGGATGCTGAAATCATTCTAAAATCATTTATTTATTTATTTATTTATTTGAGAGAGCACAAGAGGGGGAGAAGCAGAGGGAAAGGGAGAGAGAATCTGAAGCAGACTCTGCACTGAGTGTGAAGTCCAACATGGGGCTCCGTCTCCCGACGGTGAGATCATGACCTGAGCTGAAACCAAGAGTCAGACGCTTAACCAACTGAGCCACCCAGGCGCCCAGAAATTGTTCTAATTTAAAATTAGATTGTGGTGATGGTTGCACAACTCTGTGAATACACTAAAGTCCAATAAACTGTACAGTTTGCATGGGTGAATTTTATAGTATGTGAAATATATCTCAATAAAACTGTAAGACAACAAAACAAAATTGGCTGCAGCCCAGATTCGGTCCCATGGGCCATAATGGGCCAGCCTCTGTTCTAGGGCGTAGGCGCCTGAGCGTGTGCATTTCAAAGTTTTGTGAAACATATCAAGACACCGTAATGGCATCTCTTATGCAAGTGCTCACAGGGAACAGCACGTGACAATAAGCACTGGAGAGTGAGTCGTTCTAACCGTTGTCGTTCTAACAACAGAAGCAATAGCAATGATAATTTAGCGGCTACTCAGGATCGAGCAGTCACTGTAAGCATTTGCCGAGCACTGGATCTATATAAACGAATTTATTTCTCTCGACAGGAACCAGAGGGGTCCCCTAAAGCCAGACAGAACCTGGGTGTAAGTCATTCTCCATTACTGGTAAATTCCTTTCCTTTTCTGTGATGATGAAACGAATCTCCCTTTTTAAAAACGAGGCTGTTTTAGAAATCCGACTAAAGCACCGACCACCCTCGTTTTACAAGAAAGGCAAAAGGGCCCTGGGCTCACCACCAAACCCTTGGTTCATATTGGCTTTAATGCCCAAATCACACCATGACCTTGAAAAGAGGGGTCTCAACTTGCCGATTCAGAACGCACAAGCCAGGCGTGAGGGCCCGTTACCTGAAAATTCTGCCACCGATTTTTGGGTGGAGGACATGCTGGAGCTTTTGATAAGCTTTATAAAAGGACAGTGACTCTTGGCAGTGAGTATCCTGGGGAGTTAGCACACAGGATCCAGTTTCTCAAAATGCTGGGCTATTTTTATTCCTGGAACAGGAATCCTTACCGTGCCCCCATCCCAGCCTACGGTGGTATGCAGAGCAGCTGTTCTATGTGGCGACTGGAAATGCAGCATAATTGGCAGCTCCACCATTAACCCATTTCTATGATGTTTGCTGTTGTCAGTCATCCTGGCTTAGCCCTCCTTTTGCCCCTGCCTTGCTCCTATTTGTCAGCTTAAAAAAAAGAAGAAGAGAAAACCAAATGCCAAACACATAAAAAGCCTTACCTCAGAGCTGACATTTAGAACGAAGACCTGCCTTGGGTGCCCCACCTCTCCCTGGGTCATCTGCCCACCTGCCTGTCAGCCCTGCTTGAAGATCCTACTAAATACCCCTGAAACCTGAGATCCTGGTCTGCGTCTCCGAGTACCCACCTGGAACGTGGCTACGACATGTATGAGGGATCTCATTCAAGATTCTTGGAGAAGCTCGTTCGGTCTGCCTGGAATGCCCTTCCCGCAGATCTTGGCATGATGGCTGCATCTCACCATTTAGAACTCTGCTCCTGTCAGGCCTTCCCAGACCTGCCCCACTCCCCAGTCTGGAGAAGCAAGGCCCCCGCGGCACAGCCAAACATACATGTGTGGAGATGAGCACGCGTCCCTGCCTTTGCCACTGCCAACATCACCTCATGTCTTCATCCTGGCCTGTTTTCTCTTCTTTTCCTTTCTTTTTAAGGTTCTTAAAATTTATTCGTTTGAGAGAGAGTGAGAGCACAAGCAGTGGGGAGGGGCAGAGGGAGAGGGAAAGGCAAACTCCCCACTGAGCAGGGAGACCGATGCGGGACTCGATCTCAGGACCCTGGGATCATGACCTGAGCGGAAGACAGAAGCTTTACCCACTGAGCCACCAGGTGCCCAATCCCAGTCTATTATCTATAGAGCATTTACTACTCTGGGGCCCTCCCTCTCTCCCTCCTCCCACCTTTTCTCCCATTCATGCAATACGTGTCTGTTGTTTGTATCTCCCACACGAACAGAACTCGCCGTGGGCAGCATCTTGGTCTTACTCAGTGTTTTCAGGGAGTGCTGTGGCATTTGGGTGGAAGGATTCTTCACTGGGAGGCTGTCACCCCAGCCTCCAGGGACGACGGCATGCCAACAGTGCCCTCTTATTGTATCAACCAACAATCCCCCCAGACGCTCCCATGGACCTCAAGGGTGCTTGTTCCCAGCTCTACCCCCAGCACTATGTCCACAGTACGTGCTAGATACACATTCATTGAATAACCTACTTACAAAATGAAGAAACGGTAAAGATCTTTTTATAAATGAGCCTATAAGGGAAAACATTTTGAATTTGAATTTGAATTTGAAAGAGCTACAAATTGAAGTTTGCCTGTCATTTCTCAAGCTCTCCCCTACTAACATTTGGGGCCAGGTAATTCTTTACCATTGTCAGGGGCTGTCCTGTGTCTTATAGAATGTTCCACAGCATCCCTGACCTCTATCCACTAGATGCCAGTAGCATCCCCCTCTTGGCCGGTTGGGACAAAAATGTTTCTACGTGCTATCGAATGTCCCCTGGGTGGGAGGGGATTGCCCCTGATTGAGATCTAATGGGTAAGTATTAATTCTGCGAAGACGAAACACTCCTTTTGCTCAGACCTGGCAAACTAGAAGTTTAGTGACGCAGACCGGACACGTAATTCCTGGCATAGTAGTTAACTCATATACCCCACATATGTGAATATTATTAACCTGATTATTCGCCTATAACATCTTGCCAACCATTATTCACCCATTTCCAATGAAGAGTTCCTATTAAACAGTACACTCAGTTTAAATATCACGTACCTGACAATGGCTAGCGGCCCACAATGTTTATCTTATTCCTAAGTAGCTGGTTAAAATGAGATCTTCTGTCCTAACATCAATCATTCTCATTCATTGTACTGCATAGAATTATGCAAATGAGACCACATCACCCCATTTTCAAATACCCCCCAATGAATGGATTTAAAGTGTTTTGTTTTGTTTTTTAACGTGTTTCTTGCAAAGAAATAGACTGGCAGATCAGAGCTCCCCCCAATGTACTAAAAATAATTGAATCTTAGGCTTTACATAGGTGAATTTTTAGTACGTAAGTCACACCGCAAAAAAACTGTTTCTGTAGGAAAACAATGCCTCTATGGTCTCTTACCTGCTTTTTTTTCCCCCCTGCTGTTGATCAGATTAGCTATTCTAAGCATCACTTCAATGCTCAGACCTCAGAAAAGACATTTACTGATGTAGAGATAACTACTGGGCTGGCACAGCTGCCATTAGGAGGGGGCACTAACCGGCTTTTCTATTCCTTAAAATATCCATAGTGGCTTGTATCAGATTACTAGAGCGTGGATTGGAGTTGTAGCTGCTGACCGCACCTCTTGGAGTTTTCGTCAAACACTGTGTTCCCTTTGTCTGGACGGTACAATTTGCACTGATGTACCTACATATGACAGGGGAAAATGAAGCCCATCTTCCCTGAGTTATTTATTCTGCCACTATTTTTGACAAATTTACCGCATGTCAACCTTTGTGCTTAGCCCTGGGAATACAGAGAATTGGGACCGTCCTTGCCCTTGGAGAGATTTTAAATCTTACTTAAGAAGTCAAACTGGAACACTTGTAGAAGAGGTTCTAGATTTTGATATGCTAAAATTTACATTGTAAGGCAAATGCACTAAAAAATCAGAATTTATTAACTGTTATTTTAAAAATCTCAAAATCTGAACTTCTTTAGAGAAAACTGAGATGCTGTATTGTGTATTTGACGGAGCGAGTCCAGAAGGAGAACAGGGGGATAGGACAAACCATTCAAGTAGGGGAGAAGTTCCCTGCACAGTTCCACCTTCCCTGGTGATTCAGTTCTTCCCTCTGTGCATTTCTTTTCTCTCCATGTCATTTCCATCCTTGCATGGGAGAAGCAGCGTCCGTGACTATGGTCAATAGGGCCCAGTCTCCCCATTAAGAGCAGAGTAGAGAATTAACACCACAATCCACGTAATTTATGGAACTCAAGTCAATAATAACTAAGCGAGGGCAAAACAGGTTTTTATAAGTTCAATTCATTTTCTAGAATTCTCATTGAGGATCACTCCACTATGTCCCAGGTACTCTACAGGGCTCTGTTCTGAGCAACAGGAGAGGAAAAGAACAAAGTCTTTGACCTTCGAGACCTTCTAGATAATTGTCCAGCTTTTCTATTCACCTGCTCTGTGTGGACGTGGCTTTAAAAATAACTTCTATTTTACAGGTGTGTAGGGGAAGGAGGGAATGTCATTGTGGAGCCTGGTTGTTACTGGAGTATATTTAGAGTGCCTGGTAAAAGAAGGGGGGCAGGAAATAGATAGTGAATAAATGAGTGAATGAACATGCTGCCTACTTGAAGATCAAAACGGATATATTTATACTTCTTCATACTCCAGTATTTCATTTCGTTTCTCATTTTATCCCCAAATCAAGCCAGAGTAAGGTGAGGGAGGTAATGATCCCAATCTTACTTTAGATAGACCTTCAGAGACCCAAGACCACACATTTAGCTAGTGACAGAGGGCGTGACAAACCTAGGTGGACTTTACAGTCCGAGATTTGCGCTCCTAACAACAACAGAAAAATGGATGAGGGGCCTGACATGCACAGAAGGCTCCAGGGCTCTGGAAAGACTTGGTAGGCCAAAGAGAAAGTCCTACCACTTCTTCCTTTGCAGTGGGAAAGCAATTAAGAAAATTCAGCACACTAGTGGCAGCTGGAAAGTTGGCAGGTCCCTCAAGAGAAGGACTGTAAGCAATGTCATAGGCCAAGAAGATGGATGGGACCCATTTATGCACCAAGGCTGACGCACAAATGGAATCCTGCCCAGTTTGACTGCCCTTTCTTCAAAGATGTCATTGACAGATGAGTATCTAAATGTTTTTGTTTAAAAAAGACAACAAGAAAAAAAAAAGAACGAAAGAAAAAAAAGAGAGAATAAAGCAAAAACAAAACAAAACAAAGCAAGAAACTCTTTCTTTCCCAAAGAGACACACAAAGCCAATGAACGTGAGAACACCAGATCAGGCCTGAGAGCGGTGCAGCCTTTCAAAGTCATCCTTGATCGTTATTTGCAAAGTTGTACACCTTTCCTTCCAGAGACATTTCAATTTAACACAAGGATTTCATTGAAACCCCAAATTACTGCCAGTTGGCTGTGTTCCATCTGCTGTTGGAGGCACCCTGGTGGGGGACAGGCCTGCTCACATATTCATTTTCATGTGCCAAAACAAGGCTTCTTCCCCAATTAAAATGACCTTTTTTATTTTAGAGTAGTCAACAATGTCTACTTAAGTTGAGGAAAATACACAGAAGAAAGTTACCGAACCCAATCACACAGTGACATGATGGGTGAGTCAGAGTCAATGCAATTTGTGGGGAGAGCTGGAGAGGCCGCTCTGCTTTTGGAGACGCAAGGGTCCTCTCGAGGTCACTGCCTTCATGGTGCCTCATCCCTGGCGGCCTTCAAGAGCAGACTGATCAAATCTGTTTCACTTACATCTACCAAACACACTCTTCAAAAGAAGGTTAATAACCACGAGTTTTAAAAGGTAAGTACTAAACACAGTTCCTCATATAACCTTGCTTCTTTGCCTTGCTCTGTAATTATCTTCTGAAGATGGGGACCAGTTGATCCACACTAAGCAGCAGTAAACAGGAGGAGGTCTCTTCCACCCACTCACGGTTGGCCAAACCATGTCTCATGACCTGCCTGTGGTCTCTGGCCAGCCGTGTCACTCCACAGCAGACCAGTATAGATCAGCAAACCATTTGCAAAACTCACGTTCTCCTCCACACTGGATACACGGTACCCAGGCTGAGTCCACATTTCACCCATACTCAGCTCAACAGACATTTACGAAATAATAGGCATTTGGAAACATTTCAGCTTGGTTTGCAAGCTTGGACGGGGGTGGCTGGGACGGGCACAGTGATCTTACGGCCAACACAGAACAGCCTTCGTGATGACCGAATGAGAAACCTAAGGAAAATGGTTTTCAGAAAATTCCAAACAGATGGACAGTTGCTTTGGTCAGACCATGTCTTTGACAGCTGCTGCTGGAGTGGCCCCACTCCAAGGAGATAACATGCCTGCAGAACTAGCTGGCAGGGTAACACTAGGGGTAAGCAAGGCTGACCTCCTTTGAGCAAAAGTAAGCCCTACTGAGTTAAATGATCCCATCTCCTACTTTCTTCAAGGAACATGAGATGCTAGGTGACAAAATTTGTAGACAGCTGCCATGAATCCTCGGAGTCCTTATCTCCTGGCTGATTAGTTAAGGTCTGCCTAGTTCAAGGGGATCTGCAGCTCAGAAACATAAGACGGTGTTCCTTGCCATAACCAACAAGCCAAGAATAGCCAGGGCAATGGTCCCCAGATCTTTCAATCCCTGCTAATACGATTATGGTGTATAGGCTGAGTCAGAAATTAAGTGGGGAAAGGAGACCAGTGTTTCCCAGCCGGAGAACAACCACTTCAAACACGTCTGCCCCATTTCCATTCCTTCCCACAAACATTCACAGTGTGCAAAGACACAACAGTTGATGTTCAAAGTCCACCTACCGTACAACTTATCGAGGGAGCTGCCTGGAACCAGAACAACTCCCTTCGGTAAATCTAACCAATATCAGGATGGTGCTTGCAGGGTCTTGCCCATCCATCAACCAATGGCTCCAACAATATCAGAAATACATGATGTGCCAGACAGACTTATAGACTCCATTTTTGTCAGCAGCTGTCCCCCAAGGAACACTTGTGGCAGTTTCAGACCCTTTAGGCCAAATACCAGCAATGAAAGGCCCCCACTCCCACAGATCTCTACCGCCACCCTTGAGACTGAGAGAGATGGCAAAAGCCAGAGACAGGATTTCTTGGACAGTTCAAGACTCCCCATCGTGAAATGTTTTGGCTTTCTCCTGGTCCCAAATCTGGCACCTGCAGATACATCTAACTCTAATTCCTCAGCAGGATAAGAGGGGTGGAAAATCTCAGGCTGTCCACAGAAGGCACATTTCAGCTTGTGTGCGCCCAAAACAAACCCACGCTTTCCTAGAATGCCCACTGTTATCCCAATGATGCAGCGGCAGGAGATCTGGAGCTTACTTTAAATGAGCACGCGGCCTACGTTCAAGAAATTCTCCTCTGCGTGTACCGACAGTTTCTTACTGGCTCAGGTTTAAGAAGAAGAGTACTGGGAAAGATTTCTGTTGTTACGTCCAACATAACCAGCTGTCAGAATCTTTAATTGGCGAAGATGACACTAAGCTACGGAAGAAGTAATTTTTAATTTTTGTTTCCTTTCAAAACTTACTTTGTGAAGCACAAACACGCCGCAGAGAAGTAGCTGGTTGGCCAGATGAATGGATGCCATGCTTATTTATATTGACTGATTAAAACCCATCCTTTACCTGCCACCACAGGAGATTTCCGTTCATCCAGGAGCTGGATGGAGGTACTCGCTGTGACCACGTTGCTTTTGTTGACTATTCCTGAAAGAAGAGAAACCATCACAACAAAAATACAGAGAGTTATGCGCACAGGTTAAGAGAATAATCGTACTGGCCTATAGTCACCGATTCAGCAGCTGGTGCTGGTGCTTGGTTCCCAGAACCCAGAGTACGCCAACTCTGCGAGGCCATAGGTGCTGTGTAGATAGTCCTTTCAGTTGAAAGAATCAGTGCACTGAGTTCTCACACCACACTGGGTTGGGGGGAGTCCAGGCTCTTCACATCAAAATTATTAAGCACCATTGGAGGGAACACCTCTTTTTGTGATTTGTGGTTACTAATTACAGCGTTTACTTGTGTCAATGATCATATTTACATTGCCTCTCTGAATACAGCCATGGAGAGCTACATGAGATAAGGTTTTGAAATTGTTTCACACATTGGGAATTACAGCTGTGATTTGTTGGTTATGACTTCACTGATTTATAAAATTCTAATTTCAAGCCCAGTTTTTCTTTGCAAAACCATCGTCATCAGGGATAGACTCAGAATGCAATCCTCGCTCCAAACTCTAATTAATGTGGTAACAATATGGCACTACTATTAAGAGATTCTCAATTACTAACAGGGATTCCAATACCCATAAATTAAAAGACACTGAGCAGAAGTTTCAAACCCCCTAGGTTAATAATTGTTAGTGCAGTGCTTGCCTTATAGAAGGTGTTCAAGGAATGGAATCCAGTTGAATTGGGAAACAGGGAGAAGGCAGACCTGAATCTGAATACATTTATGACCAAAGCAATTGAGAATTTTCTCCTGGCTCAAGTCTAAGCAGTAACAAAGACCAGTTTCTTTTCCAATGTGTACAGGTAATCAACACACGGTAGAAAAAATGAGGGAGAGCCCCACCACCGCACTTGAACTTGGTGATGTTTAACAGCTTAGCCGAATCCAAAGGGAGAATGAAATCTCCTAAGATATTAAGTCATCCTTAACTTGACCATGAACAAGGTAAATTCCTTTTCATTATAGGATTTCATTGAAAGTTCGGTGAAAACCCCACGTGCCAAAAACCAATTCTACAACAGTCTCAATTAACCAGAATCTGGTTTTTTTTTTTCAGACATAAGTCTTTGTAGGGAAAATGGTGAAGAGTAAGAAAGCAAATCTACACAAGGGCCGATGACTCACAACTCTTACTTCCCGCCTCTCCTTTCCCTGTCTGGCTTGGAGCAAGATTCATCCTGTCAGAAAAGGATAACTTGATGCTTCCAGTCCTAATCTAGCAAGCCAAGTTCTACTTTTTTCTTAGAAGATCGAGAAAGTATCGCGACATTGCATGATAAAAAGAAGACATGGATAGGTTTGCAGCAGGATGAGAATCATTGTCTCTCAGTTGATATTTTGGGCAATAAAGTGTTATACAAACAAACATAGAGACCTCTAGTCACCTGGACATCCGTACATGAGAACACATATGTGTATGGGTGAGGGTACAGAGGAGTAGACTCCAAGAATCTCAGTCCTGAAAAGAAACTAAGTGATAATCTCCTCTAAAATTCCACCTGCTCAGGGAATTTCTACAATAATATCTGACCTTTCCTTGAATGGCTTCATTAATGACCCTCTTCCTAATGAGCCCACTCACCTAATTATTAGACAACTCTTGTCAATATGTCTTCTGCAAATTTTGAAAGCGCTCTTTCGGAAGATGTCTCCATCCATGGAAATGAGCAATGCTGAGAATCAGGGAGGGGCCTTTGACACCAAGCATTAGAGAACCTCCATTAGGGTTGATTAAGGAATGCTTGCAAAAGACTAAGCTGAGAGGCTCTAAGATAAAGCCTAAGTATAGTTCACACTGTCCAAAGCAATCCAAGCTTATAGAACTAGGTCTTACTCACCTCTGAAGTTGCTACAATGCATAGTCAGAGGCTTACATAAAATGGGCACCAAAAAATATCAGCGATGTGAGACAAGAAAAAACCAAGGGCAATTAAAAACTGTTTTCAGTTTGTTTTGCTTCTAAACCTGGTTGAAATAAGATGGTGTTCAGTTCTTTGTTGGAGGGAGGTAACGAATTATTTTTGTAATATAAAATCTTAGGACTAGAAATATCACTGGCTATGTGTTTTCCTTGGTCACTGTAACCTTCCGTCAGGAGAGCACAAGGCTACACAATATCTTAGCCCTCACTCCTGCATGTGGTTTGAATCCGTTTAGTTTCTGATAGGGGAATTGTGGGCCTCCAAAATAGTGTGACTCACTGAAAGTTCTGGCAAAGACATTATGCCTGCCTGAATTTTCTCTAAGTGGGGCCATGACAACATTAAAAAAAAATCTACTGAGAAGTTTGTGTTCAAATTCCACACAGTAAAAAATACCAGTCCTGCTTCCTGAAATGCTCCTTGCACACTTCGGTTAAGCAAAAGCTTCATTTTACTTGAGGCCATTATACTTATGGAACAGGTCAATGGTTCATTGCTTGGCCAATATTCAGCATTGGCTCTCAAGACAGAACTTGCCTCTCTTCAGCATTCAGACGGCTTGCCTACACTCTGCATGCAATGCCTGGGTCAGCAGGACCAGACAGACAGACTCCCACCTCCAACAAGGACACCCACCTGTGCTGAATGGGATGGAGTAGACGAAACTCCCAGGAATCTGCTCAGCAGCTCTTCGGTACCAGAGAGGGAAATGGTCTGCGTTAAAAATGTTCTCCTTGTCTCCAGCTTTCAGGAAGTCCCTTGAAATGGAAAGGAATAGGAACATGTCAAAAACCTGCAAATAATCCAATTTAAAAATGAGCAATGTATCTGAATAGACAGTTCTCCAAAAAAGACATAGAAATGGCCAACGGGTACATAAAAAAATGCTCCACATCACTAGTCACTAGGGAAATGCACGTCAAAAGCACAGTGAGACGTCACCTCACACCTGTTAGGATGGCTACCATCAAAGAAACAAGAGACAGCAAGTGCTGGCGACGGTGTGGAGAAAAGGGAACCCTCTAGCCCTGTTGGTGGGAATGGAAATTGGAGCAGCCACTGTGGAAAACAGTATGGCGGATCCTCAAAAAATTAAAAATAAGACTACCATCTGATCCATCCATTCCACTGCTGGGTATATATGCAAAGGAAATGAGAGTACTAACTCAAAACGATATTTTCTCTCTATTGCAGCTTATTTACAACAGCCGAGATGGGGAAACAGCCTAAGTGTCCACAGATGGACGGACGGAAAGAGAAATGCTGGTACAACGAAATATTATTCAGCCATGAAAATGAGAAAGTTCTACCATTTTCTTTTTTTTTTTCTTTTTTTTTTTTTTTTAAGATTTTTTATTTATTTATTCGACAGAGATAGAGACAGCCAGCGAGAGAGGGAACACGAGCAGGGGCAGTGGGAGAGGAAGAAGCAGGCTCATAGCGGAGGAGCCTGATGTGGGGCTTGATCCCGTAACGCCGGGATCACGCCCTGAGCCAAAGGCAGACGCTTAACCGCTGTGCCACCCAGGTGCCCCAGTTCTACCATTTTCAACAACATGGATGGAACTTGGGAGAATTAAGTGAAATAATTAGACACAGAAAGACAAATACTGTATGATCTCACTTACAAATGGAAGCTGAACACAAAGAAACAAAAACAAACAAACAAACACAAAAAAATACCACCAAACTCAGAAAAAGAGATCAGACTTGTGGCCACCAGAGGCAGGGAGTGGGGGCAAGGGGGCTCGGAGGAAGGTGGTGAGAAGGTACAAGGTTCCAGGGATAGGGCGGGTCAGTCCTAAGGCTGTCATGTGCCCCACGGGGCGGCAGCTAACACGGCTGCAGGACCCACAGTCAAGCCGTGAAGAGACTAAATCCTAAGAGTTCTCATCACAAGGAGGATTTTTCTCCTGTTCTTTTTATTGTATCCATATGAGACGAGACACGTTAAGTCAACCTACTGTGGTAATCATCTCACCGTATATGTAACCCAAACCATCATGCTGCACACCTGAAAATGTTACAGTGGTGTATGCCAATTATTTCTCAATAAAACTGGAAGAGAGGGAGGGGAAGGGGGAGGAGGAGGAAAAGAGGAGGGGAGGGAGGGGAGGATGTGGAGGAGGAAGAGAAGGAAGGGGGGAACAGGAGGAGGATCCTGGCACCACTCAGCAAGGAAAAGCCAGATACCAGTGCCACCCACCTTTGTTGGGTAAAAATGGTGTTGGCTTCCAGAACCCCAACCTGCCTTTCCCAGTGCAGAGAAACCTGTATAACACTGTGCACCCCAGATTACTCAAGTATCCTGTAGAACTCCGGCAGTCAGACTTCCAGTGGGGGAAGTGATTTTTCCTAGTACATCTCGTGAACCGATTATCTTAGCATCTAAAGCAAGCAAACAAACAAAGCCTCCCGAAATCATATCCGAAGACAAAGGAAGTCAGAAAGCTCTGTCTTGCCTTACAATTCACACATGATCACATATCCTTGGGAAGACCAACTTATTAAGTAGATTTTTACTCTTCTTAGGGAAAGTGTAACAGAGGTAGCAGTTGGCCATGTAGAGAGCCTTGTTCCCTTCCTTCCTCCCTGACCTACTCTCCAGACCACAGGACGGCTCTGGCCCTCTCTGTAAATCCCTCGCCAGTCTCCCACCCACTGCCCACAGTGCTTCTCTCTACCCCGAAGCCTACATGCATTCTCTTCCCCATCTCTTCCTTTCAAAATCATATCCTACCTACCACACAAATGCACAGAGACATGAGCCAGCCCCTGCCCCACGCTGGGGCCCACAGCTGTGGTCTGTCACCCAGCCTTCTTCCTCGGCCTCATCTGCACTATGTCACGTCCCCGTCCCGAGCCTCCTGAGGTCTATGAGGAAAGGAGCTTTTGTTCCCGTTTTGGTTCCTGCCACAGAGCCTTACGCCTCCTGAAGTCCCAATGAGTGTTTGCTGGCTTCACTTAACTCCAAAGAATCATGTTTACTCTCTAGCGCCCGAGCGCCTCATCTTGGCTGATGCAGCAGGACGCAGGGGAGGAAGCAACTGCCCGGCTAGTCCACGGTCTGCAGAGGGCTTGCAGGAAGGGACAGCAATCAGGGGACAATGTGTATGCAGGGAAAAGGTCACTCATTGAACCAGAGATGGCACCATTTCTATCCAGCAGTTTGCAGTGTGGAGTTAGATCACACCGATGATGGAGAGAAACGCTCAAATACTCTACATCGTTATAGCATGATTGAATGTATACGCCAAGTCACAATTAGGTAGTTCTTAGAAACTACTTGAACGGGCTTCTAATTCAGGAAAGCATTCTGTAGTCTTAGGGTGTGGCCAACCAGTGATCCCTTGATCTCTTCATAAGATGCAAAGCTCACTCCTAGAGGAAACCCATACCATTGAAGGCCACCCTTAAAGTTCTTAGGGAAATACGCCACCTTTTAACTTACACTACTATGTCCTAATTCCTCTCTAAGGGCAGAGACCTTATTTTTCTTGACATTTCCAGGGCCTGGCACTCGTCAGGCCCTCATCGTTGCTTCATGATCATGATAAGTCAAACCTCGTATTCTGATGAAAGATCCTCAAGTATTCAAAGCCGTGTGCTCTATCTTTTCTAAACAGTATTTCTCAATTCTTTCACATTTCCTCGTCCGTGTGGCCACGATCCCACGTAAAGGCTCTCTGCTGTCATCCAGAAGGCCAACCGTGGAGTCATGAGCGGGACCGGGGCGGCGCACAGACCTCTGAGTTATTCAGAGTGCGGGCGTACGGAGTCCCAGGCTTGAGGTCATGGACAAGCTCCTCCTGGCACTGATGTATTCAGGGGTAATAAGGGCTCACAAATACCGAAACGTAACCTTCTGCATTTTCTGTTTTCTTTAGACAGCAGATTCTTCATAAACCTGACTGGGACAGGTGTGTGAAGGAGACTCTGCTGCCCAGCCGGAGGTGGAAGGGACAGCTGCCCCCCACACTGCGCCAGGCACACCCACGCATTTTCACTTGTGACGGTTCTGTTCAGTGGTGGGATGCACATAACCACGGGGGGAGAGGCACCCTCCTCATCCAGCAGTTAACGGTGCTACGGGGGGCCCTTTTCCAGTCCTGGAAGGTGGGATCATAGCTTAGACTGACGGGGACATTTGAGGAGGGCAGGTGATAGGCTCGGAACACTGCATCACTGAGTGCCCAGCACCTGCTGCCTGGGACCAGACCGGGCTCGCCCCCGGCACGCAAGCAGGAGCCTCCGTTGCCTGGTCTCCGCTGGTGTGGGCGTGAGTAGCAGAGGCTCTGGTTGCCGGGGAAACCTTGTGGGTTCCTGACAACTACCAAGTGGTGATTCAGAAGCAAGCAGCGAGAGAGAGCAGATCATACAGCATCTCTGACAATGTTCTTCAGGAAGACAGATCTTTCTGGGGAAGATGAAAGCCTGTTTCTGGATACGAGGGGCTGCTGTGGTGTTGGGTGAGACAGGGCTAGGTTTTAGGCACTGCTGGATGACCTTGGGTGAGTTACTTGGGTCAGTCACTGAGTCTCTGAGCCCCATTTATACTCATCCACAAGACGGGACGAATGAAGTTACACTTACCACGATTCCATCAGAGTTCTATAACACGGTGTGTAAACACAAAATGGCTCCCACACATACATGGGGTTCTTAGAGCTCAGGAGCTTCTTTGGTTCTTAGACCCAGACCTGGGGGGGAGCAGAACCACTCCACAGAAGTTGACACTGCTGTTCCTGCATGTGTGCCACACATGCTCCAGGAGGCCAGGCCGAAGGTGCAGATTCACAGCTGACATTGGCAGGCACAGAGGCCATGAACTCGAATCAGTGTGCTTCCAAAAGCAGGTGGTGGCGATGGGAGATGGAATAGCCGTGTAGGAGGCTGACACTCATACATATTCTCGAGTCCTCGCCCCAGCACTCTGCACTCTTCCTTGTATGCCTTCTTTGAAAACACAGAAAATCAAAAAGCTTTCTAGCCCTGGCTAAGAGTGTATCTGAATAGATGGGTCTTAACAAATGCCACTTGCCATTTGGGTGGCACAGTTGGTTAAGTGTCCAACTCTTGATTTTGGCTCAGGTCATGATCTCAGGGTTGTGAGATGAAACCCAGCGGCGGGTGGGCTCCTCGCTCAGTGGGGAGTCTGCTTGAGATTCTCTCTCTCTCTCCCATTGCGCTCCCCACCCAAGCTGGCACTCTCTCTCTCTCTCTCAAATGAATCTTAAAAAAAAAAAAAAAAGTGCCATTTGCTTAACCGCAGTAGGTACAAGACCCTAAGACAACAGAACTCAATTCTATTGAGTTTCTACATGAATATACATGAATATATAGAGCCATGATATGCCACAAAATGCCTCCAAATGAATCAATGGTATGAGTTTCTTGAAGACAGAAGAATCATCTCATCCATCCAGATATTCAATGACTACTCACTCTGGGTCACAGTAGTGTCACAGGGAGCAGAGCTAACTTACATTTACAGATATTTTTAGCTTCTCAACATCGTTTTACATACATAGGTTTTTTGATCCTCACAAGAACCCAGGGAGATCACCACTGCCATTTCTCAGATGCAAACCAGTGGGCCGGGCCAGGTGCTCCCCCAGCAGTCCTGAGTGTGACCTGTAGGACACACTACAAGGGGCACTGTTTTGCTGTTGTGATTGTTCTTCTGGTTTGTCCGTTTTAATCTCAAGACAAACAACAGCCTTTCTCTTGAGCACGAGAAAGTCATTTCTGTGTCTCCTTCTGTCTCTCTAGGTCCCAAAAGGAGAAGGTGATATATATCTTGACACTTCCAGTCTTTGTAGGAACTTGCCCTCTGAAAAAACAATTGGGCAGGGCAAAAGGGCTGAAGAGGGCTTACGAAAAAGCAAGTCACAACTGTAGCCAACTTCCTAAATGACAAATTTGAGAAGCTGAGAGAGAGTCCTTGAGTGGGAATTAAAAGCCAGGTCACAAAAGATCTAAAAATCTATTGATATCCCATTTACCAGACTTGGTTTCATATCATATGGTTGGAGTCGGGGCCTCATCTAAGAGGCAAGAGCACGGCTGAACGGGGCTTGCTGGGACAGGGGTATCTCCTCCTTGGGTCTCCATGGGGCCAACCCCTTTCAGACTGGTGGC
Source organism: Ursus arctos (assembly GCF_023065955.2). Classification (NCBI taxonomy): domain Eukaryota; kingdom Metazoa; phylum Chordata; class Mammalia; order Carnivora; family Ursidae; genus Ursus; species Ursus arctos. Next base: position 37,271,947 of record NW_026622808.1, on the reverse strand, counting down.
CAGCCTGTGGCTTGGTTATTCACCCCTAGGTATCCACAGGTCAGGGTGTGTGAGGTCCTACGGTAACGTCTGAACCCTCCCACACATACTTGGTGAACTTTCTGAATCTCAGACTAGATTTATCCCTGTCCTAAAAATGCCTCTTACTTCAGAGAAAAAAAAAAAAAACCCAAACTGAGAAACATTAACAGGGTCAGAAAAGACTTCCCAGGCTCCCTCCAGATCTGCTCTAACACCAGTTTGAAGCGGTAAGACCCTATTGCTCTATGAAGACACAGAGGCCGAGCAGTGGTTTCAAGGGTCTCTGGGTACTGGACTCGGGGACGCCCTGCCCACTGTCCATCTGGGTCTCTTTGGAAGCACAAGGCAACATTGTCAAACCCAAGCACCACCAGCCTGCCCACCCCGGGGTGTGGGGCTCTGCAGGCCCTCAGGCTCAGCGCAGAGGCACCGAGGTTTATTAAAGCGTACACAAACAAATAAACAACAGACTTGAAACACTGACTCTTGGACAGGCAGGGATTCCTCTGCAGAGCTGCGGAGCAGCTGAACGCCCTGGAGCCATTCGTCAGGCGTCCTCCTTCTGGCTGCTCCCCCAGCAGCCGCGCCATCGCCAGATTCTGCAATGACTCACCAGAGCGGGAGAGGACTCCAGGATGGTGGACAGAAGCCAGCGAGCGTGAAGAACAAAGGGTTGTGGAAAGGCCAACAGGCAGGTGAACACACATGCTGGGGCCCCCGTGGTAGAACAGAGGGGAACAATGTCAGCAGGCCCGGGGTGGCCTGAATTGCATTTCTACCGGTCGTAGAATCAAGAAACTCAAGCATCCCTTTGAATTTCCCATTTCAGGGGCTCCCGGGGCCCCGGCAGAGGAGCTTTCCTACTTACTGATTGGTGAGCTGCTCAGCCCCGACAAACAGGTTGATCCTCGAGAGGCCAGTACGAGTGCCGAGGAAGGCAACCTCCACGCCCTTGTCAGCATTCCTGAAACACAGCAGCAGACAACAGGGGGATGCTTTCAGACAGTAAGCAGATAATGGCTTTTGCATTTTAAGACTCATGGAATGTTTTATGAAATGGCAGTTTTGAAACCTGAAGTTTTAAAAGAAATTATAGAAACACACACACACGTACACACACACACACACACACACACACACACACACACGCATGCAGGCACCCAGAATGCAAACTCACCCCTTCCGAAAGGTCCGTGGTAATTCTTGCAAGAAAAACTAAGAACTCCATTGAGTTCTGAGAACTCCAAAGCACCATGAGAGAATGCACCCCCATGTTAAATAAACACACCTTATCCCAGGGTTCTGGGTGCAAATTCAGAAGAGCAGACTGGAATGGGAACGACGTGTAGGAGAGGAAGAAAATCCTCAGAGGCAGCTTTTTGCACTGACCTACCAAATCCATTCTTATTAGTGGAATCCGTCATTAGTGATAACAGCAGCTGAGCCACTGAATCAAGCCTGCAGTGTCCTACAGCCTACAGATGTGTGGGACTTGAATTCTACACCATTTGAAGTCACCATCTTATAACTTCTACCGGAGCATAGGCCTTATTCTTACCGCCATCCCCAAAGAGATGAGTAAAAAAAAAAATGGTTTCTTCAAATTGCCCTGCAGAATAGCGTGCACAGGACCCCTAAGAATGGCCTTAGCAAAGAAAACTTATTTTAAAATTCACTGCAGGTATTTTTTTCATCTTTCAAGGCAAATTTTCTGTTCGAGCTTGTTCCGGATATTCACAATGCCTATGTCTTCGCAAAAAAGCCAGTGGTCTTTCTCCACAAATACGTAATTTCATTTCTACAATAAAAATATGAAGAGAATACTGTTTCTTGAATTTGCTTCCCTTCCCTAAATGCTAGTAGCAATTTGATTCAAAGCACTATCGTTGTCATCTTCAATGTAAGATAATTTGGTTACTTGATCTTTGATGGTCGTCAAAGTGGCCAATACTACCTTTAAGTATTTAAGGGGTGAATAAAAACCAACACTATGCATTTGTTTCTGTTTGCAGCCTACCCAAATGGGAAAGCCAGGCTGCCCAATCAGTTACAGATGTGGACTACAAAGCGAGCTACCATTTTGGAAATCTTTAGCATGTGTTAGGAGTGAATCAGCAATCTTTGCACAGGATTTTGAGTTTCACGAGACCTTAAAAGAAACATTTCTACATCTTCCACCAGACAATGCGATAGCAGGACAGGTTCTGACTCTTCCCCAACCTTCCCAGGGAGTAAGAACCCTGTAGGTAAGCAGTCCAAGGACATCCCCAAGGATAATGAGAGTGGTAATCTCTCTTTGGGGTTCCAGACTCCTGGATCAAACTGCCTACCTTCCATCTCCACTTGGGAGACTTGAGCTCGAAACGTCTAGAAGAGAACTCTGGACATGCCTGGCCATCCCAAACCTGGTCTTCTTTCATTGTCTCCTGTCCTAGGAAATGACACCACTGTCTATACAGGCATTTGTGTTATAAACCTGAGAATGATCCTTGACAGCTCAGCCGTCCTCCCCTCGCTCAGCAGACCCATCATCAAATCTGGGGCTGGGGTGGGGTCTCACTTCTGAAGCATGCCACAAGAGGATCTTTTCTCTCTGTGCCACTGCCTTGGTCCAAGTGGCAAATACCTTGGGATGCTGTAGGAGACTTTATTATTGTTCTTACACCATGAAACTCTATTCTTCACACAGCAGTAGAGGGATATTCTTTAAAAATGCAAATATGATCATATCCATCTTGAAATCTTAAAATGTTCTTCTTAAAATCGTTCAATGACTTTCTAATACTCATAGTATAGAATCCAAAATCCCTCACCTGACTCCCAAGGGCCCGAGCCATCTGGCCCCTCTACAGCCTCATCTCCCAACATCTTCCAGTCTACCTTCTATATTTCATATTTCTATATTTGGCCTTCTTTAAATTCCTCAAATGTGTCAAATACTATTGTACCTCAGGACCTTTGCATATGCTGTTCCATTTTCCTTAGAGCTCCCTAACCCCTGAACTAGTTTCTGCCCAGAAAAACCTTCTGTCTTCTATCTCCACTCTAGGTCTTGTCACACTCTACATGTCCTTACACTTCTTTTGCAGTAGTTATCACAATTCTTAATAATCTGGCACAATACACACCACAGATACCATGATGGCAAGAACTATGTTTGATTGAGTTAGTTCCATTTCACTACTAGGTAGTCCAGGGCCTGGCACATAATAGACATGCAATCAGTATCTGATGAGTAAATGAATGAATGAATGAATGAATGAATGAAAATGAGAACGGAATGAATGATAGATAGGATAGAAAAGAATATACAAAAGGGAAGGTGAAGGAAGGAATGGAGCTAATAAAGAGTAGAAAAGGAAAGAGAACCAAATAATGTATTGCGTGCAGGTATAAGGGGAAAGGAATGTTTTTGCCCTATTTTTAATCTTTAATAACCTACTTAAGTTAGTAAACTAATAATATTAATAAGCTGCTGAAGCCTTCGACAACAACGACCATTGCCCAGCCCCCTCTCCCTGCATCCTCCACTTCAGAAATAAAACCACAGGGTTATATCCTGACACCCTCATGAAACGGAGCTCTCACCTCCCCGTCCTGCTTACAACCCAGCCTGGCCCAGATCCCAAGTCCCCTCCAGACTGTGAACAAAGGCAGCCATGGCAGGGCAAGAAGCTAAGTGCTCCTTCTGCCTCCCGCTCCCTCGGAAGTGCCCCCCACCTCAGCACACCAAATTTCATGTAATGCTAAAACTCAAATTATATGTCAAACCCAGGAGCTTGCCACCCAAGCCCGAGCCGCTAATCTACTCGAGCTCTTGTGGTTTGGAGCTTTGGGGAAAATTAAAGCACTTTAACACCAAGCTCCTAAAACAGTTTAGTTCTTTAAACCATAACCATATTTCGGACGGCTTGTGGGGAAATGACCATGAAAGGGGGACACGTGCAACCACTTACTCAGATTTGTTGAGGGCGAGACTGGTCCAATAGGCTTCGATGGGAGCGCTCACCACGGCATCAAATAGGACTTCTTGTATCAATTCTTTATCACCTATCGGGAGGGGCAGACTTGAGGAGATGGCTGTGGCTGGGGTCCCGGTGGGGGCACAAGAGGTGCTCGCCTCACTCACTTCCTAGGAACTGCAGGCTACTTTCTCCCACGGTGTATCGCTTTATTCATTTACCTCCCACCAGCCGAAAATATGGAACAGTTCTGACACCTGATATGCCAGCAACACAGGGGCCCCCAAAGCGTTCGAGTGAGATGATGGTAAGCGGAGAGTCTCATGTGTGTCCCTCTTCGGTTTTCTGCTTTCTCTTCTCATCGACTAGTTCCTACCACAGACCAGCCTGCCTTAGAAATGTGCTCTGCTCATCCCCACTTCTGTCCTCTGTCATAATCTGCAATTCTTCAGGGCCCTGCTCCCCGTTGTTTGTAAGAAGAGGAGGGACGTCATAACTATACACCCTCGAGACTCTTTATTTTGTGATTCTCTCCATTTAGAAGGTTTTGATTTTATGGGTTTTTTCCCCCAATTTAAAGTGGGAAATCTGTCCCTATCCTAAGGGACTCTTGAGGGCACTCTGGGGAAGAGGCTAAGGAGTCAGGGGGATATCGTGAGTCCAGCAGAAGCATCTTGGAGCCCTCCAGTCACTCTGCAGAGGGGCCAATTAATTATCACCTACGGTCAGCCAGTCCTCCCCTTGGCTGGTGGTCCACAAGGTGGTGGCACTTTGCTATAGAAGCAAACGCTGGAAACAAGTCACCATCAGGAGGACAATGGCTACACTGAGACATAGTTATGTAGTGGGGTACCGTGTAGTGAGTCTAATAAACGCATTAGAGGAAAATGATCAACACACGTAAATCTCAAAATGTAATGAGTGAAACAAGTCGTATAGCAATACATATATTATACCACAGATAGTATAGAGTACCATATATAAATGTTAATATGCAAAATAATGAAAATAATGGTACATTCTGTTTACAGACACCTAGAGAGAGAGTAATAGTATAGATCCCTGGGAGGTGAGGACCCAATTCGGGGTCGGGGTGATTCTTTTTGGGAGGCAAATGGGACTGCACAGGGGGACTCAGGGGCTTCAACATTATCTGTAATGTTTCATACCTTGAAAAGTACCTAAAGGAAACATGGCAAGATATTAAGATTTGATAAAGCTGGGTGGTAAGTGTTCAGTTTTTACATTATCTGTATACCTTTGTTTTTCCATATGCCATTCAAGACAGTCAAAGGAAATGAAAAACGAGGCTTATGTGATGTTCATCTGATCTTTTCTCTATCAGAGCCTATGCCAAAAAGTCAACCCATTCCATGGAGATGCAGTTAGAAGCTAGACGAACCTCCTTCCATCTCGCACAGGGCTGCTGCGGGGATTCTGTGAGACGATACGCGTACAGGACTGTGCACGCGGCTGAGTAAGGGGTACCTGCTGGGGGTGGGGGCAGCTCCTGTGCTCCGTGCTGGTGGATCTGTCCTTGCCCAGACTGGAGATGGGAACACACGTACCAGTCCAGGGACTGCTCCTGCACTCGGTGAGTGAGCATCAGGCCCGCTGCTCCCTCCCTGACCCCTCTGCACCAGCCATGGGCCATTCCTGACTCAGCGAGCTCCCTCAGAGGGCCCTGGGTAGGAGGACAGGCAGCAGCACGTAACCACGTGAGGCGACACGTCACAGTGATGATCCCGCTCCGGAGAGAACCAGACCTAGAGTATGGCCTGTGACGAGACAAGTCCTATTTCCTGCCCTTGTCTCTCATTTGTAAAATAAGGGAGCAGATATTCACAGTGCCTTCCCAGTGGTAACGTTTCCATGCTACTCAGATGCTTGACTTCAATGGTCCGGTAGAGGGACAAATCTGATGTGAAGGGCTAGACTGGGATTGGGGGTTCTGCGTGACTTTCAGTAGCCCACCCCCTTCCTCCTGCTCCTACAGGAAGTAGACGTTCGGCTGGATTTGATGGGACTGATAATCCCTGGTGGAGCAAAGCCTCCCCTGCAAGCTGAGGGGAAGTGTGGTTTTGAGTTCACCCCCTGCCCCCGCGGCCCCACACACGCAGGACGCGTTGAAAACACACTCACATTGGAGCAGGGGTTCTTTGCCTTTGAGGTAGAGCTTAATAGCTTCTAGCTGAGACAGATGGCGGTGCTCCGGGTGTAGGTCAGTGTTGCAGTAGGACCTACGAGCAAGACAGGGGCCAAAACAAGAACATGTGAGGATTTGTGGCATCGCCTTCCCGTGCCTTTGAACCAGGAGAGGTAGGAAGGCAGTAGACAGGACTCGAAATCAAAGAGGGCAACAAATACCCATGCCGATGAAGGGTGGCTGAATTCTTACCATTCGTCTGCCAAGGACACGTCCGGGTGCTCTAAGTCATGCAGGCCTGGAGGTCAAGGAGAAAGGGTCAATGAGTAAGGACCACCTGCGTGGGGCACGGACACCTCTCATCTTTTCATGTGCTTCAAATGTTAGAGGGTAGGGCCACTGAGGGGTGAAGGGTAGGCATCAAGCCCAATGAGAGCTGCCTCTGAAGGGGGGACTCTAAACAAGGGAAACGATGCAGAACTCTCTCCCCACGTCCGTCTCCCTCAGCCACCACTGGCGCCTTCCCAGGCTGAGTATCCCAGGAAAGCCTGAACTTCGTGAAGACAGACAACACACCCATGAGTCCTGGAGACGAGCTTAGTGTGATGGTGGGAACACTGATGCTGGAGCCCGGCACAGCCTGTGCAGGGAGCTGGGCTGGGCCACTTAACTCGGGCATGATGTTAGCAGCTTACTTTGCTTTTCCAAATGTCAGCTTCTCCGTGTGCAAACAGGAATAATTGTAGTCCCTCATTGGTGGGTGGTTGTGAGGGCAAAACGATGGGTTGGAGGATATGAAATTGCTAATACTCAACTGGTTTTGACCAGGAGACACTGCTAGCTGTTATAGGGACCTGACTAAAAATAAGCCATCAGTCCAGAAAGGTAGCTGGGACAACTGGGGCTTGCAGGGAATTGGGGAGCTTTTAGCAGAATGCTTTAGACCACTCCAACTCTGTGAAATCATTCTCTTGCATTGTATCTTCATGTGAGTTCATTTTGAAGGCTCATCAGCAGACACACACTTCCGAGTGATGACCTCAGGAACTCGGATGACGCTTATAGCCTGTTTGAGGGGGTCCGAGTTTCCCAAATGGACAACAGTATCGTACTATGCTCAGGATGCCGGTTTCCTCTTCAAATACAAATGTATAAAATAAACAGCAAATTACTGGGCCTAATACTGCACACTCTTTATAGGAAGCAGGGAACACATTAGATAGAATATCATCATACAGGACCCAAGTGTCATTTCCTGGCTCCAACAGCCACTGGTTGAATGATTTTGGGTGTGTCGTTTCAACTCTGAGTTCTACTAGTCAGAAGGTGTGGATGATAGAACCTAACTCACGGACTCCATGAGAGGGTTACGTGGGACAGTGATGAGTCCCTAGGATAATCTAGGTAGCCATCCCTGCATGCCTCCATCCATCCTTTCTTCCCTTTCTCCCTGCCTGCTCCCTTCCGTCCTTCCTTCCTGGCATCAACTGTGTGCCAGATACTATTCTAGGCCCTGAGAATATAGCCGTGAACAAAGCAAAATCACTGCCTCACGGTACTGGTTTCCTAGTGGTGGGAAGAGATAAGCAAATAAAATTAAAATACATAGCGTTTCAGTTAGTGAGGAGGGCTATGAAGGAAAAGAGCCAAGCCAGAGATGGGAGAGAAAGGAGAAAGAGCTTCAGTTTTAAGCAGAGTAGTCAGGGAAGGCTTCACGGAGGAAGTGACTTTTAAGCAAAGACTTGAAGGAGGTGAGAGACAGAGCCATGTGGCTGATTGTAGAGACACGTAGAGAGTGCTCTGCAGAAGGACTAGCCAGGGCAAAGGCCCTGGGGTGGGCGTCTAACCTTCCTGGAATAGTGGGTTAATGATGTCAACTCCATCAATTTCTCTAGTGTCTGTTCTCATCCACAAAGCCCTCTCTGGCTCTGATTCATAGGCCCTAGAGGTGAGTCCCTAGAGGGGAGATCTTTCTCATTGTTTCCTCTCTGAGTTCTCGGGGCACCAAGAAAATTGTTCTCTAGTCACTCACCTTTGATTTTGGTCCTCCTGACACAACCACATCTACTCATGACTGATAATGCAGACAACAATGATATAAGCTCTAATTTATTTGTTTGTTTGTTTGTTTTTATTATGTTCTGTTCTAATGTATTGCACTACTGTGTTCTCTCTCTCTCTCTCTGTAATGGTATATATGTATTTACATTTATATGTAATGGTATATGTGTATATATACACACACACATCTTATATATACATATATATCATTATATCATATATACTCATACGTATACATCACCATATAGATATCATTACGTGTATATATATGGTGTATGTATATATATATGATACAAAGTGTCAAGGAGACTCAGAGGAGAAAGAGCTTCAGCACGTGGAACTGCAGTCCTTACCTTCAGCTTTAGTAGCAACTCCTTACATCTCCCTATTGACCATCTTTGTAATGACAAGGCAAAACAGGTTGGAAATTCCAACATTCTGTGGGGCAGCATTCCTAACAGAAGAGCCCACAGAAGTGTGGTTGCCATCCCCAGGAAAGCCTTCTCCCAGAACAGAGCAGAACAACGATCGCGCCGTGGCCCTTACGATGACAGGAACCTCTACTAGTTAGTCCAAGGGGAAGCAGCTTTTTCAGGCTCAGGAACTCAGAGGTGGCAGGACTGCAAGCCTTCTTATTGACAGAGGACCGACATAGGACGATCTGACCTCGTTTGTACGGCTAACCAGACACTCATCACCTTACTGGGATTCGAACTACTTTCTAACATGGTGAGAACAGTTAGTTCGGGGATTCTCTCTGTGACCTCTCAGCCTAGCAGCTGTGGAACACACAGGGAAAAGACAGTGACTGAAGGGATGACCCAAAAGACAATGCAAAACAACTGTGTGTGTGTGAGACAGAGAGAGACAGAGGGAGAGAGACCGATAGAGAGAGAGAGAGAGAGGCAGGCCTATGTACTGAGGATTGGCTAAGGGAGGTCGATAAGCCACTAATAACCTCTCTTTCTATTGTTCTGACCATGAGCTGTTTCCTCAGCTTGACCTCAGACAGCTCAGACGTGAACTTTCTGGCTTAAGGACAGTGGTATCTGCGAGCTACACGTGGCTCATTCAGCCAGAAAATTCTAGAAGTTCAAAAAACGATTTCTGAGAACACATCCTGTTCAGTATCCTGCCCAAGTCACAGAGCTGCCTTCTCCCTCTTTCCTGTCTTTGGGGAGAGAGACCACTCGGCTGATAAACTCTGCAGGGGCACAATGAAACCTTTCGATCTCCCTCCTCATCCTTAAGACATGATTATTTGGGGAGACAAAACCTAACACCTGTAGAACAGTAGACCCTAGTTGGCAGTACACCAGGAAGCTGGCTGTGGCATTGGGCATCCCAGGGACCACCATCTCCTCATTCTCCACCCCATCATCGGACTGAGCCCCGAGGCGGTCTGGCTCCTGGAAGTTCACCACAGGCACTTGTAACCAGCTCTAACGAATTAAAACTGGCCGTAACCAACCTTCCTGCTCTTGGCCATACTTTCTGGAGACACTCAGAAAGAGCACTGGTCTGGTCCTGCCCCTTCTTGGTGGAGATGCAAAAATCTAACACCCAGATTGGGGGAGTGACTTATGAGGACCCCTCGGGGAGTGGAGGCTTTCAGAGGTCAGCTTCACCCCTCCCTGTGAGCCGGTGATCCTGGGGAAGGCACCTTCTCCGAGGTACTGAGTTACTGCCTGTGGTAAAGGACGGCATGGGCACGACAGTGGTTTTAAAGTTTAAAGTGCGGTAACAAGGGCTACCATTTGCCAGGAGTGTAAGTGTGCCCGCGCTTTGTGAAGACAAGAGGAATCGGGAATCTCCTTATTCCTTCTGACCTATGTATTTCATCGAAATGACCCTATCTCCCTCGGACTTGAACTGCTTGAAGCACAAACGAGATTTGTGATCGACCGTGTGGGAGACCAAGGCTCGCCTACCTGGGCTGGAATTTTTGCAATACTTTGTATTTTTCTTGGTAGTGATTTTTATGTACAGGAAGAATGTATTTGGTGGGTGAGCCTCTGAGTTGACTCAACAATTTTGTGGATGAAAGCAGAAGAGAAAGAAATGAAATCACAAAAAAGGCCACCGCAAGTTGGGGGTCCCACCATTCGGAAGGCCAGCTCGGGTCAAGTGGACAATGAGCTGCGTGAAATGGCCACGGAGTGGACAGAGGGCTGAAGAGATGAGCTCACCCAGCGGCTGGCTCCGGGGCCTTTCCCCCCACTAGAGGATGAGACAGGTCAAGCCGGCATCTTACCTTCTTCAATGGTGACGTTCCCTCGGAAGAAGTATTTCCCGTGACCTCTGGAGAGCGCCACACCTAGGCTGTGCAGAGAGACAAAGCAGACCTTGAAACCCGTGGCCTCGACTGCGATAGCCTTGTGGGTTCACTTTTTACTTTCCACGTTCCCATTTCCATCTCATGTTCTGGAAACAATTTTTCCAACAGTTTACTTTCAAAACCCCACTGGTGATCGTTGGTGTTGGTTTTTCTTAGGTTCAATCAGCTGCTTCAAAGCAATTTCTGACTGCAAGCACCAGCAGCCATGGGCTGCCCGTGTGCGTGTTCAGAGGCCTGGCAAACGGCTTGTCCTTCTCTCGGATGCCCTCGCAAGAGCCATGTGCCCTGCTCTTCACCACTACCCTCCACACGCCTGCCCTCCCTTCAGCCACACACAGGTCTTTCCAGACCCTAGAGTTCACGACTAGGGGAAATGAACCCCCTCTCAAGGACGAAAAGGAACATTTCCACTACACTAGTGTGTGACCACGTTATTGTGCTGTGGGCTTCTGGGCCCGACCCTCTCCCGAGGCTAACGGATGCTCCCCCCTCTCCCGGGCTTGCTTTAAGCTCCTCTCTAAAGGAAGAGAATATATTTTGAAAACACAGTCTCTTCATCTGGCAAACCCACTTAGCGGTCATGGTTTCCCTCGACTGCTCTGCTTCCAAATGGAATCAAACTCTTGATCTCTGGCAGTCTATGACTATGCAATGGCATAATTTATTTTGCAGATTCATCTAGAGTCAGTAAATTCTTTCTCTCCTTAGCTCTGCGAGGCACCGGTTCAGGAACGTGAAGCAGCCCCACGGGAACGACTTCTTACAGAAGTGTTACAACACTAAGGTCACGGTAGCGGGGGACTCTAGAATGCCACATGCGCATCTGAAAGCAGGCAATGGGGCCAAGCCGTTTTTCGGGACGGTTACAGAGAAATAACAGGATTCCGAGGTAGACAAGCACAGAAGTACAGTTTGGAGCAGTTAAAACGGAAGCACGACACGTAGGGATGGGTATGCTACCTTCTCGTGCGAAGGTTTGCTTTTTGATCATGGAAATAAAAGGTGAAATGAAGCTCACGGGGCAGCAAGTTAGCTGGATGGTTTAAGGACCTGGCAACCCTCTGAACTCGTCTCTCCACCCTTAGCTGGAACCCCAAAGCTGATCTGCTTGATAATGAGATGCAAAGCCATGACAAATCGAGTGAGTTCTCCTAAGTGAGCCTGAACCATCTTCCCCCTTCTGGAAAACAGAAACAAAAGCAGCCTGGGAAAAGCCCCTTCCTCACTCTTTCCAGCCTTTCGGCAGGGTGTTTGGTTATCTTCAGATGAGGAGCTCTGAGAGCGTCAGCAGGTTTTGTACAAACACAACTGATGGGTCTGATGGAATGTCCATGTATTATGGTCAGCTCTACCTGAAAGGAGTACCCTTGATGTCTGTATAATAGTAGTCATTTGTCATCACCAAAACCCGTTTCTAGATTGAAAAAAAAAAAAAAGTCGTAGAGAGAAGAAAACATGGTTAGTCTGCTAGGTGAAGCTTTCAGAAATAAATAAAAATAAATGGACACACTATGATCAGGTTAACAATACTACATGAATCTTGTTTGAGATAAGTAAAGACAAGAGAAAAATGATCTCAGCGAAAGATATTTATTCCAGATAGAGCTTTCAAAGCTAATTTTTCACAGTGGTTTGTTTTAAATTAAGCGGCAAGAATGTTTGAGAAAAAATGTACCCCTTTGTCCACTGTCTTCTTCACCTCCATGGAGAACTTCCCAGTCTTCCGGTTAACCATGGCGTTTCTTAACTAAAACGATAACAGAACACTGGTGTTAGTTCTTCCCCAGGTTCCGTGCCATCTGGACATCTGCATCCTCCAGCTCGGGAGCACACTGGGTGGTTTGTGCAAAGCAGGGGTATGACAGGGCTGGGGTGCGTCCCCATCGCACGGCGGGCGCTCTGGCGCTCAGTCAGCGTGCTGCACTCAGCCCCCTGAAACAGGGCTTCTGAAGAATACACAGCTAATGGCTGCTGTACTGGGGCAGGGAGGCTCACAGCAATAAATGGCAACTTCCACTTGGGGTGCTCCTGTGAGCCTCAGGGCAGCACCAACGATGCGGTCCGAGCAGCGAGCCCCGCCAAGATCGAAAACCCTCAAGAGGCAAGAACGTCTCCGGGGACAAGATAACATTTTCAAAAAGGGTATTAGTGTGTCCTGAAGAAATCATTTTTCAAAACATAATCAAGTCAAAGGTGTTTTTCTACACAGTAGGCTTTTCTTTTCTTTTTAAAGACCAACCACTTGGAAGACAGGGACTCACGTTCCACAGCACGCAGCATCTTCAGATGCACTCGGAGAAGCCCGAGCAAGTTAATAGTCTCGCTCACAGTGACAGGCAGTGAACAGGGCCACCCGGGATCTAAGTTTCAGAGGCTCCGTCTAGGGACACTGAGCCTCGCCCCCGCCCCCTGCCCCTGGCTGACCCCTTCTAATTAGGTGCGGCCCTTCTGTGGGTTCAGAGAAGGACCGCAGACGCAGTGATGAGAGATGGGCCGTCGTGGGCACCAATGGCAGACGAGGGGGATGCCATTGAATGGAAAAGGAGCAAATGCTGACATGCCACAGCCTGTCGGGAAAGGCTCTTTCCCAGCCCCAAGGCTTTTTTTTTTTTTTTTAATCCTCTCCCCTCTTCTCTCCTTTGAGGAGCTTGACTAAGATCTGGCCGATAGAAAACTGCAATGCTTGCAAGCCACCTAAATTTGATTCGGGGCTGTCTCGATTTGGGTTCACATTCCCATCTTCTGTGAGAGAGAGAGAGTAAAAAGCATAATTTTTAGCTGGAGGCATGTATAAAATAAAACATATATTTTACTCTAGATATTTTTTAACAACACATAATGGGCATTTCTGGAAATATTTTCCCATTTTAACTTTTGTGGTTTTGGATGGGGAGAGCTGGTCCTAATTAAGTCTACTTTCTAACTTTTAAGAACGGCTCGATTTATCTTTAACATGGTTTTCATTTTTCCTCTTTCTGGTGCCTGCCTAAAGCCATTTGGGACCTTCCCCTCTCACATTCCCCAGGCAAGTTGGAGATTAGGTAAGCTTCTCTGTGAGTCTGTACCACCCCGCCCCCAACTCCCAGTAGCAGGGAACAATCAGCATTGGGGGCTGGGCAGCTCCAAGGCCAGGGTCACTGAGGCTTTCTGGAGGCAAATACGCAGATGTCCAGTCCAGTCTTTCCCTTTTCTTCAGTTCTAATGAAAATGGATTACACTTACTGAACACCTACATGTGGGGCAGGACGGCGCTGTAGTTAAGGACTCCGCAGCCAGAACTTATGAAAGAATCGCTTCCTCTCTCTATGCCTCAGTTTCCTTCTCTGCAAAATGGAACTAATGACAGCATCCGTCTCACAGAGTTGCTGTGAGAAGTAGATGTGCTGATATTTAGAAGGGTGCCTCGTCCACCCGAAGCATCCAGTAAATGTTGGCTGTCCCCCACCATCATCTCCATCACCATCATCGTCACTACCGTCCTCCCCCCTTAAAATGCCAGACCTCCTTCAACAGCTTAAGGGATCAGGATTCAAGCTCGAGTTTGCTTGACACAGATGCTTATGCCCTAAACCAACATTTCTAAACTTTTGTGAGCCACCTGAGAAATACATCTTACTCCGCGATGCCCTCTCATGTCTCCTATTTTAATAGATTTCATTGCTTGTAAGTGCTGCTCGTGGACCAGTCATGGACTTTGTGACCTCCCCCCAACTCCGGTGTTAAAACCGCTGCTCTTCACCACCTGTGGGAGGGCACAGACTGAAAAAGAGGCAGCCCACGGTAAGGAGAAATGACCCAGGGTGTCGAGACTCAAGTCTTACCGGTGATGCATATCCCTGTTCTATACCCTCTCTGTGGCTCCGTTTCCTCCTCTTTCATTCATTCCATCAAAAGTGTTCTGAGCGAGGACTCCCAGACCCCAGGGATCCCATCAGGTGCTGAGTAACTATGTTGATCGGTCTTGTAAATCCCGGATAATACTGATAGATACCATCTACTGAGCCTTTATGATGTGCCAGACACAGGTTTTAAAACCCTCAAAATAAGGCACCATTATTATCCCTATTTTACAAGTGGAGAAACTGAGGCACAAAGTTAAGAAACCTGCTTTTAGTCACACGGGCTCTCTGACCCTCAAGCCCATGCTGTTAGTTTTGCTTCCCAAAGCAAGAGAGTAAGCATTTGGGGGCGCCTGGGTGGCACAGCGGTTAGGCGCCCGCCTTTGGCTCAGGGCGTGATCCCGGCGTTGTGGGATCGAGCCCCACATCAGGCTCCTCCGCTATGAGCCTGCTTCTTCCTCTCCCACTCCCCCTGCTTGTGTTCCCTCTCTCGCTGGCTGTCTCTATCTCTGTCGAATAAATTAATAAAAAATCTTAAAAAAAAAAAAGAGAGAAAGCATTTGGACAAATTTAAAGCATTAATATAACAACTGTATAGCATGAATATAAAAATAATGTATTGTTATTTCTGGATTGTTTTTTTAATCAAAGATTTTAAACTTGACCATGCAACAGTCTTAGGTTTTAACTTTCCAATAGGCTCTTGCACAAGCTCTAGGTTCTGTGAACTGGGGTGACAGGAAGGTGGTTTCTGTCCTCATTGCCACAGGAGGAAGGGGGGTTTTGTGCCTTTTCAACAGACTGTGTGGTGAGAATACAGCACCATGAGACCAGAACAGTCTAGAAATGTCACTTTTCCATCGGAGGAGACTGAGGTTTGAGAAGGGCAGCAACTTGCACCAAATACTACAGTAAGTCAGTGGTACCCTTGCCCCAGGGGCCAGCTTACAAGACCAGATGGAGGAGGTACCCAGAGCAGAGACCAGAATGGTGGGGGAGTAACGAAGCTCTCAGTCCCCACCAGGCCGGGAAGGGCAAGATCGACGGTGCTGCTCGGAGCTGGCCAAATAGCCCTCAAATTTGCCACTACCTGGATCACAGCAATGAGCACCTGGAGAAATAATGGCCCGGCGGAGGAATATTCCCAGGCAAGGTTGGATGTGCCCATCTGTTAGCATATTACATAGTCAAAAAGTCACGTGACAATGTTTGACTTAACAGCGTCAAAGAAGAGCAAATTAAAACATCAGCGAAGGCACCTGGGTGGCTCAGTCGGTTAAGCACCTGCCTTCAGCTCAGGTCATGGTCCCGGAGCCCTGGGATTGAGCCCCACATCGGGGCTTCTCCCTCTGCCTCTCGCCCCGCTCATGTTCTCTGTCTCTCTCTCAAATAAATAGATACAATCTTTAAAATAAATGAATAAAGCATCCACGAACTGTCTTTATGTTTCGCTATCCGAGGCACGTGTGCAGCAGGCATTACAGCAACAGGCATTACAGCGGCTTTCGCCACGGTGGGGCAGATAAAATAAAGGCCAAACCTCTTCAAGCTGGAAATCGTTTTCTGGGGATGGCGATCAGCCTCCCGGTCTCTCTGGGAACCACCCTCCCCCTGGGTCCTGCGTGATCCAGGTTACACACGTTTCCCCAGAGCCCCTAGCGAGTCTGTCTCTCTCGTCTGCACCCCGAAGCTGCAACGGCTTCGCTGACCATTCAAAGCACCCACAGTACAAGCTGGTGGTCACGCCTCTGGTTCAGTCGTGAGCCTACAGCGCTTCCTCCTGTGTCAAAGCCCGTTAGGGAAGCTCTCCCCCCGAGATCCACGGATTGCCTTGGGTTTCATGTGTAAGTGTATAATGATAGCTCGTTCTGCTAATGGCGGTTTGCTCTCCACATCAGAACATGAGCCTCACCTTGCCTGGTGCACAGGCGGCATGCACTTCCAGGCCCCCAACGCCATGCCATCTGGGCCAAGCCAAGAGATTAAAGGGGAAGGGAGAAGCAGGAGATAAACAGGTCTGTCATTTCCAAGCAAGCGTTTCACCAGAATATGAAAACAGACTTGGGCACAGAGCATCTGTACAACAAAATCAAAATCCACTCTCTCTCTTTCAATCTCTCTGTCCAGGCTGGGGGGGCGGGGGGGAGGTACTGTGGTTGGTTTGTGACCCAGGGCTCAAGCATGAGCTGCAAAGACACTGGAGTAGGTGAAAAGAAGAACAAACTAATTGGGCACAGTTCTCAGAAATTCACCCCAGGAGAAGAGGTTTATGGGGCTTTAGAAAGAAAAGACTCGAAGGACATTTCGCACAGAATCATCGCAGGTAAGGAGAAATGTGAGTTGACTGGAGAGCAGTAGAAAAGGCTCACACTGCAACAGAAGGGGTTTCAGGTGGCCTGGAGGCAGGATCTGACCGGCCGGTATTCACAGCCCCACCCCAGGGCGAGCATTTGTTTAGCGGCTGGTTGCAAGGTTGCCCCATCTCTGCGGCACCCCTCAGGGGAGGATACTATGGGAACACGGTGAGGGCACTGATACAGCGTCTTCAAGGACACTTGGACTCAAGGCCTCTTTCTAAGGCGTAACAACATGGTCAAGAGCTTTGGGGCCAGGTGGCCTGGGCTGGAATCCACACGGTGTGCCCGTGGACCAAGCCGTTCTCTGCCTCAGTTTCCTTACTGCAAAATGAGGATAGCAATAATACCGACTTTGTAAAACTGTTGTGTAGAATCAACAAGTTCGTCCACATATAGCACTGGGAACAGTGCTGGCACACAGGAAGGACTCAATACGTCAGTTATTATCTATATTTGTTTTTTTCTCTTTACGGCAATAATCATGCTCACTGTGGAAAGTCTGGGAATGACTAACAGGTAACAGGAGTAAGAAAAATATCATCCTTCAGTCCTTCAATCATCTCTGGGAATTTATAACCAAAGAATAAACTCCATTTTAAAAGGTATTGTTTCCTTTGCAGAGGTGACAGGCACTGGTGATTCAGGCCAGGCTGTGGACGTCTCAGGGTCCCTTCCTGGCAACGGGTCCCCAGAGATCCATCTTACTCATTGTATTTTGATGTGATGCCCAAGGCGCCTGGAGCCTGGGCCAGATGTCCTGCTCACCCACCTCTAAATGGTTTCTAAGTCTTCTCCCTCTTTTTAAGATTCTAATTTTAGCCAGTCTATTTTGCACATGTTTTAATAGTATATGTGACCTCACGTCTTTTTTGGAAGGACGCAGGGTCTATGTTATAAATACCATCATTACATTCAACAAGAGCTGAGTTGCCAAGAGAAGTAGGATGCGCCTTCCAAGAAGTTCTCTGCGGCTGGGCAGGCTCAAGCTGCTTCCTCCTTAGTGGGCTCTGCCTCACGGTCTCTCCCCGATCTTGACCGAAAGCTGCCCTCGGCCACTTACATGCAAACCCCAATGGTGGACCTACGGGCATGTGGGATCGCGTGTCGACGTTACAAAGCTGCTCTGTAGAGGGTCCAGCATTCTCCAGTCAAGGGAGGGCAAATCTCTAGGAGAGAAACGGTGACCCGGGGTTTCCCAAATGCGTTGGTGGTGAAGGAATTCACGCTTTGAGCGCACCACTTCCTCAAGGAAGTAAGACAAGAGACCCAAACCACGGAGACCACAAGAGACCAGTTTGGGCAGAGTAAGAGCGCTGAACTCGCAGGAGATGCGGGAACTCTGAAGAGGGGTAATGCAAACCCAGTCCTGGGAGTCGGATGAAGGTGAAGAACGCGTAAGAGGCTGGGAATCCCACGCTCTGTAGCTCCGATGAGCAAAGAAGACAGCGCAAGGAAACCACGATTCATAAAAGGAGATACCAGCTCCTTGAAAATTAACTGGAGCGCAGGCGGAGGCTGGAGTGAGCCAAGTCCTAAATCTCTCCCAGTACCACGACGGGAGGACCCCGAAGTGAGAATGAGCGTCAAGCCCTTTGCCTCCCATGCTGATCCAAATGGACGGGACGAAGGGGGGGGGGGGGAAGCGTGTTGACGACAAGGTTCCAGACTTCCGGGAAAGGAAACAAAAAAGTCCAGCAAAGTCAAAATAAGACAACTGATAAAGTGAAGATGGAAGAGAAAGGAAAATAGTAGAACACGCCCTTCGAACATTCATGAGACAGTTTAGCAGCTGTAAGTCTGCGGGACGTTCATTCATGCGCAGGCACCTGAGGATGACTGCTGATGAGAACAGTGTAAAGGACAGCCACCGTCACAGATGCTCCCCGTGTCCACACAATGGTGTACACACATTTTCATCTTTCAGCATATTAACACTAAATTAAAGATTCACAACAGCTCTCTGATGTAGGTACTGTTATCACCATACTCATCTTACTGGGTAAAAAAGGACAAAAGCCAAAACTGAGGTGCAGAGAGGATAACTGTGTGCTTGAGACCAACAGCCAGCAGATCGCCATGGTGGGATTGGAACCCAGGCGGGCTAGTGCCTGGGTGGGGCCCCTCACAAGTGCGCTAGCCTGCTTCTTGGTAAGAGCAGGTGGAAAGGGGAGAGTGGGGACATTGGCTGCAGTACAAGCTAAAGGCCCCAAAGACCATGTTTAAAGAGCAAGATGTAAAACCCTGCCAGGTCATTGTCAGGCCACCAGCAGGTGGGGAAAAGAGGGCAGGTGAGAAAGTTGTTTTTTTATCAAATAGTTATTTTGTCTGAACCTGAGTTTCAAGAGTCCTTGTACAGATGAAGGAAATCAGCTACACTTCTAAGATATGCCTCTTGGATTTTATAGGCCAGGAAGAAAATCCAAGATTTACGCTAGCTGAGATGTCCAGGGAGCAGAGGACACGAAGAGAAGAGAATGACAGCAAGAGAACCCAGCTGGGGAGTCCAAATGGTTCCCCCCAACAGCTCTTTGGAAAGCAGGACAGACTGAAGGGCAGAAACATGGCTATCTCCACGATGAAACTGAAGAAAGGACCCTGAACACGTCAGGGAGGGTGCAGGCAGAGAGCCGTGGTTGTGGCACGGACGCACCACAGAGAAAGTCAAGAGCAAGGATCCAGGCAGGATCTCATGAGACGTGACAATTTAATTAAGGACAGTCTGCCTACATTCGTGCAAAGGCAGCCATGTCGAACAAATCTGATTTATTGAGGAAATAACAAGAAGACGGACAGGGTTAAGTCGTAGGCATAAGGAAGGCTTTTGATACAGTGCCGAAGGCTGAGTCCGTGCGGAAAATGAGCGTGTGCGCTCTTGCAGTGTGGCCGGAAGGGGGACGGCAGGGACGGCCCAGGAAATGGACCGCCAACCCGCAGAAGGGAGGCAGGCCTGCTCAGCCTTGGGTGGCTCTCTGAAAGCAAGGGCTGTGCCCATGGCATCCTGACCTGAAGGTGGGCAGAGCCTTCTGCTGCCGAGCCAGGCTCGGGCCAGGCTCCCTCCGAGGGTGGCAGGTCCCATAAACTGCACTGAGGCAGGAGTCTGGATGAATCCACAGCAGAAGGGACCAGAGCCTGGCAGGGGATGGTGTGAGCCGACCGCACAAAGCAGGCAGGTGGCTGGCCTAGCTGCAACCGTTCCAGCCAGCAGGAGAGTTATAAACCCCCAGTGCGGTGAAAAGAGCCCATTGTCTTCATGTCCCTCTGGTGGCCAGGTGTCCTCCGGGGGGCCTCTCGGCCAGCTCCTCGGGTGGCCTCCAGGTAGAGAAGTCGGTACAGTGGAGCTCCCTACTCGCCAGGCTTGAACACCAGTCACTTACCACATCATCCCGGTCCTCCCACTCCACCTCGGACAGGTCAACGCTACTGTAGTTAGGTTTCCTTCGCTTTTTTCCTTCTTCGTACTGGCAGCGAGAGGAAGAGAAAGAAGAAGAAAAAAACATTTCCGTGAGATCATCAGCCAGGGCAGCCTTTATCTCCCCAAGCCCTGTTTCTCGGATGAGGACTGCGAGTGGAGGGACACTGGCGAGAAGCCCAGCAGGGGACAGTCCAAGGGATTGTAACAGCAGGAAAGCCCAGGCCAGGTGCTCCCACCTGGGAGGATTACAAGTCGACTCTCCTTGATACGAATTTACCTAGTGGACTCGTTTGGCTCCAAATCCACCAAAAGCAAAGCCAAGATTCCCCGCTGCCTGGATGGCACCTGTGTGGAATAGGGGTGATCCTTCTCTACTCCACAGTTTTAAAAGCCACTGCTTCATGACATAGGAAAGGGCGTTTTACGGTTTACCAAAAATCTAGTCATATCCCTTTGTTTCATAGTTCTCCCATCCCTACCTCCGGTCTCAAACCTGCCCCATACTCCTTGGAGAGGAAACAAAACCACTGGTGGGCTCAACATCCTGGTAACATTTCGTAGACACACAGAGCCTACTACTTGCTATCACACAGGCCACAGCAGGACTGAGCTAACTATGGCCTCCTTACCCAGGGTGGATGTGGGTATTGGGAATCACTGCCAGATTCAGTGGCTATGAGGGCATTTCTCTGGAAAAGCTCATGAGTGCCTTAAGAACTGGGAGAGTGGTTTTCGTTTTTTTCTCCTTAAATCACTGGTGTTAGTCACCCCACAAGCCTACTGTCTTATCCACTGGACGATCGTGTGTCTGGACGTTCCTGTGTCTCAGGGCCTTGAATGCCGGTCGTTGGGATGTTTATAATGAAGGAAAGTCTGCCCTCTACTGCAGGCTAAAGATAAGCAACCCCTTATAAGTTCATAAAATATGGCCAATGGCATATTGGAAAAAATATCTATGCACGTATCGTTTTTTCTTTTTCGTCCCTACGTTGGTCATCTTTGGATTGACGTGGTTAAGATTCAAAATGAGATGCAGTGTCACACATGAGATGTGTTTTCAGATCCCCAGACCACAGGTTACCATTGTGGACACTGCATGGCTACCGTGGAGACAGGTGCTAAAGGCACGTCGGTGTGAAGAAGGCCACTGCCAAGATGCTGAACCAAACAGGGCTGAATGGGCCGCCAGTGGAACCGAGGGGACAGAGGCCAGACAGGGTAGATCTCAGGTCACTGTGGGGCTAAACAGGGTCGAGTGGTTTTCCTGTCCTCTTGTTCTTCCTGTCAAATGCATTTCAGGAGCCCTGAGACGCCTCTGGAGCGCACCCCCCTCCACCGCCCAGGAAGGCCACACCGCCTCTGAAGGGCAGTGGGCTTGGACCACCGGGTCAGCCACCCGTCCGCTCCCTTCTCTCCGGTTTCCAATCCACAGATGTTCAAGGTCAGTTTTAGAGCATCGGATCCACTGCAGACGAAGAGGAGGGGAAGCGGCTCTGTAAAGGACAGCAGATTTGCAGTTGGATCCCGTTATGGAAACTTCGTGTGTTCATGGAAGCTCTGGCCCTTGCGAGAGCCAGGCGGGGGCTGAGTGGGAGGAACAGGAACGAGGTCAATGGAGTTGTCACCCACGTCTCACAGTGAGGAGGTGTGATGGGGAAGGGGACGCGTGATGCTAACAAGATTCCACATGTCTCTTTGAGGACGTAGAGTCACACACTCTTGCCCTCTGTTAACTGTCTAACCGCCCCCCAAGTTCCATTTTGGTGAGAACCATGACTGAGAGCCACTAGGTGCCCCAGAAGCTGACACAGCCCAGCTTCTCAGCATTAAAGGCAGAGCCTTCACAGTATCTGGGGCGCTGTAATGCTAAGCCTAAACTGTTCTGTTTTGTTTTGCTTTGTTTTTTTGTGAGAAGTACTTCCTTTAGTCATTTCAAAATGCTCCTTTATTTATTTATTCAAATGCATCTATGAGACACCTAGTAAGGAGCAGGTACTAAGCATATCAATAAAGCCAATGAAGCAGTCTTTCTTTCTTTTCCAAGGAATGGCTTGTAGTTTATCACCCTGAATTTTGCCTTTCAAAGGTCAATTTATTGCCCACCATGCATACAGGAAAAGAGGCTGTCACAAGTTAAATAATGGGTAAAACAACACTTTAGATAAGATCACACAGCCAGCATGCGGCAGGACACCCCCATCTACCACCAGCCCCTGACCAAATTTTCATGGCTGAGCCTCACGTTATTTCAAACACTCCTAAAAGAAATAATAAAGATTCCTGAGGTCCCGAGCACCAAATGTTCCCTCCTCCTCAGAAAGTGTCCATTTGTCTTTGTGAGACAAAGTGGTTCTGCCACTTTCTAGGGCTGTGATCCTGAGCAGGGGGCCCAGTTTCTCCATGCTCCCCTTTTCTCAGTGGCAAAATAGGAAAACCAGTAGTACCTCCCTGGAATGGCAGGTTGAGAGAATTAACTAGATACTGTATACAAATGGACAAACATATTCCTGGCACAGAAAAAAGCCTTACTATATAGCTAGCATGATTCCTGAGAGCCCTGACCTTGCTGGCCAAGACCCAGGTTCATTGCATACAGTTGGCTAACATGTCATTTCCTTGAAATGAAGGAGACCCATTGAGCGATTGAGCAGGTCACTGTTCTATAAACCATAAGGAGGCAGGAGATGTTTGTTGAAGATGGTTGTGTCAGACAGTCACATTCACACACTTTCTCCTGGTGTATATCTTATGCACCAAGACTTGTGGACTATAGCTCAGCGGGGACTCAAGACTGTCCCCGCAGAAAAACTCGTACCTCTGCTAAAAAACCCAAGTCCTTTTAGATGGTACTTGGCGATTCTGCAATCCACAGCGAACCCTTGACTTCTGACCACTCCTGGATGTCTTTCTTCATTTTTCCCCCCTTATAACTACTTAAGAAATTCAGTACATTGTGCTTTTGATATTCAGGAAACCTGGAGGGTTTAGAATGTGAGGTGAAGAGGCATTCACAGTGGGCTGGTCCGCAAGCCAGTGAGTCTAAGTAATTTCATTTCATTGAAGGAAACAGGCAGGGCTGGGGAAACCCTCTCCGGAACTCCATTGTAGGAATGCCCCTCTATGATGTCTGCTTAACCAGGTATACAAAGCCAGTCTAAAACACTTCCCATTTGGGTCTTTATTAACTGGCGAGCTCTTTAAGAGTGCACGTAGTACCGTAGCAGAGTGATTATTTTGAATGAGAGAAGGAAGTCAGTGGCTGCTGCATAAAATAAAACAGGTTGAGGGTGATCAGTAAACGCCAGCATAATGACCCTAGATCCCTATTCATCTTTTCTCCCATTAAGACAGCATACGGGAGGGCTAGAGATTAGACTTCCCCGAGGAAGACACTTGTGCTGTGCCCTGCCCCCACTCATCCCCCCACAGTTTCCAGGGTAATCGCCTTGCTTTCCTGCAGGGAAGCCCTGGGGTCCCCCTCTCCGTAACTACAGTTCTTGTAAGAGCAAGACCATCCTGGTTCAGAGATAGGCAAGCGACCTGAGCATGTGAGGAGACCCACAGCTCTCCAGGACATAGGGCTTGGTTCAGAGCCGGGGCTATAACTCACGCCAACCCAAATGAGACTCAGCCTGGCATGCTTTCCTGGATTGATCCAGGTAAAGGAGCTGCGCATCTGCTAGCGTCCTTAAGGTGGTAGGATGTGAGCTGGAGCTCCTCGTAACCATCTCTGCTTCTGCTTGGAGAGAGCTTTCCTGAGAATGAGGCCGGTGCAGACAGAGCAGAGCAAAACACAGTGTGTGTGCCTGGATCGAGTTGTGCCTGAAATCTTTATGCCCTTGGACGTTTCAGGTACCAACCACATTCTCTCACATTACCCCTTTCCCTTCTTCAAGATTTTTTTTTTTTTAAAGATTTTATTTATTAATTTGACAGAGAGAGACAGCCAGCGAGAGAGGGAACACAAGCAGGGGGAGTGGGAAAGGAAGAAGCAGGCTCATAGTGGAGGAGCCTGATGTGGGGCTCGATCCCATAACGCCGGGATCACACCCTGAGCCGAAGGCAGACGCTTAACTGCTGTGCCACCCAGGCGCCCCTAAGATTTTTTTTTTTAAGCTGGTTTGGGTTTCAAGCATAAGTAGTCATTGGAGTTCTGACTTGTATATATTTAATGCCTTTATTATTCCTCCTTAAAAATGAACCACTTTTAAAGTACATCTTAAGGGAAGTGTTCCTAAGTTATTTAGGAGCATGTGACCTGCAACCTATCACACTGTTACTCAAGATAGACTGCTGTGCTTGAGTGTGGCTAATCCCTATCCCTACTGCCCCCTCCCCCGCCACCCCGCCTGGAGGACAGACGTGTGGCCACAGTGTAGGAGTGACAGAAACAGAAGTAAATCTCTGACTCCCAGGCCAGCTCTCCCCTGTCCCTCCGCATTTAGCCTCTGACACACCCTGGATCCACCGGCCCCACTCCCTCTCACTCCCTCTCTCCCTGCGTGAGGATCTCGTTACTGGGGCTGAGGCATCGGATATGGCATTTGTTAGTGTATCTATAAACTGTAACTTCCTTTGAAAATGTGATTAACGAATTGCGAACGGTTTCCAAAGGTTTATAAACAGATACTTTGAGAGCCACGGGTAGGTTTGTAGTTTTTGGTGCCTGTTTTATGAAAAAAATATGTGGGGGAGAATTTAATAAGGAAAGATATTCTGTGCTATGAAATACTTGGAGGTGGAGTTTCAAATAAAGGCCAGATGTGGTGAACACACAAACCAGCCTGTGGCCTAGGAGGATGGGACAAGATGGGCACCCATCTGAGGGACAAGCTGGAGCCATCTGGGGGCACGCCTTCTGCGCCTGAACCTGCCAGGTGCTGTTTCGTGGTCTGCATGCCAGTGCTCTTCGGGCTTCCCTACACACTGGCTTTGGAAGCATCACGGGATGGGCTCAGGTGATGGCCACGTTCATGTTGGTTTGAAAAAAACAAAACTTTGCTTTTCCTGTGTTTTTCTGGGAAGGAACAGAGGAAATCAGCTACATACATCCATGCAGCCTCTGTGAAGCAAATATTGTGTATGCTAATAATTGATAAAATGTACATGCCGCCCCATGCTGCCAACAGGCAGGAAGGAGATGGGGGTGGGAGGCCCACAACTGGAGAGGAAGAAACCTTGCCCAAAGCTAATGCCATTTGGTGCAGGGGTGTGGCCAAGGGCAGGGAGCCAGCCAGTGTCTGGGCAGATGTTCTCTCCCAAAGCAGGCACGGTCCTCAGCTGGCGAACACCTTCACCACCTCCCCCGAGGCCTATGTCTCTTTTTGTCCCAGGGGCAGAAGTGAGGAGGAAAGGAGGCACATCTTCTCTCCTCCACGCGCAAGACAGCTAAAGGGCACTTCATTCCTTCACTCCTGCCTCCATCCATTCTCTCATTTGCTCCTATACTCACCCACATCCCCCAAAATACATTTAGCAGGCCCTGGGCCAGGCCCAGGTGAGCCTCAGGAATGCATGGAGAAGCTGTGCGAGAAGGGTCATCTCCTGCACTCATGGCGTAGGTCATGACTGACCACTTGCCCATCAGGGCGGTTAGAAGAACAGTTAGCAGCCAGGGCCCCAGAATCACACACAGGCTGTGTGTTCCATGCCTGGCGTGCATTTCTCTGAGCCCCATTTGCTTGTCTATAGGGGCGGGGGCGGGGGGGGGGGTACTAGAATTCAGCTTGCAGGGCTGGCGTGAGGAACAAAAGGGTACGAACATTGAGCACAGAGTGTGTCCTGATGGTCTTGGGAAACGCCCACGTGGCCAGCACCCATAAATGCTACTGTCATTGCTGACTCGGAGATGTGGCAGCCCCTGCCTCCCTCCAGGGAGGAGGCTCACGGGCTAAAATGTTTCTTTACAGTATGGTTGTTTAATAATACTTCTGGTTTTTGAAAGAGACAGTCAACCTGGCGTGGTGGTCCATTCTTCTCATGGTCAAAGGGAAGGGTCTCAAACAGGACCTGGTCCCAAGGCCAGGTGGCCAGGTGGGCCTGCGCCAGGACAATAGTCCCTCTCCCTAAAATTTGCAAATCAAGGTCTCTGGCTGTCACAGCACATCTGGCCTCAGAGGAGGTGGCCCTAGGGAAGGGGAGTCTCAGCAGAGACTTAGTGGAAGCACAGAATCTGCCACTGCTCCCCCGGCTACAGTCCAAATGGCTTAAGCTTTTGCCATTTCTTAAGGTTTCCCCCCCCCCCCGCAATTTTCCATGTAACAACTGCTCATCTCAGAAAATTTGGAAAATACCGAAAAGTGCAAGAATGGAAAACAAAATATTGCCCTCGCTATCACAACACAGGCGCCGCAGGGACCACCGCCCACCGTTCTGCTAGCTGGCCCAAAGGTAAGTCCTCTGAAGCAGTTACTGTTTCCAGTTTTCTAACTTCATTGTTTCTCCCACAAGGAATTTATAAAATGTAGCAACCAATCTGTTCTGCTTTCCAAGTGACTGCCTGTAGCAAAAAAAAAAAAAAAAAGTTTTCTGCTGCCAGCTTCCCCTTCACCTCCTATCATTCCTCAGGAAGAGCGAATGCTCTTCTTCCAGGCACGGTGCTAAACGCTGTGCACACCTCCTTGGAGGGATAATCGCCTCGCAGATAGGCAAACGCAGAACCCGGGGTGCAGGCCACGCGGCGGCATAGGTAATCGACAGTGGGACTGTGATTCAACCCCATCTTTGCCGGGCTCAGCCTCCGGTCTTCACCACCCTCTGCACTGCCTTGCTGGATGGGGGTTCAGCTCACACAGCGACCACCCACAGGGCTGGGTGCAGCAGGCCTATTAACGCGCGCAGAACCACGGCGGCAGCCAAAGCCCACCAGCCATCCTGGCCTCTGTTGGATGCCAGCTCGTTCGGGCTGCCTCGAAACTGGCCTTTATAGGCCGGCGATGCAAGAGTCAGTTTCAGATTGAGAACAACTAGGATGCACTGAGTGAGGGCACGGAGCTGGCTTGGTGCACGTACCCGGGACACACAAGACAAGGCCCATTAGCCATCAGCTGACTCAGGGCCTCAGACAAGCCTGGTAGCACCCGGTGGTACTGCGGCAGCTGGGATTTCCATCGGAATCGTGCTGGCCCTTGGGTGGTAGGACGCCACGGGGCTCAGACCTTGCTAGGTAAGCTAGATGACAGGATGGCAGAGAAGAGCCCGGCGGTGGGAGAGTAGGAGGGGGTCCCAATGAGTCTGCGGAGATGAAATCCTTCCAGTTCATGGGAAGATGAGAAGCCCGGATAGACTGGAGGGAAGCAGGGCCGGGAGGGTGTGTCCCGAAGCAGCTGGAAGGTGGGAGAGAGGCAACAGGGCATGTCCAGACAGCAAGGCTTTTCCTTTTTCCACCAGGTACCATGCTCTTATTAATTAATGTTTTTAAGTGTCTCAAAGATGAAAAGTTCTACGTGCTCTCTTAGCGTGATTACAAAATCCTTTTGATGGCTGTAAAACTAAAACAGCTTTGGTATTTTTTTAAAAAACAACAATTAACAGGCTGCTTTGAAAACCCAAATGACCTTTATCTTAATCAGTGTCCTCCGAGTCGCTGTGAGTCACCCACATGGTGTGTGGGGAGGAAGTGGCCCAGCTCCGCCTGCGGGCTTGGAGCTTCGGCGTGGCTTCTCCATGGCGGCTTAAATCCCCATTCTCAGAAAGCCAGTCTGTCTTGTCATAGCAGGCGAGTCATAAAAATGAAAATTGGCTGAGTGGTTGGGGCGGGAGGAGCTTTCGTGCCAGCAACGGGCCTGGGAAACGGGGACTCTGACCCAGAGCGGGGAGTGCCGTCTGCAGGCCTCTGAGTCAGGTGAAGGGCCCACACCGGGGAAACACCAGCCCTCCCAGAGGAGGCCGAACACAGATGCCGCCTGCAGGGGAAAGATGCATGCGGTGTACCTGGAAGACAGCCCCTCTGATGGCTTAGAACACTCTGGACAAAACCCGCACTATGGTTTTCTGGGCAAGGCTTAGATGCAGAACAGCCTTCAAAATGAATTTCAGGGGCGCCCGGCTGGCTCAGTCGGTTAAGCGTCTGACTCTCGATTTCGGCTCAGGTCATGATCTCAGGGTCGTGAGATGGAGCTCTGCATTGGGCTCCTGCTGGGTGTGGAGTCTGCCTAGAATTCTCTCTCTCCTTCTCCCTCTGCCCGCCCCAGCTCCAGTGCTTGCTCACCCTCCAGTGCTCTCTCTCTCGGAAAAAAGAAAAAAAATAGAATTTCAAAGTTGCAAACAGAGTTGCCCCAAGTTCCTGAGCACACAGTGCCATATTTCAAAGCTGATTTCATAGAAAGGTTTGAGACCCCTGAGTCGTTAGGAAGTAATCTAGGATAACAAGAGGACCTCTCTAAGTTAATAGTATGCCTGTGACATTTGACAAAGCAACTTTTTTGTGCATTTATAGAACTTTAGTTGGCATTATTCACTCGAGCAAGAGACCCTTGGGAATTGAAATATGTCAGGCTGTTTTGAACATGCGCTATAATTGGGCACCACAAGGTGATTCCAGTTTTGGAACTGCCAAGACAATGGACTTTCTTATTCACTCAAGTGAGATCAGAAGAGAACATCAACCAACAGCTCAGCGAGACCTGTTTCCCGTCCAGTGGCGCTGCAGCTAACCGCCCCCATGGAGTGAGCTCTCTGCTGGGGTTTCCTCCCGTGGCCAGCGACACCGGCCTTCCTTGCCTGCCCCCCGTTCCCAGCACCTCTCCTGGCTCAGTCCCAGGAGAAGCACTCCAGTCTTACCGGCTCCCCTTGGAGGGACGGTGCTTGGAACAGAGAGATCTCTCTTCATGTCCAGGTTTCTGTGCTAACTGGCATGCATGGCAGGAAGAGGGCAATGAATGTGCAAGTGAAGGAAAGAGAGAGAGGAAGAAAAGAGGGAAAGGAATCCCTCCTTCCAAGCCAGCTACCACTCCCCTGACTCTGGTGTCTGCTTGTGATGCTATCAACCTATGTCAGATGGCTGAGCTTTCCTCAAACGTGTATGTGTATGAGTGTGTGCGTGTGTGTGTGATTTTATCTGGGGGGATGCTTGGCGTGATATGTTTATTTTGTTTCTCCTTTTTTGCTAAAATTCTTCAAGATACTTGTGAAAGAGGAGAAGACATAAGGGGATCCACCCCTGTGCCCCCATCATCCATGGATGTTTCTCTGATCCTTTCGGCTAGAGTCTGTCTCCCTTCTTCCCTGGGGGGCCCTTGCTCTGCACCTCCCTGAGGACACAGGGTTTTGCAGCATCAACATGCCTGTGACCATCTTTCCCACCCATCTGCTCTCTGCCCTGGCCACATCCTGACCACCAAACCGAACAGGTTCTCATCCATCGATGCTCTGTCCAGCCCACTGGACTGGTGACGCAGTAAACTATGTAGGCTTGATTCTTTTTTTTTTTTTTTTTTTCTGCAGGTGATCCTAAAATATACTGATCCATCTTTTAAAAAAAATTCCGGATGCACGCTGGTCTGAATAAACCCAAGAGACTTCTGACGTCACTCCTGACTCACAGGAAAACCAAAGGTCCCCTGCAAGGCTGACTCAGTCCTCTGGGTCTTATATTTGTCTGCGATCATGAAGATGTGGGCAGAGGCTGGAGAGGCGAGTAGTCAGAGAAAGAGGCCAGTGGGCCAGGCAAGGCAACCAGGGCTCATCAAACTACCACGCTCATTGCTTCTATCTTTTATGTGTGTCTTGAAATTGAGTCACATCTCTCCATCCATCTTGCCGCCAACTTACTTTCAGCCACCACGATACCCTCCTTCCCCCTGATGAGGGTGAGCGTCTCCTAAGCCTCCCTGCATGGACTCCACCCCTGCAATCCACTGTCCAGGGGGATTCTTCTGCAACCAAAATCACCACTTGGCCTAGAATCCTCATGGCTCCCCATGCCCTCTAGGATGATGTCCAATGTTCCAGAATGCCACAGTCCCCATCAGTCTGCCTCTCCTTATGGCTCTGACCTCCTTCTCACCACTTTCGACTTTCTCCCTACTGCTCTCCAGCTAGATCCAGCCAGCTGCTAACAATGTTATTACCATCCTTGTCTTCAGGCCCCCACATCCATCCTCCACTCCAACTGTTTCCAGCACTCTTCACCCCAACTCAAAGTCTAGCAGCTTCTTAGGACCCAGAGGAGGCTTCCACTCCTCTGGGAAGTCTGATGCCCACGGCTGAGCAGGTTCAAGTCCTTTCTGTGTTCTTTGAGCCTCCTGTGGTCTCTCCATCTCCACACCCATCACAGCGTACTGCAAATTCGTTGCTTAATTCCTGATGTCCCCCACTAGGTCCCAAGATCTTCGGAATAAAGGCTATTTCTCATTCAGCATTGAACCTGCCCGTGCCCAGGACAGGGGCTGGCAGAATAGGTTCACCACGAAGAGCTGAATATTTGAATGAGTAAACAGAATAAATGCACAAATTAGGATCTATATTCACTTCATGAGCACATGTATAACACACATTATGGGCCTGGCCATTTCTGGACCATGTGTGAACATGAACTCATTTTATCCTCAGAACCATCCCCTACAGGAGGCACTATTTTTGCACTCATTTATCAGCGCAGGAAACTGAGGCCAGGGAGGTTGAGTGACTTGGCCAAGGGGAGCGGGGGAAGGGGGGCGGGGGGCGAGGCTGAGGCCAACCCTAGCCTCAGAGACCGCTCTGCCCCACGGACTAACATAACCTCCTGCCTGCCCGCAATGTGTCCTGTGAGGACGCCACGAAGGGCTGATGGCAAGGTGACTTGGGACCACAGCCAGCTCCCTGCCATTCCACACTGAGCAGAGCTGAGCCTCAGATGATTAACTCTCAGACGAATCTTTCCATTCAATGTACGCGAAGGTACTGTTCGTATCTGAGCCCGGAGGAACGAGGCTCCATGTAAGGGGCGTCCCAGCCCCAGGACGCCCAACCCTGCCGCAATGGTAGGAGTCTGGTAAATACCTTCACCTGCCCCAGTTCCTCCCAAACCCTCTTCCTGGAATGTAGCTAGAAACTTAGACACTCCAGGGCAGGATTTTGGGAGAAGACAGTATTTGGGTCCTTGGGCTTTTGATTTAATTTGGAGTAAGTGTGTGTGTGTGTGTGTGTGTGTGTGTGTGTGTGTGTGTGTGTATGTGTGTGTGTCTTCCTTCTAGATGATGGTCTAGACTTGTCTCTGGCAAAGTACAACCGGAGGTCTACCTGGGGCGAAATTTGTCTGTCAGACTTCGGTTTTCTAGTCATTGGGAAGCCACTGTGGTTATGATAAGTGTCCCCTTGACTTGCTCCTCAGGGGGTCTCTGAAAGCCTCACACTGCAAAGGGGAACCCAGAGCCCCCTGGGTGGAGGCTGGCAGGTCAGCCAATCATTTGGGATTTCCGGCCTTGCCAGCTGCGTGAGGGCTCCTCCCTGCAAAGTCCCCAGCTACAGGCTAGAGAAACGCCAGCTATTGGGTGGCCTTCTCCGATGTCATCATCTCTTGGGGAGTTCACTGCGGCAAGAACGGGGCTGACCCCATTCCAAGGAGAAAGGGGCAGGGAGGCTGAGGAGGACTTGTAGCCCAAGCCCTGCATGGCTGAGCCAAACTGCTTTCTTGTCTCCATATTCCGAGTGTATTAGTGCTCCCTTCTGCCCTGCAAACACCCACAGAGAGAGCAGAAGTGGCACCTGGGAAGTCCCTTCAGAAATACACGTGCCACCGCATGGTTAGAAAAGTCAAGCGAGGAGCGGAAGGGTTCAGGCTCCTCCTCGGTGAGGTGCAATGGTCAGCCCCGTGGTGCGGCGGGCATAATTAAATTACTGTGCCCAAGAGCCCATGGTGTCAACCTTTTTATTTGCATTCTTCGGATCTTATCATTTAGGATTATGTAAAAATGACAGCTGCTTATAATTATTTGGAGGTTGGAGCTGCAATAATTAAAACCATCTGCCTTTATCTTACCGCTACCAAACTTAACCCCGAGAGGCTGGGTCTACTGAACTTCAAAGAGGGAAGCAAGAAATAAAAGAAAACTCCGCACATTACTAACAAATTTCTTGTGATTCATTTAAATGTATAACCAGTTATTCCAACAGCCTTCAAACCTTTAATTATCTTTTAAATATATATAATTTGGGACTGCTAATTAGATAGCAATTTAATGCTCTCATGGGGATTCAGATGCACTGTCTTTCTAAAATGTAAACTCCTGGAGGAATAATCATTGGCATTCAAATGATTGAATTCTTCAGTTATTCAAATGAGTGTGGGCATTTTCACTGTTGGAATCAGTTGAATGTCCTGCTGTCAGCCCCAGCTGTAGGTTTACAGGGCTCCTCAACCAAGCGGGGGTAAGGCTAGGCTTTCTCCCTGTCCAAGTCCAGCCCTCTGGAGAGAAACCAGCCGGACTCCTGGGGAAAGCCTAGCAACACTCCAACAGCTCAGTTAAGTCTCCTCGGAGATACAGATGGTTCTGTTTTCCTATTTTAAGGAGGAGCAAACTTTCCTGGAATTTACAGTTATGAAAGCTTTAATGCTTGCTTTGCAAGCCTTCTCCATGCTGGTCTGCCTGCTGTTGTCTGGACAGTTAACATTTTAATTAATAACCCGCCCCCCCCCCCCTGCAACAGGCTGCTGCAGATGGAGGAGGTGAGGGCTTCACTCTGCCTTGGGCTCCCACTTCCTGTGTATTCCTACCCCCGTGGAGATGGTCCTTTAAATTATATAAAGATGTGCATCACAGGCAGAAAAGCAATTGATCAATGGATGACACTGGGCAATGATAGAAGCCAGCTCTCCCATCTCAGACTCACAATATGGCTAGGGTTTGCATTCCCGAGCCGGGGCTAGTAGCTAGCAGCTGAGGCTCATTTCCCCCACGAGGGGAAGGAGGTGCAGACAAATCTATAGGAATTTTTAAGAGATCATTATTCAACACATTGCATGTAATTACATTTTGATGAGCTTTTTATTGCTAATTCATCATCCAAGATGGGGCACTCTAGATATGAAATTAATCTAGTAAAACAAAGGTCAGAGTGTGTCCAGTGTAAAGAAAGGCTTTGTCCTCATCAAATCCTTTTGCCAAACAATAAAGCGGCGGAGGATGTTCTCTCTAAACCAAATTTCCTTAAAACGTCCACCCTTGATTATTAACGGCACAAAGCGCATGCTCCCTGGTACTTCTAAGTGCAAATGTGGATTCTCCAAGTAGGCTGGTGTGATGTGAGTTCACGTGCGGGGGCCTGAAATAGAATGGAAAATGTGACGGGTGGCATCATGTTAATGCAAAAAAAAAAAAAAAATCGATTTTTGCAGAGAAATATCTGTCCATTGGTGTCCCGGCTTGAGTTCTCTGAACTGTTCTGTGAAGCAGTCCCAGAGACCAGGATTCAAGGGCAAGGTATTCACTTGGGAGGGGTTCTCCGGAAATGCCTGTAGGGACATGGCCAAGTGACTCAGAGCCGGAGACAGGCAGGCAGCCAACACAAGGTACACGGTCAAGCACCAGAACGCTGTGGGCAGCCAGAGCCCAACCCCACCGCAGGGCCCGGGGGCCGCTGCTGGGGAGACACCCGGAGATACCCGGCCTGAGGGGGGGAGTGCTCTCCAGTCCTTGGTGGAGGGAGGCGAACTCCGGGCACCTCTGGCCTGCTGAGCGCCCCCGAGGAGTGCACTCCAGAGGCCGGGCAAGTCTTCAGCCAGGTGCCGGCAGCTGCCAGCCAGGCTGGCGTGTGTGGCAAATGGCAGGGACCGAGGGGACATGGGCAGAGCGTCAAGTGCCTCACTAAGCTTCTTCCCAAGTAGGACCCTCTCAATAGAACCTCCAGCCACCTCCCCTCGTGCTTTGGACGTCTATCCTAGATCTCCCCAAAGGCTGCAGACACTGTTCCCTGAGCCTGAGGGAGGATGACATCATGCAGGGTGATTTCCCCCTCCCCCGGGGCGCAGCGGAACATGCCATTCCCAGGAGGGGCTCTCCCTGACCATCCAGCCAAGGGAGGTGCCTTTTCCTACTTTTTTTGTTTTCTCAGATCCTTGTTTCTTTTAGAGAGTTTATCCAAAATATGTAGTGCTTTTTTATTTATTTGTTACTTAGGAGCTTTAGAAAATCTCCATGAGATTGTAAACAGAAAATGAAGGGGAATTATGTCTGTCTTGTCTTATCGCTAGATCTCCGGCGTCTAATAGAGCGCTGGGCACAGGAGGAGTGCACAGGCCAGGTGAGGGAGGGAAGGTGGGAGGGAGGGAGTGATGGAGGGAGGGAGGGAAAGAGGAAGGGAGGGAAGGCTCAAGGCACCAGCAGTGCAAGAAGGAGCCAGTTATGCATCTGGCATCTGAAGGGCCCTTTGCTGCTCCCAGCTGTGCTGGCCTGGATCACAGACTGTGACCTCAAGCTTCTAGGCTGCACACCAGCTCCCCGCAGCCTTCTCCAGCCATCCCTTCCACAGCAAGACACCAAGTCGTTTGATAAATTCTACTTCTTATCGGTATTTTCGCCCTGGTGCTTAACAATACAGCATGTCACCGGTTTCCTATATGTGAGTCTTCTCTCCCCACTTACTCCCCACTCCACCCCTTCTAGGTCCCTCACCAGGCCATGGACACACATGGCTGAGCAAAACACGGTCTGATCGGCACTCACATTGCTCTCCCTGCAGCGAGGGGCAGATGTGCCAAGATATTTCTATAACGTAGCGCAGAGGCCAAGCTCAAAGGCCTATGCAAGAAGCCTGGTTGGATGGGGAGAAACCTCATTGGAGAGAGAGGTGGGTGGAGGGTGGAAGGGTGCAGACTGGGGTCCCTGAGAGCAGGGGTCAGAGCCACACCCAGCAGAGGCTCCCAGACTTGGGGGATTTCACTGCTGTATTAGCCAGGCTGCTGTTGCTGTTAGCAACAGGTATCAATTCTTAATCACTTGAGCTAAAGGGGAAGTTACTGGAAGGGAATATGGAAGCTCTCTCCTCCTATTGCATTGAGAGATAACTCCATACATGAATAAACGAGGAACTGATAGGGAGTCTCTTGCTCTGCCTTCTCTTCCTTCCTCTTTCCTCCTTCCCATTGCTTTCCTTCCATCCTTCTTCCTTCTTTCTTTTTTGGCAGAGTTGGGACTTAGGAAAAACAAACCTTCCATCTACTCTTCCCTTCGTATCAGTCAGGGCCCCAGCAGGAAGCACACGGCATAGTCAGACTGGCTAATTAAGGAAGGTTTAATAAAGAGGCTATTGTAACGGGCGGTATGAGCAGGCTGAGGGAGACCAGAAGGAACGGTGCACTTCCCTGAAGGCAGGAGCAGTGGAGACCCTTCTAGCACTCTGCCTGAAGGGACAGAGAGCTCCCGGAGAGAGAAAGCCACAGAGACAGGGAGGCTGATATGGCTTTAGATTGGGTGCAGCCAGTTCTGGGAGGACAGGGCTGAATGAGCACCCCACCCCACCTGCCTCTTTCTACTTCTTGCGGGCGCCCCCCACTAGTCAAACCCCACCCAGTGCCCAGGGCAGAGGAGCCGCTGCTGGGTGCCCCCAGGGGCAGTGCGCGGGGCAGAGAGCAGAGGGGGAGGGGAAAAGTGTCTGCAGGAGCTAAGGGAGGTTCTCCAGCCAAAACTGCACTCTGACAAAGACGCTTACAACAGGGCTTCAGCATTAAGGACATCCTGTCAACAGAATGGGTCGAACTTTCTGAAAAATGACCAGGAGCACGTTATTGTCCATCATCATCCTTTTTTTTTTCCTTTCCCTGCAGACCAGCCCAAATTTGCTTTCTGATGGACAGTCTTTGGCCAAGGCATTCGTCATTCCCTGTGGGATGGGCACCACGGTGCAGGATAGCGTGAGGACTTCAGAGGCCAAAACACGCAAAGATGCTCAGCACAGAGCCCGAGTCTGACCCGCTAAGTAACGGAGGCATTGTCACTGCCAGCCCCCCCGTCTGCTCAACCCCGTCTACGCCCTGAGTGTCCGAGCACACACCCAGCACAGAACCTGGGGTTCTGGGGTGCTGTTGAGTCATTGAGATTTGCAGAACAGAGGGCAGCTTCCATCCCACAGAACTTCTGGCGCCCCACGACCTTGCCTCGTCCCCAGGCTCTCGAGGGGCAAGGGTCCCCCACTTGCTGGCGCTCAAACGTCCAGACCAGCGCTGGGCCAACAGTGCCTTCAGCCACCCCATCAAGAGGAAGGCATGCGAGGCTCTGTCTTTGCTTTTGCCAAATGATGTATTCCAAAAAGAATGGGCTTGCTCCATGGGGGTCACACAGCCTTGTTCACTTCTTCTCAGAGAACACACTCCACTGAGCAGATGCACCAACGAGGCATCCCTTAATTCTCTCTTTTAAATGAAACAGAATGCATTCAGACCAGGCCTACGCTGGAGTCACCTGGGCTTCGTTCTGAGAAGGTGCAGCAGGCAGGGACACCATCTGTGGCGGGGACACGGCACACAGCGGTGCCCGGGTGCCACCTACTGGGCAGTCTCGTTCAGTTCATCAGCAGCCTGAGCGGAGGGCGAGAAGGAATTCCAGCACTTGGGAGAAAGGTTTGCAAGTGATGTTCAACAGCCACCCGCCCACACACCCAAGCCTACAGGCTCCTGCATGGTTCTGAGACCAGAGCAACAAGTCGTGTGTCTGGTCAGGGCTGAGGACATTGGTCCTGGGGAGAGAGTGGGGCCCCTGCTGAGTGGGGAAAAATATCCTCTAGGGTGGACAGGTGGACCCCGTTGGTGTGCATGCCACCTCCTCTGGGAAGCCCTCCTGCATTTGAAAGGCACCTTTCCTCAAGAAAAGCATTTAACTTAGCCTTTAACTCCCACTGTGAGCCCCTAGCTCTTCTTGGCCTCTCTCGCTGTTGGGAAACTCTTGCTTTGTGCAGTGAGCTTCCGTGGGCAGAGACACCCTTTTACCTGCTTCTACGTCCCTCTGAGTTAGCACAGTGCTTGACTCTAGGAACATCTGATGAATGCTTGCAGGCAAGCAAGAGGCAGAAGGAGGGGCAGAAAGAGAGGAGGGACTGACCAATCACGTGTAATTCAGTTTCTGAGCCTGACACAGCAAGGACTCAATACACGTTTGATGAGTGACTGTGTGGCACCTGCACTTCTCATTTATCGTGGGAAATTGGTACCCAGACATGTAGTCATCAGCATCATTCAAACATCATCAAAATCATTCAGCAAATATTTACTGACTCTCTTCTGTGCAGCAGCGAAATCCCAGGAACCCTCAAGTGACGGGAGGGGAAAAGCTGAACACATCATTTCCCAAGAGCGATTAGTGATCCAAGGAAATGATAGCAGGGGGATGTGATGGGGGGTGAGGAGGGAAGGGGGTGGCTCCTTTGGTCCACGAGCAGGGGAGCCTCTCTGCAGGGGTGACATCGCTGGGAGGCACGGAAGATGAGAATAAGCCACCGGTGTGGTTGGGATGAGATCCCAGGTAGAGAGAAGAGCAGGAACAAGGATTCAGAGCGGGGAGGAGCTTGCGGGTTGGAGGAAAGGACAAAAGGGCCGGAGCATGGCCAGGACACAGGTGAGCACCGTGCGCAGCCCCGCAAGCTTGGGCAGAACGGGGAGGTGGAGCCAGATCAAGCAGGGTGCCGGAGGCACAGCCAGGAGTTTGCGTTTCATACTAAATGCCAGTCAGAAGCCCTGCCATCTGATTGGCATCTGTGAAAGCCCCCTCTGACCTGCAAGGTGAAGAATGCCAGGGCAGGGGTAGGGGGGCGGGGCAAAGCCAGGTGCCCAGAGAGGAGCAGAAAGGGGACTGCAACCATCTGGGAGAGACAGAAGAATGGTGGCCCTGACCTGGACATAGAGACAAAGAGAGGTGGGAGGGCTCGGGGCACATTTTTCCAGCGAGATCCACTAGAAAGTGAGGGGGGGATGGCCTGGGGAGGCCACGCCCACACCTGTTGACAGAGAAAGAACCCTTCACATTTGTATCGAATAGGTGTGGATGAGCAGAAGAAATGAAGGGGAATGAACTGAGGTGTCTCCAGTGCAGGGACTACCAAAACAATAAAACCAGGGCATGTGTGGGATGGGAGCCAGCCCCTGCATCACCGGAGATCTGCACAGTGATCTAAAGATCACATTTCAACTCCACATCAACAGTTTTGGCGAGGGTACAGAAGCTCTCCACATGGTCCATTGCTTGAGCTAAATCGGCTGGATCTGGACAAGGATTCTAATAGTGTTCCCAACGTCTGAGCTCCTATTTAAATGGTGTTTGAGACGCACGGTCTACTTCACATTTAACATATAATTACATGTGCCTATGGGAAGGTCCCCTTAATTCCACAGGGGAGGACTGCAGCAAAAAATACTTATATTTATTAGCACGTCCACATGTTAACCCGCGTATTCAACGACCTTCTGCGAGGGCCCGTCTAGAACCCCTGCGTAAGAGCAGAAGGACAAAGAGAAATGAACCGCCCAGATGCCCATGAGAACAAAGTGGCAGAATGAACATTTAAAGTGGGACGGTCAAGGAGTGATCCACTCCTTTAGTGACCCACTAAAGGCTGGCGAGGCCAGACAGAACTCGGGCTGCGGAGAGCCAGTGCCTGGCACAGTGACACTGAGTCCCAGAGCGCATGGAAAGCTTCTGTAAGAGGTGGGAAGACTGCACAGGTATCTGGACCATGTGGGCTCTTGCAAGAGTGCATGTGAGTTGGCAGAATAACAGACATAGTTTGGGGTGTCTGAGTTTTCTGATTTAGAAAACCTGACACCTCGGGCTCACCCCATGCGGCTAAGGCTTTCCACCCGCCGGCCGGGGCTGTGCAGTTTGGTTGGGGGAAGGCTGCATGGCTTGGGACTGAACTCACATGGCTGACACTTCCAGAGCTGCATGGCCAAACCCAGGAGCCCATGTGCTCTGGCCATCAACTTTATGCTCCTGAATTCCGAACAACTCCCGCTTCCACTCCGCGCAGCCTGAGAGGGTGGGTTGAGGCCACACGGAGGGGTTGAGGTCACAAGGGAGGGGACTAACTAGCCACCCACCGTTTGCACGTACTACCAGGATGGAAGAGCAACAGAGATTCTTTTGGTGGTGGAGTTTGTTCCAACCCACTGTAAGGAAACGGTGCAAAATGTCTGGTCACACTCTCGACCTGTGCTGTCCCTTCCGATAGCATCAAGCCACGTGTGGCTCTGGAGCACCTGAAATGTGGCCAGTCTAAATGAGATGTTCTGAGCGCATAAAATACACATCCGATTTCACAGGTTAGTATGAAAATAATGGAAAACAGCGCATTAATAATTCGTGGTTGATTTTATGTTGAAACTCTGTGATTTTGGATATAGCAGCTTAACTACAATATACTCTTAAACTTCATTCCACCTGTTTCTCTTTTGCTTTTTCAGATGCGGCTACTAGAAAATTTTAAATGACATAAGCATCTCATGTGTGTGGCTCACATTATATCTTTACTAGACGGTGCTGGTCTAGACAGATTCTGACTACAATCGTCCAATGATGACTCTGTCATTCATCCATGTGGCTGCAGAGACCGGGCCGCTTGGTCTCCCACCACTCTGCCTTCTATTTCCTGAAGATCCAACTGGCGGAGCAGAACTCAGCACATGGCACTTGATCTGGGTTAGGGCTCCTGGTTCTGAAACTTCCTAGCCACCTGACCCCTTTATCACAGGGGGATGGCTACCTTCCCCTCAAAGAACTGTAGCTCTCAGCCTGGCACGCACATCTGGTTACAGTCTGACTCCAGGCCGCCCTCTCCACACACCTTCTGCCCAGACCTGTCCCCACAGGCACCCTTCCTTTGAGCCTCCGGGCCTTTGCACGCACCTACTGCTAGGTTTCCAATTAAATTAATGATTGAAAGCTTTCACACATGTGAAACAGCACGGCACCTGTCATAGAAATAGTCATCAATGGATGTTAGAAAAACACACTAAAACCAACAACAGTAACAAACATACAGAAACATACTTTCCCTAGTAATATCTATAGTTACTTACACACCCAAAGTGTAAAATCTTATTCATCCTTTTAGATTTTGAGTTCTTTGAGGCAGGGCACATCTCTGCAACTGCCTCGAAAACTTTGCTCGGGTCTAGAACATCGTGGGCACCCCGCAGACACTGGAGGTTTTTCTCCATCATCCCCACCTCCCATCTCAGCCACCCAGTGGCTGATGTGACTGGCAAATTTCTGTCCAGAATAGAAACCCTCCAGCATCCTTCCCCATCTCCCGGGCTTGCAGACGCAGAGCAAACAGCTTTTGGCAGATGTCAACGCGGTCTCCGTGGAAATGAGTCCTAGATTTTGCCTGCCCCAGGCTTCTCGGTGGAGCCATGCCTGTGTTGTGGCTCCTGGAAAGGAGCCTTATTTGTGTTCTTTTGGTGGTTTGACCAGGTCCACATTCCAGGGCTCCTTGGGGAAGGAAATCAACTCAGATGACCCTCTCTTCTAAAATGCAGGGCCAGATGCATCACTAAAACTTCAACAAAAATCAGATCACGCTAACGGAGGCACCTTCCCAATTTTATTTCCCTCGATGCCCTGTTGGGCAAGAGAAAAAGAGATACACGGTCAGGGCTCCCCATTTTAAGAAAAAAATCCACAAATATTTGGAAGATGTGGGGGAAAATAAAGCACAAGAAAACTAAATCTAACAGTAACTATACTTTGAAATATTTTTAACCTGAATGTTAAAGGGTGGTAAAGATCCAGAAGAAAACTTCCAGATGTCTAAGAACTACTCGAACAGCATTCCTCAAGGTCTAATTTAGAGTTTAGACCTCTCTCTTGAGGTGATGTGGTCCCACTTGACCTCTCTCTTGAGGTGATGTGGTCCCACTCCCCCACCCCGAGGGACCGGAAGACAGCTATGCAGCCTCCAGGCCAGCACGCAACCCTGCACACCTGGACCCAGGTAAAGGTCTGTTGCATGAACGCCACTCTTCCAGAAGTCACAAGGTGGTAGCAAGGATAGAGAGGTTGAGAAACACTTGGAGAAAGACTAAGGAGAGCCCTGTTATCAACAGAAAAGCATTATGTTAGCAGTTTTGCCAATGAAACCAAAGCAAGTCTGCTGAGCGAAGGCTTCTATATCTGAGCTGTTTCTGGAGACGCCTCGTGATTCACACCCAAGTCACACAAGATTAAATACTGGATAAAATCAAGCCAAACGTGAAGTTCAAGGGAAGGATTTTATTGGACAAATTAGAAAAATATTGGTATTGTGCTTTAGAGAAACCCACTTCTTTCATCTGGCTGCAGGGGCAGAAACGGCCCCAGTGGTGGAGGGAGGAGGAATTGGAGTTATTTTAAGTGAACTTGCACCATCCTCCCGTGCTGGCCACAACCCCACACTCGCACCCGCCGTGCGAACCTGGCAGGCGTGGCCAGAACCAAGGGGAAAGTCCATTGATAATCAGGACTCAATGACACGGCTGGGGGTGGGAGAAGAGAGTCAGGTTGGAAGGAGGGTCCCTGCCCCAGGTAGCTGGGGGAGCACGGCTGGCTGTCCCTCGCTGTGCGGGAGGAGTCTGAGCAGGGGAGACTGATGTCCGGGGCAGATACCAGGTTTCCAGGGCAAACTCAAGAGTTAATTTTTCCAGAAGGACCCAAAATAAGTGGAAACGAACAGTGGCTTTGGAGGGTCCCTTCTTTGGTTCACCTCCTGAGTCCCTCCTGTGTGCTGAGCGGGCTGGTGCTTAGGGAGAAGGAGGGGGGGAAATGTTCTGCCTTCGTTGTGGAGGTAAACCAAACCAAACCAAACCGAGAGCAACTAACCACTCATGCACACCAGAGCCGGGAGGCTCCATCCCTGCAGACGGACACTTAGCTAGCTTACCTGTCACTCATCCAATACAACGGTTCCGAGTATTGCTTTTATTGATACTTTAAAAACAGAAAAACAACAACAACGAAATTCAGTTTTCCTCACATGGGAGGGCCCCCAGAGAACCTCTTGGTACAGTTGTTGTCCACTTGTCTTCCAGACCAGAGCTGGTCTGGAAAACTGACACCGTATGTGCGTGTGTGTGTGTGTGTGTGTGTGTGTGTGTGTACGATCCCTCCCCAATGTTTATCATAACAATCTGAAGCAACCGAATCATCAGAAAGTGTCCTTCACATCCTCCTAAGCATGCACCACCACCGCATCCTCCCAACCTCTATAGTGGCCGAGCACAGATCGATTGAGCCAATGTAACAGAAACAGGATGCCGGTATAACCACCACTGTCCCCAGGCTGTCCCGGGGCCTGCTTTGTCACATAAGGCTTTTGGAACGCATCATCCCATTTACTCTGACAACAAAGCTATGATCTCTACATTATGGTTATGAGAGAAAATGAAGCTCAGAGAGGCTGTGTGACTTACCCAAAGTCACACAGCCAGGATGCGGCAGGACAAGAGTCAAGGGCAACCTGGGTGTTGCCAAAGTTGAGTCCTTCCCGCTTCACTGCTGTCATTTGTCCAAGAGGAAAATGTAACACTCAAGGCAGAGTCCACATCCACTTAGCAGTCACACTCAGGTGTATTTGTTCACGTAATCGTCATTGGTTCGCATCACTCCACACCTCTCCTAAGCATCCCATGACATCGGGGTCAGAGATAGATAAATGGCCTGGCCATTCCTTATGTTCTTTTTTTTTTTTTAAAAAAAGAAAGTTGTATTTTATATTTTATATATAGAGAGAGAGTGTGTGCACAAGAGAGAGTGAGAGGAGGGAGGGGCAGAGGGAGAGGATCTTCAAGCAGACTCCCCACTGAGCACGGAGCCTGATGCTGGTTCCGTCTCGTGACCCTGAGATCATGACCTGTGCAGAAACCAAGAGCCGGATGCTCAAGTGACTGAGCCACCCAGGTGCACCCCTTATGTTCTTATCATGGATCAATTGCAAAGTGGTCCATCTGGTTTGGATTTTCACAGGTGAGATGCTGGGGCATTGGCCTGGGCCTCCCGTTCATGGGAACTTGACCCTGGCCGTCACTTTTGGTGGAAGAGCTCACTACAGTGTTTCAGCAGCGAGAAGAACAGGAAGGACTTGTATTTGTGAGCACATACTGTCATGGGAGGATGGGCGCTGGCTGGTTGCCCTGCTTTTCTAGGAGCCTTTCATCGGCCCCCTCAGGGGCCGCAGCTCCAGAAAGGGCATCAGATGGACTATTAGCAAACAAGCTGTTTGCTGCATGACCAGGAGACATAAAAGACTGGGAAGGCGCTGAGAGTCAGCTGCGCAGGTGGGAGCTGCCCGTCTCCATTGCTGCAGAGAGAGACGTCACCTTGGTGACTTCCGACGCCTGGTTCCATTTCATTCCTTTTTAAAAAGCTGATAAATAGAAAGCTAATGCATCCACTGACAGAGGACCCAGGTTAGATTCTTTTGTTGACTCTGTTCCACTCCAATTTGGGACAAATAAGCACTAAGAGCCCATACGCCACC
Organism: Ursus arctos; assembly: GCF_023065955.2. Lineage (NCBI taxonomy): Eukaryota > Metazoa > Chordata > Mammalia > Carnivora > Ursidae > Ursus > Ursus arctos. Next base: position 37,228,393 of record NW_026622808.1, on the reverse strand, counting down.
ACAAACACGGAGCTCCTCCCACCCCCGACAGCCAACCCTCACTGAGTGGCCTGGACATGCATAACAGGCTAAGCTTTTAGACTTAAATATATTTTTAGACTTAAACATCCTTAAGAAATTAGTAGCTTTTTCAGTCAGACTTTTCCAACATTCTGAGTTACATTTGGAATCAGCAAACCAGTCAACTCAATCCTTTTTTGATAAAAAGATTGTCAAAATCAAATAGTAACATAAGTCCCATCTTACAGCACGCATGTGGGATCCACATGATGTGGCCATGAGTCCATTAATACCAGGGCGATTAGAGCAAAGCTGGATGATGAGGCCGCTCAAACATGAGCTCTTTCTAGACAATGACCCACGCATCAAGCAAACTGGCCCCCGCTATGCTGCACCAGCAGACATTTGCCCGGCAGACCCTGAGCCACTATTTTCTTACCATGATGAAAGAAACCAGAATGTGTGGGGTGGGTGGGTGCAAGCAGACACGGGTGTGTGTGGCCATAGAAAACCACCTATACTTTCTTAACTCTCAAAAGCAGAGTGTACAACATTATTTTTTACGATTTTATATCTTTTGTAAAATCAGCTAAACACACTCAAACCCAAAGGGTTGTCCTTCTTTCAACATGTTGCAACTAGTCCAGAGGCCACAAACGCGCTCACCGCCAACGCCCCTCCGGAGTCCACAGCGGAGACTGTCAGCAGGCCGGTGCCTCCCACCCAACCAGCCTGGCTGTGCCTCGGACTCCTCAACACAGTGCTCCAGGCAGCCTCTCCCCAGGGTGCAGGGGGGACCAGGACACCATGGGCCGTCCTGGATCTGGCCTGACCCCACTCACTTCAGAGGGAAAATGGTTTACACATCGGGTCACCAAACAATGTGGCTGGGTATGGCTTAGGCAGGGGATGGAGAAAATCACCACTGTTCAAATTAAACAAAAAGGTATTGTTGAATATCATCCGCACAGGAGGCACTGAGCTTACATCACGGGATTCAGGGGCAAATCCCACCGTAATGAATTTCCAGGGATCCTGGGTCTAATTTGTTGTGTCCAATGTAGCTTGCAGTACGTGGGTCTCCGTGGAGTGTGAGAGATCATTTCTTATATAAAGGTACCCATCATGATGGGTTTAAATGTCTAGAGTCAAAATTTTTTTTGCATGTGTTAGCAGATGTGAAATAAAGAAATGCATATAAATATATAGTAACATATACAAAAGAATGATAGTAAATATATTTATCCTACATCATTAGGTATTATGTGTCAAAATACTATAAACTGAACTTTCAAAGTAAACATTGCTGCAAAGTGTCATCACTGTAGAACCGAAGATAATCTCTTAAAATCATAAAAGGAGAAACACAGAAATAGGCATTTCTCTTACCAGTGGTCTGAGTTCTGGATGCGTCAGGATATATCCATTATTTGTGATCGCAAAGGCATAACCGTGAATCCCTAACTGTAAGAAGTGAGAAAGAAACCTTCATTAGCTAGCCCCCTGGTGAATTCACAAAGCATAAAGCAGGCCGACATTTAGCAATTTACAGCTTAAACTTGGCATTCATAACCCTTATCAGCACAATATTTCATTAAAATGAATGCAAGGCGTTGATCCTTGACATTTGGTAGAAATGAAGACCTGTCACAGGATAAGCTCGGCAAATAACACAATTTAAAATGTCACATCCCCATGTTGGTGTCCAAGGGCCTTACTTTGATTTATTTAAAACAAAAACTTTTTTTTTTTTTTTAAAGAAAGTAGCTAATGTTTCTGGTAAGATCCTCTATTGAAGCAAACAGAGTTTTATCAGCCCGGGTGTCTTCCATCTCCCCGTGATAAGGAAAGCAAAGAGGAGGTCTCTGATTCCCATCTAGACTTCCCACCAGTCCATACCCACAGGGGCCATCTCACGCATGCACGAGGCAGTCATTTTCCATAATTCTTCAAGGATAAAAGTGTCCCCACCAGCCCAGACAGGAGCCTGCCAACCCCTTTTATATCCTTTCGTCTTTAAATTTGGAGGCTGCCAAGCTTTTCCATGCATGCTTCCATCGACACAAAGCCTGGGTCATTTTCTATGCAGAGCCTCACTTAATTTATGTTTTCTGACTAAATGGGACTATGGGAAATAGTTTGAGAGCAATGAAATGTTTTATTAGCTTTAAAAAGTATGTAATCAAATTTAACACTGCACTTATTTAAATAATAATCCCGGCTTTTTGACAATATTTCTATTACACAGTTGACTGCACCCATTGGCTACAATAAATTTACCTACAAATCATTCATGTATTAAAATGGCCCCCTGGCATAAAACCCATACTGATCTCTCTCTGAAGAAAGAAAATGTAACCCACTTTGCCAGAGTAGTGAAAGGGGAGAGGGGAAAAAAAAAAACACACAACCCTCTATTTTTTCCGACAAGTTATTTCATAGTTCTGAGCCCTCACTGTTCCTTTTCTTTCAAATTCTCTGCCACTCACATTCTTGAATATGATACTATTAAATGATCCAGACAACAGAGTTTACAAACCAAGAATGACCCTGTCTGCTTGTTAGCTTAACGTCAAGGTGATGTGGAATTAACTTCAGAGAATTTAACACCGACAATTAAAAGTTTCCCTTGCATTACATAAAGCAAATATGCACGTGGTTGTCAAGGGCAACAGACATTTTCTCCTGGAGTTACCTTGCACAAGTCTTAATAAGATTCTACGAGACTCTAATGATAAAGTATATTTCATTATGCTGTGAAAGATAAACCAGAGATTTCCTATCCTTTGAGATGTATATCGTCTCTTTCATCTTGTCTCTTGGAAAAATGTCAGACACAGTCAACACTGCATTAATTACCATTATTATGTCCCAGTTTAATACAGACTCGAGGGGTCAAAAAGGACTCAGAGTTTGACTTTTTTCCATGAAAGGCAAAAGTGGTATTTGATCGGAAATGCAAACTCAAAATTCGACCAAACAAGTGATGTATAATTTTATAGTCAGCTAACATATTCAGTGCTTTCCAACGCACCTTACTTCAGTTCTTGGTTTGCTTGTGGGAAGTAATACTCAGAAGGAGGCAGAACTCCTTGTATACACTCTCTAAACTCTACTTTCTTGTACAGTACTAATCAAAATGGTAACTCTTATTTGTGAGGTTGATTACAGAGAATCAAGGTGTCTGTCAAGCAAGGCCTTTGGCTGCTTCCCCACCTGAATATAAGGTTCCATGACGGCCAAGGTCAAACCACGTGGTCAAAATGGCGGTTGGGATGGAGGGAAGAAGAGCAGGAAACAGAGAAAGCAGAAAAGGAGTAACTGGGAACAATGAAGGGAACGGACTTGAACGCAGATCCCACACAGCTGACCTAAACCCTGCTCCCTCCCCTAGAAGGCAAAGGCTGAGCTGACTTCTCACCAAGTGTCCTCCACTCATTGTCCAACCACTATCCCCGCCTCCCCATTGCCCATCGGTGCCCCTTCTGGAATGTGCCTTTGCTGTGCCCCTGCCCCCCACCAAGACGCCACCAGAACAGAACTCCCTTCTCTACTGTGGCCAGTGGTCACCTGATGGCTGGTCACACACTGCAGAAAGCTCTCTTGAATTTTCCCAGTTCAATGGGCCAACTGCCCTCCGTCCCGACACTCTATTCCCTCTGCTTCCAGGCCCCATATACCCAGGTATCCTCCTCTTCATAGGATCCTCACCTTCTGCCCATCCTCAAGCACTCTTTTCCCCCAAGCTTTTACCCCCAGGGCCCCTTGTCTGCTTTAGCTCTCTCCCCCAGTAAGCTTCAGCAAGCACCTGGCTGCTGCGGATCCCTGGGTCTGTGCTCCAGCCATGGCCTCTCCCCTCATTGGCAGGTCCACGTGTCCAACTGTGTGTTGGGCATCTCTACCTGGACATCCCCCAGGTGCCTCAGATTCACCCAGCCCAACATGTGGGTGCTGCTCTTTCTGCTCCTGTCTATATGGGCACACCACCCAACCCCCCAGACTCCTAAGTTAGAAACTAGAGCATCAGCCTTAGACTTCTTTCTTTCTCTCATCCCCAACTTCTTGATCCAAGTGATCACTGCTTTTTCTTGCAAAAATTACTCAGATTCATTGCTGCTTCCCCACCCCGCCATCCATGTAGATTTAATGTAATAGATTTCCACAATGGTCCTGTTCTTCCTGCCTCAGAGGTCCCAACAAAGCCATCCTCCACATTGATCAAGATCAAAAACAACTGTGACCCTGTAGCTCCCCTGTATAAAACTCACTAAAGATCTCTTTCACGTGTAAGATAAAATCCATAGGGCAATCCGTCAGGTCTCCTGGGGCCTGGTCCCTCCCTAAGTACCCATCTCCACCTCCTTCCACACATTGCCTCTTAGGGCACAAGGCAGTGACAACAACCCCTTTGTACTTTTCTCTTCTACCCATACCTTTACTCATATATGGCAGCTGTCTAGAGCACCCTCTCCTTCCCATCTTCCCCGGCTAATTCTCGACCATGCTAGAAGCTTAGCATCACGATCGTGTCCTACAAAAAGTCTCTCCTGACTCTCCCCATTGCTCCATCCCTTCCATACCATGTTTCCATAACACCCTGAGAATTTTTCCACTACTACCTTCACCCTAATGCATGAAAATGGGACACCTACTTCTCTGCCTCTCAGCCCTCGCTGGTTCTTTCTCTCCTCTGCCTTGTTCTCAATGAGGCAGTGACTCCCCCATCACAATGGGCTCTTTGTGGGCACAGAGCATCTCACTCATCTTTGACCTCTACAGCCCCTAGCACAACATCTGGCACATGGCAGGTCCTCCAGTAAGGTTCATGAGTACTTAAGACATTCATCACTTTACCCAAATATTGTCTAGTTCCTCTTTAAAGTTTGAACGAAAGTAAGTATTACAAATGAGCCGAAAAGGGGAAGGTGATGTGCCACGGCAGGTGCACAGTGGGTCCTCGGCAAGGCTGTACCTGAGAAAGTCATCCTGGCATTCAGAAGCTATCTGGCTAATGTCCTTCCCAGGAGAACAAAACACCACAATGTGCATGTGGACATAACCTAATGGAGACGTAAGAAGAGAAATCCTGAGTAAGCTTCAAAACATTCTGTGGATGAACCTCTCAGAAAACCAAAAGCTTACAGCAAGACAATGCCCAACCTTTGTTGTTGGCCACACATCAGTATGCTGATGAAATCTCTAATTTTTGTTTCATCTGAACTAGAACCAGTCTTCCTGTCCATTCTACCGTGCAGTCCCACAGAGTAATAGGAACAAACCAGACACAAGGCCTTCCAGCACTTGAGGCTGCCAAAAGGGCCCTCGTCCTGAAGCATGCTCTCCTGGAGGCCGGGAGCCTCGTGGTCCAACACCCCAGGGAAGGAGGTGCTTCCCTTCCAAGTGCAGAGCCTTTGGGCTAATGAAGTGAACCCAATTATAAAATGGCTCATTATGTTAACAGAGGCTGTGGTGTCTGGAAGTTATTGCTGGGGTGTCTGGATTTCTTAATAAAACTTACAGGAAGTCTGATTGCTTGTGGGAAAATCTATGAAGCTAAGGGAAAAGAAAGAATTCTATCTTCTGGGAAAACCCCAAGAGCCAAGAGTGGACTCATCTTTACAAGGTGTTAATCAGGAGGAAAAGGTGTGATCCACACTCTGGTCCCTGGAGCTCTCTTCTCCTGGATGAGAGAAGCCTGTTCAGCTGTGGCTGTCCCTGGCTGACATGCACCCCCTTTCCCAAGTCTCTTTGTGGGACCCAGAGGAGGGCCGACTCAAGTTCAGGTAGGTCATACGTGTGTCTCCACTTCCCAGCCTGACCCTTGGGAAAGCACGCAGCAGAAATGCCTCTACTTCAGGCTCTGCTGGTGAATTTTCTGTAGCCAATCTTCCTCTATTCTGTGGTTAGACTTTATTTCACTCATCTCTGATTAGCTGAGTTATGTTGAGAAAGTTATTTTAAGTATCCTCAACTAAGCATGGAGCCGAGTGATACCCACTCCAGGGGAACATAGTAATGATTCAATGGGAATGGGTCTTTAATGCCCTTTTACCATACCAAACACACAGTAAAAAGCTCCATGAATATTTTATTGTCTTATTTTATTTTAACTCTTATATTATTTTTAGTATTTTAACTATCATTTCAACTGCTACTATTATTACTGCCATCTATTGTTCCTAATGGCTTCAGGGTAATAGCGGCTAAAATCCTGGCTTGCTAATCGTGAGATCTGGCACTCTATTTAAGCTTTGGGTGCCTCAGTTTCCTTAGCTATAAATGGGGGTGATGGCAGCATCCACCCATGATTAAGGGAGACGATGTTGTAAAGAGCTCAGCACGTTGCCGTAGAGGAAACTCAGGACAGACAGACGTACAGGGCCACCATGATCACTTCCCTATCCTGTTCCTACTGTCTGGATTGTTGGGCATCTGTCCAGTAGGGGCCCTGTGCTTGGGTTTCTACAGCGTCTCATAGGAAATAAGAGGCTTAAGAAATGCTTGGAAACATTTTCTAAAGATGGGCTGCCCTTCCTTCAACCCTGAGTCAGTAATTCTGGGCATGTGGGTTTGGGGATTTCAATAATAGTAAGGTCCACCATCTTTAGGGGCCTCAAATCCTTCCCTCATTCCCATGGCTTTCAGCCCCTGAGGGAGCAACACAGTTTCCAACATTTGACTCTGAGGGTCAGGATCGGCCAGCTGACATATCATGCCTCTGGAAACTTAACTCCCAACTGTAGAAGCCTTGGTGGTAGATGGAGGGGGTTGTCAGAGGCCCAGGAGGACAGAGGGCCTTTGTCATTTCAGTTAACCCAACGAGGAGTGGGGTTTTTGTTGTTGTTGTTGTTTGTTTTCGTGTTTTGTTTTGTTTTTGCTAAAGAGGCCACCTTTGGGGAGCCTGGACACCTGATTTTAGCTTAGAGATCAGTTCCTCTTGTGATGAAGGTGGCTTTCTGATTTTATCAGCTAACTGGCATCAGCATATGGGAACAGACATGGCTTGCTGGTTCAAAGATGTTTCTTCGCCAAGGGGTGGAGCAGGTATTAAGGGCCAGACAGAAAGCACTGGGAAGAGTCAGACCCTCTGGGGACTCTGAGAAGCCTGGGCCATTATGTAGGGGCGGCCCTGGGCTTCTGGATGGTGGCCATGGTGTGGTGTCCATGCTGAGAGGAGCTCCAGAAGGCAGGGGTGCCCATTGCCCCAGGCTGAACAATCCCCACGGTGCTCACTCCTCAGCTGTCCATCATCTTCCCATGCACTGTTTTATTTTCTCAAAACAAAACAAAACCAGAGTGTTGAGCAAGATGATTTTAGGTGGCATATGGACCTGGTATTGAATTTACTAGCCAGGATCACTAGTGAGAGCCAGCTCTTTTTAAATTTCTTCCATCCTTCCAGTTAGAAGAAAAAGAAAGTCTCCACTTAGTATATCTTTACCACTTGCCTTTCAGATTACCCTAAAAAAGAAAGAACAGACCTCAATTTCGGAACTTTAAATTATCAATCATTTAATACTATTTCTTTAATTCTTTTTTTTCACAATTCTTCTATAGTGTCTGATGACACTGGCTTTTCTTTGAAAATACTGCTATGGTGTTTCCCATTAAAATTTGGTTCAGTGAAGAAAGTTTTGAGTTGATTTGCAAATGAACTATTACGTAAACAATGGTACAGATGGTACATAAGCATGGCAACAGATCACGAAGGGTTACTGAATGGCTAAGGTATTCCTTAAGCTCACGGGTCTAGGAGTTACACAGACCTGGCTCAAATCACACTCACCACTTCCTACTGATGTGGCCCTGAGCTCTGTGGACGGAAGCGCCATGAACCTGAGTTTCCTTAGGCGCAGAATGGACACAACAGCTCTGCTCTTACCTAAGGGGCAACTGGTACCACGAAGTGGGTCATGCACTTGGCACAGTGCCGAGTCCTGGCAGATGTTATCTGTCAATCCTGCACCACGAGACCCAGTCCGGTAGCACGGAACGGTGCTTTTGTAAACAGCCGTTCTAAGCATCTCTCACTTTGCATCCAACCCGCTGAGAGATGACCCAATTTGGCTGCAGCCACTCAGCTAACTTGCTCAGATAAGAGTTTGCCGTGATGCCTGGTGACGGGCTGAGCCATTGGCTTGCTCTCATCCTGACCCTCTGTGCAAAGGTAAGGCTGTCCTTGTTGTCAACTGCCTACAGCATATGACCTTGTATTATAAGCCTTTCCTCACGTCTTTCAAAACATTCATTTTTAAAAGTGGCAAAGGATCCCAGAGGAGGGTCGCCTAGTGATTTGGGTCACATGGTGTTTGGTTGGGCATTCTAGTTTAGTGCGGGTTCAGCGGACGTGAGCCCACAGGTGCCTGAACCTGGCGTGAGACACGTATCATCCTCCCACACGGAAGAGGGCAGGAGGCCGTGGGTCATACCCGCCCCCTTGACCGGTGTGTCACCATTGTTCCCAATTCAGGATAATGGTCAAGTCTTCATGCCAGTCTATGAGCAGGTTGTATTGTTATCACCACTGGACAGAAAAACTAAGCGTTACAGAGACTTGTCCACTCAGTGATGGAGCTGGGATCCCGGTGAATCTGTCCCCAGAGCACTAACACTGTCTTCCTCCTGCTGAGGCCCAAGAAGGTCCATGAGCCCCTCCCATGTGTGGCGGATCAGGCTCAGCATGTCAGGGAAGGAGGTGGTAAGGGAGGGGACCCTGGTAGCCAGTCAACCACCTCAGATTCCTGGCCCAAAGGAACTTGCCTGCCTCCAGATGGAGGCAAAGGGAGTCCTTGTCCATCCAAGAGTGGGCCAAAGAAGAGATGGGCAAGCCAATCTGCCTGCTGCTGGGGGAAGAGGGCATGGGTGTCGTTTCAACCCTTGTGCAGTCAGGGGAACCATGGCAGTCCAATGAATGCCTCTCAGGATGGGAGCAGGGCTGCTCTCTGCACGCCTCCCCTGCACTCCCACGCCTGCACACACACAGAGACAGCTCTCGGGCAGTTCCACACTGCTGCAGGGGGGCTTCAAGGGACTGTCTTCTTTTTTTTTTATTTTAATAATTTTTTTTATTATATTATGTTAGTCACCATACCAAGGGACTTTCTTCGTGGAGCTGCCACAGGGAACAACTGAGAGTTTTCTATATGGATTTCAGGGCCTCTCTGGGTCATCTTTTTAAAAGGTCATGTCACTCTACGTGGCTAATTCGTGTATCAGAAAAATATAATGATCACATCTCAACTTATGATTTCACATGTGATTGTGCAAGCTGGGGTTAGGGGAGCTCATTAAGGTGCAGGTGGTCCACGGACAGGGCAGTGCTGCTTGATGGTGGCAAGCAAAGGCTCAGTTAGGACAACATGGCTCAAAAGGACGTGAAGCATGGAGCCTGGCTGTGGTGGAAACCAGGCCTGTGGTATGTCCGTTGCTCCGATTTCACTAAAGTGCTCATCTAACCGTGGCCGTGTACCTTGAGCAGCCAGAGGACATAAGGACCAATTAATGTCATCCTCATGGACCCCAAGATGGCGACAGCCACCAGTCACCTTCGTGGAGACTTGCCACCCCTCTGCCATCAGCCCAGGGCCGGTGCCATCCATCGGCTTGGGGCGGATGCTTCTGTGGGGCCCGCCGGCCCCAGATGGGGCAGACTCCAGTTGGCAGACAGCTGGGAAGTCACCTGGAGCGTGGGATGCCTGTTCTTATGGGGCCAGAGTCAGGCTTGGCTGAGGGTGGCACTGGGATGGCCCACGAGAGCCACCTCTGTCCCCAAATGTAGAAGAACTAAATTAACTGAAGGAACAGTGCTGGGAACAGAGTGCCGGGAATGCAGTGTGGGCCAGATAAAGGAGCAAGCGTGGCCTTCCTCTCTCCCCGATGCAGGGCTGGCCTCGCACACAGGGCAGGGTCCTGGCATGTCCACCCTGTTTCTGAGTCCCTCCCATCTGTGCTCCTTCTCCTTGCAACGCTCTTATGCTGGTCTAGACTCCCAAAGCAGTGGCCCACTAAGGCTTGCTGTGTCCTCTTTGTTCCAAATTACCTACTCCACTCCCTCGATTACCCCAGAGTTTAAAAAAAAAAGAAACTTATGATTTTCTTAGTGGATTTTAATTTAGAATTAGGAAAAGAGTATTAATTTGTATGTACACCATTACCTTCCAAGAGAGAGGGAAGACTCAAGCAATAGAGTCAGAGACCATTTCTCTTTGTGCCTCATTGGGTTCCTGCTAAGAAGTAACATATTTTCAGGGATCCTCAGCTTGGGGTGAGTTAGGACTGGTTTAGAAGACCATCAGAGACGTGGGACTGGTGTAGACCCGCATAAACGTATAGACTCCCATGGACCCACAAAAACCTGGGCAGCACATGTAGACCTACTCAGATCTGCCTGAACTCTTACTATTCTTATTAAAAAAAAAAAAAAAGAAGAAGAAGAAGAAGAAAGAAGTGCCTACCAGAAAGAGAGTAGAGTTCATTACCACTATGGCAGGTAGTGAAAGTATCTTAGACACTTAGCCCTTGACTATTAGGTGAAGCATTACCTTGTATTTGGGAATGGTCTTCAGAAGCTCTTTCACTGGGACATCAGTGCCGACCACACCCAGAAGAATGCCCTTCGATCTCTGTTGAAAAACAAACAGTTCGCAATAAAAACAATAATGAGTTACTTTGGTGGAAGGAATAGAATTGAATGAGAAGCCAACACACCACAGATCATTGTCTGGTGCCTTCTCGAAGCTTCTAGAGATTGAAGATTAACCCAGATATCTATGAGGCCCCTTTTCTATCCCCCACTCCCACCCCCAAATATTGCTAGACAGAAATGGTAGCTTCTTAGGCCAAACACTCACTACAGTACCTTTCTACACACACCCATACCAAGATGTCCTAACAGACATCTCTTCTCCCTCCTGAAAATTCATAATTAATATGAAGAAACACAAAAGTTTTAGCAGCTAAGGGCTGTGAGCATTAACCAGTTAATTTATGGAAGCTTTCTCCAGGAAAGACTTAACATAACTGCTCTCTCAATTTGCACTGTCATCTGGTGCCCAGGGGAAAGACGGAATAACCCTCACAATTTTAGTAGCATGTTGGAACCAAGGACCAAGGTGAAGGAATAGGCCTCCAGGGAGGGTCCCAGTTTCCAAAGTCAGCATGATGTGCTGAAACTGTCAGGGTCAGAAAGACCTCCTGGAAAAAGACACAAATTGCTATCACCCATTGTTTCCCTCCAGGTCAAATCCACCTGGAACCTCAGAAGGTGACGCTTTTTAGAAATAGGGTGTGATCACTTCGAGGCAAAACCATCCTGGATTTAGGATGGACCCTGTATCCAACAACGGCATCCTTAGAAGAAGACACAGAGACCCATGAGAGAAGATGGCCACATGGAGAGGGAAGCAGAGCTGCCACAAACCGAGGAACATCTGGGCACTGGAAGGACCTTCTAGATCCTTCTGAGGAAGCACAGCCCTACCAACACCATGATTTTGGGCTTCTAGACTCCAGAATTGTGAGAATAAGTTTCTATTGTTTTAAGCCTCCCCATTTGTGGCCCTCTGTTACCACAGCCCAAGGAAACTAACGCAAGGCTGGTCACTATGCATTGGGAAGGGGTCATCGCACCACACACCAGGATTCTCTCTGGCTTTTGCCTTCCTCTGGTCATTTCACACCTATGTTTGGGGAAAGTGCTGCATACTGTCACATGACATCTGCCGGAAGTCCTCTCGTCTATTCTTGATGTTGTGATTCTAACAGCAGAATTAAAAGTGAGGAAAAGTGATAGACCTCCTATCCTTACTTAATATAAATAAAGGAAGGTCACCAGAGCTTGAGTCAGAGGGTGTCTGAGATGGCAACCCTCCTAGCATCGTGCAGGAACATGGCTGCTGTACTCACGGTTTCATTCTGCTTACTAAACACAGGCATGGCGACCGTGGTCATCAGGACAAGGCCCTGATCATCGGCAAGCTGGACAGAGAGAGAAGTCAGTTACCTGGGAATGATCTGTAAACCACAGATGGCTGCCAGCCACGGCCCTCGACCATCTCATCCTTTCCTGACCAGGGCCATTAGGAATGGACCACTGCCCACTTAGGCAAGCAGCCGAGAAGAGAGTGCAACATCCCTGTATTCTGACTAGCAGATAAGGACTCCAGTCCATGGCTGGGGAAACCAAGTCAGTTGCTGTTGGTCAGTCCAGCTGATCTGTTACTGCATTCGGCCATCTGGGTTCAAAGAAAGCCCGGCTTGGATCTTACTGATTCACTTTGTTTTCTGACCACAGATTGATTCTACCCTTTTACTTTGCAGACATTTATGTGCAATATGAATGCTTCTCCTTAATCTGAAAATTGAGCATCAGAAAACATGAGCATAAGGGGTTTTATGAGTTGCCCCTGCTGGAAACAATGGACTCTGGAATCATTTCTTCTCCCCGAGGTAGCTGAGTCAAGGCCTTTTGGTACCTCTACATGCCTCTGTGTGTCAGTCCCAGACAGGAAACAAAACAAAAACAAAACACAACAAATAACTTTATCACCTCATCCCTAAAATCACTGCTAAGAAGCTAAACATTTCTCCTGGAATAACAACCCTTGAAGGAGGGCAAACAACACGCTTCCGGGACCATCTGAATTGTATACAATGCATTGAGACCCAGAATCACATCTGCTTTTCACACAGTGTTCGGAGACAGGCAGGAACCCTACCCTGCCCCCCAAACAAATGGGGAAACAGAGTCCTGGACCACAGTAGGCTTGGGTCCAAGACAACCCCGGTTTTAATTCTCAGCTTTGAATCTTTATTAACTGCATTTGTTAAGCCTCCACATCCTCATAGGAAATAATGCCAATTATCCCCCAGCATTGTTACCATGAAGACAAAATGTGAAACTGCCCAGCATGGTACCTGGCATGAGGACATGCTCAAAGGATGTTGATTTCTTTTCCATGCCTGCAAGGTCATGTGGCTAGTAAGTAGCAGAGTCCAGAGTGAGACCAAGGCATGTGACATTTCTGACAGGGACCAAAGTTACCATGGCAAGTTTGGTGGGAGAAAGATCCTTTCTAGTTTCACGGCCCATTCTAGCCTCACATGAAGCCATCTGTGAACAAGAATCCACTACCTTCAGTCTATAGTGTTTTCTGATGTGTGAGTACGTCTCCATAGCTTTAGTTCCATAGAAAAACCAGGTATTTTTCCCTCAATCTCCTCGGGAAGAGGCATTTTAAAGAGAAGATTCTAAAACCTAAGGGCCCCCATGGACTGAGGTCTCCATGGACTGGCTGGCCTTTTGAGAAAAGAAAAGGTCATCAAACTCAGTCCATCTTCCACCCATCTTGTTCTTTCAATAGATTCTTCAAGCTACTGGGCCTCACTACTTATAATGTGGTTCATAGAACAGCGGCATGACTGAACCCAACTCTAGACATTTTAATAATTAGTATGCATATTAAAATTCAAGGAGCATCATTATAGGAAAATCCTTTCTACCATCAATACTCATGATAGCTAAAAAGAAGCTTGTAGGCATAGGGAAGGGCTCCTACGAGAGACAGATGGGGTCATGTTTTAGCCATTTCTGTCAAGTTGGACCTGTATTCCTCCCTGACTAACAAGATGAGGCAAGAATCACACGTTCGGTCAAGGGCGGGGAATTTATGGTGTGAAGGTTAATTTTATGTGTCAACTTGGCCAGGCCATGGTGCCCAATGTTTTGATCAAACACCAATCTGAACATTGCTGTGACTGTATCTTTCTAGATGTGATTCACATTTAAATAAGCAATCTTTGATAAAGCAGACGAGCCTGCATAATGTGGGTATGCCTCCTCCTATCAGTTCAAGGGTTTCGGAGAAAAAAACAGGTCCCTGAAGGAAGAAGGAATTCTGCTTCGCAATTGCCTTCCTCCCCTCCTGCTGGACCTTCCAGCCTGCCAACCCACCCTACAGATTTCAGATGTGTCAGCTCCCACAACTGTGCAAGGAATTCCTTACAATCAATCTCTCTCTCTGCCCCACTCCATAGATATGACATATATCCTACAGATAGGGAAGAAATGTATCTATCCCCTAAGCTTCTCTTTCTCTGGAGAGCCCTGACTGATACACGTGGTAATCATGTAATCTGTTATTCAGAGCAGCCTAATTTGGGTGTGAGAATGGACAACAAACTTACTACTACATCATAATTTTAATAACTAAATAATATTAACCATGAGATGATAATGACAGTTTGTGAAGACATGGTTTTCAACATCCTGCTAAAAATACTTAAAGTGTCCTATGGCCACCACGGGGGTATGGAAAGCCATTTTCAGAGAACCAACCCACAGTTAACACCTCTCTTAGGATCAGAGATCTCCCCACATCCCGACTCCTTGACTAATCCTCAATGCTATACAGAAAAGGGATTTGAGCGGATCCATAACCCCAGGCAACTTCCACTTTGCAACTCAAATCAAAATTTCAAGCGATGCCAACATATATCATGGATGAAATCAAAACATACCACTGACAATAATGAGAAATGAAGCTTTTTCCTGCAACCAGTAAGAATCAGTTATAAGTCACTGGTAATCGTTCTGGCACAGACACAAGATCATGGGAAACTTGCAAATATTAAGCCGGCATACAGTATCAACGTCACTCAGAGGCTAATTCCAAAGGTAATTACGGCCTGTCATTACCTTACCAAAAAAAAAAAAAATCCCCATAATGTTGCGTGTGTAGTGAAAGCATTCATTTTTCAACCAGCCTCTTGTAAACAAAGGAAATGCAGTGAGCTCGGTGCTGGGAGGACATGTACTCTCTCCCCGGGCAGTTCTGACCCCGATCTGGACTGGCTTGGCCAGAACCTTAACCTGTACCCTTCTTGATGTGCGCGGCTCACCGGTGCGGCCACGAGGGCTGGCGGGGCCTGGAAACACAAGCGCGTGACCCCAAGGTGTTCTCCTGCACCCACCAGCTCCATCTCTCCCAGTCTCCACGGATCTGGGTTCTGCGAATCCTGAACGTTTCATGGAGAAGAAACATCAGCTTGAAAATTAATTTGCACTGTGAGCACTTTACGATCGAAAGGCATTCTGCGCTCCTGCCGTAGGAAATAGCAGCCGGTGGCAAAGGCATTTTGTCCAGACCACCACGCAGGAGCTATGGAGCCAACCGCGGCTGACACTCTCTGTCCCCACACGCTAGGGGGTCCCTGCTTTTCTGTGGCCCCCTAACCTGTAGTGGCGGCTGAGGTGAGAGCTGCTTATGATTCATACACGTGGCTTCCAAGAAAAACCCAGACACAGAGTCAACATTCATGTTCCAAAGGGTAGGCATGGAAGAGGGAGGTCACCATGCGCCATCTGGGAAAAATCCTATTAACTGAAGGCCAAGTGGGAACCCTAAAATGAACTGCCATTCAACTGCATTTGCCCAGGCTTTGAACAGGCCTCCGAAGTGCCTTGGCTGTGGTGTTCTCTTGTATAATAAGTGTATATTATTCCATATCCTTCATTTCCTATGCTACATAATGGGGACCGTGCTGGTATCAAAGGAAATGATGAATAATAATACCGAACATCTGGTTTATAAAACGCAAACTTGCTCAACAGATTGACTGCTTCCTGTCGGCTTCCCAAGCTAATCACGCATGTGAGCCTGTGTGACTATGCATTTGGGTTCATGTGTGAGGTTCCTGCAGTGGCGCCGGGGCCCTACTCCTGACGCTTGATTCGCTTCCCGCCAGGGGCACCGGCTGGCCATGCGGACAGCTCTCCGGTATGGCCCCGGATGGGACGACCCCCAGAGTGAGGTCCACCAGTGTTGCCGCTGGGCTAGGTATCATTCATTGATTCCCTGGGGACACATGCCTCGAGCACCAGCGTCCGTGCCAAGTCCCATGCCATGTGCTGGAAGGCTGGAAGATACCCAGGCAAGACACAGAGGTCTTACCCGTCAGGAACCCAAGTCCCCCAGAGGAGACAGATGGGCAACGGGGCAGAGGGAGAAACGCTGGCTGGGGCAGCACACTGGCTCTAGTCACGTGAGCAGAGGGCCTAGCTTCTTCAGGACTAGCCTAGACTAAAGGAAACACGTCCAAGAGTCACTGGCATCTGTCGGGGTTTTTATGACAGATCCAGAATGGTTCCTGAAAACCAATGTGACGACGGCAGAAACAAGGTCCCTGCCACAGAGCAGTTTTGTCCATTTGCTTTAAACTTCAGAATATGTATCAGTGGAACAATGAAGGGGGACATATTTTTAAAAACCACCCAGTACTTTTCTTCCCCCCCTTTTTTTCCCAAATATTACCCCCTTTCTTTAGAGAAATCCTCTTCATCCCTTTCCTCCACGAGGTTCTCTTGGCAACTAATCTCTCCCATCCTGCATGTTACTGGGCATCACACCCAGGCTGAGCCAACTGGGGCACCACACACACACACACACACACACACACACACACCCCACACCCCCTACCCAGGCCACCTGTTTTTTTTTTTTTTTTCCCCATCTGGAGCTAATAGGAAAAACTCTCTACTCCCCTTCGCAGATGACTAGAAGAATGTAATCCTGACAACCAAGTTCTTTCCCCATAGAGAAGAGACGGGGAAAATAAAGTCAACCCAGAGACAGAAGAAGAAGTGTGTGTGTGTGTGTGTGTGTGTGTGTGTGTGTGTGTGTGTGGTGGGAGATAAGGAGAGGCATGGAGGGAGGGGGAGGGAATGAGAAAAGGGGACAGGGAGGGAGGGAACAAGTCCTGGGATGCCTTCATCCCTAAGCTCAACTCCACCCATGCTGTTTTCCATTATTGGGTTCCTTGAGGCGATGTTTGTTGTTTTTTTCTTTTTGCCCAAATGAGCGTGGACTGGATTTGTAACTCTTCTAACAGAAGAATCCTGACTTGCACAAGCGCCCATCTTGACCATAAATGACCTAGGTAGTTCTAGATACCCATCGAGGTGCTCCCAAGTACCCTGTACAACCCACACGGGGAGACACTGCTGAGACCAGAAAGGCCGAAGGCAAGACGTTCCAACAATCTTAAGCTGAGTGGTTGTGTGTCCTTTCCATAAGGGTGGAAATTTAGGTATCCCGAAAGTACCCAGATACTGAATGGCAATGGGCAGCATTCCGGGGGAAATGAGGACTCTTTATGATGGCATCAAAACTATTGTCATTAGGATTTTGTATAAAACTTTTCATGACGAATAGACATTTGCCTGCTTTGAGAAAAGAGCCTGAGAAGTTGCAGAGCCGGAGTCTGCTCTGACAGAGAGTTAGGAACCTGCCAGGAGAGAGGACGGGATGGGGGACAGGAACGGAGGCAGGTTGCAGGCCCTGCCTAGGTTACATCGTGACCAGTTGTGGCTACAGGGATGCCTGGGGAGCCCCCCCCTCAGAAAGACACCTGCTGTGTTGCCTCCCTCACACGTCCACTTACAGGAAGCTTGCCAGGACCAGCGGCAGGACCTGTAGCTGGAGGCCTCTGGGGGCGAGGGCCAAACACTTGAGAAGGGAGGTGGGTTGGAGCCGGGCCCTCAGAATGCATTCGAACAAGGTAAGGGCAGCATGGCTGACAGCCCATTTGAGGGCTGACAGGTGGTTTTCAGCAGAGCTTCCTGCCATCTCTGCTCAGCCCTGGAGGCTTGGGCTCAAACAGAAGTTTGTGCAGAAATGGGGAACTCAGCTCAGGAAGAGAATGCTCTAAGCCAAGAACAGAGGCCAACTCACTAACTCTTCTCAAAGATTGTATTTCTTCTCTACGTTGCCCCTTTTATGTTTATATGTTTTTCTTTTCTTATTAAAGTCAATCAACATATTGACTATGTTAATGGAGTACATCATATAAATGTATACCGTAATACATAAATATTTTATACATGTGTACATAATTTGTGAGTACACAGCTGGGTTTCTGCTGTGTCTTCCTTCCAACACCTGGCATGAACACCAACCTGCACACCATGAAAAGACACTGCCACCATCTAGTGGCAGTTGGGATGAATTGCAGGCACAAAGTCCTGGGAGATGAGCCTTTTCCAAAGCATAGCCTTACCAATAAAAATGTACTTAAAAGGCAGGCAATGTCACTTAATTCCCCACCCAGTGGGAGAAAAGATAGGCTATATAAACTCATGGTTCTGTTAATAACCTGTAGCTTGACAGAGGAAAAAAAAATAGTACCAAGAGGTGAAAAAACACAGCTGTGTACATCTTTAAATAGAAGATGACACATTTTGAAAGTAGATCGATTCTTTAAGGTGTGCAGGATCTGAGAATGTGATAAGGGAGAGCAGGAAGGGCGAGGTTTTCTCTTTCCTCTCTCCATGAGCTTAAGTTTACCAATGACCTGGGAATCCCTGAGGGCTATTCTTTCAGTAGCACACAATGGGGGCAATGGGAACAAGATAGAAAGAGATGGCAGCCATGTCCTTCAGTTTTCACACTCCATGGCAAGGGGAGGGCTGACAGTAGAAAGCCACTGGAATAACACTCTACAAATCAGTGAGAGCACCAGGGAGGGCTTCAGGAAAACACAGACCTGGAAAAGGGAATATGAGCAGAGTATGTGGCTATGTAGAGACCTTCCACAGGAACAAATCCCTGGACCTTGCCTCCTATTCCCAGACCAAAAAGTCCTCTATCCCTACCCTTTTGATTCCTGTCTATGGCACCTCCCCCAATTCTCCCACTCCTTCCCTCACCCCAACATCCTTTATCTTCAATATTGAACAGAGATCAGGGGGGAAAATCTAGTAAAAACCATACTCAATTATGGGTCTTAACTTTCTGTCCTGGAGGTACCTCTTGCTGGAGATGCAGACACTCTCAGAGGAAGAACAGGTGCAAGCCACGGAAATGTGGAAACTAAAGCCTATTGGTGCATCTCATGCCTGACAAGTATCAGTGCACAGTACCCGCATTATCTGCTTGGCTGATGTGAACAGCATCTGACTCTGAATTTTACTCTCATTTACATCTCCACCGCTGTGAGTGCTAATCATGAAATTTACTAGCTGCTTCAATGGTGGTCAGTTTTAAATGAGAGGCTTTACACACGTACGCATATTTAAAAATACACTTGCTCAATAACCTAAAAAGCCATTTTGAAAGGAGAAGAGAAAGAAAGAATAGTTTGTTCCAGCGATAAAACCAAAAGATTTCTAAATCACCGTTGGTAGTGTATCTGTGCGTGTATGTTTGATTTTTTAAATCTCTTCTCTGTATAGTTGAACGTTTTAATAAAAAGAACATCCCCATGAATTTTCACCTACAGAAAACATTTTATAAATAAAACCACCCAACAGCACATGCTTGCAATGAATGTCAATGCCCTAAAATAAATAATAATCATCCTATTCAAACAAATCTTTTTGCATAAAGGTCAAAATAGTCCTTTAAACAAACTATGGTAATACTTTGATATGAAAATGCTATGAGAGTAAAGTTTTTATATTCTGAGTTAAACATATTATGCTTGATTATTAGTATTTTAGATGTTCTTTATAGTAAGACGTTTAGAAAAAGCAGGCATTACTATTTTTAATTGAAGAGCTGGTTCTTTCAATGTAAGCAATATGAATTGTCTGCCTTTTATGATACTACTCAGATGAACTGCTACCCTTCTAAAATTTAGACAATTTAAGAACATCGACCACTGTTTAGATTCTCATTTGCACTGGCATCTTTCAACATTTGTGGAAGATGCCTGACTCCTAAATAATATAAGGCATTAACAAAGTAGCAGTGGGAAATAAGAAGAAACAAGAATAAGTAAATCTTCCAAGTAACATTGCCCCTCCCTTTGCATCTGATTGTCTGGGTAAAGTGCAGTCACTCAGTTTTCGAGAATACTCCATAAGTGATATTTCGCTTTTAGCCAAGACATTGCCACTTCTTACTGAATCATTATTACTTGTGTCTGAGATTTGGAGACCCTGAATTCTTATCAGATTCACTGTATTTTAAATTGTCTAAATACAAAAGTAAACAGATGTCCCTCTTTGAACTTTGTATCTTGTATGAACTCAACTGTTGAATTTGTTTGTCCTCTCTTCCTCTTCTTAACAACCTGAGGACAACTTTGTGAGTGATAGTGTTGGATAATGCGGGAACATCTGTATGAGAATCTCAAAATGACTTTCTTCTAATAAAGCTGTTATTATTTGGGAAAAATTTTATGTTGCTTCCTCTTTTCCCAGCATTTCCGAGCTATGTCATTAAGTGGGGAATATGTTTTATGAGTAAACATCTAGACGGAGGGGAGATGTAGTCTTTGGCCAGGGACACATATATAAGTAAACCCAGGGGCAAGAGAATATTACAGATCAACATATCCAAAAGCTGTTGTAGGAAACTGCTTTGTTTGTTTATTAGGGTATAACATGCTTATTTCAAGACTGTCCCAGAATAATGACAATACAAATTACCATGGGGCATTGGATTTTCGCTAATATTCATGATCAGCTAGGACACATAACTGACCTCCCCAGTATAACGGAGCACTTGTATTTTCACAAACACAGTTTAGACACCTCCAAATAGATGCCTGAAAATACAGTCAACTGTCGGAGCTTTGGGGCCCTGGGATAAAACCTTCCTCCTGTTTAAAGACCCCCTGAAACGCCGCTTCCTCCATAAAACCTTCCCTAACGAAGTGGAAATGGGAACCAGATGTTCTCAAACTTCACTACAAAGATAATCATATTTACTCTACAACCTAAGATACCATCTAGGACCAAATTTGTGCAAACTGTTAATACAGCAGTCACTGAACACCGTAGCTGGAAGAAAAACTGAAAATTCTGGAGGGCTTGTAAACTGCAAGGGCAGAAGCTGGGAATGATCCCTCTTTTTAGCCACAGCATTTAGCATAGATCTGGTACATAGGAAGTGCTCAGCAAATGATCCCGGAAAGAACGGATTCTGATCCTGCCCTTTCATTTATTTTATAATCAAGGCCCAAGGAGGAAAAGGAGTCACAGTGACTTGATGCCAGGATTTGGGCAAGTCTGTCCTTTTATATTCTGGGGCTTCCACTGGCTCCTGGCTCCTTCACTCGGTATCTGTGCGTGTTGTGCCTGCGCCAGTGTGGTGAGACTGTAAGGAGGCTCTGAGCAGCTGGCACTTACATGCTGCTGCCGTTGCTGGGACAGAATGCTCATGTAACAGCTTAGTTGAACACTGTGACTTTGGAAAGCAGCACAGAGAGGAGAATCAGCTATAGAAGCATCTGGAATTAAATCCCAGAGCAGGTTACCCAAGCTTATCTACCCATCCTTCTATCCATCCATCCATCCATCCATCCCTCCATCCATATCTGTTTCCAAGCACAGCTTGCTATTACTAAACACTGCTTTGAATGTTTTTATATTTAGGTACCCTTAGATTGAACCCTGACACAGACCTTGCAAAGTGTCTTTCAAAGCCCATCTTGTAGGTGAAGAAATAAAGGCACAAAGAACCTGGCACTGGGTCACAGAGAGCAGCGGAGATTTAGGCCTTGGCCCACCTGATGCTAGAGGCCCCGTCCCAATCACTGTGCCCTCAACCTCCTTTCTGTAAAGGACAAAGACAAATGTCACGTTTTGCCTTAAGGAGCCTGGGGTGCAGTGAAGCACGCTGATCATTGCTAGAGTAGGGGTACCACCCATAGTTCTTGGGAGGGTTAAGTAGAATTCTAGATGTAAAGCAGCCAGCACAGAGCCTGGCACAGCCAACAAGTACACGCACCCTCATAAGGAACGTTCTAGGTGCAGGGGGGAGCTGATCAGCTCCTCTGGAATTCACCCACTGCTCTACTGAATTAGAACACCCCATCCAGCTCTCCATTGGAACTGCATAACCAAAACAAAAATATTATTCCTTTATCCCATGATAGAACATCATGGCTTTAATAGTTAAACAAAAGGCCTTAGAAAGCAGCTGGCCGGGGGGTGGGGGGATTTACCGTAAATGGAAGGAGGTTAGGAAGGAAGCAGACTGGGAAAGGAACTGCCTGGAGGAAGGGGCCGGGGAAGAAGGGACAGATGCTGCCGAAGCACCGGGCCTCCAGATGAGTTACTGCATCCCAGGCCTGGGCGCACGTGGATGGGTCCAATCCAAGCACACAAGGGCTCATGACTCAGCAAGTGGTTCACTTTTGTGAGTCATTTCTGGAAAAAGAAAATCCATACCATGGCATTAGTCCTTCGCCCGACATTTTTCTACCTCTCGAAACTAGGTTGGGTTTTACAAAATCCTTCCAGTTAATTTGAAGGGATAAACATCGAACTCTCTGTTCTTGAACTCGTTAGCCGCGCTGCTGTGCAGGATTGCACAACCGCTCTGGTTTAACCCCAGAGGGTCATTCCAGTCGAATCCTCTGGCGTGAGCTGAGAGCTCGCACAGAGCCATCCCTGCCGTTCTCATGGAACGGGGCTACATTTGGGTTTGTAACGACTATAGATCCATTAATCGGGGGTCTGACCAGCTAATAACGGGACAGGAAAGGGGATCAGGCAGCTGAACTATGACCAGACCAACAAATACGTAACTCTGTTTAGAAAGAAAAAACTGGAAGGGCAGTTGCTTCATTAAAATTAAAATCTCATTGTAATGGGCAGAAATGATGACGTAAATTCTGTCAGCGAAAATGAGAATATTTTGTATCAAAACATCAAGCCAAAAAAAAAGTTAAGAAAGGCAAGGCTCTGTCTATGAGTGTATGGGGTGTGTGTGTGTGTGTGTGTGTGTGTTCTCCTGAGTAATTCATGACATTTTCATACCACACCTGCCACATAGGAAATCCCTACCAATGAGGACCATGAAGTCACATTAATATCATTGACAGTGATTTGGCATTGATTTCATGTACACTCAGCTTAGATTTACATTGCGACACAGATTTGGTTTCCAGAAT
This sequence comes from Ursus arctos, assembly GCF_023065955.2. Lineage (NCBI taxonomy): Eukaryota > Metazoa > Chordata > Mammalia > Carnivora > Ursidae > Ursus > Ursus arctos. The sequence goes on along the minus strand of NW_026622808.1, from coordinate 37,205,494 downwards.
CAATGAATTGTACTGCTTTTCATGAGCCCTGTGCCAGAATGAATGGTGTTCTTCACTGTACATTCTCTCTCACTTCCTCTCCTACGGACTCAGAGAAACACAGTAATGCAGTCACAAAAGAAACGCTCTTCTCACGGAAGCCCACACTTCCTGGGTTCCCTTCCTTTTCCCTTCCCTTTCCTTCATTAAGGTATTCCATGTAGGTGTCCCCTAAATGATACTCTCTCTTCCAAGCTCTTGACCAATAAAGTGTTGATTCATATACTGCTTTCAGGAAACATACCTTAGTGGGTCAAGTGATGGATACAGTTGTCCTAAATCTTCCAATAAATACAGGAGAACCCTCAAAATGGCAATTCTTTGAGCTCATGATCGCCCTTGGGTCAATAAGTGAGCCCTGGAGAATGGCATCTAGAAGCAAGGAAATCAGAACCTCAGGTGTTCTCTGATGTCCTCTTCAAGACAGTCCCTAGGCTTGACATAAGTCATGCTGACATTAATGCCACCACAGCCAAATTTCCTGGCTTTGTGAAATAGCTCTTCTCAATCCTCTGCCTTCCTTTCTATGTAGAAGAAAAAAAGGATATGCATATTTCTTTGGGGAGGGAAGAACAATTATAATGAAAACAATTTTTTTAATTCCATTGTTTTTACTCAGATGTTTCTTTGACTTTCAAAAGAAAAGGCAGTTTCATTTTAGTAATGTTATAAGCAGGGCTTGTATTGTTTTAACACCTCAAGACAATCATATTTTACAGTTGTGCCTGCTTTAAATAAATAATAGAAGACATTCACATATCTTAAAGACATGAGAATTTTTTAAAGAAGACTCTGAATTCCTAAGACACTAAACATTAAGTCTGGGATGAGAAAGCACTGCAATACTAGGGATCTTTAAATCAATTCTTGGTTTTTGGATTTACAAAAATACCTACTTTTTTTTTCTTTTTTGGAGAACATCAGATTACATCAGTGTTTCAAAACCATTTCTAATTTATTTGTGTCAAATGTTATTTGTCTATTAAACAAGGTATACTACTAGCACAATGGGTAGCATTGCTCTTTCCAAGACTGGCTTCCCCTCTGGTCAGGCACTCAGTGTGGATGGCCCTGGCAAGCACTGTTCAGGTGCTTCTCAGGGGAGTCTCCCATTACAACAAGGAGAAAAGCAAGGCTCAGGGTGATGGTGTTCTGGACCCAAGTTTGCCAGGCAGGACTGGCAGGGTGGGGTCTCTACTCCAACTCCAGCCAACCTTGCAGTTGGTCTTTGGACAGCTGGGTTCTCTTCCCTCTGCCATAGGAGTGGGACAGCCCATTCTGTCACACGTGCACACCACAAAGGGCTGGACTGTGTGAGAACAGCACACTCCAAATAGCAACCGGGGCAAAGGTCACTCTCCCTGCTCCATTCTTCCCATCTGAAAGCCAAGGTAGCCTTTCCTTCCAACCAGTCCCGCACTGAACAGTGAGTAGGACCAGCAACACCTCCAAATGAGGTGTGTGTAGTAGGGTAGGCAGCCCCCTCGGTTCGACTGTGCCCCTGCACTTCCATGGACCGCCCACACTCAGATCCATGCTGCTCTAAGCACCTCATGGGGATGGGCCTTTGACTAAAGATAAAAGATGATTTCTCTTTCTGTTAGAAAATGAAGAGTTTTGATAAACAAAGGTACTTTTTAGATTTGTCCCGTGTAAGACAGCACATCACTGACAAACTGTCCATCTTCTGAGCAGAGCTGTCTGTTCTAAGAATCTACGTAATTGTATGTGTTTTTAAAACTGAGTTTTGATTTCCCAGTTTTTCATTTGTTTCTGGAGTGAGTTAGGCTCAGCAAACAATTTTTAGGCAAAAGCCTTGTTTGTCCATTTAATGTATTTATGAGTAATACATTTTGTTCACTATTATTATAAATATAACTACTTATAAAAATACATGTTCACTGCACAGGGTTTGAAAAGCACAGAACTGAATTAAGAATAAAGCAAAATACTTGTTCTCCTCTTAGAGGGGAATATCCACTATGAGACATACCTATGCGTTTCTTCTCAGTATTGTTTTGTACATCTGTATGTTTACACACACACACACACACACAAAGACCATAATGTACATAAAATGTTATATTCTGATTTTAAAACTAATTTATTTTCTTATATTTAATTCAATTTCATTTTGACCACAATTTTATAATGGCTTCCTATCCTTTGGAACTTGGGTGACTTTTGCCACCACTTTACTATTGCTGGGTGTGTTGGTTCTTCTTTTCCTCATTAGAGGTAAAATTGCAAGTCACTGACTGGTTTGGGTTACATTCTTTCTATGAAGGAGGATTGTTGGGTTAAAACACGGAAGTACGGATATTCTTCATATGTACTAGCAATGTATTCTTGAAGGTTTTTCTTTTTCTTTTTTGTTTTGGTTTTGTTTTGCGTTTTTTTTTTTTTAATCAATTTTCATGCTGATAGTGTAAAAACTAAAAACTAAAAAAATCTTTTCATAATTGAATTCTGGTTCTTACCTTGCTTTTATCTTTGTTATAAAATCCTATTAAAGTTCCAATTTATATGAAAATGGGATGAAACTTGAACGTTTTTTTCCAGATATACAAATAAACACGCATTACGAGTTTGTTTAAAATTACCCAATTAGCTTTTTCAAACAAGAAAGGCAAAGAGCATCCTGTGTCTGCATGGGAACTCTATGACCCCCATTGGTCCCTATGGGGGTGCAGTTCTTGCGTGCTGCTCTGCCAGCCCTCCCGCCATTGGGGAGCCATGTGCTGGGGGTCTTGTGTTCCTATATTAATGTTCTAAAGCACGGAGCTGAAGAGGGCCATGGAAGAGGGCTTGGCCAAGACTCACATGGATATGAAACAGGCAAACTACACCTTCTTCGTCAGTGGATCTGGACCACTACTGATACACCCACACAGAACTACAGTGGGGAACAAACTATGGGGCTTTGTGATCATCATTCTGGTTCAGCAATGTGCTGTGACTCTGATTGCCGCAGAGTTCCGGCACACTGGCCACGGGAGAGCCGCAGTGGCTAGACTTGTCCTGGGTTCTTCCTCCCTGGCCTTATTCACAGAACAGATCTACTAATTCACATGGCAGCTACCAGCTTACAGACTCAGTGTAGTCAATCTTAACAGCCCCAGCCCGAGGATGCATATAAAAGATGCCTGTACATGTTCCTATAAAACAGAAAATGATAAGGGGGGGGAATGGGGTTATCAAAACAAGATATAATAATTCACACACAAAGCAAGTCGAGGTAAAAGCAAATGAGTCATAAACCAGAACCAAATGTAAACAGTTACCACCTCTCAGTTTCGCACTTGATTTGCACGGATTTTGCTGGTTATATAACTATAATGGAACACGAAAATCGCTAGACCTACAGTTCTATGAAAAGAGCAGCTTTGCAAACTTTCAATTTTCTATTTTCAATGACAGTTAATTCAACATTTCAAAGTACAGAAGTTAAATGAGGCGAAGAATGATAAATGATGCCCCACGATTGCTGAAATCTGATTACCCAGAGATAAGAACAGGCCAGATTCCACTTGCCCAAGTGTGGACCTAAAGCATGAGACAAATGAAAGAAAGAAGGGGAGAAAAAAAAAAAAAAAAAGCAAAGGGGGAAGAAAAACTTTAGGGAAATGAATGCTTCCATTTATCCCTCCTAAATATAATATAAACAAGGACACAAAGAAAATGCAAATGAATTCCGGATCCCATGGACACTCGGGGGGGATATTAATAAGCCAGTTCCATCCTGAAAGAAAACCCCCAAATCGACCTCCATTTAAGAAGCTAATTTATGCACTCCTGAGTCCTCATACAAGTTAAGCAGCACAGAATATCACAGCAGGCATAAAACAACTGTGAGCCCTGCTGTGTTTGTTCAAGAATGCAAGTTAGCTCTTCCTAACAGGAAACAAAACATGTCGTCGGGCTATTAAACAGGGATCGTTTTGCCATACTGTGCAGCCCTGAATGCATCAATTGCTGTCCCAAACAGGATTCGAGATGTGGTTTTCTTTAACTATGGTTTTGAGAAAAATGCTTATGCTGCTCGGAGTTCTCAGACTGATATTAACTAATCTAGTGCCGGGCCAGACAGAGCACTCTCGAAACCTTCACGGAACGGTGTCTGACAAACTCCAAAGTGGTGGGAAGGCAGCACGAGATAAAGGGAAGGGGTTACCGATGGGGGGAGAAGTTAACCCACGTACCCAGCCGACTTTGGAATTCCCCCAAGAGTATATTTGCCTTTCAGTGTTCAAGGCCCCACTCTGCAGTGATTAATCATGCAGTGAACAACCGATATTTCGTTCCCATAGACAAAACCCACCTGAATGAATATGCTGTTTGAAAAAATAGACAACTTTTTTTGCCAGGAATGATGACTGAATGTACACTTGCAAGTGGTTTTGGGTAACTCTGCTGTGTTATTATTATAAAATGGGATCTCTCAGATGTTCTTTAGAAGTCAAGAAGTTCCATGTAAGAAAAAATAAACAGGCAGACCTTTCTTACATATGGACCTTTCTTCATTGTTCAATTTAGGACCATCAATCCACTGGAGAAAGTGGTTCAATTTCCACTAAAAAGAACAGACCTGTGATGGCTTGAGGGCATCAGGTCTGTATTGCTACACGGTTTTTAACCAAAACTTTGGGGCACTTCACTGCATTTGGTGAAAATAGTTAATCAGGCATATCACCAGTTAGTACTATCCCAATGTGATATCAAGGGTTGAAATTTACAGAGTCTAGAAATGATCTCAGAGGTGCTTAAGAATCACAGTAAAAACAAAATGAAATTATTTTTGCAAACCATTGTTCTAGAAAATAGTCATAAGCTAGAAGGTAAGTTTTGAAAGACCCTCAAAACATCAGAATTATGAAAACCATAACTTTTAGCCAACAATCATTAATGACTACCACACATAGGAGGGACACCCCAATGGGACATTTTTAGTGATTGATCAGCTAAAAGATTAAAGTAAGCATGTTTACAGAGATAACTATTTAAAACATTTATGGAAAAAACAGTTGCAGATGATACAAAGAGGGACTCCAACAAAAACACAGCACAGATGCAGACACCATATGGTCCAACGTATGCACCCATGACCTCATGTGAAAAGCAGGCCAAAGACGTAACAGCTGGAGATGCCTCCCTTTTACCCCCAGAACAACAAACTCTTGGGTTTGGAAGGGGCTCATTGCAAGCATGTCCACGGCTGGGTGAAATCGATGGGTAACGTCAAAGACTTTGGGAAGAAATCTCTCAAAACAATTGTCCCTGGAAGCCTTTGCTTTGTTGGGGTTTTAAGCCCAACCTGCATTTCCTTCTGACTCCATGTAAAGGTGAAGTCAGGTAATGTAGAGTTTTTAATGAAACTAGAGGGGCGTCATGTATCTTCCCGGCACTTCTGTCATTTCCTGATTATTCATTAGGCTTGAGTCAGAACCACAAATCATTGCCGAGGCCCCAGACCACCACATCCCGTATGATCTGCTCATATGTTCTCTTCATCGCTGCTCTAAAGCATGAGAAGCCAAGACACATAAGTGGTAGGAGGAACTCTAAGTTTTGTGAGTTTCTAGCATATGGCAGGTTCTGTGCTAGACACCAGTAAGAGAAATAACTCTCATAACAAAACTGGAAAATGAGTCTATCATTCTTCTTAATGAGAAGAATCCTAAAGCATAGAGAAGTTAATTAACTGGCCCATGGTCACAAACGGAGGGAGGCTGGGAAGCAACCCACCATGTTCCTTTGCTGGTCAAGCAGCAGGACAATGAGTTTGAGGGGGGCTGATGCTCGGAGGACCCTCATCTTTCCAGCAGAGTGCTCTGCAAGTGTCACTGAAGTAACACTGGGGATGGACAGAGGAAGGACGTGAGGGGCACGGATACTCATCCACCAGCAGCTGAGACTGGCTGCCCTGAGGCAGGTGTCTTCCACCAGCTGTGTGACTCTCCTCAGCCACCCTCCACCTTCCACCTTCTGACCCAGCCCAGATCCCCAAGGTTTCTACTTAAACTCCTTCTCCAACGAGCTGAATTGCCCAGAAATGACTCCCAAGAGTTCTAAAACCATTTCATGTAGCGTTCTTAACAATTTTTATGATAAGTACCTTTCTATTTTAATAGAAAGACAATGTGAATCGATGGTGAAGAACTGGGTGGGGGGGAAGAGCTATTCCTTGTGACACAGGGCTGCACAGCAAGTTCTTGGGCAGTCCAACATCTTTGGAAAGACACTGGGGTGTCCTCCCCAGTTCCGAACTTTCTATTTGCATGGCATGTGATGTGAGTAACAGAAAGAAAGAGGGCAGGGAGCTAACTGCTATTGAAGACCATATGTCCCAGCAACCTTTGTTCTTACCGTATTCTGTGTTGGTTTGTTTTGAACCTTGTTTTAAAATTCCATGGCTGATGGCACCTCAAATTCATGAGGAATCTTCTACAACAGAATGCTTCTGTATATGGATCAGTGGAAACTTGATGAATAAATGCCAGTACGTTGAGGTTGGTCCAGTTTTAGGCACTGAATTTGTTAAGTCTCTTTACAAAGAAATTTCAAATGTGGGCAATTAAGAAAGCATGACCTATTAAAGATGCCGATCCTTCCAGATAATGTGGAATTCTGACCATATATTTACCCTGGAAGCTGTTGTTCTACTCAAATACTTTAACTTTTAATGAAGTGTTCAGTCTTTTGGTGATGGCACTGAAGTGTAATCAAACATTACCACAAGCCAAGTCACACACTAGCATGTCTCGCCTTGTTTAAATATCTCGAATATATTTGAGTAATTGTGTAATGATTTCTAGGCCTCTGGTTGTCCATATGGTCTGAACAGACTGTCTTTTGTAGAGCAGTTGTGCTATCTCTCTCAACGGGAAGGAATCAAATCATCTTTGCTCCAAACTGGAAAGCTTGGGAGGTACTGCTTACATTTCGGGGAGGTGCCTTACCTCAGCTCTTGAAACAAAACCAACCCACATCTGGCCCCCAGAAATCACTGTGTCTTCTGGAAATCTTGCTTGTGTTTGTGAAATATCCCAGAACAAGTCAGCAGGCATCATGTGTCATGTTTTCTTCTGTAACTGTCCTTAGGATACAATGACATGCCATGGGGACAACACAGCAAAGCCAGCATGGCAATCACATGGAATCTTACTAGACAGAGAACATTCTAAATGGTGAAACCAGATCATCCCAGACAGACAATGAGGACCAGTGAAAGGGTCTGACTTTGGCAAGAACTTTGCTCTAATGCTCTCCAGGTGGTACAGCCGATGAGACAAGTGAAGGAGCTATTGATTTTACAATTAATGAAACCCACAGGGAGTCTTCAGAGATTTGGCTTAAGAGCCCAGAATCTAAACTTAGTCACTGGGCCTTACCAATTATTCACATTAGCTGTATCCCTAGGAAAGTACCTCAGGGAAGACCTGGAATGCTGTGTTTGAAGGAATGTGCTAAATTTACTCTTGACCTATTATTTGAGAATTCTTGAGCAAAATGGTTGGGTGCAGAGTTGTCCCCAAACTTTTGGCCACAAGAGGGTTCTTTGATGGGACAAACTTGGCAGGGAGACAGTGGACAGATGAGTCCGTTGGCCTTTCTGCTCCTGCCCAACCTCAGGCTTTTAGAGTTTTAAGAGGAAAACCATTTCACTGGTCATGAACAGTACTGAACGCACAAAATCATGGAGACATGCACAGTTCGCAAGTTCCGAGAATGACTGCAATGTGATGGAAAAGAGTTTACCTTTTGTGCCTGAGGGAGCTGAAAAACAAGAGGAAAAAAAAAAGAAAGAAAGAAAAAGAAAAGAAAAGAAAAGAAAAGAAAAGAAAAGAAAAGAAAAGAAAAGAAAAGAAAAAAGCAATCGTTACATAAAAAGTCAAGATCAACTGTAAAACTTCATTTGGTCACCACTGGCAAATGGAAAAACCAAAATTGGGAGAAGAAGAGGGAAATAAAACTAAAGACACTTCCCCAAATTAAGCTACAGTGCTGATTATTCAACCTGCTGTCTGAATCTGTAGTTATCAACAGATAATCTGTGAGCACATGTTTTGGGAATCACCACACGCGTGCTGGCAGTTTGGCAACTTCCTGCAATACTAGACCTGAGGTTCTTCTGTTCAGTGACCCCAAACACACATTTCCAAGACCCAATTCCTCCTTCTTGCACACCAATAGTTACCTAGTAGAGGAGGACTGTCTGGAGACATCTGGGGTTGTCAAAACCGGTGAGGCGAGGGAGCCAGAGTTATTGGCTTCTAGTGGGTAGAGACCAGGGATGCTGCTAAATGGCTTCCAATGCAGGGGATAGCCCCCACAAAAAAGAATTATCCAGCCCACATGCCGATTGTGCCAAAGTTGAGAAACCCTTCTGTACATAAAGGTAAGACCATGAGAAGAATGTTCTGTTTTTCTTTTTTTTCTTTTTTTTTTAGTTTTTTTTTCTTTTTTTTCTTTTTTTTTTTTTTTTTTTTAGAATGTTCTGTTTTTAAAGTCAAATTTTCTTGCTTTGTAGCACATTAACTGTTCCTTTTATTTGGTGGTTAAGGAAGCACGCACAAGGATTTGTGCCTTTGAAGTAAAGCTGATATTCTAAGAACAACGAATAGGCAGTCAGTTAATCCATAAAATAAGACAGATTTCCCAATGGTACAGGCAAGAAACTGAAATTACAGGTATGTAGGAAAAGATGAACATTTATGAGTTGTTGTCTATTTTTCAGCATTGAGGCTATTAGGCTGTGGTTTAATGCCACTGTATTTGTGACTGCCATTACAGCATGCAGCGTTTTGAAAAGTATTTTTCTAATCTGAAATGGAAATTACATTATCCATGTATTAAATACCAAATCTAGGAATTACATCATTTTCAAGACTTACTTCTCATCATAGAGACTAACATTTATTGTGTGTGATCTTGTCACCAGGCACTGCTTAAAGCCTTTTATTTGCATTATCTCACCAAATCAAAGCAACCCAACACTAGGTACCCTGATTACCCCCATTTTACAGATGAAACATAAAACGGCACTTAGAGGGTAAGTAATTATATAACGTCCCATAGATAATAAATTGTAGAGCTGGGTTGCCCGACTTTAGAAGGTACACATTCAACCCAATTCACATAGTAAAGGCCATGAAAACTAGGAAATTAGACAGCAGACTTTTCTTGTTGTCTCTCTAGAGCTTATAACATTGGAAGTGCTAGAAGATGCAAGATAACTAAACCAGACATCCTGGGGTCCCTTTTGAACCTTTTACCTTTCCCATTCCTTTAGCCCTGAGAAGAATGCTCTTTCTTCATATACACTAAGACCAGGGGTTCCTAAGGCCCTGCACCTGTGGATAGAGCCCAGCAAAGGGCAAAAGGGATAGACCAAAGCCAACAAAGTGCCTTGAATCTCAGAGACAACTTCAGAATAATTTGGAGAATGGCCATGAAAAGCAGACCCAACCTCTCCAACACTCATTTCTCAAGCAATTTTATGCCCAGAGGTCTCCCAATTTAAGGAAACAGGAATAGTACAAGCAAGCTTTTCTGATGCTTTCATCCTACTTATGGTTATGGTGACCACTATTCAAAAAGGAAGCTTGTGAGTTCCTCCAGTGCTTCTTAAGAATTCAGAAAATATGTATCAAGAGGTAGAAATTGAGCCTAAAATGAGGGATCACTTCAAGTCAATTCTCTTACATATTAAGCATTTTGTTCATACGACGGAAAAGAAACCTTAGAGACGCAAACATTAAGGGAATGATAAATGCGTGTTTCCTTAGGAAAGCATTTGTGTTGAATCACAGCTTGTCATATGAAATGCACGGGGGGCCCTGAGAATTACAAATGTTTGATGAACTGTAAAATAAATAGCAAGGTTCAGTCCTGCACAAACTGCCGGACTTGACAGACCTCTGAAAGGAGAGCTACCCTTTCTTTCTCTTTTTCTGGAAGCTTCATCTCCGTCAAGCAGGAAACACTCCTTTTTGACTCACCCATTTAAGCACATGAGAAGGAAAATGAGAGACTAGGCCTTTGTGGTGATGTCCTCAGTTTAAGACTGTCTCAAACTGTCCACAAAACATATATTTTCCTCAAGAAATAACTCATGAGAACGAAGAACCACTTTCCTATCGGAGCTTTGAAGGAACAGAAATTACAGTTTGCAGTGCCCTCAACAGGTCGGACCTCTGAGAAGGAGCTTCGGAATAGAACACAGCAAATTTAGATCAGAGCATTAGCAGCCACAGATGCTACTACTTGGGAGCCGGCTCCCCTGAAGACACATCATCCACCCAACAGTCACAAATGGTGCACACGAGCCTGAGCGGGGAACCTGATCAGCCAGACACTCGGGGCCTCGGGCTGGGGTCTTGAGGCATGTGCCTTCCAGTCTTTGGCCAGATGCTTGTCTGTAAAAAGGGATGGTGGAGGGAGGGCTGGGAAATGGGCCAAATCTTGGATGGCCAATAGATTCTGTCTTGAGAGCCAAGTCTGACTGATTAGTAATGGCTGTCTGGAGGGCCGGGTTGAGGAGGATTCTGAAGTTATGTCTGAGTTTTGTTGGAAAGAATGTAAGAGCCAAATATCAATGTCCTTTGCAGGCTAAAAACTAAGGAATGGCAAGCCATATCCCTGGACACGATGGATCTCTCAAGGTCTTCCTGTACTTTTTCTTTGTAGTTCTGAGCACATCTATGATTTCTATGTAATTTATTTATGTAATGTCTCTCCACTGCTCGGTCACAAGCACCACGAGGGCATGAGGGTGTTTACCTTGTATGTACGTTCTGAAGTTTCCTAAGCTGTGCCTGTAACTGGTGTCCGCCTTGTTAGAGAAGGTACCCTGTTACTAGGGTATACCCAAGGCCGATTGAGGTCCCTGCCTTGAATTCACATCACCTCCACAAACACACCACGTGGATAACCCAAGCTGACAACTTGCAAGAGAAAAAGAAATCTCTCTGCCAGAAGGATGGACATGACCTCTCGGATTCCCATATGCCTGGCATGGATATCTCTATATGTGCAGACTGTCTCGCTGACCCATGGATGCACATAAAAGCAGCCTGGGAACTTCCCATCATTACACGGCCTAAGGTGAGGCAACGTCTCTTTTACAAAAGCCACCTGCGCCTTGTCAAGCAGGCTCCACGTCTCCGGATCCGTTTCTTCACTTACTATGGAAGGGTCTGCACGGGCAGCTTCAGGTTCCTTCCAGGCTAAACACCCCCAAGTTGTACGATTCTATATCCGACTATGCACACCCTCCAGTCATTTTTTGAATGGAAGAGTAAAGAAAGAAAGAAGTAGTGGTATGCTCTGGGCTCCCACATTCCTGGAGAAAAGCTGCGCGCTGGATGCATCCATGAGATACCTGACATTTGAACGCGGAAAAACTGAGAAAGTATCATTTGAAAGAGAATGAAGGAGAGGAAAGGCGATGAAGATGACAGCAATAACAGCACAGGCCACCCTTTAGTGGACACGCTCAATGGACCAGGTCCTTGGCTAAGTGCTTTTTCACCTTGATCAATGTTGGTCCCCACCGCGGACCTCCGGAATAGACAGGAGTATCGTCCAGTTTATAGATGAGGAAACAGATATTTAGAATAGCTCATTACTTTGCCAAGGTCACCCAGCCAGGAAATGCTTGAGCTGAGGGTCAAGGTCAAGTCTCTTGGCAGCCCCACCTCTGCTTTAACCATCAGGCTCGAGGTGTTGCCGCTCACGCAAACCAACGGCACTAGCACCAAGCCACGCTCCTGAAGGGCTTGGGCACTTCTCAGGCCCTTCCATCCGGGCATCTCTCATACTGGAAAGGGGAACGAGAAATTCTGGCACTGCCCCTTGTGGAAGAGTCTGGATGGAGACAGAAAATCCAGCTTACCACAGTTCCCAGCATGTGGTGCGTGACGTAACCATGTAGCATAAATATTTACCATGCCCTCTCCTGTTGCAGACATTTACACTTATTCTCTCCTCATCCTGAGACTCTCCCTCACAGCCCTTCTTGCTTGCCCAGCAAATGCCTACTTCTCTGGTCAGTTGCCATTGCCTTGAAGAAGCCTTGTCTGACCTCTTGCATCATATGCCCTCATCACATGACTTATAATACCACATGCCTCCCATTCACGGTAGAGTTGTAGTAACTGCCATTCTGCCCTTCTTTTTTTGGTAACTGAAACCAAACTTTTAGCCAGGGTCAGCTGAATGACCCTGTTAGAGCTTGATGTGGCTAAGTGGTTCCGTTGTGGTCAATGAGATATCCATGGATGTGGCTTTACCAGATAGTGTCCTTAAAAGGACTCCCTCCATGCTGCTGCCAGTAAGGTAGCTGTGATGGCTGGTGCTCTAGCAGTCATTCTGGACTGTGAGAGTATCTTGAGGATGGAAACCACACACTAGGATGGTGAGGACAGCAGTAATGACAGGCAATTACTACAGCTATGGCCAGCTATCCACTATTCTAACTGCTTCACCTATATTAATTTATTGAAAACTCACAGGAATCTTATTAGGTAAGTTCTATCATTACCCCAGTTTTGCAGTTGATGGAACTACAAGGTCACATGACCAGAAAGCAGCAAAGACAGGATTTGAGAAGGGAGACCAGTAGGAAGGGCAGTGAATAATCCAGGTGAGAAATAATGGAGAATTGAATCAGGGTGCTGCTGGTGGAGGTGGCAGGCTGTGGTCTGACCTCAGATCCATTTCAGAGTAAACCTGATTGAGACTGATATTATAATATGAAAGGGAAGACATCAAGAGTGCATCCAAGGGTTTCGGTCCATGCAAATGCAAAAATGGAACAGCCATTTACTGCAAAGGGGAAGACAAAAGGAGGAGAGTATTTGAAGAAAGCCCTCCAGAGTTGAGCTTTGTCTACAAGTGACAATTTTAGGATATCTCTTAGACTTGCCGGTGGAAGTGTAGGGTGGGCAGCGTGGTCACCGTCAGTGTGCCGACAAGGTGACTCAGGGAGTGCATGCAGAGAGAAGAGAGCTTATGTCAGGGACAGAACAGGAACATCCCACCAGGTAGAGGTCCGGGAGCCAACGGGAGCCAGTGAAAAGAGCGCTGAGGAGCCCGGGGGGAGGGCGGAGGGGGGAGATCGGAGAGCGCTCTGAGTCCCTGAAGCTAAATGAAGGTGCTTCAAAGTGGGACGGTACCTCCACCAAGGGGGGGGGGGCGCTTTCGTTTTAACTTTCCTTATTCACTTCGTTTCTATCTCAGAGCTCCGCACAGAGTCACAGGGCAACACAGGGGACACCCATCCATCACTCTCGCTCAATGAAGTTCTGGAGTTGAATGGACTCCTTTTCAAAAATAAAACTCCAATTAAAGCTCTATTGATCAAAACAACACATTTCACTATGAAATATGTAAAGACCAAACGGGAAACAAAGTATTTTCCTGCCAACTGTGTAAAACACACACACACACAAGCCTGGCCTACATATGTTTATTCCATTTGTAAAACTGGCCCTTTGCCTCAGGCCTTATGAATGAGCGATAAATCCCTCTTGCTGCAAAGTTTCCCTGTGTTCATTTATTTTTCTTGCTCATGTTTGCATTTATAATCTTCCATTCTTCTTCATTAAGCAACGTGGATAAAGATCGCTGTTCCTCTTACACATCAGAGGAAGCTCTGCTCATTGGCTCAAACTCTAAACCTGCACACCGAGGACGGAAGGGCTCTGATGAGCTAAGGTTTGGCAGTGGTTACTGTCCCACAACCATCCGCTTCTGCCACCCCATGCCAAGCCACCCCGTGGCTCTTCTAGCCCCTCGCTTGGACTCCCCACCCCCAGTCCCATCTCTATACTGCATCCAGAATAATCGAAACGTATGAACCTGGTACTTTGCCAGCCGTCACTCGCCTCAAAGGCTTTGTGTGGCTATTTTCTCTGGTGGCCTAATGCTCTGTCCCCTGCTCATGTCAATTCTCTGATACCCCCCACAAGCTTGGCCTCACCAATTCCTACTCATCTGTCAGACTGCCGCTCTGGTGGCACCTCCCCTGACTGAAGTCCCTATCTCAACCAAGTGTCTTCCTATGACATCACCTTGTTTATTCCTGTCTTAGCATGTATCACCTTCTGTCACCTTCTTGTTTACTTTTTAATTACCTCTTCCCATAAGAATTTAAGATTCATCCAGGGCCCACATCTATTGTATTCCTTGTTTTATCACCACAGACTACACCTGTACTGTACCTGGCCCTTGTTAATCATTCAGTACCTATTTGTGGGAGGGATAGAGGAAGGAAGGAAGGAAGGAAGGAAGGAAGGAAGGAAGGAAGGAAGGAAGGAAGGAAGGAAGGAAGGGAAGGGGGAAGTGGGGAAGGAGGTAAGGGGGATGGGGGTAAGGGGAAGTAGGGAGGGAATGGAGGGAGGGGTTGGGGGAGAGGAAAAAGGAGAGAAGGAAAGGAAGCAGGAAGGAAGGGATGAAGGAGGGACTGCCTTGGAGTCTGGTAGACCAGGTTTCAAATCCTACCTCTACCATTTACTAGCCATGAGGCCTTGGAGGAAAATATATTATCGCAGAGCTCTGGATTTCTCATGTGTAAGACTGTAATAGTAACACTATTGCAAGGGAACCTACAACAGCCACTGGCCTGTAACAGTTGCTGTTTTTACCCCTTGTAACCTCTGGAGTTTACAGAGTTGGCCCCAATCCTACAGTGTCTGAGAGATTATACTAATAACCAAGTACCTCATGGTCCACGAATGAGCCCACGCACCTGGAATCACAATCTCCCTCAGTGGACCATCACTTCTTCACAGTGGTTATGTGATAAAGATAAAGCCTGGATAAGGTGTCTTAGCAGTATGTAACTCTTACGATAGACGTGTGTCTCTTTGCTTTCAACACAAGCCCCTTCCTTTTGTAGTAGTCCCCAGGCTTTGGGTAAGGTTCTGTTCCAAGCTCCTTGACATCAACAGTGCCAAGACCTAAGCCAACCAACTCATCACTCTCCCCTGGCTGCAGCAAATGGCTCAGAGTGGACATGTGACTTAAACTAATCTTGTGAGGACTTTTATAGAAGTAATAAAAAATTATATCCCTCTCCCCCTTTCTCTCTTCTTCCCTTTCCTCTCTTAACTAGAGTGTGAGGATATGCACCTCTGGGAACAGTGCACCAAATGGGACCTAAGAGTAAAGCCAACACTATGAAACGTGGGAAGTTAGAGGGGCAGAACTCAGTGCCCGTGGCATCATTTGAGCCCCATGTCCATCCAGGGGACTTAGCTTCTAGTGGCTTCCAGCTTAGTAGCAGCCATGGGGACATCCTGAGAGAACTGAGTTCTTATTATTCCCATTGATATTTGTAGCTGGTCACCTACAGTATACACCATGGCTGCTCACAACTAGATTTTACTTGCACAAATCAAGGGATTCATCAAAAATTTCTGTATTTTTCCTCAATTTAAAAAATACTCAGAAGTAATTTCCTCAAAAGATTTCCGATGGCACAAGTGAAATTTCCTCACAAAAACACAGGGCATCATATTTTGGTCTTTATGACAACGTTAGATGAGTCGGGGGACCCAAGGGTTTCTCTTTGTGTCACAGGTCCTGCTCCTCAGAATCTTCTCCTCCCCTGGTTTTCAGTCAGTCTACTTCCGCTACTTCTCTTCCTCCTTAAATGTGGGCACCCTTTTGCTCATTCTACAACCCCCTCAGTGAGGCCACCCCTCCAGGCTCATGGCTTCAACTAACCCTGCTCACGGTGGTGATGAGAGGGGAGAGGGTGGGAAGGAGAACAGTGATAGAGGTAAACAACACTGCAGGCTGGAAGACAGGAATAAAAACAGGGTCAATAAAAAAAAATAAATACAACCGATTTTTCTATTCAAGTACCCATTGGAATTTTTGCCTGATATCCTAGAAGTCCTTCAAGCCCCGTTAGAAAGACTCATGGGGAGAATGATTATCTCTGTACTCCAAATTTTCTCGCTTTTATCAGTTTGAATGTTTTCTTCTCTGACCACATATAATTTATTAATGATTTCTCAATATCTAGTTTGGGGTACAAACAGAACTTTAACTTATTTTTCCAGCACTGTGTTTAAAAGCAAGAAAAATATGGATAAAAAGACCTTTCTTTGCAACACACTTGCTTTTTAAAGTGTTTCTTTAGAACAAAAGTCATATCAGCAATGCATGTTCCTTGTAGAAAATCAGATATCAAAGAAAGGCAAAAGGAGAATTTAAGGCCACCTCTGACCCTAGCATCCATTTTCCCCCCTAACGTCCATTGTTGTCCTCAGTTAGCGTTATGTTAAATGACTACACAGTATTCCATTATTTGAATATATGATAAATGACTTATGAGCTATCTAGGCTATATTCTCCTTGGCACTGGAGTAGATGACGGCAATAAACATCCTCGTAGTGTCCACATGTTTGTAATAAACACCTTTGTAGTAAAGCTGTTGCACACACTCTCGACTTCTCAAGAAGCTGAATTATTAGTTAAAGGGCATTGCATATTTCAGTCCATGTGCTTTCTAGAATGCTGTCCTAATCTACACTCTGAGCAGGGTTCTCTCTTTCTGATGTTCACTTCACCACCCCTAAACCAGCACGATGTACTATCATCTTAAAAAATCTTCCCGTAATTTTTATAGGTTAGATTATATGGATGAACTTTTTCCATAGTTCAAATGAGTTAGAGACAGAGAGGATATTCAACTTTAAAATCCCGAACGGCCAAAGGGTTCGCTCTGTTGTGGGTCTCCAGAGAGCACGGCATTGCTTCCTGCAGACTAGCACCTCCAGGTTATTTAGTAGAAACGAAGTGGATTGATAACTAAAGGTCAGATTTTTCAAACTTAATTTTGGATCAAAAAAATCTGGTGTTTTTGTTGCAGCACTAGAGCCCTGCCTAGATGAAAAGCAAGCCTGCATAAATTATTCACTTGATGGCAGACATTTTTGGGGACGCTGGAAAATGTGGATTATTAATGGGCAGACCAGAACAATTCTCACATTACATATAGCTAAGGACTATCAGCTGGGGGAAAGCCCCAGACATTTTGCTTGTTATAATGTTCTAAAAATTCTCACAATAAGAAGTCATTTCTCATCAGGCTCGAACTCTGCATTGTATCGGAAAAATAAGTTTCCAATTAAAAGTGTCATTCTTCAGCCTTATTTTGTGTGGTCATCTTGCTGAAAAATTATCTGGAGTTCTGGCAATGTGGGGGAGCCCAAGGTCCTGCTGGTTTCCTGTGAGAACATGGATTGGTAGAATCAAAAGGGAATTTGGCAAAGTCCAGATAAAACCAGCGCCATGATGCTTTTGTATTTCCTGTTTGAAAACCACATTAGTCCACATGGCAGTCCAGGGATCAGTGTAGATTAAGGAGGATCTGATAGGGAAGGAAGCTCTTTTCTGCAGGATTCACTTTGGAAATATCTGAACAGGATACAAACCCACTCAGACCTACTCCTGAACTCCCACCCTACCAGTGTCGCTTTTCAACATTGTGACTACTTCCAGTTGGATGCTCTAAGCTGCTGGTTTTAATTAAAACTTAATTTGCAAAAATGTTTCATAATTTATGCATGTCATATAATTCCTCTGAGACTGAACTAGGAGCCAACTCAGGGCCTTATAAGGAGACATTGTACCGAGAAGGTTAGGGGAGAAAGGGGTGTAGGAGGGGAAGTACCAACAGGGGTGCAACAGAGGAAGGTACTGATACTTTCTTTCAGCTTTCCATCACCTGGATCTGCAGCCACCTGGGAGAGATATGGGCCTTGATGTCTGCATGCAGAGAGCCCATTTGGCAGGTCACAGACGCACAGAACCAGAAGGGTCAGCAGTGGCCAGAATGGTCCTCCAAGGAAGGTCTTACCAGGGGAGAATGAGCAACAAACTTGAAACCCTCCAAAAGAGATGAATGGGCTCCCACTCTCCCCACAAAAGGAGACACTGAAAACCCACAGAGGAAAAGTAATGAAAACTCAAGAATCTGCAATGAAACCATTACTTCGCTCAACAGATGTCTTCCAAGAGAGAATTTGCAGGGATCTGTCAAACTGTTGAACCACAAAGAAATCTGTGTAGCAACTTAACTACAAATAGTAGGCCTCTAAGAAAAATGACCAGAAAGACCCTCCCCTCAATACACATCCTTTGTTAATTATAAAGTGAATGAATCTCCAGTCACCCTCCGTGTCTTCAGTGGGAAAAAAAAAAAGTCTATATAGACAGAATTTGACACAGGAAAAAATCAAAGGAGCCAGAAAAGAAAGTACACATGTATTCTGCATACTCACAAAGGATGGGCCACAGTGTCAGTGCCGTACTCTTTAGTGGTCAACCTGGTAAGTTATCTATTTCACTGACAGGTGATCTCTATCTTGGTATCTGTAACTTAAAGGCCCTTCCATTTCCTGCTGCCTATGGAAAACATTATAAACTATTAAGTAGAAGCAAGAGACTATGTAGTTTACCTATCAAGCTTGTGTCTCACATAAGTAAACACACTAAATAAATATTAGAGGGTAAATGTGTGAGCTGTGAGTGACAGTCCTCTGTTGATGTTCTCAATTAGGAGATCCTTCAGGAAGCTTCCCACTCTGTGATGCTTGTCTGTGATTCTAGTTTATAAGTTCTTTTCTATGAAAAATCTATGAATAGTTCCTTCTCTTACATATTGTTTTCACCTTGGCCCATCAATGAATATATTTTATGTTCACCTGGAAAGAGAAAGAACTGGCAAAGCCATGAGTTGAATGATACTAGTTCGCTTTGTGCATCCGAGCGCTTCGCAAGTTAAGACTGGATGCCATTTACTAACAATGAGAATTTGCACATGCTGAGTGCTTACTCTAAGCCAGGCCAGGAGTTAAGGCCTCGGAATGCATCCTCATGAGAAATTCTCACCCAACTCCAGAAGCCAGATATAGTCACTTACATTCCAAACACGGGGGAACAAAGACTGACTCCAAACCTTGTTTTTTGACCCAATGGGATAAACAAGTCACACAATGCAATTAGTCTTTTTCTAAAAAAAAAACTTAGAATAATCTATTAATGGATAATGAAGGGAATCCAATACAAAACTAAAATGTAAGTGGTCTGCTTGGCAGTAGAACAGAAGGGAGCTTTGTCCTTCACTCAAGCCTGCCGACACACTGACTACCACACTACTTCAGGCTTGTTTTGGTCATGTTTAGGAAGGAGGAGACCTATTAATATACTAGAACTGCTGATCTCTCAAAATACATTTCGCTCCCCACCCCCCAAATCTGGTGTTTGGCAATCTTTAAGCATGTTTTGCCAAACACATGTTCCTATAATTTTGAAGTCCATGTGTATTTACAGTGGAATTTTTCTCATGGTCTTGATTAGTGTATAATTAAATCATAAAACAGAGTAACTCTTATCGAATATCTTTATTTCCTAGTGCCTTTTTTGTTATTACAGGATTTTCTTTCTCTTAGTTAAGAAAGGTCTTACCAGTGTCACTTGGGCCCAAATCTCAAAGAGGCTAATATACTTCTGAAGTTCATATTAAAACATAAACTTCTGATGGAATCCAAATGCCAAAACCTAAGCTACAAAATGTTGTCATTAATATTGAATTCATAAGTTAGGGAACATGACCAAGGAACAAAAAAAGAAGCATAAATAGGACTGTCTTGCAATTAAACTGACTTGGTATAGTATTACATTTAAATAAAAATTATCTCAATGTCATATCCAGTAAATTGTCACTGTCTTAAAAAGTTAAAAAAAAAAAGATGAGCATTATTCTCTGGTAACAGTAATCTAAACCCAATATGTTAATCTTAAATATGAATAAATGAAACAATGTAATTAAATAATCTTGAAGATAAACTAATCAACTAATCATCAACATCTTTAATTTCTAAATTTCTACTGTGGTCACAATAGATAACTAGTATTGGATTAGTTAAGTAAACTAAGTGGACAGAACACACACAAACAAGTAAACAAGTGGACAGAACACACACAAAAAAGTCCTTTTACACTGGTCGACAATCAACAAAGACTTCACTTCCTAGAAGGCAAAAAAGTGAGGTGAGACTCATGATACTCTGCCCAAAGACCCTAGAGGAAGGAGACTGAGCCCATGCAGAGCCTAGTAGTTACGCTGCATTGAGGAGGAATTAATCAGAGTTTATAGAGGCTGAGGTGGCTGAAATTTTCAAAGTAGGGCACGGGAGAGAGAAAGCTATACAGGGAAAGAGTCAGAAAGTTAGACGGAGGTCTTCTTGAGTCTTTACATACTCATTTTAGTATGTATAGGGTGAGACTCCACAAGACTGGGCAAAAGCACAATTACAGGGCCAGGGTGGGGTGAGGAGGAGAACTTGAATAAAGCTGTAAGCTGAAAAGATCCACTGGACTCCAACTATGGCTGGGAATTTCCAAGTTCCAACCAGTCAGCATAGAGTTCTCTGTTAAACACCTGGAACATTTGGAAGGAAACCCAAAAAGGCTGTTCCTAGGATTACAACTAAACTAGCCTTAGACTGAAAGATACACCATACCTGCCTAACCAAAGCTTAAAACCAAGTGTTTAAAGGGCCAAGCGCACACATAAGTAAATAAACTGGCCACCAGAACAGAACTCAACACTCTCTAAAGGAAGACAACAAAATCCAGACACTTACCACAATGCCTGCAATCATGACGTCATTATGTCCAACACTTAACAAAAAAATTACTAGATAGAGAAACACGAAAATGTGACTCCTCAGAAGGAAAACAATCAATCAATAGAAATATACTCA
The DNA here is from genome assembly GCF_023065955.2 of Ursus arctos. Classification (NCBI taxonomy): domain Eukaryota; kingdom Metazoa; phylum Chordata; class Mammalia; order Carnivora; family Ursidae; genus Ursus; species Ursus arctos. The sequence continues at coordinate 37,184,668 of NW_026622808.1, read as the reverse complement.
GAAATGATGAGATTGGAAACCGTGCCTTTAAATTAGTTATTAAAGATATAATCAAGGATTTAAAGGGAAACTTGAACATTATGAAGACAGGACTAAAAACTAAAAACAAATGCCAAAACTGAGTAAAAAATCAAAACCAAATAAAACCCATAGAGTTGAAAAATATCATACTTAAAATTAAAGAAAAAGGGGCGCCTGGGTGGCACAGCGGTTAAGCATCTGCCTTCAGCTCAGGGCGTGATCCCGGCGTTATGGGATCGAGCCCCACATCAGGCTCTTCCACTAAGAGCCTGCTTCTTCCTCTCCCACTCCCCCTGCTTGTGTTCCCTCTCTTGCTGGCTGTCTCTATCTCTGTCAAATAAATAAATAAAATTAAAAAAAAAATTAAAGAAAAAAGGTCACGGGATGGACAGGATGGACTTAACTGCAATTTAGACATTTCAGAAGGAAAGATCAGTGAACCTAAAGATATAGCAACGAAAGTAATTGAAATTGAAACAGAGAGAGAGACAAAGAGAGAGAGAAAAAGGAAGTTTGAATGAGAATGTTAGTAACCAGTAGGAAAATATCAAGCAGATGAATATATGTTCAGTTGAAATTCCAGAATCATGTGCAGTGGGGAAGGGAATGAAAAGAAATGAAAACATAGTGGCTACATATCTCAAATTTGATAAAATTTATAAACATACCAATCCAAGAAGCTTAATAAACCTCAAGCAAGATAATCACACACCAAAAACCAATACCAAGGCACAGTATAATAAAATTGTTGAAAATCAACCAAAACAACAAAATCTTAAAAGCAACCAATAAAATAAAAGTACATATGGACAGCACAAAGGTAAGAATTATCAATGACTTCTCACCAGAAACAATGCAAACCAGGTGAAAATAGAACTACTGGTTTAAAGTACTGTAATAAAAAAAAAATGTACACTTAAAATTCTATATCCAGTGAAATTATCCCTCCAGAGAAGGTGAAATAAAACATTCCAGACCAAAAGAAAAAAAAAATCTGAGAGAATTCACTGTCATCAGAGTTGCACTTTAGAAAATATCTCTTTAAAAAGTTCTTCAGGCTGAAGGAAAATGATTCCACATGCAAGCTTGATTCTATTCAAAAGAATAAATAGGATTAGAATTGGAAAATATATGGGTAAAGATAAGATTTCTTTCCTCACTTTTTAATTATTTTAAGTGAAATAAAAACAACGTATTGTGTGGGGTTTATAATATATGTAGGAATAAAAAGTATGATGATAGTAGCACAGAGGATGGAAGGAGAGCATGGGAATATACTGTTGTAAGTTGCTTCCATTATGAGAAAGGGAGACTGTGAAAAGTTGAAGATGCAAATTACTACACAAGAGCAACCACTCAAAGGAAATAACTAAGAGGTACAGCTTAGCTAATAGGTCAATAGTGGAGATAAAGTGGTTAGGGGTGCCAACCTTCCACGCAATCAGAAATCCATATATATAACTTTTGACTACCCAAAAACTTAAATACAATTGCTTACTGTTGACTGGAAGCTTTATCAATACCATAAACAGCTGATTAACACACAGTTTGTATGTTGTATGTATTATATTCTGTATTCTTACAATAAAGCAAGTTAGAGAAAAGAAAACATTATTAAGAAAATCATAAGGAAGGGAAAATACATTTATAGTACTGTACTGTATTTATTGGAAAAAATCTGCATATAAGTGGACCTGTGCAGTTCAAACCCATGTTGTTCGAGGGTTAAATATGTACATATATATATGTGTGTGTGTGTGTATAACATTTATGTGTACATATATATACACACAAATATATGTTAAATAAAAAGAAAAATAAGAGAACAGATTAGATAGCTATTTCTAATAATATGGTAGAATTAAAATGAAACAATATAGATAATTACATTATTTTTTTTTAATTTTTATTCATTTATTTGAAAGAGAGAGAGAGAAGGTGCACAAGCAGGGGGAGCAGCAGGCAGAGGGAGAGAGAGAAGCAGACTCCCTGTTGAGCAAGGAGCCCGATGTGGGGCTTGATCCCAGGACCCTTAAGCCGCAGGCAGACGCTTAAGTGACTGAGCCACCCAGGTGCCTGGATATAATTACTTTAGATGTAAATGAATAAGGGGCGCCTGGGTGGCTCAGTCAATTAAGCATCCAACTCTTGATTTTGGCTCAGGTCATGAACTCAGGGTCATGAGATCAAGCCCCACATTGGTCTCCATGCTCAGCGGTGAATCTGCCTGAGATTCTCTCTCTCTCTCCCTCTGCCCCTACCCCTGTGTGCTCTCTCTCTCTCTCTAAAGTAAATAAATAGATCTTTTAAAAAAATGTAAGTGGATTAAATACACCATTTAAAAAGCAGAGACTGTCAGACTAGATAGAAAGAAAAAGAGGGGGCGCCTGGGTAGTGCAGTCGTTAGGCGTCGCCTTTGGCTCAGGGCGTGATCCCGGCATTCCGGGATCGAGCCCCGCATCGGGCTCCCTGCTCTGCTGGGAGCCTGCTTCTTCCTCTCCCACTCCCCCTGCCTGTGTTCCCTCTCTCGCTGGCTGTCTATCTCTGTCAAATAAATAAATAAATAAAAATCTTTAAAAAAAAAATAAAAAAGAAAGAAAGAAAAAGAGATCCAACTATATTTTGCCTACAAAAAATACCTTCTAAGTAAAACGATATGTAGGATAAAGTTTAAAAAAAATGGAAATATATACTGCAATATAAATAAAACAATACAAAAATATAATCACAGAAAGTTGGGTGGCTATATTAATATCAAACAAAATAGACTTCAAAACAAGGAATATTATAAGAGATAAAAATAGTTCATAATAATAAAATGATCAATTAACCAAGAAGATACAATGTGTGCTCCTAATAATAGGGCTTCAAAATATATGATGCAAAAATTGGCAGAATCAAAAACTGAAACAGATAAATTTAGAATTTTCACTGGTGATTTCAACAATTCCCTCAGCAATTGATAAAACGACTAGACAGAAAGTCAGCCAAGATATCAAAGACATGAACAACATGACCAGACAATTTTACCCAACTGATATTTCTAGAACAAGGGGCACAATAACTGCAGAATACACATGCTCTTCAAGTACAAATATGAAATATTCACCAAGAAAGTCCATATGCTGGGCTATAAAACAATTGTCAGGAAACGAAATTATTGAATCACAGGATATATTCTCTGAACACAAGAGAATCAAATTAGAAATCAGTAACGATAATATGTCTAGTAAAATCTGGAGGTATTTGGAAAATAACACACTTCTAAAAAAACCCATGTTATCACAAAATCGCCTCAACACAAACAATATTAGAAAATACTTTGAACTGAATAAAAATGAAACTACAACTATCAAAAGTTTTGTTATGTGGCTAAAGTAGCTCTTAGAAAGAACCGTATAGCTCCAAATGCTTATAGTAGAAAAGAAGAAAAGTGTAATATCAATATCAAGCTTTACCCTAAGAAACCAGAAAAAAACAAATTAAACACAATATAATCGGAAGAAAATTTAAAAAACTGAAAAGTAAGAGCAAAATACAGTGCAACGGAAAATGAAAACACAAAAGAGTAAAATTGGTGAAAACAAAGGCTGGTTCTTTGAAAATACCCCCTGGAAGTTGAAAAATGTATAGTTAGACTGATAACAAATCACCAATATCAGGAATGAAAGAGGGGCTAACACCATAGATCCTAAATACATTAAGGATAAGAGAATATTATGAACATCTTTATGTTAATAAATTCAACAACTTAGATGAAGTAGACAAATTCCTTAAAAAACAAATGAGCAAAATTAATATAAGAAATATAAAACCTAAAAAACCCTAGCTCTATAAAAGAAAACGAATTTGGAATTAAAAACTTCCCCACAAAGAAAGGTCTGGGCCCAAATGGTTTCATTAGTGAATGCTACCAATATCCAAGGAAAAATGGAGCAATCTTATTCATGAGATTCAAATTTCTTAAGCAAACGTTTTCATAAGATAAAGAAGGAAATGCTTCTCGAATCATTTTTTTAGGTGGCCATTCTCAAAACTTGACAAATTACAAAAATAAAAACCACCACCACCACCACCACCACCAAACTACAGACTGATAGCCTTTGTGAACACAGAAGCAAAGATCTGGCAATATACAACAAGAAAAAAAAAATCTTGACCAACAGTGTTTATTACAGGAAGGCAAAGTTATTAGGATATTCTCATAATTGATATCACTCAGTATAATCTGTCATATGGAAGACCGCCTTTTCCAATGTGGGCCGTAACTATATCTCCACGCCGTACTTACTTACAGGGTAATGTTGATACTCCTCCTATAAAGTCTATGTCCCCACCCCTTTGTGATTACCTCAATAGAGAGTATGGGGAAAATGGTACCATGTGACTTCCAGGGATAGATTATAAACATATCGTGCACTTCTGCCTTGCTCTGGAAACCCGGCCACCATGTTGTGAGGAACCTCAAACCAGCCCATGCAAGGCAACCACATGGAAAGACAATGTAGGTGTGGCCAGTATAGGTATCCTGCAGACAGCTCACCTGAGGTCCTAGCCAACAGCCAGTATGAACCACCTGACATGTGAATAAAGATACTTCCAGGTGATCTAGTCCCCAGCCACCGAGCTACCCTTGTGGTTGAGTGTTCATAGTGAGGACCCCAGCTGCTGTGGAGTAGAGGTAAGTCAGCCTTGATGATCCCTGGGCAGATTCCTGCCACAACATTTGTGAGCATATGAAAGTGGCTGTTTCACCCCGTTATGTTTGAGGGTGTTCAGGACACAACAGTAGTAACCGAAAGTAAATATCATAATTCCTGTTTTACAAAAGAGGAAACCGTACCTCATGAGAAGAACCGGAACAAGCTAGTGTGGGTGGTGAGTGGCAAAGCTGGGGTGTCAACCCAACTTTCTCTGCAAACACACTGCATGTGCTGATCTAGACAAAAGATATCCTGAGTGTGCTGTCAGGTCATTTACCGGGGTTCTAGCACAGGGCAATAAGAGGTTCGGTGCCATCTTCACAAAATGACGATCTGTCCCCAGTAACTCTGCTTCTCCCGGGAAGACATTTGAGGTCAGGGTTTGGTATGTATGGGTCACACAGCCAAAACCATCTCGCTATGAAACCTTTCACAACGATATATCCCCAATGTCTACATTTGCAAAGCACAAGTAGCTCAATCAGCCATGAATTCTGGGCATTTATACAAGAGTTGGTTGAAACACGAGCTTAAGGAACTCTTGCCAAACAGCTGCAAAGAGTACAGGAAGTAGAGGAATAAAACCTGTTCCAGCCTTGGCTCCCACTGCGGTGCAGCACAGGACACATCAGGGGGTGAAGCAGCAAATATTTATGATAACAGGACACATGTAATTGACTCATTTCCTTCCTAGAAAGATGACCGCACTCAGAACGGTTAAGATGGGTTGGCATTTTCTATTTTCTGTTGTCTTCTCCTCTGTTCCTACCTATCCCCACTAGTTCTTTTCCTCTTTGTACAAACATTGGTTTATTCTCCACAGAGATACAAGTCCTTTATCACCAGACTTGAACAAAATCTCCATAGATGCCGAAGAAAGTAGCACGATTTGCTTGGATTCGCAGACTGTTAGATCTAGAAGGGAGCTGGATAAAAATAGCTGCTTTTTGCCTGAACAAAAGCTGTCCCTTCCTTCAGTAATAGCACCTTGATTTTCCTGGGAGACAAAAATCATCCCCTATTCTCAGGTCTTGTGGTGGGATTGGGGCTGACTCCCCCTCCCATAGGCACCGCCATCCAAGGGTAGACATGTGACTCACGGCTGGCCAATCAGAACATTCCATCCTGTTGACCGGTGTGAATGGTCCAGGCAGAGATAAGCATGTGCTCGAAGCCCTGAGAGTCAGCACCAGGGCCTTAGCTAGAACGAGAGAGAGATTTCTTTCTTCTGGGGACAAGGGACTCCACTAGTAGGATGCAAACCTGGAGCTGCTGGTGACTGTCTTGACATCAGAAGGGGATGTCTCACCTGAGAATAAAGCCACATAGAGGAAAACAGAGCCCAGAGCTGGTGAGAGGCAGATTTCTAACAGCAGTTGGGCACCTAGATCCAGTCATGCCTCAAGCGATTACACATCGACTCTTCAGTTTTATGATCAAATAGATTCTCCTTAATCATATAAGTCTGGCTGAGCTTGATTTCTGTCACGGCCAGAGAGATCTGATTCCTATGACATCACATTATTAACTATCTATATCAGTGGTTAATGAACTCTGGTGTGCAGAGCCCCCAAATTCCGTGAACCAGAGACACTGATCAACAGGGACTTTTGACCCTAATTTAGTCAGAGCTGCTCTTTATTTTACAGGTGATGGCTGTTATGATTTCATTTAAATGAAAGAGTTTTGCTAATTAAGAAGAAAAAAAAAAGACAGCTATTCAATTCAACCACCTTACTTTAGAGGTCTGGAAGACTCGAGTGGCTTTGACAAAGCAAGTCTGTGATGGAAGCATGCCTGGGCCACCCAGCACACTCCCCAGGAGCCCCTAATGCCAAGGCTGTTGACACGGCTTGTATCAGCCTTGGGTCTTGCTTCTGGGATGAAAGCTGATCTGTGGCTTCCAAGCATTGCACCCCAACATGTATGTAGGAGGGACCTGTGGCATTGGTTACCTGCACACCCTTGGTACAGTGCTCCATACCCGCCATGCTCTGGGTAGACAACCCAGGTAGCATGCTTCTCAAAGTGTATCATGGATCACAGACTTTCAGGGAACTAACCAGTCATATCCTGATATCCTGGTGGGCTTCAGTGGAAAAGCCTCTTTAACTACAGTGAAGGATGTCACTAGCAAAGCACCAAGCAGGTGCAATGGTTTTGCATTTCTAAAGATCACAGCATGGGAGAGCTCTGGTTAGAACCACCTTCTTTGACTTGTGCCGGGCTTGGGCTTGGGAGGAAGTCCTGCATGTTTGCCAGGGAACAAACTTATTTCTCTACCCACTGCCTGTCAGAGTAGAGGGTAGAACTTCTTTTCAGTATTCTAAAATAGTGGTTTGGTTTTTGAAAAGGTTTTTGGAATCTATCATCTTGAAAATTAAAAAAATAAATAAAAAGCAAAATCTGGTCACTTTTGAGACAAGTTAATTAAGTCCCATCTGTCTCCATGTGGCTGCCCTCTATTTTGAAGTGGAAAAAAAAAAAGAGAGAGAGAGAGAGACTCCAAACTGGCAATAATGTCCTTTTAATTGAATAAACCAACAGTTTTCTCATTCTAATGAGCATAAACTGCTTACAGAAAAGATTTTATTTAAATTACCCAGAGTGATTACTTTAAATGCACAGTTTGGTTAAAAGCTACAGTCATAAATAATTAATTTTTTCTTTTTAAAAGAATTATGCAAATTTAAGCCATGAGGCTAAAAATGGAAAGTGTCTAATCACATGTGAATTGAACTTGGATTTCTCTTCCTTGCTACTTCGTCACCATGTTTCCGTCTTCCCACCTGCTCTGAATAGAAACAATGCCTGTCCTCACTCACCATGGTCTTGGTGGTTCTTACACCCTCTGCCAATTCTACATATTCTTATTAAACACTGAGTGAGACCAAGAAATGGGTGAGAACAGCTTCATGCCGTGCCCCCAATCATGCCACGTGCACATGGATATTAGCAAATTCTTGGTGATGGAGGGCAAACAGAATCAAGTGACCCAGGCACGTTTTCCGAGCATCTCAGCACGCTGCTGAGCGGGTAGAGCTCAGAGGAATAAATCCCTCATTGATGAACTCCATAGACTAAAAGTTAAGTAAAGACTAAATAAAGGATAAAGACTAGACAGTAAAATCTTCCAGTGCCCAGAGGCAGTGACCAGGGGCAAACACCACAGAAGCTAGGACCCTGGGCTTCAGGCGAGGGTTCTCGGGTCAAACAGCCCGAGATTACGCAATCCCTTTAACCTTGTCTGGCACCGCCTAGCAACACACACCCCTGAGCAAGCCAACAAAGGGAAGCCGCTTCTAGATGGCGGGCTGTGGCCACACAACGCAGGGTCAGCTCTCTGTGTCAGTGAGAGACAGTGACAGGGTCTGCAGGTGCAAGCATGGGGGACACGAAGGGAGAGCCCTCAGTGCAGGAAGACTGAGATGCTTCACTAGCTGCTAGAGTCCTTGGGCACAGGAAGGAAGGTGCCAGGAGCTTCCAGAATTTGAAGAAGATAGAAGTGGATTCTGAAGGGCAGAAGGGGGCAAAGCAAAATTGGGATTGGCGTAGTCAGGCAAAAGGCATTTCTAGCCTCTAGCAGATTATTCCCTTAATTTCACTTGGCCATCAGCTACTTTTAAAATGTTGAAATGCGTAGCTTTCAGTGATGCATGTGTGCTCTAGGTCACTACCCCACCCCAACCACTCTTCTTTTATACCCAGAGTCCTCCACGCTTGCTTCACCAGCTGGGCCCCTCCAAACATTTACATTGTGCCCCTGGATGATAAACAACACGCGGATGTTATGTCACTGGCTTGCAGTAGCAGCCCTGCTCCAGCTGCCACGAAACCGGCCGGTGAGGGGAGGAGGCAGGGCCCTGAGGGAGGACGCTCCATCAGCTATCCCTGTCTCCCTGCACTATCCCAGCAGCGCAGAATCTACCTTCATCCCTTTCGTATAAGATAAAACTAAAAGCACAGAAGGAAAGGTTAAGCCAACCGTCCCAGACGACACATCTAAGTGGCACGGGGCATTTGAAGCCAGGCCCACTGGCTCCGGGGCTGCGTCCTTAACCAGCATCACACCACGGCCACCTCCGTAAGTGACACAAATACCTTATTAGGAAGGCACCCATTCCTCACTATAAAAATATAAGCACCCATTCCTCACTATAAAAGACGTTGGACTCTTTCTCCAAAAACTCCATATTGTAATTTTTTTTGGAGAACGAAGTTGGGGGGGGTGTCAAAATGCAGAGGGACAGGGGCTGATGCCTGATACAGCCTGTGTGCCTTCGCTCGCTCAGCCTCACGGAACTCTCAAGCCCCAGCTCCGTTCACGTTAGATGTGACGCAGCCTGGCCTCGCGGAACGTGGCCATGACCCACTTTTGGTTTGGGGGAGCTTTAGGGAAAGCTCTAACAGCGCGTATAGCGAGAACTAAATAGCAATTTAATGAGTAATGAGTACATGAATCAGAGGCACAGATTAAATTTCCATCCAAATAACCATAGGTTTCTCAATTAAGAGGGGAGAAAGCATGCTTGGCAAAACAGTGCGTTGGCCATAGCCACGTGGATTTTCGCAGCCTGCTCGCTGGATACGGCAGTGCACACAGATCTGGGAGAACCTTGGCCTTGGACGTGCTCACAAACTTCCTTCAGGACCAAGCATAGGGTAATTTTATAGTGTCCGGAGTCTCCACGTGGTTATCAGAAAGGAACTCCAGTATCACCCCGCTGTCTACGGAGAGAGCAACACAGGGTGTTCAGGCTCAAGGCAAGTGTGTTAAATGTTCGAACCACTCACTGGTTTTATCTTAAAACGCTCACGCTCTACCTGAGAAAGGACAGTTATTTGTTTGTTTGTTTTAAGCAAAGACCTCTAATGGATATTTGGGAAAATTATTCTTTCAGTGCCTCTGTTTTACCATCTGCACACAGAGGTAACAGTAGCGCCTATCTTGTAACACTCTTGTGTATGTATACCAAATGAGAGATTTAATTTTGTATTTAAATACAGTATTAATGTTATTTTATTTAGAGTCAATTGGACACAGAGTTACGTGTCGAGCTTTTTGAACTGTGCCTGGTTAATAGTAAGTATCTAATAAATGTGGATGCAATGATTACCCTTATTTAGTGTTACTCAATAAGCATTACACGGACCTCGGAGATGGTGCTGTTCTTCAGTCCACAAAGCTTATTAAAAGTTTTCTACATATGAGATACTGAGAATTGATGGAGAAACGTTTTAGCACTAAATATCAGGAAATACTGGGGGTAAATTCAGTGCACTGAATCATTACTGCGATGGCTATTGTAATGTGAATATTTTTAATATCCATAGTATCACCACACTAATTTTGTATTACATATTATAGTTTATATAGCATCTGGCCCTATAAAGTAGGGAAACTGAGGTCCAGAAGAGGGACGTGATTTACACTGGGCACATGGCCAATGAGGGGCCGAACAAAGATTCGATCTCAGTCTTCAGTAACTCAGTGATTCCTTCCCCAATGTCCCTTCAGTTGTCAAGAGCCACAGTAGTTCTGGGGGGGGGGGGGTCGGTGACAGCACAGTGTTGAGAGGGACAAAGGTCAGTTTCTCACTATCCCCACACTCCCCATTCCTTCTCATTTAGGTAATTTCAAAAGTGAGTTTTTGAGATACCGATGACTGGTTCCCTCAACGGATACTGAGAATAACGCAGTTGGTACAGAGACATCAGGAGTGTTGAGGGCACTATGGTGTCTGGGCACTGTGACAGATGTTCCCCCACGCTTGGACACTGAGTACTTGAAGAGGTGGGACCTTCCTGGACAATCAAGGAAAGAATATCCGGGTAAAGGGGGCCTGGGTGGCTCAGTCATTAAGCGTCTGCTTTCGGCTCAGGGCATGATCCCGGAGTCCTGGGATCAAGCCCCACGTCAGGCTCCTCCGCTGAGAGCCTGCTTCCTCCTCTCCCACTCCCCCTGCTTGTGTTCCCTCTCTTGCTGGCTGTCTCTCTCTGTGTCAAATAAATAAATAAAATCTTTAAAAAAAAAAAAAAGAATATCTGGGTAAAGCCCATATGGAGAATCAGCCAAACACAGTCACCTCAACAGACTGAGAAGTGGTAGACAATGATTCGCCACGTGAAGCAGTAGGCTTCCTCAAGATCATCAAAGCCCGGCCCTGGTACAAAAATAAAAGGATTCTCAAAGCCTTTCCGGCCCACGGCTATGTCAGCATTGACACATGAGATCAGACGGTTAAAGGATTATACAACAGAGCTCCCATTAATAAGGAAGTCCACGGCAACTGCAGTAACGGTGTTGGGGACAGAGCAGTCGAGGTTGCCATCAGAAGCCCACGGTAGAGTAGGGAATTGCTAAAGTAAAGGAAGATTATCAAGAACTACCTTCCAGTTTCATAAGATAGAACTCAATTGTACTTCTGGCCCAATTTTTAAGAGAAAAGGAAAGATTTGTGGTGATTTAGATTTCTTCAAAATATCCTAATGGTGCCCTAAGTTAATTAATCTTAGGGGTTTGGAAGATTTTATGATGCAATGGACTGGAGCTGGTAAGGTAGTTTTAACCCAAGAGATTCAGATCATATTCCGACCTTGACAGCGTGTTACCCATAACTAACTCATAAGAACTATTTCTGAATTCAGCTGCTCTGAAATTCAAGGCGATCGTCATGAAATGTGCCATGAGTTTTGCACATTCATTCAACGATGTGTGTGCAGGAAACACCCATCACGAGAGAAAAGCTCAGAGACATGTGGGAATGGTAAGATTTGGTTGTTTTCATCTTTCTGTTAACTGAAATTAATTAATAAAACCTACGGTTCTTTCAAATAACAATGGCTTCTGCATCTCCATATAGGGAAATCTGAAAAGCTAATATAATAAAAGATGGCGAGTGTAAGTCATATACTCATGAACTCAGTCACTCAATCGTACAATGGTCATTCATAGGAGTACTGGGTATGCAGGCCACATGCAAAGATAAATGAGACACAGGTTCTTTGAGCTATCACCCACCGTATGTAGCCCCAGTGTTAATATTCATATGCAAGATAGGTGTGTGTGTGCGGGCGTGTGCGTGTGTGTGTGTAACCATGCATGGGTCATATGAATGTGGACTTGCAAACAGTTTATCCCCAGTGTTATAAATGAGTCATAAACTCATCACATTCACATCTTTTTTAGTTTTAAGCCCACCAGAGCTAACAAACAGTTCTTTGTTTTTTATTTACTTACTAAATATCTACTAAGCATCAGCCTCCGAGCCAGGGAAGACCACTGGGCATGGAGACTTGCTTGTTACTCTGTCTTTGATGGTACAAACTGGGAAGACATGAAGGTAAACCAAAGATAATCAGACTGTGTTAAGTGGGCCATGAAGCCAGAGCAGGGACAGGTCCCCGAGGAGGCAGTACTTAAAAAGAGACTTAACAAATGAGTAAGTGTTAGGCAAACAGATTCAACTGTAACAGAATCAAATCGTGTTACCCTAAGCGGAGACTATTTTACCTGAAGGGTATTAGAATAGGCTACCCCAAAGAACACCCCGCTGGCATATGGATTAGTTTGAGCTGAAGGCACTTGAGAAACAGCAGATGTGGGAAAAACTCTCCACCTTCCCCCTTTCTGCCTAAAGGTAGGGTATACATTTCCCTCTGGGAGGGTGCCCCCCTTTCTTCTCCCACACCAGTAACAAGAAAATGGCTCTTAATCACGAGAGACACTCTCTTCACCCCAGAGACTGCATAAGATTGAGTCTGCAAAGCAAACTTTACTAAAATAACCCAAACTCCCATCCATTCTCCAATATATTTACCTTCCCACAATTTACCGCCTGTAGAAGCCCAAAGTCATTTTCCTTTGTCTTGTCACTTTTCCACAAATGTATCACTCGCTGTTAAAATGGTGTGTAAGTTCCATCCCGATCTTCCCACCCCTGGGCCTAAATGCCTCTGAGTCTTCATTTCTCCTGTATGAAAGCCTCTGTACGCGCACATAATGAACCTTTCTGCCTATTGATTTGCCTTCTGTCAGTTTAATCTGCAGGGCCCATGTCATTAAACCTAAGAGGGTAGAGTAAAAAGTATTTTTCCTCTCCTCTCTACCGTTAGCGATCCCTCCTACTATTTGCATGGTATCGTATTGGATATTGAGAACGCAATGGCCAAAAAAAAAGGTCAGGCCACTACCATGCATAATTTAGAGTAAGCCAGAGAGACATAATTTTTTTTAAACAGCCCAAGCCATATGAATAATAAGCTGTGTGCAATACTATTGACAATAAGAACAGATTTTAAGAGATACTAATAGATGGTCCTTTTCTATTTGGCGGTTGAGTCAGGGAAGGAATCTGTAATTTAAGACCCAAAGATGAAGTGGGAGTCAGCCAGGAAACAAGTGAGGGCCCTAATGGCAAATCGTGGTGGGTGCTCACCTCCAAGGAACTGAGACAAAGGCAGGAGGGAGCCTAAAGGTGTAAGGGTAGAGCCAGAAGGCCAGCGGGGAGTCAACAGGCATGGTCGAAGCAGGAGAGAGTGTGGAATGCACACTGCAAATGGCAAGAAGAGAAATCTGAGATGTATTTTCGGAGCGGCTTCAATAAGACTTGCATCGCAAACCCAGTGACATAGGTGTTGCCTCATTTGCAGGGTTCACTAGATTTTCAGGTCACTATTCTCTGGTATCAATCATGGCTGTCTCCCCACAAGAAGTGATTCATGTATTTTACTTGCCATCTAGGTACAGTGAGGCAATTCACAACACAACAAAACAAAAACAGGCCCAAATCGCTAGACTAGACCGCGGAGATCTATTCCAGTGGTTTTCAACATTCGCGGGGAATGATGGAAATCCGTACCCGTTCATGAATACGTTTCCACGGGAGGGGTCACAGACTGCCTGAAATTCACACATGGCCAGATGTCAGATTTTGAGATCCCCTGTTCTAGACCAGTCTTCCCATTTTTCAGTTGGGGAAACTGAGGAGCCATCCCGTTGTAGGGGAAGCCCCATGGTTCTGTTGGAGGCTGCTGGGATCTTAGGGAAGGATGGGGCCTCCAGGTCTCCAGGGCTGGTTCTGATCGTCTGCTCCTGCTGAATTCATTCCATAGCAGATGAAACCACTACCCTGTATGCACACCCCCTCTGCCCCTTCCCAAGAATGTAGTCATGTAAAAAACTGGAGCTCTCCCACAGTTTGCCCTCCAACACTGCTCCTCTGAGGCCTTTGAGAAAATGCGATGGGCTGCAGCACAGAAAATAACAGAAAATGAAATAGGAGCGATCCCTGCCATTGTAAAGGTCTCCAGTTGCTTTGTGCCTCTGGGGTCGGGCCCCTGCTCTCTCATGAGTAAGCTTGCTGTTCCCTGTCTTCTCTCAGGAGGCAAGCCTGCTTTTTCTGCATTCGTCCTATTTGCTTACACAGAGCAATTTGTTCTGTCCCTCCTTCATTCCAGGCACTGACCTGGGGCTGTTCTTTCACATCCTCGTGGCCCCAAACCTTTCCTGAGGAATTCTGATTTGGAGGTGAACATTTGGCCGTGATTGAGCATGGTGGGAAGAGGTTAAATCTGACTGTCTACTCTTAAAAAAGAAAAAACAACTGAAGTTGATTATTTGTGGGAACAAAAAGCAGAGTTCAGTAATGAAACGCCTGACGACGTCACTGCTTCCCCTCCTGGCCCCATTCAAAGCAGAATGGGAGCAAAGGTTCAGACACAGGCAAGATTTCTGAACGCCAAGGTTAATTGGACCCCTTCTTGGAAGGCCTCCAGCATGAGCCACAGGTTCTGCTGCTCCATGCAGTGCAGGGGCCCCCCGATGGCTCGACTTCCTTGGGTTCCAAGCATAGGGCACTCTGTGATGGCTTGTCCTCATGACACGGTGGCTTGTTCAACTCCCTATCTGAGGTTTAGATCTACTCATTAACCCACTGCTTGACTCACCTGACTACCCATCAAGGTGGCCAGACTTTCCATGCAAAGCTATTAAAATGCCCCCAAGGAGTTTGAGGACCCTTTATTTCCTTCAGGAGAGAAGCCGTGTGCCTATCAGCAACCGCATATCATGATGTTTGACGGTAGACAGTTGGAATTATATAAATTATAGGCTGTGATTACAGTGTTTGCTGTGATAACACCATCAAAATCCTTTTGTGATGCGTAACACATTCGAGATGCAAATTCCAGGATATTTAAAAGCCCATTGAATAGAATTGTTAGGACTTGTTTTAAACCCAGGAATGCTGGGGTTTCTTTTCCTTCTGTCACTTAATACAGCACAGAGAACTCTCCACGTGAGACAGACATGTTGCAGAATTTCCAGTTTCCTATCTTGCGTGGCAATGCCATGAAACACGATTCAGGACAAGTCAGGCTCTGGTGTCCTCATATCTCAAAGCAGGTACCATGAGCTTTTCAAAATTCAGTAGAAGCAATGTCACTCAGGCTGACGGGAATGGAAAGGCCATATCTAACCTCACATCAAGCATTTTAAGGACTTGGGCACTCCGTAATGCACCCCATTGGGCCCGCACCTCATCAGAGCACACACAGATACACGAGACATCTGCCCACACCCCATCGAGAGCACAGGCCTCCCACCCAGGCAGGCACCCAAGGGTCGAAGCCCTTTTGTACCACTGATTATCCCAACTCTTTGGGCAACTTCCTCTCCACCTCCCTAAGTCTTGGCTTCCTCCTCTGGAGAATGGAGACAATAGGACTCGCTGACCAGGGATGCAAAAGCACTTAGCACAATGTGGGGTGCAGGGTAACTGCCCCATACCGGTGGCTCCTGCACCCATTCTTCTTACTGTGCTGCACCGGGAGGCCTAGCCTACCGCACAGCAGAGACACCGAAAAGGATGCTTCTGAAGATCCCCAGTAGCTTTTATTGCTCAGCCATTCTCCCAGGCTTTTTGGTTCACACCTGCTGGCCACAGCACAAGCACAGGGCCGCAGCAGATTCCAGTACTGTAATTAGTCTAAGTCTGGTGTTGCTCTAGGATGCTGCCATAGACACTTCTGAGAGAGTGACAGCCAAGGGCATCGGTGGATTTTTTTTTTTTTTTCCTTTCTCCTTCCCAAGCATGGAGTGGAGCTTCCAGAAGGACACATGGATCTACCACTTAGAGTAGAGAGTGTGGCTGCAAAGTATGGGAGCAACTCAGGGACACCCCTCTGTTGGGAAGGGACATATATGCATGACCCTCTCTACCCCCTCTCTTTTGGAGAGTGTCAGGATTTGTCAAGTCTAACAGGAAAAGAAGGCAGAACTCATTCTACAAGACCCTGTGTCTGGAACAATGAATGATGTTACTCTGAGTTTCTAGATAAAAATGATGAGCATTTACGTGGAGCACATGCTGTGTGCCTGACGTGGTGCTAAGCAACATCATCTTTTTTTTTTTTTTTTAATTTTATAACCTCTGAGATCAGCAGCATTATTATTCCCATGTCACAAAGAAGAAACCTTGATTGTACAGCGGATGCCTGAACAACACGGATTTGAGCTGCACGGGTCCACTTATACGTGAAAATTTTTGATAAATACCGTAGAATACTGTAAATGTATCTTCCTTTTTTTTTTTAATTAATTAATTAATTTGTCAGAGAGAGCACAAGCAGGGAGAGCGGCAGGCAGAGGGAGAAGCAGGCTCCCCGCTGAGCAAGGAGCCTGATGCGGGACTGGAATCCAGGATCCTGGGATCATGACCTGAGCCAAAGGCAGACGCTTAACCGACTGAGCCACCCAGGCGCCCTGTATCTTTTCTTCCTTATGATGTTCTTAATAACATTTTCTTTTCTCTAGCTTATGTATTGTAAGAATATAGTATGTAATACATACAACATTCAAAACACATGTTAATTGAGTTATTGGTAAGGCTTCTGGTGGACAGGAGGTCAGTGGTCCTTAGAGTTTTGTGGCCAAAAGTCATACATGGATTGGAGACTGCACAGGGTTGGTGCCTCGAACCCTGCATTGTTCAAGGGTCAACTGTATATACCACTATTATGTGGTAGGTAGTTGACTATAAAATACTTCAGCACAGAAGATAGGATATAAGAGCATATGCTGATTTTAATCTATGTCTTAGAGGTAGTCGATTGCCTTCATCAGGAATACATACTCGGGCCAGTATTTAAGCAAAAGACAACGCGCGCTACAGCTGTGTATCTCTGACCCACGCCAGAGGGTTTGCCAATTACCGTAACGATGGACATCAGAAAGGATTTTTCAGTGGCGCATTGAAGGTGTCCGCTCTGAGTGGATTGGTTCAACAGACTGCAGAGGCCCTGCCTTTCCTTGAAGGAGCCCCCAGAGGGCTTGGGGGAACTCAGCGGCCTCCATCTTGAGAAGCCATGTGCCTGGTCTCATTGGTCAACAGGCTCCGTCGGCCGATAACTCCGGCTTCTCAGTCACCTGACTCCAAATAGAAGGTTAACTGACTCCTGCAAATAATGTTTGTTCTGATGCGAGATGCCATCAGAACATCTGAAAGGATAGAGAGCTGGGACCTCCTCGGGCTTTCGGAACACTTAGTTGACTTTGGGGCATGCTGCTAATAAACGTTTGCCTGGACGGCAGAATTTGTCTAAGACTTGTTTTCACCATAACCTGGTAATAAGATTGTGAGAAAGATGACGTACAGCCCTTGCCACCAAATGTGGGAAGCTACCAATAGCTATATATATATATATATATAAATCTAATAATTTTAAATGACCTAATTGGTTTGGATTGTTCATATCAGGGTCTTTTTTTTTTTTTTAAGGTTTTATTCATTTATTTGAGAGACAGAGAGAGAGGGAAAGCACAGAGGGAGAGTGACTGGGAACAGCAGACTCCCTGCTGAGCCGAGAGCCTGACGTGAGGCTCGATCCCAGGACCCTGAGATCACGACCTGAGCCAAAGGCAGATGCTTAACCTTCTGAGCCACCCAGGCACCCCCACATCAGGGACTTAAACTGTATTTCCTGAAAATGCCTAGCATAGGGACTGACCCTCAACTTAGTAGGTGTTTGGTAAATGAACCAGATAACTGTACATCTGGTTTCCTAAGCTTCCCAAAACAATGATGGCCAGAGAGCAGGCTCTCCTATTTACTGAGTCCACAGAGAAGGAGCCATCCGTCCAGCTGGGTACCAGGGCCTAAGTCCAGACACCTTCAGTGCTCCTAATTCAGCCCTAGGTTGGATTATCATCGCAAGAGAAATGGGAAATTGACAAACTTGATCTAGATTCCACGAAGTCTGGGGAAATCAACAGACCTTACAAAAATGTATGGTTCTGCCAAGGTAGCAAAGGGCTGCTGTGAACCTATTCCCTGGGGCCAAGACACAGATCCCAATGCATCTCTGCATTCCCAGCCACCGGTTTTCTTTCCCAAGTTTGTCCTTGTTTGCGTTCAGCTGTACTTGGTTGAAAATCTGTTCTTAATAATATTAATAGTTTAAATTAAGATTATTTTAACCTTTAAATAACTTATGTTTAACAAAACCACATTATTTTCGAAGTAAAAAGACCCATACATTTTAATAACAAAATAAAGAGAATCAGAGATCTCACTTTAAAAGGAGAGCTTTTTCAACACAATACGGTTTTGTTACATATGTATTGTCATGCAGTGATCAATATTTCTTGAGAATTCCATGCTTTTACATAACAGAAAACTAAATAAGAAGCAGATTGTCAAGTGCTATGATGGTGAACAGCTGCCAAAAATCTATGATTTTCCCCCTCTCCTTCCCTTAGTATTCTGTTGTAAAAGTTAACGGAAACAGTAATTCATTAAGGATTCTCAGCATCTTCTTCAGAAAACACACTACGGTTCTATCATATCAGACTTTCTGGGAATTTTCCTTTCCAGTCTGGCCCAGAGTAATTAACTTGGCCTGGAAAAGGATGGTAATTAAAAGCAGACAGCATTTATATTTTGATGGAGAACTGAATGCTAACGCTACAGAAGTTCCAGGGACCTGAATATTTTTCCCAGCCTCTCCCAATATCAAATTTCTTTGGAGTCCACCTAAATTAGGATGATGCCCTACCAAAAAAAAAATCACATTCCACTCTTCATCCATAGACCATATCTTTAGCAAGAAAACCACCGTTAGGAACTTTTCCATCAGACATAAGTAATGCAGTATAAACAATGTGCCTTAAGCAATCAACCCGTTTCCCAACATATTGCTTTTAACAACATGCACAGAAAGGGAACATTGCAGAAATCTGGTTCACTCCTGAAAGCTCCCTGTTCTTCCATCTAAAATCAGTGACTGTCGTTGCAGAGATAAGGCTGGCATTCATAAAAAACCGGCTGCTTCAGACCTGAACTTGACAAATATGACAGCTGTATTTTGGGGACAGTAGTTTAAACTCTCTTTGGCACCACCATCCACTTTGTAGCTAGCATTCTGTACTATTTCTTCCCCAATTCTTGGTGTCTCGTTGTACAGTTTTAGGAGAAATATACTGCAGAGCGGGAGAAACAAGGGCTAGTGAGTAGTTAAAAGAGACTGGTGTGATGAAGGACAAGGCACTTCATGTCTCTGAGTTAATACTGAGTGTGTGGTACTAAGTGCCAGGCACAGCACCAGGATATAGGGCTATAAGACAGACTTTGTCCCGGTCCATATGCTATTTCCGGAAAGACGGACGAAGAAGAATTTTTAAAGAGGGGAAAATCTCAAAGTGTTTAACTGAAATAATTATAATAGTTACAAATGATCATAGTTTCTATGAAAAAAGGCAATAGGGACCGGAGATGAAAGTTAATGGTGCAGGAGAGGTGACATTTTAGCTGAGACATGGAAGTGGGAAAGAGCCTCTCCCTCAGTAAAGGGGCAGAGAAGGAGGCCAGTTCAGAAGGAGAAGCACGTTCAAAAGACCCAAGGAGGGAGAAAGTTTGGGGACGTTCAAGCAACCAAAAGGTAACCAGCGTGGCTGGTGTGCTGAGACTGAGGCAGAGTGGCCAGCAGTGTTGGGGCTCTGTGGCACACGGTAAGACACTTAGAGGCAATATCAGGAAAGCACTTGAAAGCCAGGAAATGAAAAACAAATGTAAAAGATTCTTTTTTTAAGGATTTCCTGAATGCCCATTATATACCCAGCAACCAGATAGCATTGTTACAGTGCCAAAGCCTTTTTAAAAAATTCCCTTATATTTTAACAGTAGGTGAGTTCTGTGGCAAGGAAATGCATATGGCAAACCTACCATTGATTTTATCTTAACAATGTGATAGCTGATATTAAACCACCTTTCCCATTCAGAATGCCATCACCCTAGCTCTTCAAAGCATGGATACAGGACTTCAGAAACTCCTTGATGTATGTGGTGAATGGTCCTTTGGGTTGATGGTGTTGAGTACCTGAAAGAGAATCCTGGTCATATGGTGAAGGTGAATCCACTTATGATATATATAAACAAACATGGCCTTGAGCAAGTGTGAAGCATGCTCAATGAAATGTTGGAGATGACGCCATTCTTACCTAACATCTAGAAAACACAGATATTGTCAGATGTCCTCCAACCTTGAGATGTCTGATTATACGGGACTCATACAACTGAGTCTTTCTTGAGCACCTACTCTGTGCCCAACGCTGTACTGAGCACATCAGAGAACAAATATCAACCATTTCCTCAAGGAGTTTATAGTTCGGTGAGATTAAAAAATGGAATTTTTGATACAGCACAAGATCCTAGGATGGTGCTCAATGCTTTAAGAGCATATCACGATAGCCCCATTCAAAACAGGGGGTGGACCCGAGAAGATCAGAGGGTGCTTCGCAGAGGAGACAGTGAAGGAGAAAGGCAAAGGATAAGCCCAGACGCTCCCAGATGGGGGGAGAGGAAGAGGCTGTTCCTTGCAGGGGAACACGTGCAATGGTTAGGTATGAGAAAAATCTAAAGACTATGAATTTGTGGGTTGGGTGAGGCTGGACTGAATGGAGAAAAGCCAGGCTGAAAGGGAACACTGAGAGGTGAACAGCGGTCAGGTTATCAAGTGATTCAAATTTAGGTTCTCCTGGGTTTTGGTGAGTGTATCCCCACTTTAGATCCTCCAGTTTACTGGCTGATACTTAACATAGCTCGACCATTTGTGAAGCACTTTCAAGCAGGGCCTTGAAATATTTTTCTGAGGCGGACAGAAAAAAGTCATCTAATTTAGCCTCAGGAGGGTCCTGTAAAGTGTGAGGCCAGTGCTGTCCCTGAGTCCCTTCTTAGAATACCATGGGAGGCAAATGGATGGACAAGCAGTGCATTTGAAACTGTCCTCAAAGGAAGGCTCTTTCGCGACTGGAAACAAAGGCTCCTTAGCAGTGTGCTAAAAGTGAGAACGAGACAGAGAGGAGCACCTGCTCCGGCTTCATCTCACGTCACCGTCTGTTTGATCACTTCACAAGAGAAATCAGTTACAAGAGTGTTGAATCGTTGTTTCCATCAACCAGCAAAGGTGTTGATGTTCCAGATTTTTTGAGTAAACATAATGGAAATTGATTTGAAAACATGCTCCTTTTGCCCGAATAAACCATGTCTTTGTTTTTCCTTTCTTTGTTCAGAACAAGAGAGAATTTCCCTTGAGGCACTGAGAACCCTGCTTGGTCTGGATATTTAACGGTAGTGTGTATCATCGGCAGACTCATGTTGAAGGAGCCCCCAGTTGCTATATGACTCACCAGCGGGTGTGAAAAGCCAGGAAGGAATGATCTTTGAAAGCCAAGAAGAGGCAAAAGAATGGTCCTCTGCCATGTTTCAAAAGAAGCAGCTGAGGAGCCCAGTTAGGTGACATACTCTCATCTATGGTATCTTTGAGCCCTGGTCTCATAGACAATCCATTTATAGTTGGCACAGCAATCCTTATGGAATGAGAGTAGGAGAATTAAATCTTTTACATGGAGAAAATTCTGTGTACAGCAAGAGAAGAGAAACTGGCAGCTGATATCAAGCCACAGGCTGATTCTCTGGGATTATTTTAATTGTTCTTCATGCTGGTAATAAGAGGAATGTATTCATTTTAGTTTAAACCAGGTCAGAGCATGAGAATCAGCTCTGAGAATCTAAGTTGCCCAAATATTTGAGCCATTAAGGGGGAAAAAAGCAGCACAGATTTAGTTGTGGTGGCCAAAATACCTCCCTCAGCTCTCAGAAGGCACAATGGAGAGGGATTCCTATTCGCTATGTAGCAGATGGGTGGATGAAGAAAGGGCAATGTCAAGATGTGGGAGGCAGGGAGAGGATTGGGGGATACTTGTTGGAGCAGCTGGAGCCAAAAGGAAGCCATGGTCCAAAGAATTAGTATTAGAAGCTAGTTGGGGATGCAATTTATAGAAGCCTTGGATAGAGAGACAGAGGTCTAGAAATGTCACCTCCTCTAGACACTGGTCATTTCCTTCTGCTCATACCTCTTTCTTACAGAATCTGTGGTCCACAGCCCTGGCTGATCTGTCTCCTTCATGTGACCCTTCTCCGGCCAAAGCTGATTGGCTAGTGGTACACATCTGACCTCAGTGGGATGGTGGGCTAGAGTAAGTTATGTAATTTGCTCAGAACTGAACTCAGATACACAAACACTGAGTTCATCTCTGTTGGCTTTGAATTGGGACACCATGTTAAGCAGCACTTCGAGGAGACCATGTTTCACCCATGAATGAGGGCTGCCAAGAGAACTGGTCTCCAGAGAATATAAAAAGTACAGATATTTGAGTGGAAAAACACAGGCAATTTGGTTTTCTAATACAACCATGGGCACAAGTTCTCAATCCCCATAACCATCTTTCCTAACTGTACCCAACCCATTACCTTGCCATAAACTTGGGGGAACAGCAGATAATCCACAGCAGAGAATCCCATTTGCCATTCTGAGAGGTTGACTCACTGATTACTCAGAATATTACCTAGGCTCTGTAATCTCAAGGGGAAGCAAAAAAGTGCTTCCCTAGGCATTCAGGAGGTAGCCAAGCAAGTGGGGCTCCATGCCCCCACTCCCCACATCCACCAGAGTAGCTCTGCTTCTATATGTCTTATATACCAAGTGCCCATGGAAACATTTCACTAGATACAGAACGCTACTGCTTGAAAACATGCTACCATAATGAATATCATACTATGGAATACACGATCTTGGGCATGGATTAGTTTTGGGTTCTATAAACAAGTTCTATGCAGGACTCTGTTACACCTTGCAGCCCTCCCAGTATCAACAACCTTTGAGACTCGTTTCTTCCCCACTCTGTGAGATTCCAGCCATCACGTAGCTCCACCTCACCTCTCAGTATGGGGGTGTGACCCAAACAGGGCTAGTGTGGATTTGATAGAGATGCTGGAGGAGAAAGGGAGAAATCAAGGATATAAAACAATGAAAGCTGGTAGATGGTAGAGGTCATGTTCCCACCCCCTAGAGTGGGAAACTGCCTGCCTGGGAATGAGGCCAAGAAATCAAGGAACTCGTAGGATTAATCGGAAGTTGAAAACACGGAGTGATTCCTGAAGCTAGTCACGCCTCGAGACAGAACTATATAGATATCTTGGTTCCAAGAGTCCACAAATTCCCTTTTTGACCTTTACTAGTTTGAATTGAGTGTTGTCACTTGTCAACAAAGAATACTGAATAATCTATTATGCTAAAAGATTATTCAGGCTTAATGGTTTTATCCATTTCTATAAGGTCTTATCTATTTCTACAAGCTTTGTCTTTTCATTAGAGACAGTTACAAATTATTACACCATAATAGCAGAAACAACCATAAATCTAAAAATCTAAAAAAAAACCCCTTAAAATCTAATTTTTGTTTTCACTTTCAGCCCTAAGCTTTTCTGTTAGTTGACAGTAATCCATAATGTATTAGAATATCTTTCCTGAAGATACTTTTATACTTTCGATTCATAGTTTTATAACATGAACTCAAAGGGAAAAAAAAAGTTGAGCTAAAAAAACCCACTATTTAAATAGAGAAATCTAGAATCAAATGGAAAAGGAAAATATTTGGATAAATAGAAATGGTACCAGAAATCAGGAATGCACTCTTTTTAACATCACCATCTCCTGGCAAAATAATAATAATAATAATTATTATTATAATTATTATTATTATAATTATAATAATAATTATAATAGTAATCTGTTTCAATGGAAATAAAGTACTATAATATTTATAGTCTGTGCCAGAGTTATAATGACTGCAGGGGCAGAAGTGAAGTGTCACAGCATGCTCCACATGTTTTTAACACGGTTTCTAAAGGCTCTGGAGGCTATTAAATTTAATGAACCCATCTGCTATGAAATAGAGGTCCCAACGTAATCAGTTTCCTCCATGCCATGTAATGCAGATGGCATTCTCTGTTCCACGACCCAGCAGGATGGTTTATGTTTCTCTATACGTGTGTCTTTTTGTTTTGACGATTTGAACTTCTTGATATGCAGCGGTGTCTTGGGAAAATATTGTAAATTCAGTTTCCAAGCCCCAACAACTTCCTTATGATGGCTTCGACCCCCTGAGTAATTGCTTCTAGGCAGTAAGATGTTGTAGCTTAAAGCAATCACCCAAACGCCTCCTAAATGGCCTAGGTGCCGTTCCTTGATGGGAAACCGAAACAAATGTGCCATTTATCAAAGGCAAAGCATTTTCTCCAAGTTAGACTTAGTGGGGGGTGAGGAGGAAGGATACATGTCCAATTTGCAAATGCAACTAAATTGGTTTGAAAGTTCCTACAAATTGCATTCCGAATTGCATTACCAGCACCAGGGAGGGGCAGCAGGGCTTGGTAATGAATTCTCATTATTTTAAATGGTCACATTCCCACCGTTTCTAAAAGACTTCTTTGCTTCCCTCCTGTGTGTCACCATGGTCTGTGTAAACTCCCCTGGAGGAGCTGATCAGGGATGCTGATGCTTCCTGGGTTTAATGCAGGTTCCACCCTGCACAGCAAGTTGGGTAGCATTCCTGAGATGATTAAGTCCCAACTGGAAAGCACAAGTCATTTGCTTACCAAATGGAACAAATTCCATTGTTAATGATTTTTTGCTCTGCACCTAAGAGATAATGACTGTGCACAACTTGTATTCAGATAAGAAGCCCATGAATTTCAGAATTCTGGTGTTTGCTGTTTTGTCAATTAATACACGAGATCTTATTAGATTAAACATAATTAACGTTGTTAACATGAATTCATTTATTTGGGCTTCACCAGGAAAGCAAATTGAATAGCACAGCCAGGCAGGAAACTGAATATTTAATCAGACGGGAGTAACAGGCAGGGCGGATGGGCCCGGAAAGGAAAATTTTGTCAGTCCCGGGTCTAGATCAGGCTTATTAGTGAAATGCAGTCCTTGACTCATGTACGAGAATCTATATTTGGCCGATACAAACTTTTCTCTTGAGCTTGTCCAGACCCAGAAATGTATGAATCAATATGCAATTAATAAAAAGGGAAAGCACCATACTCATGGGTCATTTTAAGCTATTCATTTAAGTATCAAATCAATTATGTAATTGTATTTGTTGCTGCTGGGTCTTCAGCCATAGTGACTGATGAGTCAAGCAAACAGGAATTCCTTTTGCCGTAACCACCAGATAATTAAAAAGAAAGAAGGCTTTTAAGACCACGTTAAGCAAACTTGTGGAATCAAGCGTCTACATTTAGTAGCTAATTGACGAATACCTACTCCCTTAGTAGTTGGTAGAAACAGCATACATCCTCAGGGTCACAAGTCTGCTGATTCCGAGGAACAAACCAAAGCCACTTTCAGACTACGATGTCACAAAGAGAAGCAGGCTCCTAGAGACATCAGCAGTAAGCAGCGGTGTTACGAGGAAGGGCAGGCACGGCTGCCCTGAGACTTGCTCTCATCACAGAGTTTGCAAGGAGCGGGAGGGGGTGGCTGTATTTCCTTCTGGCATTATCTTTCCCTCTCAGACCACAACACGTAGACAGAGGCCATTGAAATAGTCAGGATTCTAAAAGGGCTCCCAAGATTTCTGCCTCAGTAGGGACATGACCCTTAAGATCCCCTCCCCCTACTACGAGTATGATGGGATATCGTTCACATGATTAGGTTACTATCACTTGACTGAGTTAATTAAAAGACAGATTATCCTGGGTGGGCCTGACCTAATCAAAGAAGCTTTTAAAAGCACTCTTGCTGATCTGGAAGAAAGCAAACAGCATTGCACGACTGCCTATCATTGGCCATGTGGCAGGAACTTTCGGTTCCAGGAGCTGAGAGCAATCCCTAGGTGATAACAAGTAAGAAAACGGGGACCTCGGTCCTGCAGTTGCAAGGGACTGAATTCTGTCAACAATCTGAATGAGTCTGGAAGAGGCCCCTGAGCGGCAGATGAGAACAGCAGCGTGGCCTTGGAAGGCTCTGAGCTGAGGGTCTTGGTGAACCTGTGCCCAGATTCCCGACCCACAAACCCTGAGATAACACATCTGTGTTGCTTTAAGCTGCTGTGAATGATGATTTGTTACACAGCAATAAAAACTAACACAGGGTCCCAGGGATGCTGACCCATGGCACAAGAGTGTATTGGCAGTTCTAGCTGGAAATCAAAACTGTGCACACACCAGTGGGTGACCCTCCTCCCTGGGTTTGGTAAGGTCATCGTCCACAGAGCTCGCAGTTCCCAGAGGCTACCAAGAGGCAATAAGACAAGGAGCAGATACTAACCCAGCCATCAGACCTTCCCCATCAACCTAAGATGGAACAAACAAATCAAGGTAAACCACCTTTTTCAAAAAAGAAATGAAAAAAGGAAGGAAGGAAGGAAGGAAGGAAGGAAGGAAGGAAGGCAGGCAGGCAGGCTAAGTATCAATTTCCTCTGAATGCATGTTAGGCTGTGCTCCCCAGTCTTACAGATGCTTTGCCCATAGTTGACACACTGGCAATTTTTAGCAATTTTCTTCAGAGTCTTGCCAGTGCATTCACCTACATATCTACAGAAGTAACAACTTTCTTTTAACACTCATAAGTTATTGGTTTCAATAATATTTAACTTATACAATTATGATAAAAATACAACCGGCATCAACAGGTTTGGGAAGTCTACGTATGAAGACAATGAACTTCAAGTAGCTCATAACTCAACGTGGAACTGTTGTGTATCAACTTCTGGTACCAGCATGGCCTTCCAGATCCAACCTCCAGTGTGCTTTGGGCAATTGGCACGAACTGTGTCAGGGCCAAGGGAGCGCACCAAGTCCTTCATGTGGCAGCTAATGAAGAGGGCTCCTACCATGTTTCCCTTGCCTTGGACGGTCAGCCAGTACGTACCTCCATGAGGCTGTGGGGAGTTCTGCCTGGACGGTGCAGCATGGTCACCAGTCCTTCTTGGGGACACTGACCCTAAGCACCAACCCTAGACTTAGTGTCCCGCCCACAACAGGTAATTACAGTAAAATGAGTTCCAAAGGATTAAAGTGCATCTCTAGACGCATAGTGCTTCCAAGGCACTCATTATACCTAAGTGCTAGATTCTATTAACAAAATGGTATAAGCCATATTGTAGTTACCATGTGAGACCCAGACCAAAAAAGATGTCCAAAACTCCCCACGGCCAAGGAGAAAAAGTCACACTGATTTCCCGAGGTTGGGGAAGGATGACAGGCACTATTTACTGTGTTCTCACCATGCACAGACATTTAATCCTGGGTGTCAACCCTGGAAGGCAGGTTTTATCTCCATGCTGTAAAGGTAGAAAAGAACACTCAAAGAAGCTAAGTGACTTGCTTACACAGCTAGTATGGTACAGACATGGAATTCAAACTGAGGCTATTCTAATTCTAAATTCAATGCTATCAGTTAATAAACTAAGGTAGATTATAAATGCTTCAATATAAAAAAGAAAATCCAAAGTTGCCATCGCTAAACCAGGCCATTATGAAAATGGGGTCAACAGTCCCAATGTCAAGTGCTTCTGAATTCGGTCTCTTTCATTATTGCAAGGTGGGACACATTAGGGCAACGCTGACTTGGGACTGTCCGCAATGTGTCAGGATGGTCACAAACTTGCAATTGCTGATCCCTCCCCCATTCGTCTTCTGGGGGGGTCCAAAGTTGGTGGGCTCATCTCAGAATTTAGATTCTGCAGATAAATTCAGCATACAAATCCTATTTTGAGCCCACGCAAACAACAGGGTGCTTTTGTCCTTGACCTGGCAGAATCCAGGCCCAGAGAAAGACTTTGAAAAGATTGTTGCTTCCTGGCTAGAGAAGGATCTGTTGGAGCAGAAGCTGCCTGTCCTCACTGAACAGGCCCAGAAAGAAGGAGGATGGAAACCCCAGGGTCCGCCCCAACCCAGCGGTCTGTCGGCACCACCAAGATGAGAAGGACTCTCAGAACATTCTACTAGGGTATTTACTTGTCAGGGCTATTTGCAAAAATACAACAGAAGCTGGAAAGGAGGTGCTGAACTATCATTCATTTCAGGGACAGACATATTCTGGGGCGGGGGGGGGCTAGTTTTAGGTACAAAGGATTTATAGCAAAGGATTCTCGAAGAGGTGAGTTCTGTTATCTTGGCATACCATGTAACTCAATTACAAGCCACTTAACGCATTATTTCATTTTAAAGTAAGTAAAGATGATTATGGAACAGAAGCCAAATTTCATAAAGTGTTGAAGATAAAGCACAAGACTGTTCAAAGACATTTCCTCTAAAACTGAACGTCCAGAGCTGCTCCCAGACCTTGACTTTGCCTCTGCTGTCGAGAATGCTTTAGTGAAAAAGCTGGAGTAGCAATGGGGTCTCCTAAGCTCTTAACTGCCCTTCATACGTAAACGTATATATGTACGTACACATGCACGTGTGTCTGTAATTTAGTCAGTCTGCAACAACTGATTCACGTGATTAACATTTTCCAAAGCAAGACATTACATTAATACCAAGCTTTGGCCTCTTCCATGGCCTTCCTCCACCATGACCTTCGGTTACCTATCCCCAGCCAGAATACTCTGTAAGTGGGACGTGTCCTTTTCCCAAAGCACGCCATGCCCATTTGCTTCTCATCATTGACACTAATTTTGATGACTCATTCTAGATTTTGTCTGGATTCTCCCACTTCCCTCAGAACTAGTCGAAAATCTCTGGGGAAGATCTTTAAGACCATGAAAATACTCTGTTCCAAATCTCCCCATTAGTTTAGCATCCACTGATGACTTTGCCCTAACCAGTCTTTCCCAAACTGGCTAGAAAGTGGTGATTTTCCATCTCCATGACTCCCTTCACATTTACCAGTCAGCAGCCCACCGTCCACTGCACCCCTGCATACCTACCTCGTTATCTCTTTGGTTCATCCCTCTGAGATTTGTTGATCTATTCAATATCGGTAAGAACACGTGGATTTCTGTTTTATTCCACAGGTTATAATCCATTACTGCCCCTGAGTTGAGCAGCGAGGGCCCCTTCATACTGACTCTTGTGTCCTTTTGATATGACCTCCTTGGTTTTTTTTAGGAATTTCTTAGTTTCTGGCATAAAATATTCCAGGCTTTTTTTTGGGAGGGAGGAGGCATCTTCCCCGCCCAAGCCCTGGAATTACCAATTTCCCTAAGGAACCCTGGTTTCTGTTCATGGGGAATGGTTTCTAGAAGCTGGGGTCAGGTTTCTAGATGTGCTCATTGCTACTGAGGTGCCACTGCTTCTAGGCCCTTTCAAAGGACAGAGTTGGGGTCTCATTCTGACACCTCCCATCCAGTCTCATCCCATGGGTGTCCTGGGGGTCTTGTCTTCCTCGTTTACACATTTGCTCAATCCTACCATACTCACAAAGTAGATTCAGAATTGCAAGACCCACATTACTCCAAACGACACCAAAGGGAGTTTAAAATTTATTTCCCATTCTCTCTCCTACCTAGACTGAGGATAGTCAAAGGACTATGTTCGAGCTTTAATATTGTGCATAACTGCTATATTCAAAAATTCACTGCTTTTTCTCCCTTTCTTGTTAATTTTTGTAGTTCATTTGAAATGGCCTCAGATTCATTTGGTTCTGTTTGCATTCATGATTAGTTTTCCCCCCGTTCTTGTTGATTTTAATTTTGGAATGCATGGAGTATCAAGCTGCTGTCAGAAGTCCAAACTATGCAATAAGGTGCACCCAGAGGCATCTCACTCCCTTCAC
Organism: Ursus arctos; assembly: GCF_023065955.2. Classification (NCBI taxonomy): domain Eukaryota; kingdom Metazoa; phylum Chordata; class Mammalia; order Carnivora; family Ursidae; genus Ursus; species Ursus arctos. The sequence continues at coordinate 37,154,816 of NW_026622808.1, read as the reverse complement.
TATCTCCTCCTCTGTGCTTCCACTTCTCATAGGTAACGGATTCTACTGGTTTCCGGTTTATCCTGGCTGTGTTTCTTTTTGCAAAAAGAAGCAGGTACGTGCATAGCTTCTACTTCCTCTTCCTTTTTTTTTTTTTTTTTTGTAAGATTTTATTTATTTATTTGACAGAGATAGAGACAGCCAGCGAGAGAGGGAACACAAGCAGGGGGAGTGGGAGAGGAAGAAGCAGGCTCATAGTGGAAGAGCCTGATGTGGGGCTCGATCCCACAACGCCAGGATCACGCCCTGAGCCAAAGGCAGATGCTTAACTGCTGTGCCACCCAGGCGCCTCCCTCTTCTTTCTTATACAAAAGGTGGCACTCTATTTACACTCTTCCATTTTGTTCTTCTTACTTAGCAATACATCCTGGAAATCATTCTATACCAACCAATAGAAATAAATCATCCTCATTGTTGCTTTTATATCAAGATCCATGTGTACCATTTGTGTTCCATCGTTTTATCATAATCTATCTATTATGTCTGTGTATTTAGGTAACTTTCAATATTTTGAAATGACATGCATTTCTGTAATGAGCAAACCTGTTCTATCATCTGTATTTTCTTACTGTTGGAGGGTCATCTTCAGAGTCTGTTCCTGGATGTGGAATTGCTGGGTCAAAGCGTACCTGCAAATCCCATTTCATAGAGATTGCCCCATTCCATCTTCCCACACGCGGTCTACGGGTGTTCCTTTTCCCACAGCCTTACCTACAGCGTGTACGTTAGGCTTTTCATTTTTGCTACTCTGATAGGTGCAAAATCGTATTTCACTAGAATATAATTTTCATTTTTCTTCTCTTTCTATAAGTGAAGCTATACATCTTTCAGTTGTTGAATGCCATTTTTATTATTTTTGTGAATTGTCTGCTCATGTCTTTTACTTGTTTTTCTTTTTCTACAGGAATATTAAGGTTTCACCCTCAATTTTCAAAAGTTCTTTATATATTAGGATTATTAATGATTTCTGTGTGCTCCGCATTGCCAATATTTTCTCCCACGTTACCTTGTGGGACTTTGCTTATCGTGATTTTTGGCTCATAAACGTTGGTTTGCATTTTGTTTGGTCTTTAAGCAGACAGACTTATTTATATGTGTCTTTTCATTGCATCTGAATTTTAGAGTCATAGTTAGAAAGATTTTCTCTGAATCCAGGTCAAAGAGGGATCCACCCAGGTTTTCTTTAGTGCTTGTATGGTTTCATTTCTTACAGTTTTGATTGCTGATCCACTTGGATTTCTTTCTTGGCTATGGCCTGATGAATAGAACTAATTTCACCTTTTTCTAAATGGTTACCTGTTTTCTCAAAAGCATTTTTTATGAAGACCATGCTAGCCCACTGACCTGAGATGCCAGCTTTCTCTCTACTGAATTTCTATATGCAGTGGGATCCCTTTTCTTAGACCTCCTAGTCTACTGACCTGTCTCTCCAGGTGTGTTTTAGTCACAGATGAAACAAATAAAATGCTCGATCAAAGTGCCCGTTTAGGGTTTGTACACAAAACAGCCAGGGACAGGCTCACTTCCTTCTCAGCTCGCCACACGCTCCTCTTCACTCCTGCTTTTCCTGCCTCACTCGGCCACACCTACGAAGAGGTGAGCCCACCATGCTGACCCTACGGCTATGACTGTCAGCACGGTGCCCACGCAAATGCGGCAGCTTAGTTATTCTGTTGCCATGCTTCTAAACAAACCTGGGGGCAGACTGTGAAAATGATGAGCGCCCCAGGTCTCCCTGGCAACCAGAAAAGGTGTTTCAGCCTAATTTCCATCTCTGTGCAGGGCGATGGACCAGTTCATATTTCCGTGGTCTCACCGTGTCGTTCGGGCCGAGGTGCGGCAGGCTGCCGCAGCGGCCCCAGGATGGGTTCCCATGTGCTGTCCCCGCCCTGCATTTGCCTGCACTGCCAGAAATGCGGGCAGAGTGAGAGAGCTCAGGGAGAGAAAAGCCGGCCCACCACAGCCATGGCTATCACTCCAGCGGACAGCTGTGTCTGGGTTACAGTGATTAACGCGATGTTAATCCCAACAAACGCGATGGGAGAGAGGCCCCGTGAGAACATTTACAATCAGTACATGAAAAACGCCACTCCCATCAGACTCATTATCACTATGAAAAATCACCCTGAAATGACACAAGAAACCCGGCCATTGAGCCATTGCCTGATGACTGCAAAGCTCCTCCTTGTATTCTGATTCAGCATCAGATTCTTGTGCTTGGAATTCGGCTTTAGAAAGAGCCCGTGGCCAGAGTTCCAAGAGCAATCCGGTGCCTCTAAAACCACCACGGAAGCATATTCCTGTTTGTCTACGGGAAGAAAATGCAGCTGTGGCCTCTACCGTGGCTCCCGCTCCTTGCTGCAGCTGGACTTCGGTCATCCTCCCAAGCTGAGCCCCCACGATTCATCGCCAGGACTGGGCCTTTGAGATGGCGAGGACGGAATCTAACACGACCATAATCCTGGCACCGACAGAACTTGTACACACAGAAGGAAAGCAAAGTAACTGAGAATACACAGCAAAAAGGGACTTTTCTGTGCCGACCGGACTCCTTCCAAAAGTGCCGGCTACGTTCTGATATTATGCTTTTTCACCAACCTTGCTTGTCCAGAGGACCAACACAAACCGTACAACAAAGGAAAATGCCATCGAGCCGCATCATGGAGGAAGAGTAAGAGAGCTGCTGTTGTAAAAATCAATAGAGGAAAACCTCACTAAAGTGGTTGCTAGGGGGTGCTAGAAAGGGAGGCCGGTGGGAAGTATTGTCAAGTACAGACCCACCAGAAGAATCCTCCAACAGCAAAGAAGCGTCAGTTACAGGCCTCAACAGGAAAAAGATGTACATTGCATCTTCTACAAGAAATCAAGCACCCTTGCAACTCAGCCCATGGGAAATCATCATCATCCTGAACTTTCGAACTCCAGCAGATTTTCGTTCAAAACAATCCTTCCCAACTTTCTCCCTCTTCTCCGTAAAATAACATTCCTCTCTCTTTTGTTTGTTCGACTCGCCTCTGGTTTTGCTTGTCCTGGATTGCAATTCTCTGCCATTCCTGAATAAACCCATTTTTGCTAGGAAAATAACTGACAGTTTTATTTTTAAGGTTAACACGGTCTTCTGGAATTAACAGAGGAAAACCCTCAGGCCACCCCCAGGGGCCCCGGGGACTCACAGTGCTGTCGATGTAAGCTTCAGTCCATACGACGTCGTGCTCCTGATCAATGACTTTGGGCCGGCTCAGGACGTGCAGGTACTCCATGACGTTTTCCTGCACGTCAGCCAAGGTGGAGATCTGGGTGAAAAATCCTGCCAAGAGAGAACCAAGCTTAGTAACAGGAAGAAGGGCAACTGCCAAACGGGCACATGCCATGCCTTCTTGGCCTCTGGTTAGCTACTTTTGTTTCTTTCCTTATCCTTTTTAAACATTGTATCTCCTCTCTACCATCACCCACTTCATGAGTAATGTGTTCATGTGCTTGAAAATATAATCAAGCAAAAGGAATCACAGTAAGGTCAACCATAAAGCCAGCTCTCGGAGGAAGGCCCGCTAACTCCGTGGAGAATGTCCTCCCAGATGTTTTTCAATTTTCAATACATGCACACTGACACATACACTTCCACATTCAGCTACACCTTCTCTGGCAGAAAGGGCCTCTTTACACGCCATTCTGGAACTTTTTTTTTTTTTTTTTACTTTAGTGGATTTATTTCCAATGGGAAAACTATGAACCAGAAAATGTAAAGGCCAGCTCATTTTTATAACTGTAACAATAGTTATGATTAATTTGAAGGGGCACAAAATCTACCCAACGGCTGATAAGCTTTGTCTCATTTGTTCTCGAGAACACGATGAACTGGGGACAACTGTGCCCACATTAAAGGTAAGATGCCCGAGGCAGACGAGAGAGATGCGTTTCGCCCACGTTCTCACACATGTCAGGAGCAAGTACCGAGGTGTACCCACGCTTAGAAGTCTCTTCGTGTGCGCCTTTCGCTCCTACGGGATTTTTCCTTTGTGTGTTTGAGGTGGAAACTCCAGCTCACACACCTCGTGTGCTTACCAGACCTGCCTTTTGAATCTGCTGGGTTGACATGATTTCTCCGTAACAGAAGAAGTCCTAAACGTGCTATCATCTCGTGGATGGGGAGCTATCGTCCCGTTGGCTTTGCCGTGGGTTAGAAGATATGAGAAGGGAAGGCATGAACTGAGCAAGGTCCGGATCCCTGGCGGGGTTGGGGGGGGCTTCCGTTTATTTATGGAAGGCTTTCCTGGTGCCCAGCGCTGGAGAAACAGGGATTAACAAGATGAGCACGGCCGCTACCTCCTGGGGCCTGGCGGGTCTGAGTAAACAGACAACTGCAAAATAGCGCAATCAATATTAAGCTGAAAGCCACGGCAGGGGCAGCCTATCAAACCCCGAGGAAGGGTCAGTGCAGCTGACCCCAGTTAGCTAGAGAACAGTGTATCCAGGAAAGTGTGAGTCAGGTATGAGTAAAGGCCCACAGTGAGAGTCAGCTTCTTCCAGAAGCTGAAAAGAGCTCAGAATGGCTGGAGGAAGGAGCTGGGGGAGAAGGGCTGGAAGTCAGATGCTATAAATCAGAGACGAGCAGGAGGACTATCACACAAGACCTTGGGAAGGAGTTTAAACTTTATCCCCCAGGCAGGGAGTCACGGGAAGATTTTAATAAGGGGGGCACTGGATGGACAAAACATGTTTCCTCCCTGTGCCTTTATATAAGGACCCGTATAACGAAGCTCATGGCATGTCCTACTTGCCAACAAACCAGAGAAGGGCATGTGTGCCCCTGAAGCCAGACCCGACACAGCACTTGCGACAGTGTTTGTGGAACCTCTTGTCTAAAAGCGTGCTCCGGGAAAGGAAATGCCAGCCCTTCTGTTGTCCAGAAAGGGGCAGGACCCTCCCAGGGCATTTCCAAACAAAGGCCAGCTGGTTTGAATTTGCTGTGCCAACCCCAAACCAGGTTGGGACCATGCGGCTTCTGGCTTCCTGATGACAGCTCTGCACAGTGCTAATTAACATGCATTGTCACTCCTGTCCAGGGCCAGAGCCTCGCCCATCCCAGGGGAAACGGGGCCCCAAAGGGGCGGGCTGTGAGTGCCTGTTCTGGCTTGTAGCCTGGGAGGGGGCCCGTGTGCACCTTGGCACTCCCTCTGAGGCCAGGCACTCCAGTTAGGGACACCCATCTGGGACAGGGCTCTCCCAAGGCTTCCAGGTGGCCCCTTCGAGGAGGCAAGGTGAGAAAGGCAAGTTGCAAAAGCGTCGCTGGGTGACGGGGAGCATTCACAGTTATCATCCTTCCTGCACGGCGGCTGCAGTCAGTGTGTGAATCAGCAAGAAAACATTTCATCATTTCTCTACTAGGCAAATCTCAGGCTCTAAAGGAAGGGTCTTAGAGCCACAGACAAGGCATAAAGGACAAGCCTAGACAGATGTTGCCATGATGAGAGGAGAAGGAGATCCTGGGGGTCCTGTACCAAATGTGCACTGAGGCCAGCATCTCTTGGGAGGGATTTTTCTTGGTTGTCTGCATTTTCCTTCTCATGCTCAAAGCCAACAGCAAAAATCCCTGATTTGGGTTTTCCAAAATTGGGCCAAGAGAAGAAAGGGAATGAATGTAAGGAGGAGGATGGAGAGACAGATCATTACATTGGGGGGCGGGGGGGAGTAGGAAGGAAACACAATCACACATTTGGAAGGGGATTGAACTGGGACATCATCTCACTTGGCCTTGCTTATCATACTCAGAGTTCTGAAAAGCTGGCTTCTCCCCAGAGCTACAGAGCCATAGCCAACTGTATACCTGACACCTCCGTGGGGATGACTCACAGGATTCTCAGACTCCATTTGTCCAAAGCCAACTCCCAATTTCCCTGTCGAAACCCCTTCCTTCCCTGGTGGGTCTTCTCCATCTTAGCAAATGGTGCCACCGCCCAGTTAGGCCAAAAACATAAGAATTATCTTTGATAGGCATCATTTCCTCACCCCACCCCATAGCTAATCCAATGGCATGTTCCTCTGGCCCTATCTCTAAAATATATTGAAAATCCTCTTTCCCATCTCCGTTGCTCCCAGATGACCGCAAGATTCCACTGTCTCTTCCCCTGAGCCTCCGTGCCCCTCTCCCTGTTATCTAGGCTCTTGCCGGCAGTCAGAGGGATCATCCGAAAGTATAAAGCAGATCACCATCTCTCTGCTTAAAACCCTAAAACACCTTCTGTTCAGTTAGAATAAAATCCAGATTTCTAACCCTGACCGCCAAGACTCTCCCTCATTAGCCCCTCCCCAAGTAGGTGACGGAATCCCCTTCTGTCCTCCTACACTTGCTCATGGTTTCAGCTCACTGGCCTTTTGCTTTCTCTCACAGGCCACGCTCCTTCCCCCACCCCCACCCCCGGGCCTTTGCACTTACTGCCCCCTCTGCCTGGCACACCTTTTATCCAGTTTTGCCATGGCTGGCTTCTGCTATCGCTCAGAGATCTGTTGCCAGAACTCATTCCCCTCACTGCACCCCGCCTTCGCTTTCTTTCTTTCCTCTGCTCTCTTTCACTGGAACGCCAGCTCCATGACATCTTACAAAAAGCTGGTGCCTGTCTTATCCAGAGTGGCATTCCCAGAACCAGGCCCAGGGGTCTGGGGGAGCCAATAGTAAAGCAGGGACATTCATGAGGTCTGACTGTGGTTCACCTTGCCTCTCTGCACTTGGACCACGCAAGAGCCCAACTTGTGTGAGGACACAGAGCTCAGTAATTTGTCCTGGATGGATTCGAATCGAGATGCATCAGATTCCAAAGCTTTTGCCCTGAACCACCACAGACAGTCCCTCTCGCCATATTGGGAAGGGTCAGGCACGGCTGCTCCGAGGTCCTGTCCCAGGAGGGCGCCCCTCATGAGCTGTTCGTGTCTGGGTGACTGAGAAAGTTGAGGATGGGGTTGGGAAATGCGTGGTTCTCTGAAGTTCCTGGGAGATGCCCAATAATTAGCATCAAAGATCTACTGAAAACCCAGGTCAAGTTCTGACTTACATCTCACTACACAGACCGGGGTGGCAGATGTATAAAAGGTAAGAGAAGCTGAAGTTATAAAAATACTATTAATACAGTACACTGCAAAGCTTAACACAAATTTATCATCTAGCCCCAATCCACTACAACCTAAAACCCTTCTGAAAGGCTCTTCTTTGTTTTTCCATGTTTTCATATAAGTTTTCATTAACAAATGTACCTTTTGATGGATAACAGGAAGTCCCTGAGGGCTGGACGCTTTGGCTCTAACTGTAGGTGCTTCCCTTGTTTTCCCTCTGCATTCTCTGGACTGGCCACTTTCCCTCCTCCCTCCCCCTCACTTTAATTTCTTTTAAATTCTAGCTCTTGAATGTTTATTCTCTGCTTTAATGTGCCTTTTTGGACTTCATATATCATGTAAGAAAACAGAATCAGCAATCATTTGGTAATTGCCAAGGACTAATTAATGCTGAAATTAGCCATCTATTACGAGTGGTCTGCTCATTTTTCTACCTAACATCAATTTATTTACCTTATTCCCTTGCAGAGCCTTCTGTGAACTCTGGGTTACCGCTCTTCAGTGGGATCGACCACATGCAGTCTGGTGCATTGTGTTTCTGAGATTTTACCACCCTCGCTTCGAGATTTCTTAAGGGCCCTTGTCGAAAAGATGAGTCTGCATGAGCTGCCCCCTCGCACATCATTGCATACTCAGCTTTGCAGGGGTGCCCGAGCTGAGGGCCCCGAGAGGCCTCTCTTCAGTGGGAGACTGGCTGTGCACCTCACACGCCAAGGTCCCCTTTCCACCTCTGGGGTGATGGACACTGCTCTTGTCGAGTCTTTCCAAAGGCTTTTCCCCTCTTAAAGAAGACAAGCTGAAAACAGGCAAGCCCGGACTCAGACTTCAGTCTTGCCAGGGCAACAGGGTGGGCAGTGAGGTGGATTTGCATTTGCTAAGGGAACAGCAGTGTTCTTGGAAGACCCTCGCAGGATTCCGTCTTCCCCTCCCTGTCAACAGCACACACTACTAAAAAAACCACTTATTTCAGTAGAAAAATGAACAGTTTACAAGCAGCTTTCTGTCTCCCCAATTCCTGGTCCTTTCACAGAGACCCAGGAAGAGGTCTGCTGGCCCTGAGAGCTGAGGGGTGCATGTTCAGTGAGTGGGAAAGAACCCACTGGGAGAGGATACCCCCAGGGCAGGGCACCCCGTCGTCTCTGCGGGTATCCCTCCTGAGCGCGAAGCTGTCAGAATCTGCCCCGACCCTCAGATTTAGGAGAAAAACCTTTTCCTTTGAGAGTAAGATTACACTTTTAATTTCAAATTGCACATGAGAAAAAATAATTTGAAGGATCACGCGATGGAGCTAGGAATGCTGGCTTGTCTGCAGCTCTGCTGCTGAGCCAGCTCCCCCGACCTCATTTCCTCTCACAGCCTGAATGTCCCCATTTGTGAAATGTCAGGAACCGGACCACACGCCTACACAGGCGGAGGCGGGACCACTTCTGGGACACACAAGCTGGGTATAAATCCTCGTCCAGCCTTTATTAGCTCTGGCTTGTTAAAATCCTGCCTCCATCTCTAAATTCCATTCTCTGGCTTCTCTCATATTATGGGAAGCATGCAAGAGTCTGCCATGAAACAGATCTTTCTTCCCCCCGGAGAGAGACGACCTCACAGCCCGGTGAAGGGTTACGCTCGGGCATGGGATCTGGTGGGCCTGAATCCTGGCCCTGCCACCCGCTGGCTGCTAACCTGGGGCAAGCTGCCAGTCACTCTGGGGCTGTTTCCCGCTCGTGACCCTCCTGAAGCTTTAAGAAGTCCAAAGAGATGATACACGAACGGATGTGGCGCTCTACCTGTCACCGAGCCAGCAGTTCGTGGCACTTAGCTGTGATCGGCAACACAGCCCCATCTTCTGCTTCATCAGCATTATCCTCTGCACTCCAAGCCTCATGTTCGATAAGATGCACGCCATGGGATAGGATGGAGCCACGAGAATGGAGGAAATCCTGCCACTGGGGCAACATGGATACTACCCCACCACACTAGATAAGTCAGACAAAGAAAGGCTAATACTACATGATATCACTTATATGTGAAATTTCTATGGTGTCTTAAAAAAAGCCAAACGTGGTGTAGAACCAGAGAGTAGAACGGTGGCTACCAGGGGCTGGGGGGTGGGGTGGGTGTGAGGGATTTAGGGAGATATTGGTCAAAAGGTACACATTTTTTACAAAAGAATTACACAAATGTATCTGAAGGACATTTTGGCCTCTCCCACCTGTTCCAAAATGGCAAAACGTTTTAATTTCCACTTTTCCCTCAACCCTACCTACAACCATTCTGGCCTCATAAATTTAGTCAGGGAACAAGACAGTTGGAAAGGTAGAGTGAAGTTAAGAATTTTTTGATGGAAAAAGACTGTGGGTCTGAACTTCTGAGGAGGGCTCAGGCCACCCGTTCTCTTTCAAATGAGGAGAAAATGACCATTAACCCATCAAGAAGGGACAAGCTGAGCAGACAACCAAGAGAGACTTGTGCGGCGTTTCCATTCGACCTAACGATGACGGATTGGTTGAGAACCCAAACACAGAGGCCCTTCTTTATTTGCACAGCTGGAAAACACTCCCTTCACCGTGATTTTTGAAGGAGAATCAGGCAGTGCTTATTTAAAATCTTGGCACACTGAACATTCGAGAAGGTCATCATGGCTTTATGGAATATCTGGGGCTAGTCAGCCCCTCTTTTCTGCTTCCCCAGTTCACTTGTTTATCCAATAGTGTGAAAGCAGGGCTTTAAATTCCACAAGCCATTCTACAGTGGCAATGATTGTTTTAATGTATTTAAAATGGTTTGCTGCTTTGCCTCATTAGGACTGGCTCCCTCAAGATGGGACCTAGTTATGCATAAAATGAAACAATCCGATGAGCTCCAGGCCTCTCTGGTTTTTGCTAAGAGACTGGACAAGGCAGAGAACTCCTGTCAGGGGTATGAAAGTCCTCAGGAATCCATTTCCAGGGGACAGTGTCTGAGGTGCAGTGGCTGAGAACTGTCCCCATGGCTACTAGACTTCCCAGCAAGAAGATCGGCACTGACAGTGGGTCCTTGGCCACCAATCCGGAGGGAGAGGTCGGTGCTGGCCCTATGACTCCTGAGTCACTCTGGCCAGTCAGCCAGCAGGCTTCTCCTTGGGCTCCCCTGGGCTCTCCCTGGGTCTGTTTTGGTCCCCGAATGTTAATGCTTCATTTCACTGAAGAACTTGGCTGACTCAGGGAGAAAATATGTAAGGGGGGGCCCCCTCTGGACCTCATGTCACTTGAGATGAAAAATGTTATGCTACCTCCATACTATAACAATCTGAGACTATAAACAATGATTTAATTAATGACCATAGAAGAATACTTGCTCACCGATGTTACGTGGTCTAAAACCCCATAACTGACGCAACGTGAAGCCAATGTTTATATGGGCACAGATGACTGGAACCTAACATTTTGATGGCAACTGCTACTTTGAATAGTGACAAACAATGACATTTTATTCCCAAGGCCCTTCAGAAAAGAAGCAGAGTGAGGAGGGCAGACCTCTTGAGAGAGACTTGCTTTGGCAGGGAAGGCAAGGACCGGATTTGTACAGGAAGCGAAGGAGGATCACTCTGGAATCCAACGGCCGAGCCAGCTAAGCAGCTACTATTACCTCCTTGGGTTTTCCAAGTTGGTGTATTCAGAACTTCTAAATCTAAAGGGCTCCATTCTATAGCCAGGCCCTGGAATACGCAGAGTTGACTGAATTGTCTTCAAAAGGATGCTTCGAAGATTCTTATAAACAATGACTAAAACTAAATTATGGTGTAATATTAGTTGATTAAGACAAGACTTCAATTTGAGTAATTTTCATCAGCTGGACACAGACAGTGGTAAAAACAAGAACCCATGACTAAAGGCGTACTAGCTGATGGGAAGGATTGCAATCTGATGTGGCAGGAATAACAGCAACATTTTTAAAAATTTGAAAATGGAAAGGAACTCTTTCTTTTCAAGACCACAAAATAAAGGAAAAAATGGGGAAAAGTGTAGCTCGCTTAAGGTTTTCAAATGTCAACAAAGTTCCAAAACTTATTTCAACAATGGCCTCTTCACTCAGAGGAAATCTGGGATCCACACAGTCCCCATATCTTTATGCCTATGCTTCCCCTGTACCTCGCCCTGAATCGAAGCCAGATGCATTATTCTGAGATGATCCGAATTGCTGGTACCTTTTAGTGAGGCAAGCCAGCCAATAAACTAAAATAATTGTAAAATGTGTTATGTTAGCCCTTCAAGGAAATGTTAAAACCTTCCATGCTGTTCTCTACTTTTTAGATGAGGGAATTGACACTAGCTTAAAGGACGGTTCCAAGTAGAAGCAAATATTTCAAGACAATGTCAAGCAAAGGGAAGGGTGAGCAATGTTCATTTGCTTGACCATGCACCTTTTCACTACTCACTTCCCACGCCCACCCAACCACAGCGCTGAGACCCCGCCAGAACACATCTATTTTTCTCCATGGGCTTACCTCTGCCCACACCCAATTCAGCAGCGCGGAGTCCTGGCCCAAGCTGAGGGGTCATAATCTTTCTGGGCGAAGGAAGGGACTTGAAATCAGAATTTAAAGTGCTGATCGGTCTCAAGTGGAGAAGATATAAAGTCTTCTTTCTAATATCATGTCTTGCCCACGGTGTGTTTTGTGGACAGATGAGTGTGCACGGCATGGGGTGGTCATTTCTAGATTGTACCATAGCTGGGGCGGGGGGGGGGGGTTCTGTCTACAGAGAGGAAGAATGCCAAGGAGTGTACAAAGAAACCAAGGAAGAAAAGAACTGAAACACAGCTCCCTGGTCCCTCATGAGACATGAGCTTCCCTTCCTACTCTGGGCTCTGAGTCACTCCTTTTCCTCTCCAAAACACTCCTCTTTTTAATTTCAGAGAGCAACTTTGCTTGCTTGCAACTAAAATAACTTTTTCTTAAGAGCTGGGATGTGCAAACTCTTCATGGAATCCTGTTTCCTCCACTGAGGCACAAACGCTGGACCTTTTTAAAATAATGGTTGGCTTAGGAGATAATATTAAAAAAAGACCACCTAAATCTATCAAGACCAGTTTACCATGTGATAGGATATGTCTTCCTTTCTAAGTGTTTATAGCCAATTTACTCATTTTTCAAACATTAAAGGAGCACTCATTCTGAGTAAGACAGGAGGCTGGGCCCTCCTCCAGCGCTCATGATGGAATCAGAGGTAAAGGCTGTTCTCACAGAGCTTGTAGCTTCTGAGAGGAAAGAAGACCTGCCTACAGATCAAAATGGCACCAGGAAATAATGGGGCATTTAAGTGCCAGGCACTGTGCTATCAGCTTGACCTACACTCCTCATTTCAGGCTTACAATAAGTGGGGCAGTTGTCATCACTACCCCTGTTCTGTAGGTGACACAACTCAGACCCAGATAGGCTTGGTAACTTGCACATGGGTGGTGGATGGCGGAGGCTGGGTTTGAACTCAAGGAGTCTAGGTTAAGACTCCAGCAGTCTGGACTCTACCACCTATTTGCCCCCTGTGCTTTGCCTTCTTGGTCGTATGTAGCATGAAAGGAAGGAAGTCCTTCATAAACTAGAGGGCCCTGTTCCTTCCCTCCCTCTGCCTTCCCCAAAGCATTGTTTCTGACACACAATGGGGGGTTATTAATCAACAGACTTCAGAATATAGAAAAGGCAACAACTATTGAGTGCTTACCATGTCCCAGCATTGAACCAGGCACCTAATATACACCATTTCATTAATCTTGATATTTAGTAGGAATCAAAGGAAGAACTATTATCAACATCCCGATCTTGAAGATTAGAATATTCAGGCAGTTTAAAGTTAACAAATTGAACAGTTAAGTAGGCTAAGTTATGCTATGGGAAATCTCAGTGGCTTCACACAAAGGGTTATTGATTACACATATATATCCAGTGTGGGCTGGCAGGGGAGAGGGGGAGGGCGAGCAGAAGGACACCAGTCCCTGTTGGTCACTCAGGGAACCAGGCTGATGACGTCATTTCATGACTATTCCATATGGAACATGGAGTTCACAAGGGCAGGAAAACAGAGTACGGACACTATCATACGAGCTCTGAAGCGCTTTATCCCAGAAATGACCCAGCTTGGTTCTGCTCATAGCCTACTGGCCAGAGCCCATCTTGAGGCCCCCATCTAACTGCAAGGGCACTGAGAATGGGGAGTGAGCACTTGGGTATTTGATGCACAGTAAATCACTCTGCCGTAGTCATTCTCCCAAGCTCACCGAGCTACTATGAAGCAGAGCGCAGAGGCTTAACCACGCCGCTTGACGATGTCCTCAAAATCTGTAAACGTATTTCGGGAGAAGTTGTTCCAAGTCTATCAAACGCCACTAAGAAACACCCAAACCTTATCTTAGAATTCCCAGGCTTGTCCTAGAACTTTCTACTCTCTCTTGGCTCTCCCAACTTCGGCGCATCCACGGGGAAGTTACTTGGGAGTCGAGCACGTGGGGGGAACGTACCTTTGTTGGCACAAGCCATCCACTTGAGATTGTCTGCAAAAGCAGCCTCTCGCCCAATGAGGTAGGTGAAGATGCGGACCTGGGAGGAAGAGGAGCACAGGCATCAGCGATACACACCTTTCACCGCGCTGCCCAGACCACATGCCTGGCTTCCGCATTCGTGCTTTACCGCTTTAATGCCCCAGGCTTCCCATCTGTAGGAACATATTTAAGACATTTGAAGTACAGTCAGCTAGAAATATATTCAGAACTGGAGCCTTTGATCTTTTCAACCATATGGCACTGGTGGTGGTTGATTTTCGGTTTGCAACTCACGACAGAGGAGAGCAACTTGCAGTGGGAAACGGGCAGCATTGCGGGCCTGGGTGTGTGGCACACATATGGGCTAGGATCATCTCGGTCTGGACCAAATCCGCAACCATTTTCCTCATCCACACAGGAAATGCAGAGTGTGCTCTTCTTGGGAACACGAACACCACCAAAAGACCCTCAATGTTTCCCCCCAATGGTGAGGACAGGCTGCAGACATTCTTACCATCTGTGGTGTCTGGCATGATTTTAGGAGGTAATTAACTAGGACCAGAGGCACGGCCTGTAGCAGGGAGACCAATGGGGACTCTTTTTAGCCTTCTTAAGCTTTTGGCTCCCAAAGTACAGAAAGCCCGTGTAAAACCCTGGCTCTCTCATTTTCTATTGCCTTCTCAACTCTCTCTCACGAGGCCAGAATCCTTTGAAATAGAGCACCACCCCTCTCCCAAAGGAATACTTGAGGGTCAGATGGAAGAAAGACAGGGGATTAAAAGGGTTACAGCCCTTGAATTCATATTTAAAACAGTGTGTGGGTCAACAGTACCCAGTCCAAACAAAACTCTTCTGGCAGGCCAAGCACAGTCCTATGGCTACCTCCTGGCGGCCAAGTTAAAGGAAGACATGCCATCAGATGAAGATGCTGGGAATGGGGCCCCAAAGGCTCTTTACCAGCTGATGTCCCCTCAGCCCATCGAGACTGGCTCAGCACCCCTACTGCTCCTTCAGCGCCTTTATTACCGTTGTCGCTAACTAGTATCTGTGTGGTTACATCTGTAAGGCTGATCACGAGACTGCCACCTGATGCAGGTAAGGAAGGGACATGTCTCTTTCTCCCTGGCTGCGTCCTGATGGAGCACAGTACTTGGAACGTTAAAACTCAATACATGAATGGGTAAAAACATATGAATGCTCCTAGCTGAGTATTAAGATGCAGATTTTGCTTTAATGAATGAATGAATGAATATTTTTTAAAGTAGGCTCCACGCCCAACATGGGGCTTGAACTCACAATCCCAACATCAAGAGTCATGTGCTCTACTGACTGAGACGGCCAGGCACCCCCAGATTTTGTTTTAATTATAAATATTCTCCTATCTGGGCATGATAACTTAAAGGCTAGTTTGGAGAGACCTGTTGAAATACACATTGTCATTACGTAGCCTCGGCCAGTCCTCACTCGTGTGCACCAAAGCAGCCCATCCATCCATCACAGCTCCTAGGGGGCTTCTTCCTGGGTAGGTGAGCAGGCAAAGAGAGCTTTGCCTCTCTTTATTCCCCACACTCTTTTCCACACTATTCCCAATGGAGTCACACTGAGAGAGAAAGGATATGTTATCTATTTATTTGTTATTTTTTTTTAAATTGGGAGATTCTGGCTTTTCTTAGGGAAAGAAAGAGAAGAGTCAGCCTTATATGGCCCAAGGTAGTTATCATTGACCTCCCCCCTACAAAAAGTCACTTCCCTGTTCACTCTTCCTGCCTGGTCACTGTTGACATTTAGCTGAAGATATGTGATTTAGGGGGAAACTGAGGTCCGGTTAAGTAAAATGATTTGCTTAATTTCATCAAGTCCCAATTCAAAGGGAAAGGTCTTCAGATACTTCAGTATAACACTGGGTCCTCCTCTCAATCTCTTGAAGATGCTGGTTCTGTCCATTTAGAAGACCCCAACCAGCCACATGGCCCACATCCTGCACCCATAGCAACCAGCACTGCAATCCAGTCTTTTGAGACCCAGACCCATGCTTTTTTCATAAATCTTCACCTTTCTTTCAAATTTAAGCTATTTAAAGGGAAAACACTAAACCGATCAAAACTTGCATCCCCACTGGCTCTTAACAAACAGAAGGCTTATGGGATAGCTATTGGGCAATGAAGCCAGGCGTCTACCTTTGTGGGCAAAGAGGAAAAGATCTAGCACAGGGCAGCCCAGCTGTTTTCAGGTAAAGCTACCTACACGTCCCAAACCTCTTCTGCCGTCCAGACGAAGAACCTCAGGATAAACTGAGTTCTCCCTCAGCAGCAGAGTTAAAACTCCAGAACGGTGCTGTGAATCACTGGCAAAACATCTGTAATTCCTCACTTAAAAAGATGGCAATCCATTTGGAAAACCAGTAGGATTGTGCCAAACTTCAGGCCAGACATGATTGCTCAAGAATAATTGTGCTAACAATCACTGCAATAATGGAAACCAGCATCATAGCCCCCACACTCCCTCCACGCTCCTACACCACTGCCCTGTCCTATAGTTAGCACCATCCCCGGGTCAGGTGCATGTTAAGGGAATTACAGGCATTATATTTATTTTGTTGGTTTGTATTTTATTTTATTGCTTATGAAAGAAAATCAGAATCATGTTCAATATTTCCATTTATGTGGCGCCCTTGGCTCGCAGCAGACTGGCCTCCTTATCTGAGTAGAAACGGCAGGGGAATGACTTGTCACATCTCTGCCTATAAAATAAACATCATCAAATGATACTTGGTTCACGCCCTGGATTTCTCATGTGATGCCTTTCAACTGGCAACAAAAGAGAAGGGATTTTACTCCAAAACAAATATTTTGGAGAGCAATTTAACAATATCCATAGCATTTTATATTTGTATTTTTTTAGGCCCTGTAATTCTACCCCTAGGCATTTATCTTACAGTCAAGATACAAAATAAAATGCCTGCAGGGGCCAAGCGGGTATCAAAGATGACAGGAAGTGGTAGGCATATGGAAAAACTGTAGAGTTGCATGTCTTCTTAAAACCTTATAATTTCACTGTATACATTTGCACAAAGACACAGAAATGACAAATGTACAAGAATGTTCATCTTCATGATTTGTAATCGTCAAAAACTGTTAGGGCTTAAGTTTCTTTTGACAGATGACTGGTTAAAACGGTTACAGTGTAGTCATGGAGAAGAATACCACGTAGCCATATACCCAGGTAGAAAGGTATCCATTATAAATGCGTAAGGGAACAAAAAGTCAGTTGCAGGACATTGAATAGCATAGAACCCTGTTTTTCTTCAAGGGGATTTATATTTTATACTTTACAAACGTCTATACCACTTGAATGTTTTTACAAGTGAACAAATATTGCTTTAATAATTAAAGATCATTGTAATGAGAAGAAAGTAATCACACTGCAACTTCCTCAACCATTCTATAAGGACCTAGGAAGACTCAACGTAGCAGTGAAAATGGAACACCAGTAGAGACGATATGTGGACATTACGACCCAGCCCTGCATCTTCCTGGGCGGGCTGCCGCACTCCACTGCCCAATTAACTGAGTGCAAAACCTCAAGGAGTAACAATCAAATGGCTCCTCATTTCTATCATTAGCAGATTCTGTCACCAGATAGATTTTATTTCCAACAATTAGAGATCTCTTCCCCAAGAAGCACCATTAAAGAAATATTCACAAGTCAGCCTTGAGCTCAACTACTTTTCAGATCAGAGGTGGTTCTGAAAGCCAAGTTCACAGCACAGAATATCAAGGGACAGAACCATGGCACAGTCCAGACCACAGCAGGGGCAGGACACATGGAAGCTTCCCAGAAAGTCGGGCCCAAAGGCACCACTTTCATTAATGCAGCCTAAAGTCAGGGGGAGAAAAGTCTGCATCAACCTATTAGTTCATTTTGATCTCCCATTTAAGTGGGTATGGTCTTTAAATGTTCTATAAACCCAATTAAGCTTAATAAAATGTTAAAATGTGGACATTCCAAAGTTCAAAGTCACTTAATTTAATCTGCTTAGTATAAAATTTCCCAAGTGAAACAAACAAAAGAACTCAATCCAGTTTTTCCAAAAAAACAAATTATGCTCGCACTGATGTAGATGCAATTCCCACCAGAAATTTGAGGGGTATCATTCCTCTCAACTTGGGTGAATATAGGTAGCCTGAGTTTATAATAATGAACCCAAATCTTCTTTCTGTAGCCATTAAAATAGAGAAAGAAGAATGCCTGGGTAGAGCTATCAGGCTCTGCACAGCCAGAAAACAGGCTGCCCCCCCCCCACGTCCCTTTGGTAATGAATGGGATATCACCAATGACCATGCTTTTGAGGTAGTCCAAAAGTAGCAGGGCATCATCTGTCCGTCACAAGTAGCTTCTGAGCACCTACTATGAACCAGGGACTGTTCTTGGTGGTGGGGATAAAATGGGTAAACAAAACAAACTCTCTGTCTTTAGGGAGTTTACATTTTCATGAGAGTGAAACAGATAATGACAAATTCATATCTAACATTTATTTGTTGGATTTAATGCTTATGAAGAAAATAAAGCAGGGTAAGGCAATGGAGAGTGATGAAAGCTGCTATTTTAGGAAGAGGGGAAGGGAAGCCCTCCCTGCTAAGGTGACATGTGACCAAGGACCTGGACAACACAGGAGTGAGGGAGGGGGAACAAGACACATGGCTATTGCAGAAGTATGTTCCAGGTGAAGGGAACAGGAGGTATGAAATCCCTGAGATAGGCATGCTCAGGGGACACTGAAGAAACCAGTGGAAATAGAGTGGATTCAACCAGGACAAGTCATGGATAATGAATGTGGACAGACAAGAGGGCCCTGGCAACCACTGTTAGAGACCAGAACTACAGAAGAGACTGCATAGAAGCCTGACATGAGCGACACATGATCTCGTAAAAGGGTAAATCTGCCTACAATGTGGAGAACAAGTCATGCTCAGCTTGGCTGCCCATTTGATTTTCCTGTGATGTTCTTACAATGCCGAATGCCCAGATCTCCTCCAAGTATAAATAAATCAGATCCTTGGGAGCAGAGGGTCTTTTAATCTCCCTTGGTTCCAATGTGCAACCAAGTTTGAGAACTACAGACAGAGGGAGCCAGGGTAGAAACAGAGACACTGGAATAGGAGGCCACTGACATGTTCCAGGTGAGCGATGACAGTGGCTCTGGCCAGGGAGGGGGGAGTTCTTAGACTTCACCTGTCATCAGAATCACCAGGGACCTTGAATCACACATTACCCCCACACCCACTCTCCAGAGACTGAGACTAAGTAGGCCACAGATCTACATTTTTACAAAGCACCTATGGTGGGCCTGACATAGGTAGACAGACGCCAACACATTTCAAAAAACACCAAGAAGATGAGACGTGAGCAAAGGCAGGTGGAACCAGGAATTAAGAAATCACTGCAGCCATTTCAAACAATGTGTTTCTATAGATTGCTAAGGATTGAGGCTAAACTTCCAGGAGTTGATAATCCTGTACGTGGTTAAAAAAAAAAAAATAGAGAAGATAGATGAAGAAGACATTTTTTCTTTTTTCTTTTTTTTTTTTTTTAACGTTTGCGTGAATCCAATAAGGCAGGAACCAGACTGGGCAAGCAGGATCTGTCACCTCTCCTTCCTTCTCCCCCCAGGAAAGGGCAGATCTGTACCCACATGTCTGTAGCTAGGGCTGAGTCTTCACACCCAAAGCTGCTCCTTGAAATGACAATAACCCCACTCTTTTTCCCACATGCAGAGGAAAGGGCTGAGGACCGAACACATAGAAGCCTCCAAATACATAGTCTTTACACTTACTAAGAAAAAAAAAAAAGAAAGAAAACAATCTTGCATTTTAAAATGACATTTAACTATAAATCTAGTACTTGTACCTTATAAAACATGCAATTTATGAGGATTATACGTATAAATGGCACTTGCTAAAAGAATCGTCCAGTACCTCTGAGTGCCCGCATCCATGGGTTCCAAATTTTCATTCAGCCAAGTGTCAGCCTCTGCAAACGAGCACATGCACCCCCTTCACGCCCTCCCACCTGCTCGTGCCCCTTCAGACTCACTGCCCAATCCAATTATTCCCTAATACAGCTCCGGGATTTCTCAGAAATGGTGTGCAACCTCGGCTTTAGAAAGACGTCTCCTGATGTCGCAATGTCTTAAAGGCCAATTTACTACGACTGAATACGTCCTCCATCTGTATCTTCACAAAAGAGATTCCTAACCTACTTCTTTTATTCGCTCATTTCAATGAATTCTGGTGTGGAGAGGCACCTCTGAATAAAACCTTCAAACTCTCTGCAGAAGACGAGGGCTGCAACTTGATTATTCCCCAAATGCTTCATAAATCACTGCCAATGACGTCCTCACGAAAGCACCGCAAGGGGAGTGGTAGCCCCAGAGAAGGTTGATGCCAATGGAAACAGTTATACTGAGCAGGCCACTTTAATCTAGAAGCCATCATGCTCCTAATAAAGGAAGAAACAACCTTACCCAAAGGATGGGGAGAGGCGTGTAAGGGAACAGTGCCCTGAACTGCAATACGGTGGGACAAACTGAATTAGCTTACAACGGTAATAAAATTTCAACAGGTGAACATCATAGATCATTATGATAAATGGACTGTCATTGGGGGGGGTGCTCTAAGAGTCCGTATAATCTCTTTCCTCTCAAGCACAGTGCCTGATACCTCAGGTGTGGTATTGAAAATACCCCAATTCAGAAAAAAAATGCCACGTGTGATCTTCCGAGCAGGAAGATGCAAGTCCAGTCAGACGGCCCTGTGTTTTGTCATGGTGCAGGAGAAGGTGTGTCTGAGTCACCCAGAGACTGTGAACGGAGTGAGCACTGGAGAGCACAGGCTATGACACACTGTCTCACGGAGCAGTAAGGAGTCAAGCGGCAAACTTCCTCGAAGGTGGTGACACAATTCATTCGACTCTCCAGCCCCATGGCCTTCATTCAGGAGGCAAAGCCAGGGTATTCGCCATGTCTTTTCGTGTTCTGTATTTCTGATGCTCTGATACCTGGGGCCTTGCTGCCTCGGACGAGCCGCCCCTCCCAGGGTGAGCTAATTCCTGTAGGTAACGACAAATGACTTGCCTGCAAGGGCATCTCTGAATGCAGATCAACCAATGCAGACCTCCTCTTTTCATCAGGTGTTCACATTCTGGACCTTTATCCACCTGTCCTAATCTCTCCATGGCCTGGTACCGGACAACGAAGGGCAGCTCCCAGGCCCCAGAGCCCACTGATATTATTCAAGCCTACGCCTGCTTACCCTGCTTTGCCTCTTTCTTCCCATAGACACCACAACAAGGCTTCAGTTCTAGTTCCCTCTCCCTCTCTCTCTTTGCCCACTCACCTTGCCTTGGTCCTCCCCCTTGGTGCAGCTTCACGTGGTACGGCATGCCCCTTGCTTCTAGGGGACTACCGGTATAATACACTTCCCTCGCATCAGGCATTTCTATGTGTGTGCGCCTTACCGTGTCTGATTCAAATAAATACTGAGTACCCTCAAAACAGCTGGGAATCAGGAGACCTGGGCTCCAGGTGGGTCAAATGCCACACTTACTGGCTCGGTGAGCTTGAGCAAGTTAGTTAAACGCTTAGACTGTACTTTCCTTATGGGTGGGTAACACGTAGATCTTCCACCCACTCCCTGCCTGATCGATAGGAAACCCGATAACAGATGAAAGGACCGGTCACAAGCAGTGAGTTCCAGGCAGAGAGTTGCATTCAAGTGTATTTGAGACAATTTGCTGCAGTAAAACTCAACAAAGTGGGCTGAGGAAAGCCAAATCTCCCATCCGGAGACACCCCCTCCACCCTGCCCAGGGGTCTGGTTAAAGAGGAAATAGACTATTGTGGGTGAAGAAGAAGATTCTTCCTGGGGAGGGTTTTGAGGAGTCATCACTGATATCTGCCCTTACCAAGGATAATGGGATTGACAGTCCCTAACACTAGAATTACAGTGATGACAACTTCTATTAACCTTGGCAGAGCTGTAAGATCCACTGAGAGTTTAGCAAAGGCTGTGGACTTTCCCCTACAAAAAAATGCCCAAGGCTGTACATTCATGATTTAGATAAGATTCATGAGATGTGGGGCATTTCCTCCACCAAAGACCCAGATTTCCAAGGCACCTCTGGATCCCAGGTTAAGAACCTCTGTTTTATATACTTTTTGTATTCTGCACTCAGATTTCCTCAAAAGCAAACTGTGTTCTTTGGACAATCAGAATGAGCTGTTCATATTCAGTGCTTGCCAAATTGAGAAAGAAGTTCATTTGTTCATTTATATGCCCATTCTCCAGTGATTGGTGAGTCCTAGGTATTGGCCAGCCAGGACCAGATCCAGACCTCACAATGGGAATGAGACCCCAGTATGTAGGAACAAGGTGGACATACCAGGAGCCCTGAAACAGAAGAGGCACCACTATAGACCCTGAGTTGGCACATCACATTATGGAGCCTTTGGGTACCTACATCTAAAGGAGCAGGGATGGAATGGACAGACTGGACCCCCACCTCATTCATTTTTGAATCCATAGAATCTAGTGCAATGTTTGGCACAGAGCTAACACTCAAACACGTGTTGACTGGCAATACCATAAAAATCCTTTTCTGCGGATATAAGGGCTCTTAAAACAAATTCATCACCAAGGCTCAGACTGCTGATCACCACTACAGGGCCTACAGGCCTGTAGGGCTGGGAGGTCCCTCCCTGCTTCCCTTGCCTTCTCAGACCTGGAGAGATCAAGTGGTGACAGTGATTTGTTCACAGGCATGCCCCTTCTTCCAAGAAGGCTTTCAGATTCAACACCATGAATAAAAACACAAATTCATGTGTGTAAAGCCATTACATTTAGCAGAACAGATCAGAAGATCTGCTTAGGTAAAAGGGAAACTAATTATTCTACAAATTGGCATGCTGATAGTTACATTCATGAAACATCTTGGTATCATGTCACTCCCTAGCTTAGAACTCTCTGGTCTTCCCATTTCCCATTGCACTTGGAATATATCCCCAACCCCCGATCACAGCTAAGATGCCCAGAAGACCCGGACGCATGACAAACTCATTCTGGCTCTAGGGTCTTTGCATCCACCTGTCCCACTGCCTGGAATGTTCCTCACTCTCTCGCTTTCTATAGCTAACTCCCTCTCATCCCATTTGTCTCCTTCATGATACTTGGTACATTTTGTGGTTATCTTAATGACATGTTTATTTTCTTGAATTATATTTATTTCTCCCTCCCAACAGAAATGCAGATGTCGTGGGGGTAGAATGAGGCAACTGTACCCAACTCAGCACCCAGGATGCAGTAGATTCTCAGAGAGTATCAGTCACCCACTTTCTCTCCATTTGTTTTCACAAATTTAATAAGTCAAAATAAGTCAGCCTGAGATACTCGTGAATTTATCAGGGTTAGAGCTCTTTCCTTCATTACCAAATTCATTTTAAATGCCTTCCTATTTTTCCAGACGGATCTGTCAACCAGCTGAAATTTCACTTTCCCCTATGAAATTTTTTATACTGAAGCTCAGTAATAAATAGAAAGAAATGGGGGGGGGGCATGGAAAGCTCTGGTCTTTGTTATTACCATCTCATCTTCAGGAGCCAGAAAATGGTGTCTTAGTTGAGGTCTCGCCTGGGTGGATCATCAGTTTTATAGTATGTTTTTTTCCGAGGTGCAGCCCCTTGATTCCAGATGGAAGGCATGCAAAGCCTGAAGTCAATTGTATTTTAAATAACTGCTCGGTTCAGGGATTACCTAGCAGAGAAAAGACAACACTCACAATGGTAATGGGATGCTTGCTATTCCAAGCAATTTTCAGTGAAGTGTCTCCTTCCCCTCACACCTTGGGACAGTTTGAACGGATGGCAAACTTTCATGAAAAACAAGAATGGCTGGGTGGACAGGTGAGCAGAATGCAGTAGTTGTAAGGCAAGGCTGAGAACGGGACACAGCCAGTTTTAGAATCTGGGCCTTCCCCACATGAACTAAGCAACCTGGGGTGGGTTCCTTGATCTTTCTGAGCCTCGTTTTCCTTATCTGCAAGGCACTATGGTTAACATAATCGTACCCATATGGCAAGATTGCTGTTAAATGGAACCAAAATGGTAGAGGTTGGGGCAAGGTTTGTGCTACGAAAGAGTGTATATGTGGGGGGTCCTTTCTAAGAGGAGATCTCTAGTGGGGCATCTTGCTTGGACCCTAAAGAGAAATGTGCAGGAAAAGGCCCAGAGGTACGAGGCTTGAAGGCATGACTTGACCTGCCAGTCTGGACGTCAGAGAAAAGCTCCTTATTCCTTAATGTTCCCCGCCCCCCCAAGTTTGTGTTTGCCACCCAGATCAGGGTACAGAAGCGAGACTCACTTGGCCTTGGGCACAAATGTGGTCCTGACGTGGGCCAAAGCCCCACAGTCAGAAGCAGCATGCGTTTGGCTAGAACACTCCCTCCACAGAGCACCCTAGTGAATCGGCACCATGCAGGTCATAGGTCGAGGATTTAGGAGTTTGGAATTCTGCCTAAATCATTCTCGAACTCATTAAAACCAACAGCTGTTGTGAATTCCAAGCTAGTACAGTTCTTGTCATTTCTATGTTCCCAACCAATCCTCCCTGTCACTAAGAATTAGCCTAAAATAGCAGTTTCTGCTGTCAAATCACCTGCCACCTTCTGGGGCTTACTGTCAGTAAGAGAAGTCAAGGGCTCATCAGACATCCGCAAGGATATTGTTGAGGACAGTGTTCTTTCCATTTTACCTGCGATTCTCCAAGAGGCAGACAGGTAGGGACATGACTCTGGGGGTGGGGGAGCGTGTATGTGTGTGTGTGTGTGGGGGGGGGTGTATCAGAATCACCTGTGGGGTTTTGGCAACCAATACATGCTCATTACCTGTACCCCGACCTCTGCCTCCTCCAGCGATTGCAGTGCTCCCGAGACCCCAAATGCTCACTCTGGGAGCATGCCCCCAGCTGAAGACCGTACTATTAAGAGCCACTGTTTTGGGGCAGGAAAGCAAGTTAACGTTCCAGGGGGCAACTGGGGGCACATATCTTCTTTCTGAGAAACCCCAGAAGAAAATTTATGTCTTTTCTTCAATCAGTAGGAGTTGTATTTATCCTAAGAATTGTTATGTTTTAATCTTACAGACTGTAAGCCTTACAGCTATCCGGGGTTTCCCCTTGGCCTTGGCTGCCCTCGAGCTGAGGGCTCAAACACCTCCAACAGAGAGGAAGTGTTTTTTTGGCTCTCCTTTTATTATTATTGGCTCTACTATGATTAGGTCATAATTTTTTTCAGTGCTCTTATCATGAAAGGGGGTTACATTTTGTCAAATGCTTGTAACTCTAAAGTCCTTCTTTTCCTTCACTTGGCTTTGTGCACTCATTGGAGGGATATTTGAAGCCAAAAGAACCCTTCCCGATCCCCCCCCCCTTTCAACTCTTTGCTCCTGGAAATGAACCCTTAGGCATTTCCCACATTTTTTTTTCTTTTCTTCCTCCCAAGTTTTACGTGTTAGAGAAAAACAACTGAACGTTAGTATCAGTCATGCAAATAAGTTGGTGTAAAAGGCATTGTGACCAAGAAGCACTGAGGGGGGGTCATGTGGGCTAAAAGACCACCTATGTCCAGCAGGAGCTTTCCTGCAGTGGAGAGAAGCCATAAACCCAGAAAAATCACCATGGAATGCACAGGGATGGTGGGAGAAGATGGCCTGGGAGGCATCAGACAAATCTGAAATGTAAACCAGGAAGAACAAGGGGTTTTAATAGAACAAAATATATAAACTCACATGATGTTGGTAGTCCTCAGAACTAGAACCTATTTTGTTTCTTCACCATCATGGTTTTAATTATTTGTTGGTTTGTTATTTTTCTTGCATCAGGATTTTTCATGGGGGGTCAAGGGAAGAGAAAGATAGATCCTGTTTCCTGGAACTGAATTGTTTGTTTTCCCAAAATATGTTTCTCCCACTTGGAAGTCTCAAGATTGGTCAAAGCTGCTGGCTGTAATGTCAGCAAGGAAATTCTATAGTTTCCCATCTTGAATGTCACCTTCTGGGAGATTAGGGCTTTTCTTGGAGGAGCAAACAGTTTGAGGACATGAGGCTGCATGAGGAAAGGGCCAGAGTGTCTGCTGTAGCTTGGAAACCTACTCTTCTAGAACACTAGGTGACTTCTAAGGACTTCAATGTTAAAAGATCCAAATTCATGGCATGGGATGGCGAAATAAATAATTTCTTTGGAAGTTTCTTGCTAAATGTAGTTCTTATGATTTTCATCCCCTCTGCTAACACTTAGTCCAAGCCACCAACACCTCTCAACTGGATAACCAGCCAGGCCTCTTATCTGAGCTTTTCCTTTGCTATCCGATCCCAGAGAAAGCCTCTTGCAATAAGAATCAGAGAGTGCCCCTCCTTTGGTAGAAGTTCTTCAGGGGCATTGCTTTCAACTAGAATAAGAATCAAAAGCCATGCCCGACCCATGCTCTGGCCCCTGCCTTGTTCCACAATCCCACCCCAGGTTGACCCTCACCATTGCCAAACTCCCACCTACCCACTTCCTCCCAGGATGACCTTTTTCTAATTCACCCAACACCTGAAGGTTTTTATCTGCCACAGTGCCTTTGCACATGCTGCTGTCACAACACTGAAATGTTTTAGCATTGCCGTCTCCTTCCCATCCTTTTGGTCTTATCACAAAACTTTCCACCTCCCAAAGTCCCTCCCCCATCCTGTTGTCTAAAATACGTCTCCCTTTTATGGTTGGTCTCAGCCCCTATTGCTTTTCTGCTTGTAGTCAGTGCAATTTACAGTTAGCTTATTTGTCTGTCACTTGGTGATGTTCTATTTCTCTCTCTCTCTCTCTCTCTCTCTCACACACACACACACAAGTATAATCTTCATGATGGAGATCAGTTGTGTTTACTATTGTCTACTTCCTAATCCACAACCTGACCCATAGCAGTTGCCCCCAAATATCTGTCAAATCAATGAATAAACGCAGTTATTGCAAGCAATTATAAGGTACAAGTACAGGCTAAGTAGGGATAATCCATCATAATGGATGCAGTGGGAAGATGCTAAGAGAAACCGGGGAGTAGTATGGCATTAAAACTATGTTGAGCACTGGTCCATTGCCACGTATCATACATGGTAGGATTGCAACGAGACAGGCATTAGCATTATTGTCATTTAACAGATGAGCAAACTGAGGTTTGGAAAAGGTAGGAATCTGTCCTAGGTCACACAGCTGGTAAGTGATGGCTGTCAAACCCTTTTAAGGCCTATGCGATTCCAAAGCTCAATTTCTTAATTGCAACACTTTGACATGAGAGTAAAATAATGGGTCAAAGGACATGAACTGCTGGATTACAGAAGAAGAGAAATACTCATGGCAACACAAACAGAAACCCCCAAAGAATGGAATGTTCAACCTCATTTTAAAGGACAAATACAAATACAAATTAGGAGTTTGGGTGTATTTTTGTTCTCTTGCTAGGGAATTGAAAATGGTTTGTTAATGACAATGAGACTACTGGGAAATGGCCTTTCTACTGGTGGGAATATAAATTGGCATAAGCTTTCTGACAATTACTTGGCCATATCTTTCAAATACTTAAAACGCACATAACCTTTGACACAGCAATCCACTTCTGGGAAATCACCTCCAAATACTTTTTTTTTTTTTTTTAACCAGCAAGTTGAAATTCTTCATTTTGCTAAAATGTACAAATCAAATTAATGTAATAGTCCACATTCTACAGTTTCTAAACATTTATCCATTGATGGATGCTGTTGTCCTTCATTGTTCAGAGCAAGTTCAGATGTCTGATATTCTGCCTTTCTTTCTACCCACCAAAGCAATTTGTCTTTTCAGAAGTCTTGATGGATGTTTTCTTTGTTTCACTGTCCATGTTGCCCAAGGAAACCATCATACAGTGCAACAATTTAACATAAAGGATATATGTTGCAGTGCTGATCGTATTAGAGAAAAATTACAACCACCTAAATGTACCCACAGAAAGGGGATTAAATTATAGTGCATTCGTTCAATTAACTTTCATGAAGCCATTACAAATAATGGTAAAGTTGATCGCTTAATGACTTGGAAAGACATCACTAAAAGAACAAAATAGGCTCCAAAATGCCGTGTATAGTCTTATCCAATCTATTTTATACATACACACACACACACACACATACACACACACACACACACACACACACAGAAAAATAATGGAAAGATATATGCAAAAAGTACCTAATGCCATAATGTCTGGTGGTTGGCTAGCAGATGGTATTTCTTTCTTTCTTGTTATCTGCTTTTTAAAAAATTTTCTACAATGAACATGAAACACTTTCGTTAAAAGAAAATATTTTTCAGAAAGAGACCATAAGAAATTTGCATTCAATTCCATTCAGCCGATATTTACAGAGCACCTACTACATGTCAGGGTCTGTGCAAGGCAGGAGGGGTGCAATATTGCTCCAGTACCCAACACCATGCAGAAAAGATTTCTGGGTAGAAACATGCAGGTTAGAGCTTCAGGATTATGGAAATGACTAAACAAGTCTCATAAGGATGTTCCACTGAAAATTAGAAGCAGGCCCTATTCTCCAGGTCATGAAGAATAGACTAGGCCAAGAGCTATGTGAAGGATCATCCAGACCTGCTGAGATCAAGCAAGCCATGTTTTGCCTGTATGTTTGTAGCTGAGATATTATTTCTGTGGGTATTAAATCATCATTTCATGTCATGCTTCTCCCCTTTGGAGAACATCCGATGTCTCGAGCCCAAAGTGGCATAACACTAAGCGTGAATGTGGCTGCCTACAGGAGAGGGCCATGCCCTCTGAAGGCCCACCAAACACATTTATTGTCAAAGGGAACTAGTTACAATCTATAGAAACAAAGACTTTACAGGCAACATGACATCATTAAAATCATATCTCTCAATAATCACTCTCAATGTGAATGGCCTAAGTGGTCCCATAAAACACCACGGGGTTGCAGATTGGATAAAAAGACATGACCTATCCATTTGCTGTCTACAAGAGACTCATTTTGAACCTAAAGATACATCCAGACTGAAAGTGAAGGGATGGAATACCATTTTTTCATGCCAATGGACCTCAAAAGAAAGCTGGGGTAGCAATTCTCATATCAGACAGATTAGATTTTAAACTAAACACTGTAGAGTGAGAGATACAGAAGGACACTATATTATTTTTAAAGGATGTATCCAACAAGTGGATATGACAATTATAAATATCTATGCCCCCAACAGGGGAGCAGCTAGATACACAAGACAACTCTTAACCAGAATAAAGAGACATATAAATAAAAATACATTAATAGTAGGGGACCTCAACACTCCACTATCAGCAATAGACAGATCACCTAAGCAGAAAATCAACAAAGAAACAAGAACTTTGAATGCCATACTAGACCAGATGGACCTCATAGATATATATAGAACACTACACCCCAGAACAACAGAATACTCATTCTTTTCGAATGCACATGGAACGGTCTCCAGAATAGATCATATTCTGGGTCACAAAACAGGTCTCAACTGATACCAAAAGACTGAAACTATTCCCTGCATATTCTCAGACCATAATGCTTTGAAATTGGAACTCAATCACAAGGAAAAATTCGGAAGAAACTCAAACACTTGGAAACTAAGAACCATCCTGCTCAAGAATGATTCGATAAACCAGGAAATAAAAAATCAATTTAAACAATTTATGGAGATCAACGAGAATGAAAACACAACGGTCCAAAACCTATGGGATACTGCAAAGGCAGTCCTAAGGGGAAAATACATAGCCATCCAAGCCTCACTCAAAAGAATAGAAAAATCTAAAATGAAGTTTTTACATTCTCACCTCAAGAAGCTGAAACAGGAACAGAAGAACAGGCCTAACCCACACATGAGAAAGCAGTTGATCAAGATTAGAGCACAGATCAATGAATTGAAACCAGGAGCACAGTAGAGCAGATCAACAGAACTAGAAGGTGGTTCTTTGAAAGAATAAATAAGAAGGATAAGCCACTGGCAAGACTTATCCAAAAGAATAGAGAAAGGACCCAAATTAATAAAATTATGAATGAAAAGGGAGAGGTCACAACCAACACCAATGAAATAGGAAGGATTATTAGAAACTTTTATCAATAGCTTTATGCCAATAAATTACACAACCTGGAAGAAGTGGATACCTTCCTGGAAACCTATAAACTACCAAGACTGAAACAGGAAGAAATTGATTTTTTAAACAGACCAATTAATTATGAAGAGACTAAAGCAGTGATCAAAAACCTCCCCAAAAACAAGAGTCCAGGGCCTGATGGATTCCCCAGGGAATTCTACTAAACATTCTAAGAAGAAATAATACGTATTCTCCTGAAGCTGTTTCAAAAAATAGAAACAGAAGGAAAACTACCAAACTCGCTCTATGAGGACAGTATTACTTTGATCCCCAAACCAGGCAAAGACCCCATCAAAAAGGAGAATTACAGACCGATTTCCCTGATGAATATGGACACCAAAATTCTCAACAAGATCCTAGCTAATAGGATCCAACAGTACATTAAAAGGATTATTCATCATGACCAAGTGGGATTCATACCTGGGATGCAAGGTGGTTCAACATTCGCAAATCGATCAGTGTGATACATCATATCAACAAGAAAAGAGTCAAGAATCATATGATCCTCTCGATAGATGCAGAAAAAGCATCTGACAAAATACAGCATCCTTTCCTGATTAAAACCCTTCAGAGTGTAGGGATAGAGGGTACATTCCTCAATTTCATAAAAACCATCTATGAAAAGCCTACAGCAATATCATTCTCAATGGGGAAAAGCTGAAAGCCTTTCCCTTAAGATCAGGAACATGACAAGGATGCCCACTTTCACCATTATTATTCAACACAGTACTAGAAGTCCTTGCAACAGCAATCAAACAACAAAAAGGGATAAAAGGTATCCAAATCGGCAAAGAAGAAGTTAAACTGTCTCTCTTCACAGATGACATGATACTCTATATGGAAAACCCAAAAGACTTCACCCCCAAACTACTAGAAGTTATAGAGCAATTCAGTAATGTGGCAGGACACAAAATCAATGCTCAGAAATCAGTTGCATTTCTATACAAGAACAATGAGACTGAAGAAAGAGAAATCAGGGAATCCATTCCATTTACAATAGCAACAAAAATCATACGTTATCTCGGAATTAACTTAACCAGAGACGTAAAGGATCTATATTCTAGAAACTACAAATCCCTCTTGAAAGACATTGAAGAAGACACAAAAAGATGGAAAAATATTCTATGTTCATGGATCAGAAGAATTAACATAGTTAAAATGTCCATGCTACCCAGAGCAATCTACACTTTCAATGCCATCCCGATCAAAATACCAATGACATTTTTCAAAGAGCTGGAACAAACAAGCCTAAAATTTGTGTGGAACCAGAAAAGGCCCCAAATCACCAAGGAATTGCTGAAAAGGAAAAACAAAGCTGGGGGCATCACATTGCCAGATTTCAAGCTGTACTACAAAGCTGTGATCACAAAGACAGCATGGTACTGGCACAAAAACTGACACATAGACCAATGGAACAGAATAGAGAACCCAGAAATGGACCCTTGGCTCTTTGGGCAACTAATCTTTGACAAAGCAGGAAAAAACATCCGGTGGAAAAAAGACAGTCTCTTCAATAAATGGTGCTGGGAAAATTGGACAGCTACATGCAAAAGAATGAAACTTGACCACTCTCTCACACCATACACAAAGATAAACTCCAAATGGATGAAAGACCTCGATGTGAGACAGCAATCCATCAAAATCCTAGAGGAGAACATAGGCAGTAACCTCTTTGACATCAGCCACAGCAACTTTTTTCATGACATATCTCCAAAGGCAAAAGAAACAAGAGAAAAAAAATGAGCTTGTGGGACTTCATCAAGATAAAAAGCTTCTGCACAGCCAAGGTAACAGTCAAAAAAACTAAGAGGCAGCCCACGGAATGGGAGAAGATATTTGCAAATGACACTACAGATAAAAGACTGGTATCCAAGATCTACAAAGAACTTCTCAAACTCAATACACAAGAAACAAATAAACAAATCATAAAATGGGCAGAAGATTTGAACAGACACTTTTCCAATGAAGACATACAAATGGCTAACAGACACATGAAAAAATGTTCAACATCATTAGCCATCAGGAAATTCAAATCAAAACCACACTGAGATACCACCTTACGCCAGTTAGAATGGCAAAAAGTGACAAGGCAGGAAACAACAATTGCTGGAGAGGATGTGGAGAAAGGGGATCCCTCCTACATTGTTGCTGGGAATGCAAGTTGGTACAGCCACTCTGGAAAACAGTGTGGAGGTCCCTTAAAAAGTTAAAAATTGAGCTACCCCATGATCCAGCAATTGCACTACTGGGTATTTACCCCAAAGATACAGACGTAGTGAAGAGAAGGGCCATATGCACCCCAATGATCATAGCAGCATTGTCCACAATAGCTAAATCGTGGAAGGAGCCGAGATGCCCTTCAACAGATGACTGGATTAAGAAGATGTGGTTCATATATACAATGGAATATTACTCAGCCATCAAAAAGAATGATTTCTCAACATTTGCTGCAACATGGACGGGACTGGAGGAGATAATGCTAAGTGAAATAAGTCAAGCAGAGAAAGACAATTATATGGTTTCACTCATTTATGGAACATAAGCAGTAGGAAAATCGGTAGAAGAAAGGGAAGAAGGAAGGGGGGAAACAGAAGGGGGAATGAACCACGGGAGATTATGGACTCTGGGAAACAAACTGAGGGCTTCAGAGGGGAGGGGTGTGGGGGAAGGGGATAGGCTGGTGATGGGTAGTAAGGAGGGCACATATTGCATGGTGCACTGGGTGTTATACGCAAGTAATGAATCATGGAACTTTACATCAAAAACTAGGAATGTACTGTATGGTGACTAACATAATATAATAAAAAAATATTATTATAAAAAAATAAAAATTAAAAAAGATTAAAAATGTAAAAAAATAACATAAAATAAAGGGAACTAGAGAACAAAATCTCAACTTCCAAAAAGTGGCGGGAGGATCCACCAAATCCCATGACGATAGCCGCCTGCCCAAAGAGGTAGGTCTGTCATTAAGAAATCAGAACGAATTCTCAACATCTGCTGCAACATGGACGGCACTGGAGGAGATAATGCTAAGTGAAATAAGTCAAGCAGAGAAAGACAATTATCATATGATTTCTCTCATCTATGGAACATAAGAACTAGGAAGATCGGTAGGGGAAGAAAGGGATAAAGAAAGGGGGGGTAATCAGAAGAGGGAATGAAACATGAGAAACTATGGACTCTGAGAAACAAACTGAGGGCCTCAGAGGGGAGGGGGTGGGGGAATGGGATAGACCGGTGATGGGTAGTAAGGAGGGCACATATTGCATGGTGCACTGGGTGTTATACGCAACTAATGAATCATCGAACTTTACATCGGAAACTGGGGATGTACTGTATGGTGACTAACATAATATAATAAAAAATCATTAAATAAATAAAAAAAACAAATCAGAAAATGAATAAATCCATGTCAATGCAGTGCTTCAGCTCACTATAACTAATGCAGCATAATTTGATTTTCTTTAGAGGTGGGAGAACAGAGCGGAAATGCCGGTCCGATACTTGTCCGTCTCCATGCAAGGGCAAGGAGGGACTGGAGCTAGTGGTTTAATAGTTACACACGAGAGTCTTGCATCTCCAGGCCTGAGGCCAGCCTCCTGCCTCAACAGATAATGAGTTTGGCAATCTCTGATAGTCTTTTCTGCATGCTAATCCCCATCACAGAACTTCTATAATGCGTGATATAATTTAATACACCTGGCAGACCCACCACCGGTTCATTCTTTTGTTATGTAATAGCCCAAAGTGAAGTCGAGGGGGGTTAGTGCTTTGACAACCAGCTATTATCCCCAATAACAGGCGATTTTCAAAGGATTATTGCCGTCAGAAACTATTTTATAATAACTGGCAACTGGAAGCCAATGTAGCAAAAAGTAAAATGGTCTTTGGGAGTCACTGTCTATTCTATGCGAATCTGCGAAGATGCTTCAAGCAACCCCCGAATGACACGCGTGATAGGTCTCCTGGGCCAAGAAAAAACCCCTCACCAGGCTTTAAAGTGACTCTTTGAAATCTATTTTGTAATCCCCTCATCTTTGACCTTTTGTAATATTCTGCTGTTCTTCTTCCGGGCAAGCTAAGGAAGTCCTGAGAGCTCTCCTCACAGGAACATCTGAAGATGTTCCACCCTGTGTCGGGCCCCGGAGGGCAGACCAGTCATGGCCTCGATCCTGAGGGGTTTCTTTCCGCTCTGCAAGCTCCGACTTAACGGAATCTCACGTTAGGAAGGTAATTTGGGTTGGGTTATGACAAGAGAAGAATAACTTCCTGTCCTCCGCCCGCAGGAGTTTGGGTATCAGTCTATGGCAAAGTCAGACTTGATTCAGCACAGTGCTACCCATTACCAAGTGGGCCCTGCCTCTCGGAGGATCTCCTTTCAGAGAGCAGTTTTGTTAGACCTGAGTCCTCTCTTCAAAGAAACACCGGTGAATGATACGTCTCCTTAGGAGAGTTCCCCCAAACTATCCAAACTCCAAATCCAAATTCGGAAACATCAAGAAGGTAGGGTTTTTTATGTCACTGCTGTGATAAAAATCATGGAGTTCTTTGTACTCGACGCAGATTGCATAAATCCCAGCTGTTTGAACTTGGGAAATGTGTTCAGTGATGAAATTAAATCGACATCATCTTCCTTTATCTTGACAGTTCAGACGACTGGAGGCAATGGCTGCTCTGGCTGTCAGGGTAGGATAGTCAGTACTAAAATTATTATACTGCCTTTAAGTTTATCTTTGATTAAAAATTAATTTAACTTCCCTTTATCATTTTCCATACTCCAACAACATGCATGTGTTCTCCAAGTTAAATCAAGATGGACTAAATATTTAATACCCTGTACTAATTAGCCACAACTGTTACCTGATTTCTCTCTGTAAATGAATGTGAAAGGGCCCGGGAGGCCTACCGTTAACCTTCATCCACTCTCGTTCTAGGAGAGAAATTACAGGCTCTAATTAGATGCTTCAAATTGCAAAGAAATAGAATTTTCATAACCAGCTTATTAAAATCCTAGGGCCCCTTTGGGATAGGGCAAATTGCTTCTATTCTGATCTGCTTATCCTGGTACAACACCATACAGAAGACTCGTGCTGTCTGCCATACACAGCTCATATTTCTCCCAAATTAATGAGTACTCAAATTATTCCAGCTGCCCTCTTGGCACAAGAAAAAAATTGAAAATCTATGGCTGCCAAGTGATGTGGATAACTCAGCTGCTAAATAAAATATGCTTAAGGGGACCCAGCTGCTGGGGTGCCTATTTACATTAAATTTACTAAATCCATGAACACAGAACAAATGTCCCAAGACAGCTAAACAGCATTCAATACTTGGGTTAACCCTTTTATTTGTCCAGGACCCTCAAGATGCAAGTGTCCTCACATAGTGGGGAAGAATCACAAAGTTTTTACCAAATGATTCTTCCCCCCAGGACAGATCCCGATGTATTACACGGGGAGAACCAGGGAGGGGATCCTTAGTGAGTCCCCAGTTTGGAAAGTTCTAATCAGTTTTACTTCTTTTGGTGTCTTGGTACAAGCCAGTCAAAGCTTTTATTCCTACTAAGATTAAATGTAGATCTTACATTTGTTAAATGTCGACATTTTGTAAATCTTCAACAAGGCTCTCTCTTCTGTGCTCTGACCTCTTAATTGTTTAAAAGGTCCAATAAACTTCAGATGCCTAAGACATGAAGGTCCTAGGAAATGATGTCCCAAGAGTCAGCAGTCAATGAACTGTATCTCAAATGGAAGTTCTCAGCCATTCGGTGGGAGTTTTTAAAGAGACCCCTGAATAACCAATTCAGACAAAAAGAGTGAGACAGTATGGGACTTCTTCCCTTACTGCCTCAAACTTCCCTGATGCTAAGGGATTTAATTCAATTGCCTTCAAAATCCTTGATCATTGATATTATCAATGACCTAATCCAGATCAAAAAATTTAACCTGGAGTTCAAAGGCTGAACCTGAATCCAGACCCATGTCTCAACCACACGAGCATTTAGGCAATCCGTCAAAGTCAGTCTTAGGCCACCAAAGGATGGATCGGTGAGGACCATCTTTTCCCATTAGATTTGTAGTTGGATTTTTTTTTTTTTTTTTTAAAGAATCACAAGCTATAGCCTGGTTTCTCTGGCTAATTATAAAAACATGTCCTGTGTGCTGTCCTGAATATTCTACCCTGTGCACTTTGCATTGTCCAAATCATGTAAAATTATAGAGTGATGTCATCAGATAGATCAGGCTCAGGGGAAACAGATGAAGATTCTGTAAACACTTTTCGCCCTTAAACACATAGCCTAAACAGAATGCTTCCTCTCTCTGTAAAAGGGAAATGGCAACAAATGAGATTTAAAACAGAATGGGGATATGTGAACATCAACTCACAAACATTTGAAGATGATTAAGGAAACACAGACATAAATGAAGATAAGAGGGAAAATGTTGCTCTCGGAAAGAAAAAAAAGGGCCTTGACACTGAAGGAACCCAATACAAAGTCAGTTTCAATTACATGGTGATGCTTTTGATCCATGCCATTGCCATACATACTTTTGCTTGTACTGAATTGTTTGCCTGAATATCCGAGTGTCTCCAAAGAAGACATTACCTGCCTTTAAACAGTCCTGCCTCATTTAGAGTCTGAGGACTCAAACATTTTAACTCCTAGTCACAGAGTCCTAGGTCCTGCTGAAAATCAAAAAATTTTAGAGACATGGGCTTTGCAGTTATTTTCCTAGGATGAGTGGCATACTCCTCCCCCTAAATACAGAATTCTCCAAAATCCTTCCCTATTATGGACACTTCTGACTCTGCTAGGGCCACTATGAGCCCTGGACATGTGCTGTATCAAAGGCAAAATCAGCACACACAGTGTGACCTTGAAGAAAGAGTAGACCATGACCTGAGAAAACATATCTACATGTCATCTTGCTTTTACCACATTACAGTACAAACACGAAAGTGGTCCTCAACAACTTTTGGGTTTACACAGAGTCTCAAAAAATAGCTCTGATGAATGACATCAAGTGAACCCATTAAATGAGAAAGACAAAATCAAGTGTCAGTTATCAATGCTGGTGATAGAAACAGTGCCATGGGTAGTATAAAATGGCATAGACTCTAAGTGTTCATTTCAGCAGGCGGTATGACTTTGCATGAAGATATACCCTTCCTAATTATCTAAGAGGAATATCAGTCTAGGAATATGAAAAAAATATCCAAACACAGGTGTATGTATACGTCTGTGTATGCAGTCATTTCAATACATAACTACCTAAAATCACAAGATAGATGATTTACATGCAATCACTGACTGACTCTTTAGATTCTTTTATTTCTTGCCAAGTTGACTCTTTTAGGATAATTGCCAACAAAGTTCTGTATGGTAGATCAAATGGGCTGATAGTTTTTAAAGCATAGTTCCCTATCTTTCAATGCAATGACACCAGTATTTGATCTCTTGACAGTTTCAATTTAGAAAATCAAACCAAAAGATGGGTTTAAAGAGAATTTAAATTAATTCTGTTTCAGTAATGCAGCAATGGTGGTTGAAAAGTGTGACAATGCATAGCCAAGAGTCAGACTCACTGCTGTAAGCTAAATATGCTGTTTCAATCTGATATATTCCTCAGAGGAAGTAAAACACTCCAAAATGACCATTTCCATTAGACATTCCTTCATATCTACATGCTCTAGCTAGCCTTTTAAAAACAGAGTCGGTGACCACTGGAAGCAGAAATAAGGCCCAGCCGTTGTCCAGAGAGACTAATCCAACTCGGTGTTTCACAAGTATGTCTTCCGCACATGGTCCTGATGCCCCCAAGGGATTACACAGGAAATTTCAGTCCCCTCCAAGGATGTTTTTCTGTCTTGTTCATTACTATACTCTCAACATTTAGAACAGCAAAACTGAAAGCATTAGTATGGAAAATGCTGGTCTATGCCTTTAATATGCTAATACTATGGAGTGTATATTTTTTCAAGTAAGAAGAAGGTCTTTCTAAGCTTCCCTAATCCGCCCACACAGAGTCAGCAAAAAATTTTAAAAAGCCTCTATGAACATTAATTTTTAAAGTGAAGAAAATCTTTAAGAATTGGCATTCATAGCCAGTTAGAATGGCAAAAATAGACAAGGCAAGAAACAACAATTGTTGGAGAGGATGTGGAGAAAGGGGATCCCTCCTACATTGTTGCTGGGAATGCAAGTTGGTACAGCCACTCTGGAAAACAGTGGGGAGGTCCCTTAAAAAGTTAAAAATTGAGCTACCCTATGATCCAGCCATTGCACTACTGGGTGTTTACCCCAAAGATACAGACGTAGTGAAGAGAAGGGCCATATGCACCCCAATGTTCATAGCAGCATTATCCACAATAGCTAAATCGTGGAAGGAACCCAGATGCCCTTCAACAGATGACTGGATTAAGAAGCTGTGGTCCATATATACAATGGAATATTACTCAGCTATCAGAAAAAATGAATTCTCAACATTTGCTGCAACATGGACGGCACTGGAGGAGATAATGCTAAGTGAAATAAGTCAAGCAGAGAAAGACAATTATATGATTTCTCTCATCTATGGAATATAAGAACTAGGATGATCGGTAGCGGAAGAAAGGGATAAAGAAAGGGGGGTAATCAGAAGGGGGAATGAAGCATGAGAGACTATGGACTATGAGAAACAAACTGAGGGCCTCAGAGGGGAGGGGGGTGGGGGACTGGGATAGCCCGGTGATGGGTAGTAAGGAGGGCACATATTGCATGGTGCACTGGGTGTTATACACAACTAATGAATCATCGAACTTTACATCAGAAACCAGAGATGTACTGTATGGTGACTAACATAATATAATAAAAAATCATTAAAAAAAAAAAGAATTGGCATTCATAGACTTCTGTATGCTAGAAAGAACTACCTCTTGACCATACTGAAGTAAAGGCCATTCTCCTATCAATAACTCCTGAATGGAAGAAGTTAGCATTTCTTTGCTAAGCATTTCACCAGCAAAGCTACTTCTGATGCCCAGCACTACTTGGTGACTCTGTACACAATCAACTAGCAGCAACGGATTGCAACCAGCTTCCTGAAAGAATAGCTTTTATAACCAAATTAAAAAGCGTTAACTAGAGAAAATCTACTAATAGCTATAATAGACTAGATATTGTCAGATGAATCCTAACACCAAGAACATCCAGTAAGACTGGATAAACTATAAACACAAACAGCTGCATGGAGGCACCAGAGAACAACCGTGGCAACCAGAACTGGAAGGTACTAGATCCTAGAGGGAAGAGAATTAATGGAGCAAAGCCCTACCTTTACTGTCCTTTCCCTCATTGTGGTATTTACCAATTCCTGGAGCAGGACAGAGAAGCCAAACAGAAAACAGTAAACTAGAGTTAGTGGAAGCCTCCCTAGGATAAGGAGACAAAATTGGGTTCAGTGCTACAGAGAAAGCCATAACATCAGGGAAAAGATCCCAAATACAATAGAACCCTACAGAAGCAATTCCATACGATGCAGGCAACTTCTCCTTAGGGCATTTGCTGACCCCTAAGTTGGGCATATGTGAGATAAGTCTTCATGAAACCAAGCAAAGAGCAGCTGGTTAGAGATTGAAATGCTAAGCAGACAATTTGGCAGTTGCCAAATGCTGGGAAAAATTGAAGTTAAGTGTTCACCAAGAAAGAGAGGCACAGGTAGAAAACACAGGCTTTCCTGTGAAACCCCTAAAAGGGTTATGCCTTAGAAGTAAGGACAAATCATAAATAAACTAGTCATAATTGCATCAAGATACTCTGCCTATATTCTATCTGCCTAATATAGAATTTATTCCTTGTAAGAGGAAGGTAAGGATATCCAAAGTCTCAACAACTGCCAAGCATGCCAAGAAACAGTCAAATAACTAAAAATCAAGAGAAAGAGAGAGAGAGAAAAGACTTAGAGGCAATACAGGTATTAATCAGGCATGGACTCTAAAATACCTATGATTAAAATATTAAAGAAAACAGATGAACAGAAGTATAAAAAAGAACAAAAATGGAATTTCTAGAACTGAAAACAGTGACTGAAATTAAGAATTCCACATATGGGCTTAACAGAAGATTAGACACTGTGCAAGAGAAAATTAGTGAACTGAAGAATAAGTCAGTAGAAAATATCCAGATTGACTGGCAGAGAGGAAAAAATAATGGAAGATAAAGAAAGAGCAAAGGGGCGCCTGGGTGGCACAGCGGTTGAGCGTCTGCCTTCGGCTCAGGGCGTGATCCCGGCATTGTGGGATCGAGCCCCACGTCAGGCTCCTCCGCTATGGGCCTGCTTCTTCCTCTCCCACTCCCCCTGCTTGTGTTCCCTCTCTCGCTGGCTGTGTCTATCTCTGTCAAATAAATAAATAAAATATTTAAAAAAAAACAGCAAAAAAGCAAGTATGTGATCTGGTTAAAAGTTGATATGCGGGGCACCTGTGTAACTCAGTCATTAAGCATCTGCCTTCAGCTCAGGGAGTGATCCCAGGGTCCCGGGATCGAGCCCCGCATTGGGCTCCCTGCTCCGCTGGGAAGCCTGCTTCTTCCTCTCCCACTCCCCCTGCTTGTGTTCCCTCTCTCGCTAGCTGTCTCTCTCTCTGTCAAATAAATAAATAAAATCTTAAAAAAAACAAAAGTTCTGATATGCAATTGCAGTTCTAAAGGAAGTAAGAGAAAGAAGGGGGCAAAATAAATATTTGAAGAAAAAGAGCCAAAAACTTTATAGAACTGATGATAAACATACAGCTATAGGTTCAAGAAGGTATACACACTCCAAGGAAAATGAATACAAAATAAAAACATACTTACACATAGCATAATGAAAATTCTAAAAACTAAAGATAAAAATCTCCAACCTAAAGAAGACAGACCTCTCTACAGAGCAATAATAAGACTGAAAACTGTCTTCTCAATAGAAAAAGTGAAGGGCAGAGAGAACAGAACACATATTTAAAGGACTAAAAGAGTCTAAGTCTCAAACTAGAATTTTATAGTCAGTATCATTTAAAATGAAAGCAAAAATTCAAACATTGTCCGACAACTTTGTTATCAGCAGAATTCAAATACTTCAGGCAGGAAGAAAAATGATCCCAGTAGTTAGCATAGTAATGTAGGAAGCAATTAATAACACAGAAAGGGGAAAAAAAACTATATGAGTAAACCTAAGTAATTAACATCAGTTTAAAATGATAATAATCATGGTTTTGCAGTTAAATAGCATAAGGGGCAGGAGGGGTAAAATAGAGTTAAACTGCTCTTAGTTATGTACATTATCTGGAAAATGGTAGAAGTAATAATTTAAGGTAGATTCTAATAAATTAAGGGTCAGTGTTACAATGTCTAGGATAACACCAAAATAAATATACAATAATGCATTACTAGCAAGCTAATAGAGAAGAAAGCAGAAAAATAAAACATTTTTTGCCTTCTTTCAGATTAATCAACTAAAGAGGAAAAAAAGAAAGCATAGATGGAACAAATATGTACGATAGTAGTCAAGCTCAAATATATCAATAATGACGTTGAATACTGACTATTTTTTAGTATATCATGTGTCATGTTTTTACTTTCAAGCCTTGTAATCCAATGTAATTATAAATAACAATAACTATATTTTAATATAATAATAAAGGATTGATTCAACAGGAACGCCAATCCTACATTTATATACTGAGAATAACAGAGACATAGCAATGTATTAAACTAAAACTGAACGGAAGGGAGAAATAGAGAAATACATCAAAATGGGGGACTTTAAAACACCTCTCTGTGACTGACAGAATAAGCAACCAAAGCAATCAGTACAGACACAAAAGATGTGACTATCACAATTAGCCAATTGGACCTAAATCGACATATGTGGAACAGTATATTCAACAACTGCGGAATGCATTTTGTTGACAAGTTCTCAAGATCATTAACCAAAGCACATCACAAGGTTGTCTATAAAGCAAGTCTAAATGTATGTGTAAGGATGAAAATCATACAGAAGTTATTCAATATTTCAGGGGAATAAGCTAAAAATCATAAAATATTAACTAGAAAATTTGGAATCCAGATTGCTTCAAAATTAAGTAACATGCTTTAAATAGCCCATAGGACAAAATAAAAAAGTTCAAAATCAAAATCAGAAAATAGTTTTAATTCAAAGATAATGGGAATATGATATCGCTAAGGGAAAACTGATAGATCTACAGACGGAAGGTTCAAAATCAATGATCTAACATTTCATTTCAACAAATGTCAAATATAAGCCAAAGAAAGTGGAAGGAAGGAAACAGAAAATAAGAATAGAGTCAATGATACAGAAAACAGATGTACCATACCAAAAGTTGCTTCTGGAAAATCCAATAATTGATGGATCCTTAAAAAGATAGGTTAAAAAAAAATGAGTGAAAACACAAGTTAACCACATTAAGAATGGAAAAAGGAAAGCCCTATAGATCTCTTATATTTTTTTTAAAAAAATGAGGGGACTTTATAAACAACTTTAGGCCAATAAATACGAGATTTGAGCAAAATGGACACATTCCTTCAAAAGTACAACTTACCAAACCGATTAAAGAAGAAATTTAAAAACTGGAATAGCCCTACATCTATTAAAGTGATTGAATCTATAATGAAAAATCTTCCCTCAAAGTAAACTACAGCCCCTTGTGGTCTCAACGTTGAATTCTTCCATACAATTAAGGAAGAAAGAACAATCTTACGCAAATCCTTCCAGAGAACAGAAAAAGAAGAAACACCGTCCAACTCAATTTGAGGCTAGCATATTCTAATAAAAAATCTGAAGAAAGCTTTATAAAGAAGAAAATTTTCAGACCAGTATCTTTCCTGAACATAGATACAAAGTTCTTAAAATCACAGCAAGTCAAAGTCAGTGAAAGATAAAAGCTTAATATGACTAAGTTGGTTTTATGCCACAAATGCAAGGTTAGTTTAACATTTGAAAATCAAAAATGTAATCCAGGGCATTAAAAGATTAAGAAGAAAAAATAATATAATGTCAATAGATGCCAAAGGAGTACTAGATAAAATTCAACAGCCATACAACTAAATTCTTACCAAGCTAGGAGTAGAATAGCACTACCCAACCTCAAAAAGAAGATGTACAAACATAAACAGCAGCATAATACTTAATGATGAAAACATTACCATTAATGTTCACCCCGTTCATTTGCTAATCCCTGTCCTTGCAGCACTGTGCTAGTTGTCCTAGCCAGGCAACAAGGTAAGGCAAAGAAATAAAGGTATACTGATTGAAAAGGAGGAAATAAAACAGCCATTATTCAAACATCAAATGGCTCGGTACACAGAAAATCAAAACGGATATATAGATTGTAACAATTAGAGTTAGTGAATGAATTAAACAAAGTCACAGGATACAAGGTCAATATACAATATCTATAGTGTTTTCATATATTAGCGCACAAAAATTAAAAACTATACCATTTATAGTTATAGCAAAATCCCTCAAATATCTGGCAATAAATCTAAAAAAAAAGAAAAAGAAAAGATACGCAAGATTTCTAACACAAAAAACTACAAAATATCACAGTAAGAAAATAAGCAAAAGGATGAACCCAGTTCACAGGTTAGAGGACTCAATACTGTAAAATTGTGTCCGTTTTTATTTTTATTTTATTTTATTTTATTTTTTAAGATTTTATTTATTTATCTGACAGAGATAGAGACAGCCAGCGAGAGGGGGAACACAAGCAGGGGGAATGGGAGAGGAAGAAGCAGGCTCATAGCGGAGGAGCCTGATGTGGGGCTCGCTCCCATAACACCGGGATCATGCCCTGAGCCGAAGGCAGACGCTTAACCGCTGTGCCACC
The DNA here is from genome assembly GCF_023065955.2 of Ursus arctos. NCBI lineage: Eukaryota > Metazoa > Chordata > Mammalia > Carnivora > Ursidae > Ursus > Ursus arctos. Next base: position 37,111,046 of record NW_026622808.1, on the reverse strand, counting down.
CAGGCGCTCCTGTGTCCGTTTTTAAATTGATTTTCACAATCAACTCAATCTCAAAGTCCCAGTAGGATATTTTGTAGAAATCAACATCTTGATTCCAAATTTGTATAGAAATGCATCTTAGTCATGTGGAGAAAAATAAACCTTAATTAATTCTAGATGGATCTTAATAACAAAATTTAATAATAAGCTTAATAATAAAGCTTCTAGAAGACAATATGGAGATAATCATCCACCTTTGGAGTGGGGAAATATCTTAAATTACACATAAAAAAGTTCATTTCCATAGGTATCTATAAAGAGAAAGATTGATATATTGAACTTTATCAAAATTAAGAACATTATTTATCAATAGATAGCATTCTGAGAGAGACAGAAGAAGCCACTGAGTGAGAAAAGATATCTGCAGTATGCTTATCTAATGAACAGCCGATACCTACAGTATATAAAGAAACCACTATAAATCAACAAAAAGTAAGATAATAACTTTTTAAATGGGCAAGAAACTTGAACAGAAACTTCACAAAGGCTTCCAAATAGCTAATGAACACATGCAAAGCCAATAAATATGAGTCATCACAGAAAAGCAAAATAAAATGTCACTTAGATACTAAAACACAGACACACCAGAATGGCTAAAATGAAAAACACTGGGGATATTAGGTGTTGGCAGAGAAGAACGAGAACTCCCATTATCGCAATCACTTCGGGAAACTCTCTGGCAGGATCTACTAACACCTAGCATATGCATACCTGATGGGCCAGCCATTCTACTCCCAGGGATGTATCCCCAACAGAAACGTGCGCCCAAGTGCACCATAAAAGGTGTGTGGAATAACTTTTATAGCAGCATCATCTGAAATAGCCAAAATTGGAAATAATCTGTGTATCCATCTACAGGAGAAGAGATAAATAACTAATAGCATATCCACATCACAGGGTACAACATGGCGATGGTAAGAATAGACCATTGGCACCCACGTCAACCTGGATGAATCTCACAGCAAAATATTGATCAGAAGAAGCCAAATACAGAAGAGTATATTTACACCAGTATACATCCATAATAGGCAAAACATCCAGGATGAGAGAATTCAGAAAACTCATCATGTCTGGGGGACATCATGACTGCAAGGACGTGTGATGAGGGAAGCTTTGGAGGTGCTGGTAGGTTATCTCGACGTCTGTGATGTTTACAGGAGAGTGGTCAATCGGTAAAAATAAATAAATAAATCATAGAGTTGTACACTTCAGCTTTTTGTATCTTATCACACGTATTTTTGAAACTTTCAGTAGAGAAGGTCATTCAAAAGTTAATTGACTGTGCTTATGTAAGACTGTATCACTGGAGGAAGTTAGGGGAAGGGTGCATAGGAACACATGGAACTATTTTGCACTTATTAGGAGTCTAAAATTTTTCCAAAATTCAGATTTTGGTGGGTTTTTGTTTTTGTTTTTTAGGTTAACTGTCTTTGTGATAATGCAGCACTGCCATCACCCTCCCGACAATAAGTTTAAGTGCTCCAGAGTTCGGAAGCTGTCCTGGTGAGGAAAGAATCTATGGTTGCAGTATTTTTGCCAAAAGTGTGGACGTAGCTGGAACCTGGACAAGTGGGGCTGAATCACAGTAGTTCGAGGTGAGACTCACTGACCCTACTGGTTTCCGCTGTCCAAGCATGGCCATTGCTCTCACCACTCAAAATCTAAAGAATCTTGGGGTCCATCAAGCAGGCAAAGGTGGCTTCTAAGGTTTGTCCTCTGGGTAAGCCATCCTATAACGACAGCTCACTTGAAAGGATCCTTGGTCACAAAGCACAGCGCCACTCCCCCTCCACCCCAGAGCCAGTACAATGTGCTCCTTAAATGAAAGAGCTCCAGCTTTGATGACTTTCCTTCTGAACTACAATCTTGAATAAATTAATGCCACTGCTAATCTCTCACGGCTGAACAAAGGCTGTCTGCAAACGACAGCACTCTTATTTCCTGGCCTGGTGACATTAAAATATCATCTTGTCTTCCATTGTCTTTGTCTTTATCTTCAGTTATTCCTGCCGTGGGATGAAAACAGCCCAAGATGTTATTCCTGCTGAGTCCAGGTCCTACAGCATATTTCTTTCCAACCAAGAAAGGGGAGCTCTCTACTCTCTGTCCCTTGGCCCAATTGTCATAATCCACCTTAACCAACAAATCCATCCTCCTTCCCCACAGAGAAGATTCAAAAACTATCATCACCTATGTGAAACTTGAACAATGGCTACTTTCATTCTGCAGACAACATTTTCATCTCATAATTACATATGATGCAATCTGGGGAGGACTGTTTAATGGAATAAACATTCACTCTGAGTTTTAACTATATGAGAATGGGATTTTAAAAATAATGCTCAGAATCCTGCTAGCTTGGCCCTGAGTAGCCGGAGAATGGCTCTTTCAACTCTAATTATTTTCAACGAGGTCCTGAGTACCTACAAAACATCCCAGATCTATCCCTGATCTAGCATTTACTGCCAGGGCCCTCCCTGTGCCAAGTACTTTGGGTGTGTTGGCTCATCTAGTCTTCATCTCATGTTAAGGTAGGCATTATTTTTATTCACATAAAACAAATGGGGGAAACTAAGGCTTGAGGTCACCCAACTAGTGAGAAGAGAAGGGATTCCAACTCAAGAGTCCATTATCTTAAGCACACCCTGGACTCCGGCTCTCACATGGGCTAATAAAATCCCGGAGTGGGTGGCTCCTTACCTTTCTACTGGCTATTTTTCTGTAAGGATAATGCTATCTGCTTGGATCTTACCTCATTTGTTTTATTCTTGTTATTCATAAAATTCCCTTTGCCCAAACCGCACATTTTCTTTGGAGAATCACACAATTCCAAAGGGATTTCAGGCTTTAAGCTCTGGCTTTGGAAAGCAGGGTGCAGGCCTTGAGGAGGAATAGGCTCTTATTCTTACCTATATTCTTTTATCATCCCTTCTACCAATAAGAGGGAGGAAGCGTGGGATGCTTCCTCAAGACCCAAGTGCCAGCAGTCTGTCCCTCTGCAAAACAACTTCATGGAACGGTACCACATAATGGGGTCATGTCTGACACTTATTGAGCATCTGCTTATGTGACTGGCTCTGTTCTAAGCCATTACAGAAGCCACCTTATTTAACTGTCACAACGCTCCTATATGATACTGTGATAGGAAGAGTAATGCTGCCCCCTTCCACCATCCCTAATAAGATATCTATATCCTAAACCCTGGAATTTATGATTGTCTTATGTTACAGGACAAAGGGGAATTAAAGTGGTGACTGGAATTAAAATTGTTAACTGATGGTCTTAAAATAGAGAAATCATTCTGAATTATCCTGCTGGACCAATGGAACCCCAACAGTCCTTTGAAGTGGAAGAGGGCATCAAAGTCAGTACTATGATATGAGGAAGACTGAACTGGCCACTCTGGCTTTGCAGATGGAAGAAGGCCATGAGTCGAGAAAGAGGAGCAAGGTCTAGAAACTGGAAAAGACAAGAGAACAAATTATCTTTTAGAGTCTCCAGAAAGGAATACAGCCTTGCTGATCCTTTGTATTTAGCCCAATGAGACCCATGTCAGATTTCTGACCTACAGAAATTTGAGTTAAGCCACTACATTTGTGGCGACCTGTTACGAGAGAAATAAAAAACTAATACAGGTAGGTATTATTATGATGATAATCTCTATGTTACAAATGAGGAAACTGAGGCACTGGGCATTTTAGAGTCTTGCCTATAGTCATCCAACTGGAAAGTAATAGAATCAGAATTTTAACCATGCTGATGAGAGCCCACACTTTTATTACATTTTACCTTCCTGCCAAAGCCACTCTTCCTACTATCAAAATCATCCGTATTATTCCTTATATTAAGACAGAGGTTTTGTTTGACGAGTTTAATATTTATAGTGTGGAAGGAGGGAGAAAGCAACAATCTTTATCCAGTTTTCAGCATTCAAGTCCTTCATCGCCTTAGTTAAGTTTATTCCTAAGTACTTTATTCTTTTTTACGTCATTATAAATGGGATTGTTTTCTTTATTTCTCTTTCAGAGAGTTTGTCTCCAATGTATAAAAACACAACTCATTTGTATATATTAATTCTGTATCCTGCAACCTTGTTGAGCTCACTTAATAGTTCTAACAGGATTTTTTTTGGGGGGGGGTAGAGAGTCTTTAGGGTTTTCTGCATAAGGTCATGTCATCTATACACAGATAATTTTACTTCCTCCATTCTGATTTGAATGCTTTTTATTTCTTTTTCGTGCCTGATTTCTCTGACTAGGACTTCTAGTACTAGGCTGAATAGAACTGCTGAGAATGCACATCCTTTCTTTGTTCCTAATTCCTGAAAAATTGACATTAATTCTTCTTTAAATGTTTGGTAGAATTTGCTAGTGAAGCCCTCTGATCTTGGGTGTTTCTTTGTTGGGAAGTTTTGGATGACTGATTCAATCTCCTTACCGATTATTGGTTTGTTCAGATGTTTAGTCATGATTCACTCTTGTTATGTTGTATGCTTCTCAAATTCATTAATTTCTTCTCAGCTATCCACTTTGATAAAGGATAACTGGTCATAGTAATGTCTTAAGATCCTCCCCCCTGCCTTGTGGCTTCAATTGTAATGTCTCCTCTTTCATTTCTGATCTTAATTTAAGTTCTCTCTTTTTCCTTAGTCTAGTTATGTTAATTTTGTTTCTCTTTTCCAAAAATCAACTCTTAGTTCTCATTGATTTTTTTCCATTAATGGTTTCTTTCATTTCTGCTTTAATCTTTATTATTTCCTCCCTTTCGCTAACTTTGAGCTTAGTTGCTTTGTTTTGTTTTTTTCTCTAGTTCCTTGAGGTGTCAAGTTAGGTAATTTGAAATCTTTCTTCTTTTTTGATGTAAAATATCTATCACTATAAAATTCCCTTTTAATACTGCTTTTGCTACATCCCACAGGCTTTGGTGTATTGTATTTTCATTTTCATTTGTCTCAAAATATTTTCTAATTTCCTTTTTGATTTCTTCTTTGACCCACTGGTTGTTCAAAGTGTGTTTAGTTTCCATGCATTTGTGAATTTTCTAGTTTTCCTTCAGCTATTGATTTCTACTTTCATTCCATTGTGGTTGGAAAAGATCCTTGTTATGATTTCAGTCTTCTTGAATTTGTTAAGACTTATTCTGTGACCTGTCATGTGATTTATCCTGGAGAATGTTCCATGTGTACTTCAGAAGAATGTATGTTCTCCTAATGTGGCTATATTTAATATTCTAATTACTGGTGAAAAATTTTTTATATAGAGATCTTCTGGAGCCTCTGGTCTAAACGAAGCCTTCCATTTGAATAAAGATGCTCACCATTCCCATTTCTTCTTTCTAGGCTCTCAGGAGGACTGTGTTTCCCAGTCTCACTCAAAGGTAGGTTGGGTCCATGTGGTTAGGTTCTGGCCAATGTAATATAAGCAGAAATGATATACCCACATCCTAGCTGGCCAAAATCATGCCTGTTTAATACTCCTCAATCTTTCTCTCTTGACACAATTATGGAAACCACATGTCGAAGTCAGTGGTACCAATGATGGAAGGATGGATAGACACCTCCCAAAAGAACTAACCAATCTTATCATGTTGGGATGTGGGAAGAAATAAAACTGTTTTTGTTAAGCCATTTGAATGTATTACGCATGGTTATTGCAACACAGTCCAGCCTAACTTTATTAACGCAAATCTCCCATCAAGACATTTGCTTTTCCTTCTTCATGCTTACCACATTTGTTATGAAATATATCACTTGGAGTTTGCTTATTTCCTAACTCCTCAGTAACCACTGCTTACCTGTGTTATAATTGGCCAGGTGGTAACTCAGTGTCTGATACACAGTAGGTGCTCAACAAGTACTTGTTCAGTGCACGAATAAATGTGGGCTTAGCAAATGAATAAATCTACTCTACGTTTTTTGTCTCATACATTTCTGCCCCTTTTCTGGGTGAAAACCAAAGGCATATTTTCTTTTTGGAAGACAGCGCCTCTACCAGGTGCTAAGCATTAGACTTTCTTTTTTTTTTAAGATAAAATCTTCAGCAGTCTGCAACTGGAGCTTAAAAATGAGGAGAGGGACAGAATGAGATTTTAGGGTTGATGAACAGATGTAAACAATAGTGAAGATTGGTCTAATCTCATCATACTAGAATTAGTGAGAAAATAAAACCATGTCTTTTCAATTGATGAAGTTACAGCAAAAGAAGAAATCTTAAGATCCAAGATTTTAGTCAAAACCAAATTGGGCTGGGAGAAAGAAAGTCTGTAACTGAAAGCCAAGGTAAGCTTGTTAGGATCTCACTCCTCCACCAAGAACTGAGGTGTTGGAGGAAATTGTTGGGTATCTTGGGATGTGGGCACTTAAATTATAGTTTGAATTACATATTTGCATTTAAAAGCATTCTTTAAAAGAGTTAGCTACCTGTCTCTTTTCCAAATAGTCCCTGCTCTCTGCCTCCGGCACACTTGGGCCAAGGGTATGGGTATTCATGTTAGGATCCCAGATTTCATGAGTCTCTGCTCAATCAACATATACCTGTTATAAACAACCAAAGTTCAGTTTGGCAGTAATCCCAAGGTCTCCAATCAAAAGGATCTTATTCACTTCCATCCTTTCGAAGAAGTGTTTATTTGGGTTATTTTTCTGTCACTTTGTCTTTGGTAGCTCTATAGAGTAAGCCAAATAGCTAATAACCTAAACCTTAAAGCTTGTCTCATTGAATTGAAATTTCTATTTTTTATTAGAATATGCAGGCTGAACAGTGGTAGCCTGCTATCAAATTAGATAATACCTTTGTATATATAATATGATACTATCCAGCAACTTCTCATTCTCAGAGATAATAGATCAGTGAGTTGAAACAAATTACTAGTTGCAAACCCAGAGAAGTTTCACTCGATGGTTTTATATGTGTTTCAACAGAATCAAGACAAAGAATATAAGGCCCCTGGGCTCCTTAAATTGTTTCCCACATCCCTGACTTTTGGCTTCATATAAATAATTACCTTTTTGGACCTTAACCCTTATCCACTGTTCAACGTGGGTAGTAATTCAAAGTTTTAAACAATGCATATCCAAAGCTTCTGTGTGGATACAGGTGGACCCGAAGTCACACATCCAAGCTTTGATTATTATAGCTGGGATCTGATTCCAATTGAAAAAAGGGAATGAAAACAGGATTTGAAGGTGCCTTTCCATCAGATCAATGTTTCCTCTGCTAGACAAATAGGACATACTACTCACTGTTCTCACCTCACCTCCCTGCTAAAGTCAGACAAGCAAACAAAAACTCGGGCCGCAGTATGCCCCAGAATTTCCCCCCACATTCTACCTACCCCACACAGTGAAATTCTTGGTTAAGCTGGCCAAGGAAATTCAATAGGTTAGCAAGAATCCTATGGAAAGCTGCCCTCACGCACAGGCTTTTTCATAATACAGCTTCCAGGTAAGCTTTGGAAACATTAGCCATACCTAGTATTGGGACTGCAAAGAAAATTCCACAGATGAAAGACAGAGTCAGGTTCTTTTCCAGCCAACAAACCCAATGTCAATCTTAAACCATAACATAGGATCTCTTTCCTAAACTCCAGGTTGCTCTCTGAAGCCTTTTCATATATTGGCACAAAGGTATAGATAACTTTTGCATTAAGGAATTAGACCGATGGCATAAAAAGCCAGGGTTGACCAATTATATTAACTTTGTCCAGAAATTAAAAGGCAATGGGCACATCCCATGAATGTAACGAGCAAACTTAAATATAACGTATGGGAAACACACATGACAAGCTTCAAATCAGATCTCTCTTCTGACCTCCAAAATGCCAAGAATGTCCCCCTTAGAACTGGACTGAACCATGGCCAATTAGGTCTGAATTCACCACATATGTTTTTGGGGGTGGAGCTTTTGTCTGGGCTCACGCTAATGAATCGTTGGGCCTTCATGGAAATGCTCTAACGGTAACAATTTTCAGGAAGTTGCTGGTTCTTGCCTTCTTTCACTTGTTACCCCTTAATACACCTTCTATGCATTACTTAGATTAAGGACTTTGTAAAGGAGGTCTTTGTAAGAGAAATAACTCAGGCAACAGTGCAGCAGAGCATGAAATCCCAATCTGGATGGTTGGCTGCTTCGTAAAATGTGACCAAGAATGGAGAAGCCAAAAACGGAGGTAGGGAACAGAGTGATGGAGCTCACAGTAGCTGATGGAAAGCTTCCCAACCATATCATGACAGTTGGCCTGTGCAGGGTTCTGAATGAAATCCATTATGTTGCCCATTGAGCATGGGATTCTGGCACAGTCCGCGCAAGAATGTTTCCCTCTGTGTGCTGTAAAAGTTATCAAAGCCTCCCACTGCTCTTCACCCTGGGAATGAAGATCTAAAGCTGGAGAGCTTCAGTCCTCACAGTGCCCCCAACAAACAGTTACAAGATCATTTTTACAGGCAAGCAATTGCACAGCGGTTCAGGTAAAGGTATAGTCTCCAGAGGCACTGCCACTCAAGGGCAGTTGGTCTCGATGGCAACCTGCTGTGGGTCAAGGGGGATTCGTAGGTAATGAAAGTCCAAGAACCTAAGTCTGAGAATAGATAATATTTTAAATAAATACAGATTCTAATCCTACTACTACTAACGTCCTTGCACTCACTTGCATTCTAAAGGATGTTCCTGAATGGGAGGGAAAGAGGGGATGCATCACGCCAGTCAGGTGTTGGTACATGTCAAACACGGAAACATCATGCAGCCCTTATTTCATGATGAACAAGGTTGTTGAGCTCTTCCAATACTTTGAGAAGAAAATGGCACTTGAGGGGGTGAGGCACCCTATGCCAACCATCTGTTGAGATCTCAGTCTCAGGAACAGAACCAGTACGTGGCTTTACTCAAACTCGTTTAGCTGAAGAAAATGGAGGATGCTATCTCCTTGGGTCAAAAGTTAGCTTTATTGGGTACAATGAAATAAGGCCTTGCTGGATCTTTCCGGGCATGCTGCTGGTCAAGGAGATGCTGGATCATGAAAGAACTGGACTTAAATGGAGGACTGAGGATCTAGCTCATTTGGCTTTATAGTATGGGAACAGGAGGCTGCCTTGCTCATACACGTGAGCTAGTGGTGCTCTCGAAAGAGGTAGAGAATCCAGAGCAGCTCAGTCTATCCTTGCGCGAGGACTGCATAACGGGAAAAGAGGCCATGGGTCATCATCGAGGATGAACTTCAGCATCACTGAAGAGCTCGTTAGGACAATGTCCATTTTCAGGTTTGAACAAAGCTATGGTCTTCAGGCACACATCTTCACACCAGATCACAAACTCATTAAACTAGGGCCAGCACGCTTTTGGAGCAACTTACCTTCTTCTAATCAGGAAGCTGCCTTATTATTTTACAAATTATATCAGATAATCCAAACAGGGTTAATGCAAAGGTTTTAGTTACAGAAACATTTTGGGAGGGAGGCTCAAACTGTTGAATGAAAGAACGATCCTGTGTTAAAACCCCCAGTATAGATACGGGTCATCCGTGAGAAGAGAGGCTGTCTGTGTGCTCTCCGAAACTCTTGAGTTCATTATTATTTTTTTTAACTATGCAATTGTCCACTCTCTCAAAACACACACACAAAGAAACAATGGCAACAAAAATCTTGTGAGAACTCCCAGCAGCGCCAACTATGTCATCAGAGGCGGAAAAGGATGAAGTGATTGTGCTTGGGGAATGCAAAATCTAGCGGGGGCTACAGAGAAGCTACCTTGTAAATCTAAATCAACAGCAGAATTCCTAAGACACCGATCAGACAGTAACATTTGGCTGCGCTAGGAGCTAACCCTGCCTGGGGAAAGGAAATGACTTGACTCCTGGAGAAGGACAAAGGAAGGACTTAAAATAAAGCCAAAGAGTTGAAATAAAAAATGGTCAAGTGTGAACATTTGCTACTTTCAGACAGTGAGTATTCAGTACATTTGAAATACTGAATTCAGTTAAAACCACGAGCTCAATCTTTTGGTGACTGAGCCACTTTTAGAAATAGGAAGAAGGCCCTGTGAGGGGTAGCAGGTCAGGAGCTGTGCCAGCGACACTCAGAGGGTGCATGGGAGCCCTGAGCCTAGCAGGGGGCGGGACGCAGTGGGGCCCCACGAGGAATGTCCATTGCTTTGACTCCCACTTACTCTCCACTCTCCACAGAGATCTTTCCCCTGGAAGTAGTCTTCCACATGGTTCAAAGAAACAAAAGTTTCTGGGGTGGGGTTGGTGGGGAGGACTGCCAGGCACTTCAACAACAAGTAGATCATCTCTTTCCAGGTTTTAAACAATGGGGAGGGAGTCCCACATTTGGGTCCCTGCCTTACATCAGGTGAGTTATGTTTGTGTGTCTTGGCCTAAATGCCTCTTGTTAAAAGGGTTCCACCCCAGTACAACTATGTGCTATTTCTGCGTGATCAGAAAGACTGTTTCTACTAAGTCAAAAAAGGAAATGACTAGCTCAACAAATTTTTATCAAGACACACAGCCCACAGAGATCACCGAGCCTGCAGGAAGCAACAGGAGGGAGAGGCGAAAACCCATTTGCCAGGTATCAAAAATTCGGCAAAAATAAAGAAATGGAAACTATTTACAGACAGGGGATCCAGCATCTCCGCACCCGCCCCCCCATTAGAAGATTTTCGCTGTCCTTACAAGTCAGTTAAAAATGTTTAAGGAACGTACTCGGACTGCGGTATTTCTAATGCGGCTGTCACACTACATTTAATGCAGAAAAGATGTATTTTTAAATGATCCGGTTACTCCGAGGGCTTTGGCTTATAAAAAGCCTTTTTTATTGAGATTCTAAATTCCAGTCTGAATAACCTTTCAATTTGTTCCAGTAATTTTTTCCCCTCCTGCATTTGCATTGGCAATACAGCTGGAGTCATTTCAAAGCCCAGGCCCTGAGCACTGAGCCTTTTGTACCCAGTCTCCCCCCTTCAGCATAGACGGTGGGTGCCAGATTTGACATTTCTATGAAGCTGTTTGCACAAGAAAAACCATTTACTTTTCAAAGATCAAGATTAAAGTGAGCTTAGGAAAAGAAAGAGAGAATGTAGTATTTTTCATTACTCTAGTGATTACCTGGGGGCTGAGGTAGGGATTTGGACAACGAATTAAGTTCCTTCAAGATTCCTGGAGTAGTTAAAAGTGCTGCAAACAAACGTGGCTCTTGGTTAATAACTCTGTCTACACCCCAAAGCCCATGTTTCTTTATCGCTAACCATCACTTCCCTTTGCGCTCTACTGTGAGTCTCCGACTGGAACGTTTCCCAACCTAGAGAATGAAGGACGCTCACAGTGAAACTTCGGTGGGAACTATGTACTCCGTGTGAACTCTACCACTTTTTATGTGACATCTCCTTCGTAAATATCAACGGGAAAAAAGATCCTTGCAGCAATGGGAACATTGTGCAGGGATTCCGTTTTATCCCATTTTTTTTTTAAATCTAAATAACAGGCCACCCTTCCAATTGAGGGGACACTAGGGATTTTGAAGAAAATGTAATACTACCCAAGAGTCTGGAAACTACTTGTACATGTATTTTGCTGGAATAGAGTTCGTCCTATAAGATTCTTTTTTTAAAATTTTTTATTATGTTATGTTAGTCACCATACAGTACATCCTTAGTTTTGATGTAGTGTTCCATGATTCATTGTTTGCGTATAACACCCAGTGCTCCATGTAATACGTGCCCTCCTTACTACCCATCACCGGGCTAGTCCATCCCCCCACCCCCCTCCCCTCTGAAGCCCTCAGTTTGTTTCCCAGAGTCCGTAGTCTCTCATGGTTCATTCCCCCTTCTGTTCCCCCCCCCCCTTCATTCTTACCTTCCTTCTCCTACCGATCTCCCTGCTATTTCTTATGCTCCATAAACCATATGATAATTGTCTTTCTCTGCTTGACTTATTTCACTTAGCATAATCCCCTCCAGTCCCGTCCATGTTGCAGCAAATGTTGGGTAATCGTTCTTTCTGATTCCATTGTATTTTTGGACCACATATTCTTTATCCATTCGTCTGTCGAAGGGCATCTCGGCTTCTTCCACAGTTTAGCTATAGTGGACAATGCTGCTATGAACATTGGGGTGCATATGGCCCTTCTCTTCACTACATCTGTACCTTTGGGGTAAATACGCAGTACTGCAATTGCTTTGAGGGACCACCAAACTGTTTTCCAAAGTGGCTGTACCAACTTGCATTCCCACCAACAGTCTAAGAAAGGTTCCCCTTTCTCCACATCCTCTCCAACATTTGTTGTATCTTGCCTTGTCAATTTTTGCCATTCTAACTGGCATAAAGTGGTATCTCAATGTGGTTTTGATTTGAATTTCCCTGATGGCTAATGATTTTGAACATTTTTTCATGTGTCTGTTAGCCATTTGTATGTCTTCATTGGAAAAGTGTCTGTTCATATCTTCTGCCCATTTTTTGATTTGATTATGTGTTTCTCCTGTATTGAGTTTGAGAAGTTCTTTATAGATCTTTGCAAATGAAACTACAGATCTTGGATACCAGCCTTTTATCTGTAGTTTCATTTGCAAATATCTTCTCCCATTCCATGGGCTGCCTCTTTGTTTTGATGCCTGTTTCCTTTGCTGTTCAGAAACTTTTTATCTTGATGAAGTCCCACAACTTCATTTTTTCTTTTGTTTCTCTTGCCTTTGGAGATGTGTCATGAAAGAAGTTGCTGTGGCTGATATCAAACAGGTTACAGCCTATATTCTCCTCTATGATTTTGATGGATTCCTGTCTCACATTGAGGTCTTTCATCCATTTGGAGTTTATCTTTGTGTATGGTGTAAGAGAGTGGTCAAGTTTCATTCTTTTGCACATAGCTGTCCAATTTTCCCACCACCAGTTATTGAAGAGACTGTCTTTTTTCCACTGGATGTTTTTTCCTGCTTTGTCAAAGATTAACTAATCTTTGACATAGAGCCGAGGGTCCATTTCTGGAGTCTCTATTCTGTTCCACTGGTCTATGTGCCTATTTTTGTGCCAGTACCATGCTGTCTTGGTGATCACAGCTTTGTAGTATAGCTTGAAATCAGGCAACGTGATGTGCCCAGCTTTGTTTTTCCTTTTCAACATTTCCTTGGCGATTCGGGGTCTTTTCTGATTCCACACAAATTTTAGGCTTGTTTGTTCCAGCTCTTTGAAAAATGTCATTGGTATTTTGATCAGGATGGCACTGAAAGTGTAGATTGCTCTGGGGAGCACAGACATTTTAACTATGTTTATTCTTCCGATCCATGAACATGGAATGTTTTTCCAACTTTTTGTGTCTTCTTCAATGTCTTTCAACAGTGTTCTGTAGTTTCTAGAATATAGTTCCTTTACCTCTCTGGTTAATTCCGAGATATCAGTGCTATTATAACTGGAATCAATTCCCTAATTTCTCTTTCTTCAGTCTCATTGTTCGTGTATAGAAATGCAACTGATTTCTGAGCATTGATTTTGTATCCTGCCACATTACTGAATTGTTCTATGAGTTCTAGTAATTTGGGGGTGGAGTATTTTGGGTTTTCCATATAGAGTATCATGTCATCTGAGGAGACAGTTTGACTTCTTCTTTGCCAATTTGAATACCTTTTATTCCTTTTTGTTGTCTGATTGCTGTTGCAAGGACTTCTAGTACTGTGTTGAACAATAATGGTGAGAGTGGGCATACTTGTTGTGTTCCTGATCTTAAAGGAAAGGCTTTCAGCTTTTCCCCATTGAGAATGATATTGCTGTAGGCTTTTCATAGATGGTTTTTATGAAATTGAGGAATGTGCCCTCTATCCCTACACTCTGAAGGGTTTTAATCAGGAAAGGATGCTGTATTTTGTCAAATGCTTTTTCTGTATCAATTTAAAGGATCATATGGCTCTTGTCTCTTTTCTTAATGTGATCTATCACACTGATCGATTTGCAAATGTTGAACCACCTTGCATCCCAGGGATGAATCCCACTTAGTCATGATGGATAATCCTTTTAATGTACTGTTGGATCCTATTAGCTAGGATCTTGTTGAGAATTTTGGTGTCCATATTCATCAGGGATATCGGTCTGTAATTCTCCTTTTTGATGGGGTCTTTGCCTGGCTTGGGGATCAAGGTAATACTGGCCTCATAGAATGAGTTTGGTAGTTTTCCTTCTGTTTCTATTTTTTGAAACAGCTTCAGGAGAATACGTATTATTTCTTCTTTGAATGTTTGGTAGAATTCCCTGGGGAATCCGTCGGGCCCTGGACTCTTGTTTTTGGAGAGGTTTTTGATCACTGCTTCAATCTCTTCATAATTAATCAGTCTGTTTAAATAATCAATTTCTTCCTGTTTCAGACTTGCTAGTTTATAGGTTTCCAGGAAGGCATCCAATATGATTCTTAAAGGTAAATTCTAGCCCCTAATGGCTAAAATGAATCTTGTGTAGGTGGCTTTGAATAAGGCAAGCTTCGTGGTACCTTGTGCAACCTAAGACTTTTAAATGAACTTTTATAGGAAATGAACTTCTGCAACATGTATTCACATCGTTTAAGCACATGCTCTGAACAGGAGCTAGTTGTGCTGGGTACAGAGAGAATGGGGAACGAAGCCCAGCAGAAGCCCCACAATTTCTTGCAAACAACTCTCGGCTTCTTGCAGTCAGTAGAGCTCATTTTCTTTTCATTAAGATCACTAGTATTCAAAACCATGATGACATAACCAGTTTCTCACATAATTTGTTTCTGACCCATTGTTTTTAGCAGTAGCTAACATTTACAGAATATTCTTATGTGTGATTGGTATGAATTATTTTATTAAATACTCACAATGATCTCTAAGGTACATATTATAGTTATTCCCATTTTACAGATGGAGGATAGAGCAGTTAATTTGCTCAAAGTCATAGAGGTAGCAAGGTGGTGCAGTCAATATTTAAAGACTGATTCTCAGAATGTGTTCTTCATCAATTTGTCCTTCTGCCCATCTATACACTGAATACTTTATTCTTTTTTTTTTTTTTTTAGCTTTTAACATTGTTGCACTGCTTTTGCATTTTTTAACTTTTTAAAAAAATTACTATTGAAGCATAATTGACATGCAGTGTTATATTAGTTTCAGGTGTACAACGTATTGATTCGACAATTCTGCCCATGACTCAGTGATCACTGTGATAATCACCATACAACATTATCAAAATATTATTGACTATATTCCCCATGTTGTCCTTTTCATCTCCGTGACTTATTTATAACAGAGGTTTGTATCTCTTAATCCTCTTTATCTCTGATCCACTTTTGAATATCAGATGATCTTTTTTTGATGGACTGCTCATATTTTTGTTGGTAGAAATAAGGACAATGCGTACGACCAGAGATGATTTTTAAGGCCTACAGAAAAACTTCAGTTCAATTGCCAAAAAGGCACTATGAAAAGATTCTGACTTCTTTCCCCCACCATGGCCCAGTTCCATTTAAACTCAGAACAGAGAATCCTGCTGCCTCTACCTTTAGAATCAACAGCTCATACTTTTGAGAACTTGCGGTGACTTTGTGGAAGGCAGGGCAGCAGCTAAGGGCTAGCGCTCTGGAGTCCGCTGGCTTGGTGTTAGGCTCACGTTCTTCCAGGGACCAGTTCTGAGACCTCAGACCAGCGACTTTCCAGTCGTATTTAAAGGGGCTGGTGGTAGTGCCTACCTCACTGGACAGCTACAAGAATTACGCGAGACCACTCACAGAAAGCACTTTTCATAAAACCCAACACCCACTATAAAGTCTATTAAATCAAAATTTAATCTTCTTATAAGTATTTGCCATTCTTCGTATAACTGACTGGTTAGCCAATGTCTCATAAATTATAAAACACTAAGGGTATAACCACGTGTCTCAGAAAAAGAATAAATAAAGCCCCGCATCTTGACTGTTATTTCCTTGAAGCGTTCTGTGGAGTAGTGCTGTCCAATAGAACTTTCTGTAGTGAGGAAAATATTATATATCTGGGATAATATGATTGCCATGAACTAAATGTAACTGTTGAACACCTGAAATGTGGCCACTGTGATTGAGGAACTAAATTTTGAATTTTATTTAATTTTCATTAACTTAAGTGTGAATTTAAGTAGCCATATATGGCTCACCGCCACCCAACTGGATAGCACAGTCAGCCCGGGAGTGAGAGAAAACAGGCTGAAGATCACAAATCAACAAAAGAAATAAGCATCAGTGGGAAAAGCCACGTTTGGACGAGAATGATTACTTAGCACTCACCCGGCAAACATTTGAGGTGTCACATGGGGTTAGGCAGCTGAGGGTGAGTCCAAACACTGGATCCAGCACTTACAGACTTCGTGAGTCAGGGCCAATCTGTGAGCTTCCCTGAGCCTTGGCTGCCCCTGGCTGTTATCAGTTGGTACAGGGAGATGATAAAGACCAGGAATGGGTTCTGTGCCTTAAGGGGCGTACCTGTGTCACGCGCAGGTGACAAACACACAGGCATCCCCATAAACACACAATTTAACATCATGGCTAATATGATGGTTTGGTCATCAATATTTTTGGTCATTCATTCAACTAGGGCCTCACGTGTCTCACAGAGCACCCTTGCTGTGGGGTGGGACTTACAGGGATAGAGGAATAGCTAAATTAGTATGGCTTAGCACCTGTTAAGTACTTCTCATACATCTCCTCCTTTTAATCTCCTGGCCACCCGGGAGGAAAGCAGTATTGTAGTTTGTATTTCACGTAGACTGTAAACTGAGGCACAGAGTGGTTGGCTAGAAAGCTCACGTAAAGGCACACAGTAGGGCAGGCACTCATATCCAGCTGGATGAAGTCTCCATTCTGAAGAAGGACTACACCAGTAAATGTAGTATGACTTGTAACCGAATGCTACTCGCCTAATAGGGGAAGTAAGTTAGACCCAAGACAAGGTCAGAAGTAGTATGTATGTCGTCATAGGGAGAAGAGAAAAGGCCACGAGGAAATGTTGGCTTCTGGGCAATTTGGATGTGGAGCGGGTGGCTAAGTGAGTAAGCAACTCATTTTCCAGAGGAGGGAAAGGCTTTGGTTCATCATGATGAGAGTGGGACACTCTCTGCCCCATCAGAGGAAGCACTCATGGACCTTCATGCTTCAGCTCCTTTCCCCCTCACTCCTCCAGCATCCTAACCGTCTCTCCCTCCCCTTCTGGTCCTCTCCTGCCTGCTGCTTCTCTCCAGCACCCCATCACTGTCTAGCGCTCTCAGAGACTGGCTGGTAGGGGGGGCCGTAGGAGGGAACAAACATTTCAAAACTGGAAACCAGAGACCACCAGCTACTTATGAGTTGTTCCAGTTACTCTTCCACACCCTTGGGTTTTATGCTTCCTTGATGTCTTTGTCTTACTTTTATCTCAAGTCTTTGGGGGACGTTCAGGGTCTTCTGTTGTCTCTGCAAAGCACGCGGTCAGTATGCAGTAATTGTTAAACGATAACAGTCAGTGCAGCCTTCTTCCCCAAATGCTTCCTATGGTTTCAGTAATCTTCGATATCTGTCTACAACCCTTGCTGAGCTGCCTGCATTTACGTGATTGTTAGTGATCAGTGCGGGCTCTCACTCTCCCCCCACCCCCACCCCATACATCCTTGTACTCGCCTAAACGGTTCTATGTGGGGGAAAAAACACAGGGTGGGAGAAGAATATACATGCAGGCCACTGCCCATGTATCAATGTATCAAATGCATCATAAGAGATGAAAAGTCTTAGGCAAATGTATTTATGATCTCTCTGCTGTTAACATTTTCCCCAGTCACATCGCATCTCCCTCCCCAAATGTTCTAATCATGTTTTATTCTGACTGGAGGAATTCTGCTCACTTGAACATTTTCATCTCTTCAAAGACAAAGGCAAGTAGGAGGCAGAGTTTCTGTTTTAATCCTTCGCTTGCCCTCCCGAATGTTAAGTATTTGTGTTCAACAGTTTCAAAATCAAGGGGGACCGAAAACATACCAAAATGAGTATCAGATCGTTCGGAGCAGAATATTAAACATGTCTTCATGTTTTTCTACGGCAACTTTTAAGCACGGGACGGGCCACAAAGCAAGCTGAAAGTTTATGAAAACAGACAGTGCTCGCTGTATTCTATTTCCCTTTGTCTGGAGGCCAGTTCTTTTGAAGGAGTTCAAAGGAAAACAGGATCGTGATTCATCTTCTAAACAAACAACATCATCCCTGTGTGTCAATAAGGTAACCTTTCCCCCAGCTCCTGATGCCCAACCCCCACCCCCATTTGCCACTGCGTTCCTCAGCCTGCTTCTTGGTTACAAAACCGCTATTGTTGCCATTTAATTCTACATCCGGGCAGTTTCCTGGGAAGCACCGCCAGGAATCAATTGTCGCTATGCTCTCACAATAGCTTGAAAATAGTGTTATTTGGATTGTCTGCAGTTAGTTGTTTTAAATGAAGGTAAGGAGCGAGCAGCAGCAGCGACAGCAGAGTTAAAAAGGAGCCATGCACATTATTTTTGGTTTGTGCAAAGTGTTGCTAAGATAACGTATTGGGCGTAATTTAGAAAATAAGAATGGACAACACGCCAACAATGCCGATCACCATGCCCATCAGTGAAATGAGACTCTGGAAGGAAAAAACTGCATCTGGCTAAGGGAAAAAGGAATTAGCTGCTCCATCTTAAAGATATTTAGCAAACACCCTTCCCTCTCCCCTCCCCCACTCCCTTCTCAGCAGTGGCTTTGGCATCCCTTAAAACGGGTGATTTGAATTCATGGAAGGTAGTTAGGAAAGGACCAGAAGTATCTTGCCTACAGCACTCTTGCTCTGACTCCCTCTCTCTGGAATGCATGAAAAATAAGTTAAGTGTGTGCGCCACTCCACTCCCTTCCAGGCCATAGGAGCTGGGGGGCACCTTGCAGCTGGGGAGGGAAGGAGCAGGAAAGAGGAGAGGCCGAGCAAGGGTAGCAAACATGCATGACTGCGAGCTGGGTTTCCATGCAAATGGTCGGAGAGGGTCTTTTCCCCATACATTCGGACTCCTTCCTCGTCCCTGGAAACTGGAGAGATTAGGAATTGCTGGTGCTCCAAGAGCCCACCTTGGAATGCAAGGCTGTTTGCAGGCCTGCTTTGAGGAAATGCAGCAGAGCTTAAGAACCTCCTGGAAGCACACAGATTCTTATCCCTCTTCTGAGTCTCGGGGGGATTCACGGAGGATGCCATGGGATCGGGCTCTCGTGGGAGGCCCCTCTGTCCTCCAGAATCAGAGCCTCCCTCTCCTGTGGGGCTGTCTGCTCCCCGAACCCCATGGCTTAAGCCCCATCCTGGGGAGTGTGCGAGAAAGGGACTGCACTGGCCAATACAGCTTAACCACTTAGTCACCATGCCCAAGCGGTGGTCCCCCACATTCTTTTAGGGTTCCACACACAAGTCAATGCAGAAAGGAAGCATGAGAAGAGCCACATGACCTGAGAAGTGCCATGCCACCCAACTGCCCTCCCAGAGTGTGCTCGAGGCCTCCACAAGTCCTCGTCAGCTGCCTGCCTTCCCCAAGAGGGCTGTGTTGAGAAGGCGGCAGTCACACCCCATGCAAGCTCCACAGGGACACAGACCGGATTTGAAGGGGCTTATCTGAAGCAGAGGGTCTCACACTTCATTGTGGATAATTACCATCCTGTGTGCCTGCTAAAGTGCAGAGAGCTGGGACTGACCCCAGACGCAGGAGTTTAGGGGATGGGACCCGGAATATCTGACTGCTGTAAAGAGACTCCAGGAGACTCCGGGAGACCCCAAGGCCTCGAGTCACACGTTCAGGAACGCTGCTTCTCATCAGCAGGTTGCCCGAGCAGAACTCCGTGAACACCCTTAGACCTGTAGGAAACAGGCCGAGAGACAACGGAAAGGTAACAAAGGATGACTTTTAGTGTAATATTGCCAACTTATTTAAGAGACCACAGTCATTCTAGCATCCCTTAAAATGTCATCTGGAGGGACACCTGGCTGGCTCAGTTGGTTAAGCGCCTGCCTTAGGCTCAGGTCATGATCCCAGGGTTCTGGGATCGAGTCCCGCATTGGTCTCCCTGCTCAGTGGGGAGTCTGCTTCTCCCTCTGCCTGCTGCTCCCCCTGCTTGTGCTCTCTCTCTCTGACAAATAAAATCTTAAAAAAAAAATAAAATGTCATCAGGAGTTTAGTCGTGGGCAGAGAACTGGGATCTCCCGTGAGGTGGAAGAACAGGAAGACGTGGTCCGCCCAGTGACCTGGTGGCGAAAAGTGCATGCCGTGCCACAGGCTGGATGAATCCCACCACAGAAACAAAACCCTTCTCCCAAGGAAACAACCTATGACAAGGAAAAACAAACAACGCGAATTACAGAATCAGCTGATGAAGGAGGACAAATGCGTTTCTATGCTTTGCTGATAGCATCGAGCCTCATAGGCTTTGAAAAGAGTTCTTTCATGTCAGTGCAGCCAACGTGGACTCTTCCCTGGCCACGCAGAACGTCACGGCTCCCGGGATGGGACCCTCTCACCAACCACCTCGGGACCAAACGAAGGTGGCAGTAGTCCCCCACCTGTTGAGTTGGGGAGGGACTGGCCCAAAGCACAGATAACACCAGTCATTACTTACTAAGTTCCAGCTGTCTGCAGCTGTCATTGAAGCTCCTGAGAAGATTTTATCTGATTATAATGATGCAGTTACTAGAAGCCAGAGCACAGAGACTGGAGAAGAAGCAAATCCCAAAGCAGTAGAGGAGTCAAACCCGAGAGAAAAATAACAAGCAGGAACTCCCCACTGCTAGACCTTGGCTATGCCTCCCGCCTCTCTCCCCAGCCCCTTGGACCACGCAGGGACACAAGTGAAGAGGGAAAAGTGAAAGGGAGGCAGAGATAAGAGGAGATAGGAAAGCAAAGTTGTCCTTTTCAGGACCATTAGCCAAAGCAGAAGCCATAAAGGAAATTAACTGACCACCTGACTTAACACAAGTTTTCAATGCTGACAGAGCAAAAGCCACCATGAAGATCAGAAGGCAAATAGAGAAGGGAGAAGAATATTTGCGGATGATGGCGAAAATGAATAACCTTATAGAAAAAGACCTCTTACAAACCAATAAGGAAAACGATGAATTCCTTGATTCGAAGCAAAAGAAAGCACAGGCCCCGGTAAGTCATTCAGAGAAGGAAATGCAAATGACTATATGAAATCTTATTAGTAACAAAAGAATTGCAAAATAAGAGGCAATTCCACTTATTCTCCAATTGATCGGTTAAGGTTTTTTTTTTTTAAAGATTTTATTTATTTCTATGAGAGAGAAAGAGCGAGCTCACAAGCCAGGGTGGGTTGGGGGAGAAGCAGAGGGAGAAGCAGCCTCCCTGCTGAGCAGGGAGCCCGACGCGGAACTCGATCCCAGGACCTGGGATCATGACCTGAGCCGGAGGCAGACGCTTAACCCACTGAGCCACCCAGGCGCCCTGGGGTATTTTATTTTTAACAGCTTTCCTGAGGTATAGTGGATATTCAAAGGACTGCCTATAGTTCATACGTACAATTTGGTGAGTTTGGACATTTGCAAACACCCAAGATACTGTCACCGTCATCATGGTAGTAGACAAGTCTAACAGCTGAGGGTTTTTCAAAGCTCATCTCTAGCCACGGCTGGCAGGTGGTGGGAAGGCGATGCCAGCACACGGCAAGTGGACACGTGCCCTGCTGGGCCTTCTTTGAGGGCCACCTGGAAGCAGCGAGCTGAAGCTTTGAAGTGATCTTACCTTTAGATCCACTTGCTGAACTTCGATGTACCCGAAAAACAACGTGTGGTTTGCACCAAGATTACACTATTTTTGTTGTTTAAAGCAAAGAGAGAAAGGAAAACTCAGAACTTGAATACTACTCTACCATTGAAATTATTATTATTTTTTTAAGATTTTATTTATTCGACAGAGATAGAGACAGCCAGCGAGAGAGGGAACACAAGCAGGGGGAGTGGGAGAGGAAGAAGCAGGCTCATAGCGGAGGAGCCTGATGTGGGGCTCGATCCCACAACGCCGGGATCACGCCCTGAGCCGAAGGCAGATGCTTAACCACTGTGCCACCCAGGCGCCCCTGGAATTATGTTTTTATAAACTATTGCATCATATGACAAAGTGGTAATGACGCAACAGAAAGGAAAGAGTGGTCAAAATGCAAAATGATCGGAAGGATGGTAGGATCTGCATTTTGTGACAAACATGCGTGGGAACACGGCTAGGAAAACCGCATCAGGGATTCGGCCATGAGTTCTCTAGGAGGTACATTTAGAGGGAAAACATGCTTTTCTCTTATATTTTTCTGTCATTTCTTAGAGCAAAAATAATTTGGCAAAGATATAAACTACACCAAGAAAGAGAAGGGAATTGGCACGCCGCGGCAGAATAGGGGGTGGGCAGAATGGATCCTCTCAAAGGGAAGGGACCCCAAGACTCATTAGCAGAGTCTTGGATTCTTTCTCAGAGTAGCTGCTTGAGTCTGTGAATTCTGGCATTTTAAGTGTGTGGACCACAAAGCATCCCCTAGCTGTCTTGTCACAGGACCTGAGTGGTGGACCCACTGAACCCTACCATTAACCGGTCCTGTAGTCAGCAAACGCAAACAGGTAGCACAGCCAGTCTCTGACAACCCATCACCACCAGTCCAAGGGAAATGGGCAAAATACTAAGAGTGCACAGTTTTCCGTAAAGTTAAATGGATTCTGTTCAGGGGACTATCCTTTAGTCTGAGATAATGTCCTGTCTATAATTTAGTATTAAAATGTCCATGCTTGGGGCGCCTGCGTGGCTCAGTCGGTTAGGCAACTGCCTTTGGCTCAGGTCATGATCCTGAGGTCCTGGGATCGAGCCCCGCATGGGACCCCTTGCTCAGTGGGGACCCTGCTTCTTCTTCTCCCTCTGCCGCTTCCCCTGCTTTTGCTCTCTCTCAAATAAAATCTTCAAAAAAAAAATTAAATGTCCATTCTCCTATGAGATGATAGACAATAGATAATGGTTGCTCCGTTTTGTTTTTCTTAACATCCTGACCAAACACAATAACAATGTGCCAACCTCATGCTACTGAATATTTTTTTTCTTCTGACATTTTATTGGTCCATGAAATCCAGCTATCTGGCAGCCAACTCCCCAACTTATAAGCCCTAATTAAAAAGAATCGGCAATTTCATTTGCGGGAACAAAACCCGAATGGCTTTTTTCTTTAGGCCCTTGTTGAATACGTTCTGAGCAGAGGATGAGAGAGAACCGCGTCAGAGTGTCACGGTTTGGCTGGGCAGAGACATCTGTAAAATAAGAGGAACTCTTTCCAAAAAAGCTGCTAGAGACACGCAAATCTGCCTGTAGAATGAAAGGAACTGGTAACTGGGCTGCAGCCCATCCTGGCCGTTGACAAGTTGAAACAGGTAACCGGGCTGGAGTCCATCTTGCTTGTCGATGGGCTGTACTCAGAGAGCTGCGGGCTAGCAGTTTCTAAGAAATTTCGGGAGGTTCCATTGTGAAGATGGAAGCTTACTTTTTTGTTGTTGTTGTTGTTAAGATTCTATTTATTTTTTGAGACAGAGAGAGTGAGCATGAGCAGGGGGAGAAGGAGGCAAAAGGAGAAAAAGACGGCCCGTTGAGCATGGAGCCTGACACCTGATGTGAGGCTCGATCCCAGGACCCGGGATCATGACCTGAGCTGAAGGCAGACGTTAGTGGGGGTAGCAGGGAGAGGGGAGAACAAGTCTGTGCACAGCATCCATAGAAATTAATATTACTAACTTAACTAGCTACCAGCAGTTCGTGAAGAATGGCATCATGGTAACTGGTGGGATGTTCACAGAGTCAAAATTAAAAGATACAGAGAAATTGCTGGAGGCCTCCACTGCATTCTTACTTAAAAGTCAGCTCCTGAAGCTTAAAAAACAAAATAAAACAAAGAAAAAAACCCCCACAAAAAACCACTGCCAACGTGAACACCTTACTAAGCACATTGTAAATAAATTAAAATTATGTCCTTCAGGCAAAGGCAGCCGCACCCCCACTCACACAGACCCCAGAGCTGGCCCTTCTCCATGCCACTGAAGTCTGAAGGAATTCAGCATTTGCTCATTTTCATGTTAATAAACTAAGGACTTTGAGCTAGAGATTACTATAATTACTTTTCTTTCTAAGCTGTCTGCTGGGAATACACTTTCAGCACCTTCTCCTGGCGTTCTGATAACCTCTTCCCGGCAAGGTGAGCTAATATGGCCAGGCCTCCATCCCACAGCCCCTGCCCCCCTTCCCGCTGAACTGAACGCCGCCACCATGTGTGGCTGGAAGCTAATCAAGTGAACCTCCACAATATGGCCCTTTGCTGGTTATACACACTGGGCTATTCATATGGCATCCTGGAGCCAATGGGCAGTCACCTGGCAGCAAGGTGACCAGCTGCTGTGGAAATCTGGACAGGCTACACCCCGGGGAGGGGGCAGGAGAGTCAGTCCAGAGTGGGACCCCACTTTTAGCTGACAGGAAAGCTATTTCTGTGGCCTGCAATGGATATTTCAAAGACAGGTACAACTCGGTCAGGATGCAGCTTCATTCTCTTTCCTTTAGGGGTCGGCCACACAGAGCTGGAGAGGGCTTTGGACGGTTGGGACCCACGTCTCTCCTCTCCAAGAAGTGACAGGGCCCAGCCCAGTAGAATCGAGGGCTCTGATACGTATAGAGTCATCTTTAAGCACACCAAACAAACAAAATGGAGAAAAGCTTAATTGACAAACTTTATACTTTCTTGGCATTTGAGGCCACACAATACCATAAAATATAGTCAGTCATCAGTGAGCAGGAAGGGCAACCTCTCAACTGAGTGGGGCTTTGCTGCATTACCAGTAAAAGGTCACCTTCTCCAGGAGACTAGCCTAAATCCTTCCAGAGCCAGTTTATGTTTTCCCCCTTATTCTAGACACAATGGAAATGAAAAAGCAAGACAAAGAAATCAAACAAACAATACAAAATCTATTCATTGCACCCTAATAAATTATACCTATGAAGTCATGTTTTCCTAATTTGCCATATGATTTCTTATCATTGACATTTGTTCCTCAATCAGATCTAATTCTGCTATCAAATCACAAGCTGCCTGAAGGAAAAGTATACTTGGTCTAACTAGCTGTCCATAAAACAATGACTATTCAGTACTAATACCACTAGCCAGGGGACCCGCTCCATGGAATGTGTGCCCCAAACGAGCTGTTGGCCCAAATGCAATGATAAGAGGGATGGTAGTGATGATGACTGATCCAACAAGTATGTACTGAATGTTTACTATGTGCTGGGCCCTGGTTAGAGCACGTGGATTCATCAGTGACTGAGCTAGAAAGACCTCCATTCCTATGATGCTAACATTCTATGGGACAGGAATAAATAATAAGCCCTACATATAAGTAAGTAGATGGAATAGCATGTGAGAAGGTAGTATGTCGAATGCTATGGGGGAAAAGTACCTAAAGCAAATTAAGAGGTCTTAGGAGTTATTGAAGCAGAGTCAGTGGGGAGATGTAATTTTAAATGGGCTTTATGGAGACAGGGACATCTGGGCAAGACTTAAGGGAGGTGAGATAGTTCGCTGTGCACAAATCTGAAGGAGAAGCATCCCCACAGAGAGAGCAGCCAGTGTCAAGGTCCTGAGGCAGGAGAGAGTATCTGCCTTGTCTCAGAGTAGTAAGGAGGCCCGCTGGGCTGGAAGCACAGACAGGAAGAGAATGGGAGAAGTCAGAGAGCTACCAGCTGAGCAGGGCAAGTAGAGATGGAGTTCTTTATAAGGAACTGGCTTTCCCTCCTAGAGAATGGGAACCACCAGAGGATTGTGAGTGGAGAAGAAACGTGAGCTAACATATATTTTCAAAGACTCACTCTGGCTGCTGTGTTGAGAACAGATGATGGTGCCGAGGAGGCAGGGAGGCTGGGTAGGTGGCTGCTGTAGTAGTCCAGGTGGCTGGACCTGGGAGGCAGTCGTGGAGGTGGGATGTGTGTGTCGGAGTCTGGTATAACTGAAGCAGAGCCAACAGGATTTATGGATTGACTGGATGAAAGGTGTGAGAGAAAAGGAGGCATCGGTGGTGACTCCAAGCTTCTGGTCTGTGCCACCAGAAGGACAGAGTTGCCCTCTGACAGCAGGGCGGTGCCTGAGAGGGCAGCAGGCTGGCAGGAAGGTGAGGAGCTGAGCTGTGGGCAGGAGAGATCCAAGATGCCCAGGAGACCCCCAGGTGGGGAGGTGGGGCAGCAGCTGGATGAACAGGTCTCAGCCTCAGAAGAGGTGCACACCCTGGACATACAGGCTTGGGAGCTGTCAACATGTATGCGGAATTGGACAAAACACACCGGGGGGAGACCCCCACCCAAGGGAGTGCGTGCGGACAGAGGAGAAAGCAGCACCAAGCATGCACCTGGGACATTCAAGGTCAGCGGGGTGAGATGGAACCAGAAAGGACATCAAGAAGGAGAGGCCGGTGAGAGGCGGGGAGACCAAGACACCTGAGCTCCCTGGCAGCCAAGTAAAGAAAACATCCAAGGAGGTGAGATCAACTGTGCCAAATACTGCCACTAAGGAAACAAGGGAAAGGCTTTACTGCAAGATTTAGCAGGGATCACTAGAATTAATAACATGCTTAAGAGCAGCTATGACTGCCCAGTGCCTTCTCCTTGTCGCGGTGAGGTCAAGTGCTTTATGGATAGTACCTCCTTCAGCCCTTACAACCATCCACAGAGCCCACCTTACTGTCACCATGACACAGGCCGAAAACTGAGGTCTGGAGAAGTAACTTGTGCGCAGCCAAGGGGGAGAGAGGTGTCAGTGCAAACCTCGTGGAATCCACCATCGGTGCTCTTAGCTGACGACTCCGTCCTCCCCCTCCCCCCTGCCCTTCCTAAACATTCACAGGAAAGGAGACAGGAGGAAAGAAGGAAAGGAAAAGTGGAAAAGGTAGCAACTAAAAAATGAGTACGGAGAAGAGGGAGGAAAGGAAATAAATGAAGGGCTCTTTATGGATACAAATGGCTTCTATTTGGGCTAACAACAGCAGGTAATTTGGAAGACACGGGATATTTATAATGAATATCTGACCAATTAATAGAAAGTAAGGAATAAGAGCTCCATGCTCTTGGGGACCAAGACCCGTGTTTGCCATTAATTAAAGATTTATCTGCTAATCCTTTTCTTCTGTTTTTAAAGGCCAGTGTGTTTCTTATAAGCAATAAGAAAATATGAAACATAAGAAGTTGCCTATATGGCATAAAAGATAGTAAAATTGAGAGGGAACTCAATGTATAACACTGAGGGAGAATGTTCTGGTAAATGGCTGTGCAAAACAAAAAATCCACATTGTTTCTCATGGGTTAAAAAATATCTGTTGGACAAGGTGCTGAGACAAAGGGTATCTGTGGGGGTCTGTTTATAGAAGAATCATTGTCAGTAATAAAGTTTTTCTAGTGACTGTGTGTGCCTAACACCAGTGTGATTTCTCTTGCAAAAGCACTGCACTCAATATCCCCTTTGAAAATCAAACGCAGCCCCGACTCAGAATGTTTAGAAAGCCAAATTGCTTTGTCAAAATGATTCCTACAATGACTCCTGCAAGCACATGCCTGTCTGCTCAGTGTCATGTCTCCAACATAAAATAAGCATTACATTATTATTTATTTAAGAAGCTGAATCCAAGCTGATTCCTTTTGGTTTAGATACTTTGGGATACGTTACACTTTGGGATATATTAACCAGCAAGTTTTAAGATGATCGATTTCCTGTTTTCCCTTCTCCCAGCATGTTTTATATCCTCTGTTTTCCCAAGAAAAAGAAAAGTCCCACTTGAATACCAAAATATATTGAGTGCTTTCTCCTTGACACGCAGGTATGCTACTTGTAAAGACCACAGATCAGAGTGCCAAAACTTTCTTTTTTTTTTTTTTTTTAAGATTTTATTTATTTATTTGACAGAGATAGAGACAGCCAGCGAGAGAGGGAACACAAGCAGGGGGAGTGGGAGAGGAAGAAGCAGGCTCATAGCGGAGGAGCCTGATGTGGGGCTCGATCCCATAACGCCGGGATCACGCCCTGAGCTGAAGGCAGACGCTTAACCGCTGTGCCACCCAGGCGCCCCCAAAACTTTCTTGATTTACAATAACTCCTGGCCAAAATTTTTAACAGTCTTGTTTATTAAGTAGCTGTGTCCTAACGACTCAACAGGCATTTGAAAAAAGAGTATTTTATATCCTTCCTAAACAAGGATATTTATACCTGATGGGCCAGGCACACACTCTCCAGCCTTGAAGCCATCACACTGGAGAGTAACACACTCGTTTCCTGTTCCACACTGATTTTCACACGGTACTTGCTTTTTAATCGCAGCAACTGCCAAACCCCATCCTCACAAAGATGTGATGTCACTGAGAGGAAGTTGCGTGACCCACTGAAGCTAGCAGTTCATGCAACACGTCCGGGGTGAAGGTTACTGTGCTTCCCCTGGAAATTTACAGTATCCTGCAGGGCTCCTGGGATTTTGCTGCCATGCCCTGGGGTGGCTTGGCAACAATTTGGGTAACCGCAGCCATGGACTATGCTTAAATTTTAGCATGTCTGAAACCCAATACAATGTAAATTGGGAGGACATCTAAACTTAAATCCGGTAATCGAAACTTCCTTCTGTTGGTTCATAGATTCAATCTTAATACTACTTAATACTACTTAATACTACTTAATACTACTTTAACCCCTGACCATGAGTCTTGAAATAGTCTTGAAATAGTCTTGAAATAGGCAACGACACTGTGCCTCTGTGCACACTGCCTGAAGTTCTAGATCTGCAGCGTAAAGACAAGTGCTAGGGTACTAATGACGAGTGAGCCCAGAGCCAACAAACTTCTTTTGTAAGTATTTTAGGCCTGCGGGTCACATGGTCTCTGTTGCAATGACTCAACTCAGTTGCATAGTGAAAAAGCTGCCATAGACAATAGGTAAATGAATGAGCATCACTGTGTTCCAGTAGAACTTTACTTACAAGAACAGGAGACAGGCCAGATTTGGCCCATCGGTTGTATTTGGGCAAACCCTGGTCTAGGCTAGATTGGGAGATTGCTCTACTTCCTGATTTGAATTAAGACAGTGGTGCTGGGGCGCCTGGGTGGCACAGCGGTTAAGCGTCTGCTTTCGGCTCAGGGCGTGAACCCGGCGTTACGGGATTGAGCCCCACATCAGGCTCCTCTGCTGTGAGCCTGCTTCTTCCTCTCCCACTCCCCCTGCTTGTGTTCCCTCTCTCTCGCTGGCTGTCTCTATCTCTGTCAAATAAATAAATTAAAAAAAAATTAAAAAAAAAAAAGACAGCGGTGCTATATGAGAAATAGGACAATTCAAAACGTCATAATAAGAAATGTTTCTGTAACAGCCAGGTAACTCCGCAAGCATTTGCTGATCAGTAATTGGGGCAGGTACTGCAGTGGGGTACAGAGACGTGAGGGCCCTCCTTGCCCTGTCTTATCTCACAGACTACAAGCATGCACAAGTGTAAATTAATAATTGTAGCTTAAAAGCACACAAGAGTGTGATGATTTTGACCTGCTGAGGTAAAGGAAGGAATCAGGGGACAGCAACTGGGGGAAAAAAAAAAAAGCAAACAAACTCACAAAACACAAAATGACCCATCCAGGGGTGGCCTTTATGAACAAGAAGTCTTTTTTAAAAATTTTTTTTTAAAAGATTTTATTTATTTATTTGACAGAGACAGTCAGCAAGAGAGGGAACACAAGCAGGGGGAGTGGGAGAGGAAAAAGCAGGCTCCCAGCGGAGGAGCCTGATGTGGGGCTCGATCCCGGAACTCTGAGATCATGACCTGAGCCGAAGGCAGCCGCGTAATGACTGAGCCACGCAGGCGCCCCACAAGAAGTCTTTCTACACTTGTTGTAGTAATAGCTAAACACCAACAATTATTAAGTAGTTATTATGGGTCAGCTACCATACTAAGCATTTTATATGTATTATATCATTTTCCCAGAGGAAAAAACATAAGGTAATGGTTACATTGCAAGTCAATGGCAACAGCCTATTGATATGAACCCAGGTGTTGTTTCTCTAGACTCTGACTCTTCATCGCTGCACTACAATAGCTTCTAGAAAAAGGAACGAAGTGAGCTCCTACAATATAGAATATAGGAAATAGCTTCTAGAAATCAGCAGCAAAACAATCAGATTGACTGATTCATTCCAGGGTTTGGCAAACTAGGGCCTATGAGCCAAATCTGGCCCCCTACTTGTTTTTGCAAATAAAGTTTTATTGGAACACTGCCATGTCCCTTTATTTACATATCGTCTGTGGCTGCTCTCATGCTGCAGTCGTACAGGAGAGTAGGCACAACAGAAACTGTCATGGCCTGTGAAGCCTAAAACATTTAGTTTCTGGTACTTTGCATAAAAACGTTGACGACCCCTGATTCATTCACTCAGTTCAAGGTTTCTATTTGTTTGCTTGCTTGTTTTGTTTTGTTTGCTTGCTTGCTTGTTTGCTCTAGCTGTTTTTCTTCTTTCGCATATTCAGAGCCAGTCCATAAGCTCTCAGCCTCCCGGGGGTCTGTCCCTCTGCACTTCCAGCTGCTGAGCCTTCCTCTGAGATCCACTTCACAGGCCTCTGTTCTCCGGGAATGCTGTCATTTTCCACATTTGGCCTGGCTGCCAAGAAGCACATGCAGAAGTTGATAGTTGGTAAGGTGACATTTAATCAAAGTCAGGGCTTTCCAGTCTTGCTAAATTTGAAGGTAAACAGATGTCTCTGCTGAGTCCTATACTCCAAGCAGGTGGGATGCATGCGTCAGGCAAACAGAAGGGCTTGGAGGGTGAGGCAACTTTGCAGACTCTTCTCTTAACTTGCTGAGTTTCCTACCATTCCGCCAGGACCCGCCCTTATCAGACAGGACCCACTGGGCTGCTCACACGGTTCTGTGATCAGCTGAGAGCTTCTCAATGCAGAGATTTTTTTTTTTTTGAACATGACAAACATTTAATAATGGTTTTCAATTTTGTATGCTGTCTCCTGGGCCTCACAGGAAATGAGGAAGGTAAGAGTATCTCCTGCTGTTTTATCAAACATCCACAATATCTACCCCGACCACGAAATGCATCAGGGGAAACAAGACAGAAGAAGCCCCATGAAGCAATCGCCAAACAAATGTCAGTGCCATCAGCAAGGCCCACTCATGGGCGAACAGAAGATACAGCAGCTGTCAAAGCAGGTGACTTCACGGGGTGTGCCTGATGTAGGTGGAGGTCAGTGCTTCCTTGGGTCTAAAATAAAGGTGGTGCTTGCTGTGGGCTGAATTCTAGATCCCAAAAAGGTATGTCAAAGTCCTAAGCCCCGGTATCTGTGGTTGTGGCCCTCGTTGGAAACACGGTCTTTGCAATGTAATCAAGTTAAGATGAGGTCATACTGGATCGGGTGGCCCCCAAACCAAAGACTGGCTATCTTCTAGGAAGAGAGGAATTTGGGCCCTGAGAAAAAACAGTTTTGTAAAGACAGAGGTGGAGACTGGAGTTATGCTGGCCCAGGCTAATTAACACCAAGGATGGCTGGCAACCAGCAGAAGCTAGTGGGGAGGCAGGGAAGAGATTCTTCCCTAGAGCCTCCAGAAACAGCAGAGTCCTGCCGACACTTTGATTTTGGCCTCGTAGCCTCCAGAACTGTGAAAGAATACATTTTGTTGTCTTAGACCATCTAGTCTATGGAATTTTATGACAGCAGTCTAAGAAACTACACATGTTGATGGTGGGGGCCAAAAAGGGGAAAAAGAGGGAGAATGGCAGTGAACATACAGGGACAGATTTCCATGTACCCCAAGTACCATGTTAGGTGTGCTGTGTACATTATTGTAAACCTCACCAGTTTTGAGAGAAGCATTGGTTATTTCCACGTTACACTTGAAGAAACTCCTGGAGAGCTTAGCCACAGTCTCAGGGCCAGTGAATAGCAAGGTCCGGATTCGAGCACCAGTCACTGGGCTCCAAAACCACTCCCTCATACTACTGCCCATGTCCACACGGAAGGTTTTTGTGTGTCTGTCCTTGTGTTTTTATTTTGGGACCTAGCAAGCAGGTGCACACGGGGAAGCTGGCTCCAAGAGCCCATTCCCAGAACACAAGGCTCAGAACTCATAGCGATGGGAGCCTCCTCTTCATGCTTTCACTCCCAGGAATGAAGCCGGAGAAGGCAGGTGGCGACTGTGAACCTCTTGTAGAAATCCGATGCGAAGCGTTTCATCTCAGAAATGAACTTGCACTTCTCTCTCTTTCCTTTTTATTCCTGTCAGTGAGAAACGTTGTAGAGAGAGTGCAAATGGAGAGGATACAATCTCTGTTGGTTTGTTTACAGGGACCTTTATCTAGTTGCCTTTACAAGATAACCAGGAATCAATTTTCGTTTTTCATACTTTCACGGCACTGCGTTGTCACACAATTTAATCAACTCTGAAGTTAAAATTAATAACTCAGCTTCAGAGATGTCTTCAGGCCTGGCCCAGCGGTGAGGCAGGCAGCGCGTCTTGGGGTGGTAAGAACACGGTTAGTCCCCAATCGGTCTCCCCAGGCAGTGGGAAGCCAGCCCAGCCCAACACCTCTGGCTGCTTTCCCCACCGGCCACTTTGGCATCAGTATTGATGACCTTGCGAGAAGATAAATCTGCATTTCAGGTTTCCAGGCATGTTTATAAAAAGGGGTATATTTTAAGACCATTCTCCGAGCGTTAACATTTGCCTTCTGAACTTAAAATTATTTAATTCTACTCCTTGTTGATTTCACTCTCCACGCGCTAACAACATAAAACAGAGGAGATCTTGGTCCACACACATAATTATGCTCCTCCATTTTCTTCTCATCTTTCTACGGAAATACTTTTCTTTGTTATCATTACATTACTACGGTTTAGGGGGGATGTGTGTATAGTGTTTTTTTGTTGTTGTTTTGTGTAAATGAGACACAACAAGGAGGCAGGACAACATGGTAGCAACATAACACTTTGCAATCGTGCCAATGTGCATTCAAATTCTGAGTCCCCGTATATTACTTCTGCAGCCTTGGGCAAGTCACTTATTTTCTCTAAGTTGTTCATGAATTAAAATCTTGGATCATACAAGCATTTAAATGTTAACTCACCTTCTCCTGCCCATTCAATCTTCCACCTTCTTCTGTATTTGCTCCTGTGTCATATTTTACCCATCCTTTTCTATCTGCATGCGTGATGACATAGTGTCATAGACTTAAGAGATAGGGTCAGGAGAAGTCAGGGCTTCTGTTTTTATTTTCCCTCTCACCCCTAGATAGTCTTACATACTAGAACAGAAAGGGAAATGTTCACATATGAGAAGTTGACACAACTATACCGTTTGAGGGGCAAAAAGCCATTAGCTAATAAACAACCAAAATATGCTCTCTTTTGACAGCAGAGATCTCTCCCTTAGAAGTAACATTCCACGGACCAGTCCTGTGGACCAAGGCATCTACACTTCTGTGGGCTGTTGCCCCATGCCCCCCATGGCCACACAGGGAGTGAGTGCTCACTACATGCTTGGGAGCTAACAGACTCAGAGGAAGTACCCTCTCACCTCTAGCCCCTGTTGATCATAACTCCACTTAAAAAACGTAACAAAAGAGCTGTAACTTTCCCAAACTTCCCAGGCATTCAAAGGTCCTGACTGCAATCTGGACGTCAGTGTTCTCTGTAGACAATGTCATAGGGGATACTCGCTGAGGACCACCTTGGCTGGGTCAGTTCTTGCCATCCGAGGGGAAACCCACCAAGAGCAAATCCACCATCTTGTGGTCCCAACACTAGGCTTACGGGCACCATTTTTCCTTTTTACATATATTTTAATTTTAGTAGCATGTGGAGGCAAAGATCAGGGAAACCCTGGGAAACCCTGAGGATACTAAGAGAGTAGAATGAGTTTCCTCAGACAAGACCCAAACTGGGGGTACAGGGCAAGCCGAAGAAGCTTAAGCACATTTTTACTATCTGAAAGCTACATATAAATTCAATAAAAACTCCATTCATCAGCACAGCCTCAGAAACTTGCAAACATATAAACACACCCGGAAAAATTAAAAACATCTGTGCAGCCAACAGAACAAAACCTTAAAATAAAAAGGAAACGTTGTTGAGCTGGGTAAGATTATCAGCTTCTCCTTTCCCACAATTATGTGAGGGCATATCTTTAGAAGTATCTATACATTTGACCCTGGGGCATAGTCGGTGATTATTTTTCCCCCTGGTAAACAATTTTTTTTAGCCTCTAAATGAATTTGGAGGCTATTTTACAATCCCAGCCTTCCCTAATCATGCCCCACACCCACCCTTACAAAAGTGATTTGCATGAGAAAATTATCTTCTGTCCTTACATGAAAGATGAACTAAAGTATCTCTTTCTACTGCTATCAGAGTTCATAGAGTATAGGTTTTAGAATTTAAATTAGTAGCAACAAAAAACTTCACTCAGATCTATGACACCGGCAGTTCAGGGTCCGAGAGGCAATAAAAGATCTGATTCTGCATGTTAGCAGTTTCAAAATTTGAATAAATTTAAAAATTTGGCAATTACCAAGAAGGTAATTTTATTCACTAGAGGAAATATTTAGCTGTGATTTGCCATTTTATTTTAAAATAAGAAATGGTTTCTCCTTCGAATCTAACTCACCTTCTTGATGCTGACTGGGTCTCATTTTGTTAACCTTGAACCCACTATGAAGCACATTTTGAAGGAATGGTCTGTGTGGACTCCTGAACACGTTTAAGTCATCAGGGGCCAGCAATAAGGGCGACTCTGAGCGGGGACTTGAAGGATGAGTAGGAATGCGACAGACAGGTACGGGGCCGTCCTAGGCACGGGTACAGCACTGAGCAAACATACAGGGGTACAGCACATTTTGGGAAACCACAATACACTTGAGCAAGGCTTGGATCCCCTGCTGCTCCAACTCCCTTGGGGGTTGATGCATCTAGAGAAGCTCCTAGTTCTGGGTTGGGATTCTTGGTCTCTGCCTCGATAACCACTAAAGTTCTTCCTATTCCTTCAACCTCTTTCCTTGGCATCTGTCTAAGGCAGGATAAGAACAGTGTACTTTGAGAAGACCTAGGAAGAGCCGAGCCTCTCTGAATAAAATAATACCCAGGAATATGAGCCTTGAAGGTCGGATTATTCTGTAGTTGTCACAACCTCGAGATTCAAAGGGCCCCAAAGCCCCTTCCCTTCCAGGGTGGAGCCCCAGGGAGCCTTAGGAAGGCCAAGGAAAAGGACTGACGGGACTCTAGTGAAAAGGGGACCCAGAGAGAGAGAGGGGTTTGGTTCCTCTCTGAGCCTGAACGCAGTCTCTACAGAGCATGGGCAACAGGTAAGTCTTGAGCCTTTTTTATCCATCTTCTGGACTCTGCATACTTGGCGAGCCAAATGTAAGGGTCTTTAATCATTACTTGTACCACCGTGCAATGGATTCGTAATACTTGTATTTCAAAGAACCAGTTTCCTTGGGATTCCCGTACAGCCCCTTACTGAGCCGTCACTGCGTATTTTTCCCATCTGATCATAAAGCCAGTGTTTTTGCCTGCAATTCTCTGTCAACTGCAGAAAACGTCATCATTTATATTTTTAAACTTAAGAAAAAAGCAAAATTTCCTGAACACAGAAATGTTTCTGCAGTTAATGGACTCGTTGATCTACTTTTTAATTTGTTCTTTACCCTCACGTGTGATTGGGTTTCTGGGATTTCTTATATGTCCCTCTTTCCTACTAAATTCTCTCTCTCTTGAATTCTTCGACTGGAAGTCTCCCTTCTTGCCTCGTCATTCTACAAGGGTAGCAAACTTGAAATCACACAGACACTAAATCTTAGCGCAAAGAGACTTCAATTCCTGCCACGGCCAGACCACGTCATTCTTGAAGACCTCTAGCCAAGCTAGAAAGATCCATCTAAAATGGAAGGCAAGCCTACTGTCCTAGGATTCTTTCAGAATCTGACCTAAGCCCCTTGAACCTCTCTTAGATTCCTCAGATTCAGACTATTATATGCTACGGAAGTCTTCAAAAACACGGTCCATCTACAGCTACCTCCATCTATCCCTTGAGTCTTTTTTAGAATTCTGTGAATTCCTGTTCTGTGAATTTCTCACCTCTTGCTTTATCTCTTTCTTGTCACAAATGTATCACTCAAGATTCTAAAAGTAATCTAACTTTCCCTTCTAAATACTGTGGGCTATTGCCCTCTCCCTGTCTCTGATGAAGATCTATTTTTTAAGACTAAAATTCCTTCTCCCTGGCGTCCCCCTAGCTTAAACAACTAAACTCTACTCCTATGGCCACGACGACATGATTCCAATATTCTCTTTGGTTCAGAGATTTGACTTTTTTCCCACCCAAATAATGAAACAACTGGGATAGAAATGATAATATTTCATAATAATAAAACTCAGTTTATAACGTATCCTTGGGACAGAAGAGTAAAAGAGAAAGTACTTTGGCTACATAAGGCAATTCTTCAAATACCACTAAGTTGTCTCAAACTATTCATTGAATTTTCATCTAGTCACTCTATACGGTTCATAATTAATGCCTTGCTTTTGAAGGTATGTTAAAACTTGATGTGTATTTGAAGAGAATTTAAATGTATTTGTTTTGAAATAGGCCAATGAGGCCAATTCTTTTTACTAAAGATTGCCATTTGTTAGCTCAGGTGATGAGAGCTAATTTTTTCCTTAGTTCAAATATCATATCAATCTTGCCATTTACAGCTCTCGGCCATGAAATAAGAGAAACTTGGAAGATACCACATACACTTAGGTCTGCCTTTTCTTTTTCTTTTTCATCCCCCCCCTCCCCCCCCGTAGAACTACCAAAATTAAGCTTCTTTGTATCAAATAAGCCAGGTGAATTTACCTCCTAACAACTGGCTAGAAGGCCCATGGCACCAAATACTTCTACTATTTCCCATTCGAGAACAACCAACATTACAATGGTTTTAAGTTTGGTACGTAAAGTTATGTATTTTGGGATACTGAAAAAGAAAACCCAAGCTTCTAAAGTAGATTGGATAAGTTTTCATCCAGGGACAATATCTATTTATGTGGCTGGGGGGGGCTATGTTCAAGAGCCAAAATACAACAGCTCCTTTCTGATTCTCAAATACCACACATTTGAGTTTAAAAAGAAAAAAAAAATGCTGTAACTGCCTCGCACCTCCCTGAGTGGGCCAAGCGGGAACTAATACGGTGTGGATGGCGGGTCACCTACCTGGTGCCAGAGACGATTCCTCTTCCTCAGTCCTTTTAAGGGGTCAAAGTTAAATGCAAAGGAGACAGCCTCAAAATTCTTAGCTTTGGCCAATCCATCTTCCCTCCACCTACACGAGCAATTCCAGTCAAGGTTTATTTTTAGTTTTAATTAATCCACTCTGCCCTCTCTTTGGCAGACAGCGGACAACACTCCTCTGACCTTCTCCAGCTAACAGAACATCAGGAGGACTCCTTGGAAAAAGTGGGTTGGGTCTCTGCTTGTTGGAATTCCTGATAGCTGGTGGGAAGGACGGTACTAACGACCTAGATATCAAGATAAAGCAGAAGGTCACTTCCCCAGATTCTGTCCATCTGGCTCATTTATCTGAACCCCTCTGTCCTGCAAACAGCTCAGCATGTAGGACCCAGCACACACCCATGTTCACCACCCCACAACACATACCCTGCTACAGGATGGACCGAGCAGCCCAGCAATGCCCAGGGCAGAGTCAGCATCTATCAAGGTCCTAGCAAGACTCAGGCACGATGGAACCAATGCACCCATTCCAAGCCCCCATTTATCATCCCCTCAATCAGCGCTGTTATGTGTGAAGAGCATGACTCCTTTAACCGATGGAATTTGTGGCTCAAGTTCCAATATCAAGATCACCCAGAAGCTGCTGGGGCAGGGGGCAGGGCAGTAAGGAAGGGGATTATCATTTACTGAGGAGGGGCTATAAGCCAAGCATTGAGTCAAGGCTTTTACATGTGTTCACTCACAATTCCCACAACCACTCTGCACACAATCCACGTTACCAGAGATGAGACACTACAGGCTCAGGAAAGGAAGTGACGGGCAGCCTGTGATTGTACTGGGATTCAAAGCCGGCGCTTCCAGAAGCATGTTCCAGAGAAGGCTATCTGCAGAATATCAACAAGGGTTCTATCGAAGAAAGAAAAACTGATCCAAAATCTAGGAGATAACCATGGAAGCAGGTGGTTGAAATGGGTAGAGGACACCACCTTTGGAAGGGATGGTGTTAAGGAATTCAGCAGCCAGGATGTCGGATGACCCATCTGTGTGGATGTTAATGTCACCAAGAATGACAACAGGACGATGGTGGGGACAGAGGCAGTGAGCCCACTGCTGAAGTATTCATGAGTGATCAGGAGATCGTGGGAGCAACAAAAGGGCACCCAGATGGTCTAGGCTGATGGAACGTCATTATCACTGTCTATACTTTATCACTGTCAATACTGTGTCACCTCCAAAAGCTCAATTTTCTCTACTCAGTTATCAGACCACCAGCTCGCTTCCCTCCACTGTGACCTCAGCATAGATCACAGTAGATCCATTGTCCGTCACTTGCCTCTTAGCCTTACCTCCTTCCTTACCCACCTGAGATTCTAAGGTTCATTTCATCCCCCTTGAGTGAACTCTCAATTCCGTTAAACTCCAAAGCAGCTAAATTCAACTGGAGAAAAACACACCATAGTTTTGACCATCCCGCTTTAAATTGATAACTAAAGGGGCGCCTGGGTGGCTCAGTTGGTGAAGCGTCCGACCCTTGGTTTCAGCTCAGGTCATGATCTCAGGACTCTGAGATCAAGCCCTGCGTAGAGCTCCATGCTCAGCGCGGAGTCTGCTTGTCCCTCTCCCTCCCTTTCTGCCCTCCCTTTCTGTCCGTCTTCCCTCCCCCACTCATGCATGTGCACGCAGGCATGGCGCAAGCTCTCTCTCTAAAATAAAGAAATACAGTCTTTAAAAATATATAAATAGGGGCGCCTGGGTGGCACAGTCATTAAGCGTCTGCCTTCGGCTCAGGGCGTGATCCCAGCGTTCTGGGATCGAGACCCACGTCAGGCTCCTCCGCTGGGAGCCTGCTTCTTCCTCTCCCACTCCCCTGCTGTGTTCCCTCTCTCGCTGTCTCTCTCTGTCAAATAAATAAAATCTTTATATATATATATATATATATAATATATTATATTTATATATATATATATTAAATATAGATAGATAGATAGATAGATAGATAGATAGATAGATAGATAGATGACAGATAGATAATTAAAAATCTCAGTGGGTCCTCCCATGTCAGGGTCTCCTTCTATTTTACCCCTGGTCTATTTTCTGTCCAAGCCTCCTGAGACAGCCACTGCACCTGTTCCTTTCCCCAGTCTCCATCCACCTTCCCCTTCTCACTCTTGACCTCCAACACTCCCCACCCCACCCTCCTGCCTGCCTCACTCACTCATGAATAAGTGAGTGAATAAATGGAAGGAGCCTGTGCTCTGTGGGGCCCCTTTAGGGAAATAATGCTCTATGTCACCCAGCAGAAGAAAGGAACGCTGGGGACCAGATCTACCTTCTAAGCACATCCTCAGATTTTGCTGCTAAAAGAGACCAATTACCCAAAGTTACTGTACAGCGTTATTGATACCAAGAA
Organism: Ursus arctos; assembly: GCF_023065955.2. Taxonomy (NCBI): domain Eukaryota; kingdom Metazoa; phylum Chordata; class Mammalia; order Carnivora; family Ursidae; genus Ursus; species Ursus arctos. Next base: position 37,071,319 of record NW_026622808.1, on the reverse strand, counting down.
AATAATTTCAACCACCTTCGGAGAGCACACAAAACAGAAAGTTATTTATTGATGACAAATGAGAAATCAACACAAATCTTTCGATTTCTGGTGCCATCAGGGCACATCCTTGTTATTCCTCACCTGCCAAGGAAAAGTGACCAGAGCAAGTGTAAAAGACAGACTGGGGCTTTCCTTTGCCTCTCAGTAGCTTAGACAGGGTGATGAGGTGACAGGAGGCTAAGGAGAGAGGAGAGGGTACGGTGTCTCACTCCACAGGTCCTCAATATAGACCAGCCCAGAGAGGAAAGTCAAATACTGAGAAAGAAGTCAAAGAGTGAGCCAAACCCTTCAGAATGACTTGTACCTAAAGCGGAGATTCAGAATGAAGCCTTTGTAAATGTAAAGGGTTAATGTTTTCCTAAGTATCACCACTGGGATTTTTCAGAGGTGTTCCAAGCCAGCGGAAAATCATCATTAAAATGTGGCTTTTAAGAAAGTTGTATTTTTGATAAGATATGAAAAGCTCATGATGAGGAGAGACAGTCAATAAATTATCTGAGTTTTTGAGACTTAACAGCTTCCCAGACTTTGGAGAGCAAGAGTGGACCTCAGGGATTATCTCATTCCGCTCGTGTATGCATCACAAGCCTCACCACTTGCTACCGTCATGAAAACAAATGTGTTCACAATCAGGAAGTTTGGGAAGCATGTCCCCTCTTGGAATTTTCAGCACATTAAAGGTTCTGAGAAGTCCTGCAATAAGGAGACCTGCCTTGACTTGTTAAATTATACACAGCATTTCCAAAACCTACCTGCAGAACATTTTCTATGCCTGTTCCCACCATCTCCTAACATCCAGCTGAACACGTCCAACGAAACCGATCTGGCCCAGCCTCCCCATTCTATGTATGGGTTAAAAAAACAGATTCCAAGAGAAGTGGATCCACCCCAGATCACACAGCTACCGAGGGCTGTAATGAGACATTAAAGAGATGGCAAATTCACAGCATGCGTCCTCACCCTTGGTTCTACCTCTAAGGGCAAATGTCCCTAACTGATCTCTCACTGAGCTCAGATGCAGGCTCAGCATCTTGCCCAACACAGTCATCCCGTCAGTAGACACTGGCATGTGGAATGAAATCTATTGCTCGGCTGTAAATTAGCCACCAGGTCTTCGGGCGGTGGGTGTCCGAGGTAACAATGTCACCATCCTTGTTGTTGCCCCATCCTCGTCATCACAACTGTCTCCGATGGAGTATTTACTTTGTCCTAGCACACTGCTATGGCTTTACGTGTCTATCTGCTTCAAGCCTCACAACAACCTTGAAAGAGCGTCGTACACATCTTGCACAAGGTCACCCAGTTCGGAAATGGCTTAGCTGGCATCTTAACTACACCAGGCTTGTCACCCCCAGGATACGTCCTCAGTCCAGAGCAAGCCATACGTGTGATACTGACTCGAACAACCAATATATTCAGGCCTGGGACAGCAGACTAGTCCCAACAAATACTTTGTCTCTTCAATTTTTATTCTGGAAACAACCATCTAAAAAGAGGCCAGAGTCTTCATCAGCAGATTTTAGAGAAGAGAAATGTGATATATGAACAAGTTCTGGGGTCTGCCCAGATCGCAGAGGAAGGAAAAGGCCTAAGTGGGGTTAGAACACGGCACTGGGGGCACGGGGCTGAATCAAGACCCTTTGGCTGTTTTCTCAGCTTGGCTTCATCCCTTGGGACACAGAGCATCCCCGGCCCACTCTGGCAATTGCTCTCTCTCTCTCTTTCTCTCTCGACTCTCTTACCAAGAATTGCAAAGCAGTCAACTTGATTAGGAAACCCCAACCAATATTAGTCCCGCTTGCTGCGACAGCAAAGGTGCTCATTACCTGCTGTGGCTCAGCCAGTTTCAAATGGAAACCTTAAATAAAAGCAGCTGTGTGGGTTCCACATCCTGCAGCAGATGAGGTCTCCTGACACAGGCTCAGTCTTAGAGTGGCGGCCCGGACGAAGTCCCTCACGTGGTGCTGGGATCGTGATGAAGCAGGATGGTGAGGGCGCGCGCATTTTCCCTGGAGAATCCCCGTGGAAGGCCGACCGCTTCCCCGTGGGCAGAGCGCGGTCATCTCAGCCAATACGTTACCGTCCCTCTGTGACCCATCAAGTCTTACTAACTTTCCCATTACAGCAGGGCAGAGGGGCAGACCCACTTGTGGTCAACTGCTAACTCCTCCAGGATTTGACTTTTTTGCTGAGTCCTGGGGGGCCGGGCCTTGGCCACCTCCCAATTGGCTTTGAGTCTCTATCTCCAGGGCCTCTTCAGCTAGGGAGTGACTTTGTCTCCTCCCTCCCTCCGTGGACCATTGCATAATTCTGCTGAGAGCGAGCTCGAAATAGCCCCTGGATATTTCCCCTCTGGAGCAGCTGTATCTCTGTGCAGAGTCCGTGAACCTTACCTGGCCATCTGCTGGGGAAAGCACTGGAAGGAAGGTGTTATGTAAATATGAGGGTAGCTGAGGCTGATGGAGGAGCTCTGTTCTCCTTGTCACTTTTGATAAATCGTGCACTCCCTCACTTGCTTCTCCCCTGCCTTCCCAGAAGCACCAGGCGAGCCTTTATGGACCAGATAGGTGCACAGCTGCATACACTCCACTCTCCGGGGGCCCCCACAAGCCACTCTATAAACACAAACAAGCAGCCCAGGCACCGCCGAAGCTCCTCCACAGCCCTGCGAAGGGCAGGAGCACGGACCTGCTAGGGCAAAAATGCAGGAAAAACAAAATAGCTGCTCTGATGTAACGAGATGTAAATTTTTTCTCCAGTGAATGAGACCCCAGCTACTAGGTTCAAAGGAAATGATCAGTATTTGTTTACTTCTCAAATGGGTGATGGGTTCCTTTGTGAAAATGCCTAAGCATCAAAAACAAATTTCTCCCTTATTTCTAGGGGCTGTTTTTAATATGATTGATTGATTGATTCATTCATTCATTCATTCATTCATTCATTTATATTACATCTGGTAAACCTCCACCAGAGACAAGTTGAGTTCCTAGCCAGGATAATGCATTTCTGTCCATCACCACGTAATTAATAATAATTTCCATGTTTATTTGGCTCTCCTCACATAGCTCTTCGCACTGATGAGGGAAGGCAGGGAGAGAATGCGATCCCACACCCCTCTCTCTGTTTGGCAGCTATCCCCAGTTAGCTGAGAGCACACCTTATTAAGATAATGGAACGTAAATCAAAGTGAATTGGTCCACATGCCATGCTGAGGGTGTGTGTTCTCTTGCACTGCTTGCAAGACAGCAAACGGTTCTGGAAATTAAACGTGAAAAATCAGGGAAGACCCGAGGCCCATCACAGGAAGGAAGAACAGGACCCTGACAGTCCGGCTAATACCTATAATCACAGTGATAAAGGCTTGTAAATGGCTTCAGTCCACCCTGTCACTCCCAGCCCTGGCTTCCCCCGCTGCTCCTACTACCTGCAGTGACCTTTGTCATGCTTGGGAAAACAGCTCCCACTGTGAGTTCTCTCTCACAGAGCGGCCAGATGGGGCGGTTTTGCTCCATTATTTGCGCCTGTAAAGGGAAAATGCCAACAGAAAGATTCATTATGGTCCAGCCCATCTCTGCAAAGCGTCTCTGATTTATTAGGGCATAAACTGCTGTACGGGCTGTAATGAGACATAAATGTTCTGGAAGGCCTATGAACTCCAGGAGGAAACGCCTTGCCATCACACTTCTGCGCACCTAATTTATTAACAGCGTGTGCCGGCACTGCCTGGAAAATCCTGCCAAGTCCACAATCTGTGGTAGTCCCCTTTGGGGTGGGCAAGGGGGAACGGGAAAATGTGCCCAGCTCAGACAATTGACAGAGAACGTGTGGGCACGCTGCATAAAATGGGGAAGGCTTGCATTTTCTCCACGACTCCTCTGCAGACATTGGGCCAAGCTTGCCATTCGAGAGAGCAAGGCTTCCCATTCGAGAGAGCAAGGTCAAACTAGACATCTTGTGATTTCAGTGTCCCTTGGCCCTGCAGGAACACAGGGGAAAGTGTTCATATTGACTTCAGGGACTCCCCAGCCACTGTCTCAACTTCCTCTATCAGGTGAAGGATGCTGCCTCCAACGTGGTGTTGGCCCCAGCTTACGACAGCACCCTTTGCAAGACAATTAGCATTTTTGCTCTCAGAACATCACCCTCTCCTTTCTAAATTTAGAACAAAAATGAACAACAGACCAGCCCATTTTTATACTTCCTATGGTTTGCAACCAATTTTTGTTCTTAGATCATAATACGCATGTCTCTTTAATTCAATTTTGGTTGCATGTGCCAAACTGTATGAAAAGCATAAGAGTAGGTAGTGAGCTGCCAGGAAAATATATAACATCCTGATTTGAAATTAGGTATTAGCCATTGTATATACTTCATGCACTAATGAAAGGAGATCATCTTTTGTCAATGAAACATTCATTTACAAAATACTTCTTCAACGTACACCATGTGTTGGAGATCCGAGAGAAACAGACGCGGCCCAACCCAGGACCGACTATATGATTTGTGGGGTCTTGTGCAAAATGAAATTGCGGGTCCCTGGTTCAAAAAGCGTGAAGGATTTCGAGACAGCAAGAGCAGAGCATCAGGACGAGCCCAGCGCCCCTCTCAACGGGGAGCCCTGAGCGACGGTGCGGTAGCGATCCCAGGAAGGCGGTGCTGACTCCCCCGTGCAGAGAACAGAGCTTAATGAAGGAGGTACACGGGAAGACAATCCCCCAAGGAGGACGGCAGAGGCAGACACTAACGCTAGAGGGAACGGAACGCTATGTCCCATGCGAAGGCATGACAACAGAATGTGGCCCAGGCTGGGGCTCGGGGGATAGGAGAGGCAGGCAGGCCTGAGTGGAAATTTGAAAGGTGTCCGTGCTATTGAGTCATAAACGGGACCGGGAGCATGGCAAGGGATGGAGCAGCATATGCAAACGCCCTCTGCGGGAGGGTGTGGTGCCTTGGTGCAGAAAAAGCCCAGGTTTGAGGTGAAGCCTGAGGAGGAGTAATGCCAGACCTCCGCAGGGCCCTGCAGGCTGGTCTCGAAGGCACCCTGGCGGGGAGCCCACAGCCGACTGGTTCTCCATCATTCGCATGGGCCTGCTTCCAGGGTCCTGTCCCTGCATCAAGGGACTGGAGTGACAAACTGATTTACCCTGGAGCAATCTGGGCAGGCCTGGTGATGATATTTACTTTTATAACCCCAGAAGGAACAGAATGATTTTGTTTTTGATTTAAGAGGAAGAGCAGGGGCGCCTGGGTGGCTCAGTCAGTTGAGCATCTGACTCTTTTTTTTTTTTAAGATTTTATTTAATTATTTGAGAAAGAAAGAATGAGAGAGCACAAGCAAGGGGGAGGGGCAGAGGGACAAGCAGATTCTCCACTGAGGAGGGAGCCTGATGTGGGGCTTGATGCCAAGACTCTGGGATCTGAGTCTGAGCCCAAGGCAGATATTTAAGTGACTGAGCCACCCAGGCGCTCAAGCATCCCATTCTTGAGTTCGGCTCAGGTCATAATCTCAGGGTGGTGAGATCGAGCCCCATGTCGGGCACCGTGCTTCGAGTGGAGTCAGCTTGCCCCTCTCCCTGTGCTCCTCCCCCTGCACCCTTTCTCTCTCTAAAATAAATAAATAAAATCTTAAAAAAAAAAAAAAAGATGAAAATCTCCCCTTGTTGCAGAGCAAATGCCAAGAGTGAGCTCAGAGTGCCTTTCTACACCAGAGGAATAAGCTCGTGTAAACAGTGACTGAGATTTTGTCACTGTTATCCAACACCGCAAAAGGCCAAGGACGCCTCCTTGAACAATGGCAGAGTCCTACACACACATTAACTTCATCATTTTCCATTCCCAGGGTGTTGGGCCCCTTGTCCCAAAAGCACCCTGTTGGCAGATCCTGGCCTCCTGGTCTCTGCCAGGCTGTTCACACTTGATTAATTGTTATTGTGAGAAGGGAGAACAAAGGCTAGGGTCTTCTGCCTCTCAGCCCATCGTAATGACTCAGCATGGAAAAAGAGTAGGAACTCAAGGCACCTATCTTTTTTTGACCCACTTTTTTTTATGAGACCTAATTTATTACTAATATATAAAGCATCCTCTCCCACACACAGGCGTTTTGCTTTTTTTGAGGCCTACTGATGATATTTGTTCTTAAAATAAAGGCTGTCCTTAAACACTGCGTAAGAGATAGTTATAAGAAATCAACAGTCCTTGGGGGCACCTGGGTGGCACAGCGGTTAAGCGTCTGCCTTCGGCTCAGGGCGTGATCCCGGCGTTATGGGATCGAGCCCCACATCAGGCTCCTCCGCTATGAGCCTGCTTCTTCCTCTCCCACTCCCCCTGCTTGTGTTCCCTCTCTCGCTGGCTGTCTCTATCTCTGTCAAATAAATAAATAAAATCTTAAAAAAAAAAATCAACAGTCCTTTGAATGTTTGAATAATAAATTCTTTCTTCATGCCAAATCTGCTTTTCTTCTTTGCCATCTCAAGTGGGTTACAAAAGTCAAATTTAAAAATGTCCATTTTGACTCTTAATGCATGGTCCAAATACTTAGCACAATTTTTCAAAAACCCGGACTGTGTCTCTCCCTATAACTCAGCACGAAGTGGTCTGTTGGTAATAGGCAGTGCATCAATTATCAGGGTTCAACACCCTGGCTTGACTGAAAGTGAGGCTGCTGTCTCTGAAGGAACAGAGATAAAACAGAAACCTGTTCCTGTAATCAATGCGTACCCGCACATTCACGGCAAACGCCACCTGACCTATTACCGCTTCTTTCAGCCTCTGCCTTGGTGGTGATGATTCATCATGGTTACTGATTATATATCCAATCAGCACAAAACAAAACTGCAGGTGTCATAGTTTAGTCTTAAAGACCAATTCCTATCTTTCACTACATCAAGCGACGTTCTAGGGTTCCTGAGGTTCCAGGATCCCAACGTTGTATTTGAAAGAATAGTTCAAAGGAAGGTCCTTTCGTGTGACTGCCTCATGAAGGGACCCCATGCAAGGGGTTTTAAAAACAATGTTCACAGAGCCATGATGTTGTGCATCATGGGAATAGAGATGAGTGAGTAACACAAGGGGACCCGATCTTTGGGAACGTACGCCAGGGTGTGTTGCTTCTGCTAAAAACATGAAAGAACGAATCCTTTGGGCAGCAGAGAGTTCATGAATGGCTCCTTGGATGCGATGAGAATCCGACCCGACAGCCGAAGAACTGCCCACAGGTGCTCCCCTGGAATTCAGCCACCAACCACACGGACAGGTTCTTGTAAGGAGTCCTCTGCGCCAGGTGCTAGGCTGGACGGAAGGCGTCTGATGGCACAAAGTACTTCCAAGTGTGCCGGGGATAACACAAGCCTAGGTTACCCTCACACTGCCAGGCAATCCCCCAGTCACCCTGCATCGCATGTCATAAAACAAGACATCTTTTGTCTTAGGAAAACTTGGTCTAACATCTTTGAGGCCTTTCTTTCTATATGTATTTTGAGGGATATTTGGAAAGGAGGTGACTTCATAGCAAACAGCTAAAAAGCCTTTGGTGCCTGTGCTTATCAGAAGAGATTCATGACGGCTTAAACTGGGGGAGGAAAACCAGTGGGCATCCCTGCATTTTCTCTATGGCTGTGTCAACAGTGGTATTGGACAGGGCATCTTCATTTTTAAATGTAAAAATTGAGGCACAAACACTCCATAAATGTCACTCTGAATGGCTCCTTCTTGGCTTGGGTTTCATTCACTAATGTGATTTGGAACAGTTTATTTTCCAGTGAAATTTAAGCAGAGCTTTGTTCTAATTTTGGCTATGAATGACTTATTTATAGAGAATAAATTTTTATCTGATATTTTCTGCTATTGGAATGTAATACTCTCTCTTACCTGGTTTGTCTCAGAAACATTTCTTCTATTTTCCTCCCAAGTCAACTTAGCCTACATCTTTGCTGTTACCTTTCAGAGCTGTGTACTGAGCAATTACAAGAATTTTGAGCTCTCCTTTTACCAATAAGAAATTATTAGGGGAAAAAATGCCCTCTTTTTCTTCCTAATTGTCTCTAACAATCAAGTTTGGAATAATATATGCAAAGGAAGATGTTTGTGCACTAGCTCTGTTTCATCTATACCCCTTCCTGATTAAATATTCATTCATCTGTTCAAATACACATCTGCCCTCCCATTTCACCATCCACTTGCTTCTCCACCCACCCAACCACCCATGTATTTAACTCTCTTCCCAAGTACTAAGGTTACAGAGAATGCAATTCAGAGTCAAAGAAGTCATTCCCTTTGGACTTGTCATTATTCTCTTCCTATCTCTGGCAGTTTTTCTGGTATTATGAATTTTAGCGATGCGTTTGGGGGTGGGGGAGGAGTTTTTACGTTTGGGGATTAGTACAGCGACTTTACACATGGCCATTTATGCAGTCTATGAGGCTAAGGAAAACTGACTTTCTTAGAAGGAATAAAGAAAGAAGAACATAACAAAATACCTTTGCATTTCATTTCCACGTTCTGTGGCTGTAAATAAAGCTTTGCTCGTGGAGCTAGAAGGCGAACCCCAGAGGACGGACTCGGAGCTCAGTGCTAAGCAACAGACGGCTTGCCAGAGAGATGAATGCATTTCATTATCTTGAGCTGATTCCATAGGCATAATTAGAACTCCTTTGAGAAGTCAACTAATTATGTAATAGCCAACAAAATATGTGAGGATTTCATTTTGGCATTAAGCAGAATCTATCAAACTCTGTTCTAATTTATGATTTCCTATTAGAAGGGAACCAAACAGGACAAGGCGTTTCCACAGCAATGGTTTCTGATTAGTACCACCGGATAACATAAAGGTAGAGTATCTATCTTCCCCTTGGGTCATCGGTGGAGAAAAGGCAGCTTAGATCAGCCCGATGTATTATTAGATGTCCCCGTTGTCCTACAGAAACACAGCTGCAGGTATATTATTTCTGGCTGGGACAATGGTAATGTGAAGTATCAGCAGAGACATCAAATGAATAACCTCTACTAGCTGGCTCAGTTCTCCTCTCTGTACTTAGTCTGTATGGAGCAGGGCGACCTGGCCCAGAGGCAGAGGTTCCAGCTGAAGCCCCAGGTCCCCGCCCACAGCCCGCGTCTCCGTCTCCAGCCATCCGCAGTGACAAGGAGCATCAGCCATCTCGCTGGCCTGTGGACCCTCCTGCTTTGCCTTTTCCCATCCCCGGGGGATCTTACCTCCCAGTCTAGGCCCAGGAAATGACTTTGGCACTTTTTTTCCCCCCCAGACAGAAAGGTGAGGAAAATAATGTTGCAGAACTCTTTAAACTGCATTCCCGAGAGTTTCTCAAGTGTGTGTAATAAAAGGCAAAAACGGAGTAACAAAGCCATTCTCCAAGAAGAGGAAAATGAGAGGCAAAACCAGGCAGTTTCATTTGTAGGTAACTTATAAAATGAATGTGACTTTTTCCCCCCCAAGTCCAAGTTACTCCTGGATAAATTAGCTTCAGATGATGCTTTAAAAAAAAAAAAAATGGTGGGGAAGTAAGCAATCCAGCTGCTAGGTGCCTGCCAAGCAGCCGAAATTTCTAATGACAGAATTTTTTGGAACATGTAGACCCAGCTTCCCAGGTTCAGAAAGGCAAGGCCGGGCCTTCAGGATGCAGGGAGACCACGGAGGAGAGGGACGGCAGGCGCGGGGCCCCAGGGCCACCGCCGGCCTTCTTGCGCACGCAGACACCGCTGTCTGGCCCTGTCCCCTCCCAGCCAGACGGGCCCCTGCGCCCCTTCCCAAGTTAGCGCTCCAGGGAGCCCCTCCCCGGGCCCAGAGCCGGCCCTCCAGACGGAACTTCTTTGCCATCTCCCACTCGGCGCAAAACAGCTGGAGTTAATGAAAGAGTTAATGTGATTTTCCACTCTCCCCGCTTGCTTTGAGGGACTCTGGTGAGAACTGGCCTGATCGAATCACCTTTAGGGAATGGAAAAATCTAACTCCCCACACACGAAGGCAAGCACAGAAAGGAATGCTGGAGATGAACCAAGGCCAGGCTGCACGGAACTGCACCGGCAGGCCTATACAAGGAAGGCGCGCACCGACTGGAGGGGGTGCGAAGGTGGCAGCCGGGCAGCCATCTTCCTAACTGCACAGAGACGGCCCCGCTCCCACGTCCCAATCCCACCCGTGGGGTGCGGGCTGCAGGCCTGGTGTGCACATGGCACGGAGTGGGCTCAGCCCCCATCCCCTTTTGCATCTCACAGATGTGGCAGCTGGTGTGAGTTAGCCGGGCAGTGACCACATTTTGGGGAGAAATCACCCATTGATTTATCACAGGGGCATAAATCATAAATGCATTTAGTTGTCTTCATTGCCTTTCCTGTTATCCTGCCCCTCTGAAGTGAAATGAAGAGGCAGATGTATTATCTGGGATCAATTCCAGATCCCATTTGTGTTTAAAAAAAAAGAAAGAAAGAAAAGAAAACCAGGAAAGGTTTCACACAACCCTCCTGCCACAGGTTGATCAAAGTCTGTGCGTCCTAAAGACCGAGTCACTGCACGGATAGCTTAGAAGCCCGGGCTTCATATGACACCCTAGCCTACACCTGCCCCTTGGACCCAGATGGGGCTAAGGATGACAGGGGGTCCCACACTGTCCCTAAACACAAGCCAACCCCCTCTTGAGCTCATAGACACTGAGGACCGCAGAGCCCCGTGCCCGCAATGAACTAGGCAAGGTCATAGAGGTAACAGAGCAGACAGCGATCAGTCACAGCCTCAAAGTCTAGAAATAAGTCAGTGAAAACAGGGGCCACAGCAAGGGCAGAGAGCGATCCTTCCAAAGGGTCTAGAGGGCTCCTCTTAAGTGTTTTTGCATTCTCAAGACCTCAGGTTCCACCTAGGTCTCCCCAAGGATCCTGTCTCATTCACTTTGTTCCCCTTCTTCAAGACTTTTGTCCCATGTCTCTCCCTGGGTCTGTGGACCAGAAGCCACTGCCAGGTGCTTTTTCTCATGGTGTTTGTGAGAAAACTGGAAAGGAGCTACTACTATTAGCAAGGCCATTTTACAAAATAGAAGCTCAGAGAGTTCCACCCCTTTCTCCTGATGTTGGGGGACCAACTGTCCATCCCTAACTTAAGACAAGCCTCCACTGGATATTGTCTCTTAAAGGAGGCCCCAATTGTCTTTAATGAGAAGAGATCACAACAGTCCATTTCCTCAGTCCAGAGGAAGAGAAAGGATCAGGATCTTTAGGAGGGTTGAGGTAATTATGCTGTGGGGAGAAAATATATTTCAGTATCTTTCTTTGGCTCCTACAGAGATCCTTCCATTTGGTGTCTAAACACTCTTCTTTGAAATTCTAAAACCATCATTTTTCTGTCCCAGGGAGGCACAGAAACAAATCAGGTGAAAGCAAAAATTAAAGTGATCCAAATAGTAAGAGTCTTAAAATTTCTATGAGTTCTAAGGATCAGACTCATGGAACCAAGGATCGGGGAGTGCCAAAAATTCAGGCTTCGGACCCAAAAGGTACCAGACTCTTGCCCCCAGCTAGATTCACCCTCTCCAGATCAGAGGGCACTGTGGAGATCTGTTCCAGGGCCTGAGGTGGCCCCAGGAGGCTGCGCGGCTGGTTAGCTAATCCTCGCTCATTTGGTGGGCCTCATGCTTGACACTAGGCCCATGAGGCAGCAGGCTTCCCACTGGGCAGTTAGCATGCAGCTCATACCAGTCCACCCCAGAGAGGCCCCACTGGTCACCACCATCAGCTGTTTTCACCTAGGCAGGAATCCCTGAAGAGTGAAGAGTATCACACAGAATCTATTATTAGATGAAGCAAAGTCAACTTTGCTGGGATGCGGAGAGGGAGGGGTGAGGCCCCTTGGGAGGCTCTGAGCTGACAGCAGGGCCCACAGCGCAGGCTGCAGTCATGGAACAAGGTCAGTAAGCTCTATCAATGTCCTCCCTTCGTATTTTTTATGGGAATGATTAAGGTAAGGGTAGCCAGGAGGACACCAGGTCGACGGCCGGAACCGTTTGGCACTGGGAGCCTCAGGTTTTATCCCTAGATGTTTGAAGAGAGCACATAAGGGTCAGCCTATGGAGAATATTGGATTTCCTGAAATCTACTGGAAAAAAAGGAATTTCAAGTGTGAGGAATAAAGGTGATTTCGGTGATCTCCCATAAAGTTAGCTAAAAAGCAAAGGGCTCTGCTATGATGAAGACCCAGCAACATGAAAACAATCAAGGGATACCAAGGGGTGCAGGGCTCAGGGTCAGGTTGGAGCTGGGGACCCTTTCTGCTGGGCTGTTGGGATCAAGTTCGAATGTCTGTGCACATGACATTCAAAACTCAAAGCAGGTGAGGATTCACAAGGCGGATGCAGAAATCACGTCTTGACCTAAATCTAGTTGTCCTTCCCTCCCCTCCACAACTGTTCACTGAACACCTACTTAGTACGCATCCAGCACGGCATCAAGGACTAAGCTTCAGGGGAGAATGAAACAGGAGCCAATCTGGTGTCTCCTGGAAAGATCATCATTGCAGAGATAATGGCATCAATCATCAATCAGCACTGCATTTAGAGCTGCCCAGACATTCAAGGTGCTGGAAATTCCATTACCTGGAAGCCTTCCACCAGGTCCCGGAGAAGCTCCTTGGGAAGTCCTCAGGAGGCTTCTATGCGGGGTCCACCCTAGGGCCTCAGACCAGAAGGGGGTGCTGGCGAGCAGGTTAAAGCTAGGGCTTTGGAGCTGAGTTACTTAACCTGCTGTCAAGTCAGTTTCCTCACCTATAAAAGGGACATACGATAAATATGTCTACCATACAAGTGCTGCCAGGATCAAATGAGATGACACGTAGAAAGCGCTCAGCCTCTGGTCGCTGGGGGCACACAGATGGCCAAAAGAGGCACAGCACCCTGCTCTCATATGGTCATGTTTCTAACAAATGGGACACCGGGCACAATTTACTTCCTTGTGATGGGTATCTAGTATGTTCCAGACCAGACCCAAAATGCTGCCCTTAAAAGGGAAGCAGTAACTCAGATGACTGGTAGTCAGGGCTGGGGATAACTTGAAATCAGTCAGGGTAGGTCCCATTGAAAAGGTGGTGTCTGGACAAGGACATGAAGGAAGTGAGGGGTGAGCCAACTGGAAATCTGGGGGCAAAGTGCCCCGGGCAGAGAGAACAGCAAGTGCTCATGTCCTAAGGTGACCGTGTGCCCAGCGAGGCCGAGAGCCATGGGCTGTGCAGAGGGCATGAGGGGACAGCACTGGAGAGCAGGGTGGGATGAACAGGCACCCATTGGGCCAGAACCCTGTGGGCCTCTCTTGAGACTTTGGCACAGCACAGGGAGCCAGTCAGGTTTGGGGGGTTCGCCGGCACAATTGGCCACTGGTTTTCAAAGTTTCTGGCTGCTGTGCGGAGAGCAGGCTGTGCAGGGCCTTCTGATGAAGTCAATCTATCCGAAGCATGGGATGAAATGTGATTTGATCGAAATGTGTGTGCAGGGGTGAGAGCAACAGAGGCTGGAGGAGCACAGCTGGTTTCTAGGCCTGGAGGCCCCTGATCCCCGGCACACCAGGGCACTTCTCCAGACAGTGGGTCTGTGCTCTGCCCTCCTCTCAGTCCTGCTGAGCAACCCCTCCGGCCCATCCGAGGAAGGAGATGCAGCAAAGTGTCCAAGAGCTCCCCTGTTGAGGCGGTAAACCTACAAGACGGGCTGAGTCTGAGCGAGGCTTCCCCTCGCAGAGGCACGGAGCCTCTGCTGGGGCTCCTCTGTTGACTTGGCCTGACTAGTTCGCAACCCAAGGTCCCCCCCAAGCAGGTGCATGTGAGGCTTTTCACCAAACCATCTACAGGGGCGGGGGAGGAGTTTTACGAAGGGAGCCAACGAGGTAAGGGAATGATCCAAGGCTGCTTATGAGAACGAAGCCCTTGCAAACCCCTGCACCAGCCACACGCATTCCCAAACCTGCCGAGCCAAGGCCGCATCCTCTTCTGCTTCCCAGTAGTGCCGGCTGCCTGAGGACGTTGGCTCTGACGCACCTGCGAAGCCCGGCCCGGAATCCTGTAGACCACAGTCTCTTCTCCATCACTGATGTTCACCATGCCCCTCGGCCCCCTGGGACCCATGCACTTGCCCCTGCAACAGCCCTGCCAGGGCAACATTTCCAGTTTCCCGTCCTGTTTTCTAGATGAGGATACTAAGCACAGGAGAGTCAATCGCTTGCCCAAAGTCACCCCACTCAGACACAGTGAAGCCTGGAGCCTTAACCACCACTCTAGAAAAGAGAGAACTCCTATAAATCAACACTACTTGGCAAATCTCCTTTTTACTTTTCACTAATACAGACAGGCTGCTTTTCTGAATTGAGGAACGTTAGCTGTTATGTAGACTAATTAACTAATGATAGTGAATGACCAAATAGATCTCTGTGTATTTTCCTGGGTGCCGGAAGTTTACTTCTCTGTATATGTTTATTCATGAAACAGGTAAAAGGAAAGGCTTAAACATGTTTTTAAAATGCCTCTGAATACTTTAATCTTCTTATAAGTCAACCAAGACACTGCATAAGATTAATCCATATCCAGGGATAAAAATGTACTTTCTATTTTCCACATCTGAAAAACTATTGCTACATCATCTTGAATTCACCCAGTACCACTGCATTCTAACTATAACAGAAGATTTTAACAATATGAGTGCTTGTCAGTCACGGTGACAACAATGAGGATATAGCATCCCGTGCCCCGCCTACTCTGTGCCCAGCACGGATCTTGCTAGCACATCAGCTCATTTCATTCTGAACAACACTGCAAGGTGTGTATAATAGAGCCCGATAGACAGATGTGGGGACGGATTTGTCAGCATCCAGACAGCACCCTCTTTCTGTTAGACAGGGCTGCTTCCCTACCCTGGTCCACTCACCACCAAGAGCCTTACTCAAGAGACCAAGAGGAAATAAGACCTTGACATGTCATTAGCTTGCAAACAAGGCCGAACTCATTCAACAAGCTTCCAGTTCTTCCTGGGTGTGCCAGTTAACAAGCTAGAGTTGCCTCAGCACAAAATCCACAGGGCTTTATGAGGCTGGGTTGGGGCTCTGCAAACCATTTTCTGCTTTGCCAGCAGCTTCTGGAGAGGCTCTGCTAGAAGGGTCAACACGGGGAGGCTGCAAGGATGGAGGAAGGAGATGGGACTTGTTCCCTCCTGTTTGGTTGCTATGGGCTTCTGGTTCCCAGTGCCATCACTCCAGCAAGGCTCCTTGTCCCAGCCAGGAACAGTTCATCCTCATAGCACCAAGTGAAGCTAGTTTATAGTTTTCCCAACACTCACAGAAGCAGGTCCATCCCCTCCAGAGACCCCAGCACCCCCTTCTCAAAAGCCTGCCTGACTTTCCAACCAGTGTGCCCTTCTCAGAGGTCTGGGTCCCAGCCCCCAAGTCCTCTCCTTCCAGCTTCTAAGTTTGACTAATGACCGCTCCTCCTCGCTCCCCCTCTCCTGCTTGCCCCCACCAGCCATGGGGTAGCAGCTATTGCCTAAATCTGCTACTTCCATGGCACCCTATACCTCTCCTTTGCCCTTTCTGGTCAATAATTCTTAACATTTAATTCTGTTAAAATAACTTTAGGGTTTCTGCCCCTGAGTGGACCCTGCCTAATCTACTAGGGACACAACCGTGCCATGTGGCATTTCTCAGCATGTGCCAGCATGGATGGTCTTCACCCACCAGGCCATGGAGGCGGCACTAAGAGCCACCTATCAAAATGTCAGTCCCAGGGCTGCACCTGCAGAGAGTAGGACCCAGGAAACATTTTTTTGCAAGTGCCCCTTCATTTGGCACACAGATGTGGAGACAGTCTGATGCGAGTCAGGATCAAAGACCCCCAGTTTCACAGCTGTGTGCTCGGGGCAAGTAACTCGATCTCTCTGAGCCTGAGTTCCCTCACCTGTAAGGGAAGAATGGCCCTCGGAGAGTCTATGCACAGGCAGAGCTACGAATGAAACGAGCAGAGAAAGCACTTGACTCTGGGCCTAGCATGGAGACGGGGGTGGGGGACAGGGAGAAATGCACACTGTCCCCTACCTGCTTCCTGAGGACAGTGGCATCTGGGTGGAGGCCAAGGCCCCAAAGCCGAGCCCGCGAAGAGAAGCAGCACTCGCTGCAGCAGGGAAGGTCTGAGCTCCTGACATGAAGGGATTTTCAATGGCTGCCATCAGCCATGCATCAGTGGGCCTCGTTCCTGACTTGTCTCGTCATGTTCTTCTTGCTGGAGTCACAAGATGTCTAATACCGGCAGAAGTAATTAAAAATAAACGGGGAGACAGCGAACCATTTCAACCCTCCCTTTGGCGGCAAGGAGGGCCTGCGTGAGCTCTCCCCACAGTGACTGAAAACGCCTTTTCCTGTCATACCGTTGACTGACCATGAGAAATGAATGTTCCTGCTATTTTCCTAAGACAGCTTTAGGATTTATCACCCTTGAAAAAATACAGCAACAACACAAATTGACTCAAAACTTTCAGACCAAAATGTGACTTCTGTCAGGGAAGGAGCAAGAAATGGAGGGAGGGAAGCAGAGAGAGAGAAGACAGAGAAGTGTAACCACCCAACTGAGCCCTGAAATCAGACAGCTGAGGGACAGGGGGGCATCTTGGAGCATTCAAAGGAAGCTAAAAAAAAGAAAAAGAAAAGAAAAGAAAAGTCTACTACCTACCTATTACCTACTGCCTCCCCCCCACTGAAATCAATTATGATGAGTCAATACAAAACTGCATAGCCAGCCGGCTTCATGCCCCGTAGACTGGTTCCCCATACAGCAGTCAGACAGCGCTGCAGAAAAGTCAGCTCACGTCTCTCCCCTGTTCAAGAGACTCCCACGGCTCCCCACTACCCTTGGATCACAATCAAAGCTCCATGCTGTGCCCTCTGAAGTGTGGAGGAGCTAACGCCTGCCTGTTCCGCCAGCCTCCCCCATGACCCTGCCCCCCTGCCCGCCAGGCTCCAGCCACCTGCTCTTCATCCAGCTCCTCACACACACGCAGATGCTCCTCCACGGGGGCTTTGGGAAGCCTGTTCCCTCTGCCCTTCCCCGCCCAGCTCTTTGACTCACACGTGCTCTCTGCAGGGAGACTTCCCTGGGCCACCCCGTGCTGTCTCGGGCTGTTGTTTGTCTCCTTCGGAAGATTCATCATGGATTCTAACCAACCGGTCTTTTCACTTGCTTGTTATCTGTGATCTGGTACCTGCTGTCTGGGGTCTGCTTGGAGCTGTCACGTCAGCCCCATGCTCCTGGGCTCTGGTGCAATGGCCTGGGACACGGCGGGTTCTCAGTACAAATCTGTTGAATGAATGACTCACACCCCCACACAGCATATGGCTATTCCCTTCCCTCTACTTCCCTCTACTTCCCTTGCCAACGTCCTCTGCCACCCTCAAGCCCCCACACTCATCTGGCTCTATGGCATGAGGGAGAGAGCCAGAGTACAGGTGGGGCGGGGGTAGCCCCCTCGCCTACAAGCCGTATGACCTAAACTCCTTCCCCAGTTGCTATATGTTGGGTAAATCCCTTCTCCTCCTGAGCAGCTCAAGGGAAGGCAAAGAAAGAGCTTTGTAAAATCACTGGAAAGTCAGAAAAGGAAGCAATGCAGTTTAGGGGGAAAAAAAAAAGAAAGATCAAAAAATCCCTTCTAGATTGCTTGAGACTATTTAAGGGCTGGGTTCTTAAAAGGATGACTGCTGACTCAGCTCAGAAACCCTGCTCCCCAGAGTGGCGCATGTCCAGTGGAAAGATGAGGAGGGAGCTTTCCCAAACCACCCCAGGGGCACTAAGACAGAGCTCAGCCTTCCAGCACCTCCTCGAGGCCACGAAG
Source organism: Ursus arctos (assembly GCF_023065955.2). NCBI lineage: Eukaryota > Metazoa > Chordata > Mammalia > Carnivora > Ursidae > Ursus > Ursus arctos. Next base: position 37,053,431 of record NW_026622808.1, on the reverse strand, counting down.
ACATGGGGCTGGCTTGAGGCTTCAGCTTCCAAATGATGCCAAGGGAGGGAGGCCTGGGGCAAAACCCCCAAAAGATCTCCTTCTTGGAGATCTCTGTGACACCAGGTCGAAGGACAGTGACTTCCAACAGCATTTCCAAGAGTGCTCCAAAGCCAGACCCCCAAACCACTCAGTGATCAAGGGCTTCCCCTGGACACCAGACCAGGAGTCATTCTGGCCCCACCCCTCCGTGCCATCCCCGCCAGCTCACAAAGGATCCTCCAGGGCCCCTGAGCCCTGTTGTCTCTCCAAGGACCTTACCACGGCTACTGTCCTTGCTTTTGTTCTGGACATAACTGATAATAGGACACACAGCACACATAACCGAAATAACATGCACCTTTGAGGTTCTTTCTAAAAGAGGAAAACCATTTAATTACACCCAGACAGCCTCGACCCGAGGCCACCCATTTGCCATCCCATTACTCTCTGCCTGCAGCCCCGATGGGTTCCAAATCTTTGACATTTTGCAGACCTCCCCCACACTTGGGGATGGGAAGGCCAAGGAAAAGAACTCATTTTCTGGGTGACGACGTGTGTGGTATGGATGGACAGCTCTTCTGGGACCTAAGGCTGTTTTGTTTTGCTTTTCCCTTCGACACGTCTGTATCCTGGCTCAGGGGACAGCCTCTGTGTTCGATGCTGGCTTGTCAGTTCAGCTCCAAATGCTAGTCGTGGAATGCTGACTCAGTTACGCAGCCTCAGTTTCCTCTTTTGTATAAAGGGGATAGAGGAGTACTTGCCTCTTGGTTTTCTGTGCAAATTAAATGTATGTACAGCCTTTAGAACGGCGCCTGCCCCTTGATAAGAATTAGCTCTCATCGGTTTTGTATATACATTTTGGCACAAGAAAGCAGTTGAAGGCATTCTCTCATTGAGGGAGATTCAGGCTCAGGGAAGTGTTGGGAGCGTCCTGATGCTGCCTGCGCTCCTCATCACAGACCCACGTGAAGAATAGATTGTGCAGGGACGTCTAACAGGCACAGAAGGGTCGCTGTTCGCGCTGCGCGCCCAGGCAAGGTTCCACCACTGCACCTACAGCAGAGGTGAGTGGAGACGTGGTGGGTTACATGGCGGCTGCAGCCACGTCTCCCTCCCCGGGATATCACGCGCAGCAAAGAGAGTGGTCAGCCCTGAGCAGGTGGATTCTGACAGGGATCCCGGGTATCCCACTATCCTTGGATTCAGGGAGTCTCTGGCTTCCTGGGTCTCTGCAAAGAGGGAATGTGATTCTCTCCAGGGTGTTCCCTTTGTTACTCAAGTGACATGAAAGTTGTGACACTGCCACGTGCCCCTGTCACCACCAAAACAGGATTCAAGGGGCAGTCAAGGTTGACACTTATGGAGACCCTACCTGCTAGACACTGAGTCCAGCCCTGGGCTGGGTACCGGCAGCACATCCCCTTCTGAATGGCCCTAGCATCGTGTCCTGTATCCAGGCCCTGCTGCGGCACTGACAGAAAAGGGGAAAAACAGCAATGCTCAGGCGAGGAGAGCAGAAAGCACTGCTCCAAACGTGGGAGAGACCCCAAGTCACAGAGAGAGGTATTTGCCATCAAGGCTCCCACCCCTCCGCCATTGACTATGTGGCTAGTATAGTTCATTCAAGTGGAAAAGCATAGTGGAGACGATCCTCCATTGAATTCAGCCAATGCACGGGTTTCCAAGGGCATCTCAGTGACTTTTAACAGCACACTGATTGATTCCTTTAAATCAGGGGTTGACAAACCTCCCTATAGGGCTAGAGTCTTTAAATCGCTTTCCTACCATTTTCTTACCTATCCACGCTCCATTCTGTCTTATGCAGCAGGGACGGTAATGATAAATCATTCCATGACCTTCTTCTTCTTCTTCCATTTTTTTTTTATTTTATTTCACTTGGAAGAGCAACTATATAGGTGGCAGATATGACCATTTTTCTAAATTAAATGCAGGCAGCTTTATTTCTTGAGCAGATCCTGGAATGAGTCCCTTCCATGTTGAGAAGTTCATATTTTATTCCAAGTATGTAAGAGCTGCTGTTAAGCTGCTAACCAATGGATATCAGGCAAAAGTAAATGGCATCCAGTAAACGAATAAATAGCTCCTCGTTTCTGCCCTCGGAAGTAAAATGCTGGCAAGGGACACACTGCATGGCAATCATGATGCTGTCTTCAGACTCACAGTTAAATCACCAATAACGTATTCCTTCTTCTAACTCATTCTAAAATGTTTGATTAAGCAGTTGCCTTGAGCGAGGCCCTGGTTAGGTGATAGAGAGCTTTAAAAAATGACACCGACAGGTGCCCTCCTGGCCCGCCCCCCGCTTCCCTCTGTTTTCCCCTGCTGGGAACCCAACTGCCATACAGTAGGCAAGTCTAGGCTACTGCACTGAGGGGAGAGGCCTCACAGCGTGGCCCTGGAGCATTAGAGCCCAGGTGGAGAGGCAGGTCTTCGGGAGGAGAACCAAGACAGCCCAGCCAAGCTCCCAACCTCATGCAGCTTCATCAGTGACTCTACCTGACGCCGAGTGCTGCAAGAACTACCATCCAGTTAACCCGCAGAATTGCAAGAAATAATAAATTGTTCTCTTAAGCCATTAGGTTTGGGGATGTTTTATTGTATTGCTAGGATAAATGATTTCCTCTCCTTTTCCCCTTCTCCTTGCTTCTTCTATTAGTTTTCTACTGCTGAATCACATGGTACCACAAATGTACTAGCTTAAATAAACACATATTTGCAATGCCACGTTTCTTTGGGTCAGAAGTCCGGGCACAGCTTAGCTGCGTCTTCTGTCTGTGATCTCACAAGGCTGAATCAAAGTACTGACTGGGCTGTGCTTTCATCTGGAGGCTCAACTAGGGAAGAATCTGCCTCCAAGCTCATTCAAATTGTTGGCAGGATTCATTTCCTTTTGGCTACAAGACTGAGGGCCCAGCTTTTTGCTGGCTGTTAGCTGGAGGATGTCCTCAGGTCCTAGAAGTTGCCCCCATCTCCTTGCCAGTGGGCTTCTCCAAAAGCTGCTTACTTCATCAAACTGGCAAGGAGAACCTCTCTGCCCTCAGGGAGTGTCCAGGCCCTCTTTTAAAGATCTTCTAAGTAAGGCTCACCCAGGATATCCTTTTTGATTAGCTCAAACCAACTAACTTGAGACCTTGATTATATCTGCAAAATCCCCTCACCTTATTATATTCTACTGGTTAGAATCAAGTCACAAGGCCCACTCATACTCAAGGTGAGGAGATTATACAGGAGGTAAACACCTGGGAATGGGAATCATGAGGCCACCCTAGGGTCTCTATGCCACACTTCTCAGCAGTGCTGAGTTATGGTGCGTGGTGCTGGTACTGTTCAGAGATACAGAATCTGTCCCCAAGGACTCACCAAACCAATGAAGATGAAAGATAGGCCTAGAAGTAATTACAGTGCTGGACAGGAAGCTATACCTCCCCTCTGACAACCCTGAGGGAGCCTGAAGTTTAGGGCTCAGATAGACAAGATGGCCTCTGACCAGAAGGGAAGAGGGAAAGCTTCGGGCAGACCCTAGACGAAAGAATGAAGGCCCCAGAAGCTGGGGAATACAAGCCCTGCCTGGGAAACAGCAAGTACCCTTTAACCCAGAACCCCCTACCTGTGGGCATGTCAGGCACAGGAGTGAAGCAGGCTGGGAGAAGACAGAATGATGAAGTCATGGTCAAAAGCATGCACCTGCCATCTCAGAGGGCAGCCATGTCTCAGCTCCAGGAATTTCTTATTTTTTATTTTTTTGCCATATAGGAATGTTGTCTCCCAAGTGCCAAGTGTACCCATTTATGAGAGAAATGAAAACTTGAAAATTTTATATACTCTCTCCAGATTTTTAAATGACAATCAATAATTGGCGATTTTTTAAGCAAAGCCTGAGCCAAGAAACACATACTGTGCGCTGGATCTGACTAAAGGAACCGGTTCTTGTAAAGTAAACAGAAGGAACAAAAGTAGCCGAGCCCACGGAGGAACCAAACGCTGTTCCTTGGGCTGTTTCTTACTTCCGGAAGTCGTTCCCCAAGTGTGCAGCATCCACATCACCGGGGAACTTGTGAGAAATGCACATTCTCAGGCCCCAGCCAGCCCTACTGGATCAGAAACTCCCCACATGGGGCAAGTGGTTGGTGTTGGAGAAAGTCCTCCAGATGATTCTGATGTTCGCTAAAGCTTGAGAAGCACAGTCTTATGGGAATCACATTCCAGCCTTAAGATCATTTTCCTTTCTTCTGAATCTGCTTCCTGTTTCTATAATCTTGAAGATTGCCAACTACAGCATGACAGAACCCTCTACTAACTATCTAATGTTCAGAATAACAGAGAAGAGGACTGCTTAGACATTGCTCCTCATCTCCCTTTAATACAGGGTTAAATCACCCTGGGGATCCATGCAGACTCATCACCTGCACCTCTACAGAGAAGTCATGAAGAAGAATGTGTATGTGTATGTATATGAATCCACAGAACTCTCCAGAATGGAACAGGAGGGACGGGATCCTGCTATTAATTTCTTAGCGCAGAAGACTTTCTTGCTACAAAGGCAAATCTGCTTCGACTTGATAATAACTTTCATAAGTAGATGAAGCTCCTTGATGTAATGTTGAAATTTCTAAGATCCTGGTTCCAATCAATCCAAGAAAGCACCTGGCCGAAAAATCAGCATGGTACCTTCGGCAAGATACGTTTAAATTTGTGTTTTATCTGAAGAATTGTGACTTCGTCCTATGCCTCTCCCTGCAAGAAAGGACTGGATGTTTAAATACCAATATTACTGGGCAACTTCTATCCATCAAGTATCACCATGTGGGAGGGATTCATAGGATTCAGCATGTGAGACTCAACTCATAATTTATTTGGTCTTAATGGAGCTGCTTATGAAAAGTCCCCTTCACTTTCTTCTTTCATGTAAGATGGTCCTAAAGAATTCAAAATATCCTTCAACATGCTACGCAATGTCATGGCATCTGCAAACATTCTATATGACTACAAAATGTCCATGGCCCTACCCATGTTTACTAGTGCTGTGGCCTCCCACCCCACCGGGCCCCTCCATCACTCAGCCACACCTTAGGGTTGTGCAGTAGATACTGGCCACGTGTCCAGCACTGTGCTGTATGCTCCAGGGGGTCCACACGTATCCAGCACATTCCTCCCTTCACATGACATACGTCTATCCAAGAATTAAATCTGGCCTCTACCTGTCCCTGGAAATTATCACCTGAAATCCTACATCTAAAATACGTTGTCCAACAGTGAATCCCCAACTTATTCGAGGGTTGGGTTCTAACGGCAGCACTTATTGTGGGAGCTGCAATCAGCCAAATTTATTCCTGGACGTTCCTAAGGCCTTGGGCAGGGGCCACATCAGAGTCCCACATTCTCTTAGGAAGCCCGGCATGACTAACTCTCCCTCCAGCCTCAGCGGTGATGGCAGTTCCTAAGGTTGAGCACCAGAGAAAGGATTCGGCATCCATTTAAGGACCATGTTGTACAAAATGGACGTGTCTTTAATAAGCAGACACACACTTGATGAGGTGAGATGTCAGTGTTAGCAGAGAAATGTGGGGACCAAGAATGACTAAGGGAACATAGAATGACATCTCATGCTCCCTCAAGGGTACATACTCTGTGGACACAGCTGAGGACACAGCTGTCATTTGTCTTCTCTTTCTTTTTGCCAAGCATGTATGGTTGGCTCAGTTCCAAGAAATTAAACACACAATGTAGGAAAAGTAGGACAGACTTGGTTTGAATTGTCTCATGTACTTATAGACTCAGAGTAATGCTACTGGCTCGTGGGACAGGAGAGAGCCTTTGTGCTACCCCTGGGATAGCACCCACTCTGACTGACCTTTTTCCTGTGAAAAAGGATTACTACCCCACATCGGTAGACATTTTGATTCTGTAGGTATGGGATAGAGTACAAGTATCCATAACTTAATTCTCCCCAGAGAATTCAGACTAGCTAACAGCCTGAAGAACGTCTGGGTTTAGGCACTCAGAGGCACCAAAAATGTTAATATTCATCATTGATATCCTAACATATGGTTCATCAAATAGATAAATGTCAACCTGGAAAGCAAAGAAGGAATTAGAATAGAGAGCAAGCTTTGGCAAGGGTGGGGGAACATCCCTCAGGGATGGAGAGAAGCTTCGGGATGGTAATGAGGCTGGAGAAGGAGGAACCATAGAAACACGGAAACATCCAGGAGATGGCTGTGTGGCCACCATGGCTGACTTCACCATCTACAGATGCTGGACTCACCACGCAGCTCTGGCTCCATGGAAAACAGAAGTGCTGCCCAACATGGACGAGGAACACAATTAATCTTTTCACTGAACACATCGACCATGTCTTTACAGGTTTCTTCTTTCCTCCCAAAAAGTTTCATTTTCAAAACAAGAAAAGCCATCATATTTGGTTTGGTCAACCAGAAGACACAAGACTGAGAAACCATAAGTCGTTATGAGATTAAGTTCAGACGGGGCACCTAACCCTGGACAACCTGGGGGTGACAGCACAACACAGATTCTTCGTCAACTGCGCTGCCCGGCCGGCATCAGCAACTTACCTTGCGCTCTGGCCAATTGTACTTCGCGAAGATAGTATCATAGGTGTCCACCGCCCCATCGGTGATTAGCATGATGGCCTGGATGCAGATGCTTCCTTGTCCTGTGTGGTTGAACTGCGGGAAGAAATAAGTTCACACTAAAAACCACACCAGAGAGTTCTGTGCATCCATGAGACTCTGGAGGCAGGAGGGCTTGGGAAGCCTCTCGAAACAAGAGCTCGTTCGACAAGACAGAACCGACACAATATGCTTTTCCCCGTGCATTCACCCTATTTGCTTTGATAAATTGGAATTAAGTACTGACCTCAGAGGGGATTTCTGAAAACACACACAAGGTGGGAAGTGAGATTCTAGGACAAATAACCTGTCTTACCTTCAAGCAGGTAGTGTCTCAGAATACAAGCCCCTAAGACATTGGCAAAGTCACCCTTCAGGAACACATGAGCCGCAGAATAGCGGCTGGCAATGTCTCTTTCAGAATCTAAAGGAGTCTGGTTTGATGCATTATATAATGCAATCAATGAGGTTTTGGACACATGGAGAATAAAGTCAGGAACATACCAATTCAGACTAGAAGCCTAAGCACTGTTTTTGTAGGGTTTGTTTCAAATATATATTTGTTAGCATATAACATTATATAATAGTTTATATACCTCACTATGTATGGCAGACTGGAATTCCAAGATTGTGCCCACTGGTGTGCAAGACCCAAACTTTCTTCAACTTTCAGTTTCATGTGGCACTGTAAAAGTTCCCAGCCTTTGTGAGTGGTAGACTGGGGTGGATTGGCCACCAGAACTCAGTGTCCTTCCTTTGAATCAGGGGTGAAGAATTTCCTTAATGAATGCTATTAATGCTGCAATTCAAAGCAACACCATGTCCTTTAAAAACCCTACAATTGGAGCACCTGGGTGACTCTACCTTCAGCTCCGGTTCCTGGGATCGAGCCCTGTGTTGGGCTCCCTGCTCAGTGGGGAGTCTGCTTCTCCCTGTCCCTCTGTTCCACCCCCCACTCATGCTCTCTCTCTCACTCTCTCTTTTTTCAAATAAATAAATAAAATCTTAAAAAAATAAATAATCAAAATAAAAATCCCTACAATTAACATGACAGTGCTGAGGCATGAAAACATACAAAAAGTCTTTAACTTTCAGTAGCGAAAACTCCCACCATCGTAATTGGTGAAGTTTATTCGTTAATTCTAAAATTATTTACTAAGTGCCACACGGAGCTGGGGATGAAACATGCAAAAATCCCTTCCCTCATGGAGTTTATAATTCTATGTGGGGAGACATATAAAAACCAAGTAAATAAATCAATTTAATTGTATGTGTGGTAACAGTGGTGCTAAGGGATGAAAAAAGAAAAAAGAAAGCAGAGCAGGGGGATAAGAAATGGGGGGGGCAACTTTAGAAAAAACAGTCAGAGAAGACCTCACCGAGAAGGTGAGCCATGAGTGACACCTGCAGAAGGTGAGTATGTGGGGGAGGGGTGTCCCAGAGAGGGCCAAGAGCACACGCAAACGCATGGAGTGGGCACGTGTTCCAGCTGTTGGCCAAGACGCTGCGGAAGGATGGAGACTGTTCTTGGGTTTACTGCTGGTTCCTGCTGAAGCAGAGAGCTAATAAAGCTTTCAAGTTGAGATTTAATTCCTAGTCTCTGTGCACTTAGAATTCTGAAGTTGCAACTCGAGAGAGAAGACTATAACTAACTGGATGAATGGGTGCATAGAGGGATGGAGGAAATGAAGGAACAAGGGAGGGGGGAGGAGGAGGGAGGGAGGGAAGGAAGGAAGGAAGGAAGGAAGGAAGGAAGGAAGGAAGGAAGGAAGGAATTGCTCAGGGCTGTACTGGGGCTGAGCAAAGCCACTTAAAAACATGCAAGGACTGCCATACTATAGTGAAAAGCACTTCATCCCATCCTAGCACCACAAATTGCAATAAGTTCTCATTTCAGAGTGTCCTCTTCCGCATGTATAAAATGAGAATATCATGCTAACATGATTGTCAGAAGGCAGGTTAAACGTTCATTATATGCTGGGAGACAAGTATTAACTTACTTTAGACTAGCCTCTGAGGTACATACTATCATTATCGGCGTTTTACAGGTGGCGAATTTGAGGCAGGGAGAGATTAGTTAACTTGTCCAAGGTCACACAGCTCCCACCTGGAATGGCCAGGATTTAAACCCAGGCAGTCCAGCTCCAGAATCTATTCCCAGATCCAGTACACTCTATGGCCTCCCAATAATGAGATGAAGGTCCTTGAGCTGATGGAGATGCATGGAAGGGCTCCATAAATGCTCACTTTCTTCACCTGCTTCTTCCTCCCTCCATCCTTTCCAGAGTTCTAGGGTCACATGGAGTCATCAGCTCCTCCACTGAGAGTGAGTGAGTGCTCCTCAAATTCTGTGCATTAGGCACTTGCCTCACTACAGTCCTGGCCCCGGCAGCCACTCCTGCAACTCAGACTAGACTGGAGGCTGTAGTCCTTGAATTAATGAGCAGATGGGACCCCTGCTGTAATATCATAGAAATTCTCAGGTATGTACAAATACTTGAGAACTAAAGCCATCACACACAACTACAGTTCTACTGTCTTGATCAATTTAACACACTATTCCAGAAAACTCTTGCCCAGGAAGACAAAAATTGCAAACAACTTTATTGCTTATTCGAGGAACATCCTGAAGGGCCCATCAACTCTTCAATAGAAACTATCATGGGACAATTTATAACCTAAGACTCTCTAAACCCCTGACCTCAAAATCCTTCCTCTGCTACATCTACTAATCCTAAACTAGAATGTTAGGATTCTCACCCAGTCTTAACCAAGCTTCTTCCTTCTCCTCCACTATGAAAGACCCACCTTCAACCAGCCTTCATAGTCTCAGTAAATGGCCTTGTCCCTTCCACTCTGAGACACTGCTAAGACTCTATCGTCATAGTGCATTTTCTTTCTTGCTGCGGTCAGAAGAAACATCCCTGTAGTCCTGTCCTATCAACAGGTTGTTCTGGCAATGTTTGGGGGGAGTCTGCATTCAACATGGTCTTCAGACCATTGAATAAACCCACCAGTGGGCCACTGAATAAAGGTGATGTCTGTTTCAGTTCACAGAGGCCGAAGACAGGGGGAAAATCAAGACACCTTGGGACATGCAATTTGTTGGAAAAGCATCCTGGCAACATTCTCCCAAATGAAAGGCAAGGAAGAGAGGGAAATGAAGATATCTGAATAATGCAGACTGGAAGAAGGGGCTGCCCTGAGCTGTTTATTTAAAAACATCACTTTCCTCTCTGGCTGAGTCCCTGGTATTCTCTGCAGCAATCTGCAGTTGGAGAATTTTGAAGAATGCAATTAAATTCAAATGCTTTGATGAGTAATATCTCTTCTCTTCATATTTGTCTAGAACTTTTTTTTTTTTGAATAGCGGGAGTGATGAAAGTGTTTTCCATAATAATAACAATGACAAGGGCCTGATGATGAACTACAATTAGCTCAGTGATTCATCAGTTAGCAGCGAAAATTTCAATGCATCCTGACATTTAGAGCATTTGGTTGTGATTAACAGTCTTTGAAATGTCACCGAATTTTATTTAATTGGCTAAGAAAAATTTTTAAAAGGTAATCACTGCAAAGATCATATTCACCGCCAAAAAAGATAATTGCGGTTGTCACATGACAGGTTCGATGCTAACTACTGCAGCAAACTAGCTCTGTGCTCTTACAGAAACTAATGAATGCAGCGGAGATCAATAGCTGCAAGGGGCTTAGAAGTTTATTCGGATGCTCCTTTCAAAGCCGTTTGTACAACAACTGCGAGCCTTTAAGTCATCTGAGCAAATACTAACACTGAAAGGCAGGTAGTTGCAAAACAAAATTTACTTCACTTAGTTACAGTAACCTCTGAACCGTTCTGAGCCCCGGCCACAATCACACTTTCAATTGTGTGTGTACGTGTGTGCGAGAGAGAGAGAGACAGAGAGAGAGAAAGAGACAGCCACACACACATGGGGAGAATGTGTATTTGTGTGATCGAGAAATAACGATTTATTCATATTGGCTTGCAAGGGCAGTCGTAATACACAGAAGGGAATTATATCACTTAGAGGTCATATTGATGAAGTGGAAAATAGCTAAAGCTTCATTTTCATGGGAGATTAACCATCTCTGTGCTTTTCAAAATGTTTGGCTATTTAAAAGCCCAGTGGCAAGAGAGGGATGGAAATGTTTCTCTCGATGAGATAAATGTGCACTCAAAATATGGTCCCGCCCATCAACCAATCTCAAACGATGATATTTTGTAACATTTGTGTTCCTTCCATTTCTTGCTCTCTGGAATTAAACTGGACCCATTGGGTCTTCTGCCAGGCCAGACCCCAGAGGGACTTTACAGGTGAAGGCAGAGCAGAGGGGTGTGTGGAAGGTTTCCCTGGTTCAAAAATACCTCTGTCACCAGAATTTGAGGAAGGAAATCTACCACGCGTTGGTGATTTCTCTGGATCTGAGAGGTGCCGGGAGGTTAATATACGCTGTAGGCACTACAAACATATTATGCCTGAAGGTGTGCTTGGTGAGCTGTGACTTCTACAAGATTCTAACCCGGAGGTTCTGATAGGAGATAAAGAGTTCCTGAGTCAATAAGTTTGAGTACTAGCATAAATACATTTTGACAAGGTCTGTTCCCTGCAGGACTTCGGAGGCCTTGAATACGCACAGGTGCGCTGTGAGTCTCAGGGACAGGAGGATGGTATCTTGCCACCTCGACAGCACCTATACTGGAGTATCTCGGCAGACCAGCGTCAGCTGGGCGTGCAGTGGGAAACTCTGGCCTGGAAGGCTCTGGCAACAAAACTGGTAAGTGGACAGGACGGGGACAGAGAATGTCACAGGGCAAGGAAAAGGAGAGAGAGGACAATGAAGGAAAGCAGACATTCCTGAGGACTGGGACAGGAAGTAAGACCAAAGCATCAAGAGCTCGAGCTGCTTCTAGAAGCCACAGGCAACCTGGCCAGAGTTGAGGCTGCCTAGTGTCCCTGTGGTGGCAGAGATGGCACTTCCCGCCCACCCCAGCCGTGCTGCTGAATCCTCAACCCAGGTCTACCAGGCCAGGTTCCCCTCGCTCCGCTTAACACTCTGCTGCCTTTCTTCTAAGATTCTTAATGACTTCTGAACAAGAGACGTACATTTTCATTTTGCACTGGGCTTCCCCAATGACGTGGCCACTGCTAGGTCTATGCCTATCCCCATTTTACAGATCAGGAAAATAAAGGTGAGGATAAGCAGAGTTTTCCCAAGCTCACACGGCACGCTCTGACCAAGTCAGGCTTCTCAGCCCAACGTGCCTGACTCTAAAGACCACAGACTTCACATGACAAGCATCCCCCAACTCTCACTCCTTCACCACTTCTGCCAAAGAGCCAGGGAACAGAAATTCGCTGCAGGGCCCTTTCCAAATAAGGGACTCACCAGCTCAGAGTAGCCTCCCCCTGCTGTAGACACGAGGCTTTTGAGATAAAAAAGAGAACCAATTTTATCCTTGTGGAAGTCCATCCAATATGACCCTCTAGAAAGAGCCTGCTGAAGATACAGAGCTTGGCATCTCCAAGCCCTGAGAAGGTTCCAAGCCCTCTCCAGGGCTCAACTCAGAATTTCAAGGTGCAGCTTGGCCTTTTGCTCTGGTCAGCTATGTTCACAAATTATTCATGAGCTATTAACAGGGATGGGCTGCCCCAAACACTGAGCCTCACCTAAATGTGAATTCTCTGTAGCCAACAGCCCCGGGCGGCAAAACAGGAAGGAATAGCCGTGGGTTTAATCTGCGTTCAATTCAAGGTGCTGATGTGGCACCTTACCTCCTGATTTCTCCCTCCCCTACCGTCTTGACGCTGGCTCAGGACCAAAACCTAAATGGCCTTCTGTGTGCCAATAGGTATTTTTGGTAAAAGGGAGTCCAGAATTAGGGCCCACCGTCGGCTTGAGAGGGCAGCGTCGCTGAGTATGAAAAGCTTGAGTTTTGGAGTTGGGCACAATTGACCCCCAGGACGAGCCTTGTGACGGTGTGGGTGGGTGGGTGGGTGCTCTCCTGCAAACTAACAGCCTGGGCCCCACACAGCTGCCTCAAGACTGAGCCGCTAGCAGCTCTCCCAGCTGCTGCAACACCTCAACAGAGCTGTCGCTCCGTTTAGCGCCTGTTTGCGCTCAGTACCACCCCACGCCTTTCCCTGCGTTCCACAGTTTCTAGGCTCCCCAGGAGTTTGGACCGGGTTCATCCAAAGGAGACTACTACAGGATGCAAGGGAGAAGCCAAGGCTTTTCTCAGTGATGTCTCCCTTTTTCTGATCTGGGGTCATGGGCGCTTTCTGGCAATGGCTGGTACCAGCTCCCACAGGGCAGGCCTCCCCTCCCCCACCCCATCATGACCTCAGCCCTCATTGGGCAGCCCTCCATGGTTCGATTCCCATCCAGATGGCCACAGACAGGAGGCTCCTATGGTGTCCCTCCCTCCTGTTGTCCCTCCTACCCTAGAGAGGAGCTGCCTCCTGCTGGTGCTAACCCCAGGACTGTTTCATTCTCTGTTTGGTTTCTGAGCTCTTCCACCCCTTATGCAGCCAAAACCCTGACGTAAACCCCTGCTGTTTGACACACCTAGAGTGATTTCTATTTTTTTGCTTCTTAACATCCTAACCTAACCTCTCCCATCCAAGCCACCAGTACGTGTCACCCAGATAATGTCATGGCCTCCCTGCTATTGTCTTTGCTTCTCAGTACAGCAGCCAGAGAATTCCTGCTAAAACTCAAGTCGGTCATGTCATTCTCTGCTCAGACTCCAGTGACCTTCCATCCCACACAGAGCAAGAACCTAAGTCCCCACAGGAGTCATGTGGTCCAGCCTCTGCTCCCTCCCTGATCTCATTCCCTAGCCCTCTCTCCCCCACTCTGCTCCTCACACTGCTTTCCTCACTATATGGTAAATATGCCAAACAGCTCGGCCTCAGGGCCTTTGTACTGGTTCTTCTAGCTGGAAACTTCTTCAGTTTCCCTGTTCCCTCACTTCCTTAAGGTCTCTACTCCAACCAGGGGCACCTATGAGAGAGATCTCTCCAGACCGTGCTGTATGAAGAAGCAAGTCCTTATCAAGCTGGAACAATGGGGCTGTTGTTCTCCATAGGACTACGCACTTCATCTGCCTTTTCCCATTAGATCTGGGGTCAGCAAACTTCTTCTGTAAAGGGCCACACGGTAACTGTTTTAGGTTTTACAGACCATATGGTCGGTCTCTATTGGAACTAATCAACTCTGCCCTTGTAACGGAAGAGCAGCCACAGAGGGTACGTGATCAGGTGGGCATGAAGGCACTCCAGTAACACAAGCTTTACAAATACAGGATGCAGGCGGGATTCGGCTCATGGGCCATAATTTCCCAACCTTTGCACTGGAACATGAGGTCCATTAAAGCAAACACTTTGTCTAGTCTGTTCTCTGATGTGTTCCCAGTGTCTGGCATTAAAAGCACCCAGCCTATACCAGTTACGTAAATGATAGAGGACCTGCATTAATAAAGATAGTCATTACTTTCCTACTGCTCTTTCAGAACACAAAAGTCACATGCACTTTTCTTCTAGTTTAACACATTTGGATCCAAAGGGCAGAATCACCAGCCCGGAACCCCCCCAAAGGTTTTCATGGAATGTTAACAGGTGCTGCTTGAAAAGCGGATTCTTGTTCCAAGAAGTGTAAGGAACAGGTGGTTGAGCAGCATTCCTTCCTGTGGTGCTTCCTGGAAACTCGATTGTGCTACTGTGTACTGTGAACCTGCAAGGGGCTGGAAGAGAGAGAAGGACGGGTAGGGCACTCCCTAAGCCTACCGCACAGAGAAAGCCCTTCTGCTGAACATCGCCACGGGCAGGGGTTCAGTGTGAAACACAATGAGAAATGAGTCTACACTATGAAGAAATTGAAAGTTTCTGAGATGAGATCTGCATTGGAAGGTGTTCAAGGGTGGGTGGGTCCAGAGCCCACAAGCATGGCAGGCAAGAGCCCCGATCAGAGGGCGTGATGGGCTCCGTCCAGCGGGGATTGGTTTGGCCTCACTGGCTAGACCTGGTTCCCCAGACGACTCAAAGGGCTAGCCTCACCCTCCCATCTGGGGTCTATAGATACGATTCAATGACAGCCAGAACTGACAGAAATGCTGGTCCACAACTAAAAAAAATAATAAATAAAAAATTTAAAAATAAAAAAATAAAATTTCATCTCTTCTCTTGGACATAAGAAAGGGAATTTAAAGAGGGGCTTACGTCACTGAGAATGTTGAAGGCCTCATTCAGAGCTATATCCAGCATTCCAATTCCTTTGGCAAAAAGTTTGTCCAGATGCTCCCTGAAGTGCTGGAACAACAAAGTAGAGAATTCATTAGCATCCGAACCGTTACATGAAACGCCAACCTCAAATGAACAGGTGCGCACTAAGACCAGAGTCTCGGACCAAAATGGTCACAATGTGTTCATCCTTCAGAATTCAACACATGAGAACTATTCAAAATAAAATTTACCTTCCATATGCATTTTCAGCCTTGATTACATTCTAGGGGGAAAATTCATTGAATTATGGTGGAAAGTACTTAATTTATCTGAAGTTCTTACTTTCCTTTCCAGTTTCATCTCCCATGACCCACTCTATCCCCTTCTCCCCTCAAGTTTCCCACTGCCGATCACTCTTAGGACTCTGCACATGCTCTCCTCCCCCAGGAACCTACTCTCCATCCATTTCCTGGCTCTCCTGCCACATTTTCCTCCCACCTACTTTTGGGACCTCAGTTTGGACATCACCGTCTTTTGGCCTAGGGAAACGTCCCAGACCCCCATCTCTGAGACCGCCTCAGAAAGCTTCCTTAGGACCCCATGCTGCATCCTATCCTCAGACCCATCTTGCACTTGGCACTCTAGGTATAGAACTGCTAGTTAGATTCTGCCCCCACCCAAGACTGTGACATTCTGGAGACCAGGCATGTCTGGTGGCCTGCTCTGTCCCCCTTGATGACCACACATCTGATACACAAAAGATGCCCAAAGCATCTCCAAAGAGCAAGGATAAAGACTGGATCACAAGGTAAGAATTGTGATTACGGCAAGGGGGACACAGGCTAGAAATCAGAAGAGCTTCAAGGAATATGCAAAATGGGAACAAACCTCTTCAGAAACATCCCCAAGGCCCATCTGGCTACCCAAGGCCCATCTGGCTACCCAAGGCCCATCTGGCTATGCTGGTTTCACAGAAGCCCAGCATCAGCTGGAGAGTAAAGGCAGCGAAGGGACGTAACTGTGGAGCCGTTACGTTTCTGCTTCTGAACAAAGAGGCAAGGGTGGTGGGTCCAGGCATCTGCCCAGGGACACATGAGCGGGTGGGATGCTCACTGACCCAAAGCTCATGTCCACAGTGGCACAGCTGCTTGGCATTATTTTCCAACTGCCCTATTCCAAAACCACTTCTTTTCTACTGAAATGAATTACTCTCTCCTCAAAGGCATCCACACCCTTGTCTGCTGGAGAAACTGGATGGAGGAGTCACGAGAAGGGAGAGGGGCAGGAAGGGTGTGCTCATGGAAAATGTTGGCTGGTGATTTCCTGGCTGAGGAATGGCTTTTTTTCTCTTCCATGACCTGGGGCCCATCAACACCGCAAACATTCCATCAGCATGGTGACACCTACTCATGATGTGTCTGCCTTAGAACCCCAACACTGACGGTGGAATAAGAATACAGTGGAGAGAGAGATCCTAGGACACGGCCAATGGTTCTAAGATGCTATTCTCCCCAGGCCCCTCAGGAAGCAGCAAGGGCCACTGGTCAAGGGCGTGGGCTGCAGGTTTGCTGGCAAACTGGACTGGAAAGTTTTGGTGGGCTCCTCACAGTGATTCAGCTTTAATGACAACCAGACCTAACGTGAATCAAGACTGGATTTGAAGTTGACTGCTCACCCTGGGAATATTCATGTAACCCACAAGACCCCTTCCTGGGTCCATCCCGTCCTCACAGCAATCATGCCCTCACGCTCACCAGAGCAGCCATGGTTACGGAAACCTACTTCATGTTAGGTCCTTAGCAAATACCATGCAATTGTGTCCTCACAACAGCCCTGTAAGGTTCCATCAACCCATTTTGCAGATGGGAAGAGCGAGGCTCAGCACTGCACCCCAATTCACACACCTCCTAGCTGCCTGGCCCTCGTTCCTCCCCAGGTCTGCTTCACCCATTCTAATGCCTCCTTCTTTCTGCTATACACCTGCTACTTTGTGTGTTTGTTTGTTTTTTAGTGCTTTGAATGCCAGGCACTGGCCAGGAGCTCTTAATCTCTACACCTGGGCTACAGCAGAGTCTACGGGTGACTATCTGAGTCCACAGGCTTGTGTAAAGGGGTAGAGAAATGCTGAGGGCCAGGGACCCAGGCAAACCACACAGCCGGGAACCAAGCCTTGCGCTTCTCTGTTCTTCCTGCTGGCTGTCCAAGGCCCAGCAGGATGTTGAGCACATGACATGTCCTTCACGAGCACTCGGTGAACAAATCCAGACAGTTAACTAAATCCAAGGACGCCCAGGTGTCCTGGTTGCAGGTGGGCAGGAGGGGATCAAAACAGATCAGTCTGCCTTCTCCAAGAATCGCAGCCCTTGGAGACCTGACTCGTCGGTGAGTAACGACCATCAGGAAGGACTTAGGCTTCGCAGGCACCTCAGGGCGGTCCCCACACACCCTCCAGGACATTGTGACATGCCCATCATGCAGCCTGCAGACGGGCTGCCCTTTTACGGGTCCCAGGTTTACATTGCTGTGGCCAGACCCTGCCCTGACAAGTTCGTTCTATTCGTCTGATGTCATTTCTGTCAACTGCATTTAATTGGGCTCCGCCACACGAGTTTACACAGTATTGTCTTTTTTAATAACATAGCAACTCCATTTAATTTGTCTTTTAATCCATGTGTGGCTGCATTTTCTCTTAATCCATGTGTCATGTGCAGAAAGACTGCTTCAGGCAATGGTTGCTTTTATTGTCGGACAGTTAGAGGAAAATGCGATCACATGCCACGGAGTTCCCCTCGACTCGATTTTACAACCAGGTCGGTTCTGATTTTATTTCTTCCTCAGACAAATCTGGTCCCTATATGACATGGGAAAAATATGTCCCCAGATGAAGGGCATTCTCTCTGTTGCATTCCCTCTCCTCTCCCTCATGTCCAGGGTCCGTTTTCTCCTACGCCATACCTGGACCAAATCTGCTTCATCACCCTCGTCTTCCAGGCTACGTTTAACCTTTGGCCCACCTCCCGTCTTACACAAAACCAGGGCCTTGCCTTCCAGGGAACCAGCTCGTGATGTGTCTCCAAGAGCTGCTCTGCCCACTACGGCAGCCATGAGTTGTATGTAGTCAGCGCCATCAAATTTAATTAATATTACATAAAATTAAAAACTCAGTTGCTTCGTCCCCCAGCCACATTTCTTTTTTTAATAATAATTCTTTATTATGTTAGTCACCATACAGTACATCCCTGGTTTTTGATGTAAAGTTCCATGATTCATTACTTGCATATAACACCCAGTGCACCATGCAATACGTGCGCTCCTTACTACCCATCACCAGCCTATCCCAGTCCCCCACCCCCCTCCCGTCTGAAGCCCTCAGTCTGTTTCCCAGAGTCCATAGTCTCTCGTGGTTCATTCCCCCTTCTGTTTACCCCCTCTTCATTCTTCCCTTCCTTCTCCTACCGATCTCCCTGCTATTTCTTATGTTCCATAGATGAGAGAAACCATATGATAATTGTCTTTCTCTGCTTGACTTATTTCACTTAGCATTATCTCCTCCAGTCCCGTCCATGTTGCCGCAAATGTTGGGTAATTGTTCTTTCTGATAGCTGAGTAATATTCCATTGTATAAAAGATGGAAAAATAGTCCATGCTCATGGATCGGAAGAATAAACATAGTTAAAATGTCTACGCTACCCAGAGCAATCTACACTTTCAATGCCATCCCGATCAAAATACCAATGACATTTTTCAAAGAGCTGGAACAAACAGCCCCAGCCACATTTCAGGTGCTCAGTAGCGCCCTGTGGCTAGCGGCTGTTGAATCAGACAGTGAAGATCAAAGAACATCTCCAGCATCGCATTAAGTTCTATTGGACAGAACTTACCTGGAGACACTCGGGCTAGACGGGTCCTTTCTCCTCACCAAGCCACTGACCAAGGATGAGTTGGAGGAAACTCTAAGGCTTGTACCCAGTGGATATGTGTGTGATTTTTGCCTATTCAACACCCATTCCCCTTCTTCTGATTTTCCTTCTCCTCCAGCGCCTCATAATTCATATGGTTTGGGTGAGGCTAACATCGCTCTTCCTCCTTCCCAGATCAAGGGGGTGAGCCCACTTATCAGGCTGACCAATTTGTGAATTCCATCCCAGATTCTACTAGGCACCATCAGGCATGGGCATATGACCCAATCCCAGGCCTCTACTGCAATGTGGAGAAGAAAACTCTCTCTCTCTGTACTGAGTTTACTGAGAGGTAGGGAAGAAGCGTAGGGCTGCCAACAGCCATTGAGCCACTGGGCAGGAAGGGCTCACCTGAATAAAGGTAACAGCGAAGGAGAACAGAGCACATAATGGAGGGGCCAAGACAGAACCATGACAACATGGCTTGTGCTCCTAGAACCAGGCACACCTAGCTTTTTCAGAGAAGTGAGCCAGTCAATTTGCTCCTTTGCCTGACCAGATCTAGCTGGATTTGGGCCACTTAATTGAAAGGAAAGGACCTTGATGACCACAACCATCATAAGGACAATGCCTTCCAAAGCCAGGGCAACACCTCCAAAGCCCCGCCCCTGGATTACAGCGGCCCCCTACATCTCCTCCATCCCCTCCTCCCCTTTCTAATCACCATGTCACATTGAGTGGTTTATACTCGTTCTGTGAGTGCTCGTGCCAGACAGAGGAAGGTACTTCACAGCACTCCCCTGGTGCGCATGGATTTAATGCCCGCTGCTCGTGACACAGAGTCATTTGCTAAGGAGGGATCCTAACCGCGTGCACTCCAAGTGTAGTGTCAGGAAGAGAAGGAAGGGGCCTGGCCCACTGCTCAGCAGCCTCTTCATCGATGCAGATTTCTTCTTCTCTACTCTCTGTTGTGGTTGCTCTAAGATTCAAAATGTGTCATATTTAATGCAATCACATTATAATTGTTGTATGTAAGTGTCTGCTATTTAGACTCCATGGACTCTGGAAGAAAAAAAAGCTGAACTAAAATTCAAGAGACTGGGTCCTAGTACTGGTTATGCTATCTATCAGCTATAAGACGCTGAGGCAAGTAGCTTCGGCTCTCAGGCCTCAGTTTTGCTCCCTGTGAGATGGGGATGGGAACGCTGCTGCCCAGTGGTGGGAGAGTGGGGGCGCATCAGTGACTCTGAGCAGCAGGCAGTACCAGGCAGCCCGAACTCCAACTCCCGCACTGCACCCCACCCTCTCTCAACACCTGAGCGAGCCACTGCCTTCATCTGGCCCGTCAGCTCTCTCTTGACACAAGGTGTATTGGGCTGACCTCTCGCTGAGAAGACAGGAAAGAAGTCATCTCAAAGAACAATGATGACAGAAAAATGGGAAACTATTTCAATTTCGTATTCACAAAATAAATATATGAAAAAAAAATCCTACTAAACCTTTCTACCTCAAATACCTTCTATGCCGACGTCCTGGTTCGTAGCTTTACAATCTAAGACAGGCCTTGGAAAATGACTTCTTTTGCCCTGTGAGGGCCAGATTTTATGACATGGAGAAAGACACGTGGTTGATTTCACCGACACCAAGACCCGAGTGCCTTCCAGAGCCAGCTCTGGAGAACAGAAGGTTCGAGATAGCCCGAGGCGGGCAGACGTGCCACAACTGGGTGCCAGAAGGTGGCCAGTTTCCATTATTTTTTCTCAATTAAAATAAACAAATGTATTGGAAATGGGGACAGTTCCATTTTATTATTAAACTTCAGTAAAGGAGGGGGAGGGTGGCTTTTTATCTTCGCTTCACGCACACAGGCAGCCTATGCTGCTGCCCGGGAAAGACCTCGCTTCCAAAGCCATCCGTGCAGCTTACTGCCCGGGGAGATAACCGGGAGCGCCAGCAAGCACAGCGCGGCCGCTTATCTCCGCCGAACAGTCACGACGCCCAGGCCGGCAGAGGGTCCTGGGGAAATAACCCTCTCCCTCCAGCAGCATTCGATTTCGTTGAATCCACACTGATAGCGCTCTCTGTGATAATGGCAATCATGTTTTTTCCTGTCTACATAATTATAACGAATGCTTGAGCCCTCCCAATTAAAAGCGGGAGACTAAAGGCAAAAGTGGACATCGGGAGACAAAACCATCCCCCTTCCACAGAGCTGGTGGTCCTGGCTAGGAGGCTTTAGTGGGCGAGGCTAACAGCCCCCAATCGATGATCCCCAACCAGGTCACCGGCATTCAGCAGACCTCAATTTCACCCCCAGGAGGTGTGGAGGAGGGTCATGGCAGCATCTCGGCCACGGGAAGGCTTTCAGAAATTCTCACCCAAGTCCTCCAGAGGCGGCAAACACTGGCTAAAGGACAACTGTATGCCGGGCACTGTGTGCCTTTCATGCATCACCTCGCTTGGTCCTCCTAATACCCTTAAAAGGTATCATCAGGTCCCTGTTAGACGTATCGGCAAACGGAGTCTCCAAAAGGTGGAATGTCTGCCCAGGTGGCAGAGCAAGTACGAGGAAAGGGCGTCTCCAAATGCTGAGAGCCCCATACCTGAACCCCTGTGCCACACAGCCCTTCCCAACACTCAGACACAGCACATCCCTGACACAGCCCAGCCTGCGGGGGTGTACAGAGTCTGGGGGTCATGTGCAAAGCTGCAACCCCCTTCACGGCTGGCTTCATGGGCGTGTGACCTGTGCAGTCACCCAGGGCCCGGTGCTCAGAAGAGCCCTGTGCTTGGCTTAATGCTTTGCTGACCCTGTCTTGAAATTTGTGATAATTTTATTTTTGAATTTGTGACTAGCAAATGAAATCCCCTGGAACAAATCATGCATGTGAGCAGAGCAGGTATGGCAAGTGTGTGTGTGCCCGGTGTTCCTCGCTGCCCGTTCACACCTAGCCCTCACCATGGCTGGGAGCCCAGAATCCTGGGGAATAGCCACAGTGCTGGCCTTCATCAGACGTGCTTGACTTTATAGATACTTAGCACTGTGCTGTCAGGTGGCTTAAGGGACATGTCTATCGACAAACTAAAATTCAGAAGCTCCAAGTGAGGGTACCCCATACAGGTTCTCCCCACTGTCAGCTCTATTAGTAATAGACACATTTCCACTCGCCTTCTCCCATAGGGACATGGCTCGTGTCAGTTACGTCAGCCCAAACAGACAAGCGGTGTCCGTCTCATTCTGACGTCAGACTCCTCACTGAAATCCCGGTGGCCCCCTTTGCTGCTGAGCTGCAAGCACAAAGTGCAGGAGTCCATTGGCCAAGACCCAGACGGCGTCCGCACCTGTCTTCTGACCCAACTAGGATAGATGCTAGGCCACGCGATGATTTACCATACATATGGATATAATTCCTCCTGACCACACCTCTTCAACCCCAACCCTGGGATGATCCTTCCAGGCTCCGGTTCAGTCTGAGAAATCCCCTGGCTGAAGGTGACTGCATCTTTTGGGGGTGTACACACACACACACACACACGCACCAGTGACCTAGGGCAGTGCCCAGTCAATACAGTTTACAGGAAAGGCGCACACCTCGTGGCACTGCTACCCCAAAGCCCAGACTCCGGTGCATCAGACTGTCATTTGATTGCAGCGGGGAAAGTAGACAGTGACATGGTGTTTGTCAAACATGAAAACGGAATGGCCCCAGAGGCTGGTGGTATTAAAGAGCAGGCCCAGATGTTTGCAATTTGGAGGAGAAAGTACAGACACCGAGAGAACCTTGTCCGGGCCAGGCCCGGTTTCTCCTTCATGTCGTCTATAACAAATTGAAGTGTCTGAAGGTGGCAGCTGTTTCATGCTAACGCCAAACTGGGGCCCAGATGGCTCTCCTGGACGTGAACAACAAACACTGTTTCCTACCAGGTAGTCCCATTAGTGATGACATCATTTTGACGGCAAAGGGACTACTTATGCCGGGTGAGATGGCGATGATGAGCCCAGAGCTGGCGATTCTCTACGATCGGAAAACACCTCCAGTGGGACAGGTGCCTGACCGAAGCCGTCCACAGCGGGCAAGGCTGTGTCCCAGACGACTCGCGGCTAGATCCTATGAGTTCATTGTCCTCTCTGTCAGGCATCACAGGGAACCTACTCCAGGCCCCTCGGAGAGACTGAGCAAAGCCACAGCCCAAATGCCACGGGACAGAAATGCCTGCTCTATGTCTCAGCTCCGTGTGACGGAGTGTGTATCAACAGTAGGTCTCACCCTTCGCATCTTTCGCACATTTCTGAAGGCCCAAGTTCATCCTCTATAAACTTTATGAAAACCTTGATGTGACTCAAGTCTGCTTCTTGGAGGAAGAATGCTTTCATGAGTTTCAGTGTGCAAGAGCAGACAGAAGTCACAGTTTTTGTTCATTCCGAGCACCGTGCCAAGCTCCGTGGAAGCTTTGACTCTGAAGAGATCTGTATATCGAGTCAGCATCCAGGGAGAACGGAATGCAGCGGCAGCCCTGGGGATGCAGACGGCTCTTCTTCATCAAGCCATCCCCTCACGGTCAGGCTCAGGACAGATGCGAAGCTACAGCCCAGAGGGGAAGGTGGTGGATGCTGAGAACACACATCTGGAGTCATGGTCCGGGGGGCGGGGGGGGGGGATGGTGACGGATGTGCCCTGACCCACCCCCTGCTTGTCCACTCAGTGACAGCAACACTCATTTCTGGGACAGCCTGGCAAGGACGTGGGGCCCCAGGAGACCACTAAATGAGAACTTTTTCTGCATAATCACTTGGCAGATTTGCGTAGTTTTATAAAACTTGTACTCAATTAAAACATATTTGTTTCAATGATCTCTGTATTTGCCAAATGGATTACATATGGATATCAAATTTAATTGTCTGAATGGAAGAATCCATTCTCATTCACGTCTGTAAATAAACAAATACCCTGCATGGCATTGTGATTTTTTGGGGGGGTGGGGGATGTATCAACATTTGACCAGTCCCCTACTGATGAAAGTTAAGTTTTTCAGTGTCTTACTGTTTCAGACATTACTATGGTGAACATCTTTGTACACACATCACAGTGCCCCAATGCACATGTGTATAGTAATACCAGTATAACAACGTCAGGGAAAGTTACTAGGTCAATAATTTCTTCATTTATACCATGCCAGGTTACAATGAGAATTTAATGAGATTATGCAGACAAAGTGCTTACTATAGTCCAGCATATATATCAAGCAGTCGGTAAAGGTTAGGTGTTACTAGCAGGGCACCAATGACACTGTATTTTGAGGCTATTCAACTACTCAGATCAAAATTCTAAAAACAAAAACAGAAAACCCCTACAAGTCTATCTATAGCAAAAGGAAAGTCATTGGCTCCTATTAGGGGACAACTGGGAGCAAGGGCTCAATGACACCCTCTGTGTGTCTCTGTCCTGGAATCACTTGGCTTCATTCTGCCAGCAGGCTCTTGACCGCACAGCTGCCTTCATCACTGATACCACGTGCACCTGGCTCAGCCTGCCCAGTGGCCAGAGCTAAGGCTGCCAGATAAAATCAGAATGCCCAATCAACTTGGAATTTCAGATAAGCAAACATGCTGGAAATGTATCCAATGTTTATTTGAAATTCCAAGTTAAGCGGGTGCCCTATTTGTTTGTTTGTTTTGCTAAATCTGGCACCTCTACACCAGACCAATTTCCACAACATTTCTATCAGAAAAGTCCCCAGAAACACTCTGATTAGCCCAGCCTAGGAATGTGTCTGGGCCTGCGCCCATTGGGGAGCTGGAGAACAGGACCATTGACTGGATCATGTGCCCATTTTTGAACCTGAGGTTGCAGTAGCAAGAGCTGGGGAAAGTCCCACCTAAACTTTACTGAATGGGTTTGGTATAGACAGAGGGACTTCATGGAGAGGAGGAAGGGCGGGGATTCAGGACAGAGAAGAACTGATGTATAAGCAGCTTGTGGGCGAGGTACAGCTCTTCACTGGCTTAGTCCACATTCTCAATGCACTGACACAGCCAGGGAAGCAAAAATGTATCCAAACACACACACACACACACACACACACACACACACACACACACACACACTTCCACAGTGAGCAGGGGCTTTACTCTGCAGCACACTGACAGGCAAACACATGTAGAGAGGAGATAAGAAACAAATGGCAGCTTTTCCCAGAGAAAAATCACAATATGCCTCTAAAAAGTTAGAGTGAAGGATTTCTAGAAAATAGGTGGTCCTGTGAATGGTTCGAGGTCTGGTGGAAAGAATGAGACAAAAGAAAAGATAGCACTGCTGATAACTAGTATTTATTGGGTGCTTTCTATGCACCAACCTTGGCTTGGGCACTCACGAGTCCTGTGTCCTTCAAGCCTTACAACAAGCCCAAAAGATACAGCATTCTCATTACCCTCATTTTATAAATGGAGAAACAGATTCAGATGGTTCACATCACTTGACGAGATTTCACAGCTAATAAATGGCAGGGCTGAAATTTAAATCCAAGCATCCTGTCTCTAAAATATATATTGTCACTCCTCCCCCCAAAAAACCTTTTTATTATAGAAAATTTCAGTTACCAACTCATGGTGAATCTTATTTTATCAATATCCCACCACCACCCTCTTCCATCTCCCTTATGGGAGCCAGCCTCCAAGATGGCCTCCAATGATTCCCCCCACCTGCCCCGTCCTGATACTCACACCCTTGTGTGGGGCCCGCCCAGGGTTCCTGCTCTGTGATCCAGAGTTAGGCTCTATGACTAAGACAATACAGCAGTGATGATATGCCACTTGCAAGGTTAGGTTGTAAATGACACTGTGGCTTCCATTATGGTTGCTTTCCCAATCTCTATTAGATAATTTACTCTAGGGAGGCCAAACACTTTGATGGGAACAGCCCTATGGAGTTGCCCACATGGCAAGACACTGAAGCGTCCAACCAACAGCTATAAAGGAACTGAGATCTCTTCCCAACAGGCACATAAAGGAGCTTACAAGTAGATCTTCCATCCTAGTCAAGTCTTCAGATGATTGCAGCCCTCAGCCAGCATACATCCTGCATGCAACCTTATGAGAGACCCTGACTCAGAACCATCCAGCTAAGCCACTCCAAGGTTCCTGACCCCTCAGAAACTATGTGAAGTAATAAACATTTCTTGTCTTAAGCTGTTGTATTTTGGGGTAATGTGCTCTACAAAAATAGATAACAAACACACTTTCATACAGATTATTTTGGATATCCCAGACATCACATTATTTCATCTGTGAACATGTCAATATGCATCTGTGAAAGAAAAAGACTTTTAAAACCAAAAGCATAATAGTCATTCTATATTATGTCAGTCACAGTCACAGTTTGAATCAGGATTCAAATAAAGTCCCCACATCGTGCTTTGTTGATGAGTCTCAAATCTCTCATTCTAGAGTTTCCCCTTCAATATTTTTTCTCACAACTTTTCATTGAAGAAACCAAGTTGTTTGTCATGAAGAGTATCTCAGAATCCAAAATTTACTGATTGCCATCCTGAGGTGTCATTTAACATGTTCCTCTGTCCCCTACACATTAGTAAATTGATGGTTAGATTTAGGGCTTGATCAGATTCGGGGCTGACTACTTATGGGTGGATGGATAGATTTACTTCATTTATGCTGTTGTTTTCCCTCAGACAAATGTCTGGTAGTCTTCTTGTGATGTTGACAGCCATTGATGCTCAACGCTAGATTCATTAATTCATTAGGGGTCATATTTTAATTCTATCAACACTCATCATTTATTAGATTAAAAATTCCTAGAAATTTTAGAAAGAGAAGCTTCCTTTCTTGCACTATTGAGTCATTTGAGGAATCATTCATGAAGGAAATTTGGATAAATGCTTGCTGTTCTTCATTCATTTATTAGTTTTCAAAATAAAGATTGGTCCAAAGGTGACCAATAAGGGGTTCCCTCCCTCTTTTATGAGTATCATTATGAACTTGTGCTTTTGCTGCCTCATATTTTTGTCATCAGCATGGACTGTAACATACATCATGCATTTCAATCTGTTGGTAATTTTTTAGGGAGAGATGCTCAATTTACCCCATCTTTGGCCAGTGGGAGCCTCTTCTCTTTAGGGTTGCAACGAAGTCCTTCTACAGAAGTTGATATATTTAGGCTCATCTTGTTCATTTCCTGCCCTGACCTAGAATTGGCCATCTTTCCAAGGAGCCCAGTATTATTCCTGTTCTTAACCATGCACACTCTACAGCCTCTGTGTTTTCCTTGGGTAACAGAGGGAAGGAGACAGAGAAGAAAAAGACAAAAGGGGCTGACCGAGCAGTCAGAGAAGCAAAAATCACCGGAGAAGCTCATGAAGGGCATAAAGTGTGCTGTGAATCTCATGGAGGGCAAAGGACAAGGAAATAAGGTGGGGAAGTACTTCCTAGACACAGGTCGGGAATTTATTCCAGGAGTAGGAAACATGGTGAGAAAATAAAAGATGGAGCTAGAAGATGAATTTTATGAAAGGGGCAGGATGTGCAGGCTTAACTAGGGTGGGCTCTGTGGTTGGCCAGGACCAAAGGAAGAACTTAAATTCCACTACCTCAGGACTGGAAGGGGCCTCCAAGGGCATCCATTTGATCTAACCCTCATCTGTACTGCATGAAGTCAAGTCTGACTGTGTAGACCCCCACATCTTTCTTATTACAGACTTTTCTTCCCTTTACCCATGGTACACATTTTATCTCAATATCCTTAGCCTGCTGTTGGCTCATATGCATTCAATGAGTCACCAAATACTGATCAAGAATCTATGAAATGTCACATACTATACTTGATCAATTACTCAAGAGCAGATCTCATGTAGGGACTGCAATCAATGAGCACACAGATATCTGCAAGAGTAACAAGAGCCACCAAGAAAACACTCATGGTAGTTTGACAGTACACCATAAGAACACTGAGGGAAGGCACAGAGATTAAGTAGGCAAAGACAGAGTAGGACATGAGAGTGGTAGGTAGAAAAACAGCATGTGCCAAGGTCCTGTGGGAGGAAGAAACAACACAAATGACTGTAATAAGGTCACTGAGCACAGAGAGGGAAAAGAAACATAGGCCTGGGGAGAGACAGGAAGGAGCTAGAGCTGGTAGGAACTTGTAGGCAACATTTAGGACTGTTTTCAATAAGCTATAAATTAGAGGTCGTTAACGCACGCTCAAGAGCTTTAAGACTCAGAGCTAAGACAGGATGACATCATATGGAGCAAGAAGCCTTCCCAGGGACTCCCAGATCAGCAGCAGGGGGGCCGTGAGAGTAAACCAGACTTCACCGAACAGGTGACAGAGGCCTAGGGCCATCCACACCCTGCCGTAATCCACTGGAAGTGGATGCATGGGTCCTCAATCACAGGACATGAGGTCAAGAGAAAGCTTTACAGACCCCAGGCATGCTCTCATTCCAGGAAATTCAAGATGCAGTCACTGGCAAGGTGAACAAAATAGCAAAAGAAATCTCTCCAACAAAGAATTTTCTGATGTGTGAATAAAGGGATTTTTTTTTAATTCACTGTCATTGTAAGATTAAAGATACAACTCCTATAAATACCCCAGTTGTTTTTCTGAAGGAAAATGCCTCTTTACTAACGTGCAGTCTACCTGACAAGTACAAATGCAAGTTAATAAGCACGTACATTATAAGAAATCCCATGTCTCCAAGTCACAGACCAACCAAACATCAACTGTGCTAAGTCCTGCTGCTTTGATCTACTTACTGGGGACAGTCTCATAATGTTCCTTAGTGGTATCCACCTGTGCAGGTCAGCCACACGGCTCATCCAGCCACGAGGGCAGTGTACATTCACGGTGGTTCACTGCGACCCCTCCCGCGTCTGCCAGCCCCAGGGGATGCCGGGGCCCGGCTTCAGCACACAGACCGTCAGTCTGAGGAAGGCCAGGGTTGCTCCCATGTCCTAGCTGCTGCCGGAGTGCCAGTCATTTCAGCTGGCTCAAAAACCGGTTTTCTCGTGCTGATTGGCCACTCGGCGTCCTCCCACGGATTAGCTGACCCGATCCCTTCCCACTGTTGGTGGCCCTCCCGGTTGTCTGGGCATCTTCCCGGTGCCCTGGAGGTTATCTGCTCCTCCGCCTGGTAGGCAGTAGGTTGGATGAGTTTAATTTAATCTCTACTCACCTCTAATTGAAATTAAAGGGACTTTAGGAAGAACATCATTATTCCCATCAGGTAGCGAAAAATAGCAAAATACGCTCATCATCTGACTTCTGGATAATGTTCTTCAGGAATCTAAGAAAGGCAGGAGCAGAAGTAGGTCTACTATTTGGGGTTCAAGGTCTCTCTGGGCCGCCCCTGACTTCACTCGCAAAAAGTCGATTTGTCCTTTTCCTCTGCTACGACTGGTCATTGGGCTGCATCTGATTCCAGGTGAGCTATGATTACAAGTCACCAGCAGGGTGATGACAGTATTGGCCGTCCAGGAGAGGGTCTCCGGGATCCATCCGGAGAAGGGCCCCGCAGTCCACCTAGGTCAAAGGTGTCCCAGCCATGACATGTTCAGCCATTAAAGAAAAGCAGAGATTCTCCTCCAACTGGGAGCAGTACTTTATGGAAGTCACCTTATCAGCTCCACAGGCTGTCAGACTGCGAGCCCGCTTCGCTCCCCAAGGAGAGGAGAGGAAGGGGAAGGAGGTCAGCAGGGACAGGGAGCAGGCTGCCGGAGTGCTCTCAACAACGGGACAAGACCATGAGGACACCAGCATACTGTCTTTAAACCTGTCCTTTTAATGTGCTCCTTCTGAGAATATGTGACAGCACTAGGAGTAAGTTAATATGATGCCTGATCTTTAAAAAAAAAAAAAGATAAAACACAAACACCCCTCTAACATTCTGTGTGCTGAAATTCATTTTTTTAAAAAAGAAAATGCCACACGACTCACATATGGAATTCTGCAAGAGGCACTGATTTTTTTTTTTTTTTTCTTTTTGGACTCTTCTCCTTCCTCTGCCTGCCAGAATCTGAATGTCATTTTCAGGGTAGCACCATGTATTCAATACAACCTTCCCTGAGACAGTAATTCGGGTCCAAGTCTACAAAGATTCTTCTAAGTATTCCATCCCTTTTCTGGTACCAAGTGAGAGAAAGGAATGATGGCCGTGTGCCCCAAGCCTCATCCTTCCACCTTTCTGGTTTCACGGAAACATCTTTGAGCACAGGAGCAGGCATCCTAACTGAATTAAATGGCCTCTTCTGGGCAGCACGTTAGATGAAACCTGACTTCACTGCTGCGCGTTCAAAGTCAAAGTAGCAACCTGAGGATCTTGACGACAAAGACAAAAGACCACCCTGCTAAGGGTGCGGAGAATTGAGAGAGAGCCATTTCAGAGCTGCTTTGAAATCATTTTAACAATGATTTTTAACATGATTTTAACATTTTAACACGGATCTTTCAAATAACTTCCTAAAACAGAAATACAGTCTGAGAAACAGTCAAGAGGTAGAACGGTCACGTGACGCAAAACCCCAGATCAGCTCCATGTAACTCCCACACCAGAAACGCCACGCACAGAGCACAGTTTTATCACATTTTTCAGTCCAGCCTGGTTGCGTCCATACTTCGCCCAGGTCTGGTCGAGACTTGGAGGGAAAACTCTCACAGGTTATCGCTGCAAGAGGCTTGGCCAAACCAGGTGATCCCGGCCCCCAGGCAACCTCACCTACACATACTTTCCTGGGTTCTAGGATGAGACTGGGACGCCCTATGTATCACGACTGCACACTTGCAAAGCGGGCAAGACTTTCTGGTGAAGGAGAAACTATGAAAGTTACATAGTAGATGTATGTGAAAAGAAGATCTAAATGTGGGCCCTGGAAAACTCTGGAACATAGAAGCCGGAGAGTCACATCTAGTCTCTCAAATGCAGCAGCTTTCAAACAAGCCTGTGTGAAAGTCTATCACGCAGCCCGCACTGGATCAGAATCTTGAGGGGCGCAGGGGATGGAAACAGACTTTTTAAAAGCTTATGTGATTATTCTATGGACTGCTGATTAAAATCTGCTGCTTTAGGGGTCAGTGGGTTGAGCAGCCGACTCGATTTCTGCTTACGTCATGATCTCAGGGTTGTGAGATCAAGCCCCGCAGAGGGCTCTGTGCTCAGCAGGGAGTCTGCTTGAGATTGTCTCCCTCCCTCTCCCTCGAACACCCACCCTGCACCACACTCGCTTATTCTCTCTCTAAAATCAATTAATCAATCAATAAATCTTTAAAAGGCTCTGGGCACTCCCACAGCAAAGAAGTTTATTTAAATGTATTTAATCTGCCATTTCTAAGCTTTATTTGATCACAAAACCTCTTCCTCCCTGTTCCCCATCAGCATATCTATTCATGTCTCATGGTGGAACTACTGTTTCCTCAAATATATTTTTAAGAAACACTGGCTTGGACAATTAAAAAAACGGGGAGGGGAGAGGAAACATGGTACAGACTTGCTACGAACACAATCAGATGCTGGATGCTAGATTTCCATGCCACCCTCCTCGCCCGATATGCAATCAGCACTTGGGACTTTTCTAACACGTCCAGATCCTATCTGCGTTACCCTCTGTATTTGTTTGCCAGGGCTGTGTGATACTGTGACTTACAGTAAGAAATGTAAATCTGATCTTCATTCATTGCCTTTTTTGGCATAGGTCTCCTAAAGCCCTTGAGATTTCCTGTGTGGTAAGAGCTAGAGGCAGAAGGAGCACCCTTTTGTTATTCATTACAAGCCCCTTTCAACCACACCTGAGAGTTTATGTTAACATGGTGTCTTTTGGAAAGCCCCCAAATATGGGGGGTAGTTGTCAGGGAAACCAACCAAGATCAGGTTGAACTTCAGCCCTCCTACCCCCAAGGCCTCCAGTTCAATCACCAATAGCCAGTGATTTAATCAATTGTACCTATGTAATGAATCCTCCATAAAAGCACAAAGGGATAAGACTTGGAGAGCTTCTGAGTTGGTGATCACATGGAGGTGTGGGGAGAGAAGCATCCCTGGGGGGAGGGGGGTATGGAAGTTCTAGAGCCCCTTCCCACATATTTGGTGCTGCACATCTCCTCCATCTGGCTGTTCCTGAGTTGTATCCTTTAATAACCAGTAATCTAGTAAATAAACTCTTTCTCTGAGTTCTGGGAAACGCTCTAGCAAATTAATTGAATCCAAGGCAGGCGTTGTGGGAACCTTTGCTTTCTGGCCAGTCGGTCAGAAGCACAGCTCCAACCCGGACTTGCAAACTGGTGTCTGAACAGGGCGGAGGGGGGTTGGGAGTGGGCAGTCTTATGGGACCAAGCCTTAACCTAGGGGAATCTGAGGCTATCTCTAGGCAGACAGCGTGAGAACGGAGTGAAATCTGTGGCACACCCTGTCAGTGTCTAGTGAGAGCTGGATTGCTGTTTGGTGGTGGTGGGAAAGCACAGGTCAACAGACAGGGCGGCTTCAGTAACAAAAACGTATTTTTGCACAGTTGTGGGTGTGGAGGTTGGAAGTCCTAGATCAAGGTGTGAGCAAGGCTGGATTCTCCTGGGGCCACTCTCATTGGCTTGCTGCTGGAGCCTTCTTGCTGTGTCCTCACATGACCTATTCTCTGTGAGTGCTTCCCTGTGTCTCTCCCTCCTCCTATAAGAACAGCCCTCGTAGCAGACTATGGCCCCACTCGCATGACTTCATTTAATTACTTTAATTACCTCTTTAAAAGCCTCATCTGAAAATATAGTTACACTGGGAATTAGGGCTTCAACATACGGACTTTAGGGAAACACAATTCAGTCCGTTACACTCTTCCAACTGCTCAGTCATGGGGCATAGGTCTTTGTTTTGCAGGTACGAAAATTGACCAGAGAGGTTAAGTAAGTGACTCACGGTCACCAGCAAACATCAGAGCCTAGATCACAACTCAACAGCCTCAAGTCAAGGGCTCCTTTCACTTCCCTACACTGCTCTGCCCCCTCCTCCCAGCAAGCTGCTTCCAGGGCAGGGGAGTCTCTAATAATGCATGTTTATGATAGATTAAGCACTCTTTATTATGCATTCTTATTCCTTTGCTGTGAAAAGAAATTTGTACGAGACACTTTTAAGTCTGCGAGAGCCATGTTCATTGCAGCAAAGGCAAAACCCACATCTTTCAGCAACACCACTGAGATCCTCAGCAATGTGGTTTACTCAGTATGGTCTTTCCTGGTGTTTGCATCTCAAAGCCTTGATAAGGGAGGAAGAACCTAGTTAAAATGTATGGATTCTGGAGCCAGGCCACTGGTATTCAAAACCCTGTTCCTGGGTATTGTGTGTGTGATGTTGGTGAAGTCTCCTCACCAATAAATGGGGAAACCAGCCAGGGCTGTTGGGAAGGTCAAGGGAGAGTATAGATGTTAGGTACTGAGCAAAAGGCCTGAGACTAGTAAATATCCAGAACTTGTTACCTGCTATTGAGGACATTTTTGAAAACTTTTTACTTTTAAATAATTGCACACACACATGGAAGTTGCAAAAAAATAGTAACAAAGAGTTTCCATAGCCTCCCCCTGCGTCCCCCAATGATAATATCTGTCCCGTGGTACAATTATCAAAACCAGGAACTGGACAAGAGGGATAATACTATTAAATGAAACCACAGACTTTTTTTTGGCGTTCATCAGTTTTTACATGCCTTATTTTTATCGAGTGTATAGCTTTATGGAACTTTATCACATGAATAAACTCTCATAACCAGCACCATAATCAGGATACCGAGCTGTCCCAGCACCGCAAACAAACTTCCTGGCCCTTTATCTTCTCATCCTTCCCTCTCTCCTAACCTCTGGCAACCACTGATGGTTCTCTACCACTATAATTTCATTTTGAGAAGGTCATACAAAGGAAATCATACAGTGTGTAACCTTTTAAGACTGTTTCTTTTCAGCAACATAATAACCTTACTACCCATCTCTCCACGTTGTCACATGTATCCACAGGTCTTCTTTTTCATTCCTTTGTATGGATGGACTCACACTCTTTATTCCTTTGCCTGCTGAAGGACATTTGGGTTGTCTCCAGTTTGAGCAATTATAATGAAAACTCTTATGAACATTCATGAGCAGGTTTTTCTGGATATACGTTTTCATCTCTCTGCAATACATATCCGTAAGTGGGCTTGCTGGGTCCTACGGCAAGGGGTATGTTTAAACTAGTACGAATGACAAAGGCTGGCAGGAAACGAGCTTAGAAGGGGCATCCACACTGGGACAAGGTACATGGTGAAGAGCTGGAAACTTCTTGTAACTGTCAGGAGGTTCAACCAGTGTTAGAGGTTGAATGGTGTCCCTCAAAAGAGCTATGTTGAAGTCCTAAGCCCACTACCTCAGAACCTTAAGGACAAGGGTCACTGCTGATGTAATTAGTTAAGATAGGGTCATAGTAGAGTAGGGCAGCCCCCCTATTTGATATAACAGGTATCCTTATGCTATAGATGGAATGCTTGTATCTCCCCCCAAATTCCCATGTTGAAACAATCCCCAGGGTGGTGATATGTGGAGGCGGGGCCTCGGGCAGGTGTTTAAGAGCCTTGTAAAAGAGGCCGAGGAGCGCTCGCTCAGCCCTCCCACCACCTGTGAACCAGGAAGTGGGCTCACCACCAGGCTCTCAATGTGCCCACACCGTGATCTTGGACTCCTGACCTCCACAACTATGAGCAATAGATGGCTGCCAAAGTCACTCAGTCTATGGTGTTTGATATAGCAGCCCAGAGGAAGACACCTTACGTGAAGACAGAAACGTAGGGAGAGCAGCACGTAAGGACAGGAAGGACGGGATGCAGCCGTAGAGACTGCTGGCAAGCCACCGGACACTAGGAGGGAATCCCCTCCAGGTTTCAGCAGGAGCGTGGCCCTGCGGATGCTCTGATTTTTTTTCAGACTTCTGGCCTCCGTCACTGTGAGACCATCAACCCCCACTGTCGCAAGCCCCCAGTATGCGGTGCTTTCTCACACAGCCCTAGCAGACCACTGCGCAGCACGGCTCAGGCTGTGTGATATTCAAGGTCTCCGAGAAATGCAAATCTGTGAACTCTGCCAACAAACCCCACCAGCTTACAATTCTCCGAGGCCTTGAATGTCACGCAGTCTGAGACATCTGGTTACATTCTGTATTCTCCAGCAGTAGTCTTACAGGTTCTATCTGCGAGAGGCCCAAGTCACACATCTTCAGAAGCCACACTCTGGTGTCCATGCTAAGACACATGCACAGGGAGCGTGAGCCCATCCCTCTCCTGACGACACGACACTCCTACAGGGATGACCGTGCATACACTCAAACTCACTAACACGCGCACCTGCTGATGTACCAGCATTCTTTGGTTGCAAGCAACAGACGCCAACTCGGTTCCGCTCATGTCAGATAGCTTTCAGAATCTACGGGAAAAGTTGGGGCACCGGCTGCAGTCAGCTGCCTCCAACCGCTCTTCCCTGTCTTGACGTCTCAGAATCCTGAACAGAAATCTCTCAGCCTCCACGAGGGGGAGCAGACCTTGATTTATCAATTTATTTTTCCAAGGTTTCACACTCAGGGTGCTATAAAAGAGGAAGATATGCACGCAGGGCAGCCCAACACCCACAGAAGAGCAGAACATGGCTTGTAAAGGGGACACAGTGTCCTACGACCGGTAACTCCCTCCGCAACAGACCTTGCTGACGCTTATTCCTCAAGCCAAAAAAACTCAACGCAGTAATACTCATCCTTAATATTTTCCTCTCTTGAACCACCGCCGTGGTTCCATGACAGATCTGCGACATCACATCTCTTCTGTTCTTCTGTACAAATATGATGGGTCATCCTTTTGGGGATCCCCCTTATTTTCAAAAATCGGCTCTCTGAATCTCTTTTCAAGCATGATAACTCCTTGAAGTCTGTTTCCCTGTGAATGTAAGGCCCTTCCTTCCCTGCATATTGTAAGCAACTCCTGGGAGCAATGGGGCAGCTCAGCTCACCTTCGTGTATAAAGGAGAACCTGTAGATTGTATGTCAAGCTCGGAGGTGGGGTGGTCCTAGCCGCTCGCTGGCTAGTGATCCTCTCATTTCTTCCCATATATGGATTTTTAATGAATGGAAAAAAATCATTCTTCAAATCTTCAAGTCAGTGACCCTTCTTCCATAACACTGGTGATAACTTTTCTATAAACCTACAGAGATTTTTCAGAAGTCATAACCAGCTCATTACAAATGAACACAGTTGTTCTAATTAAGAGTACTGTAGTTCACACATCGAACAAATTGAGAGATTTTTTTAAACTATTTTTAAAAATGAACCTTATTCTGACTTAGCAGGGTAAAATGTAAATGTTTTATGTGTCATACCTGTTTCTGAAATCCCTACTATAAACCCAAATTTAGTTACAGTAGATATTTCAGTGTTGGAAGTGATCTCTCATGGAGGACCATGAAAAGCGAAATCACCTCCAGTGTTTATTTACAAGGTATGCCCCCCACCAAAAGCAGTGATTTGCATTAGTATAGTTCTTTACAATTTAGAACATTCTTTCACATATCTGGTCCCTTCAAGATCCCTCTGTGACCCTTCCTGTCCCTCGAAGAACCAGGTTTATTATTATTATTATTAATTAGCTTATTAACTTACTACTGTACTCCTCTCCTTCAATATTTTTCTCCTTCTTTCATTTTCTATTTACACAGAGAGTCATATTACTTGCCAAACCCAGCTCTCATCTTTCCTCTTCCCCGAGAATTTTGGGGGTGCGACAATCTATCTGGATTCGTCCTCTTCTCCCTGGAATTATGCTAACACGAACACTTCAGAACAATTCAAACCCTTCTGGGGAAGAAACAGGAGGATCCCATTCAGTCCATCAAACTTTATAACCAGGCTAATCTACTTTGACATTCCTTTGTATGTTGTCATAGAGTTCACTGTGTATACAGTATGTTCATAAAGTATATGGATACTGTGTAGTATATATTTATATAGTATACATGAATAGTTAACCTCATCCGGTCTTGGGCACCCCCCTATATGACCACTGAAATTAGCACAACCCCCGTGAAGAGTATCTAATTTCTTTCCATCATTGTCCCCATTCAGTCCACTAGCAAATACTGCCAAGTCTATTTCCAGAATATGTTCCAAACCCATTCACTCTTTGCCCCTTCCAATGGTATCATCCTGGTCCAAGACACCCCTCTCCTGCACTGAGACTCAGAGAAGAACCCTCTGCTTCTCTTCTGACCTGATATGACCATTCTCCTTATAGCACCAGAGAGTTTTTTTTTTTTTTCAAGGTACATCACATCATGCTACTCCCCTAAATAATGCATTCCAGTGGCTTCCAGAAGCTTCTATGTGGAATGTGACCTCCTCAGAACACCCCGGACGTGGCCTCAGCCAGCCTCAGACAAGGCAGCAGGATACAGCCTTCTCTCATGCTTGGTCCCCTTTCAGCTGGCAGCTCCTCCAAGAGGCCCTCCCTGACTGCCAACCCATCCCCGCCCCGTTGCTCTCCACCACCTTATTCTGCTGTGTTCTTGTATAACACTTAGCTCTTTATTTCTGTGCTTGTTGGATCACTTCCACAGACATATATTAGTACCTGTTATGAGCCAGGCCCTCGTGGAATTTGTACTCAAATGTATGAGGGGGAGGACACTCAATGACCAAGTACAAGACAGAATTCCTGGGGTAAGTGCCCTGGATGACTGTGACAGAGGGCAAGAGGATAACAAGGCTACAGTTTCCAACAGAGAGGCTGGGAAGGCGGCACTGGGATAGCAGCTCTTGAGCAGAGACCTGACGCAGCGAGGGAGCTTGTCACGTGGCTATCTGGGCGGGTCCCTCCAAGCACAAGGAACACAAGTGCCAAGCCCCCCAGGATAGCAGCAAGTTCTGTGGGTCCAAGGAACAGCATGGAGGCCAGCATGGCTGGAGCTGGGTGAACAGGAGGTAACAGAGAGATGGGGTCTGAGACAGAAGGGGTGACAGTAATGCAGTCCTCACTGGTGTTAGTTAAGACCCCGAGCCACGGCAGGATGTTACATACACAATAGGCATGATCTGACCTTTGTTTTAAAACAATAAAGCACCACTCTGCCTGCTGAGTGAAGAATGGACTTTAGGTGAGGAGTTGCTGGGGGTGGAGAACGGTGTCGGCAGGGAGACCAGTCAGGAAACTGTTGTCACAATTCAGGGAACAGAATGGTGGCTCCGCCCAGGGTGCCATGGAGGAAAACGTGAGACACAGTCAGATTCTGGTTCTGAGGAAGACAGAGGTGAAGAGGACTTGCTGTAGGAAGGAGAAAACACAGCGATGATGTCAGGTTTGGGGCCTGACTCTGAAGAGTCTGGGGCTGCCGTATGCTGAGATGAGGAAGATGGGGGTGGGGCAGGTGGGTCTGGATGCCAGAAACTTGAGACTCTTGGTGGATATTCCAAAGGCAGGGCTGAGATCGTGGCTAGAGGCGTGAGTGTTGTTATTACTGGGGTCTACACTTCTGATCTAATAATCACTTTGGTTATTATCCATCTCCTCACACCAGAACGTACCATCTCCAGAGAAGGGACTTCGTGAGTCTTGCTCACATTATGCCCCAATGCCTGAATGGTGCCTAGCCCAAGGCAGACACTCAAATATTTGTTGAATTGGTGAACAAACTAATACATATAAAAAGCCTTATATGTATGTGAAAGTTAAATACTATTTGACCTAATTTCACTTCTATAAATTTATTCTAAGGAATTAATTAAGCAAATACTCAAATGTTTATATATAGATTTAAATACAAATATTTGTATCACAGCATTGTTTAACTTAGCAAAAAAAAAAAAAAAGGAAAGCAGGTTATATTTTTCAACAATGAGGAGGCTAGAATGTAGCCATCTAAGATATTGTAGAAGCCTATTTCAGGGTCTGAAGAGTTATCGCAACTTACTGTTCATTTTAAAAGGCACTCAAAGAACTTACAGTCAACATTTTAAGCATATGTATCTGATATGACGACCTTCAGGATAAACACAAAAATATTACAGGGTTTTTTGTTTTTGTTTTTGATAATAGGACTACAGTGTGACTGAAATTTTTCTTTCTTTTGCTTATCCATGTTCTTGATTATTTTGTATAGTAATCAATGATAAAAAAATTAACGAATAATGTGAAGGTATCATTATACAGACAATGTCTCACTGTTGTGGGTAAGTCTCTCTTCTTAGCCTGTCTGTATTTACGGAACAATTCCATATTTTGGAATCTTGGCCTCAAAGCCACCTTCCAAGTGGCCAGCAATACCAGCTTGCCCCACGGGACGATGGACATGCTATCAAGTTGCCTGATGGGTGTCCGACCCTGGGCCTGGAGCAGTGGGGACGGTGAAAGGAAAGATGGCGCCTGCCTCTGAGGGGGCCAGGAAGACCTCCGGTGATCACATGGGAGGGGCAGGCCCTTGAGAGAAAGGAAGAGATTGGACAGAGGAGTGGAGAGAGCCTGGCAGATAGGAGGAATTCTCAGAAAATAAAAGAACTGAACACAGTCAAGAAACCAGCAGCCCTGGAGCCTTGTGTAGGAGGGAGCAGAGACAGCACCTCTTCCTCAGGGAGGAGTCACCGCGGGAGCTCTGTGGGCCTGGCAGGGCGGCAGGGCCAGCTCCCTAATTCATTCTGCCTGTGCTGCAAATGGGGCCGACTCGCCAATTAAGGCAGAGCTGATTGAAGCCTGCCTGCATCTCCGGTTATTTCTTCCTTACACACGTTTGTTGATGGTGACAGGGAACAGAGGGGGACCACCCACAAACACCTTCAACTTCAGACAACAGCAATGTGCAAACAACCCCAGACACTGCACTGCTTCAAATGCCAGATGATGCGGCTGGCGTTTTATAAAAGGTCCCAATCCGGGTCCCTTCCGGGGCGTGGGTAGAAGAGTGGCCTCCTCTAGTGGCCAGATGCACTTCACACCACTGCAAGTCAAGTGGAAACAGACGTCATGCTGGCTACAATTGTCATATAGACGCAACCCTAAGACTCAGTTCTACCTGGCTCAGAAATCTCTACAATGACTCAAAACTCTCTTCTTATTTTTTACATAAATGCTCTTTCAAAGGCATCTTATGAACAGGAGAAAAAAGGAAATATTGATTCTCAGAGCTAGTACATTTGAGATCAATCCCAGGGTTGGTCTTAGAGAGCAATCCATTTGTAGAGGAGCCTGGTTCTTGGTTTAATGCTCTGTTGTCACTGTCCTGAAATTTTTAATGTTTGAACAAGGGGCCCCACATTTTTTTAACCAGGGCTACAAATTATGTAGCCAGTCCTGATGACAGCTGTGGCTTGGGGCAGACAGAGGGGCAGAAACCTGACATTGTGTTAGAAGACTGTATCCATTCATAGAATTTCTGTCCTATATAAAGGCCACCCATGCTCACCAATGCCTGGGTTTATTTCGCAATGTCCTGAAAGGCTAAAATAAGAATACAGCATTTTTTTCCTTAACTGGGAACTGTTCATAGAGTTCTCCACGACTGTAAGCTTGATGCGCTGACCATTAAAATTAACTAATGTTGAACATTAGTAAAAAAGGAGGAGATTTAGAAAGCAACTCATAACCATGAAAATATTTAATACTTTACCTCCAAAAATGAGTCATACATTTAAATAAGGCTCCAAAACTTGGATCGGCAATGGCAACAAGAGATTAGAAGACGTGTGCTCATGAAGTCCCTATATTCTAACAGATCCAAGTAGAATTGCTAATATCTGTAGGGTGACCAGAGCAAGCAATTTGGGGTCATACTAGATCCCAACAATATCTAATGGTAGGTTTGTGGACTGACTGTAACAGAATTCCTTGAAAACTTTTTTTTAAATATTTTTATTTATTATTGTTAATTTGAGAGAGAGAGAGAGAGCACGAGTAGGGGCAGGGGCAAAGGGAGAGGGAGAAGCAGACTCCCTGCTGAGCAGAGATCCTGATGCAAGACTCGACCTCAAGTCCCTGGGATCATGACCTGAGCTGAAGGCAGAGGCTTAACTGACTGAGTCACCTAGGCGCCCCTGCATATTTGTTTTAAAAACATCTTGGGGGGGGGGGCTCCTGGGTGGCGCAGTCGTTAAGCCTCTGCCTTTGGCTCAGGGCGTGATCCCGGAGTCCTGGGATCAAGCCCCGCATCAGGCTCCTCTGCTGGGAGCCTGCTTCTTCCTCTCCCACTCCCCCTGCTTGTGTTCCCTCTCTCACGGGCTGTCTTTCTCTCTGTCAAATAAATAAATAAAATCTTTAAAAAAGTAAAAATAAAAATAAAAACATCCTGGGGCTCCAGGCTGAAAGGTTCTGCTCTAGAAGATTTGGGGTGGCTCAGAAATCTATGCATGAGATTCTTAGGCGTAGCTGCCAAGTTCTGATCATCCACTACCTCCAGGACCAGAATGGGAATTAAGAAAATACTGAAGTCAAAATGCTTTTAGCCGAATGTAACCGACCTCATGCAGCATGATGCGTCTACGATGCAGACATGGTGAGTGTGTGGAGCTGGTTAGCTACTCCGGATCACACAATTCCAAGTGCCAGACTTTGGGCATGTGAGCCGGGAGTCACCAAAACAGACATCCATTTGATTATCGATGACAATGTAACACAAGTAGGAAAACTAGGAGATCGAGTGTAGCATCCCAGAGTGTAAAGACAAGGAAGGCTCCAGACGTCGGGTCTGGGCTGCCCTTGGTGAGCTGCTCCTTCTAAGACCTGCGGCTTAGCTCATTAGATGGACAGGGAAGCCGTCGTGGGGGAGGCTCTGAGAGCTGGTGCGAAAGGAAAGCCGGAAACAAGTGTGGCAGGAAGTTCTGTTTACGAGGTGTCCCCCTGGGGGGCCTCACAGCACACCCCATTATTTGGGTTGCCCAGCAGTCTGCACTTTCACAAGCCTGTCCTTGAGGAAAAGCCAGCCACGTGGCTTCTGACCCCCCCAGTGGAATGATCGTGAAAAATCAGCTCCAACCGGGACACGCTGATCTGTGCTGATGCCCCCCTAGAAGACCCAGCGAGCTGCTAAGTGAGGTCAATCCAGCAACCCAGCAAGAGCGCGAAGCAAATATCCAAGAAAGCTGCTAGACTTACGGCAAAGCTTGTAAGTATTACCAATAGAAGAACATCTTCCGTCTGTAAAGATAAGGGAGAGGCAGTGACCCAAGTGGAAATACCTTCTGCTTTGTGCAGTAGGCATGTTTCATGGAGGAGAGACAGCTCCTGGAGTAGTGGCAGGACCCTAGGAGGGAAGCTCAACGGGCTCAGGAGGGAGGGAGCAAGGTCGCAGGAGGTCCCTTCCCTTATTTGTAGGTCCTCTATCCAAGCATGCCATTTGATCGCATCACCCCTTCTCTCCCAGGAGGTGACAGGCTGCATCCCACAAGGCTTGAAAAGGCAGAGCTGGCAAGGTTCAGGTGAGGCAGCAGCTTCTTCCCGGGGAAA
The DNA here is from genome assembly GCF_023065955.2 of Ursus arctos. NCBI lineage: Eukaryota > Metazoa > Chordata > Mammalia > Carnivora > Ursidae > Ursus > Ursus arctos. The sequence continues at coordinate 37,011,141 of NW_026622808.1, read as the reverse complement.
TGCGTTCAGCTCTACCCCATCCTCCATTGCTTGGGGCGACTCAAAACTGCGAAGTCTGGGACGAGGCAGAGCCCGTGCCGGCTGGCCAATACCTCCAGGGCCCTTGGTGGGCAGAGCAGAGGGTCTGGGCCTGGCATCGGGATGGGCCTCCCAGACTCAGTGGTTGTACTCTCGGCTGAGCCACGGACCCTGACAGCCAGCCCCTCCCCCGGCGGGCGAGTTCATGCTCACACTGCATTGCTAAGGAGCAAGCATGGGGTACAGGGATGTGGCATCGAAACCCTCAGTGATTTCTCACAGCTCATTTTAACCAGATTCGGCAAATGCAACAGGTTTGATCCCCCCCAGAAATCACTGAAGATAGAGGACAGACCACAGGGCTGCTTTCCGACACCGATGGGGCAATCTTCACATGAAAGCCCATCGTTTTGCCTGCCAGGTTGGTTTTTCAAATTATTAATGAATTACTTTATGTCCTTGTAGGCTCCTGCACGGTTAATTAGTACAATTAATAGTGATATTAATTGAATCTGCAACACAACCAAATTGGGAGCACATGGACTAATGGGTCACGCCTGAGGTCACCTCCAATTAACAAGGACTGGCCGGAACAGTATTTAAGAGGAACGCTGAACTATCGGGCTGCGCTCCCAGGAAATGGCTAACATTCGACCATAGTTTGATCTCCAAAAACAGCAATATAAGATGGTTCCTCCTAATAGCTTTTTATTCTGAGCAAGGCTCCCAGGATTCATTTCATCCAATTAAAAAAAAAATGAGATTGCAGGGCGTGAGTTCTTCTCCCACAGAGTCAATGATGACCAAATGCAGGAGAGATGAGGTTTTAGTAAGTGAGGAGTCATAACCCAAGCGTGAGGGAGGCACGATTGTGCTCCCGTTATCTTGGTCACCCTAGTGATGTTCTAGGGCAGAATTTTATTTTTTTATTTTTATAATAATATTTTTTTATTATGTTAGTCACCATACAGTACATCCCTAGTTTTTGATGTAAAGTTCCATGATTCATTGTTTGCGTATAACACCCAGTGCTCCATGCAATACGTGCCCTCCTTACTACCCATCACCAGCCTATCCCATTCCCCACCCCCCTCCCCTCTGAAGCCCTCAGTTCATGAGAGACTATGGACTCTGGGAAACAAACTTAGGGCAGGATTTTAAAATGCACAGTGGGACCTCTTGTCCGGGGAAACTTTCTTTTATATCTTCCTATCCCCTGTCATAAAAAATTACATGGATTTTCCTGTAAGACAGGAGCGTCTCGGACATTTGATGCCAATCAAAACCCCAGCCTCTCGACCACAGTCACCCACAGTATTATTCAAACACATCTCTGGAGCGGCCTACAGAGTGGGCTAGATGCCCTGGGACGTTTAATCCCATTTTACTCAAAGATTGCTATATTTACCGAGCATCCAAGGGTTGGCCTATTTCTGTGTCACATTCTAAGGCAAAATTCCCATCATGATTAAATATTTGTGAAATCACGGATGGCACACTCTAGCTTAGTGAATGTTGCCATTAGAAATGTCAAAGGTTGGGTGGCTTGGGGGTCAATTATGCATGTGATAACCTGATGCAAAAGGCTGGTTCCTCTAGGAGAGATGCTCCGGAAAGTGGTTCATTCTGGAAAGTGCAGTTTATCCTTCATACGCTCTTTCTATATGTCAACCATTTGAGGTGACAGGTGTAAGAAGGAAGGATACCTTCTGATTCTGTGGCTGGGGAAGAGTGGCTTTCAGCTTTCAGAGGTGACACCCTGCCCCACAGCTGGTCCCGTGGCCAGGACCCACAGCCACGTTCACCCAGCCCTTAACCACCAGACATTAAAATTACCTCCTCTCTCTAAAATAGAGACACTGAGGGTAATTTAAATTCATCCCAGTGACAAATCGCCAGGCCGCACAGTAACACTGTTGGGTATACATACATTGCTGTCACTTTTCCCCAAATTCCAGATGCCCCAACTGTCAGCCTGTGTACCTGAATGGTTTTGGCTTCCCCCCACCCCGTCCACAAATATCAGGCTGTCAGATCCCATTTTCAAAAGTCAGTTTGCCACCTTCTAGCTTTTCCTTTTACTAAAGACTTAAGGCTCTATTTTATTTTTAAAGATTTATTTATTTATTTGAGAAGGGGGAGAGGTGCAGAGGAAGAGAAAGTCCCAAGCAGACTCCATGCTGAGTGCAGAGCCCAATGTGGGGCTCAGTCCCAGGACCCCAAGATCATGACCTGAGCCAAAACCAAGAGTCAGACACTTACCTGACTACGCCATCCAGCCCCCCACCCCCCGAGGCTCCATTTTAAACTATAGCAGATGAGGGGCGCCTGGGTGGCTCAGTCATTAAGTGTCTGCCTTCGGCTCAGGGCGTGATCCCGGAGTTCTGGGATCGAGCCCCACGTCAGGCTCCTCCGCTGGGAGCCTGCTTCTTCCTCTCCCACTCCCCCTGCTTGTGTTCCCTCTCTCGCTGGCTGTCTCTCTCTCTCTCAAATAAACTACAGCAGATGAGAAAATTTATAGTCCTTTAACCCTTCACTCACATACTTCGTAACATGCAAGCAGCTTTCTTGGGACCAAGATCCTTCTAAGAGACACAGCTCTTAGATAAAATGCAGAGCATGAGAGGTTACAGAGTACATTTACAGGTTGTGGTAAAGGCAGGTAAGAGACAGGCAAATGAACAAGTAAATAAAAGAGAAAGAAATATCTGTCACAAGAGCTGCAAGAGTTAGAGCAGAGGAGCCTGGAGGAGGGGGTCAGGGAAGGTGACCTTTGGGCTAAGATCTAACAGAAACGAAGGAGCACGTCTCCTCCTTCCAGGAGGAAGAGCTGGTGGGTAAGAGCCCGAGGTGGAGTGCAGGCAAAGAAAGGGACAGGAGGCCCTGCATGTCCAGAGGGCTGGGGGAGTGCAGATGGCTGGGAGAGAGGGATCCCCCAAGGCCTGTGCTCCCTCATTCTAGCTGTCGTAGGAGACCGTGAGAGGATTTTGACCCAGAGGCTGACTTGATCTCGTTTGTTCCTTCCTTCCTTCAGTGCCCTTTTAGGGCCAGCCTGTTCCCGTGCTGGATGAGCTGGGAACAGGGAAGGAGGCACGGTATCACCCAGAAGGCCCCAGCCAGCGGGGAGGGCAGAAAGAAGCCAGGTCACCACACGGCTCATGTGGAAACCACAGAGGCACTGAGCCCTCTCATGGGTGGGAAGGAAGGTGTTCTAAAGGCAATGGTGTTTTATCTGGGATCAGAGGATGAACACCAGTTCACTGGGCAAAGGGGCGCAGGAGAGGAGAGAAGCAGTATGTCCCAGACAGGGGAAACAGAACCTATGTAAAGGCCTGGTTTTCGGAGGGTGCACAATGGCCTCAAGCATAGAGAGATCTCAACATGGCTAGATCAGGAAAGAAAGAGGGAAGGAGGGAGGGAAAGAGAGTGAGAGATAACAGAGAATAGGGGTTGGGGGAAAATGCCATAACAACAAGAGATGAGAACACAGACAGACAGATAGATAAACCTAATAATGCAATCATCCAAGTTGGGATACTTCTTACCAATTAAACCTTGACAGGAGGCAATGGGAACAGCCCCAGTGGGGCAGATATTTAATATCTGGCCCTTAATACTAGGGGGACGTAAGCCTCCTAGTTATTAATAGGGAGTTTACCCTTATCCCATGAGCACCAGGGAGGCAACGAAGGAAGGTAAGCAGGGAAGGCACAGAGCAGCACTAGGCTTCACCAGGCCCCTTGGCCTCCAGCGGAGAAGCAGCTGTGCTGTGGGGGCAGGACCTCAGGCAGGGGACTCTGTATGGGGGCCTCTGCTGGGGTGCAGGGGCAGATGGCGATGATGGGGCGTGGGACCAGGAGAGAGGCATCTGGAGCAGAAGTGTGAGAGAGACTAGAGACTTGAAGAATCAGTGGGGTTTGGAGACTGAGGAAGGGACCCAGTGGGACTTGCAGGTTTACGTTTCGGGCATCTGGAAAAAAGTGGGAACCACGCCTAGGACAGAGAATGCTGAGAGAGAAAAGTGTCTCCAGATAGTTCTGGTTGCCCTGCCCTCCTCACTCAATTGCTTTCCCATCAGTGTTGGCTAATACTCAAATTGGTTAAAACTGTGTGTCAAGTAAGAGTCAACGTCTGTGAGAGTTGAAGGGGCCCCATACAGGGTAAGTAGCTTTGCTCCCCCACTGTAGCCTAAGTAGTGAACGGATCTGTGTTCTCTGGGTGAATGAGGTGTGAACATTTATAAGATATCTGAGCGTATCTGGGAAACTACCCCCTGCAGTCTCAGGGTTTGATCACTGTTTATCTGTAGGGAACTTGAGACAAGACAGGGCACTAGAGAGGAAGCCTCGGGATGAGGGCCATCTCTGTGTTTGATGGAATGCTGAGATGAAACACAGGCAAGATTACTGGGGCCTGACAGCTGTCACAGGGTAAATCAAGGCATGGGCACCAGAGGCAGAATTTATAAAAAGTAGTCTCCATAGTGTTTCCTGGCTAAGCACTGGGGAAAATGGCAGGAACACAGCCACCAGCTCACCACCACCAAGCAACCACAGGACAGCATTTTGCTTCAACAGTCACCTCCTTAGCCGAGTGGTAGAACCAAGAGGACCAGACACGCACGTGCGCACACACACACACACGCAGCTTGCAGCAGACCTGCCATGTGCAGCCACAGAGAAGTTCAAGATAAAGAACTCAATGGACTCCCACATGGATAGAGAAAAATGGCGGACAATATCTGGATTATCGTTCATAGACATGTGGTTCAGCGCTTTCTATGAGGGAGGACACTGAAACTGTGTAAGGGCATCTCATTGCAGGGACACCCCCAACACATCGTAGTCAATGACATTCTTTTAAAACCTATATCTGAATCAGGCTTTCTCTTCACGGCAAGACTGGAGTAGAATGAAGTAGTGTCGAGCCGTGTGAGGAAGTGACCCTACCTGCTCGGATAGTGACGGGAGGGGAAGGACAGTATCTGGAACATCACATGGGTACTAGTGATGGGATTCTGCACACACCGATTGTGTGCACCTGCACGAGTCATTCACGCTATCTCTGCATCCCCGGCTCTCATTCTTCTCCGCTCAGCTGACAGTATGCATTGGGCCCAGGACTCCAGATGCACAAATTGGGAATAACAATGGAAATAACCATGAAAATCAACTGAGAAGTATCTTCGGAGTTGTAAAATACTGTATTATTGATGCTACTATTTTTTATATCCACCACTATTTACAACACACAGCCGCGTCTTCTTGCCCTTAAGGAGTTCTCAGCTCACACAGAACTGGGAAATGAGGAATCAGTGCACTGGCTAGTCCATTCAAAGCAAAAAATCAGTCCAAAGTTCGGATCTGCCCAAACCTTCCTTTACCATAAAAGTTAAAGAAGAAGAGTGAAGGAAAGTGACACGGTCTACTCCAGCTCTCAAATACCAATTTCCATGTGGTCCTTTCAGAAAGACTTTAACCTGACTGTAATGTAGGTTCTTTATTTAATAACAGACTTCTCCTTCTAGTTTCGTCCACAGTCTAGACCAGCGATCAGCAAACTACAGCCCATGGGCCGTATGAACCCGTGCCAATTTTTATAAATAAAGTTTTATTGGCACACAGCCTTGCCCACCTTATTTCTGTATTGCCTATGGCTGCTCTCATGCCACAATGTCGAAGTTGAGCAAATATAGCAGAACCCGCATGGCCCACAAAGCCTAAATACTTACTATCTGGCCCTTAACAAAAAACATTTGCTGACCCCTGATCTAGACTCATACAAGGGACTCACCATCAGCACACTATAGAGCAGTGGAGATTAACAAAAAAATTTTTGTACTACATTAATGGTTTTAACCCAAACTATGGAGTAGTAGTTTGCCTATTTTCAAACAAGTGAATTTTATCAAATAAACATAACTGTGTAATAAAATATAAAGGGGGAAATAGTTGAGCATTATTTCTAGGATGCATTTCCTCTAGAAACAGTCCCTAGATCATCATTTTGAGAACTTTAACTCTGCCGAGCTACTACACAAGGAATTTGGAAAATTAGCAGCAGTACTCTAATTCATGTAAACCCGCAAGGTGATATGGATTTAAAATATGGCTTTATTGGGGCGCCTGGGTGGCACAGCGGTTAAGCGTCTGCCTTCGGCTCAGGGCGTGATCCCGGCGTTATGGGATCGAGCCCCACATCAGGCTCCTCCGCTATGAGCCTGCTTCTTCCTCTCCCACTCCCCCTGCTTGTGTTCCCTCTCTCGCTGGCTGTCTCTGTCAAATAAATAAATAAAATCTTTAAAAAAAAATATGGCTTTATCTCTTCCCCTTAAGAAGCGGTAATCAGTCCGTGTTCTGATGTTTTTTTTCCAGAAAAACCTATCTGGAAATTAGCAGAAGGGACATTGGAAATTAGCAGATGGGACATTCTCACAACCACAGGAAAACAACTGGGTTAGTATTCATAGACCTACAGAAATCCTTTTCTTGGTAAAACATCTGCATTAATTTCAAGAATAAGAAACTAATTATTGAAAAATATTTTATTTCTGATTGCAAAAGGGCTCAGTGTAGACGTTTGCTATTCAATGGGTATGAAGTTTCAGTTATGCAAGATGAGTAAGTTCTAGAAATCTGCTGTGGAACATCATGTCTACAGTTAATCTAATTATACACCCCTGTTACCCTTTCATGGTAATATATATAAACATACCTTATTCTTGTTTAAGGTTGCACGGTGTGAAGTTATATTGGATCTAGAAGAATTTATTTACATTTCAGTTGTTCCAAATTTTTCTCTATGCGAGTTATTTTTAAAGTACTCATGACATTTTAAAAGCAATGTAATTCTCACTACCTTTTATTAGTCTTGAGTTGAATAAAAGTGGGTTGGTGTTTGTTCTCTCTTAATGTGCGGGCAGCTAACACTCAGTGATGTGCTGTTTATAACATACGTCTTACTTCCGTATCATTGGCATGTACACTGGATGCCCATAACGCCATGGGTGGCAAATTTTAGAATCTAGGGTGTCTCTTTTGACAGAACTCGGGCTAGAAAAAAACAGTACTGTGGAAAACCCAGAAACTCTGATGTGTACTTTTGTCAATTCACAGAGGTTCAATGTCTCTTGATCCCACAGGAAAAGATCAAAACTGTCAAGGAAGATGAGAGTTACGTGGGTTTCTAAGAGTGGTTGATTTTGCAACAAATATTCACACAAGAATCTTAAACAGAGCCATGAAATTCAGTGGACTTCAGAACATCTTCATTATAAAACCAGAGAAAAGCCATATCACTCTCCTTCCTCCCTCCCCCCCAGAGAGACCACAGGAGGTCCATTTTTAGGTCTGATGAATGGTTCAGAAGGTCTGAAGTAGATTAGGATAAAAGTTTACTCATTTGAATTCTATATTTGAGTGCCAGGCTCACCCAATTTGTCATGGTTCCTTTCTCCTTAAAGAAAAAAAAATGTCAGTTATCTGGTACATAAAGCAACAAAATAAAATTCTCTCCAGACAGTAAACAATACCTTTAAAAGACAAAAACAAAAACTTAGAACCTGGAAATCACTTGCTCAGGGATGATGTGTCATAAGCTATTTCAAGCAAAATCACAGGAAATCTTTGAACCAGGACAATTTAGTTCGATCGAGGCCAGCATTTTTACCCTAACCTTTTCTTCTAGTTCATGACTCACTGAGCTACCCCCACTCCTGTTTTCAAGATTTTTAAATGAGTTTTATCAAATACTGTTTTACTTAAAATTATCTAGCTCTGATTTTTCGGGAGGTCACCAAAATATTATAAAACCAGAGCTTGATATTGCTGAACTAAAGGTACATGACATAATAATCCCCGATGTCACTTTTCAGAAGCCCTTTCATTAACTGGAAGTAACATTTCGGCGGCCACCAGGGAAACCGTCACGAGATGAAAAGGGGTGGGTAGGAAAGGATCTCCGTTATCTGGCTGACATGAGAACTTGTCAGGATACACATGGATAATTTTGAGTGAAGGATGAAGAATCCCAAAGGATCTGGCACACTGCAGTCAGAATTACTGAGCACAGAGGACGGACGGCTAGCGTCCCTATGCACTCTGCCAGTTCTATGCAGGTTTATACAGAAAGCTACAATACCCCATCCCTCATTCCACAGACGACATGAGAAAATAGCTTCCAAGCTGTCTTTCAGAGGATTTGGCCTTAACTCACGAGGATGGCCAACCCCGGAATCCGATCATTTCACCCACACTCTAATTCACAATGTTCTAGTTATATTAAAATGTAATGAGCTTCACGCTTTTGTATTTAATGTTTTGTGGATCTTCTATTGAAACAAACAAAAAAGAAAACTTGATTTTCAGCCAGAATCCTCTCCCAGGTGGCTCATCTCTTCCTTCCTTCATGCATGCCTGCTTCTACCGGGCTTCTCCCTCATAGGTACTGGCCTGGTTACCCAGAGTCTTTCCCTTCTGGAATACCAAGCAGTGCTTCCAACATGGGCCTGCCTTCTGGCCACAGTTACAGACACCTGGCCCAGGCTGCTGGCTGGGCTGCTCCACACACTGGAGATACAGTTATGGATCCAGAATGGGCATGTGGCCTAGCAGAACCCATCAGAGTCCGCAAAGACAATGGGGGGGAGGGCAGCCGGGGAGAGGGAAGGACGCCTGACATCACATTGATGGTGTGATGGGTATAGTCTTTCCACCCGGGGACTTTGCACTTAGGTGAGCTGATGTAAATTCTCATTTTGCTTTCTATGAATTCACCACTGTTTGTCACATGACACCAAATCCTAAATGTACACTGGCCTACCATCAATTTGATGATAAACATGGAAATTGGCTCAAAATAGCCAAAGGAGCACATCTTGATTTTTAAAATGTCCCAATGTTTCAATGAGAAAGAAATGCTTTGTCTTCTGAGATATTTTCCAATAAAAAGGCCAAGAAAGGGCACCTGAATGGCTCAGTCGGTTAAGCATCCGACATTTGGTTTCTGCTCAGGTCATGATCTCGGCATCCTGAGATCGAGCCCCTTGTGGTCTCAGCGCTCAGTGTGGAGTCTGCTTGTCCCTCTCCCTCTGCTCCTCCCCCTGCTCTCTCTCTCTCTCTCTCCAATAACTAAACAAAATCTTTAAAAAAAAAAAAAAAAGGTCCACGAGGTAAGAACACTGAAACCTCTTGCTATCAGAAACTGAACCACAGTCCATACTTTTTAAAAGATAACTAAAGCAACCTAAATTTGCTTCACACTGATTTGATAAAGTCCCTTTTAAATATTTCCTCATGGACTTCAGATTATTTTTAATTCAACTCTCATTTTAAGGTGATTCTAGATCCACAGGCAGTTGTCAGAATAACACAGAGACACCATATTCTTTACCCAGCATTCTCCAATTGCATCTTGCAAAACTACAGGACAACAGCACGACTGGGATATCGACACTGATGCAGTCAAGTTACAGAATGCTTCCACCACCACAAGGACCCCTCCAGCTGCCCTTCTATAACCTCTCAATCCTCGCCATTCCCGCCCCTCACCCTGGCCACCACTAATCTACTCTCCATTTCTAAAATTTTGTCATTTCAAGAACAGTATATGAACGAAATCATGCAGTATATATTATTCCGGGATTGCCTTCTTTTTTTCCCCAAGATAATTCCCCAAAGATTCAAAGACTCATTTGTGGTATGGATATATCAGTTTGTTTAACCATTCACCGCCTGAAGGATATCTGGGTGGTTTCCAGTCTGGGGCTACGATGAATCAAAGCCGCTATGAACATTTGCACACAGGTTTTTGTGTGAACATAAGTTTTCATTTCTCTGAGATAAACGCCCAAGAGTGTGATTGCTGGAACACAAAATAATTGCACATATGGTTTTATAAGAAACTACCAAATGTTTTCTAGAATGGCAATACCATTTTACATTCTCATCAGCCCAGTTTCTCCATGGCCTTATCAACATTTGGTGTCCTTTTATTCTTTTATTCTTTTTTTTATCCTAGCCTTTCTGATAGGGGTGTAGTAATATCTCACTGGGGTTTTAATTTGCATTTCCCTAGCTAAGGATGTTGAATATCTTTTCATGTACTTACTTGCCATCTGCCTACCCTCTTCGGTAAAGCGTCTCTTCCTGTCTTTTGACCATTTTCTAATCGGATTGTTTTTACTACTGAGTTTGAGTTATTTATATATTTCTCTATATACTCATTCTTTACCAGATATGAGGCTTGCAACTATAACTTGGGAGAAGATATTTGCAAGCCACATATCTATTCATCCTTTCATCGGGGTCTTTCACATGGCAGAAGGTTTTGGGTTTTGTTTTTTTTTTCCCTGATATTAATGAGATCTGTTTTAGCAAATTTCCCTTTTATGGATTGTGCTTTTGCTATCAAGCCTAAGAACTCTGTTTAGCCCTAGATTTCAAAGACTGTCTCCTATGTTTTTTTAAAGAGTGTCAAAGTTGTCCACTTCACATAAGTCTTTGATCCATTCGAGGTCAATTTTGTTGAAGTGGGGAGGTTTGGTCAAGGTTAAGTTTTTTTTGTTGGTTTTTTGTTTACGATGTTCAATTCCTGCAGTACCATTTGTTGAAAAGGGTACTCTTCCTTCACGGAATTATTTTTGCACCTGTGTCAAACATCAGTTGGGCTTATTTGTGTGGGTCTATTTCTGTGTTCCTTCCTCTAATCCAAAACCTGTATGCTTTACTCCTCCTTCAACAGCACGCTGTCTTGATCACTGTAACTATGTAACAGGTCTTAACATAACGAAGTTGATTCCTCCTACATTTATTCTTTTCACATGGTTTTACTACTCCAGGTGCTGTGCCTATGTAAATTTTAGAATACCTTTGTCGATGTCTACCAAAAGCCTCGCTGGCATTGAAAGGAAGTGCACATAACTTACAGATCAATTAGACAAGAATTAACATCTCGACTATGTTGAGTCTTTCCGTCCATGAACATGGTTAAGTCCCTCCATTTATTTAGTCTTTCTTTGCTTTCTTTCAGGGGCATTTTGTACTTTTCATCACACAGAACCTATATATGTTTTATTAAGTTTATTTCTTCAGAGCAATTGTAAATGGTATTGGTTTTTAAATTTCTGTTTCCATGTGCTCATTGTTAGTATATAGAAATGTGATGGGTTTTTATACGTTGATCTTGTGCATGTGACTTTGCCTAACTCAGGTATTAGTTCAGGGTTTGCTTTTTGGTAGAGTCTTGGGAATTTTCTACAATCATATCATCTGAGAGTAGGGAGAGTTTAATTTCTTCTTTTCAGAACTGTATGCTATTTCTTTCTTTTCCTGGTTTTATTGCAGTGGCTAAAACTTACAACACTATGTTAAATAAGGCTGGTGAGCCGTGGACATGCTTACATGTTCCCAATTCAGTTTGATATTAGCTGTAGGGTTTTGTAGATGGTCTTTACCAATTTGAGGACGTTACCTCTGTTCCTATTTTGCTGAGGTGTTTTTTTTTTTTTTAACCATGAATGTGTGTTGGATTTTATCAAATGCTTTTTCTGAGTTAATTGTTATGATCATATGATTTTTCATCTTTAGCCTGTTGATATGGTGAATTCCATTGATTGATTCGACACCAATGTCAAACCAGCCTTGCATATCTGGAATAAATCCTACTTTGTGGTGTAGAAATAGATATATATAGTTAGATTTGAGGTGTTAAAATTTTATTGAGGACTCTTGCTGTAAGGGTCCTCATGAGGACCTTCATGGGGGGTATAAGTAGTAGGTTTCTTTTTCTCATCATGGTATCTCCCCCGCCAGGTAACTATAGGTTTCTTTTTTCTGTACTATTTTTGTCTACTTTATCAGGGAACTACTAGTCTCATAAAAGTAGTTGGAGGGATTTCCCTTCTATTTTTCTGGAAGAGATTCTGTAAATTTCATATTAATTCTTCTTTAAATGTTTAGAATTGTCCAGTGAAACCATCTGGGATTACAGATTTCTTTTTGGAACTCTTGAATTATGAATTCAATGTCTTTAATATTTATAGGACTCTTCAGGTTATCTATTTCATCTTGGTTGGATTTTGGTAGCTTCTAGTTTTTAAGGATTTGGTTCATTTCTTCTAAGTTGTCAAATTTATGAGTGTAAATTGTTTGTAATATTCCCTTATTATCCTTTTAATGACTGCAGTTTTGTAGTAATATTCCATTTCATGCCTGATGTTGATGATTTGTGACTTTTCTCCTTTTATTTATGTCAGTCTTTCTAGAGATTTATTAGTTTTATTAATAAGTTTTTTGGAAGAAACAGGATTTGGTGCCATTGATTTTTCTCTGTGATTTTCCTGCTTCAATTTAACTGATTTCTGCTCTTTATTACTGCCTTCCTTCTGTTTGCTATGGGTTTATTTTCCTCTCGTTTTTCTAAGTTAGATTATGAATTTGAGGATTTCTTCTTTTTAATGCAAGCATTTAGTGCTATAACTTTCCATCTCAACACTATGATGGCTTTGTCCCACATATTTTGATATATTGTCTTTTCATTTTCGCTCAGTTTAATCTTTTTAAAGTTTCCTTCCTGACTTCCTCTTGGAAAGAGATTCTGTAACTGCATTATTTAGAAGTATACTTAATTTCTAAATGTTTGGAGTCTTTCTGTTATTGATTTCTAGTTTGATTCCATTATCAACAGAAAGCATGCTCTGTATGATTTCACAACTCTGTTGAAGTTATTAAGGTTTGTATTTTGACCCCGAATATTCTTTATCTTGGTTAATGTTCCATGAGCGCCTGAAAAGAATGTGTATTCTGCTGTTGTTGGGGAGAGTGTCCTATAAATGTTATTTAGATTTTATCAGTTGATGATGTGGTTCAGTTCTTCTATAACCTTGCTGACTTTCTTTTTAGTAGTCTATTAGTTACTATGAAGTGTACATGTCCCCAACTATAATTGTAGGCTTATCTATTTCTACTCTCAGTTCTATTAGTTTTGCTTCATGTATTTTGAAGCTCTGTAGTCTGGTTCAAACACATTTAGCATTGCTATGTCTTCCTGGTGGATTGATTCTTTTATTCTGACGTATGACCCTTCTTTATCTCTCGTAATAGTAATTTTCTTTGCTCTGAAGATGACTTTATCTGATATTGATATAGCCACTCCTGATTTTAAAAAAAGTTTGCATAGTATATCTTTTCCCATCCTTTTACTTTTGACATATCTGTGTCATTGTATCTCAGGTGAAATTCTAGTAGTCAGCATATGGTTAGACTTTTTTTTTTTTTTTTTTTTTTGTAATCCACTTGCCAATCTCTGTCTTTTAATTGCTATGCTCAGACCATTTACATTTAAGATAATTAGTGATATGTTAGGGCTTAAGTCTGCCAATTTATCTTTTTCTTTTTCCTGTTCATTTCCTCTGTGTCTTATTTCTTACATACTTATGAAGTACTTGTTAAGTACATTACCCCCCCACTATCTGAAAGTAGAGCATTTCTATGAAACTTCTCATAAACAGAAATGGCACAAAGAAGCAATTACCAGTAACTTATATGGAAAAATGTGCATTCCCAGACCCAAAAATAATCTCTCTCAGGCTTTTCTGATACCTTAGGACATATCTTGCTAAGTGACGCAGAAAATAAATGGAGATAAAGCACAGATGCTCACAGACACAGTTCAAAGCTATGGAGGCTTCATGCTATGTTGCAGAGTCTGGTTCCTGGGGAAGGGGTTGGCAGGGCTGCTCTCCCTGCTCAGGGTGCATCCCGCCTCAGCAATGGCTCACTGTAAAACAAACGCTGGATGCTATTTTTGCTTTTTGCCTTTTCTCATAAAAGTGAAAATCCTGTTCAGCTATCTTTCAGGTGGCAAAAACAGGCGCTAATGCAGGTCTTTTGTAAAAGGAAAGTGGTATAAATTGAACTTTCAAAAAGGGGGAGATACCTGTATACATCTTTTCACTGTTTTCTTAATGGTTGCTCTGGGTGTCGTACTATAAATATGGAATTTATCACTGTCTACTGGTATCAGCATCTGCCACTTCCAATAAGACGTGGAAATCTTATTCTAATTAGGTCCTTTTACCCTCCATACTTTTAAAATATAATTGCCTTGTTTCCTCAGCAACAGTAGGCTTTACATCAGATAATGCTATAATTTTTGCTTCCAATATTTGCTATCCAATATGACTTAATAATCTGATAATTAGAATACTCTATTATACTTGCTCCTATTTTTACCCATTCTAATATTCTTTCCTTTTTGAAGTTTCAAGTCTTTTTGTTTGTTTGTTTTTTTTCTTTCTATTTAAAGGACTTCTCTAGCCATTTTTTACAAGTGGATTTGCTGGTAAAAACATTTGTATTGTTTCCCTTCATCTAAACATGTCTTTATAACTCCTTCATTCATTAAAGACATTTACGCTGAATACAGAATCCTGGATTGACAGTTGTTTCCTTTCAATACTTAAAAAACGCTCTGCCACTTTCTTCTGGTCACCATGATTTCATATGAGAAGTCTGTTGTCATTCAAATTGGTAGTCTAAGCAATGTGCCCTTTTTCTCTGTTGCTATGAAATTATTTTTTTCCCCTTGTCTAATTACGTTTATGATGTGCCCTGCCATGGAGTGACTTGGGTTTATCCTATCTGGAATCTGCGCAGCCTCTTGAATATGTATGTTTATGCCTCTCACTAATTTTAGGAAGTTTTCAGCCAACATATCCTCAAATATATATCTAGTCCTGCTCTCCCTCTCCTCTCTTGGGACTTCTGTGATATGGATGTTAGCTCTTCTGTTATCACCCCACATGTCCGAGACCCTGTTCATTTCGTTCCAGTCTATTTTCTCTCTGTTGTTCAAATTGGGTCATTTCTATTGATCTGTCCTGGTGTTTACTGATTTTATCTTCCGTCATCTCCACTCTACTATTGAGCTGGTCCAGTGAGCTTTCTATTTTGGTGACTGTATTTTCCAGTTCTATAATTTCCATTAGGCTCTGTTTAATAACTTCTATTTCTTTGCTGAGATTTTCTATTTCTTTCCATTTGTTTCAAGAGAATTTCTAATTGCTTGTTGAGGCAATTTTATAATTTCAACATCGGATTCACGTCAATACTGGCTTCCGTTGATTGTCTTTTCTCATTCATGTTGTGATTTTCCTGGCTTGGGGGATGACAAGGGGTTTTGTATTGCATTCTGGGTGTTTTTAGGTTTCATATTGTGAGACTCCGGATCGTATATAATCTTTTTGTTAGCCATCGGTGTCTGTGTGGAGGCGTAGCACAAGAGCCAAGTGGGTATGGGTGAGATGGAAGGTCAATTTCACGTTCAGCCCTGCAGAAACTGTGGAGGGTTGGTCTACGGTTGTTCCACTGGTGTTTGTCTGCAGTAGGAAAGGTATTGTCGCAAAGGTTTTCTGTTATGAGGCTATTCCTTCCCTGGTTGTTTGGCTAGAAGGGACAGGTTTTTTCTTAGATTTTTTTTTTTTTAATTATTATTTTTGGTCTCTGCCTATTGTAGGTACAGGAAGGAGGATTCTGGAGTGCTCCATTCAGACATATGGTGGGAATCAACAAGGAGACCCAGGGAACCCAGCTCTGTATCTTTAGGTGGAGGCAGCTCACCTTGCAGTCTTCCTATACTTGTGTATTGGCAGAATCAGATGTCCAGATAAATTGTTATATTCAAAACCACTGCAGTCTTCAATATCCATACATTTTCAAAGATAATTTTAAATAAATGCTCATCCCACTTTCTCTAACAATTTTTTTTTCCTTCCTAAGACCTCAGATATCCAAATATCACACTGTTCCCTGTTTATTTGGGAAGCAACCTGAAGGGAGGTCTTGATCATTTGAAGCATCTTTTCTATTTAATGTTGCAGGCACCATCACTGGACATCTATCTGAGGCTCTGGAGGATATTTAAATGCTACCATATTGGGAAGGGGGTGGAATCCAGACCCAGGCAATGGTCAAACAAGGGGAAGGTCTCTAGGGAAATTCAGCGACAAATTTTAAATAATTTAAAATTATTTAAAAAGATAAATGGAGGTCTAAGTCATTCTTTCCTACCTTACCCTACAAAATGACCATGAACAAACATTCCCTTGATACACTTGTTCTTTGAACTACAATGTACTTCTTTCTCTCTCCAAACATAAAGCTTATTATGGTGTTTTTCCCCCTCATATTGAAGCTTGGATATTAACTCCGGTATAATTTTTCATTCTCACTCTGTATTCTAACTGGAATAAATTTCTCCTAATCCTCTGTTGTTCACTTCCTCAGAGATGCCCAACAAACTGCTTCTACCACCTGCACCTAAGATAGTACCCATGCCACTCCCTGCCCCTTTGAGCCAGGGAGGGTCTCCCCAGCAAGGTACAGTGCCTCGCAGAAACCTGCCTTGCCACTGCCCTCAGCCACCTCACGGGAGTCTGCTCCCCAGGGGAGGAGAAGCGCTGCAAGGCAAATACAACAAAACAAAATGAGGAATGGCAGTGATGTGTCCCCGGAGGTGTGATGTTGCTGCAGCCACAGCTAAACCCTCGACCTAAATTGTTACCCGACCACGTAGGGGGTGGTATGGTGGTAGCTGCAATGCTTTGTACTGACAGATTAAAAGATGGCTAAGGGAAGGGGTGCCTGGGTGGCTCAGTTAAGTGTCCAACTCTTGATCTCAGCTCAGGTCATGATCCCAGGGTCGTGACATCGAGCCCCACATCGGGCTCTGCACTGAGCATGGAGCCTGTTTAAGATGTTCTCTCTCTCCCGTCTCCTTCGGCCCTTCCCCCCATTTGTGCGCTCTTTCTTTATCTCTCTAAAAAAAATAATAATAAAAAAATAAAAAATAAATATGGCCAAGAGGAAACAGGATTTATTTTACTGAAATCTATTCTGGGAATTTTCCTAGAATGCTCCAACTAGAAGGCCAACTTCTACCCCACTTCCTAAGGTCCTCCTTTAACACATCTTCCTTTTGTTCCACGATATTTATGTAGGAGGCAATGCTCAGAGCATTGAATATACAGCAGCGAGCAGATAGCCCTATCCTCGTAAAGCTTACCTTCTAACCTGGGAGACAAGTTCCCCCAATAGCTACCCCAACAATTATTTAATCAATTATAGTAAGAGCAACCAGAGATTTAGCAAGTAGTTTTGATTTTCTTGGAAAGCTCAGCAAAAGCCATATTCTTCCAGGGGTGTCAACACAGGTATCAAACGCAACACAGGATGTGCACAGAACAAGGGAAAAGTAAACCGATGCAATTATTCTGGAACTACTGAGCTTCTGAACTCAATGTTATTATTTTATTGCCATGATTTTATTTGTGCCTCTTCATAAATGTTCTGTGCACTGGTGTTCCAAGGCCCTCAATGAAAGGCCAATACTTTGATGAGTTTCTAAAGATTAGGACAGAGTTACTGTCAGCAAGCTCCGTGGGGAGACGAGGCTGTGCCATGAGCCGTGATGCACCCGCCCAGCTGCAGGCCCTACCTCCTTGTTGGTCCTGTCGGCTTGCACCAACGTCCCATTCAGGCAAGGTTCCACGTAGTGAAGCTCCTCATTATACTGCAAAGAGATGAAACGGCCAAGAGGACACACTTCATTAATCATTTGAGGGGTACCAGATTTAAGGACACATGCAAACAAAAAAGCAACATAACTACAGGCTCAGTTCATTCACATACGTGCCTTTCTCAATTGGTGCCCCTATATGAAATCGTGCTGGAGTGCCAGGTATTCTTCTCTTGTTTGAGGGAGAAAGTTCTAGAGCATGTGCTGGTCTATGGCAGTGTTGAGGGTATACACGGTTAACTGACAATCCTTCAGGGGTGGCTCCCAACACTGGGGCTCTGTGGCCATGGCTGACAGTGCACGATCCAGGTGGGATCTAAAGAGCATCCCAGACTTGGGTGAATATAGCTCCAGCTCCTGTCTTTGGTTTTCTGGAGCCCAAGGACCTGTGCATGGGTCACACACGAGTGACAAAAGAATGGAGGAAAGGAGAAGCCTCAATGTTCCCCCATCGCTCTGGGAGGCTCTGTGGTTTTTGGTCAGAGCAGTGCTCACGAGCAGTAGTACCACCTTCCACACAGGCCAATGCCAGCCTTTCCATTACTTTTTATCCCAGAATACCCAGAATATGACGACTTGGTTTTGTCCAAAGCTCACAACTAGGAAGTGGAAATTTAAGCATGATTCTCTGCACTGTGGCTAGGTGGGGTCCTTCTGAAACACAAAACAGGTCATGTCACTTCCTGCCAACCCATTCACAGTTTCCAATGCTCTGCAGATAAACCTTCCCAGAGTGTGGCAGGGCTCTGGTCACTTGGCCCTGTTGACCTTTCCAACTTCACTCATCCATTAGCCTTCCCCAGAAACTTAGCACTATCCAGCCCTAATTCCCTTCCTGCCCTCTGAGATATCCCATCTTCTCCTCCCACACAGGGCCCTCTACCTGGAGCTCTTGCTCTGGTATCTCCCAGCTGACTCCTGTTCATCCTCTGGGTAAGCTCATTCCTGCCTCGTCTGGGAAGCAGCCTCTGTGTAGCTGCAGCTCCTTTCCTGTAAACTCCCAAGTTCTGACAGCCTGGTGCCTGGATCCCTGTCCACAGGTGGGTCCGCACTGTCAGGCTCCATATTGGTTCCTAGTGTGTTCTCTGTGACAAGCACAGGGCCGGGCCCACAGTCGGTGCCCAAGAACAATGTGTTCAATGAGTATCATCATATTTCCATTCCAGCTACCAAAAGCCCAGCCCAGAGCTCCAGAGAAAAGGAACCAGAACCATCTCTCATAGTTCCAGCTCTCAAGCAAAGTCTGGCTAAGGAGTTCAGACTTTAAGTGTGTCAACAGTGAGGACCATGGAAGGCTATGCACAGGGAAGAAAGTGAATGAAGGGATGAGCATGGGCCCACTGTTCCGGACACACTGCAGGGACAGACTGAAGAGGGCCAGTCACACAGCTGCTCCAACAGCGACAGAGACACATCCTGTTTCGGTGCCCAAGTGCTTGCAAAACAGGCAGGAGCAGTGATAATAATGACATCGGCAACTCACTTTTACGGAGCAGTCACTTCATCTAGGCACAAGCTAGACTTCATTCACGGCATACCTCAACCTCATGTGGTAAGCCCTTCCAACCACACCCCCTTTACAGATGGGGAAACCAAGGCAGAGCAAGGATGATCAACTTGCCCAAAGTCACTGGGGAGTCTACAAGGGGTGGAGTCCAGATTCAAATCCAGGCAGTCTGGCCTCACAGCCCATGATCTCAGGCCCTCAAAGCCCCCAATTTCTCCCCTCTGGTGCTCAAAGCCTCTGTGCTTCTCATCAGTCTGACTTTTGCTCCCTCTTTAACCTATGTTCTTAGTCATGCAGAGCATTTGAAAAAATTACAGCTCCGTGGTCATAGAGCTCAGATCTTCTCTGAAGAGGCACGGAGGGCATACACATTTACATGATTCTGAAATTAGCTATTGACAAATGGAAGCATGACTTTCCGTCAACAAATGGAACCTCATCTCAGGATTCAGGAAGCAGTTCACAGTCCAACCTGAAGAAGAACTTTTCCAATGTTCTCGGTCCATGTTGGACTGACACTGGAAGTGCTGAAAAAAGCAGTCATTCCCCTGCCCTCCACCTCCTTTGCTCATGGAGTTGGTCAACGGTGACAAGATGCCCATTCCCAAAGCCAGAAGCATAATCAGTCTTAGCCAATCACAGCCATCCCGTCCTCCTCTGCGGGCTGTGTGCTTTCCTACCCTGTCTTGAAGCTAGATGTGGTCACATGATGCATTCCCAGCCAACAAAACATAAGTTTCAGTGATTTTTTTTCCCTTGCCATTAAAGGAAAACTCTAGGGGCGCCTGGGTGGCACAGTCGTTAAGCGTCTGCCTTCAGCTCAGGGCGTGATCCCAGTGTTCTGGGATTGAGCCCAGCACCGGGCTTCTCTGCTAGGAGCCTGCTTCTTCCTCTCCCGCTCCCCCTGCTTGTGTTCCCTCTCTCGCCGGCTGTCTCTCTCTGTCAAATAAATAAATAAAATCTAAAAATAAATAAATAAATAAAAATAAAAAATAAAGGAAAACTCTTCTCTACTCACTACCTTCCTTCCTACTTGGGATGCCTGCGCAGCTGCAGCAGCCATTTTGCAACCATGAGGTGACAAGATTAAGAATGGAGAGCAAATCTCAGGAAGATGGGGCTAGTGTGGGTCTTTGATGGCACTGCTCAAGCATCGTACCCAACCTGCAGCTGCCCTGCTCCACGCTCCGTGAGATCATGAGACGCTGAGATGCTGAAGCAGCCTTTATTCAGTCTTTCTGTGCCTCGCACTCCCAAACTTCCCGATTCCATTTGCCAGGAAAATTTTGAACTTTATCTACATTCTGCCTAGCACACGTTATCAATATTGATTCCTGGGGTTGTGTAGTCTGAGGTGAGAGTCAGGACACTTGGGTCCACGTTCTGCCTCTGCCGTATACTCCCTGTGCGGCCTCGGGAAAGTCACTGAACCTCAGGTCCTGGATTCTTCTGCACAAGAAGGTGCTAATTCATCTCCCGTTTACCCTCCAGGGGCTCCTGTGAGGCTCCAATGAGGCAACAGACTGGAAATTGCTTTGCTGGTGTGAAGGCCTGTACACGTGGGGGGCTGCAGAGGGGGCTGGAAAGTAAGGAAGACCAAGATGTCCTTGCCCTCATCAGGGACGAACATGTGCGGTAATCAAAACCACGCTCCCCGTCACTGTGTGAGCCGTGGCCACAGCAGAGGAATCTGCTCTTCTGAACCCCCGCCAGCTTGTTAGTGGCACCATCCAAGCTTGCAGTTGACTAATTTCCCTTGACTGCATCAGGATAAAGCTATGCTGCGCAATCTGGTCTGTATCACCGAAGGGAGCTGGGCTCAGCTGTCCATGTGAGGGAATGGGGTACAGCAGGCAGCTGTGCCAAGGAGGCCCATTGGCTGTGAGTGCTCACCACGCTACCCGGTGCTCCTCCCTAGGGGGACACCAAGGGCACCCCCAATGTGAAACTGTTGCCAAGCCCCCAGCAGCTCTCCATCTGGAAACCTTCCAGTTTCTATATTTTAATGGACGTTCCCTAGATTTCTACTTGGTGAAACAATGATGTGCGATGGCCATTATCAATTCACAACTGAAGATCTGGTCCCCTCCAGCCCGAAGACGCCACGGCCCGATAAACAGCTCTCCCTCATCCCTACTTAAACAAGCAGAATCAGTAGCCTACAGAAGAAAAGGATGCAGTGCACACCATCATGGCTGGCCAGGTGGAGTTTCCTTCCGCCGTCTGCTTTTGCTGCCTCTTACTACCAGGATTGAACCCTAGAGAGGCACTCGGCCATCTCCCTCTGCACCCCAAAGTGGGTAGTCCTTCCTGTAAATTTTTGGGAAATGGGAAGAGTCTCCTAGCAGGACAGGAGAGGGCCCAGGCAGCCCTGGAGATGGTCAGGCCAGCCACCAACCACACGGTAAGAAGATGGACAAAGAACTTTCACCCCTTAAAGAGCTGGGACTGCCACATGGTCACCTTCTCCTTTTCTCCTTCCCGGCTGGCTCTCCTCTTCTGATTCACACAAGGGTAGAACAGTAGAGCTAAAGCCATGGAAGCAGACAGGCAGACAGGGTTCAAATCCTGGCTCTGCCACACACCAGCTGGGTGACCTTGGCCAAGGCCTCTCCACTCTCTGAGTCTCAGGGTTTGTGTTGAGGAAATGAGAATTGTAACTGAACTTCTCTCATGAAGTCACCGTGAGGATGAAATGAGGTAATTCGGTGAAGAGTCAACACAGAACTCGGCATATAAGAAAGAGCAAGAAGGCATCTGCATGTACATGTACAAGGAAGGAAGAAGATATATATACGAGGGTCAGGTGTGCTACCTAGAGAGAAAGCCCAAGCACACGCCCTCCACCTGGAGCTGGCATTTGCTAAGTAGGCAGGGGGTGGGGAGGAGAGGGTCACGTGCCCCTGATCTCCTCTGGAGAGCTCAGACTCTGCCATCATTGGATAGAAGTGTTACACCAGTGGGCACACGGGACTGTCTAAATACCCAGGACAGAAACCACCAGGGTGTGCGGCTCTACACCGCCCCCCGCCATGCCGCACTCTGAACCCTCTCAGTGACCAGGGTTTCGGCAGACATGGAGCCAAGACAGTGCAGCCAGCTTACTACCAAATCCCTTCCCAGGAAGGCATCTGCCATGGAGCCCTTTGGTCCTTTGTTTGCTCACTGAATATCAACTAAGCACCTGCTATGTCCAGGGACATCAAGCACGGGCTAAGTTTGCACATGACCATGATGGGACAGTGATCATGACCCACTTTTTCTTACTTTTATCCTTAAAAGAATATGTTAATTAAATCTAAAGATAATGGCTCTTTTCCCTTTTCATGATAAAAAGTGCTCATCTAGGGTGCTGCCATGGTCCCTCCGAAAAACAAAAACAGGCTTGAGGTAAACCCAAGATCTTCTTCAGGGGTCGGACTACATCCCACACCTCTCTTCCCTTGGGAACTGTCCCTCCCTTTCTCCCATGTCAACCACACAACTCTGTACTCTGACAGCAAGGACACATTGCCGTTTGTTTTCTCCTTCCTTCTGTGAAATCCCTGTAACCATTCCCTACATCTACCACTCTTAAGGACGCAGCAAAATCTTCAATGGGATTTTAATGATGAGCTAAAATAGGAAGGCCAAGCTTTAAGTTTCATTAAATGAATGGCCAGAACGTGCTGGAGAAGGATCTAAACACAACGAATAAATGGGCTGGGCTTGCCCACCAAGGCTCACACAAGCTTTGGCCTTGGTGTAGAATTGTGTCACACGTTGGCTCACGTAAATCGAAGCCTAGAGCCCAAGAGTGAAAACCAGCTGACTCTGGGTTCTGGATGATAGTGAGAACTCAACCCTACTTCATGTTGGAAGCTGGACTTGAGGATGAAAGCAATGGAGGTTTCAGGCCTAACAGAAGCCCATTGGTTGCCTAAGAAAGAGGATGAGGGGAGACCTAACTAAGAAGGGAGAAACTTTAGGGGGGCATCCCCACACGTCACCCTGCAGCTGACCCTCCATGTCTTCCACTGCCTCTAGACGAAGTCCCAATTTTTCCATATGGCTGACCAGACTTGCTGGGTCTGGCCCACCTCTCTCAATCCAGCCCCATTCTTTTTGTCATCGGCCACCTCCACACCCACTCCACCTCCCACATTCACTCCCAACACCAATAAGTCCAGACAATGAACTCCTTTCAGTCGATCCCACCAGGCCCGTACTTCCTAGGGGTGGGGGAAGAGTGACTACCGCCTGCAAATAGCACCTTCCTCCCGTAGATGCCCCCCTACCTTGGTGTTCCTTGAGTCATCACTTTTTCCAAGAAGCCATCGCTGGGTCCCCGGCTGGTTACTTGCCCTCCCTGCCCCCCTCTGCTGTGAACACCTGCTTCCTGCTTGTCCCCACACCCAACACTCACACACACAAAACCTCAAGGTCCACAGCAGGGGACAACATGTCTTCCTTATTGACGAAGTCAGTCCTAGTACAATACTTAATTCTTGGCACTGAACAGAATTTGTTAAATGAGTAATCAGAACAAAGAAATGAAAAGCAAAGTTACAGAGAAGATTACAGAGGGAAAAGAAGAGAGACAAAGCCTAGACAAAAAAAATTGACACAGAAGAAAAAACAAAAAAGAAAAAAAGAGAATCTCCACCCCTTTCAAAAAATAAACAAAAAGTAAATGGAGTAAGTGGGTGCGTTTTAGAGAATCCTAAGTTCCAAAAACAAAAACACACACACACACACAGAGAATTAAAATGCTGGCACACTCACGCAATGCAAGAAAGTGATGTCGAATTACTGGAACTCCATTAAATATTTATATGGTTTTATCGGTGCGCTCTTGATTAAACAACCTTTAGAATGAAAATGTGTAGGGCTTATGTAACGAAGCAGATGAGCCCACGATATTTTCACCAACATAGGCATCCCAGGGATCTCGTGCATTACTAAAGCTTCTTGTATAATCTGAAACATGACTGGACGTAATTAGTAGTACAGAACAAATGAGCACTGCAAGAAAATACCATCCTCATACTTTTAATACGGAATCGATTACTTTAAAAAGCAAATGCATAGCAGACAAAGCACTGGAGAAACGGTTCTAAAGAAAATCCTGCAAATTAAAACCAGGGCACCAGAAAGTTCTGGGTTGAACTAACAAATGAAGCTCTTCTCTATTCAGCTCTGCACAAACGCAGGCTGAAGGAGGCATTTAAATTGATTTAACAATATCAGTCCAGTTAATATTGTGTTCATTTAATGCCTGGCTTAGGCTTCTGTAAAATCATTTTTCAAATTTCAGCATCGGACAGAATTAGCACCCTCATTTTTATGATAATATTGTTAATTTAATGCATGGCTTGTAGTTAGACTTCAAAGCAAATCAGAAAAATATGCCTTTTCTCTTGTCAGTGACATCTCGCTTCATGCACCAGTGGGTTGACCTTAAATTTTAACTTCGGCTGCACAAAATCACTCTCCTATTTCTTCTATTCTTCTATAATTCCATCATCTAGCTCATCAGTCTTCGATTTTGCAATACCCTGCCCATGAAAGCTAAAACAGTTTTTAACATTATCATTTCATGTTTATTCTCTGGAAAGACCTGAATTGGAAGCTTTTCAGTATCATCTATAAGATGCATTTAGCCACTGAGCTTCATACAAACATGCAAACATGACTGAAATGGCCAAGGAAAGGTGTTTCCACTATTTACCCTCCCTCCTCCCCTCCCTAATAGGGCCCTGAAAACCAAGGGGCAATGATGAAGTAGATTTATATAAAGAAATACCTCTAGCTCACAAGGGCTTCCGCCATGGAAAAACAAGAATGTACTCTTTACTTTCTCCCTACAGCTCTGAAACGTCTTCTCACACATCTACCCAGCCAGCAGGAGAAAGCTGACAGTGTAATGAAGGGTGAAATGTCCTCTCCCGTAAATGGGATCCAGCGGACAAGAACAATACGCTCAAACAGATTTGCAGGGCATTCTGGATGGAGCTTGAGACCTCCCAGCCCCCTGTGCTTACAAGAGCCTGCAGCATGGTCTCCCTTTAGACGGAGGCAAGTAACCGTTTTAAATAGACGGAAAAACCTTTATATACTATATTATTAGAGCAATGTTGCCAGTGTAGAAATAGAAGGTAATGGAGGGGGAAAAAAAAAAAAAAAAAAAAAAAAGCACCACCACGATGTGGCAAGGAGAGACAATTTCAGGGACTACACATTGAGATTCACCAGTAAGCAATCCACTATTTAGAACCCTTGAAGTATAGGTGTCATAGACTGAATTGTTTGTGTCCACCCCATCCCCCCCACTTCATGCTGAAGCCTTATCCCACAGTGCGGTGGTATTTGGAGATGGGCCCTTGGGGAGGTGATTCGGGCTAGGTCCGCCCCTTGATGGGATTAGCATTTGCATAAGAGGAGACAAGACTGGAGCTTTCTTTTTCTTTCTCTTTCTCTTTCCGTGAGCACACACTGCGAGAAGGGGGCTGTCTACAAGTCAGGAAGGGAATCCTCCCAGAAACCAAACCCTACTGGACCTCGATCTTACAGCCTCTACAACTGTAAGAAAATACATTTCTGTGTGTCAGCCACCCAGTTTCTGGGATTATGTGAGAGCAGATGGAGCTGACGAATACAGGCATCCCTTGTTCCATTGTGCTTCGAAGATACTGTTTGGCTTTTTTTTTACGAGGTCACTTTTTAAAGGTTTCTGGCAACCCTCTGCAGAGCAAGTCTATCAGCATCAGTTTTGTGTGTTTTTTTTTAAGATTTTATTTATTTATTTGACAGAGATAGAGGCAGCCAGCGAGAGAGGGAACACAAGCAGGGGGAGTGGGAGAGGAAGAAGCAGGCTCATAGTGGAGGAGCCTGATGTGGGGCTCGATCCCACAACGCCGGGATCACTCCCTGAGCCGAAGGCAGATTATCAGCATCAGTTTTTCAACTGAGTTTGCTGACTTCGTGTCTCTGTCACATTTTGGTAATTCTTACAATATTTCAAACTTTTTCATTATTATATTTGTTAGGGTGCTCTGGGATCATCACCGAAAGCTCAGATGATGGTTAGCATTTTTTTTAGCAATATTTTTAAGTTAAGGTACATACGTTGTTTTTTAGACATAATGCTATTGCACACCTGCAGACTAGAGTAGAGTGCAGACATAGCTTTTATAAGCGCTAGGAAGCCAAACACTTCATTTGTCTTACTTTATCACTGTCCCCGCTAAATTTCAGCAGTCTGGTCCCAAAGTGGCCACATCTCCAAAGGATGCCCATCCACTTTCTAAGTGTGTAAACACTATCACATGCTACTTAACAGACATTCTCATAATACCTAAGTAGGTGCATACCCGTTGGGACAGCAATTTCACTTCTAGATTCTATTCAAGAGAAGCACACCAGCCCTACAAAAATACATGCCCAAGCCCATTCCCTGCGGCGCTCTCAAGTGGAAGAGACCCGTAACAGCATGATGCCCGGCAAAGGAGGACTGCTCAAATAATTAATGTCAACTACAAATGATGAAATGCTCTGCGTTTCAAATACACTTGCTTAGGATATGAGTATAGAAGCAAGTTGCTGAATAGTCTGGAAAAGAGGATTCTATTGCTGTGGAAGAATTATGTACGTTCATATACATGGAAAAACTTGGAACTGTAAGTGGCAAACAGCAAGAGAAGGGGAACCTTTCGGAATTGTTTAAAATTTTCACATACGTTGCCTCTAATAAAATAATCAAGGTGTAAAAGTTACTCTTAATTAGTGGTTCCCTTTATCGCCTCGGGCTTTCAGTATAAATTCGCGAACAAATGTGATCCATTCTCTTACCCATTAGGGGGACAGAATTCATGATTTTACTATAAAGGCTTCAAATAAAAAAGTTCAGAGTATCTTTCTATTCATCACAATAATTATGTAAATAGTCTCGAAGCTGGTCATTTATGTTGAAAACTAACAAACAGATGTACAGCGAGGGTTAGTGGGACCTCTAATGGGCTTCTTTATATAAGGGGACAATTTGGAAAAAATACTTTTTTTCCCTTAACTATTCTAAAATAACTAGCATGTCTACTTTTAATTATCTTAATCGCTCTGTCTTCATTACTGAGATGACACTGTTTGTATATCTTAATAAACTTACAGAGATTATTTCAATCGATTGGTTTTGTTAACAGAACAATAAATCCTGACTGATAAAGGATCCATGATGTAATTAGTTAGCACTTCTTATTATGCTAATTTCTGATACTTCTGTAATGAGTAATTAAAGATTAATAAGAAAGATAGTCCCAAATTAGCCACTTCTTATCTGTAAAGGCTTCAGGATGTGTGGGGGGATCAAGATACATTTGCATATCCACAAGGATTGACTGGTAACTGGGGTAACTTGGCCTGATTTAGAAACCCAAAGTTCTGTCTCAAAGTCTCCCCTGAAAGAAATGCGCCCTGGGGCCACCCCGTTTCACAGCAAGACCTTGGAGCAGCTCAACCAGTCTCTTCACTTCGGCTCAGGAAGCAGAATGAGGCAAAGCCAGACAGCTTCCGAGTTCTTACAGGGCCATTTTTTTCTGGCTCTGGGACCTCAAGCTGGTGGCTTCTACGTCATGGTGCCTCTTGTCTCCACGCTGCGTGGCACAGAGCTGGGGTGAAGCCGCAACAACATCAACCCCATCGGACACTTAGGAGGAGTGGGCAAGGAGGCTGTAGGGATTATTCTTTCAACACATACTTCAACTCTTACTCTTTACCAGGCACTGTCCCAGGCACTGGGTCTAGCTGAATAAATAAACAAGGCTAACCCTTGCTCCCATTGAATTTCTTGTTCTCGTTCTCTTCTTTTCTTCTTTAGGGGTTTTTAAAATCGGAAGCTATAAATCATGGTAGCCCACAGCTGTGCCGTCTTGCTCAATCTCATCAGAAACACGGAGGCAGGACATTAATTCAAGCAATCCCAATGCAATATAAACCCAATGTCGTTTGGACACCCGTGCCCTTCCCTAGCACGTAAAGGAAGGCTTAGCCTAGCAAGTAAAAGTAGGTGTTGTGCCCATGCAGACTGCCCAGATAGAGGGTATCTTGATGACGCACTCTGCTCAGGAACCTGGGAAGCCACACAGACTGCAGGCTTGGGAGCCTGCCTGCGAGGCTCTTCAAATGACACCCCTTCCTTCACATCCTGCCCTTGGTGGGGGCCTCCTGTGCCTGGGTTCAGGTAATCCTGGTAGCAACTCTGTGGGTGATTACTCCAGCTTCAGCTGGTGGGCTGATGGCTCAGACTCATATGGTTTGCCCCGAGATGTGCGGCTAGCTATATGTGGCAGAACTAGGGTTCAAAACTAAGTCCCGACCCCAAAGCCCAAACTCTGTCCCCTTGCGCACTGCCTCGACTGCCTGCTGCAGCCACTCGGCGTCCTAGGTCAAGGTGATGCGGCAAAGCACAGCTCACCACCAGGCAGGAGTACCCAGTTAAGTTCTCAGGGAAAAGAAGCAGGCTTGTTGTAGCTATAATCTTTGGGGAAAGAGTAGGAGGGGCATCACACAGGCGAGAAGAGGAAAAACAACTGGAGATGGAAACCAAAAATTGGTGTTCCTTTCCAAGAAGCATGTTACTGCCCTACTTTGGTCTTGGGTCTCCTGCCTCCCTGCTCTAGGACCTCAGGCAAGTCACTGACCCTCTCAACCCCAGCAGCTGCATCTGAGAAAATGTCAAAACCACCTACCTACCTCCTAGAGTAGCTGTGAGGAACCAAGAAATGCAAATACAAAGAGTAAGCAAATGGCATTAAGTAGGCACATAATAAATGCCACTTTTGTTTCCGAAGCTGAGATCAAGTGTTCTGTGAGCCTTAGACAGCTCTCCACAGTTTAGCTGCTTTATCATCATGATTATTATTACTATCATTGTCATCAGACATCTAGCTCAAAGTTAGTTTCCATGAGCCACTTAAGTAACATCTTGCAAGGTCTAATTCCCCAAGGTTCCGAAAAGGTTGGCTCCCAGGAAAACCAAATCTGGTGCTAGTCTGCCAGATGGCAACGCCCGAGTGCTAGGTACAGAGAGGAAATGTGCTCCACTGCTCTCCCAGACCCTGAAAGCCATTCCAACATCCTGATTCAGTGAACCCCCATGGCATTAACTGGTCCTCATCTCGGATGGCATGTGTGTACAAAAGCAATGAGAATGTGAACCAGTTGCTGCTAAAAGATCAGATGAACCCAAAGGGCAGAGAAAGCACAAAACAGCTGCACTCACAGCAATTATGTTGAAAAAGTCATCATCCCCCAGCGTATCCAGAATAGATGAGACGGTTTGCTTTGCAATAGTGAGACGGAGTCCTTTCATGCTGCCACTGACATCCACTAAAATGACCACATCTTTTGGAGAAGTCGCTGCCTGGATGTACCTAGGTCAGGGGAAAATGAAGTAAAAATGAAGTAAAAATGAACCTCTTCGCGGGTTCTCTCTTTAAAACACAACTAAGAGGTTTGACCATTTCCTACCATTTTCGGTTCCTGCAGTCAAAGGCAATGACTCCATTCTCATCTGGTTCCCATTTAATCCCTAGAAGAAAAATGGAGTTATGAGAAACCCAGAAACTTCAAATATTTATTCATAGCATTTCAAGGCTGCTCTGCTTTGCTGATTGAACAGACAGGGTGAAAAATCACATGCAACAACCAGCCCTGGAGCTCATCATATGCTCCATCGCCAACTCTGGGAAGTTGCTTTCGGGCTGTAACACTATAGCAATCATGGCCTCAGCTCAGTTGCTCCAAGACCTGCTGGAGAGTGGGGACTCCTCAGTAACGTGCTGTCAACAAAGGACGTGACTCCAGCCCCTTCCCGTGGCCGATGGTCATTTCTCACTGTCCAGCCAGTTGTTGGACCTGGTAGCATCATTCACAGACTTCTGGGCAATCTGGGTCTGAGCAAAGCAATGTGTGTAGCATGGTGGGTAGAAAGTCTCGACACATTTCCATCCCAGAATATACACAGGTCTGTTCTCCCCTCACTTCTGTATTTATAATCAGGGATACTGGCCTGGATTTCCACACTGAGATGGAAAAAATGGCCCTAATTATGCTGCGTTACAAAGTTTGAATTTCAGGCTTTGAAGCCTGGGGAGTTTTCCCCATGTGTAAGATGGGATCCCATATCCTTCGTCTTGTGGTTTGCAGACTGGTCAGGATACGTCCAAAGTTGACATTCTCTATATACAGCTCGGTTGTCAAGAATAAAATTTCATTTAAAAAGAAAAGTGGTTGCTGCCTGAAAATAAGATAGCGAATCATTGTTTTCAACCATCAGTGCTGCTCAGGGATGGAGGATTTAAAATACAGACTTCAGAGTGAAGAAAATGAAAACAGAAAAATGATTTTTCACAGGAGGAAATCCTGACTCAGATGGTAGCATTGGGAGTCTCCTGTCCAATGACTGATGACCAGCTTTTCTGGACCATGTTGAAATAATGACAATATGTGTCTGAGATACCACCCCCAAATTAGTACTCAGAAAACCATGAGATGGCAGTTTGTTACCCAAAGAATCACTTTATTATGTTCTCCTTGTACCTACATGTCCCACCTACAATTGGGCCTAATTTAAAGAGTTTCCTGTACCAAATCAGAAACCAGAAGTATGAGAATTAAAGGTCATTGGGCAATGAAGACAAAATAAATCTGACATGATATTGTACACTAAGGGAGAAGAATACAGTTTATTTAAAAATAACAAATATTTTGCTTTGTATAAAGCCAAGTACAGTTAGGGTAGCATGGTCTTAACACATAGTGAAATTATATCCATGGTGAGGTTAGGTAATGTTCCAATTTCACAAAGCATTGGTTTGAACCCAAATAAAGAGAATTATTTTTTTAATGTGTTGACCTATGGTAGACCTTCAGCAGGTGTTTGTTTCTTGAATTGAATTGTGGTGAGTTTTCTCAGACCAGGAATGTATTCGATCCTGCTCCACCCCTCCCCACTCGGCCATCCTTCCTCCCCATCACAGTCCCATCCCTGTGTGTCCCATTGGGACAAGAAAAGGTATAATTCTTTTTTACAGTCCCAGCATTTAGGCTAGGGCCTGGGGAGAAAGGATTAATGACTTTCAACACTCTCCTTCTGGACTGAGATCATTCCCAGGCACATGGACGTGTAACTCTCCTAGGCACTGTTGTATTCGGTGTTTTTTGAAAAGCTGACATGAAATTGTCTGTAGGGAAAACTGGTAAAGGATAGAATCCCAGAGGAAAGTGGAACAGATGGGACAACCCCAGAGCCTTTTGCCTACTCATCACAATGTTCATCAAACTCCAGTGCTCTGCCAGTGGATGGACAGACCAGTGACTGAGAAACACGGGCCTGGGCCCTGCCTGCCCTCTGGAGGCTTCACGTCAAGCAGGGAAGCTGGCAAATGATAAAAAATCACACACACCAGAGAGGTCACAAAGGAGAAGTGCCCGAGGCTATGGTAGCATGCAACAGGTGATGCTGATCGCTAATGAGAAGAAGGATCTTTTTCCAACTGAGAGCAGAAGGATGGCATATTCGTTTTCTAGAGCTGATGTAACATAAGTCCCACTAATTGGGTGGCTTAACAGGAAAGAACTCTCTCACAGCTCTGGAGGATAGAAGTCTAAAATCCAGGTGTGGGCAGGACCACACTCTTTCTGAAGCTCAAGGGAGGAACCCTTCCTCACCTCTTCTCAGTGTCTGGGGGCTTCCAGCCATCCTTGGTGCTCCTTGACTTGTAGCTCCATCACCTCAATCTCTGTCTCTGTCCTCTTTCTGTGTCTGTTCTCTCCTCTTCTAAGAACATCAGTCATATCAGATTTAGGGCCCACCCTAATTCAGTGTGATCTCATCCCAACTTACTTAATTACATTTGCAAAGACCCCTATTTCCAAGTCAGGTCACATTCTGAGGCTCCAGGTGGATGAATATTTGGGGGGGAGACACTACTCAACCCACTGCAGATGGGTAGGAATTATAAAACAAAAGTAAGTGGTGGCCACAGGGTGAATAAGAATACCCCAGGCACAGAGATTGACATGTGCAAAGGTCCTGAGGTTGACAAGAGCACGTCAAGGTCAGCGAACTGGAGGAATTCTGGTATGGCTGTGCATAGAGAAAGTCTATGCCAGAGGAAAGGAGCCTGGGTGGCAGCAGGAACCATGAGACCCAGGCCCTTCCTGGTGAGGACTTGAGGTACACACTAAGTGGGGATGAAGACAGCACCTTGAGACAGTTCTAGGTATAGCTGCCTAAACTAAAGTGGAACAATAAAGGTCACACCTGGGCTCAAGTCAGGACTGGACAGGCCCTCGGGGGCCATTTTGCCCACAGCTGACTCTTGGGTCAAAATCTTCAACTCATAGCAGGAACTCTAGGCTCTCAGAGTTCAAAAGATTTTCCTGAGATTTCCAGTTATGACTAGGACTTGTCTCCCAAGTCCCCACCCACCATGCTCTTCCTTACATAGGCATTTCCATGAAGATGTCCCATGAGAAGTGTTAGCATGGGTTAAATGAATAAAAGTAAAACTGGTTTCTATGCCTTGCATGGGAAAGACACCCAAGGGCCTTTAAACTGCTTATGTCATCTTGAATCTCTACAACGGGGTCCACAGAGGCAGCACTGACCAAGCTAAGTGACCATAAGCCCTTCCTTTTCCAATCTCACAACAAAACGTTTTAGGAGACAAACTTCAGGAAACCCTGTCCCAAATAGCACTATCTCCCCCAGGATATATCAACTTTCCAGTATATAATTTTTTGTACACACAGATATTTTGAATATGTTCAAATAACTTCAAATCCCAGAGAAATAATAGTTGGCTCATCCTAAATCTTTCGAACCAGGAAACTGACACAACCAAGAAGCTCCTCCATGAGCTATATAATTTCTAGAATTGGCAATATGCCTTTTTGGGATACCACCCAGGTTGGTTGGGGCACAAATCTCAAAATAAAAGGAATGATGAAGTCATCGGCTTGGGAAGACCTGGAGGAAGGGGAGCAGTAGAGAAAAGAAAGGGACCATAGCTCTATACTGTATTTATGCCAGTTCCCCAGTTGGTCACTGAGGCCCACTAGGCTGTAGCAGGTGACCAGCTTCCCAGAGAAGTAGTAGCTCTACTGTATCTGAGGAGGCAGGGCTGCCGCTACCAGTGTGATGGGCCAATAGAGCTGGTAAACTTTGATCTACTGAGTGATTCACTCATTCAACAAATACATACTAATATGTAAGTTTGAGGATGGTAACAGAGAGATAGCCAAATGTCTCCATCCTCCTGGGGCACATATTCAAGCAAAGGAAATGGGGATTGAAAGCCTGATGGCTCAGGACTGCAGGGCAGAGTTCATATTTTACGGAGTAAGAACCGCCATGAGAATAAAGCATGAAAGAGGTGGTGAAAATATTAACACCATCACCAACTCCCTCCCATCCTGCTGGATGACTTGGTTCGTCAGTTAACCTCTTGGTCTGTTTCCTCATTGGAAAAATGCAGGTTATAGTAACTCAAGCTCACAGGATCATTGTAAGGATTAAATCAGACAATGCACAGTGCTCAATAAATGGGGGTCACTATCTACTATCATCAGCACTAATATCAATATGACATTAATATTAACATCATCCCTAAAGACCCCGAAGGATGACACTGAAATAAACAGAACCCTGATAAGGCCCGAGTAACCAATCCTGCAGAGCTCACAGGCCCTTTACTAGTATTTTGTTGCTGTGGTGGTTGCTGGTGTTCAGAAGGGCCTCCCTAAAGTTCTTTCTCTGTTTGGTGAGACCTTTTCATAATACAGGCACTGAAAGGTAGACCAGTACCTTGGAAACTGGGTATCAGACCACAAAATTCTTTTCCCACAGAGTTACACTGTTCAATATGATAGCTACTAGCCACATGTGGTGATTTAATTTTAGATTTAAATTAATTCAAGTTAAATAAAATTCACATTTTAGTTCTTCCGTCTCATCAGGCACATCTCACATGCTCAATAGCCACATGTGGCTTGTGGTTACCATATCAGACACTGTAGGCATAGAACACTACATCATCCAAAAGACAGCACATGGAAGCGTTGCCACATGCCCCCAGGACCTACGGTGAGCTTGTGGAAGCCTACATAAATCTACACAGAAGGAGAAAACATCATGACAGGTATGCTACTAGCCTGATGTTTTCCGAAATTCCCCTTCCGGGAACTCCATGTTCCTACCTCCAGAAGCTGAGATTGTGCTCCATTTTAGTGACCTCCTAGCATCTTCTGGTTCCCCCATCTTAGTATGAAACACATTGTACCATCATGACCTGTTCACCTGTCTCTGTCTCCTTGGTAGTCTTTTTTTTTTTTTTTAAAGATTTTATTTATTTATTCGACAGAGATAGAGACAGCCAGCGAGAGAGGGAACACAAGCAGGAGGAGAGGGAGAGGAAGAAGCAGGCTCATAGCGGAGGAGCCTGATGTGGGGCTCGATCCCATAACGCCGGGATCACGCCCTGAGCCGAAGGCAGACGCTTAACCGCTGTGCCACCCAGGCGCCCCTCCTTGGTAGTCTTTGTTCCTTACTTTAGGGTCCCCTCCAGGCAAGGCCATAGTAATCCTGACCAGTCCCCATGGTTTCAGATGGCTAGGCTTCCCACTGTCCAGGCTCCCTTGCTTGAGGACCCAGACAGACTAATCCTGGGACTTTCATCTAAGCCATTGGGACAGATGCTCTCTCTTCCTCTGCGACCATAATTGAAAAATAATCCTGCAAATACACAGCCATGTTCCCCATCACTAGGAGATTAACCTGCCAGTGAAATATGGTCAGAATAGAGAAAGGTGGAGATGAAAGGGAGAAGGCAAGAGTCACAATCCAAATGACAATGCTGAATACTGGGACCCAGCTGTGTCTCAAAACAACACATGCCCTAGATTTCAAGTTACAAGAGCCAATAAATGTATTCCTTGCTGGAACTAGCTGGAATGGGGTTTCTGCCACTTACAACCCAAAAATCCCTAAGAAAGGCATTTCTCCACAAGTGGGAGATGCATGAGGGCAGAGACCTTATCTGTTAAGTTCACCATTTTCTCCTCTGGACCTCACATAGTGCTTGGAACAAAATAAGAACTCAGGACACATTACGTAAGAGTGAAGAACCATCCCTTCTGTTTAAGGACATGCACACTTACCACTGATTCACACTATTATACCACTCTAAAATATGGAAAGAAGTATCCTTAAAGTAAGAAATCCTAGCAAAAAAAAAAAAAAATGTCCACGGATCACTCTTCTAATGATCATTTTATGTCCAAGAGACAAGAGATGTATTCTCTGTTCAGAACCAAACACTGTGTGACCACAAGGCATTCTCGGGGCAGTGAAACCCCTTAGGAGGACTGTGATCGTGTCTTTATTAACATAGAAAAGAGGCAGGAATTTTATAAAGTCAAAATTCTGCCACGAATGTCATAAAAACGGTAAGCATTTTTCAGCCCACTGTTCTGACTGATAAAAACCTTGTATGTAAATTAAATTAATCTTCCCTATTAACAGACACCCTTCATGAGGATTCCTTTTTGTTATGGACTGAAGTTTATTCCCCCCTCCAAAAAAAATTCATTGAAGACTGATATTACCCTATGTGATGGTGTGAAGTGATGGGGCCTTTTGGGAGATCATTAAATTTCGATGAGGTCACAAGGATGGAGCTCCCATTGTGGTTAGCGCCCTTTAGGAAAAGTAAGAAATACCCAAGCTTCCACTCTCTACCATGTGGGGAGACAGGGAGAAGGTGGCCATCTCCACCCAGAACAAGGGCTCTCACCAAGAACCAAATCTGCCAGCACCTTGACCTCGGACTTCCAGCCCCAGAACCAAGAGACATGAATGTCTGTTGTTTAAACCGCCCAGTCTGTGGTATTTTCTTATGGCAGCCTGAGATGATGAAGGCACCTTCTTATTTTTATTTTTTTTTCAAATTTCCCCATGACCATAGTTTGAGGACTTCCTACTGGTGGAGATAACAGATGATCCGTGGTTTCTTCTTATCGGTTCCACCTTGATCTAAAGGCTACATGGTAAGATGGTAAGAGCTCCCTGAGGCTTCCTCAATGGATCAACCCCCCACCATGCTTTATTTTCAGCAACATCTGCGTTAAATTTACTCTCTGTTGAGGGTATCAAAGCAGATTGCAATTTGGGGACACTGGAACTTTAATAGACCACTGTTTATTATAACCTTATCTTTACTAGGATGCTTATTGTTTAAATTTCCGTAAGCTCCAGGAGGAACCACGCATGCCCTGCTGAACGTGGCTCTTGGGAAATGCTGAATAATCTGGCAAAGCAGACACTTGGCAGGCAAGTCTCAGGGGACAGATGCTATGTGCAGGGCAAACGGCTCCTCGAGGCGGAGGCTGACAGTCTCTGTGCCTCAAAGTGGGAAGACATCAGGTGCCTAGTCTTACTTAATGAAAACATAAAAGACTCCACTTAATTGCTCCAAGATTATGCAGGGCGTTTTTTCCTTCTTTTAGGTTGAGCTTGTTAATTTCTGCAGCTGTGATGTTGGCACGACTGTAGCCTCGAGTCCTGTTTTCACAACTTGTGAGCAAAATTAAAACTTCCCTTCTTAATTAAAATTCAAACCAAGCCAGAATTAAATTCTTATTGCAAAGCAGAGGCCTGGGGAGGCCTCAGAAGGAATACCTGTTCCAAAGGTATGAGGGACAAACTCTGACAAACATACTCATTTGAGGCTGCGATCGGCGGCCCTAAGGATGAGTTGCTAACGTCCGTGGTGCTTTGGCCACCGCAAGCTCTTCCTCCGAGGGCGGTCAGCTCTGGAGTGGGGAAACCTAAGTTCCAGTTTTCCAATTTTCACACCTTCAGTCAGAATTTAATTCAGCCCAATGATGACTTGTGCTTTTCCACGGTAATAACGACAATAACAATAGTTGTAGTAGTGAATAGTAATAAAAGCAAAATTCTTGTCCGGAAAGATCAAATATGGTATGTTTCACACTCCAATTCCTCACTTTTGGTGGCAGCTCTACAAACTGCTCTATTGAGAAAGATGTGGAAACCATATGCAGATCTAAATGCCTGTGTGTGTGTGTGTGTGTATGCACGCACGCACACACGCACAAATTCTCACATGCGTGCACACACATGTGCATGCATGCCTACATGATTTGAATTTAATCTTTCATTTTCTCCTAACAAGAGGGGAAAAAATGTAACCCTGAACAGGAAAGAAACATATCACAGGATCATTAATCTCAATCATAATTCTCAGGGCAGGGATACTCACCTGGATACTGCCTAAAAAAGCCCTTTGCACTTCCAAAGTACTGCCATATGAGGGACGGGTCACGATCAAAGTTATCGACGAAAACTTTGTTTAGGGATTCGGACCAATAAACCCCATTGACGATTGCTGGGTCTGAAAAGAAAGGGAGGAGGAATGTTACAAAGCAAAGCGAGAGAGAACCCCGGTTGGCATCCCTCAGAGCCGGCAGATA
Organism: Ursus arctos; assembly: GCF_023065955.2. Taxonomy (NCBI): domain Eukaryota; kingdom Metazoa; phylum Chordata; class Mammalia; order Carnivora; family Ursidae; genus Ursus; species Ursus arctos. The sequence goes on along the minus strand of NW_026622808.1, from coordinate 36,973,511 downwards.
GCAGCATGAGGTCCATCTTACAGGATGCTGTGAAAAAAGTTATAGCTCCCCACATGTTTAGCTCCTGGGAATTCCATACACTAGGGTTTTCTCATCCTGCCCAAGCCCCCACAGCCACCCAGGAGCCTTTATTGGTGACTCTTACTTGAAAGACACATCCCTGTCTTTGTAAGTTTCAACCTCACACAGCACAGAGTTCTTGAGAAAGCCAAGAGAGACCTTGTTAGCATTATTTTCCACCTTTTCCTCTCCTGAGTCAGAACCCAGCATTAAAAACGGAAAAAATGTGTTTTCTCTCACTGCAATGACCTCAGCCAACACTGTCCCATTCCAATTCTCTCCACCTCTGACTTCAAAGTTTGCTTTTAAAAAAATAAATAAGTAAATTGGAATTACATAACTACATCCCCTACTTCTTTTGTTCAGCAGATGGTGAACACCAGGAGGGCAGGAACCATTTCCCTTCTGTACCCCTTCGAGCAGGGCATGGTAGAAATTCCAAACATTTATGGACGCATGAAGAGATGGATGGATGGGTGAATGAATAAAAGCAAAGGTTGTTCGTCAGATTCCGGACAACTGTCTACTCTTCTACCCCTGTGATCCCATGAACAAATCCGTTTTCCTCACTCTTGGCGGCTGAAAGATAACCCTTTGCCTCCTGCCCATGGATAAGAATGAAGGGCAAAGACAGAGAAGGAAAATAAGCAAGTATTGTTTGCATACTGATTGAAGCAAGATGGATCATGAAGGACGCTTTGTGATCAACCACTTTTTTTTTTTTTTAAACTACTGGAGATCCTGTTTCAAAATGCTGCTGCGTTAAGTAAAATCCTGTTAGGAGGGGAGATCACTAGCCAGCCCCAGCATGATGAGCGTAAGAACGACAACAGGGTGAGCATGTCAATGATGAGGAAGAGGAGGGGGAGAAGCAGAAACTTTTCCTGAGTCTTTCCCATGGTGCAGGCACTGTGCTTAGCTCATCTCCTGTCACCCCTACCACAGCCCTCCAAGACAGGTTCCATTGCTGTCCTCCATGCTCCCCAAGTGGAAACAGAGTACCAAAAGGTTAGGTTCTTTCCTAAAAGCACCCATTCATCAATGACAAACATTCTGACTGTAAAACCGGATAGTAACACACATCTTAAAGGGTATCGGGAAGGTTAAAGAAATCTACAGAAAGTCATTGGTGTAGCAATTCCATTCACCTGGATTCCAGCACCCTCACCAGCATTCCCTGTGGGACCCCAAGTCACAGCAATCCCACCATGGCATCTTTATTCCAAAGATTCCTCCATTCTACACAGGGCAGGATGAAGACAGAATTGGCCACTCTAGTCCTCAAGTAGCATAGTAAATCATGAGCAAAATAATGCTAGAAATGTTTACGTGCGTTAGGTATAGTGACAAGGAAACTCACTGTTTACACCAGTGAACCCCATCCATCCTCCACAGTGGGCTGCCCCAAGATGCTCATCAGAAGAGGTATGAGGCAGAGCCCACAAAATGGCGCCTGACCTAGTGGACAGACATGGCGTCTTGTATTGTCTTACTTCTAGCCTGCCTATTCTTTCAGATCACTTACCCAGATTCCATAGACAAGTGGGATTCTGACTCTTATCTCAAGTGTAAGTGCTCAAACTCTTATAAACTATAATAAACCACATCATAGGCTGGGAGAGTGAAAATGACCAATTCAACCTTCTACCACAAAGTAATTTTGAGATAGACTTTATCCTCACAATCTTGGAAAATGGAACCCTTTATTGTTCCTGTGCAAGCTTGACAATAATTATCGTGACTCACTCCTTGCTACAAAATCCACTTAACTTAATCCACAAAGAGGTAAATACAATAATGACACTGAAAACTCCATGGTTCTTGCCTCCTCCATCAATGACCTCAATTATGTTGCCATCGTATAAAAACTTTCCACAATTAGTAGCAAAAATTCCATTTCACTCACTCTCTGTCTCAACATGTTAAGGAGTCAAACAGTTTCCAGTTAGAGAATTTTTTTTTTCTTGACTGTGGTTTCTTTGGGGGTAGTAAAAGGCTACCCACGACCTCAGGTGGTCCTAGAAACCTAAGATTGCCCCTTGGGGAACTGTGCGTACCTTCAGAAATGCAAAAGGAATTGTGATGCTCAGAGGATTATTTCACCAATCGTTTGGACACTAAATCTCACTCTGAAATTACGCCTCTTTAAGAAAAGGGGGCTTTGATCTTCCCAGGGTATGGTGAACAAGGGAAGCAGAATCACTAAAAAAAATGGTCTAGTTAAAATGAAGGCTGTGTTACACACACCTATTTGATCAAATATTTGAGATTACACGTCCTCTGGCTTATAAAGTAATCACAGTGTGTTGATTTCACAATTTTGCTTAGCAAGCAATTTTAATAGAATGGAAAATCTTCAATTGCTGTTCATTATTAGTCATCTAAGACACACACACACAAAAAAGAGGAGTGCCTAGGTGGCTTAGTCAGTTGAGTGACTGACTCTTGATTTCGGCTCAGATCACGATCTCAGGGTCCTGAGATCAAGCCCCTCCTGTAAGGCCCTGTGCTCAGTGGGCAGTCTGCTTGAGATTCCTTCTCCCTCTCCCTCTACCCCTTCCCCTGCTCATTTGCTCGCTCGCTCTCTCTAATAAATAAATAAATCTTTAAAAAAAGAGAGAAGAAAAAAGAAACAGGAAAATGCTAACATTATAAAATGAGGACTTCATCTAAATATCTGAGTTAAAAAAAAATAAAAAGTTAAAAATAGTTTTCCCAAACATGGTTGACAGAAAGTAGAAATGAAGCAGCCCAAAGGTTTAGTGCCTCCCATCGCACCCCGTGTAGCCAGTCCCCAGCTCCTTCCACTCTCTCCTGAGGAGGAGGTGAACATGACATCGTGGACCAGCACCCCAGCGACAGGTTCCCTCGATGGCTGCTGAGCAGATGTGCTTTCTTAAGGTCACTTGCGAAATCAACAGCATCCTCTTAGGCAATAAGTTTCCTTGTTTCCTTGATTGTGTTCTGTTTCAAACTTTCTTTAAAAGCTCCGCTGCCTCATTTGGGGTTCTTCAGGAGTCTGTGACTAATCTGAGCTTTGGTTCCACTTCTGCCCCTAATCTTCTGAGGGGGTTAAAGTACTGTGTTAGCTTCCTGTGGCTACGATTACAAATTACCACAAACTGGTGACTTAAAACAACAGAAATTTACTCAGGAGGCCAGAAGTCCAAAATCAAGGTATTGGCAGGATGGGTTCCTTCTGGGGGCTCCAATGCAGACTCTTCCAAGTCTCTCTCCTGGCCTCTGGTGGTCATCAGCCACCACTAGTGTTTCTTGCCCTGGAGACACGATCGCTCCAATTTCTTCCTCCATCTACACGTGGCCTTCTCTGTGTACCTCTGTGTCATTGCTCCCTTTCTTTAAGGAAACCAGTCACTGGATTTAGAGTCCACCCTAAATTCAAGATGACCTCATCTCAAAATCGTTAACTTAATTATATCTGCAAGACCCTATGTCCAAATGAAGTCACGTTTGCAGGAAGCACTGCAGATTCAGAGCTGGGCATATCTTCCGGGGCCACCATTAGACCCACTGCATGTATTCAAACTCTCTTAATTATGCCACATAATATACCCATATTTTGTGGTTTGTATGTATTCTTTTTAAAATCTGAGTTTAATAGAGTGTAGGTCTTTTACCTAGCAAAGGATGTTTAAAAGCCTTTTAACGGAAACAATTCGGATTCTCATGTCTGCATTATAATTCTATGAGCTTATCATTCTTCCCAGTCTCTGTTGATAGGTCCTACCTATAATGCTCTAACTTGGGTTGCAATAATTTCCCTTCATGCCTAGTGCATGTCAATACCCAGTGTTTTCTGCTCAATAAAGTGAACTCCATGTAACATGGCCATTTTCGCCAACATCCCTGTCCATTCAGCATCAACTTATTATTCATAGTGGTCACTAGGAAGTTCAGGAATAGGAGTTCTGCTCCCTGCTTCCTCTACCCTCCGAAAGATTAAATTACCTCTGATGCCAGTCAGAAATTTATCAGATGTTCAGCTTTTAGAACAGACTACTAGCAGATGTTTGAGAGTAAGAGTCCCACACTGCCTTTGTGATCTATTTGCAATCTGTATCTGAAAAGCGGCTCACACATCCCTGCTTTGTCTTTATCGTGCATCCTATAACCCATCAAAAATCACATTTACAGTTCCCTTATTTCCACCCAAATAACGACTCTCACCTGTGCTTCCCCATCGCCCAACACGTTGGCACTTTGCTACATGGGGGGTGTCTGATGTTACGGAAGGCTGATGTTCTCTCTGCACGCTCCCCTGCACACTCACACACCTTTCCATTGTAGTTCTGTACCTCTGAATGAGTAGCCCCTTTGGTCATCCCGAGGTCCATCCTCCTGAGTCAATCAGCCCTTTGGGTTCAAGGAAATTAATGGATGTAAAGCACTTAGCACAGTGATTGGCGCATCCAAAATGGTCCATAAACATGGGCCATTACTTACGCCGTGCATGCGCAAATAAATAAAGGTCCCAAGAAGAGTTCGCCACTTCTTCCCTCCCTGTTCTCTGCAGCAAGAATTCCTGGGCAGCACCCTAACAGTGCAGCAACCCAGTCTGAAATGCAGGCTTTGGAGTCAGACTCTTGGATAGGAGACCTCTTACCGTCAGCAGGCACATCACTAGTCACAGTTCTGGGGTGAGTCCCCAACTCCCCACCCAGGGCAATTCAGCTGTCCTAGGGCTCTCCAGGTGAGATTTTACCTAAGCCTATTCCTCCCTTTCTCCCATTATCAGGGCAAGATGCTCTCGATGACTGACATTCATTTGTTCATTCAACGATCATTCACTAAGCACCTACGACATCAGGCATTCAGCAGTGAGCCAGACGGACCATGACGCTGACATTTCGGTCTGAGGAGGGTGATGATGGGCAAATAAATGAGACTCCAGATAGAAATGGGTGTGATAAAGAAAATAAAAAGGGACGGGAGGCTTGAGAATCACCATGTGTGGGAAGGGAAAAAGGGAGTTACTCTTATTGGGTGGTCCAAGATGACCTCTTTGAGGACAGACCCAAATGCCGAGAAGGTGTCAGTTCAAGAAACCCTTTGGCCGGCAAAGCTTCAAAGCAGGGTGAGCAGCAAGTACAAAGGCCCTGAGGCAGGAAGAAACCTGGGTCCTGGGGACCATCAAGGCAGTGAGTGTCCCTGGGGCCCCGTAAGCAAGGAGACAACACTCCAGATGGGGCTGGTGAGATGGGCAGGCCATGGTGAAGGACTTAGCAGATGGGGAGTTTCCTGCCAGACATACATTTTCTAGCAGACATAATCTGTACTCTGTCAGTGCCAAGACCCACCACACTTTTATTCATGGTTCAAAAATCAAATTTCTTATCTTCTGAAATCTACAGCCAGCATAGCCTACTTCCTTCGAGCAATCAGGATCTTCACAGAGTCCTAGCACTTGAGTTTCCTCTCCAGACCTCCAAGTCTCCGGGTATGCATGTCATCTCTTTTCTCAATATCATTTATTCTCCAGTGAATGAACAGCACCATATTAATTGAAACTTGACATTTTCTACCACAAAATACAGGTCCATTTCTAGTGAATTACAGCCTAATATAGATTTACAAACTACTGTTAACCCAAAAACCATTGTTTGGAGGGTCTGAATCCACGTTCAACTGGGTTCCTAAAGGCGCCCCTTGTAAAGAGGGTTATTTCCTGCGTAGAACAAGCTGGAGGAAGGGTCTCAGGCTTTCCTAAAGGTCTTTGAAGATGAGTGTCTCCTGGATGTGAAATTACAACAGGCACAGGGAGGGCTGGGTGTACTGAGTCCACACAGGAGCTTTGCTCAGCGCTGCACATTGGACCATATACAAGAGGAGAATGGCTAGATGGTCTTCGTGTCTCCCATCTCAGTAAGTGAACGACATCTCTCTCATTCATTCTAAATAGATCATAGATTAAATAATGACTAGTTTTGATGCTAATTATCAAGCACTTATATGTACTGGAAAATAGCCATTAATGTGTGTTGAATTATAAAATAGATTTATTTGCCAAACATTTCCCCTTCCTCTAAATTTAGTGACGTGCTAGATATTAAATGCAGGTTGCTTTTCACAAAGCTGGAGCCAATATCTGGCAGTCCCGAAACCAAAGGGTTGAGGAGGATTCACGGTCCAATGCTGAACCACTCTGCACAGATCTGGAAAGCAAAAGGGAAACACACCTACCGCTTTGGCAAATCCCAGAAGGTGCTCTAGACTCCCTCAGACTGGTGTCTCCGTGTGCTACAGGTCAGGGTTAATTCCCCAGTGGGATTTCACATCAGTGACTCCTCATGTTTGTTTGATTTTGTTTGTTTTGCCTTAAATCTATTAACTTTAAATAGCCCTCCTCTTTTAACATATTTTAAATTTTGTGGCAAAACTCCTTGTCACTCCTTATTCTTCTGGAATAAACCATTCCCAAGTCTTTGTTGGAGATATTAAGAAGAGGAAAATTATATGATAGAAATCAAAGTATCACGATGATGATGACAACAGCAGAGGTTGTCATTTCCGGAACATTTGCAATGTGCCATGTCCCAGGCAGGAGAGCCACAAACTACTCCTCCCACCCCATTTACCCCATGTGGAAACTGACCCTCCGAGCACCCACATCCATTTCCCCAGTACATGGCCCTGCCCAAGGGAGAGATTAGCTACGTTCCTTGTCTAAACTGTTAGATGAAAGAAGACTTGAGCAGAGGTCTTGAACTTTACTTACCGCCTACCAGACAGTAAGTAGAGGGTGGGAGAAAGGGGAGGCACAGGACTCGTGGTCTAGACACCAGGTAACACGGGGCTCACAGCAGGCTGCCTGTCCCCAGCTGTCAGCAAGTCAATGAAGTGGGAAGTCCCTGGAGAAAGGGGCTGGCATCAGGGTGTCTTCAGGTCCAGACATAGCATCTTTGCTATGGGACCTGTGCATGAGCTGAACAGGACATGGTGAATGAAGATAAGGTAGTGCTGGGGACCAATTCGGAGCCCTCGGCAAGAGTCCCCTCAAGCATCCACCTTGGGTTCTCTGCTGCAGAGCCATCAGTAAGGGTCTTTTGTCACCCTCAGCATCTGGATTTGGGGTCTGCTTGCAGAGGGGACATTTACAAGACATAATATCTTGGATAAGACACTGTAGAGTGAAGATAAACACATCTCAAGAGACTTCTGATTCTAAAACAGCATTTTTTATAAATTGCAGGTAAGCTGGTGTTCACTAATTTAAAACCCCTGCTTTGATGGGTGTGTAAGAGATTATTTTCCCACTAACTGAGTCTCCCTTCAGGTCTCTAACAAAAAAGCTGAAGCACCAGAGCCTCATTCCTTCCTGAGGATTTGCTGTGGTAGGAAGGGGAACAAATCTCGGCGTTGACAGGTTCAGAGATGGGGTCAGCACATAGTCACCCTCTTTCCACCAGAAAGTCCTGGAACAACACCAGCTTTGCGAGACCCTCACAGCAGTTCTCCGGAACTCAGCACCCTGCTCAAAGATCTGTGCTACATAACATGGCCAGACTACTCAGTCTGCTCCAGGAGCACCAGCAGCTCCCGCTAACCCAGCACGCAGACTGCACCCCACTGCCTGGAGCTCCAAGACGCTCTGTTCCGGCCCAGGCTCCCTTCTCAGATCCACTTCCTGTCCAGCCTCCAGCACCCACCCCCATCTGGTTGAGCTCACTGAGGCTTCTCCTTTCTTCTCTTTTAATTATTCCACTTGTAGTAGCTAGTTCTACTACCACTGGACAAGCTGGTTAAAGGGTATAGTATGTATGCATTCATTCATTCATTCAGAAAATAGTTGCTGACTGCCAGGCACTATGCTAGGATTTGGGGATAAAGCAGTGGGCAAAACCAGACATGGCCTTTAACCCAATGAAGCATACAGACCAGTAGGGCAAGCAGAGAACCCAATAATCTTCTCATTATGGATGAAATTAAAGCCATGATTAATCTAAGAAGGGGCAACACCCAGTGTAAGGAAACACGCTCTTAGGGAAGGTCCTACTAGCACAGATTTGGCAGAGCTGGAATCTTCAGAATGAACAGGCATGCAGAGGGGGAGGGGCAAGGTGATGCTGGCATTGTCAGCTGTGAGTTTAAATACACACAGTGGGTGGGAGGAGTCAGGGCTAGGGGACCCCTCAGGGCCTGGAAGACCCTGATCTGAGGCCTGCAGTCCCTCTCGAGGACAGTGGAGGTCCCTGGAGAGTTTGAAGAGAGGGCGGTAATACCCTTGCCATTTGGAGAGCAACCAAGCAGGTGCAGGTGGGTGAGGGTGGAGGGAGTGTGCAGAGGCTCCTGCTGTCCTTCCAGGGGGCCGTAGTGGGGCCTGTACTAGGACGGCAGTGAGAGAAAGCCATGGGTATCGAACGAGGATGAGCTCAGCAAACACGGGAGGGTCCAGGTTTGGCGCTCTGACAGCCAAGGCAGGAGCCCTCTTCTTCACTGTCCCAGGATCCACGCGGGGGGCAGGCCACAGCAGGGCGCCTGGACAACAGTCCTCCTGAGCACTACAGCAAGGGCGGGCTGGCCAGGGGGAACCGGCATGCTCCTCAGGTCACACGCGAACGGGAAGTTCTATGGACGGCAGCAGGGAAAAGCGTGTCCCCAAATAGCCAGACTGTCACAGAGTTGCTAACACCAGTTTTTCTGTTGTAAAAGTCCTCGGTATGTCCATCCCTGCCAGCCGTCCTTGCAGGACGCCTCTCACTGGTAGAAGTTACTCATAAGCGCCAGGAAGGAATGGCAACCGTAAGAGCAGGAAATCCTCGACTACCCACATTTGGGTATTGCAAACCTTCGACGAGGCTTTCCTTCTGGGAGCTGCTAAGCGTCCACAGGTGCCCTACACCCTCATTCTCCAGCAGTCACAGCTCCTGAGAGGGTCCGTACTGTTTCCGAAAGATGAGGCCACACGTCCAGTGACAGGGAGGCCACACAGCCGGTGAGGGGCTAAGGTGTTCCTTGGGGGAGGGCGGAGCAGGGGATGTGGGACTCGGAGCCACTCAGCCCTGGGCCTCTGCCCCAAACACACCCCTCTTCAAAGTAAAGGCAAAAAAAAAATCTTACCCGTTCAATCAATAAACCCTTAAAAATACCTAGGGTATTTGACGCCTTGTCCTTTGTTCTGGGGAGAGCGGGGGGGACATACAGAACCAATTCTGGAGAAAACTGATATTATGACAAGTCACACTCAATAAAGGACAACACCCAGTAAGAGAATATAGAGCTGTCATCATTCAGCAAGAACCCGTCCCTGATAGTCACTCAGAAAGTCTCCTCTCATTTCAACCGTTCGGAAGAGAGAAAGAAATTTAAACATTCTTTCCTTCCATCTTCTGGACAGGCCTGGCTCCCAGTAAAATATGATTTTGTGAGCCTGCCATCTGCACTGATGCTATCAGCTTTTTATTGATATTTAATATAAACAGAACCCCGAGGCTAGCAGGTACCCTGACAGGGTCTGAAATATAATTGCCAGGGAACCACACAAATGCGTGTAGCAATTAAGGAGCTGTCAGGGATACGGCTGGTGCAGACACAGAGCTGCGGGCTGGGAAAAGGAGGGATGCACGCAAGCAGGGAAGCAGAGGGCGCAGGGGGCTGGGGGAAGGCAGTGGGGTGGCAGACTCGCACATCCCTCCTGCAGGGGCCCAGAAATCCCACACAGGGAGATAAGGGGATTATGGACATTTACACTTGGTGTTTGTTTTCAACGCACAAAGACCAAGAGCAGGCTCTCCTGTCTCTGCTATGAGCTTTATACTGAAGAGACCACATGCAGCCTTGAGACTGGCTGGGGGGAGGGGGAGCACCAGGCAGGGACATGGGGAGGAATTTGTATTCTGCATTGCACTGCGTTTAAGAGCTGTCACAGTGGTAGGAGCCTGAAAAACTGGCTGTAGGTAAGAAAGATGGGGTGCAAAGGGATGAAAGGTGAGTTGTGAGTGAGGAAGAAGGAAAGACGGGTCAGCTGGAGGGCCAGGGCCAACAGAAGGGGGATCCGAGGTGAGCCTTGGTGCCATTCTCATTGCAAGTCTTACCCACACCCATGCTATTACTGATCCCACAGGGACACAGCCGTGGTGGCGATGGGGATGGCAAAGGGGATGGAGGGGCAGACACAATCTCTGCCCCGTACCAGGATCTCTAGTCACCCTTTGAGATGCCCTGGGAGTCTTGGTTTTTGTAACTGGAAGACCTGGGGTGAGGAAGAGGTGGTGTCTAGTGAATGGTCTGCGTTTGGGGATCTGAAGGACCAGGTTTAGTAATAGACTCGTTTGTGTCATCATTTACTTTTAAATTCCTATGACAGGAGCACACCTTTTCAAATGGAATGTTGCTGCCAGAGATCTGGGTGCGCTCTCCTCTTCCTGGAACCATGGCTGCACCCTCTCCCAACACAAATGCATTCACACGTGCACACACACACACACACACACACACACACACACCACCCATCCTAAACAAGTGCTTTCAGGTAGAACACAAAGAAACTTGTAAAGACTTCACTAGTTACGTATTTCATGATGTTGGAGAACTTTTCACCAACACATGGAATAACGGATACTCAGATCATTGCTCAGAATGAGGCTATTTTTATTTAGGTAGAAATAAAGAGTCGATTTCAAGGAAAGCATGAAGGAATCATCAGGCATTGGGCAGAATCAGGTGACATCATGAGTGTGGCCCGTGAGCTACGGGGGCTGGGAAAGTGCACCCCCAGTGGCTCTGCCCAACAACATCCACCATCCCCTCCCACAGCTTCCCATGAGGGAAACAAACTGAGGGCTTCAGAGGGGAGGAGGGTGGGGGATTGGGATAGGCCGGTGATGGGTATTAAGGAGGGCACGTATTGCATGGTGCGCTGGGTGTTATACGCAACTAATGAATCATGGAACATTGCATCAAAAACTAAGGGATGTACTGTATGGTGACTAACACAACATAATAAAAAAATTATAAAAAATTTTACAAAGTTCATTTCAATACATTAAATTGATTTGATAACTCAAAAAAAAAAAAAAAAAAGGAAACTCACCTCAAAGTCTTAACAGTGTGTGGGATGACAGGAAACATATGCACCCATTCCCCGTCTAAAGAAAATTCTGTTTTTCTTCAACAAAATATAAATACGTCCTCTATGTATTCCTGCTCTGAAACTGACAAATTCCTGGAGGCATTCAGACCCAAGAATATAAAAAGGTACTTGTAGTCACATCACGAAGGGCATTTCTAGTTCTACACCCTAAGAGCTTGTAAGCAGGAGTCAGAAGTCACCTGAGAAGGTGCAGAAAGAAGCCCCGAGACGCAGATCATGTTCTCTGCTAGTAACCTGCAGGGCAGATCTGCCCCTTCCCAGAGCTCCTGGGAGGAAGCCAATTTCATGCCAAGGTGGTTTTGATAGATACAGCACCAGGGGGCCGGGTTCATGTGGCTAGAACATTATAGGAATTTGCTTTTGATGCCCAATTTCATGCGAAGATCTGCAAGTCGTAAACTCCCCTGGACTCTACTACTGCAAGTTCGAACTACTCCCAAAGAGCCTGATACACACTGAGAATAATGTCAGCTGCCAATAACGTTGACCAAGCACTATTAACAATAAGCTTCCAGCTGTCTTTACACCAGGTCACATTCATCCTGCAAAGACTTGCATCAACTACTTTCTGGCTTGCTGAACAACAGTATTTGGGCCCAATTAATTGAGGCCAATTGACTGAGTGTATGGACCTTCAGGAACCAGTGCTCCCTGATTCCCAAATGGCCCCTTCTCTTGTCATGAAAAATCAAAGGATATAGGTGTAATTCTATTATGAGATTTATAACTAGGACGACCATATAATTTATCATCCAAACCAGATCCCTTTTGAGAAGGGGGTCCTTTAAATAATATATAGAGATAAGCAGTATAAAATAGTTCTATCCTTGACAAGCCAAAATGGACAAGCACCCCATTTATAACTCACCCCACTGCACAGGGAATGGAGCCGAATGACTGTGTGTGTACGTGTTTGTGCATACACGCTTTAATCTCTCATGTGATCGTGAGGTACAGTTGACTGGTTAACCAAAAAGGGTTAGAAGCAAGAAATCATTTCTAAAAATAATACATTAAACACCTACTTTAAACACTTGGCCAATCATTGCGTGTAGGATCATGGCCTTTTGAGCACTGGGGCAGTTTGCTAGCTGTGGGCATTCAGCACACTCTAGAAACCAGCCAAAGTGTTTAACTGATGGGAGCAGAAATGAAGAATATTAAATAATCCTCTACATTGCTTAACTGGAGATTACTGAAGACTGTTCTACTACAATTAAATCAATGCAGCCTCTACTTCTTCAAGTTGGGAAACTTGTCATGTTAAAGAACCAAACATCCTACTCAAAATACCTTAAAAGTTAATGGTCTATAGAACTAAAAAGATGAGGGGTAGGAATGGTTAAGGAGTAGTTTGATCCCAAGATTGCCAATGGTTTCACCAAGGACCTGGTTACTATCTTTCTTTCTATCTTGCATCCCACTGAGTTGGCTGTATCCTCAGACCCTTTCTTTCACACACCTGGCCTTTCCCCCCATAGCATCTCCAGTTGTTCCTCTTACAGGGTCACAAAACTGCTGCAGCACTTAATGCCATGAATCTTTTTCCCACTCTACTCAGGGGCAGATCTCAGGGTGAGATCTCCAAATGTCTCCTTACTTTTATTGACTTTGACCATTGTAAACCCATCCCTGACCTAGTCAGCACAGGATGGGGATGGGGCATGCTGATCAACCTGTTTAAACCTGCTAAGCCCTGGGTCCGATTTCACGCCTAGCATCCATAAAGGATGGGTCCCTAAAAGAAATTCAGGGTGCCACTGGCAAGAAGAAGGTAAGGGTGCCAAACCATAAACATCCCCTCCAAGTTTCCAGTATGGTCACAAATACCCAAAATATCATCTCAGAGGCCACAAAACCCATATGACTGAGTATTTCCCCAAGTACTAATTCACTTAAAGAATTTGGATTTGGCAGGACCGTTCCCCAAGTGAAGCATTTCCATACTGTACTGGTGTGCAAGAAGTTTCTTGAGCATTCTATAATTGCATGGCAGACAGAAGGAACTTTATCAAGGGAAGTTTCATGCAAAAAGGATAGATCTTTTGGGACGCAAAGGAAAAAAAAAACAAAGAAGAGAGAAAGAAGTATTTCATGGCAAACAGTGCTACAAGTCTAGCAGATTACAGATTTCATTGTTACAAACAACAATGAAAAAGAAGAAAATATTGCTACTAAGATAAGACCAGCAAGACCAGACATATTTAACAGTAACTGCACCAGAAGAGGAAGAAGGCAGCTGCTACAAAAATGATGGATGACAAGGACAAGCCTTCAGAAATGGAGGCTGATTCCAGAACCTTCAAGGACAGAGCTACTTACAGATGTTTAGCTGGAATTGTTTTCATAAAAACATGCTTTTAAGTCAAGGTCTGAAAAAATCTTCTCTTAAACGTTTCAGTAGTCCACACTTCATTATTTTCCTATTTGTAGAAATACATGTTTGGAAAGATCTTCTAGTAATAAAGATGCTAAAATAAAGATGTAACCAGTTTGATTAAATAGTTTGGAACATATTTTAGACTGCCAGAAGTACAGAGTAAATTGAAACTCCAATAACATTTCGGAGTCCTAACACATTTGATGACTAATTTTATGACAGCGGCTCCCTAGAAATAAGACAAGCCATCTCCGAAGCTAGAATCCAATTCCACTTTCTTATTTAATCCACCATGATTTCACCCTTCGGTCTGTTTGATTCTCTTTAAATAGCTGGGTTCTCTTTTGTATGTGAGTTAAAGGACATGTACATTTAAAGGTGTTGCTATTCCAATGCCATTTCCATGATCAGCATATAACAAAGTGTTGATAAGAACAGAAAGCAATGTGAATCATGGAGTGTCCCAAAGTAAGGGTAGCCATGATGCCAGCTGCAAGTTTACCAGGTCAAAATAAAGAAGGCCAGCTTGCTGCTGTGTGGCCAGGGGATGGTTGGAATCAGCAACAACCACAACAACAAAAGATGTGAAGAGAAGATGATAAAGCCTGTTCCAAAATAATAGTCCATCATAAAAGGCAGAAATAGTTATGAAAAAAACATGTTACCTAAAACAGATATTTAATTTAAATTGTTCAATATTTGTTCTCTGAGACATAGTATGTATTTACCATATATATATAGAGAGAGAGAGAGAGAGAGAGAGAGAGAGAGAGAGATCTTATCTTTTACAATTGAATTAGGGATAAGACATAGTTAATTAGCATATGGGATCAGTACAAATTCATACCAGAGGGCCAATCCAATCCTCTTGAATAATGCAAAGTCTATTTAAGGAGAAAAGCGAAGAAGGGCAAGAAAAAAATGGGCCCTTTCGCCTTGAAAGTAGCTGACTACAGTGCACTGAGGGGTACCAAAAAAATTAATAACTTTCTGGGTCCTTAACTTTCTCCAGACATTGTCTTTAAAGCAAGAAAAAAAAAAAGGTTCAAATGTTTAAAATCTCTCCAAAACTATTAGCAAAAACAATATGGAAATATATAACAGATGCACAAAGGCATCTTGGGATGAATATATTAAAGACCCACAACTGCAAATTCTAAAATCTATTTAATTGTGCCAAAAAGAAAGACCTTTAGATAAACAAAATGCAGACAGTGTTTCAAAAAAAAAAAAAAGTAGAAGAGAAAAATCTTGAGGTCTTGCGCCAAGACTCTGCGTCAGTTGGGTATTTCAGACTCTAACTAGACCACCAAAACAGACTGTGCTGTCATGTGGGCCACCTCTGAGAACAGCGACAGAGCCCCAGCCTCAGTCTTTCGTGGGGAGAGAGTGGAATAATAAAATGTATTCTGCAAGAAGTTTCCGCTTAGGGCTTTTTATCTCAGACCAAACACAGAGCTCGTTTTTAGGGGAAAGAGAGTGGAAATCGCCCTCTAAAAATCGTCTTATCCTTTTCCTTAAAAACAAAAAACTTCTCACTTCGTGAACAAAAAAACCCCAAATGACCAAAAAGAAAATGAAATTCACGCCCGTTCTATTGACATTCACTGTTAGCGTGTTGACAGGAGGCCACAGACTTCCCTGTCCGTCTGTACAACATGGGGTTGTGCCGTACGCGCTTCTTTCCAACCGAAACCCTCCCTCTCTGTTCCACATGTGGGTTTCCTGGGCCACACACATTACACTCCCTGGAATAGCAGCACAGCATCCCATTTCAAGTGGGGAGACGTATAGGAGTCTGTTTTCATGAGTGACACTCTTTGCACCCAGAGTACTTGGAGAGATTTGCTTTTTTTTTTAATCTTTTTTTTTGATGTAATGTTACATGATTCATTATTTGCGTATAACACCCAGTGTGAGGAGTTTGCTTTAAAATCAATAAATACACCTTCCTCACAAGGGTGGAAAGAAATGTGTGGGTGCACTGAGAAACAAGGGCTGTGTCTTCACTACAGAAATGTGCACGGGAGCCAGCTCACAGTCCTTACCGTATCCAAAATCATCCCCCAAACCTCTTTCTCAGCCTCCTGCTCCTATACATGGTACCACTGTTTGAAATTTTCATTATGAAATACTTTCAGAATTTAAAGCAGTTGCAAAAATGGGGGGGGGGAGGGACAAAAAAACATATACCCTTCACCCAGCTTCCCCAAATGTTAACCTCTTACTTAACCATAGCCCAATAACCAAAACCACAACACTCACGCTGACAATACCGGCACTCATCCGCAGATCTGACTTAAACTGCGTCAACAGTCCCACCACTGTCCTTTGTCTGGGCCTGGAACCCATCCAGGATCACACACGACATTCTCTGTGCGGTCCCCATCAGTCTCTAATTCAGCACGGTTCCTCAGCCTTTCTCTGTCTTTCCTGACCTTGATGCCTTCCACCTCCCCATGCAGCAACCCCCCTCCCCCTTTTTCCAAAAGGACTCAGAAAGGCCCTGGCTGGTGAGTCACTTTCCTAGTGCTGCCTCTCACACTTCTGGAGGCCAGGGGTCTGCCATCAGGCATCAGACGGTTGGTTCCTTCCGAAGGCTCTAAGGGAGAAGCTGTCCCATGGTCCCATGATCTTGCTCTACCTGCTGGTGGTTACTGGCAGTCCCTGGCATCCCTTGGCGTGTCTACACAAAGTTCCAATCTCAACTTCCCTCTTTACATGGCCTTCCTCTCTGTGTGCCTCTCTGTGCCTTCCTCTCCTCTTATAAGGTCACGGGCCATTGGATTTATGGCCTACCCTAAAATGGAATACGATCTCATCTCCAGATCCTTAACAAATTGCATCTGCCATGACCCCATTTCCACTTAAGGTCACAGGTCGAGGTTCCAAGTGGATATGAATTTTTGAGAGGAATATTATTCAACCCCTATAGGGTCCTTCAATTCGGTTGTTTTAGAATATTTTTGGACAATGACTAGGCTGAGTCCTGTTCAACAATCTCTCATATCACCTTCATAGAAGACAGCAGGAGCAGATGAAAGAATTATTTCTTAGACTAGTATCACACAAACTCAAAACACCCACGGCATCTTGGGGAAGATAATGGCAAATTATATTTAGTTTTGCATTTGGCATTTCAATTATCGAAACATCTCAGCAGCGGCTTCACAGCTCACTACTGTTTCTTACTCTAGCTGAAAATGGACCAGCAATCAGTCTGTTGATGAGAGGAGAAACGTAAACACTTTTGTCTACGAAGGCAGCAGGAGTTTGAAACTGCTTCCGAATTGGGTGTTCTTGTAAGAGGTCATTATTTCCAAGAACTGCCAAGACTCTAGCTCTGCCTCACAGGCCAAGTGAAAAGGACAATTGGGACAATCACCATGTTCAAGAGTGCGGCCGCCACTTGATTAGGGAAGGAGATGAGGTTGGCTTGGCAGGGTTTGCTCCCTGCAGAAATTCACGAGGGGAGAGACAGCAGCTTGTCCTTGCCAAGATGACTGCAAATTGAGTTGGTGGTAATTTCGCTGCTACTTGTAGGATTTTGAGGCTCACCTCTTTTTCTCCTTCTGAGTGAAATGGACCATGATTTTTCTTTTCCAGCAATGCAGCAGAGACGGCTCCTCAGCAGGTTTGCACACCTGGGCCTGAGATGCCCGGCCACAAGCTGGCTGACCCTACAGATGGTCTCCAGCACATCTCACTAACCTCCCGGTTGAACATATTTCTTTGTTGACAATTTCCCTCTTCAAGCAGAGGAGACAGCTCAGGCTCCCGTTCTGCAAGCTGCTGTCCCAGGCTCAAGTTTCCCAATTCCAAAAAGATAAAGCTTTGGAAAGAGAGAAAAATATTCACAGCACGCACTGACACTTAACTCATGTAAGCGCCGTCGTCCATGTGGCCACACGGAGGTTAATTCGGTCAAGACGCCCTTGGTCAGGCAAGGCAAAGAGATGTGAGTCTTCTCACAGAAACTGGGTGCACACCACACACAAACCCATGTAGAAGAAACGCCAGTAATAACACACTTACATCACACATGCACACACTCGAAATACAATAGAATATAAGTGGTATTGGTGGTCCTGGAAAGGGTACCAATAACTGTTCACTAGGGTTTATTTGACAAAATTAACAGAGGAAAAGGGAAAAATGGGTTCAATTTCAAAAACATATCACATTAAAAGTAATGACAACAGCCATGCATGTACACCTTGCATTTTTCTAAGCACCTTTCATGCTTCAGTCTACTTCATCCTGTCTATTCTAGGCCCTCTATGCACATTTACAAATGAGGAGCCTGGGGCAATGGAGAATTTAAGTCATTTACCCAGTGAGGCACCTTTAAAAGGTGTGAAAGATGAACACAGTCAACAAGTTCTGAGCCCTCAGGATGAGCCAGGAATCATTATAAGACACCTAACCTCTGATTCTCCAAATGCTGGGTAGGTAGGTACTCATGTCATTCCCACTTGACAGATGGGGAACCTGAGCGTAAGCTGCTGAGTAACATGCCCCAAGTCACACAGTTAGGAGCAGAGCCCCCTAGGTAGGTCTTCTGGACCACATGTTATTGGCAGAAACCGATGCAAAGAGAATAAGTAAATTCCGGGGGTCACATTTGCCCAAGCTCGAAACAACCCATGCACACGGAACGGGGAGCCCCCTGGCCTCGCTGCAGAGATAAAGCACCAGCCTTATGAGAGGTGGGCCTGGGATCTCACACGTGCCTGGGGGTGCCTTGAGCAGAAGCAGATGGAGGACCCCCAGACTTCTGTGCCTCTCTGTACGATGGCCAAGGGGAATGAGAACAAAGCCACGCAGGATGATGGCCAATTCCCCAGAATACTGGCTAAGAGTGTCAGGAGAAGCTGGTCTTCCCTGGAGGAAGCAGTGATGAATGCCCAGAAACTTGGCACCCTCTCTCCCTGCTCCCTGACTCCACAAATCCCCTTCACATTGTCAGAAAGGGATTACAGCCACGACAGGGTGTCCTGGTGACAGAGGACTCCTCACGGGGAGCTAAGAGGAAGGGGAGGGAAGGAGGACTGAGGAACAAAGGAAAAGGAAGACTGCTGTGTGTCTGGGGAATGTATACACGGCATGTGGGTGCTCCGTTCATCGAGGAATGAGCTGAGATCCGTCATCTAACTTGCCTCATGTTGCGCTAAGTCAAGCCTTGGCGCGCTGCAGGGTGGCCCCTGGGGAGGACAGAGGAAGCCCTCGCAGGTCCTCAATTACCTGAAAGGCACAGGGAGGTGAAGGGACCTGTCCAGAGCCAGTTTTCGGCAACTCGGACACCAGGGCCCAGACTGCCTCCTGGGTTCAACTCCACAAGCGGACACAGACTGGATGGGCCACGTGTGGGTGTGAATGACGGTGAGCAAGAAGAGTATGGCCACAATCACGGGCGTGGGTCACGGAAAGGAGCTAGTGCCGCCCAGCCCACGCCCCTGCACGAGAAGCCCAGAGCAGGGGGTCGCCACACTGCTTCTCACCAAAGGGAGGCCACGGCGGCTACAGACCCAGGCCAGCACGCGAGGCAGAGGCCCCGCTCTCCCAGGGACCCGGGCACCAGCTCAGCTCTGCCACCACCACTGTCGAGTGGCTGGCACTCTCCCCACACGCTCTGCCACTGTCTGTCTAGTCCCTAACCATGAGAAGCAGGGACCTCATGTCCTGAGAGCAAATACCCACTCAATTCAGGTCTGAGCCCCCTGAGTCCCTGCCACACAGCGTACATGGTGTCTTCTTCCCAGTGTGACCACGAGCGTCAGGAACACCTCGGGAAAAAGTGCTCAGCCTGGGCCTGGCCTATAGCAGGCACTCAAACATCATTGCTGCTATTAATCTCTGGCTTGCACGGTGGGGCTTAAGGTCAGTCTACCCTCCACGTGGGGACAACTGCCACACACTTATGAGCCTCCCGGGGGGAGGTGCAAGCGGAGGGCAGAGCGGTCTGCTCAGGGCCAGGGTCACAGAGGACACTTGAGGAAAGAGGGAAGATGCTGGGGGGGATGGAGTACACTCGGCTGCATGGCCCAGGCTGTAATCCTGCCCATGACAAGTCCATAAAGGCTTGTTCCGGGGGAACTCCTGTTCAGGCCGTGGGGAAGACCTGACCCTGACCTTCAGACAGGTGGACCCACCTGCAGGAGCCTGGCCACCTGTGAGCTGTTACTGTCATCGCCAGCATGTGCCGTCTGCCCGCACTCAGGATTATCAGGGAAGCGAGGCAGCCCAGGAGCCAGGCGCGTGTGGTGTCGGGCATCCCTGGTCCCCATGCTCAGAGGAAAGTCACTTCACACGACTCTGTGCTCTAGATCATGTTTTGAAATTCCAGAACCAAGGCTGGCAAAAGGGTTGGGGAGCAGGTGAGGGGAGCCAAAGATCCCTTTGCTAAGTGCTTGCACACAATGGTACTTGCTCTCCACACATCACCTCGCCAGCACCTGCCTCATTTGGATTTATGCATTTATGTGTGTGTTTACTTCCCTGTTTTCCATCTCCCTGTGAGGCTGGAAATGCCAGGAGAGCGGAGAACCACGGTCATTATATTTTCCAGCATATGCGGAGACCGTGGCTCACTCAGTGCAGTCAAGCTCCACGAACAGACAAAGCAAGTCAAAGCCAGGACCTGCCTGACCCAAAAGGGGGAGATACAAAGAGCCACTTTAAGATTTGGGCAACGTGTTGCTTACCCAGACAGAGAAAGGAAGCCACCACGCCAGCCAGGTCCCTGTGGTTCTTGTCCCATGCAACAATAGGAATGACATGAAATAAAAGGGCTGGAGAACTGCCGTGCAAGTCGTGCGACAGCCCATTGCCGAGCAGCCGGATCGAGGCCGCGGCCCAGTGGTTTTATATTCTGCAGCTCTATTCCGGGGGGGGGGGGGGGAGAGAGCCCTGCTCCTCATCAGAACCCAGGGGGAGAGGGCAACTGTCAGGACAGCCTCCCAGGGAAGACAGCAGCTCCTCAAAGGCCCCTGTCCTCTCCTGTCCCAAGAGGATCCCAAGGGGTCCAGCCAAGACTCAGATTCAGGGTGGTTCAAGCCTTCACTAATGTGGTCTGTTTAGGTAACAGGCGAAGTCACCAGGGCACCCTGGTGGGGCTGTTCCCTGCACCTGCAGGGCACATAGTAAGTGTTCGATAAATATCTGTTAACCAGGTGACTCCTATGATGTGGTACTATTAACACCCCCATTTTACAGAGGGGCAGGTGAGGCACAGTGCCGGGAAAGTACTCTCCCAAGGTCATACAGCATGGGAATGAGAGGGTAATTGACCCTGGTTCAATACCGGAGCCCACTTCCTTCCCCACCACGCCAGCGCCCTGCACTCAGAGCCAGAGCGAGGCTGTGCCCGGACAAGGTAACCCTCACGCCTTGTATGGCCGACCCAGGAACTCCTCACACGTGCTGAGCTACTCGTGGGCATCCCTGTCTCCCCATCGCTCTCCGCCTGTCTGTCCCTTCCTCCTTCCATCTGTCTCTCTCTCTCTCTCTCTGCCTCAAGTTCTTCGTCTGTAAAATGAGGAGAACAATACTTAGCTGATAGGACTGGAGGGAGATTACTGTTGTTAACAAGAGTCCTACCCATCTGTTGCACATTTGCTAACACATGCCTGTCTCGTCAGGGCCAGCACTACATCTCTTGTCGCCGAGGTGTGGAGGTGACAGCCCCATTTCACAGGTGAATGAGCGTAAGTGCTTCCCCAGAGTTAACACAGCGCTGCACACCTGTCAACGCTCCGTGCATGGCAGTTGCTCTTATAATATGAATAATAGTAAAATTAATAATGATAATGACAGAATAGACTTTAGCTAGTCTGCCAAATGAAAGAAAAGAGAATGAGAGAAAGAAACAAGGAAGGTCCTTCTCAGAAATGCCTAGGGTCCTCATCTTGGCCTGTCCTTGGCCAGGATCTCCCCCTCCTTAGCACATGGCACTCTGTGCTGCCCAGGGATAGCCTATGCCCTGGCCACCTACCCTAAGCCGGCTCACAGAGCAGCAGCAACACGAGCCATGGAGAAAAGAGTGATGTCAGGACGTACGGCTAGCCTGTGGAAAACACACTTGTTTACTGCTAGTCTACAGGCACAGATGATTTCTGGAGTGGTTTCAATCAGGGGATCCTGGGTGATCCCTGGTGGGGAGGGTCCAAATGGTCCTTGTGATTACCCAGCTCCCTCCCTGAATGTCTCAGTTCACACACCAATGGAAAGTGGCCCAGCCTACCCAAATAATTTTCCAAATACACTCACAAGATCCTTAAAAAATGTTCACTGTATGATTTCACTCATACATGAAATTTAAGAAACAAAACCAACAAGCAAAGGAGAAAAAAGGAAGAGAGAGACAGAGACGGAAAGACAAAAAAGTAATAGCCTTCTAACTACAGAAAACAAAGTGTTGGTGACCAGAGGGGAGGTGGGGGGGATGGGTGAAACAGGCGCTGGGATCAAGGAATGCACTTGTTATGACGGGTGAAGTCTGAATCACTGTATTACACACCTGACACTAGTATGTTAACTAACTGGAATTAAAATTTTTACAAATGTTTATTGTAAAAAATCCGGAAAGAGACAGAGACTTAAAAAAACAAAAGCAACCCACAATCTGGTGACCCAAGGTGACCATCGGTAACACTGGGAAATACCCATCTATCCCACCACCTGTCCGGTTCCACCACATAGAAGAGTGCCAGCATCAGCTTGGCAATTCTTTACTAGCTCTCTACCGTAGGGTTAGAGGTAGAGACTGAAAACTGGATGTTTTTAATAACTTTTTTCTGCTCTAGGGTAATTCAAGTGGAAAGCCCACGTTTTGAGACGGATTATTTAAGTACAATCACGAATACTCATGTGTAAATAGCTCTTAGCAGTAAAATCTCTACGAGATTCTCTTTAGGTTGAAACTTTCAATTTTCCAACAAATAACCTTTTAGTCCTTTTTATTTTGGCCGTTCTACCTGGTGGCCACTCCATCCGTTCTCTAGACAAGAATGAATTCAGAGATGACAATGACAAATTGACCAGCAGGGGTTCTGGTCACACCAGACATTACTCAGCATCCCGACAGGTGACCTGTACACCTTGAAACTTCGACTTTTAGCTGAGCAATGAGGCCTGATGTGAATCCCGACGGGCCATTCACCAGCTCAGGACACAGCCTGCCACCATATATTCTTTCAACAAACATTCGGTAGCACAAAGTGCTGTTCCTATAATTATTATATAATTTGGAGCTCTCGATATTGTTTCCCCAATAATAACCATTATCAGAAATGTAAACCAAGGAATAACATAACAACTTAGCATCAGCAAAAAGCTAAGAAGGCAACAGGGACAGAGAGAATAAAAACAGAAGTCCCATTTTAACCTTGAGTCCTCACAAAGTCTGAAGTTGAAACATTAACATTTTTATAATGAAAAACTTAGGTTTTTATAGATCAGCATTTGAAGGTTCCAAATCAAGAAGGTAACAGAAAGTGGACATTGTGACACAGACAGGCACCAAATATTTGTTTATTCATTTATATTTCTTGGAATTGGGGCGCCTGGGTGGCTCAGTCAGTTAAGCAACCGACTCCTGGTTTTTTCAGCTCAGATCATAATCTCAGGGTCATGGGATGGAGCCCCACATTGGGCTCCGCATTCGGCATGCAGTCAGCTTGACAGTCTCTCTCCCTCTGCCCCTCCCCACTCGTGTGTGTGGACACACGCATGCACATTCTCTCTCAAATAAAATCTTTAAAAAATAAAAAAAGAAATATTTCTTAGAATTTAACTTATGTGAGGCATTATTTGAAAGCAGTGATTCTCATAATTTAAAATGCATCAGAATCAACTGAGGGACTTGTAGGACCCAGAGTGCTACTCTCCCCTCCAACCAGAGTACCCGATTCCATGGATCTGGGAAGGACCCGTGAATTTTCACTTCTAACAAGTCACCAAGATGATCCTGAGGCTGCTGTTCTGGGACCACAGTATGAGGACCACTGTTCCAGGCTATGAAAATACAGCAGAGAACGAATCGAAGCCCTTCTCCCCTGAAGTTTACATTCTATTGGTGTGATAACAATTAAGCATAAACTAATTTCCTTAGTGGCAAACTTACCTCTACCCTGAAAAATAAAGTCAGAAAAGAACTGAGGGTGAGGGAGGAGGTAGGGACTGTTTTTTAAAACAAGATGGTTTGAGAAGGCATCAAACAAATGAAGTGAATGAAGAGAGAGGAGCCATGCAAACTCAGAGGGGAAAGTGCCGCAGACAAAGGGAGCGTCTCCCGGAAAGAACCCTGTGTGGTACTGAGCCTCAAATATTCCAGAACAGCAAGACCAGTCTAAACAGAGACGTGCAGGACAGAACTTACATGCAGGCGGGAGGGTGGAGTAGATTGACAAGACTTTGATTGGAAGGGGATGAGTGGAAAAGTGATGTGATGGATAATAATAATAATAATAATAATAATAATAATAATAATAATAGCCTTGGCTATTTTGAGATGTGGAAAGAAGACTGTCCGGAGACAAAGATGGAAAAGAGAAGACCAGGTGGGAGGCACCTAAAGATGATGATGATGATGATGATGATGATGATAATAATAATAATAATAGTAATAATAGCAGCAGCCTTGGCTATTTTGAGATGTGGAGAGAAGACTGTCAGGAGAGAAAGATGGAAAAGAGAAGACCAGGTGGGAGGCACCTAGAGATGATTAATGCTTGGCCCCAGGGGGTTAGCAGCAGTACTGGTTGGAAAGGAAGATGTCCTGCAGGGGGAGCTGACAGACTTTCCGTGGGGTGTGAGGTGAGGGGGAAGAGAAGGCTCAAGGACGACCACAGTGTTTTGTCTTGTTTTTACTGGGGCTGGGGGAGGGTGGGTGGAAAGAAAACATTTCTTTCGAAACATTCTCAAGCCTACAGAAAAGTTGCAAGAATAAAAATAGCACGAAGTACACCTGTGCATCCTCTGAGATGCCCCTACCCTTAGCACTTTATCCAGTTCACTTTAATATTTGCACACCCTCCCCACAGACACACACACACACACACACACACACACACACACTATTTTCCTTTCCAAACCACTTGAGAGCAAGCCACACACATTGTGGCCTTTCTTCCCTAAATACCACAGAACCACAGTGTTCCCAGGCTGGTCTGTCCAGTTGTAAGTATGCGGCTGGTTGGAGTGGTCATGACACTGGGCTCAACAGAAGACACAATATCAGCTCAGGATACAACCCAGCGAGGGACTGGCACCATGGGAACAATGCAAGAAAGCCACTAAGCTCTGGATTGCGTGAGTCCACCAAGTTGTGCAAGACTCCAAGGTCAACAGGATGCAGGAGGCTTCCAGAGACACAGCACAGCCCAAAATGAGGCTACATGAGGACAGGATTTCGACAGACGGGGGGAGAAGGGAAAGAATGCCGGGCGGCGGGGAGGGCAGCCTGCACAGATCGTGAGGAGAAAATAGGTATGGCATATGCGAGTGATAGACAGAAGGCCACCCTGTGCTGGCAGGAACTTGACGGCAGGGGTACGAAATGAGGTCAGGGAGGGAGGATGGGCGCATCTGAGAGAAAAAACTGAGGAAGGTGACAGCCCTGGGTCTGCCAGTTCCAGGCACTCTGATCACTGGTGGAGGGACTTTACATTTTGAAGAGGGAAATTAGCATGACAAGGACAGTGGCCAGAGGCACACAGATTGATTCCCCTCCTTACATTTTACCATGTTGCAAATTTCTAATATTCTCTCCTCTGCCTCAAAGCGCTCTTGGTCAGCCTCCCACCCAAGCAATTCAAGTTTCTCAGCCGCCAGCCTGTCCCTCTGCCTTTGAACAGTGACATCTGACATTCCCGATGTGGACTTCACAGACACACATTTAACTCTGCTCCCCTTGAACTCTGCAGCAGGGCAAGCAATAGCTTCCACCCCCGCAAGACATTTCCAGAGCCTGGCTCTCACTGCTCTGCTCAAAGATGAGCTGATCCACTCCAACTTGACGAACGTGGGCAGTAATCAAAAGGCACAGGGGGAAAAACTGTGAGGGGATAGAGGCAGCTCAAAACGAGACTGAAATGTGATGAATCAGTGCCATTTTATTTTTAATAAGCAGGGTTTTTCAATTTGCCACTTACAGAGAGCTGTGAATATCTTCCATCCTCCACCCCTATCAACTTGGTCCAAAAGGCAGCTGGCCAAGAACACCTGTAATTCTGAAGCATTAGAACTCCCAGCCCATGTTTATCCCCAACAGACACGGGGAGATGAGAATCTACAAAGAGCAGATATGTAAAACTCCTCTTCGGAAAGGTATGGAATGCAGAAATAAGAATCAGACCAACTGCTAGTCCTCTGTTCCCACAGCTTCTGATCATCCATCCGGGACCATAGCACAAGGCAGAGCAAGGACATCTTGAAAGCCATGGCGGCCGCCAGCCTATGTTTCTAGGCTCTTCTAGGCTCTTCCAGGGCTTTCATTCTGCTGTTCTGAACTCTGCTGCTTAAGCCAAAAGAGGATCCATCTCCTCGGGACTACGGCCCAGAAGGAAAGTATTCTCTGGTCTGCTCAGCCCATTTGCCCAATCCAGGCGACGCTGGAGTGTGTGTTTGGGGCAGGGACCACAACAGGGCATATCTATTCTTTTTTCAGCTTGGACAACGCAACAGAATTTTCCAGATGTCCATGTCCTACAAAAGATTTCACATGCAGGCAATATTACATATGGTTGTGTATATTAATGCGCTGTGTGACCCCAGGCAAGTTGCTGGGTATTCTGAGCTCCATTCCTCATCTATAAAATGGGGATAAAAACAGAGTTGATCTTCCTAGGGTTGCTGTGAAGATTAAAGGAACTGTACATTATTTAAAACACTTAAGTCTAGGAAACAAACTGAGGGTTGCTGGAGGGGAGGTGGGTAGGGGGATGGGGTAACTGGGCGATGGGCATTTAAAAAGGGCACGTGATGTCATGAGCCCTGGGTGTTATATGCAACTGATGAATTACTGAACTCTACATCTGAAACTAATTACTGTATGTTGGCTAATTGAATTTAAATTTTAAAAAATAAAATAAAACACTTTTGCCAGTGCCTGGTACACAGTAAGTACTTCAAATGTTAATATTATATTAGTTGAGTCTGGATGGCCTATCTTATTTTGAAGATACACAAGGCTTGGTCCGGGCCGTTCTTGCGAGGTGCTGAAGAAAGGAAGGAAGAATTTCCCTGGGGTTGCCTCTGTTTTGCACTATACATAGCTGTGTCCAGTGCCTTTCAGAGGAGAGACGAACACTCCTTTCTTATTCCCTCCCCATTTAATCACATGTATGGAACATCCCCCATTTCCAGCTTCGAGGGCTCATGAAATCTACCTGCATCCCTCGCCGACAACTACAGAGCGCGCAGCAAGTGCTGGGCTGGAGAGCTCCCTGCAGAGGGGATGGCAGAGTAGCCCCAGAGATGATAACACAAAGCACAGCGCCTGCAAGACCAGGGCACTGGAGATGGCGCAGGAGGGACACCGAGACTCATCTGAGCAATTAGGAGGGTCTTTCTGAAGGAAGCAACCAACGAACTGAACTCTGCTAAGACACTCCCAGAAGTGAAGCCTCCCGAAAGGAACTTCAGCCTCAGATCCTCTCACTCTCCATGAGAATGTGTCCTGGGCACTCTCAGCTCTTCCCTGAAGGCTGCTAAGACTCCGGGACCTCACTCAAGGCCAAGGGAAAGCATCTACACCAGCACTGAGGAAGCCTGGCAGTCAGCGAAACCATCCCCTCCCTGCCCGCCCTCCACCCTCCAGGCCCCAATGCACACCCCTGTGTTCCTGATGACCACCTGTGAGGTCTGAAACCTCCAGAGTAAAGCAATTTTAAAAATTATATCAGTGAACGTCCCAAACTGGGTAAGAAAAACACAAATAAGATAAGATAACCAACTCTAAGAATATGATCTTTTCTTGAAGCTCAACATTTACCAGTTTAGAGAAATAATAATGGTTTGGTTATTATTATATGATACATTATTAATTATATTTTTATTTTTTCTACTTCCATGTTTTACTGTGTTACTTATTTCACACAACAGTCTTCTGGGTTGGGAACTCTTCTTATCCCTATTTACAGATCAACAAACTGATCTGTAAGGGATATGGCGCCTAAGATTGCTAACTGTTGAATGTCAGGGCCGTGACTCCTATGCAAAGCCCACGCTCCCATTCATATTACGCTAGTAACCCTAACCCTGGATGCACACCCAGATCTCCCGGGGTTTTTCCAAGCCCTATCCGCATCTCAGACCTTCTGATCTTCCCAAGAGTGACTGGGCATCTGGGTATTTAAGAAGGAACCTGAGAGGTTCCGCTTTTGCCACAAGATGTGGAGCTTCTCACAAATGGTCGCCAGTGAAACGGGTATAAATTATGTTTAAAAATGATCATGTACAGTGTCTAGAAATTGTTCTAATGGCATACAGGAAAGTAAGGAACATTTGTTAAGGAAAGCCCACTAAAACTCAGGAAGAATAGCAAGAGTCTACTATGTTTGAACCAAGATGTGCTTCCTCCCTCTCCCTTCCCAGCTCAGCAAGACACAAACTCCACTGCAGACTGGTACAGCCAAGATACAGGGCTCTCTCTCTTCCAAACTGGCAGTTGAAAGGCATTCATCCTTGAAGGGGCAGGTATCAGCTTACCTGTCGCTAAGGCTAAGTTCTGAGCATGTACAGCTGGTGGGTAAGGGGTCCTTTCTTCCACACTGCCTACAACACCCATAGGATGAAGGCTTACCTTGAGCTCAGCATGCAGAGAAAACTGGGGCTCTGACAGCCCTTGACCGGACTTGTAAGGTGAAGATTCCATGCTAGGAGAGGTGAGCTGAAAACACTTGAGGAGACTGCTTCCCTTTCCAGTGAACATTTAGCTCCTAAAGCACTGGTGTCCCTCAGAGAGAATCATGCTCTTGTCCCTACCACCTGCCCCAAAGCCATGACTCAGAGACCTTGCCCAGGGGAGAAAAGCTACAGAAAAGCATGTCACAAAACAGAGAGTTAGAAATCTCTTCCCAAAGGAACTGACTTCATTTGCAACCAAGTGTGGAGAAGTTCAAGCCTCAGGGAACTCTCAAAACCACTAAAGGTTAGAGCGGAGAGAGGTGGGAGGAGACTGACAGACTCACGGGGATATAAACTAAACTGCAGGCTGGCAAGTTTGCTAGAGAAAATCTGAGGAAGGGACAACTGGGAGGGAACAATTTCAAACACTGACTTGCTGTCCACAGGAGACACACTTTAACTTTAAAGATGCAATAGGGCGCCTGGGTGACTCAGTAGGTTAGGTGTCTGACTCCTGGTTTCAGCTCAGGTCATAATCTCAGCGTTGTGAGATCAAGCCCTGCATTGGACTCTGTGCTCAACAGGGAGTTTGCTTGAGATTCTCTCTCTCTCTCCCTCTGCCCCTCCCCTGCTCTCTCTTTCTCTCTCATAAATAAATCTTTAAAAAATATATAAAGATAGAAACAGATTAAAAGTAAAATGATGAGGGGGCGCCTGGGTGGCACAGCGGTTAAGCGTCTGCCTTCGGCTCAGGGCGTGATCCCGGCGTTATGGGATCGAGCCCCACATCAGGCTCCTCCGCTATGAGCCTGCTTCTTCCTCTCCCACTCCCCCTGCTTGTGTTCCCTCTCTCGCTGGCTGTCTCTATCCTGTCGAATAAATAAATAAAAAATCTTTAAAAAAAAAAAAAGTAAAATGATGAAAAAACCTATTTCATGCAAATAGCAACCACAAAAAGCTGGAATGGTTACACTAATATCAGACAAATTAATACACTTTAGAGCAAAAAAAGTTACTAGAGATAAAGAGGAACATTTCAAAGTGATAAAAGGGTAAATCCATTAGGAAGATGTACCAAATGTACACATAAACACACTGAACAGTAGAGCACCAAATTTCATGAAGCAAACCTGATAGAAATGAAGGGAAAAATAGATAACAATAATCGTTGGGGACTTCAATATCACTTTGAATAAAGCGTGGGACAACTAGGCAGAAGATTGAAAGGCAAATAAAAGACTTCAACACCACTATAATATAATTAAACCTAACAGACATCTGTAGAACACTCCAGCCAACACCAGCCAGGTACACATTCTTCTCAGGTGCTCATGGAACATTCTCCAGATTAAACCATAGGCTAGGCAATATAACAAATATCAATAAATTTAAAAGGGTATAAATAATAAAGAATATATTTTATTACCATAATGAAATGAAATTACAAATCAGGAACAGGAAGAAATTCAGGAATTCATAAATATATGGAAAGCAAATAATACACGCTTAAATGACCAATGGATCAAAAAAAATGCTTTGAGATGAAGGAAAGTGAATACGCAACAGACCAAAACTCATGGGATGCAGCTAAATCAGCATTAGAAGGAAATTTATATCTGCAAACGCTTATAGAAAGAAAAAGAAAGAAAGAAAGAAAGAAAGAAAGAAAGAGATCTTAAATCTAAATTCCTACCCTAACACAACACAAAAAGAAAAGCAAACTAAACCTAAAGCAAGCAGAGGGAAGGAAATAATCAAAGTTAGATTAGGAATAAATAAAATGGAGAATAGAAAAACAATTGAGAAAATCAATAAGACCAAAAGAATATTCTTTGAAGTGATCAATAGAGCTGACAAATCTTTAGTGAGATTGAATAAGAAAAAGAGAAAGAGAAAGCCAAATTATTAGAAACATAAATGAAAGAGGGGACAGTACTACCAACCTTATAGAAACAAAAAGAATAAGAAAAAAATACTACGAATAATTATATACCAATAAAATAGATAACTTATATGAAATGGACAAATTCCTAAAAGGTCATATACTACTGAAACTACTCAAAAAGAAACAATCTGAACAGATTTGTAACTAGTAAAGAAATTAAATTATTAATCAAAAATATATGTCAGAAAGAAAAGCCATGGCCAAGATGGCTTCACTGGTGAAACATCTGAAGAATACCAATTCTTCACAAACTCTCCCAAAATAATAGAAGAGGAGGGAACACTTCCTAACACATCCCATAAGACCAGTTGTAACCTGTCAAAGACATCACAAGAAAAGCATACTACAGACCATAATCTCTTATGAATATGGATTTAAAAACCAAATACTAGCAAAAGAAATCCAGCCACACATAGAAAGAATCATACATCATGACCAAGGGAAATCTATTCCGGGAAAGGCAGGTTGGTTTAATACCTGAAAATCAATTAATGTAATACACCATATCAGTAGAATAGAAAACAAAAGTCACATGATCATCTCAACCGAAGAGGGGGGGGAAGCATTTGACAAAATCCAATGCTGTTTTGTTATAAGAAGAAGAAGGAGGAGGAGGAGAAAAAGAGGAAGAAGAAGAAGGAGAAGAGGAAGGAGAAGGAGAACAAGAACAAGAAACTGAATCACGTAGGAATAAAAAAGGAACTTCCTCAACTGGATAAAGAGCATCAACATACAACCTACAGATAACACTACACTTAATGGTGAAACACTGGATGCTTTCTCTTAAGATCAGGAACAAGACAAGAACGGCTGCTCTCAGCATTTTTATTCAGTATTGTACTGAAAGTTCTACTCAGAGTGATTAGGCAAGTAAATACGAAAGAAAGAGAGAGAGAGGGAGAGAGGGAGGAAGGAAGAAAGAAGGAGGGGGCGAGGGAGGAAGAGAGGAAGGAAGGAAGGAGAAAGGAAGAAGGAAGGAAGGAAGGAAGGAAGGAAGGAAGGAAGGAAGGAAGGAAGGAAGGAAGACGGAAGGAGGAAGGAAGAAAGAAGGAGAGAGGGAGGGAGGGAGGGAGGGAGGGAGGAAAGAGGAAAGAAAGGGAGAGAGAGAGAAGGAGGGAGGGAGGGAGGAAGGGAAGAATGGAAGAAGGGAGGAGGAAGAAAGAGAGGGAGAGAATCCAAATTGGAAAGGACAAAGTAAAATTATCTCTTCGCTGATGGCATGAGTTTGTACATAGAAAATCCTAAAAAACAAACAACAAAAAACAGTTAAAAAAACTATTAAAATAAACAAGTTGAGAAAGTTTCAGAATGCAAGATCAAATATATAAAAATGAATTGTATCTATACACTTGTAATAAACAACACAAAAATTAAGAAAACAATTTCATTCATAATAGCATCAAAAAAGCAAATACCTTGAAATACATTTAACAAATAAATGCAAAACCTATCTCTGAAAACTATAAAACTGTGTTGAAAGAAATTAAAAATGCACATAAATGGAAAAATATCTCATGCTCATGGTTTGGAAAACTTAATATTGTTAAGATGATGATACACTCCAAAGCAATCTACAAGTTCAGCAATCTCTATCAGAATCCCAGCTGACTTTTTTGTAGAAATTGACATGCTAATTCTGTAATTCAGATAGAGTTACCAGAAATCCAGAATAGCCAAAACAATCTTGAGAAAGAAGGAAAAGTTGGTGGGTTCACACTTGCTTATTTCGAAGTTTATTAGGAAACATTAGTAATCAAGACTGGCATAAGGATAGACACATAGGGAAATTAAGTCAAATTGAGGATCCAGAATAAACCTTTGTGTCCATGGTGAATTGATTTTCCACAGGGAGCCCTGACCATTCAATGTAAGAAAGAATAATCTTTTCAACAAATAGTGCTAAGACAACTGGATAGCCACATGCAAAAGAATGAAGTTGGACCTTTACCGTACACCACATTAAAAAATGAACTAAAAATAGATCAAAGACCTAAAATTAAGGGCTAAAACTATACGACTCTTAGGAGAGAACACAGCGCTAAATCTTCACGACCTTTGCAGCAGCCACTGGCCGAAGACTTACGTTAGGGATATAGTAGGAAGGCATGTCTCTGGTGACCTTGTGGGCTTCATTGTTGAGCGAAGGGTCAAGCGGTCGGGAAGGCCCATTTTCACAGTGGCCGGGAATGCCCGGCCTGCCCGCCAGTTGGGAACGCCCAGCTGTTTTGGGACAGAACACTGCTGAAACCTGATTGCCCTTGGCTTGGCGATGGCCCGCGGGGCCCCTAGAAACATGTTTAAGAATAGGCCCCACTTACTAAATGTTACATCACCTGATCCCCTGACCTTCCCCGTGATGGACCACCATCCCGTGGCCTTCCCCGTGATCAGGACGCACCACTATCCCGTGACCCTCCCCGCGATGCACTACTATTCACTAGACTGTAATACGGATCACTCCCTTGATAGATTGTGATTGTAACTGCCTTTGACTGTTGCCAATAAATACGCGAGGTTGCAGCTGTTCGGGGCAATCGCTGGTGGCGATCGTCTCCTGCACCCGCGCTCTCTTTCGCAAGCTAACCTGTCTGTGCCTCGTCCTTCTCCCCAGTCGTCGAATCAAGGGTGCTGCGGCTGCGGACGTGCCGCGGCAGACCTTAGTTGAGCAATGGATTCTTAGGTATGATACCAAAAGCATACCAACAAAATTTTAAAAAGACACAAATTGGACTTCATCAAAATTAAACGCTTTTGTGTTTCAAAGAACACCATCAAAAGAGTGAAAAGACAACCCGCAGAATAGGAGAAAATATTTGCCCATCAGCTATCTGATATGTGATAAGCAAATCATATCTTGCATCTAGAATAAATCAACAGCTCTTAGAACTCCACCATAAAAAGACAGTCCAATTAAAAACAAAGGATCTAAACAAACATCCCTCTAACGAAGATACACAAATGGCCAATAAGCACATGAAAAGATGCTTAAAATCATTAGTCATCAGGGAAATGTACAGCAAAACCACAATGAGATAGTTCTCGGGCACCACATGGTTTTAAACAACAACAAAAAAGTGATAATAACAAACGTTAGCAAGAATGTAGGGAAATCAGAACCCTCATTCATCGCTGGTGGGAACGTCAGATGGTGCAGCTACTGTGGAAAACAGTATGGCCCTTCTTCACGTGGTTAAGCGTAGAGTTACCATATGACCCAGCAATTCCACTCCCAGGCATATACCCAAGGGAAATGAAAACATATCCATACAAAAACTTGTCCTTGAATATTTATAACAGTATTATTCATAATAGTCGAAACGTAAGAGCAACCTAAATAGCTATCAACCGATGAATGGATAAATAAAATGTAGTCTATGCTAGAGGAATATTATTCAGCAGTAAAAAGGAATGAATACTGACACATGCTACGACATGGAAGGATCCTGAAAAAACGCTAAGTGAAATAAGCCAGTCACAAAAGACCACACAGTATGGAATTACATGTATAGGAAATGCCCAAAACAGGCAAATCGGTAGAGACGGGAAACAGACAAGCGGGAGGCTTACGACTGGGAGGAATGGGGAAGGGAAGAGGTGGGTGATGCCTAAAGGGTACGGGGTTTCTTTCTGCCGTGATGAAAATGTTCTAACATTGGCTGCGGGGATGGCTGCACAATTCTGCGAATATATTAAAAACACAGAAGTGCACAGTTTGAATAAAGCCAACTGTAGCTCAGGAAAGCCGCTGTTGGTTCTTGTTGCTGTTTGAAGGAAGCTCTCTGAGTGGCTGTGATCAGTAAACGGTCTGCGATGAGAACAGCCGCCCCACCCTCTGCTGCCTGGGGTCGCCAGGTTCTCCGTAGAGCACGGAAGGTTACTTCTGGTTCCTTTATACCTTCATGATGCTGCTTCTGGACTGAGTCGCTTCTAGGCTTTGTAAACTGCTCATGGGTCTGGGCCAACGACATGGACAGAGTAGCTACGTGAAGCTCCAGCCTCATCTGCTTCTCAGATCCCACACTAAAGCAAGTCCTCCAGCCGCGGGGCCCAGACACTGAGCCCTCAGCTCTCTGGCTGGGAGAAGCGCCAGCCCAGCACCTCGCATGGAAGAAAGTTACCTCTTTGTGGTCGCTGAGTGTGCTGCCAACTGAAAAAGGCCGGGGGGCACTGCATGGGGAATTCCTGAATCCTCAGCCACTGCATGTAAATATCTATGCAGACGGTTACTGAAGCATTAGGAATTCCACCTGTACTTTCACGGACCAGCCTCCTTGCTGCTAGTGTTTGAAGCTTCCACAGTATCGAGATCCCTCATCCTGGTATTTTTATTTTTAACTCAGACACACCGACACATTAAGAGATGTGCTCAAACTCCTTGCTTCACTGCCTGGCTGGCATTGCCCTGACCCCAGGAATCTTCCCTCCACCATACAGTTGTACTTCTCACTAAATAAGTTAATAATCACTGCCCATTTAAAATCAGCCCTTGATCTCCATCTTTTTTCAACAGAACATCGAACTTAGATTTCTGTCAGTTGAGCCAATATAAACCACATCCCTCCAGAGACAGAGGGTCTCTGAAACAGTTCCTCCTAACTTGGCCGTCCATTATCCAGAAATATACACCATCGGCCTGGAAACGGAAGATAAAGCTCTTTCTGGCACAACCTGAAAGTGTATTACGTATCTCCTATGACTAAGCTATTTATTAAGGAAAGAGCTGCTTAAAGTGGGAAAAACACATTATCTTTGTTAACGCATTATCTGCAAAGGGGACAAAGCTCAGCGTAGACTCCACACCAGACGTTGGAAGGTCTTACTTCATCTCAGGTTCACTCTGGGGTGGGTCTGCTAGTCTCTGGATTTTGATTCCATGAAAAGGGTCATCCCTGCCTTTCAAACACTAGTATGTATGACCCAGAGCATACATCCTCGAGATCCTGGAGGATGGGCTGATTGCATCTGGGCTAATGGCGGTCCAGGTCCAGTCCCGTCTGTGAAGCCCCTTTCCTTATCAAGAGTCCCCATGGCTAACACCTGGAGATGAACCTCTGAGTGATAAATGGCCCCCGAGCAGCACCCCTCTTCAGTGATAACTTGGCAAGCGTGGAACAACTGACCTTCGTAACACCCACGCTGCAAAGGCGTGTTGGCATTTCATTTCTCACGCATGTCACCTGATGGAAGCTGGCAGGTAGATGCCCCTCCCCGCAGACACGCTGGTTCGGAGCCAGGTCAGCGTGCGTTCCTTGCTCCTGCAGCACATCGGCGCCCGCACCCAAGCCGACTCGTTAGTTTTCCACCCGCATCCTCTGTATCCTTTTTTTGCTCAAGTGACAATGTACTTGTTAATTCCTAATATTAGCTAATAAATGTCATTTCCAAGTGCTTTATACAACTCTGAATTTGAAGGAAGAAGGTGGCTTTTCCTGTATAAGTAAAAAATAACCACCAAACCCCAGTCCTGTCTCCTTTTTTATTAACTTGAGTGAGACTTGGGAGGGGAACAACGGGTGAGAAAGTGTCAAAAGATATTTCATATCTTGACAGTTGAAACAACTTCTGGTCGTATCTTCTTCGTTAAACTCTGTAGAATGAGCTACAGGGGGAAAGAAATCTCAACTCCGGAATGAAGTGTGTCAGGATAAGCGGAGAACATTTCTAGAGTCAGACTATCAATGATACCAGCCACTAAAATAACCAGCCAGGGGGTGCCTGGGTGGCTCAGTGGGTTAAGTGTCTGCCTTCAGCTCAGGTCATGATCTCTGGGTCATGGGATGGAGCCCCGCCTCCTCTGGTTCCCTGCTCAGTGGGGAGCCTGCCTCTCTCTCTCCCTCTGCCTCCCCCCCACCCCTGCTCATGCATGCTCGCTCTCATAAAATCTTTAAAAAATATAAAAATAAAATAAATAAAATAAAATAAAATGACCAGCCAGGCGACTGAGGCCAAGAGAGCCTGGCATGGACCCCCTCCCTCTTCCCACCTTCCCCCTCTCCCTGTTCCTCCCATCCTCTCTCTCTCTTCCCTCTTCCCCCTGCTGTCCTGTCCCTCACCTCCTCCCCTTTCCCCCTCCCCCAGCTCTTCCCTTCCTGCTCCCCTTCCCCCCCCCCCACTCCTTTCTTCCTCCCACCTTTTCTATTCTCTCAGGTAGCTTCTGGTCATCAACTGTGGGGATCCTGGGCCCTATAGTAGTTGACTAGCTCTCACAGAGGTTACCAACTGGTCAAGTCTGAAAGCCAGCAAGTGGAGGGGCAGGGACTGGATCCCAAGCTTGCACTCATAACCACCCAAATATACAGCAGTGTGGTGCTGGCTCCACCCCTGCTGGTGAAAGATTCCACCCCTTCCCCACCCATCCTAGCTGAATACCAAAAAAGTCTCTGCAGACCCTGAAAAGACTGTAGCAAGGACAGTTACGGCAGCCACCATGTTTCATTAGAAGGACACCAGGAAGGTCCACCCGAGAACGAGAACCCCAGGGATTCTGAGGGCTACAAGCTGAGGTGTAGGCTGCCATCCTCATCCTCTCTGCTAGGATGCCCAGGGAAACCTAAGCTGGCTCCTCAGCCGAGTGGGCTCCTGGTCCACTGGCCGTGGGAAAGTCCTGGAGGTCCCTCGCCAGCTCCAAGAGTGTGTGACCCCAGCAGGGAGGCAGAGCCGCTAGAACCCGGCACCACGGCCAGGCAGCCCAGGGGTGCCTCAGGAGAAATGACACAGAGGCCTGGACCCCTCAGAGGAGAGCGAGAGCCCCCAGGGCTCCAAGAGAAGTCACACATTTATCCACCGTTGAGGTCACTGGCAATGAGCCATGTTGAATTGCACCCAACGGAATGCAGAGCCGCTACGTCTGCAGCGTCTGCAACCTGGCAGGTGCCAACCACGTACAACGGGCAGAAGCCTCAGCTCCCAGGGCTAGTCGCCAACTCCACACATTGTTCCAACATCGAACCGCCAACTCGGCCACACTGACGCTTCTCGGCTGGAGGTCAGCCTGGCTCCAGAACCTGTGATGGACGACGAGCATGGAGCCATCCTGATCTGGTTGTGACCAGGCTCACTGTCAGTGAGGAGCCGCCTGGGTGCGGGGCTGTCCCCTGGGCCCCTCTCTTGGGAGACTCCCAGTGCTCATTGAAGCATGGCAGATAAGACAACGGACTTCGGAGTCTGGCAGAACTGGATCTGAATTCAGACTTGGACAAGCAACTTCCCCTCCCTGAGTCTCCATCTTCTCATCTGTAACATGGGTGAGCTGTGGTCATCATGGTGGCTAATACCTTTTGAGCCTTCTGATATGCCAGAGTGTCTGTCTATCTGTCTCTCTCTCATCTAGTCCTCACAAAAACTTCAACTTGTATTGAGCTGGGTACAGTTATTCTCCCCTGAGACACAGAGTCATTAAATATGTTGCCTGAAATCACACAGCGGCCGAGCAGTGGAGCCTTGATTCTAACATGGCTGTTTGGCCTCACGGCCCCTCCACTGACCCACCCCGTGATCATCTCCTGCTCATGGGGACGGCTGAGCACATCCAGGGAGAGGTACGGACAGAGAGTTTCACACAGCACGTGCTCACAACACGCTCACAAGGCAACTGCTATCCTTCTTATCTATTGTTACCCCTTGGGAAACAGGAGCGTCTCGGTGGAGCTTATGTTGATACTTGTTGGGTTTTTTCCCCAAAAGGAATGACAAGAATCAAACTTCGCTGTGAGTTCGGCGGTTCTTGCACACAAAACCGACAGTTCTGTTCTTTAGAGCCCTTCTTTTCATTCATCAGCAGAGCCCCAAAGAGAACTTAAAAGTTAACTGTGCTTTTGGCAGCATAAGAATATCACTCAGCCATTTGTTAGACTCAGTTCACGAAAGAGAGGATGGGGCAAGAAGACCATTTGCGCTCAGGGGGAAAAGGGTGATTTGGCCACTTTTTTACTGGAAATCTTTGGAAGGAGAGTAAAGCCTTCTAAGTTGATCCATTTGAGCCACACAGCTATCCTGTGAAGGGAGACAATCCGTGGCTCATGAGGGAAGGATCCTGACGCAGATGCTGCCAAGGGACTGGGGGGGGGGCCCTAAAGAGATGAGAACAGAGAGTGTGACAACCTGTTCTTGAAATCCAAGAGATAATTCCAGGAACACTGTCAAACCTTACTGAGCAAACAGCTTCAAGACATTCTTTAAAGTCTGGTTGTGAAAAAGCAAACCAGCTGTCCATTCTGTGTGCACACAGAGGGCACAACCAGGTCCTTTTCTCAGGGTTCCCGCTCCTGCCAAGGAAACCCATCCAACATCTCCCTAATGCTGGCCCCTCACGGGCATCTGACTGGTCCTGAACCTGCCCCCCAACACCCAGCCCCTCATCCCTGCTTCATGTGGGTTCCCGAGGCACTTGGCCCTGCTATTTCCCGTCCTCCATTCTGCCTTTGATGGCAGTGAACAGAGGACAGGAAAACCCACCTGTGACAAGTCTCTGAAGGATGAGAATGATCCAACTTCCTTGAACCCAGCTCTGTGCCTTGTATAAAGCAGACCCGAGTGAAGACGTGTCCACACAGATTCAATGACAGAGGCTCTGCTTCAAGCTCTAGTGAAGAAAGCCCAGATGGTGAGCTGGAAGAATTTTTTTAAGTAGTCTCCATGCTGGGAGCCCAACTCAGGGACTGAACTCATGACCCTAAGATCAGGACCCCAAGATCAAGGCCTGAGCTGAAATCAAGAGTTGGATGCTTAACCAACTGGGCACCCAGACGCCCCATGAGCTGGAAGACTTTTTAACTCCAGTCTGGGTTCCACCATGTAGAGTTGCATGGCTTCAATCTCTCTGAGATGTGGATTAATCCATCTGCCAAAAGGTATAGCCATGGTGTGCTGCGCCTATCTGCATATGGAGATATGCAAATACCTACAGGTGCGCATGAAACAGGGTGGTGGCAGTTGAGGAGGCAGAGAACACTGAGGAACTGTACCACCATGAAGTAAGAGGGGAAAAAAGAGAGAATAAGATGGGAAAAGTAGCTCTCCCACTCGACACTGCAAGAATACAAGATGGTGGCCCTTGGAGAGTATAAAACGGAACTCTGCCCCCCCTGCACAGAGAACGACGTGTTGAAAAATAAATAAGGTCACCAAAGTCATTTCTACTAGAAATCCACCCAAAATATCTGAGGCACAAATTTTTGGACATCACAGCTTTCACTTGCAGGCGTTTTGAGGACCTGGTGGCCCTGAGCAGAGAATACGCCTGGGAGTGGGGGCCCTGTCCCCAAGGCCTCCCTGTGCTGTCAGGCATCCATCAGGTAGTGAAGATACCACCTCTGGCTCCAGTCCCCCATGACAGGTGTCACCGATGCAGGCCAGGCTTGTCGAGGGGGCCTGACACAGAGGGTAAGGCAGCAGGGACTGGCTGGGACATACTCCTACCCACCTTAGCCCTGGGCCTCTACCAGGTACTTCCTCACCTCTGAAGGGTCCACTGAAGCCAGAGAGAACTGACCTCCATGGCCCTTCTGCGAGTTATCTGAGATGATGCCAATGAGAGAGCAGAAAACGAGACTGCACACCGCCTGCCTTTGGATGGAAACCAGACACCCTCCTAATCCCGGTTTTCCATCTGACCCCTGGAAGCACTGACACATTTCTTTTCCAAGTGCAGAATGTTCTTCATATTTGAGGCAGGGGATCCCCATGTCCGTAACACCCGTCAGCCGGTGACTGCAGTATTATGGAATCACTTTAGAGGGATACCATTTCTCTTTTCCTAGGCCAACATCATTTGTATGAAAATAACCACTGCCACCATAAGGACACAATATGACACTAACTACAACCTCCAGCAAAGGCAGCGTCCATGCATGGCATACTCAACAGTCCTCCCGCCTCGAACAAGACCTTCGTCAGCCGTGGCCACCACAAAGCCAGAAGAACCATCACCGCGAAAGCCAGTAACATTCGACACGCAGGTGTTTCCCTACGCACCTGAAAATTACTTGTAGATGAGTAGCTTTTGTAAATCAAGTTCTTTTGTTCTGCTGCTTTTCATTCCTTCCAAAAAACACATGTTCATGATAAACCATTCAAACTGAACAGAAAGGTGGAAAGTAAGTACTTTAATTTCTTGTACATGCCTCCAGAAATGTTCTGCATATACAGCCATTTACGTATATCCTTCTCACACACACACACACACACATACACACACACACACTGTACATTTTCTTCTCCATCTTTTCCTCCTCATCTTGATCACTTGTGGGTACACCTCTGGGCCCTTCTACCCAAGCACACAGAGCTCCGGTTTTCCAGAGGGTCCTCATCCCAGGGAATCCCACACCTTCTGAGATACTGGTTGTTCCATGGTAACAGGATAACAGAATCAAATAAGTCTGGAGAGAGCAGACTCATACAACTAAATGGCCTTCTCTATGGTAGAAACCCATGGTCCTTGAGCATCTCATGTACACAATTGACCACCAAGCGTTATACGGCATCTCCTTCCCTTGTTTCATCCCAAAACATTTTTTTCAATGAATGTATTGTGCAACCCCTCCCACCCCAGCCCTTGGCCAAATCATATCCTACCCATCCTTCCTCAGGAAAATGCCCTCTGGTCATGGCCATCCCCTACCCCTAGATCGCCCAGGGCCCAGCGTATCCCCCACCCTGGGCCACGTTGTCGCGGAGCCACAACCCTCTCCTCCATAGCAGCCCGCTGGTTTCATCAAATGTTCACTGGTGGGCTTACTTCCCATCTGCCTCCCGCTGGCCTCTAAGCTCCACAAGAGCATAGCGAGCGTCTGCCCATTCATCACCACACCTCCTCGTGCTAACGCATAAGGTCTGTACCCAGGAGGGGCTCTGTGAATATCTATTAAATCAATAGATGGCGGCGGGGTCCCCATAGCTCAGCTCTGCAAATGTCACTCCGGCCAAGACAGCAGAGGAAGGCGCTTCTCCTGAACACACTGCAGGGATCTTTCTGGTAAGGCGAAGAGCCTCTCTGCATTGTGAATCATTACCTCCTTCCTCACTGGTGCGCATTCTGGTATGGCAGGTTTGCAGGATTAAATGTGGAATCGTCTCATCTGCCGACAGAAATATCCCCAACGTGTGAGCAGTTGGTACCCACTGACATTCTGATGTACAATTTGCTTTACATTTTAAAAAAGGCTTTCTGCTGCAACATTTATTTTGATCGGGGAAGAGATTGGGAGTGTTTATGTAAAATAAGACTAGTTTTCATTTATGATGGATTTTTGCATGCTGAGAAGAAAATAGCACACTTTGACAAAACAGGGCCTTCCATTTGCCGCACATGTGAAGTGTGCCTGTAAACAGGCGTGACACAGCTAACGGAACACTCGGGCACAGCGGGTGGGGAGCATCAGCCATGCGCAGGACACAGAATAAAGAAGCAGGGATCCCAGTGGTTGTGAGGTCAGTGTCAGGGTTGCATGCTGTCTCGCCCATGTTATTAGCTGAGTCATCCTCAGCATGTCCCAAAGCTTCAATATTCTCTTCTGTGAAATGGGAACAATGAGGGTTCCTGCCTCACCCGGGTGTGGGTAGGACCAGACTGTGTTAGATCATGCTTGTGTTGCACATAGCATGTTATCGAGAGGGTGAAAACCGATAGAGGGAGACATCCGTGGATTAATGAGAAGGTGAGTGTTCCCAAGGACAATGGGTAGTCCATCCTGGACGAAGGTTCCAGTAGTTTGGAGTTACAAAGAGGGGAAGCAGCGCAAGAAGTGAAAAGGAAGAAGGCTTCCTTCACGTCCCTGCCAAGGGTAGTGCCCTCCTGAGAGTCCTGGGTCCCAGACAAAAGGAAAGCAAAGAGCATTATTTGAAGCCCTATAATTGACATTGACAACCGACATGGACACCAAGGTTCCCAGCAGCCATGTGGCCTGAGCGGTAGGACCTGAACTGACAGAGGCTGCCCGTGTGTCTGAACACGATGAGCGAGAGGACGGCAGGTGTGAGGATTTGGGAGACCACTGCTTATTGAAGGTTCTCATTGGCCTCTGACACCCACAAACAACTCTGGCTCCACACTGTTTGCTCTTCATTGAATTTCTTGATATAAACTCCAGTAATAAAAGGGTTTGCAAGGTGCAGGAGAAAAGAGAATGGTACCTTGTTTAGTGTCAGAGAAATTCCCAGGAAGAAGCCACATCACTGTGGACTTTTCAATATCATTTTTTTCATATATTTTTTTATTTTTTTAATTTAAACTCAATTACCAAGATATAGTACATCATTGGTTTTTGAGATAATGTTAATGATTCATTAGTTGCATATAACGCCCAGTGCTCATCACATCACATACCCTCCTTAATGCCCATCACCCAGTTACCCCATTCCCCCACCCACCTGCCTTTATGCAACCCTCACTTTGTTTCCCAGAGTCAAGAGTCTCATATGGTTTATCAACCTCTCTGATTTGCTCCCATTCAGTTTCCCCCCCACCCCTATTGTCCTTTGCACTACTCTTTATGTCCCATGTATATCTTTCTTATAATGATACTAACAAAAGTAAAACTTAGTAAGCTTTTACAACACAGTAGCCACAGTGCTGTTGGTTTAACAGCACTTCATTTAATCCTCACAAACCCGAGAGGGATAGGTGCTGTCATAACGCCCACTTTATGGATGGTGGCCTGGGTCAGCATTGAGGCAACAAGCCACCTGTCACAATCAGACCACATATCCCTGAACAAGACCCACCCTGACCCAGTGCCTCCTGGGGAGGGCTGCTGAGGACACCTGCAGCAACCGTAGGACTCTCTACCTATCCACATGTCTCCCCTGTTCTTCCCAAATCCTGGGGGCCTGCCATGCATTTCCAGCAAAGTGGTCCCTTTCTTGCTCTTGGGGACCTCTGGCATATTGTGGTTGGCTGCGTCAGTCCAGGGACAGAGATTCCTACCTCGTTTTCCTTACTGGAACACACCTGCCTGTCAGCCCAGGCTGCGACACCCTGCTATCATTTCCAGAGTGCTGAAGGTGGTCCCCGCTTTCGCTCCCAATCAAAGACAGATCAGAAAGCAAGCTTCTATGAGTGATGTTATCATAGGAATGACTTTGAATTCCCTCTAAGTCATTAATTTTTTTTAAAAAGCAAATCACCTACTAACTCTGGCTCTCTACGATCACTGTGACATTTCACAAACGTGGAGACATTGGGTGAAAAAAAAAAAAACCACTATTAGCAATCATTCCTACTCTTACATTGTCCTTTACTGCCTGGGCACCGGCTTTTAGAATTCCTCTTAGCCCAGATTCAGCTCCTAACCCATTGCAAGCCTCCATCTCGATTCCTATTAACCAGAAAAAGAAACAGATTACAAAATACAAATAAATTAAAAGACCATGGAGGGGGGCGCCTGGGTGGCTCAGTCGGTTAAGTGTCTGCCTTCAGCTCAGGTCATGATCCCAGAGTCCTGGGATCGAGCCCTGCATAGGGCTCCCTGCTCACTGGGGAGCCTGCTTCTCCCTCTCCTGCTCCCCCTGCTTGTGCTCTCTCTCCCTCCTTCTCTCTGTCAAATAAATAAATAAAATCTTTAAATAAAAAAATTAAAAGACCGTGGAAGTATTATTTTATTAGGCATACATCTAAAACTGTTATCTTCAAAAGCAACACTCCCTCCCAAAAATCAAATTTAAATAGAAGTAGAATGGACAGACCAAGCAGCAGAAAAACAAAACAAAACTCGCACACCAATCCATTTGCGATGACCTGTAGTAATATATGATACAGGTAGCAATGTAGAAAAGTAGGATTCAGGAAGTAATATAGTAACAGAGGATTCAGGAAGTAGTATAGTAGTGCAGGATTCAGGGAGTGATGGAGTAATGCAGGATTCAGGGAGTAATGGGGTAATGTAGGATTCAGGGAGTAATGGGGTAATGCAGGATTCAGGGAGTAATGGGATAATGTAGGATTCAGGGAGTAATACAGTAATGAAGGATTCAGGTAGTAATGTAGTAATACAGGACTCAGTTCAGTTCAATGGATAATCTTTTCTATTCCATCCCTTCTGCTAGGTTCCCAAAGGGATGGAAAAACAAAACAAAACAGCCCCTATCTTCAAGTTCCAGGAGAGCAGACTAGGCTGGACCACAGAGCCGAAGGGAAGGCTGTTAGGAGAACTGGAGTCCTAAGACCATGACCAGAAGGAGGGGGTGGCAAACGGGCATCAGTTTGCAGGTGTGTTTGCACTTCACCCTACAAACAAAGCTGAAAAGAAGGGAGAGGCTGTGCCTGGGTTTGGGGCAGGGCCACATTGGGAACCCACCTACAGAACAGGGAGCTGGAAATTGCTTTGGTGTGAGGAGCACAGTGCATCCAGTCAAGTGTCTGTGTGTGCCAAGTGCTGTGCTGGGCACTGCACCTGTGCCTCTTACAATGCTCCACGTGACACTCCACACCTTACAGGTGGGGAAACCGCGGCTCACAGAGTTCAGTGCTTTTCCACCAAGCTGGTACTCCTCGACTGTGACGCAAGACAGCCTGATGGCGCTGGGAAGAGCCTGGGAATGGACCAGAATGGAGACACTAGCTTCTGCCTGG
The DNA here is from genome assembly GCF_023065955.2 of Ursus arctos. Taxonomy (NCBI): domain Eukaryota; kingdom Metazoa; phylum Chordata; class Mammalia; order Carnivora; family Ursidae; genus Ursus; species Ursus arctos. Next base: position 36,928,600 of record NW_026622808.1, on the reverse strand, counting down.
GTCAGTGTCCAGGGTGAAGGAAACCAGAAGAACACCTAAGTGTTTCAGAGAGCCTTAGGCAGGGGCTACAAACACCCTTCTCACTTGCTTTTTAGGAAACTCCTAACGTGCATTGAGTTTTACCCTGTTTGGCGTGTCAGACCGGACTCTGGCACAGAGGCCATGGACTGTGCCTTGGAATTCCTTCCTAGTAGGTAGTGAAGGACGGCGGTCCCCCCACTGCCTACCGCACATGGGGTAGTGGCCGGTGAGGTGATGAAGCTAAGGTGCTCAGTGCAGAGGAATCAACTCATCCATCCATTCATTCATTCATTCATTTACTCATTCACTCATTCACTCATTCATTCATTCATTCATTCATTCATTCATTCAACAAGCACAACTTCTGGGCTGAGCATAATCCTAAACATTAAGGGGCCACTGTGGGCACAGAACACCTCCCTTCCACTAACACCACTTTTGAGAAAATATAGACACAAACCCATCATACACACATGCACATCTATGCAGACCTAGGTTGGTGTCATGCACTTGTACTCTCTCTCTCTCTTTCTCTCTCTCTCTCTCTCTCTCTCTCACACACACACACACACACACACACACACAGATGTGTGAAGGAATTGCTAAAAGAACTTGAAGTCAGCCACTCAAACCCTGAAAGTTAAGACAGAGTTAGTTATTCTGTGGCATGAAAAGATAACTTCTGAACTAGAAGACAGAAACAGTGAGGACTACAGGGTGACAGCTATGGAATCTCGTCAGCAGCGTTATCTGGTGGGTATCGCGCCACATGCCTTCCTCCTGTTGCTCTCGCACTGACGAGACAGGGGTTGGGAATGTTCACCGGACCCTGGTGAGGACGGCAGGAGACAAAGGGCCACGTGGGGGGAAGGTCTTACCCTAGGACCAAAGCAGTGTGTTCAGACCTGCCCCTCTGCTCCTGACACCTGACTCAAATTCACAGCCACAGCACCGCCACAGTCAACCAGAGCAGGGAGACACACAAACATGAAAACAGGATTCAAGCCAATTCCAAAGCTTCAGTTCAGAATTCTAAGGAGAAAATAAAACATTTGGAGTCCACATTTGTTTCTGACATCCTGGAGTCTGTCTACCTCCCTCTTTCTGTCTCACATACACACACACACAAAGAGAAAAGAAACAAAAAAGAAACAAATTTTAAACACGGCTTCCGTTTTCTTTTTGGTTCTCTTTTTTCTGTCCCTTTCTTCACAGTTTGAGAAATGATCCACACAGTTCACTCCATACGTTGAAGGCGTGCAGCACGATGGTTTACTATGGACGGTCAATGCAACAGGTGCAGCTAACATCAGCTCTGTGTGATCCTTGACCCCTTACGTTGGTACCCGTGCATCTGAGCGATGGGGCTCCTCTTCCAGAGTCTGTCGGTTTGCCTTGGCAGAGAGAGCTCTTCACTAGTCAGCCCAGGATGGGTTTCTGGGTGTGTCTGCTGGAAATGTGTTTGGGCAGGTGGGACCTGCTATTGTGGTCTATTTTTAGGCAAGGCAACTCTGAGGACAGGAACAGGGGTGTGTCTGGCTGAGAACAGCTGGGCAGGACCGTTGCCTTAGCTCCCCCGGCAAGGTGAGGCTGTAGGATGGGCTCCGCAGCGGCCTGGATTCTCTGGCCAGGCTGTCAGGATGGTCGGGACTGGGCGCTATATTCAGAATGAGGCGGGGTTATGAATTAGCGGCCCCTTCCCTGGCAGGGTACCTAGCCCAGAGCTTGTACGGCTCATTGTTTGGGGGCCCGGATCGGGCCTGAGTGTGCACTGAATTCCCTGGTTCGGGGAGGCCACCAGTTTTGCTCTGCAGTCAGGGGAGAAGCCACAGGCTGTGCTGTCTGTTCTAAGTGCCGCCGTGTGCAGGGCTGTTGAATGGGCTCCGGCGCTTCCCCTGTGCTCTGGCAGGTTCCCCAGTCAGATGAGCTGGAGACTGGAGCCAGCAAGGGTCACAGCTACAAAGTCGATCCCCTGCCAGAACGCAGTGGGAGAAGCAGCTCTAGAACCAGTAAAGCGCTTTGTTGTCTCAACTCAAGCCTACTGCACCCCCGGCTCCTGGCTGAACAGGGCCCTGGCTTTGCTCTGTCTGCTCACCTCTCAGCTTGAGGGCCACTGGGCCACACAGCTTCCAGGAGCTGTGGCCAGCCCCCCTGGTCAGATGGGGCCAGGAGGCACTCTCCAAAGCAGGTGGGGCTGTGACTCAGCACCCTCAGTGGGGACAAACTGGTCTCCAGAGCGGAGCTGCACCCCACCAAGTTCTGTGTTCAGAGGGCACCCTGGACTTGGTTCGCGGAAGAGCAGAGCTGCTGGCTGGGGTTGCCAGGTGGGCACTGCAGGTGTGAACTCAGTCTGCCAAGACCCAGTGCTGGTTGTGGCAGCCCCTCCCCCTTCTTCATCACAGTCAGAGTCCCAGGGGCTGGGCCCCGAAGAGTCCCCTGCAAACCCCATGGTGTGCGATCAGAGTTCGGGCTCCCACAAAGCGGCCCACAATTCTGGGGAAGGTTGGTGCTTGCCCCTGGGCTCCCTTTTCCCGGCTGGAGGAAGTGGAGGTTCAGGGGGACCTCTTGGCTCAGTGCTGCACTGTCCTGGGGGCGGGGACGTGGGGTCGCTGCGTAGCTGCTTTGTTGAGCCCCTAATGCTGTCTGTCTTGGTCCCTGTGGTGCAGGGGGTGCTCCTGCCTCACCGCCGCTTCTAGGTTTCTCTCAGTGGTGTCTTGTCCTTGACTACACGTTAGCTGTTCTCATGACGGGGAGCAAAGTTAGGAACAGCCTATGTCACTGTCTTGGTGATGTCACTTTTAAGACAGCTCTTGCACATCAAATGGCTCTTAGACGATGACATTTTAATGATTTCAGTGTAAACAGATCAGAAACATATGGATTAAATTTCCCTTAAAATATACACTTGTAATTAAGGGGAGAAGTGCTTGGCAAAGCGTGCTTTACGATTTATCAAGCCCAACATTTGAAAAATAGGTTGAGACATCTGACAAACCTCAACCCAGCAATCTTGTCCGTCCCCTCAGCAGCACACATACTCTGCTTCTGAGCAGGGGACCGAGTCCGCCTTCCCAGACCTCTGCCCTTCCCAGGCTTTTCAGAAGAACCTATTAGATTGTAGCAGACAGACTGAATCCTTGGGCTCTGCAGGGGTGGTTATGGTTCTCCCTTTCCCTAGGCCTGTTTTCATTTTCAGGGGCTGTGCCCAACCCACCCCATTCCCAACACACACCCAGGGGAGCTCTGCAGCCCAGTCTGCCTGACAGGGTACTCTGCTGAGGAAGTCAAGAAGAGGAAGGGGTGGCCTAGGTCATGTCCTGCAGGTCAACGTTCTGCCACCTCTCCCTGCTATCTCCCCCTTTCTGTCCTAAGCCAACATTTGGAGCCTTTGTATTTCTTGGGTCCAAAAATGTTTGCAGGGCTGATACACAGAAACCGCATGAGTCCGCATCTCCCCCAGCTCATGCAGGAACCTCAGGTCATTGAAATTATTAGGCTGCGTGTTATGGAGGAAAGAGAAAGGAGGGCCGGCCAGAGAGTGGCCAGAGACTAGACTCTGGAGCAGGTTCTGGGGTCTCACAACAGTGGGGCCTTGTGCCCTGGCAGTGCCCAGGGACAGTTAGAGCTTCCGAGGAAGGCCGGTGATGGGCCTAGGGCTGAGCAAAAAATTCTTATTTTTTATACTCCAAGCGGAAAAGGAAAAAAGGTGGCCAGGCAGGATAAGCTGGACTCCTCATCAGAAAATCGAGATCTACCCTGGCACGAGCCTTCCTACCTGTGTGACCTGAAGTAAGTCATTGTGCTACTCTGACCAGTTTTTTTTTTAATTCAGATTTTATTTATTTATTTGAGAGCGAGCATGAAAGCAAGAGAGAAAGCATGAGCAGGGAGAGGGGCAGAAGAAGAGGGAGAAGCAGACTCCCCACGGTGGAAGGAGCCCAATGCAGGGTTCCATCCCAGGACCCTGAGATCATGACCCAAGCCAAAGGCAGACGCTTAACCGACTGAGCCACCCAGGCATCCCTCTACTCTGACCATTAGTTTCTTCATCTAAAAAAGTAAGGCAAGAACACTGCCTAACCACTCTCATGGGGCTGAAGAGGGAAGAAAACAAGGCCAAAGTAGTAAAATGATGCAGAAGTTTAAACCGACTGACTTCTAAAATTCGTGTTTTTCTTTATCCAGTCGAAAACTGCTAAGAAGCTGCTACCTCCGCCTCTCTTCTCCTGGGTCTAAAAATACTCAGAAGCTACAGGCTTCTTTTCCTCCCCACTAACCACCCCAGCCAAATTACAGTCATTTGTGTTTACTATTATATATGGGTACATTTGTAACCCATCACCTTTTCTATCCCACTATAATCACCCGGCCTCCTTCTGTCTCCCCCGCAGCGCCCTTTTGTCACAGTGATGGGGAGGAGGAAGGCGGGGGAGCAAAGTGGGACAAGGAAGTAAGGGGAAAACCCTCAGATTAGTGGCCCAAAACCCCAAACGACACAGAATCACAGAACACCTGTTTCTGTTCTGTAGCAGCTATGACAGAAGACAGAAGCAGAGGCTCACTGTCCAAATTTGGGTCTATTTCCAGTTTTGGGGCTCCAGGCACTTGAGAAAAATGGCTCCCCATTTAACAGTCCAGGCCCCGAGGTGGCATGTGTTCTAGAAGGGACATGATGAAAATGCCCGGTTCTGATCCTGCCTCCTCTTGAAGTACCCCATCTTAACCATAATTGCCCCTGAGAACTGAACAAACTCATCTGGTCGTAACCATAGCAAAATGCATTGGCCTATGAAGGACCAGGCTCCCTGAGAGGCCTCCTGCTTTCCCTGGGCTACTGACCCCAACCCCATGACATGGGTCTTATTTCTCCCTCCAGCAGGTGACAGGAGCCAACATTCAGTGGGCTAGCCACTGCTCCCCAACCCACACGGGCATTATTCGTGCAGTGCTCACCACAGTCCCATAAGGTCAGTATTGATATCACACTCATTTTATAGCTAAGGCTGAGGATCAGAAGGGAAGAGAAACTTGCCCAAAGCTCATGTACCCGGCGGTCACCATGCACCTGGTATCCTTTTAAATGTTTACTCCGCACCACAACCCACCAAGGCAGGTCACTGGGATTATCATTTCCAAAGTCTGTTTGAGGAAAATGAGGCACAGACATTTTATGCAGTCACACAGGCATCGGTGGAGCAAAGCCACGGTGCGGGAGCCTTGCCAGGCTGGCTCTGGGCGCGGCTCTGGCCCCTGGCCGCCCTCCTTCCCTACCACTTTCCAAGCCTTCTTCCCAGCTCTCTTGGAGAGTCTGTGAGCCACCCAATGTCCTTTCAAAAAGTTTCTTTTCTATTTAAATCGGCCAGGGTATGTTTTCGTTGCTTGCAAACACCACGGGAACACTACAGCCAGGCTTGACTTCTCACAGCCCAGGACGCATGGGCACTGGTATCCCCCAGCTGATCCCGCATCTCTGGAAAAGGCAGTAAGTAAAGAGAGTGGCGCTTGGGGAAAAGTGGGGCACCAGGCTGAGCCAGCAGAGTTCCCTGCCCTCAGAAGACTCCAAGCGGAAAAGGGAAAAAAAAAAAAAAAAAAATATATATATATATATATATATATATATATATATATATGCAATGCACTTCTGGAACAAAGCAATGCTAGAACAAAGGAATAAACCAAAGTCACAGAACAAAACAGTGAATGAAAGAGGTTCCCTGATCTGGTTTTGGAGAAGAGCACTTGGGTAAGCAGGAAAGGGGAGGCAGGGATAACGGAAATGGAGAGAAATGGGGTATCAGGGAGGAAAGAGAATGGTATACTGTGAACGAGAAGAGAGGCTCTCATCTGGGTGCAGAGAGGTGCCTGTGGGAATAAAGGGGTAGGGTTCATCACACATGCGCAGATATAGACACACGAACGTATGCACATATGTAGGTATGTGTATACATCCACGTATGCATGTGTGTGTATGGGGGGAATTTTATACCACTTCAGCCCAGGAGTACTTAAAACAGATTCAGTTTTATCTGAATCCACTGGCAGACCATCGACGGCCCTCACACAAGCACCATGCCCCGTGCTTTACTCATCGAGGCAGTGCAGTTGTCTAGTCTGCAGCTAGTGTGCAAAGAAGTGTCACAGATGGCAAGACGCGCCGGCGGGGGACGCCACAGCAGCCTCAGCAAACATCTATCGGAGAGCTTTCGCGAAGCAGCTGCTGCATCGGGCGCCAGGAGGCCCCTAAGACACATTTCTCAAGGCCCTGCGGTGTGGCTCTCCGAATTCTCATGGTCAGGAGGCCCGCTTGCCCATGTGCCACAACTCTGAAGCTCCAGCCCCGTGTAGTGCCTACAAGAAAGGCACCACGAGCAGAGGCAAACGCAGACCTGGCGAAGGAGGCGAAAAGCAGATTGCAGAGAACACGCAGATTTTGCCAGCTACATTCAGCTGTGACCAGAAGTGATGGCCAAGAGCACAGCGCACAGCAGCTCCTGGGCAAACGTCAAACCCCTCTGCTACGTACCCACCCTGCTATGTCCAAGCAGCCCAGAAAGCATATCCTGTATTGGTTTCCTTTGTTGGGGCAAGATCTAACCTAGGAATGTCACAGCCGCCAGCGACCAAGCTCGGGGCGTGTGTTCTGAGTACATGCCATCAATAGCTAGATCTGAGCTGGCGGGCCTTCTTAACACGAAATACATTTCTGCAGCTTGAAAACAAAAAAGACAGTTGGAGGCTGGTTTGAATTACGTGGAATGGAGACAGGAATTTTCCTGAAGTCCCTTCCTCTCTCCCTCGGGCAGCTACTCACCGCTTGGCAAAAACAAGACAGAGCGCCTGGCTGACCTTGGTCCATGACCCCACAGCCTGGCTGAGGGATCACTGGGTCTGGGTAGGGGCAGCAGGCAGGCCCCACAAGGGCTGCTGAGGTTGACTTTAAATATTATTACCTACCAAGCGATCTAGTAGGATTCTGCGAGCCTCACAGCCATGAGTCTGCAGCCCACATGATCAATGGCGGTGCTGTTCCCTTATGTGTTGCCGCCATTGAAAGGTACAATTATGTCTTTAAAGCTCAAGGTGCAATTAAATCTCTATAATGGTGCTAATGGCTCGAGCAACCTTGAAGCAGCTGCCGTATTTTAAAAGATCATTCTGCATTGTTTTATGTCTGAAATTGCTCTGCAAATTCTCGTTAATTTTTCATCTTCAGTTGAGAATGTACTGAATGCTGAGAGGATGGCTTTCTTCCAGCCACGCTGCACAGAAGGGGGTTTCCTTCCTCGGCTGACAGGATCACCCTGGAGGACTAGGGCAAACTGCACTGGATGAGGTTGAGCTGAGCCCTCTAAGGCTTGAGTCCTACGGGATCTGCCCTAAGGAAAAGTCCAAAGTGAACATTAGGTCACAGGATACAATCCAGTTCAGAGCCCACGAGGGACAGTTCAGATTGGCATCACTCTCTCTCTCAGAGAGAGAGAGAAAAAGACAAATACGTGGCTGCCACATGAGCACATGGTCAGGCTCCCTCCTTGGAGCTCCCACTGTCCCACACTGTCTATAACTGTGGCCAGCAGGTGACACACAAAATGTTCTACTGATCTCATTACCTATCTGTTCCCCCAAATAAATGGTGGCCCTCTCAAGGGAGGGGCTGTGTCTGGTTCACCATGGGCTCCTCAATAACCATCAGAGCAGTTCATGGAGAGGATACTGCCTCCTTTGAATTTTAAGGATAGGTAATAGGTAAACCAGGAAGGGAGACATTTGGTATCCAGCCACAAAAGACAAGCACGAGAATGTTTCAGGCAGTGAGTTGGGAACTTTTTCATCGTTGACCAAGCACTTGACATGGTGGCCTAGAATAATTTAGAAATGCAATGTGTATTCACAGTATTTCCCAATAGTAACAATGGCAGCTCAGGTGCACTGAGCACTTTCTGGGAGCAACTCTCGTTGCTAAGGCCGCACACACATCACTCCATAGCCTTGCAATAAGCAGAAGGAGGGGGTATCCTTATCCCTCTCCTGCAGAATGGGAAACCGAGGCTTGGGGAGACAAAGTTACCTGGTAGAATCACAGAGCCAGCAAGGGGAAGAGTGGGACCCAAACCCAGAGCTCTTCTCTTGACCACTGCACTCTGGATATGAAGCTGAAACTGGGTGGAAGGAGGAAACGGGCCCCCAGTGTTTTTGACAACTCGATGGCAGACAACGGGGCAGCGTTTTACTTTAAAGATGCCATGGCTTTCTGATTTGCTTTGGGGAGGTTGGCTCTTTATTTATAAGCCTCCGAGGTCTGACAAAGCAGAGCAAAATCCTACTCTCTGACAGCAGGATAAGGAAGGCAACATCTTCACTTAAACACATTATTCACATCACTCGTCAGGTTTAGTCCTCACACCACCCCATGCAGTGGACACAATTATTATCCCCATCCTAGATATGCAGAAACTGAGGTCTAAAGAGACAAGGGGGTGCACCGAAGGGCACAGCCAGTAAGAGATGGAATGCAGGACCAACCAGAGACAGTCTGAGGCCAGAGCCCCATCCCTGGCCATGAGAATCCCAACTCGCATGGGCAGATGAGAATTTGGGGGAATGAACTGTAGAGCCTACGTGAAAGCTGGCTTTGAGTGGATTCTACATTCAAGCCCGAAACAGGGCATCCCATGGAGGTCCACCCTGCTTTGTATTCTAAGAAAAGACCATTCTGTCACAATCCCAGGGGCTCCCGAGCCCGTAAAAGCATTATAAGGAACGGGAGAGAAGAGAGAAAGATTACAGCCTGCAGGTCAAACCAGCCACCTGTTTCGGTAGATAAGCAGTTGTACTGGCACACAACCATAGCCACTGATTGACGTAGTGTCTAAGGCCGCTTTTGCCCCAGACCTGCAGAGCCGAGGAGTTGCAACAGAGACACGATGGCCCGCAAAGCCTGAGTTAGTTACTGGCTGGCCCTTTACAGAAAAGGCTTGCCAGCCCCTGGATTACATGTTAGATTGCTTGATGAGAACACCAGCTGGGGAAACAGCAAGCCATCTCCAAGCCAAGCAGGCACGCCTCACCTATCCCCCTGATGCTGACACACCCAGCTTGCAATTGTATTTTTCAGAAAGCACACTACCCCAAACCAGCCGGTGCTGTCCCCCACATCCCTGCTCTCCGTGCTCTACAAGGAGCCACAGCAGTGAGTCTTACCTTTGTTGTACATGTTCGTGGGCACTTGGACGTCACTCAGACTGATGTTCACAGGCAAATTATTAAAATGGTCATTCGGGGCTAAGATGAATTCCTTCCCCAGCTCCAAAAAATTCCCATCTTTGTCCCTTTCGTTTATCAGCACAGCATTGAAGTATTCATACTGAAAGAGAAAGTCAAAAAGCATTACTTGTGACTTAGGGCAGAAGGCGGTGAACTCAGACAGACGTGGACACAGGCTTCGGGCCGTTCCCTGCACGTGTGGATCCTGCTTTGGTCACACTATCTCCTTTAGTCTCCCCTGTCGTCTGTGGCTGCTTCTGCACAGGTGGGATACTAGATAAATATTTCTCCATGTCATTAAATAGTCTTCAACCTTAATGTCAGGAGCTGCACAGTACTTCCTTATATGACTAGAGAAAACTGCCTTAAAGATATTCTAATTCTTTAAATTTTGAAGACAAACCCTGCCCTTATGCAGCCTACATGTAAGTTGAAGGAGACTGGAAGTCAACAAAAAATAGCAAGTAAGTCTACACTATGCCTCATAGCCATATCTGCTATGGAAAATAGCAAAGCTGGGTAAGGGGGGAGGCAGCAACAAAAGGGCTGCGTGTATATACGGTGCTCAGGGAAGGTCTCAGTGCTGTGGGGACACTCACGCAGAGACTGGAGGACAGGAGGAACAAGTTGTGTGGGTATCTGGGGGGAACCACCCCAGGCAGAGGAGACAGCTCAGGCAATGGGCCTTGGATGTGGGTGCTGGCACAGTAGCACAAATGGTTGTCTCATCATCATCCTAGTCACTGTCACTATCATCATCATCTAACACATACAGAATGCTTACTTTGTGCCAGACATTATTCTAAGTGCTTTTTTTATTGATTGATTGATCGACTGATGGGGGGATGGGCAGAGAAAGAGGGCGAGAGATAAACCTAAGCAGGCTCCACGTTCAGCATGGAGCCTGACACGGAGCTTGATCTCACACCCTGAGACCATGACCTGAGCCAAAATCAAGAGTCAGATGCTCAACCGACTGAGCCACCCAGGTGCCCCCTAAGTGCTTTTCATGTGCTAACTCATTCAATTCTCCTAACAATTCTATGAAGTAGGCTTTATGAGTATTCTCACTTCGCCAATGAAGAAACTGAGTTAGAAAGAACTGATGTACCCTGTGAAAGATTACACAGCTGATAAGCAGAGCCAGAATTTAAACACAGACAGTCTACTTCCAGAGTCTGTGCTCATATCTACTGAGCAGTATTCCGAGATGGCAAGTATGGTTGGAATTAGCAGACTGAGAATTTAAAACAACTATGATTAATACGCTGACGGCACTAACAGAAAAAATGGAAAACAGGTAAGAACAGATGGATAATATAAGCAGAGAGATGGATATTCTAAGAAAAAAATCAAAAGGAAATGCAAGAAATCCAAAACACTGTAACAGAAATGAGGAATGCCTTTGATGGCTCATCAGCCGACGGGAAACAGCCAAGGAGATAATGAGTGAGCTTGAAGATATGTCAAAAGACACTTTCCAATCTGAAAAGCAAAGAAAAAATAAAAGGGAACAGAACATTCAAGAACTGTGGTACAATTGCAAAAAGTGTAACAGATATGTAATGGGATTACCAGAAGGAGAAGAAAAAGAGAAAGGAACAGAAGAAATATTTGAAGTAATAATGGCTAAGAATTTTCCAACATAAATGACAAACACCAAACCACAGATCCAAGAAGCTCAGAGACCACCAAGCACATGAATATTAAAAAGTACACCTAGGCATAAAATATCAAACTGGAAAAAAAGACAAAAAACACCAAAAGAAAATCTTGAAAAAGCCAGAGAGAGCAAAAAAATTTTTTTACCTATAGATATATTTCTCTTCAGAAACCATGTAAGCAAGAAGACAGTAGAGTAAAATACTTAGTGTTCAGAGTAAAGGCCCACCAACCTAGAATTCTGTATCTAGCAAAACCGTCTTTCAAAAGTGAAAGAGATATAAATACCTTTTCAGACAAACAAAATTTGAAGAAATTTTTTGGAAGCAGACTTGCCTTGTAAAAAATGTTAAAAGTTCTTTAAGAAAATGAAAAATATATAGGTCAGAAATTCTAATCTACATAAAGAAGACTGTTACAGCAGGAATAAATGAAAGTAAAATAAAATAATCATTCTGTATTCTTTTTTTATTAGTTTCAGCAGATATTAATGATTCATTAGTTGCATATAATACCCAGTGCTCATTACAATTAAGTGCCCTCCTTAATGCCCATCACCCAATTATCCCTCCCCCCCCCCACCTTTCCTCCAGCAACCCTGTTTATTTCCTAGAGTTCAATGTCTCTTCTGGTTTGCCTCCTTCTCAATTTTCATCTTATTTTATTTTTCCTTCTCTTCTCCCATGTTCATCTGTTTTGTTTCTTAAATTCCACATATGAGTGAAATCATATGGTATTCGTCTTTCTCTGACTGATTTATTTCCCTTAGCATAATACCCTCTTCCATCCATGTCATTGCAAATGGCAAGATTTCATCCTTTTTGATGGGTGAGTAATCCACTGTATATATATACCACTTCTTCTTTATCCATTCATCTGTCGATGGACATCTGGGTTCTTTCTATATTTTAGCTATTGAGGACATTGCTGCTATAAACATTGGAGTGCATGCACCCCTTCGAATCACTATGTTTGTATCTTTTAGATAAATACCTAGTAGTGTAATTTTTGGGTCATAGGGTAGCTCTATTTTTAACTTTTTGAGGAGCATCCATACTGTTTCCCAGAGTAGCTGCACCAGTTTGCATTCCCACCAACAGTGTGAGAGGGTTCCCCTTTCTCTGCATCCTCACCAACATTTGTTGTTTCCTGACTTGTTAATTTTAGTCATTCTGACTGGTGTAAGGTGGTATCTCATTGTGGTTTTGATTTGTATTTCCCTGATGCTGAGTGATGTTGAGCATTTTTTCATGTGTCTGTTGGCCATTTGTATGTCTTCTTTGGAGAAATGTGTCTTCGTGTATTCTGCCCATTTCTTGACTGGATTTTTTGTTTGTTTGTTTTTTGGGTATTGAGTTTGATAAGTTCTTTATAGGTTTTGGATACTAGCCCCTTCATCTGATAAGACATTTGCAAATATCTTCTCCCACTCCATAGGTTGCCTTTAGCTTTGTTGACTGGTCATTCAGAATAGAAGGAGAGAGAGTTTCCAGGACAAACAAAAACTAATGGAATTTGTGAATACTAAACCAACCCTGCAAGAAATATTAAAGGGGGAATCCTTTGAGTAAAGAGAGAGCCCAAAAGTAACAAAAACCAGAAAGGAATAGGAACAGTTTACAGAAACAGTGACTTCACAGGTAGTACAATGGCACTAAATTCATATCTTTCAATAATTACTCTGAATGTAAATGCTCCAATCAAAAGACATAGGCTATCAGAATGAATTAAAAAAACCAAGACCCATCGATATGCTGTCTGCAAGAGACTCATTTTAGACCCAAAGACACCTCCAGATTGAAAGTGAGAGGGTGGATAACCATTTATCGTGCAAATGGACATCAAAAATTAAAAAAAAAAAAAGCTGGAGTGGCAATCATTTTATCAAACTAGATTTTAAACCAAAGACTATAATAAGAGATGAAGAAGGGCACTATGTTATAATAAAAGGATCTATCCAACAAGAAGATCTAACAATTGTAAATATTTATGCCCCTAACTTGGGAGCAGCCAAATATATAAACCAATTAATAACGAAATTAAAGAAACACATTAATAATAATACAATAATAGTAGGGGACTTTAACAACCCACTCACAGCAATGGACAGATCATCTCATCAGAAGATCAACAAGGAAATAAGGGCTTTGAATGACACACTAGATCAAATGGACTTAAAGTATTTCATCCTAAAGCAAAAGAATACACAATCTTCTCGAGTGCACATGGAATATTCTCCAGAGTAGATCACATACTGGGTCACAAATCAGGTCTCAATACAAAAGTACAAAGATTGAGTACAAAAAGACTGAGATTATTCCCTGCATATTTTCAGATCACAATGCTTTAAAACTTGAAATCAATCACAAGAGAAAATTTGGAAGGAACACAAATACATGGAGGTTAAAGAATGAATGGGTCGACCAGGAAATTAAAGAAGAATTTTAAAAATTCATGGAAACAAATGAAAATGAAAACACAACTGTTCAAAACCTCTGGGACTGGGATGCCTGGGTGGCTCAGTGGTTAAGCGTCTGCCTTCGGCTCAGGGCGTGATCCCGGCGTTCTGGGATCGAGCCCCACATCAGGCTCCTCTGCTGGAAGCCTGCTTCTTCCTCTCCCACTCCCCCTGCTTGTGTTCCCTCTCTCGCTGGCTGTCTCTATCTCTGTCAAATAAATAAATAAAATCTTTAAAAAAAAAAAAAAAACCTCTGGGATTCAGCAAAGGCGGTCCTATGAGGAAAGCATGTAGCAATACAGGCCTTCCTTTCTCAAGAAACAAGAAAAGTCTCAAACACACAATCTAATCTTACACCTAAAAGATCTGGAAAAAGAATAGCAAATAAAGCCCAAATCCAGTAGGAGAAGAGAAGTAATAAAGATTAGAGCAGAAATCAATGATATAGGGGCGCCTGGGTGGCACAGCGGTTAAGCGTCTGCCTTCGGCTCAGGGCGTGGTCCCGGCATTGTGGGATCGAGCCCCACATCAGGCTCCTCTGCTATGAGCCTGCTTCTTCCTCTCCCACTCCCCCGGCTTGTGTTCCCTCTCTCGCTGGCTGTCTCTATCTCTGTCAAATAAATAAATAAAATCTTTAAAAAAAAAAAAAAAAAAGAAAGAAATCAATGATATAGAAATCATTTTCTTATTCTTAACTGACCTAACAGATAAGTTCATTCAAAGTAATAATAGAAACAAATTGTTGGGTGATTATAGTTTACAGATAAGTGAAATGAATTACAGCAGTGTTATAGGAACAAGAGCGAGGAACTGGGAATACGCTGTTAAAAGCTACCTGTAGTACCCATGAAGTGGTACAGGGTTATTTGAAAGCGGACTTGAATTAGTTGTGAATGCATATTGCAAACTATGAGGCAACCACTACAATAGTATTCAAAGGAAGTATAATTCATATGCTAAGAAAGAAGAAAAAATTAATTCATATAAGATGCTCAGCTAACTCCAGAGAAGGCAAAAAAAAAAAAAAAAAAGGAGTAGAAGACAAGAAAGAAGAAAGAAAGATCAACAGATAGAAAACAGGTACGAATATGGTAATATTAGTCCAACTATATTGATAATCACTTTAAATGTGAATGGTCTAAATATACTAATTAAAAAGCTTACAGAAACTGTAAGAGTAGATGAAAAAACAAGTAGATGAAAAAGCCCTACTATATGTTTTCTACAAAAAAGCTCAGTATATATAAAGAACTGATAGATTAGAAGTAAAGAGACAGAGAAAGATATACCATGCTAACACTAATCAAAAGAAAGTCAGAGTAGGCATATTAATTTCAGACAAAGCGACTTCAAAGAAAGGAAATTTATTAGGGAAAAAGACAGGCATTACATAATGATAAAGGGGTCAATTCTCCAAGAAGACATACTAAGTCTTAACGCGTATACACCTAACAACTGAGTGTTAAAATATGTGAGTTAAAACTGATAGAACTACAAGGAGAAATAAATGAATTCACTAGTATGGTTGAATACTTCAATACCCCTCTATCACTAACTGACAAATCCAACAAGCAGAAAATTGGTAAAAATATAGTTAAACTGAACAGCTCCATCAATGAGATCTAATTGACAGGTATAGAATACTTCATCCAACAATAGAAGATACATCCTTCTTAAGTCACATGGAACAGTCACCAAGATAGATCATGTTCTGGGCCGTAAAGCACACCTTAACAAATTTAAAAGAATAGGAACCACACAACGTCTGCTTCTCTATTATACCAGAATTAAACTAGACATCAGTAACAGAAGGATAGCTGGACAAATCCCAAAATATTTGGAAATCAAAGAACATACTTCTAAACAACACATAGGTCAAAAAAGAAGCCTTGAGAAATTATAGACTACATAAAAATTAAAATACAACTTACTAAATTTGTGAGATGCAGCAAAAGCAGAGCTTAGAAGAAAATTTATACATTGAACACATACATTAGAGAAGGAAAGAATTAATCATCTAAGCTTACACTTAGAAAGCTAGAAAAAGAAGAGCAAATTAAAGCCAAAATAACCAGAAGAAAAATAAAACTCTGTTTTATTCACAGAGCAGAGGTCAATGAAATTGAAAACAGGTTATCAATAGAGAAAATGAATGAAACCAAAGTCGGTTATTTGAAAAGATTTCTTAAAGTGAAAAGATATAAAGCAAAATCAGCCAAGAGAAGAGACCACATGGGACAAAGTCCCCAGGAATCCAGATTCAGATTTCCAAGAGTTATCTTCCAGGACAATCACACAAGATGCACCAATTCTTCCAAAGATGAATTGTCACAACACATTTGAAATGCTGCCCACAGGGAGGCTTGATAAAGACACAGTGCTAAGGACATTTTTGGGGGGTGGTCATGTGACAACACTATTCACCAATGTAACATCATTGAATTAATAGAATTCTACACCTAACAACTGCAGAGCACACATTCTTTCCCAGATCACACACTGGGCTACCAAACAAGTCTCAATAAGTTTAAAATGATTGAAACCCACATAGTATGTTCTCTGATAACAATGGGCTAATTTTAGAGGTCAATATATGATAATGATATGAAAAATATCAATGATATCTAAGAAAAGATGGTATCTAGAAAAACGCCAAAGATTTGGAAATTAAACAGCACACTACTTCATAAGACATGTGTCAAGGAAGAAAATGACATGGGAAATTGGAAAATATTGTGAAATGAATGATTATGAAAAAGATCAATATTTGCCAGATGCAGCTAAAACAGAGAGAAAAAGTCACAGATTTAAAAGCTTATAATAGAAAAGAAAAAAACTTCAAGATGAATAGTCTAAGATACTCCTGTAAAAAGACAGAAAAAGAAGAAATGAAACTCAATGTTAAAAGAAGGACATAATAGAGATAAAAGCAGAAACCATAAAAATAGAAGAAATAATGGGGAAAAATCAATGATATCAAAATTTGGTTCTTTAAAATTATTAATGAAATTTTAAAACACTAGCTAATGAAAAATTGATGAAGAAAAATGTAAGAAAGAACAAAATACCAGTATCGGGAATAAAAGAAGAAACATCGATCCTACAGATAATGAAAGGATAAGGAAGTATTACAAACAATTCGATGCTAATATTTGATAACTTAGGTTAAATGCCAATTTCTTGAAAAACAGAAACTACCATATGGACACAAGAAGAAATATAAAATATGACTGGCTCTCTATATACACACAAAATTGAGTTCACAGTTACTAGCCATGCTAAAACAAAGGCTCAGATGCCTTAAATGATGAATTCTACCAAATATATAAGGAAAAAATAGAACTATCTTATATGAACTGAGAAAATTAGAGGAGAGACTACTTCCCAACTTATTTAATGAGAACAGCATACTCTGACTCCAAATCAGACACGAACATTAAAAAAAAAAAATGTTACAGGGGCACCTGGGTGGCTCAGTCGGTTAAGTGTCTGCCTTCGGCTCAGGTCATGATCCCAGGGTCCTGGGATCGGGCCCCACATCCATCTCCCTGCTCAGTGGGGAGTCTGCTTCTCCCTTTCTCTGTCCCTGCTCTCCACTCATGTTCTCTCTCTCTCTCTCTCTGTTTCTCAAATAAATAAATAAAATCTTAAAAATATATATAGTATACGTCAATCTCTCTCACTAACCTAGATGCAAAAATGCTAATACAATATTGAATCAAATCCAACTATAAGTAAGAGGATAATTCATCATGACTAAATTTCACTTATCCCAGGAATTCAAGGCTGGTTTATTTGAAAAATCAATCAACACAGTTCACCACATTAAAAGAATGAAGAAGAAAAAAAATCCCATGACCAAATCAATGCAGAAAAAGCATTTGAAAGATTTCAACTTCTGTTCATCTTAAAAACTTGTAGGAAATTTGACATAGCATAAAATGTCCTCAATCTAGTAAAGAGCACCTTACAAAAAACCTACAGCTAACATTATATTTATTATGAAACACTGAATATTTTTCCCCTAAGATCAGGAACAAGGCAAGGATGGGTTACTATTTCTACGCAACATTATATTGGTGGTCCTGGCAATTGGAGTAAGATGAATGGATGAATGAATGAATGAATCAATCAATCAATCAATGAATGCCATAGGAATTGGAAAGGGAAAAACTGTCTTTATTTGCAGACAACATGATTGTCTATGAAGAAAACCCTAAGGAATTCACATAATCTACTACAACTAGTGAGTTTAGCAAGGTCACAGGATATAAGATCAATATACAAAACTCAACTGTATTTCAATATACTAACAAAGAACAATTAGAAATTGAAATTGAAAGAACAATAACATTTACAATAGTATAAAAAATATGAAATACTTCAGTATAAATTTTAAAAATTATGTGTACTATCTATATACCAAGACTTACAAAGTATTACTATGAGAAATTCAAAAAGGTTTACACAGATGAAAATAGATGCCTTATTTAAGGATTAGAGAACTTGCTATTAAGATGTTAATTCTTACCAAATTAATCTAAAAATTTAATGAAATCTCAATCAAAATCTCAGTGGGCTTTTTCTAGGAGGCGCCAGGTTAATTAGAAATTTTATATAGAAATGAAAGGGATCTAGAATATCAAAACCACCTTGAAAAAGAAGAAAAAAGTCCAAGGAGTCACGTTTCCTGATTTTTAAGTCTTACTATAAATGTAATTAATCAAAACGGTGCGGTATTGGCATTAGAATAGACAAACAGGTCAATGGAGCACAGAGAGTCCAAAAATAAAGCCATACACATAGAGTCGACTGAGTTTCAGTAAAGGTGCCTACATAATTAAATGGGGAGAATATTTTCAACAAATTGTGCTGGAACAAACGACTAACCATATGAAAACAACATCCTCACCCCTAATTCACAACACACACATTCAAGACGGATGACAGAGTTTGATGTAAAAGCTAAACCTGTAATACTGCTTAAAAACAAAACATGACAAATATCTTTGTAGCCTTCAGGTAGGCAACGATTTCTTAGGACGTACAAAGCACTTATAATTTAAAAAATTGATAATTTAGACTTAAAAAAATTCAAAACTCTTAATCATTAAATTCACTACTATTAAAACAAATAGAAACACCATTACTGAGGAAACACAATTCATAATACACATCTGACAAATGACTTATACCCGGAATATGTAAAGAACTCCATAACTCAAAACATCAGTGAAAATACAAGGGAATTGGGGCGCTTGGGTGGCTCAGTCGGTTAAGTGTCCGACTCTCGATTTCTGTTCAGGCCGTGATCTCAGGGTTGTGAGATCAAGCCCTGTGTTGGGCTCCAAGCTGAGCATGGAGTCTGCTAAAGATTCTCTCCCCCTTCTGCTGCCCCTCCCCCCTCCTCTCTCTCTAGCCGCCCCCCACCCAGTCTCTAAATAAATAAATAAATGGAAAAAGAAAATATAAAGCAAAAGATCTGAACACCTTCTAAAGGAAGGTATTTGAATGACTAATACGCAAGCCAAACGGTGCTCAACATGATTAGTCATCAGGGAAATGCAAACTAAAACTCCAACCAGAGGCAATTTTACATTCAGTAGCATAGCTAACATTAAAATTTCTGAAAATACTAAATGTTGGCAAGAATGTGGACTAAGCAGAAATCCTATACATTACTCATGGAAATATAAAAAACTCTGGAAAACCATTTTGCGATTTCTTGTTAAGTTGAACATGTATCTATCCTATGATCCAATAATTCCACGCCTCGGTATCTATCCAATGGAAACATAGCCACAAAAATGTGGTGCGAGTGTTCACAGAAGCCCCATTCACGATAGCCAAAAACTAGAAGCTGAGTGTCCATCAACAGATGAAAGGATAAATAAGTCTGTGATATATGCATATAGTGGATTATTACTCAGGAACAAACTACTGATACATTCAAAATATGGATAGATCTCACAAACATTTCGAGTGAAACAAGCCAGAAACAAAAAATGAACATATGTACAATCCCATTTATATGAAGTTCTAAACAGGCAAAAGTATTATTCAATAGTGAGAGCAATCATGGGTTGCTTCTCTGAAGGGAGGGGGGAATCCACTTCAAAGAGACATAAGAGAACATTCTGGGTTGATGGAAATGTTCTATATCTTGATGAGGTATGGGTTACTCAGGTATACTCACGTGTCAGTACTCATTGAATTGTTCACTAAAGAACTGTGCATTTCACTATATAGAAATTTATGTTTCAATAAAAAAATTTAAGTTACAAAACACTTCAACTTTTTAAAATTATTAAATCAAAAACTTTAAGAAACAAAACACAGTTTAATAAATTCCACCCACAACTACTTTTAAAACATAATTTACAATGACGTGACACCCCAAAACAAAAGAAATCACACCTTTCTGCTGAAACGTGAACCAAGGGAACGCCCTACTAGGCAGAGACACCTTGACAAGCCCATGAACTGCCCACACCAAGGGGAGGCCCCTTCTGAAAGGCTCTGCTCTACATGTCAGTGGGGATTCCTCCCACAGCCCCATGTTAACTGAAGTCTCAACCTTCCGCAGACCCAAGTGCTTCACGTAATATTATGATGCTTGTAAAAATGCAAGCCTTCAATGCCATTGTTTCGTTATAACTGAGTGCTAAATTAACACACAAAGCCTCAGCCAGCGAGGTAGGGCCAGTACAATCACAGTTCACCTACGGCTCTCTGGAGGCAGCCTCTAAATGCCCTTTAACTGAATAACCCTCACCGACCAGAATGCAAATGAAGGGAGGATGAAAGCACAGGCAGGATTCTGCTCAACGAGGCTCATCATTCACCACGGATGACTGGGAGTTCTGCTCCTTCTCCCCAAACCCATGTGTCCATTCTGTATTGATTTTGAAAAGGCTGACTCAGTGCAAACAAGAAGAACCATTTCTTGGTCCTTGGAATTCATTGCTATAATTATGGGGCTCAGTGGCTTTGTCTATATGATCAAGGAAAAGATATATGACTCCATCTCAGTATTTCTGAATCCCTGTCACCCACAGGCTCAGAGTAAACTAATTCTTTTGGGAGTAAATCTGATAACCTACTAAGTGTGATGGGCCACAAAAGACACTAAACCAGGGGACAAAATGTGGTAAAATATACCAGGGGCAAAATGGCGGGTGTGCTGTTGCCCAGAACCTAGCGCGTGCCAGCTCAGAATGCAGTAGTCCTATGAGTAAGTGTCTAAAAGTGAGTCAATAAGGCAGGGATAGGAGTAGGCACACTTTCTTCGGTAAAAGGTCAGATGGTAAATATTTTAGGCTTTGTGAGCTATGGACTCTTTACCACATCTCCTCAACTCTGCTGTTATAACATGACAGCCGCCACAGACAAACACATAAAAGAATGAGCCTGGCTGTGCTCCATTCAAACTTTATTTACCAAAACTTTACACAATTACAAAAAAGATTTGGCCTGCGGGCTGGAGTTTGCCAACTCCTGCAGTAGGGTGTTGTGAGATTTTTCGTAAGAAAAAAAATTAAATTTTCCATAGTAAATAAATAAAAATAAGATTTTCGAAATACAAAATTTCTGGCTGGAATAAATCAAGCATTTCTCTCACTAAAATTGTGGAGCACAATATTGAACAAGAACAAAGTCGGAGGACTGACGCTACCCAACTTCAAGGCTTTCTATAAAACGACAGTAATGAAGACAGCACAGTATTGGCGAAAGAACAGACAAACAGATCAATAGAACAGAATAGAGAGCCCAGAAATAGACCCACATAAATACAGTCAACTGATCTTTGACAAAGAAGCAAATATAGTTTCATCAACAAATGGTGCTGGAACAACTGGATATCCACATGCAAAAAAAAAATCTATACACAGATCTTATACCCTTCACAAAAACTACCTCAAAATGGATCAGAGACGTAAATACAAAACGCAAAACTACAAAACTCTTGGAAGGTAACACAGGAAGAAACCTAGATGACCCTGGGTTTGGTGATGCTTTTTTAGGTACAATGTCAAAGACATGGTCCATGGAAAAAAGTAACTGATAAACAGGACCTCATTAAAATTAAAAACTTCTGCCCTGTGAAAGACAGTGTCAACAGAATGAGAAGACAAGCCATAGACTGGGAAGAAACATTTGCAAAAGATACACGTAATAAAGGACGGTTGTTCAAAAGATATCAAAAACTCTTAAAACTCAACAATAAGAAAACTAACAACTGGATTTAAAAAATGGGCTAAAGACCTTAACAGACACCTCCGCGTGGATACATACAGATGGCAAGAAAGCACGTGGGAAGGTGCTCTACCTCATACGTCATCAGAGAAATGCAAGTGAAACAACAATGAGCTACCACTATGTGCCAAGTAGAGCGGCTAAAATCCAAACCCCGACGACACCAAAGGCCAACAAGGAGATGGAGCAGCAGGTGCCCTCTCACGTTAGTGGTGGGAATGCAAAATGCAACAGTGACTGTGCAAGACAGTTTGGTGGGGTTTTTTCTTACAAAACTAAACACACTCTTTCCATATAATCCAGCAACCCTGCTCCTTGGCATTTACCCAAAAGAAATGGAAACATGTCCACATAAAAACCTGTACATGGATTTTACAGCAGCTTGATTCATAATTGCCAAAACTTGGAAACAACCAAGACGTCCTTCAGTAGGTGAACAATTAAACTGTGATACATCCAAACAATGGAATATAATTCAGCACTAAAAAGAAATGAGCTATCAAGCCACGGAAAGACAAGGAGAAACCTCAATGCATATTACAAAGCAAGAGAAGCCAATCGGGGAAGGCTAAGTACTGCATAACTCCAACCATAGAACATTCTGGAAAAGGCAACACTCTGGAGGCGGTAAAGAGATAAGTGGTTGCCAAGGGTAGGGGCAAGAGGGATGAATAAGCAGAGTGTGGAGGTTTTTAAAGACACTGAAAACGGTCTATATGACATTATAATGATAAGTACATATCATCATGCATGTGTCCAAACCCAGAGAATGAAAGGCACCAAGAGTGAACCCTAAGATACACTATGGACTCTGGGTGATGGGGTGTCAATGCAGGTTTATCGCCGGTAAAATGCACCAACCCGGTGGGGTGACGCTCATAACACAGGAGGCTGTGCCCGTACAGGAGTAGGTGCGAAATCTGTACTTTCCCCTCAAGTTTGTCGTAAACCTAACACTGCGCCAAAAAATTTTTTTCAAAAAAGTTTTTGAGTACCATCTCCATGTTTATAACTCACATGTACTAACTACCAACTACTATACTAGTTTTGCACATTCTCAAACAAACTACAAAAATAATAATAAAAGCAAATAGGAATAAAAGTGACATATACCCCTGAGGCACCGCAGTGGCTTGCTTTGGGCACAAGTGCTCCACGGCAGCGTTTCCAAATTATGACCTGTGCGACAGAAAGCCGCTCCGTGGGTTATTCGTAGGGAACTTCTTTTAAATGTGTGCCATGGTGAGCGAAGTTGGGGAAACACAGGAAGAGCTGGGTTTAAGGAAGGGCAAAGAGATTTCTTCATTTTGGGAATTCTCAGGGGCCTTAACTCATTCTGAGAGTATATACTACGTGCACTTTGAATATCTGGGGTGAGAGGTGTCATGTGCACCCGTCCTCAAATACAGCTGATCAGGGAGGGGTCCTTCTCAGCATTTACCAGGGGGGACCCTTTACAAGTCCTCGTGTGATGTTCTGTTAATGCAGCCCCCCACCCTGCCCCATGGGACTAGCTCTGCAATTACAGGAACCTCTGTTTGCTCATCGTTGTGTCCCCAGAGCCTAGCACCTGTTGGCTGAACAACAGCTCAAACGACCAACATCAGAATCCAGTGGTCACCAGGCGTCCCACTGGAGGTACATTCCTAAGACTTGTCTTCGAAGTTAGCTCTTCCAGGCCTTGCAGTTCCAGGGAATGTTCTCAGCAGGTTAGGACAATCACGCTGTAAGCAGTGTCTCCCATGGCCTGGGGAAAGGGAAGCTATAGGAGGCCAAGGTCGTGTTGTTGCACAACCCATGTTACAGATTCAGACAGAAGGGGGTATCCAGGGTCATGGGGTAGAGGGGACTCCAGAAGGCACTGGAATTGCTGGTCTGTGCTAATCACCGTAAGATGAAGAGGACAAGGCAGGAGGTCTGTGATACCACCACAACCCTGCAGCTTCCCCAAGAGCTGTCTGGGCATCTCCCCTCCCCCACTGCTGGCAGAGTCCTTCTCCTTCAATGTCACGGTCACAGAATATATCCATTTCAGTTCTGAGATCAGTGCTGCCAGGAAAGATAGTCCATCGCTCTACCCCTCTGTCAGCTGTAAATCTAACAGGTCCAGCCATCTCATTGATTCAACCAGATTCTAGTCACATGCAGAGTGAAGTTTCAATGGGAATGATCACTGGATGGGAAAAAGGCTTCAGTCTGTGTGAGCTCTCTGCCTATATGTATGGAGAAGGCTTTTAAGGCCGTATCTCAACCCAAGGACCATATGCTCTCTCCGTAATGGTGGCCCAGCCTCCCCCACACCACCCACATCCTCGAAAACTCATCACTTCCTAGTTTAGGGGTTGGCAAACTGTTTCTGTAAAGAGCCAGATAGTAAATATTTTAGGTTTTGCAGGCCAGACAGTCTCTGTCACAACACTCCATTCTGCTGTTTTAGCAAAAGTAGCCAACTGTAATACATAAACAAATGGGTGTGGCTGTGTTCCAATAAAACTTTATTTACAAAACAGGCAGCCGGTGGGACAGGCAGCATTCTGAACCCTGCCCTGGTTCCCTCTTGACTCTTTCCAGGTGAGGGGCACCTCATCTCCTAGACAAGATATCCTAAGGCAGTGCTTTTCGATGGCAGCTGGGGCGGGCTTTGCAACATCCAGATGTCCGAGCCAAACCTCAGAGCAGCTACGTCCGAATCCCAAGGCGGTATTTTTTTTTCAGCCTCTCCCAAGCGATCGCAATGTGGGGCCCAGGCTGAGACACACTCTTTCCAAGGGTGACTTCCACTTCCCCTTCCTGCGGGGTAAGTTGCATAACAGAACTACAAGGCCCCACCACAGAGGGCCTGCTTCATGGGCGGGAAGTATCTGTTCCACACATTTTGGCTCTAATTAAATCCTGCCCGTAAGGGTCTCCAGTTGTTTCCCATGTGTATGTCCGTCGAACCAACCAACACTGAGCTCCCTGGGAGCTGGGCCAGTGTCTCTCTCACCTACTTGCCACAGATCCTGAGGATGACTCCAACAGGGAAAACCCAGCCTAAGGGTTGGGCCCAGAACACATGATCGAGCAAAGCAAGTACCCAAGTGGGAAGTGTCTGGATTAGCCCGGGTTCTCCAGAGAAACAGAACCAACAGAGAGGGAGATACTGATTTACTGAAGGAACTGGATCATTTGACTGTGGGGACTAGCAAGCCCAAAATCTGTAGCATAAGCTACTGCAGTCTTGAGTCTAGGTTCCACAGGGCAGGGCAGGCAGGCTGGAAACTCAGGCAGGGTTTTCACGTTGCAATCTTGAGGCAGAATTGCTTCTTCCTCACGGAATCTGTCTTTGCTCTTAAGGTTTTCAGCTGATTGGATAAGGTGCCCGTCGTTACAGAGGGTCATAATTTTACTCAAAGTCTACTGACTGTAAATGTTAGTCACATCTGAAAAATACCTTCATGGCAACATTGAAACTGATGTTTGACCAAAAAACTGCTAGGCACCGCGGCCTAGCCGAGTTGACACATAAAATTAACCGTCACAGTAACTGTCCCCTCACAATGGACTGTGGCAGCTGCCTATCAGCTGGGCTCCCAGCCAACTTCTTGTCCCCCGCCCTCCATCCAGGCAGCAGCCAGGGATGATTGAGAAATGTGAATCAGACTGTGTCACTCTCCAGCGGTTTCCTGCCACCGTCAGAATAAGCCCTTCCCCAGGCTCTGGAAGGCTCTGTGGTCCGCTGCTGCCTACCTTGCCCACCTGGTCTCCTGCATGGAACAGCCTCTCACCCCACCCTTGCCACACTGCCCTCTTGCTACTGTTGGAACACAGGCTTATTTCCACAGAAGGCTTTTGCCCCAGTCTCCCACCCTTCCGGGCAGGTATAAGCAATGCCCTGGGAATCCCTGAGGCAGTCCCTCCTCTCAGTCTTTATAATAAACTCCGCTGAGCTCACTTGAGTGGGTTTCTGTTACTTGCAAGCACTGAGTCCTAAACGGTACGCTCATCACATCCTGATGAGGAAGAACCTCCAAGAACCTATCAGGAAGCCTTGCCCTCAGCACCCAGGTCCCACAGGGATGCACGCCTCCAGCCCGGGCGGGTCCCTGTCCTGTGCACACCCCTCCCCACCCCCAGCCCTGTGACTGGCTTCAGTCTCTACCCAGCCCCAGTCCTGTCCGCCCAATCACTGCCGTCTCTCCCTACCTGATCGTATGGGCCTCAACTCCCCCGCCTATAAAGTGAGGCGACTATGAACTCCTTCACAGCTGCACGCCAAGCTCCTCTCACACGTGAGAACTCAATCAAAAGCAGCCCTGGTTAAGGTCCAGGGCTCTCCCCCTCCCCTGCCACCTTTCTCCTTCCCAGTTACCCTGCCTGCTCTGATCTCCCCTCCCCACTCAGGAAGTCAGTGGGCTTTTGGGCTCTTTTCTTCACAATATTTGCTCTTAGTCTTCCTCTGGAAGCCTTTAGAGGGTTTGTTTGGGGAGGTAAGCCCCCTAAGGGCATGCAGGCACTCATGTATCCCAGGATTCCTCTATCCTTCCCAGAGACACAGCGCCTTTCTCGTCCCCACATCCCCGGCACCAAGCACAGTGCCCGGATGTCCTCAGTCAGGTGGTGGGACCGAAAGAATGGATACAACACTCCTTGTCCACACCACTCACATTTTCAAGTTTCACCACCCACTGGGAAGGCCCTTCCCACTGCCCGCCTGGAACTTAGTTCCCAGCCAGGGGAGCGATCTGGGCGGGCCTCCTGATTCCCATCCCTGGGACCCTCCTGCCCGGATTTCACCCTATGCTCCACTCCTGAAGCGGGAAACCCGCCAGGTGTGGGAAGGAGAGGAGGGGCTTCCGCTCCTGATGCCCAGGGTTGAAGCTGTGCTTGCTTCCGAAGGGCACTCGACCACCTCTGTGACTCCTTCTCTACAAAAGTGACACCTACCTCTTTAGGTCTTCCTGCAGATTGAATGCGATGAAACGTACAAAAGCAATGGGCACGGTGCCCAGAGCAGGCTCTTCGTATGTTTTGGTTCTCTCCTCTTTTCCTCACTTTTTTTTTTCCCCTTCCCTGCTCTGGGATGATGGCCAGCTTTTTACAACTTAGATTAAAAAATAAAAATTACTAGGAATATTAGTTCCAAATGAACCAAGCAAATACCAAACTCCCAGTGCACGCGTATCCAGTGGGGGAGCGACATAGATTGCTACTCATCCGTGCCCCTCTCCAAAGGTCTAGTGCTGTCTGGTTACTACTCAATAATTTCATCTTCTCCACATGTGTGAAAATTGATTTTTTAATGATCTGTTCCAGAATATTTCTAGGTATTAATGTTACATTAACTCACTTATAATTCCCCAAGTGTCACAGTTCTTTGAAAAAAACCAGATAATGAATATCCCTCTCCCAGCCATCTGGAATCTCTGGCCGCTTGAGAATACTCCAATACAAGTATTAACGGCCTACTTCACAAGCTACTCGTGCAGGCCTTGGACTGCAGCTTCCTGCAAGCTAGCTGGCCACTTGGCACTTAGTTTTAAGAGTCTTGGAGCGGGGGGCGCCTGGGTGGCTCAGTCGTTAAGCGTCTGCCTTCGGCTCAGGGCGTGATCCAGCGTTCTGGGATCGAGCCCCACATCAGGCTCCTCCGCTGGGAGCCTGCTTCTTCCTCTCCCACTCCCCCTGCTTGTGTTCCCTCTCTCGTTGGCTGTCTCTCTCTCTGTCAAATAAATAAATCTTTAAAAAAAAAAAAAAAGAGTCTTGGAATGGGAGCATTTAACTCCAGCATGCTGGGTTCAAATCCTGGCTCTGCTGCTTCGCCACAATCTCTCAGTTACGTCATCCAGAAAATGGGATTACAACCACCCACGTTGGAGTGGAGTCATTGGGAGGAATAAATAAATAAAAGGTCAAAAACTAAAAGCACTCAGTTTAGTGCTTGACTCATAGTATCGGGTTGTACTGAAGAAAGCTGCCTTTTTTGTGGGTCAAAAATGGTTGTTTATTGGTAATTTCATATGGTTCTAGCTAACAGGATTTTGACAGATGGTAGAAGCCACTATCATGGTGGAGCTGACTGGCAGACAAAGGACAGAGGGAAGCATGTGAAAAGGCGAGGCGAGAACACCATCATCTCCCACACCCTGGTGGTGGGCTTCCCAGCCGGTTCCCCCCTCACCCACTTTGCCCAGCCCCCCAACTTAGCACCACCTTGCCTCTGTTCCCTCCACCCCAGCCTCACTGGTCAGTTACCCTGTCCATTGCTCCATGGTCCATGTGGCCTCTGCCCATGGTGTTCTCTCTGTCAAAACACTTTTTCCAGCGGCCACTTACATAATCCTTATTTCTCCTTAACTCCAGCCCAATTATCACATCCTCGGGGCAGCCTCCTCTAATCTCTCTGACTGGGGACATCCCTTTTGGGTGTTCTCGAACTACTTATGTACAGCACTCATCCCGGGGTCATCACACACTTATGTGATTCTCTGGTTGAGACAGTCTCCATCTACAGTGTGAGATATATGTTTGCAGGGACCACAGCTGCCTCCTTGGTGCTACAATCCCAGCACCAAATACAATGGCTGGCCCACAACAGATTAATGAAGAAATATGAAGGGATGAATATCCGACAGCAACAATGCCCCGAAGTGGTCCCCAAGACATGGTGGGAGCTCAGAAAAGCTGAAGGCGGCCAACAGTGAGCCAACAGTAAGCTGAAAGCAGCCAACTCTGGCCTTGAAAGACAGGGGGTACTGCTGGGGGGAACTTGTGTGCTCTGAGGGCTCAGGATTCTCTGGGGTTTATTTGGCCATTCGATCTGACAGCATGATAGGAGACCTTTCAAGGCATCTGGAACCCCTCTGTGAGCTCTATCAGGGCCCAAGCCCTAGCAAAGAGATGTCAGACTAATGGACCCCCCAGCTTGGCTGGGCCCTTTCATCAGGTTTTTCATTCATCAAATGATTTCTGAAGGCCTTCCGTGTGCTGCTTCTAACCTTGCCACGCCCCTTCGCCATCGGCAGCCAGAACGATTCCTCAGAAATTAAACAAAGCTGTCACTACTTTGCTTACGCGATGGATTCCATTGGTGCGGGATAAAACCCAAGATCATACTTGATCAAACTCTTCCTTGCCTCCCCAACTCAGTCAGACACATTGGCAATCACTGGATCTTGAAATAGGCCAAGTTCACTTCCACCTCAGGGTCTTTGCATTTACTGTCTGCTCTGCCTGGAATAATATTCCCCGAGACCTTGACACGGGTCACTTTAGGTCTGAGCATAAATTCCAGCTTTGCAGAAAGGCTTCCTAAGCACCCCTGGTTATATCTTTGCAGTCACTGTCAAGCCCAATGCAACAGAGCTTTGAGCAATGATGGACATATTCTGTATCTGCACTGTCTATACAATTACCACCAGCTACTTATGGTTATTGAGCACATGAAAAGTCACTGGTATGACTGAAGAACTGATTTTTTAACTTGATTTCATTTTAATAAACTTTAATCTGACTTTAAATTGCCACATATGCCTAATGGCTACCGTACTGGACAACAACAGGCCCAATACCATGTTTAAGTTTTTTTATTGCTCTCGATATCCAAAGTTCTTTTTATTTGTTCATAAGTTTATGTCCCTTCCCCCCCCACTAAAAACTTGAGTTCCATATAAATATAGTAACTTTTTCTGTCTTATTCATAGCTTGAAGCCTAGTGTCTACAACAGGGTCTGGCTCAAATGTGCTTTGAATAGGTGCTTGTGTCCAAAAAGATATCGATAGAATTATCTTCACCATCAGTTTCAGATGGATCTAGATAACATCCATCTGAAAGCAGGGGTTTCCACCCCAGGATTGGTGCCCCAAGCAATTGTGAGCTGTGTCACACTTGTTACTACAAATGGTGGAAGTACTCACATTTGAGAGGACTGCCTTTCCTAATTAGTTAGGGTAGAATGAATAACAAGCTGTAATCATCTGTATCCAGATTGATTTTCTTGAGTGGGAGGGAGTGGAGGTATCTAACAGCTGGAGGAGAAATACTGCATATGGGAGTCTGCCACACAGGTGAGCGTCACCTGTCACTTCTACTCAGGTAGGAAAAAAACGCAAATGTGGTGAATAAGATTGCTTGGTCTGCTCAGCATCTCTTCTCCCTTATTTCAGTAATGGAACCCCAGATTTCTGACATAGGGGGAGATGTCAATCAAGGGGGCCCTCACACTCCAGCAAGTGACCCAGGCTGACCAACAGAGTCCTTTTTCAGGCAATGCAATGGATGCTGGGAGACTGACATTGGCACACCCCTTAACAAGGGTCACAAGTTTCAGTGTTGCTGCTTTGGGCTGCCAACGGCCATCTTGCCCCACACTCAGAGATCAGTCTCCTGAGAACAAAGCCACACAAAAGCAAACAGAGCCAAGAGCTGGCAAGGAAGGAAATTTGATCAAATGACTTTGGTCAAATCATGACTCTAGTCATGCTTCAAGGCAGAGTTACACCTTGGAATACCCAGGTAAGTAAATCAAAGATCCCCTTTTCGTTTTTGATTCTAATTTGACTTGGGTTGCTGGACCCTGACCAGGAGTTCAGAAACACTGCTACCAACTCTTGACATAAGATTAACTTCCCTGAGCCTCAGTCTTTTTCACAAGTGAAAGAGAAACAAAAACATCTACTCATGTTAGTTATTTTTTTTTAGAAGTAACAAAATTTATCCTAAGATATAAAAGTGCTTGATGGAATTCAAGAGACTAAAAGCAGCCCCACCTCAGGAAAGGTCAGGAACTGGAATCAAGAAAGCCACCAGACTCCTGGGCCAAGTTCTGTCACGTCTCCTTTCTGTCCTTTTCCAGTCTCCTCTCTAAAAACTGGCTTTCTTGGCCCATTGGTTCATAGGGCAAAGAGAAAGACCCGCAGATCCTTCATGTTTCTGCCTTTCTACTCAGAGATTAGTCTAGAATAAACCAAAATTTTTGATCCAATTTCCAAATCCAAGGTGAGGGAATGTAATTGGTCCACCATGTGTCAGGTGGTCCTGGGATGGGTGGAACAGTAATGAGGTCAAGTTACATGAACATGCTTCTTGGAGCCCCACCATCATGAACAAAGGGGCTTTGGGGGGGGGGCTTATTAGCCTGGCAGAGACCTCAAAGGGTGTCTACTACACCACATGACAGAGGTTTTTATAAGGACTTACTGACCTAACATACTGTACATGAAATCATCAGTAAGAAATCATTGATTATTTCATGGCTCACATTCAAGAACTGAAGGTTGAATCAGAACATGTGACCTCTAGGTCCAAACCAGCAAAACAGCTTACAAGCTAACTAATCTTCCTATAATGAGCTCTTTAAGTGTCCAATAAATAGATTTGCTGGTTCAAGTAAAAAAAAAAAAAAAATCACCTATGAATTTGAATCCATAACTGAGAAGCAAAATGTGGAAGAGCAAGACTCAACCAGGGTACTTGGGTTTCAGAGCATGATGCTTTCTGCATGACAATATCCCCTGCCTCTAAGGCAAATCCATATTCAGGGCGCTGCCTATTAGTGTATTAAACTGTATTTAAAATTATATATCGAAATTGTTCTTCTTCAATTCCCAATAGACTAAAACTAGTTTCTTCATAAAGCCCAATTTAAATAAGAAATAAATCACCCCCTAGTCTCTACATCATAACCTTGCCATTCTTACTCGGAAGAGCTGAGAAGCAATTAAAAGGGAGACACAGAATATGTGGCCTTATTATCATGATTAGGACTGCAATTTAGAATGTTCTAGCACTTACTATCACAGTGGTCCAGTTGCTCTGATGATTTACTTCTGCATTTTTCACAGGATGTTAATTAGGGGAAGAGACATTCAAGGCCATAGCATACACACCACAAAAGGAGGGGACATCCATTGCCAGTTACCAAGGTAACAAATTATAACGTTGTCTTTTCCATCACTACCTAGCATCTTATGAACAGCTTCTTGGATAAAGAAAAAAATAAGGGATACTAAGTGTAAGGACCACTAGGTGACTAATGTGTAGGGCTAGGTTTCCAAAGGCTGACTTAGTAGACACTTGGGGTGGGGATATTGATGGGGGGTCAGGGTAAAAAATGGAATGAAGAGCAACCATAAGCTTTTCTAGACACATCGAAAATATACAGAATTTTGCAAAATCTAGAAAAATGTTATCGTATTTTCAACACACAGTAAGTTCAATGTCATTTCATAAAATACCAGTGTTATCTGAAGCTACATCGAGGGTGATGTGTCCAGGTACTGTACTGTAGCCTTGCCTAGGATCTCTTAAGGTCTTCCGCACACTCTCCTGCACCCATCTGACCCCGTGAGGAAACTGCAGCTCAGCATGGTTAAGTAATTGTCTGAGGGTCCTACAAGCGAGGAGGTGGCAAAATCTACGTTGGAAATCTGATATGACCAAGTCCAACACCTACGCCATTTTTGGTTGCCCTGGGCTGCTTTCCAGAATTGCAACTTAACAAGGTATCATGGCAAAGCATGCATCTATTGCAACATACCTATAGCATGTATTGTCTTGTATTCAGTGAGTGTTCTGAATATGTTTGAGCAAGCTGACCTGTTTGAATTACAATAAGTTGAGGAAATCAGGTGTCATGAGTCAAGAAAAGGAAAACTAGAAACTAAATACAAGGACATTCCTTAAGGATTCTGCAACAATTACTCAGCAATAAGATGGAAGATCGTGAGGTTGTGATCTTTTCCTTGCTCAGCCTCCCCTATTTATTTCTGTTACTGTTTTAACTTCATATGACAATAAATAAATGGATAAAAAAATTGAACATCAAAATAACAAATAAGAGACGCTGGTAAATCCATTTAGCGCTCTGACACTTTATTTGAGATAATGTTTTGGGGAAAATGGATAAACTCTTCCGTGCTGACAATACAGATCAGGAACTGCTCCGTGGCAAGAGAAAACGGCTTCAATTTCATCTTGTCAATGGAGGTTAACCTTCTCTGTAACCTTAACAAGGTCCATTTCTACCATGCACACTGCGAAGGCTCCGAAACACTTCCATCTAATAAACTGTAAGATGCTGTTTGCTTTAGAGGCCTTTAGGATCAAAAAATGCAATGTTTTCAGGCTGCTGTGTCGGGACCTTGAAAAAAAAAAAATCATTGTGGGGCAGGACCAAGATACCTAGACTTAAAACCAGCAACCAAATCTTAGAGCTGCTGATGATGCAAATATATACAAAAACCCACTTAAGGTTAATATTTCTCCAGTGCTTTTCAATCCCTTCTCTATCAATTTAAAATAGCAATAGCATTCTCCGGCTGCCATGCAGTTTAACAGGATTCATGATTCATTCATTCACTCTCTCAATTAACATTTGCCAGGCACCTGTGAGGTGTTGGGCTGGTTGAGACAGTAGTGCTGAGTATCCCACATAGTCTCCTCCACTCCCTAGTATCCCTTGTGGTTCGTGTGGGCCATGTAACTAGTTTGGCCAATGGGCAGTGAATAGATGTGACAGGTGTCCCTCAATAACTAAAGTACTTGAAAGAGGGCTCAGTACCACACACAGTCTTTCCCCCCTTGTGGCAATTCCAGTAGCTTCATATTCCAGATAACGGAAAGGGTCTGAGTCCCTGAGTCTCCCACTGGAAGAGAAATGCCCTGGCCCGCTCATTGGCACGCAGTGGTATTTACATAAAGCAAAAAATAAACTTGTGTGTGTTAATCCCCTGACATTTCAGGTTTGTTTATTATACTGACTAAGGCAGTCAGGCTAGGGCCCCAGGCTAGGCATCTTTTTAAAAAGATGAGAAATAATATAAATCCTTGCCCTCATTTGTTCAAATCAAGGAAAACTGAAAATAAACATAAATTATGGGTATCACTCTTTTATAAAAATGTTAGATTAGTTTAAACCACCTCAATTCACATTCAGATCTCCTTGCTCACTAGTAATGAAGACATTCTATTTGGTTGAAAGCCTTCCATTAGTTTAAAAGCTCCAATTGTTGGAAGCCTTTCCCTTAAGATCAGGAACATGACAAGGATGCCCACTCTCGCCACTATTATTCAACATAGTACTAGAAGTCCTTGCAACAGCAGACAACAAAAAGGGATAAAAGGTATCCAAATTGGCAAAGAAGAAGTCAAACTGTCTCTCTTCACAGATGACATGATACTCTATATGGAAAACCCAAAAGAATCCACTCCCAAACTATTAGAAGTTATAGAGCAATTCAGTAATGTGGCGGGATACAAAATCAATGCTCAGAAATCAGTTGCATTTCTATACACGAATAATGAGACTGAAGAAAGAGAAATTAGGGAATCCATCCCATTTACAATAGCACCAAAAACCATATGTTACCTTGGAATTAACTTAACCAGAGACGTAAAGGATCTATATTCTAGAAACTATAAATCACTCTTGAAGGACATTGAAGAAGACACAAAAAGATGGAAAAATATTCCATGCCCATGGATTGGAAGAATTAACATAGTTAAAATGTCCATGCTACCCAGAGCAATCTACACTTTCAATGCTATCCCGATCAAAATACCAATGACATTTTTCAAAGAACTGGAACAAATAGTCCTTAAATTTGTATGGAACCAGAAAAGGCCCCAAATCGCCAAGGAACTGTTGAAAAGGAAAAACAAAGCTGGGGGCATCACAGTGCCAGATTTCGAGCTGTACTACAAAGCTGTGATCACAAAGACAGCATGGTACTGGCACAAAAATAGACACATAGACCAATGGAACAGAATAGAGAACCCAGAAATGGACCCTCGGCTCTTTGGGCAACTAATATTTGATAAAGCAGGAAAAAACATCCAGTGGAAAAAAGACAGTCTCTTCAATAAATGGTGCTGGGAAAACTGGACAGCTACATGCAAAAGAATGAAACTTGACCACTCTCACACCATACACAAAGATAAACTCCGAATGGATGAAAGACCTCGATGTGAGACAGGAATCCATCAAAACCCTAGAGGAGAACATAGGCAGCAACCTCTACCACATCGGCCAAAGCAACCTTTTTCATGACACATCTCCAAAGGCAAGAGAAACAAAAGATAAAATGAACTTGTGGGGCTTCAAGATGAAAAGCTTCTGCACAGCCAAGGAAACAGTCAAAAAAACTAATAGGCAGCCCACAGAATGGGAGAAGATATTTGCAAATGATACTACAGATAGAAGACTGGTATCCGATAGAAGACTGGTATCCAAGATCTACAAAGAACTTCTCAAACTCAATACACGAGAAACAAATAAACAAATCATAAAACGGGCAGAAGATATGAACAGACACTTTTCCAATGAAGACATACAAATGGCTAACAGACACATGAAAAAATGTTCAAAATCATTAGCCATCAGGGAAATTCAAATCAAAACCACACTAAGATACCACCTTACGCAAGTTAGAATGGCAAAAATTGACAAGGCAAGAAACAACAATTGCTGGAGAGGATGTGGAGAAAGGGGATCCCTCCTACGTTGTTGGTGGGAATGCAAGTTGGTACAGCCACTCTGGAAAACAGTATGGAGTTTCCTTAAAAAGTTAAAAATTGAACTACCCTATGACCCAGCCATTGCACTACTGGGTATTTACCCCAAAGATACAGACGTAGTGAAGAGAAGGGCCATATGCACCCCAATGTTCATAGCAGCATTATCCACAATAGCTAAAGCGTGGAAGGAACCGAGATGCCCTACAACAGATGACTGGATTAAGAAGTTGTGGTCCATATATACAATGGAATATTACTCAGCAATCAGAAAGAACGAGTTCTCAACATTTGCTGCCACATGGACGGCACTGGAGATAATGCTAAGTGAAATAAGTCAAGCAGAGAAAGACAATTATCATAAGATTTCTCTCATCTATGGAACATAAGAACTAGGAAGATCGGTAGGGGAAGAAAGGGATAAAGAAAGGGGGGGTAATCAGAAGGGGGAATGAAGCATGAGAGACTATGGACTCTGAGAAACAAACTAAGGGCTTCAGAGGGGAAGGGGTTGGGGGAATGGGATAGACTGGTGATGGGTAGTAAGGAGGGCACGTATTGCATGGTGCACTGGGTGTTATACGCAACTAATGAATCATCGAACTTTACATCAAAAACCAGGGATGTACTGTATGGTGACTAACATAATAAAAAACATTAAAAAAATAATAAAATTAAATTAAAGCTCCAATTGTTGAACCATCAACGTCTATAAGAGTGTAATAAAGGACGGAATAACTAAGTGTTATGAAAGTGGAAGCTATAGCCAGATTAACATTCATGAGTTTACCCACCACTGTCCCATTCATAGTCATTTAGAAATACAAATACAATAATAAAAATTTCCATTTACAAAGAAGCCAAATGCTTCTGATTTCCCCACCCCCTCCAACAAATGACAGCGAAGTCTGGAGTTTCTTTTATGGCATCTCAATTCTGCTCTAATTATTATGGAAAGAAACAGTATTAGAGAGTTACCAAATACAGCAAATGCAGTTTGTTGGGAATTGGAGTTATAACTTACATACTTATTGATGCATATTTCTCCCCAGCGTTAGCTTTAAAAGGGAAAATATATTTAATCCGCCAACGCAACCCAAAGAAACATAAATATATGGCTGTTCAAAGGGAAAAACTCATTTTCGAAATCCCCATGTGTATATTTTAGCATCACTTAATGAAAATTAGGTATAAACCAATAGACCTGATATGGTAACGTGGTGTGAGAACGTTTGCGCTCATAAAGATCCATTTATATAAACTAACACAGACATCGCTTAACCCCTCAAAGCGCCACTTCCCTCTCCTCAGAGAGCTACAGATTAATTCGAATGTATTCATTTCACAAGGTCTAAGCAAATGGAATCCAGATAAACTCATCTAGCAATAGATGTGCCTGTAGTCGGGGGAGGAATAAAATGAGAATGTCTATTAGCTTTTCAGCTGCTTTGGAGAACGAATGCCATGTACAATTTTTGGAAAAAGATGTAAAGGCTGGGCTTTCGAGAACAAATAGCTGTAGAAGAACCGAGAACAGTTAGCAATCATTTCACATGCTCCAGCTGTTTTGGAGTCTTTGATCTACCCCAGAGAAGCCACAGAAGCCAGGTCACTGAGAAGCTACCCCAGATTCCAGGGCCATTGTGGAATATTAGCTACAGGTTTTCCGGAGGGTGGTAATGGAGATCACACAGCTTATCCAACTGCTTGAGGTTTCTGAGAAATCCTGCAGGCAACCCAGAACACATTGAAAACACAACTCCTTGGCTGTGCAAAGGAGACACCAGAGTGAAGTGAAGTTTGGGGAGAAGCTGGTGATTGTCCCAAAGCCTTGGAAGACAAAATACATGTGTGGCTTCTCATCAAATGTCCTTCCTGTTTCATTACCCAAGGGTGGCCTAACCAGAGGCCACTCTTTCATGTTTGACCTCTACATTGTCCTTCCCAGAAGCAACAGCAGAAGTGCTAGCCATCTCCAGGGATCTTGGATTCCGGTAGGCCACTGGGAAATGAGCATCTCCAGACCTCACTGGTTCTCCTGACAGAGGCAAAGCCACACACAGGATCAGAGAGTGTCCCAGGACCCAGGGACTCCTGTGATCATCACAGACAGGAATGATCTCAGGCCTGAGTCAGAAGGCCTGGATCTTCTGTTCAGGATTAGTTTTGCACCCACATGAGTCTTCAACTTTTGGAACCTCTGTCTCGACATCTGTCAGCAAGGCATTTCCAGCAGATGACCCCAGGGTTTACCTCCCTGCTTCCATACACTTTGGATTCTGGAGTTTGTGTCCAGGATTTTCAGGCTTTTAACACCACCCATCACACTGATATATGGAAGCAGAGGTCCACGTTTTCCATCGAAAGTGCCCCAAATGGAGAAGAAATTACAGTATTTTTGGAAATCCAGAGGCAGCCCCAGGTGACCAGTCACAATCATTAAATTCCTGAAAGTTCCATGTGGAAGCTTAAAATTTTCATGCACATCTTACTCTATAACTTGTTTGCGACCCTGCTTTTATGCTTTTTCTTATGATAAGACCCCCATTTCAGCAATGGAAACATGTATTTACTACTACCCAGGAACTGAAAACAATGCTGGTAGTGGGGCAAGGCAGCAAAATGGGATAAGAAAGCATAATGAGGGGGCGCCTGGGTGGCACAGCGGTTAAGCGTCTGCCTTCAGCTCAGGGCATGATCCCGGCGTTATGGGATCGAGCCCCACATCAGGCTCCTCCGCTATGAGCCTGCTTCTTCCTCTCCCATTCCCCCTGCTTGTGTTTTCTCTCTCGCTGGCTGTCTCTATCTCTGTCAAATAAATAAATAAAATCTTTAAAAAAAAAAAAAAAAAGCATAATGAGGTGATCCAAGACGTAGAAAAACGTTTTTGATTATGGGACGCAGGCTCAGTGGCTGCAAAGCCACATGGCTCTGTACCAAGAAACAATCACGTCAAAAGCATGTTATCTTCAAAAC